>NC_140580.1:462901074-465301074 GCF_964204655.1 Triturus cristatus | reverse complement strand
TTAGGGCACATTTTGAGTGACTTCTCAAATCCTCTTCCATTTCATTAAAAAATTCTGACATGCAGACTGAAACATGCATTTTCAATACCAGCAGCAGTTTTCCCTGGTGAGCAGTAGCTTTACTACAGTGATTTAATGAGCAAAAAGAGTGCTAACATTCTGAATTTATGGCAAATGTGTGACACATCTGAATGCCTTCTTGATGGAATCAAAGTAAAAAACTGAAAGTATTTCCTACTGAGGAGACTGCAGTAAATGAGGAAATTAGGAAACTTCATAACAAAGAAGTCTCCCAAGATGGCCACCAGAGACAAAAGAGCCCAAATGTAGCCCAAATATCACCCAGATGTAGCCCAAGTATAGCCCAATGACAGAATGTCCCAGAATGTTCTTAAAAACAACTAGAGCGCTTACTGTCTTCATTATGACAAAAGTATGGCACACCTGAAGCCATCTTGATTGGAATAAACTGGTAACACTTAAAACATTTAATTTAAAAAGGAACACAATGAGGGGGTTCATTTTGCCATAGAAATTATGATTAATGCTGAAGAAAGAAAATGAGGGCACATTTTGAGTGACTTCTCAAATCCTCTTCTATTTCATTAAAAAATTCTGACATGCAGACTGAAACATGCACATTTAATACCAGGAGCAGTCTTCCATGGTGAACAGTAGTTTTACTACAGTGATCTAATGAGCAACTAGAGTGCTAACATTCAGAATGTATGGCAAATGTGTGACATATCTGAATACCTTCATGATGGAATCAAAGTAAAAAACTGAAAGCATTTCCTACTGAGGAGACTGCAGTACATGAGGAAATTAGGAAACTTCATAACAAATAAATCTCCCAAGATGGCCACCGGAGACAAAAGAGCCCAAATGTAGCCCAAAATCACCCAGATGTAGCCCAAATATAGCCCAATGACAGAAGTGTGCAAAACACTTATTATTTTGTGTTTTTGCAGTGTTATATAGTGCAGACTTGTCAGGTATTGGAGTGCTTTACATGAGCATTGGTTACATCACACAAGAACAAATTCATTTTGGTTGTAGACATGGGGAAACTAAGTGATTTGACCAGAATCACAGAATGTCGAGCTGAAGCAGAAACATCAACCTGGTTCCCCAGTTGCAAAGTCTGCAGTTCTGGAAGTAACACCACATCCTCTCCCCTAAGTGCAACATTTAATCAAGTGGTCAACTGGATAAAAAAACATAAAGATAACAAATAATTTAAAAGTGCTTTGTCGCTATTTGAAAACTCAGAAAATATGTCCTTATTTTAGTCTTTTAGAGCACTAACCATAATTTTGATGCCAATAAGACCTTCTCATATATGTAATTTCTAAAGGAAATGCTCTAGGTATTACAGTTTTGATTACATCAAGATGATGTCAGGCGTTCCACACTTTTGTAATAAATATAGAATGTTAGCAATCCAGTTGTGCATTAGGATACTGTTGAGAGGCAGAGGCCAGGGGCACGGACTCTGAAAATTGAAGGCAGGTAGGAGGGTGCAAAGGCAACAATTTAACCACACTGAGCAGGCAGGAAGGGCCGTGGAAGCACAACAGACTATGGAGGGCAGTGGAAAGGGGGGCAGGGGCAAGAAACCAACAATACAGGACTTGCAAGAGAGGCTGTTGGAGGGAAGATCTATTACGGGTCAAGGAAGCTAGGGGCGGTCCCCAGAGCCCCGGGAGCCAACACAGAACTGAGCAGGAGAGTGAGTCAGGGACAAAAGGGGCACCTTAATTTGAGCCGGGGTGCCTAGGAACGCTTGCTCCAAAAATGAAGAAAACAGACATATGAGACATGGAATTGGAGGCAGAATACAATGGCAGTTTAATGAGAAGATGCAACTTCAAAGAAACCGCAGAATAGAGACATAAAGTACAAAATACAGAATCCAGATAATCATACAGCTGTCATGATATTCTCTGTATCTCAATTAATGTACTGACAGAGAGAGAGAGAAAACACATCTATAAATGCATCATGAGAAACAAGTTACACCAAGGAAAATGTTACCTAGGAACACTCACGTTTACTCTTAGAGCAAGCATTCCTGCAATTACAATACAAAATCTTTTAAATGCAAAAGTAAAGAGAACAATGGTTAAACATAACATGACATTTCATATAGGTAAAATAGAATAAGATACTTCAAGCAAAGCAGAGCAAGACATTTTAAGCAGAGGAAGACAAGAGCTCCCAGCTCTTGGGGAAAACCTGCACAGCCTGTTAACCTACATACAGACGGCGAGGTAGTCCCTCGATATCTGTGGGTGCTCCCTTTTTATATCATTTTGTGGGCTCCTTTGCACGCTACGTCTACCTACGTATGCTACCCAAAAGCTTCGTCTGCAGATTTTACCAGACATTTCGTCATTTACCCACTTAATGCTGACAATGGACTGGGTGAAAAGGTCAGTCTCTCAGGCCAATCGCTTATCGTAAGTTCCATAGAGCAAGCAGAAAATAATGGGTATTGTACGGGAATTCAATATATTCATGTATAAAATCTTCTCAGTTCTCCTAACTTGACGCTCTGCGGTTGCCACTTCCTTAAAAGCGGGAAACCTGCCCAGGAAGCAAGTACCAGTCCAGGATGCAGCCTACTGTATATCGACAGCTTCAGGGGGATGTTGAACTTTGATACAGAGCACGGAGCACTCGGGTAGGGTGGGGGCTACTAGTTTGGAGCAGAAGGCCTCGCAGACCTGCCTTCAGACTGCTATACACTAAAATTGCAGAGCTATGGTCAATTTAACAAAGAGGCCTACATATTGAACAAAAGGGCCTACACAGGGGTTTTATGCGGGCTGAGTGGTAAGGATGTCTCAGGATAATTATATAGCAACACAGGACCCGCTGGTCAATTTAATACGGCCTACAAATGCGGCTGGCAGGGCAAGGACAAGGGTCTCATACTTCAGGTGTGGACAGAACGGGCCAGGGGCCCCCTGTGATACAAAATCTACCCTCCTTCAAGGCTGTGGCAATGTAATAGACCATTGTGGGCAGAAGGAAGAGGCAATGGTAGTACAACCATACATGCCAACAGACCCGATTCAGCCAGGAAACGTCCAATGTTTTTAAGCTCAAATGGGCTTTATTTGACTGTCTCCTGTCTACAATATCCTCTTTTTCAATGTAACTCAAAGGGGAAAATCAATACCCCAGTTTTTTTTCAAAATCTCCCTCTTACCAAGTTCAAAATGTTTGCAAGTATGGTACATTGGATCATGGAAGGAAATGGGATAGGGACATGGACTTGGATAACAGAGGACAGGAGGGACATGGAGAGGTGCACCAAACTGATCCTGCAGGGCAGGCATCAGGGTTTGCAGCAGCACAATACACCACACAGGGCATGCAGGACGGGAGTGCAGCACAACAATCCATAGAAAGCAAGAGGGAGGGGACAGGACCATGCACATGGACAACAGAGAACAGAGGGGCAAGAGGCAATGGTAGCTAGCTGACCATAATGGACAGACAGGAGAGAAAGCTGCAGCATAACAGAACATAAAGGGCAGGAGGGACGGATCAGGGGCATTACAATGGAACAGACAAGCCAGGAGGGAGGGAGTAGGGGTCTGCACATGTAAACAGAGGGCTGGGGGCAAGGGGGCAGGGCAGGAGCAGCAAGATAGCCATGGAGGTCAGGCAGGATGGGCACTAGAAGCAAGACACACCATGAAGAGCAACAGTGAGACTGTGATGGCATTCACACAGACCATGGAGGGAAGGTGGGAGGGGGTCAGGGGCAGCTAACTGACCACACAGGGAAGGTGGGAGGGATCATGGCAGCACAGAAGACCATGCATGGCAAGTGGGAGGGTTAGTGGCAGCACAATGGCTATGATGGGCAAGAAGGAGGGTGCAGGGGCATGCACAAAGGACGATGGAGGATAGAAGGGAGGGTCAGGACCTGTGCACAGACAAGAAAGTTCAGGGGAAGGGACCTCACAACAGACCACACGGGGCAGGCAGGAGGAGCAGTTGCAGCACAACAGACCAGGGAGGGCAGAAGGGTGTGGCAGTGCAATGGACCATGTTGACAGGAGGAAGAGGATAGGGGCATGGCATGTGGACAGGCAGGGTGGAGGTGGCAGGGACAGGTTACAGTCATCTGACAATGCTAGGCAGGTGGGAGGGGAGTGGCAGCTCAACAGAACACTCAGAGTAGATAGGAGTGGCAGGTCCATGGAACATGGTGGGCAAAAAGGATGGAGCAGGGGCATGCACAAAGACATCGGAGGGCAGGGGGAAGGAGAATAGGGGCAGCAAGCTAAGCACAGAGTTTAAGCAGGAGGTCAATGATGGGGCATAGAATTGGGCAATGGAGGGCAGGAGGAGTGGACTGGTACATCATCCTAAATTGAGGGCAGTGGCAGCACATTAGACCATGCATGGCAGGAGGGAGGAGGCTAGTTCATGGATTCACACAACAGAGGATAGGGAGGAGGGGGATGGGGCAGCAAGCTAACTGTTCAGAGAAGGCGGGTATTAGGAACTTTATTGGTTTTAAAACATTGTGTCTGTGCGAACTACTTAAAATATGAACAAGTATGCAGCATAATCTCACTTTTATTCAGGAAGAAGAGGACGTTTGTGACTGTGACTCCGGGCTCACTTGGCAGAAACACCCCCTGACCCTCCACCCCCTATCGCAAAATGTAATGCCCGTGAAAAGGGTAGGTGAACACAGTGTTCTATAGAACATAGTCCTGAGAGCACGATTGAAAATGAAAACTAGATATAGTGTATGGTATAAACTATGCACCAAAAAGTGTGATATAAGATGAACCGGGCGTGAAATATAATATGCAATACATTGTGCGCAATGACAGATTCATTGGAGAGCGCGAGATAGCACAGGCACTAGCGCGTGCTATGCGATATGCGCCTTGGAGTGTAATATGCACAGGGCAGTGTTGTGTAACCTAACTAGTCTCTAAAGTTGTAATATAAAATATGTGCTGGGGAGTGTAACGTTGCATATGCACTGTGACAAAGATATGGATCCCAGATTGTAATATGTATGACATAGCACTGTGCGTTATAACATAGGCATCGAGGAAGGCACGTTAGATGGGGCAATATAACCCGTGCGAAGACAAGTGTGGCATGACATATTCACGGGGTGGTGTTACAGTGCACATGGGCTAGAGAGTGTCATAGCATATGCACTAGCTAGTGGAATACAACACAGAGGTGTGTGGCACTCGGCAGGCAATGGTGGGTGTAACACAGCATTGGGCTCTGTCAGGAGCGCGCTGTGACTCTCAAGTGATGTTCATCCCCTTTCCAGAGAGTAAAATAAAAAGTATTACACATCCGGCAGTGGATGTGTGTTTTATTAACCGTGAGGGGGGTTTCTTACATAGTTTTGGTCGAATTTTTGTCGAATCCTCTTTGAATGGCTTGGTGTGCATGTGTATTAAATGTGCCCGTCAATAGCTACCCATGTTTGTATAAATAAACGACAAGGGTGTCTACCGGCATTAGGCACGGTAGGGCATCAGACATGTCAGAGCTTTACTAGTGGTGTAAATACATTCCACGTGGATTCATTGCATGCATAGTCGCCTTTTAATGAATATCACGCAAATCGTCATGGTGATAGGTACGTACGGTTTGTCCAGCATGTCCTAGGTGTGTCTATAAATATATATTTTTTAAAAATAATAAAAAACAGTGGCCGGCCCTGGGGATTGGGGTCAAAAAAATATAATTAGGAGACAGGCCCTGGGGGATGGGGTCATCAGGGCCTATAAATTAGAATCAGAAGGGGAACCACACAGCCCCCTTCTTAAAAAATTTAAATAAATAAAAGACTGGCGTTGTGCCGGAGGCCATACCCCCTCCGTGCAGCACTCTGCAAACGCGCCCCCAATAGGCATCTCCAGTATGCGCCAGGGAGCTGCGCTGCAGACAGGTGTTCTGAGGCCAAGCCCCTATTTACACCTCTCTGCAACGCAGCTCTGTGGCGCTTACTGGAGGTACCTAGTGGTCTAGTTTGACCCTAGGGACCCTTAGGATTCAAGGGGACTTAATCTCTCAACTTAGAACAGCCACCGGGCGCGTTTACACAGTGGTGAAGGGAGGGGACGGGGCCTGAGGTGACGTGTGCAAACACGCACTATGGCACGTTTTAAATTGGGGATATAATTTCCCTTCAATACTGAGGGCCCCTGGGGGCTAACTAGCCCACCAAGTGCTTCCAGTAAGCGCCACTGAGCTGCATTGCAGAGAGGTGGTCCAGGCCGTGCCACTTTTTACACCTCTCTGCAACGCAGCTCTGTGGCACTTACTGGAGGTACCTAGTGGGCTAGTTGGACCCTAGGGACCCTCAGGATTCAAATGAACTTAATCTCCCAACTAAAATTGGACACAGGGCGTGTTTACAGAGTGGTGAAGGGAGGGGACGGGGCCTGAGTTAACGTGTACAAAAACGCCCTGTGGCCTGTTTTAAGAGGTAGTTTTAATCCCCATGCCCTATTATATACTAGGGGCTTACAGAGGAGGTCATGCTAATCACAGGGGGACCCCAACGCATAATGTTCCCTTGTGTATGTAGGTGTTTTCACTGTATTCTAAGTGTCTTTTAACATAGTACTGGCTCTAGGACTGGTTAGTCAGACTCAGTTACCACCAGTATCCGTCTGAAAAAGTTGAGGGTACAGGATGATTTTGCAACAAGGCTTCTTTCTGCTCTTCTTTTTGTTCTTTCTGCACGTTATCCTTCTTCCTGCACTTATCTTCGTATTTGAGGACTTCTGTTGCTTCTTTCTGCACTTCTTTTGTTTCTTCCTGTGCATTTTTTCTTCTTTCTTCACATGTCCTATCTCTGTAGGCATAGTTAGAAATTAGCATTTAAAAAACCTTTGAAATTCACAGAAAAAACCATAGGTTTCAGGCACGTTATAGTTAGGAATTAGCATTTAAAAAACCTCAGAAATTCATTGAAAAAACCATAGGTTTCAGGGGTGTTATAGTTAGCTGGACTTTTCACTTGTACAAAACCATTGAAATTCCCCCGTTATAGTTAGTTCAGCTAACTATAACTCGCGCGCCCGCAATGCACTGCTGATGACGTCACATATTACATCACTCATGACATGGTCAGTGACATCACTCATGACATCACTGATGACATCTCAAATGACATCACTGATGACATCACTGATGACATCATCCTTGTGATAGAGTGGCAGACCTCCTCTCACCCTAATATAACCTTTGATACACACATTCAAAAATAGAGACTAAAATTTTCAAAACAATGGACATACCAGTACCAGTTACAACAACCTCTTCAGTAATTCTAAGATCCACATACACATCCACTCATTCACCAACAGTCCTATACAGTCACTCATACATGTACTCACTCATCATATGTACTCATACACCTATACATCCTGTTACACAATGCCACTCATCCATAGAGTTACTCACACACATAGTCACTCATGCTAATAAAGAATCAAACATACATTTACTTGCATATACAGTTATACACACACCACCACACGTACTTCTACGGAAACTTACACATACTTAGTCTTTTAAACAATCACTTATAGAAACACATACTTATTCATACAGGAACTCTTTCAATCTCTCACTCTCACATATACTCACATATATACACCAATAGTCACATATACTAGTTTAAAACATATGTAGTTACTCATAAAGACACTATTGAGACAGTCATTCACTCACTAACACACCCATACACACACTCATCCACCCATACAGTCCTGCACACATGCTGTGTTCAACACATACAAACAGTGAGTCACTCATTCATGCACCTATGCACTACGTAATACCCCCCACCGAACCATGCAGACACTCAGACTGATACTCAAAAAACCAACTAATAACCTATATAGACACCCATGTAGCTACTCACCAACCCATGCAGCCACTTATACACAAAGTGAGAGACTGATACAGATATTTACATATTTAAACATTACTCACTAAGCCATGTATTCACTATGATACACTTAATCAGTCAGTTACACAATCCATTTTTCAAAAACAAATCATCCATTTAGACACTTATATACCCATTTATTCTTCCATCGACCTTGAGATATACATATATAAAACATATTTAATTTTCAGAAAAACACACATTAACTGGATGATGTCATCAGTGATGTCATCAGTGATGTCATTTGAGATGTCATCAGTGATGTCATGAGTGATGTCACTGACCATGTCATGAGTGATGTAATATGTGACGTCATCAGCAGTGCATTGCGGGCGCGCGAGTTATAGTTAGCTGAACTAACTATAACGGGGGAATTTCAATGGTTTTGTACAAGTGAAAAGTCCAGCTAACTATAACACCCCTGAAACCTATGGTTTTTTCAATGAATATATATATATATATATATATATATATATATATATATATATATATATATGTATATATATATTCACTGAAAAAACCATAGGTTTCAGGGGTGTTATAGTTAGCTGGACTTTTCACTTGTACAAAACCATTGAAATTCCCCCGTTATAGTTAGTTCAGCTAACTATAACTTGCGCGCCCGCAATACACTGCTGATGACGTCACATATTACATCACTCATGACATGGTCAGTGACATCACTCATGACATCACTGATGACATCTCAAATGACATCACTGAGGACATCACTGATGACATCATCCAGTGAATGTCTGTTTTTCTGAAGATTAAATATGTTTTATATATGTATATCTCAAGGTCGATGGAAGAATAAATGGGTATATAAGTGTCTAAATGGATGATTTGTTTTTGAAAAATTGATTGTGTAACTGACTGATTAAGTGTATCATAGTGACTACATGGCTTAGTGAGTAATGTTTAAATATGTAAATATCTGTATCAGTCTCTCACTTTGTGTATAAGTGGCTGCATGGGTTGGTGAGTAGCTACATGGGTGTCTATATATGTTATTAGTTGGTTTTTTGAGTATCAGTCTGAGTGTCTGCATGGTTCGGTGGGGGGTATTACGTAATGCATAGGTGCATGAATGAGTGACTCACTGTTTGCATGTGTTGAAGACAGCATGTGTGTAGGACTGTATGGGTGGATGAGTGTCTGTATGGGTGTGTTAGTGAGTGAATGACTGTCTCAATAGTGTCTTTATGAGTAACTACATATGTTTTAAACTAGTATATGTGACTATTGGTGTATATAAGTGAGTATATGTGAGAGTGAGAGATTGAAAGAGTTCCTGTATGAATAAGTATGTGTTTCTATAAGTGATTGTTTAAAAGACTAAGTATGTGTAAGTTTCCGTAGAAGTAAGTGTGGTGGTGTGTGTATAACTGTATATGCAAGTAAATGTATGTTTGATTCTTTATTAGCATGAGCGACTATGTGTGTGAGTAACTCTATGGATGAGTGGCATTGTGTAACAGGATGTATAGGTGTATGAGTACATATGATGAGTGAGTACATGTATGAGTGACTGTATAGGACTGTTGGTGAATGAGTGGATGTGTATGTGGATCTTAGAATTACTGAAGAGGTTGTTGTAACTGGTATTGGTATGTCCATTGTTTTGAAAATTTTAGTCTCTATTTTTGAATGTGTGTATCAAAGTTTATATTAGGGTGAGAGGAGGTCTGCCACTCTATCACAAGGATGATGTCATCAGTGATGTCATCAGTGATGTCATTTGAGATGTCATCAGTGATGTCATGAGTGATTTCACTGACCATGTCATGAGTGATGTAATATGTGACGTCATCAGCAGTGCATTGCGGGCGCGCGAGTTATAGTTAGCTGAGCTAACTATAACGGGGGAATTTCAATGGTTTTGTACAAGTGAAAAGTCCAGCTAACTATAACACCCCTGAAACCTATGGTTTTTTCAGTGAATTTCTGAGGTTTTTTAAATGCTAATTCCTAACTATAACGTGTCTGAAACCTATGGTTTTTGCTGTGAATTTCAAAGGTTTTTTAAATGCTAATTTCTAACTATGCCTACAGAGATAGGACATGTGAAGAAAGAAGAAAAAATGCACAGAAAGAAAAAAAAGAAGTGCAGAAAGAAGCAACAGAAGTCTTCAAAGACGAAGAAAAGTGCAGGAAGAAGGATAACGTGCAGAAAGAACAAAAAGAAGAGCAGAAAGAATCCTTGTTGCAAAATCATCCTGTACCCTCAACTTTTTCAGACGGATACTGGTGGTAACTGAGTCTGACTAACCAGTCCTAGAGCCAGTGCTATGTTAAAAGACACTTAGAATACAGTGAAAACACCTACATACACTAGGGAACATTATGCGTTGGGGTCCCCCTGTGATTAGCATGACCTCCGCTGTAAGCCCCTAGTATATAATAGGGCAGGGGGATTAAAACTACCTCTTAAAACAGGCCACAGGGCGTTTTTGCACATGTTAACTCAGGCCCCGTCCCCTCCCTTCACCACTGTGTAAACACGCCCTGTGTCCGTTTTTAGTTGGGAGATTAAGTTCATTTGAATCCTGAGGGTCCCTAGGGTCCAACTAGCCCACTAGGTACCTACAGTAAGTGCCACAGAGCTGCGTTGCAGAGAGGTGTAAAAAGTGGCACAGCCTGGACCACCTCTCTGCAATGCAGCTCAGTGGCGCTTACTGGAAGCACTTGGTGGGCTAGTTAGCCCCCAGGGGCCCTCAGTATTGAAGGGAAATTATATCCCCAATTTAAAACGTGCCATAGTGCGTGTTTGCACACGTCACCTCAGGCCCCGTCCCCTCCCTTCACCACTGTGTAAACGGGCCATGTGGCTGTTCTAAGTTGAGAGATTAAGTCCCCTTGAATCCTAAGGGTCCCTAGGGTCAAACTAGACCACTAGGTACCTCCAGTAAGAGCCACAGAGCTGCGTTGCAGAGAGGTGTAAAAAGGGGCTTGGCCTCAGAACACCTGTCTGCAGCGCAGCTCCCTGGCGCATACTGGAGATGCCTGTTGGGCTAGTTGGCCCTCAGGGACCCTCAGTATTGAAGAGGGATTAATTCCCCAACTTACAACTCGCCAGGGGGCGCGTTTGCAGAGTGCTGCAAGGAGGGGGCGTGGCCTCCGGCACGATGCCAGTCTTTTATTTTTTTTAATTTTTTAAGAAGGGGGGCTGTGTGGTTCCCCTTCTTATTCTAATTTATTGGCCCTGATGACCCCATCCCCCAGGGCCTGTCTCCTAATTATATTTTTTTGACCCCAATCCCCAGGGCCGGCCACCGTTTTTTATTATTTTTAAAAAATATATATGTTATGTTATGTTATGTTAGCAGTTTTGTAAAGCGCAACAGCTGCCCTGGCAACGGGGCGTCCCGGCGCTAGAACCATCGTAACCAACTGGGAGAAAAAAGAAGGGAGAGAACCTACATAGGGGGGAAGAGAAGAGTTTTGATAGCTTTGCGGAAAGCCAGTAGGTTGTCAATACAGCGGATGTGGAGGGGGAGGGAGTTCCATAATTTGGCCCCTAGCAATCTGAAGGAGCGTCCTCCTATGCGACAGTACTTCGTGTGGGGGACCAGTACTAGGTGTTGCCCTTTGGAGCGGAGGTTGCGTTGGGGATTGTGTGGCGTTAGCAACGGGCGAAGGAGCTCTGGTCCCTCAGCACTCAGAATTTTATAGGCAAAGATATCTATAGACACACCTAGGACATGCTGGGCAAACCGTACGTACCTATCACCATTTGAGTGATATTCATTAAAAGGCGACTATGCATACAATGAATCCACGTGGAATGTATTTACACCACTAGTAAAGCTCTGACATGTCTGATGCCCTACTGTGCCGAATCCCGGTAGACACCCTTGTCGTTTATTTATACAAACATGGGTAGCTATTGACAGGCACATTTAATACACATGCACACCAAGCCATTCAAAGGGGATTCGACAAAAATTCGACCAAAACTATGTAAGAAACCACCCTCACGGTTAATAAAACACACATCCACTGCCGGATGTGTAATACTTTTTATTTTACTCTCTGGAAAGGAGACGAACATCACTTGAGAGTCACAGCGCGCTCCTGGCAGAGCCCAATGCTGTGTTACACCCACCATTGCCTGCCGAGTGTCACATACCTCTGTGTTGTATTCCACCAGCTAGTGCATATGCTATGACACTCTCTAGCCCATGTGCACTGTAACACCACCCCGTGAATATGTCATGCCACACTTGTCTTCGCACGGGTTATATTGCCCCATCTAACGTGCCTTCCTCGATGCCTATGTTATAACACACAGTGCTATGCCATACATATTACAATCTGGGATCCATATCTTTGTCACAGTGCATATGCAACGTTACACTCCCCAGCACATATTTTATATTACAACTTTAGAGACTAGTTAGGTTACACAACACTGCCCTGTGCATATTACACTCCAAGGCGCACATCGCATAGCACGCGCTAGTGCCTGTGCTATCTCGCGCTCTCCAATGAATCTGTCATTGCGCACAATGTATTGCATATTATATTTCACGCCCGGTTCATCTTATATCACACTTTTTGGTGCATAGTTTATACCATACACTATATCTAGTTTTCATTTTCAATCGTGCTCTCAGGACTATGTTCTATATAACACTGTGTTCACCTACCCTTTTCATGGACATTACATTTTGCGATAGGGGGTGGAGGGTCAAGGGGTGTTTCTGCCCAGTGAGCCCGGAGTCACAGTCACAAACGTCCTCTTCTTCCTGAATAAAAGTGAGATTATGCTGCATACTTGTTCATATTTTAAGTAGTTCGCACAGACACACGCTTTAAAAACAATAAAGTTCCTGCCTTCTCTGAACAGTTAGCTTGCTGCCCCATCCCCCTCCTCCCTATCCTCTGTTGTGTGAATCCATGGACTAGCCTCCTCCCTCCTGCCATGCATGGTCTGATGTGCTGCCACTGCCCTCAATTTAGTATGATGTACCAGTCCCCTCCTCCTGCCCTCCATTGCCCAATTCTATGCCACATCATTGACCTCCTGCTTAAACTCTGTGCTTAGCTTGCTGCCCCTATTCTCCTTCCCCCTGCCCTCCGATGTCTTTGTGCATGCCCCTGCTCCATCCTTTTTGCCCACCATGTTCCATGGACCTGCCACTCCGATCTACTCAGAGTGTTCTGTTGAGCTGCCACTCCCCTCCCACCTGCCTAGCATTGTCAGATGACTGTAACCTGTCCCTGCCACCTCCACCCTGCTTGTCCACATACCATGCCTCTATCCTCTTCCTCCTGTCCTACATGGTCCATTGTACTGCCACACCCTTCTGCCCTCCCTGGTCTGTTGTGCTGCAACTGCTCCTCCTGCCTGACCCGTGTGGTCTGTTGTGAGGCCCCTTCCCCTGAACTTTCTTGTCTGTGCACAGGTCCTGACCCTCCCGTCTATCCTCCATCGTCCTTTGTGCATGCCCCTGCACCCTCCTTCTTGCCCATCATAGCCATTGTGCTACCACTAACCCTCCCACTTGCCAGGCATAGTCTTCTGTGCTGCCACAGCACCTCCCACCTTCCCTGTGTGGTCAGCAAGCTGCCCCTGACCCCCTCCCACCTTCCCTCCATGGTCTGTGTGTATGCCATCACAGTCTCACTGTTGCTCTTCATGGTGTGTCTTGCTTCTAGCGCCCATCCTGCCTGACCTCCATGGCTATCTTGCTGCTCCTGCCCTGCCCCCTTGCCCCCAGCCCTCTGTTTACATGTGCAGACCCCTACTCCCTCCCTTCTGGCTTGTCTGTTCCATTGTAATGCCCCTGATCCGTCCCTCCTGCCCTTTATGGTCTGTTATGCTGCAGCTTTCTCTCCTGTCTGTCCATTATGGTCAGCTAGATACCATTGCCTCTTGCCCCTCTGTTCTCTGTTGTCCATGTGCATGGTCCTGTCCCCTCCCTCTTGCTTTCTATGGATTGTTGTGCTGCACTCCCGTCCTGCATGCTCTGTGTGGTGTATTGTGCTGCTGCAAACCCTGATGCCTGCCCTGCAGGGTCAGTTTGGTGCACCTCTCCATGTCCCTCCTGTCCTCTGTTATCCAAGTCCATGTCCCTACCCCATTTCCTTCCATGATCCAATGTACCATACTTGCGAACATTTTGAACTTGGTAAGAGGGAGATTTTGAAAAAAAACTGGGGTATTGATTTTCCCCTTTGAGTTACATTGAAAAAGAGGAAATTGTAGAAAGGAGACAGATCAAATAAAGCCCATTTGAGCTTAAAAACATTGGACGTTTCCTGGTTGAATCGGGTCTGTTGGCATGTATGGTTGTACCACCATTGCCTCTTCCTTCTGCCCACAATGCTCTATTACATTGCCACAGCCTCTCTTGCAAGTCCTGTATTGTTGGTTTGTTGCCCCTGCCCCCCTTTCCACTGCCCTCCATAGTCTGTTGTGCTGCCACAGCCCTTCCTGCCTGCTCAGTGTGGTTAAATTGTTGCCTTTGCACCCTCCTACCTGCCTTCAATTTTCAGAGTCCGTGCCCCTGGCCTCTGCCTCTCAACAGTACCCTAATGAACAACTAGATTGCTAACATTCTATATTTATTACAAAAGTGTGTAACGCCTGACGTCATCTTGATGTAATCAAAACTGTAATACCTAGAGCATTTCCTTTAGAAATTACATATATGAGAGGGTCTTATTGGCATCAAAATTATGGTTAGTGCTGTAAAAGACTAAAATAAGGACATATTTTCTGAGTTTTCAAATAGCGACAAAGCACTTTTAAATTATTTGTTATCTTTATGTTTTTTTATCCAGTTGACCACTTGATTAAATGTTGCACTTAGGGGAGAGGATGTGTTGATATTTCCAGAACTGCAGACTTTGCAACTGGGGAACCAGGTTGGAGTTTCTGCTTCAGCTCGACATTCTGTGATTCTGGTCAAATCACTTAGTCTCCCCATGTCTACAACCAAAATGAATTTGTTCTTGTGTGATGTAACCAATGCTCATGTAAAGCACTCCAATACCTGACAAGTCTGCACTATATAACACTGCAAAAACACAAAATAATAAGTGTTTTGCACACTTCTGTCATTGGGCTATATTTGGGCTACATCTGGGTGATTTTGGGCTACATTTGGGCTCTTTTGTCTCCGGTGGCCATCTTGGGAGATTTATTTGTTATGAAGTTTCCTAATTTCCTCATGTACTGCAGTCTCCTCAGTAGGAAATGCTTTCAGTTTTTTACTTTGATTCCATCATGAAGGTATTCAGATATGTCACACATTTGCCATAAATTCTGAAAGTTAGCACTCTAGTTGCTCATTAGATCACTGTAGTAAAACTGTTCACCATGGAAGTCTGCTCCTGGTATTAAAAGTGCATGTTTCAGTCTGCATGTCAGAATTTTTTAATGAAATAGAAGAGGATTTGAGAAGTCACTCAAAATGTGCCCTCATTTTCTTTCTTCAGCACTAATCATAATTTCTATGGCAAATGGAACCCCCTCATTGTGTTCCTTTTTAAATGATATGTTTTAAGTGTTACCAGTTTATTCCAATCAAGATGGCTTCAGGTGTGCCATACTTTTGCCATAATGAAGACAGTAAGCGCTCTAGTTGTTTTTAAGAACACTCTGGGACATTCTGTCATTGGGCTACACTTGGGCTACATCTGGGTGATATTTGGGCTCATTTGGGCTCTTTTGTCTCTGGTGGCCATCTTGGGAGACTTATTTGTTATGAAGTTTCCTAATTTCCTCATTTACTGCAGTCTCCTCAGTTGGAAATACTTTCAGTTTTTTACTTTGATTCCATCAAGAAGGCATTCAGATGTGTCACACATTTGCCATAAATTCAGAATGTTGGCACTCTTTTTGCTCATTAGAACACTGTAGTAAAGCTACTGCTCACCAGGGAAAACTGCTGCTGGTATTGAAAGTGCATGTTTCAGTCTGCATGTCATAATTTTTTAATGAAATAAAAGAGGATTTCAGAAGTCAAAATGTGCCCTAGTTTTTCTTTCTGCAGCACTAATCATACTTGTTATGGAAAAATGAACCCCCTCATTTTGTTCCCTTTTAAATTAAATGTTTTAAGAGTTACCACTTTAATCCAAGCAAGATGGCTTCAGATGTGCCATACGTTTATCATAAGTAGGACTGTTAGCGCTCTAGTTGTTCTTTGGAACACTCTGGGAAGCTGCAGTAGAACACAAAGGAATCAACTGACAGTCTCTGCCCTTGTTGGATGTATATGTTTTACTGAGAATGTCAGACGTCATTCTCACATGCCTGAGAAAGATAATGTGAATTTACAGAAAATAAGCTCTCAGTTTAGCTTATATATCACCTTCCAAACCTCTGTGGGAAAAGCATGAGAAAATATTTTTCTCTCAATCATGATATCCCAGCAGAAGGCTTTTTCACATGGTGAAATCACCTTAGAACATACCACAATTCCTAAAATGAGTATGGTACCATCAACAAATGATTTATAATGTAACTAAAGTCTTAAAATCTTCTATTAACTGCAATGCTTTTTAACGAGGTGCTATCATGTATATTGGTCCCAAGATGGCTGCCAACACTTCTTGGATGAAGTGCTGACAGCCAATCAGATCTCAGGATGAGATGTGTGGTTAGGCTCCGCCCACATATATATATGATTTTACTTTTGATTTTCTCAGGAACTACTGAACAGATTGACACCAGACCTGCAAAAGGCACTTCCCTGAGCTGAGGACTACCTCTCTGCCAAATTTCAAGTAATTCTGTTCAGCCGTTCGGGCTGTACCTTGGACTAAAGGTCCCTATGGAAGATTGCATGGGGAAAACGCGTTTTGGGACCCCCTTTTTTCTCAGCCCCCGCTTGACGAATCCCCCCGAGACTTTCAGGGTAGGAGCGGAGCAGAGCGCCCCACCTATTTTGAAAATTTCGCGAAGATTCGTCAACCGGCGCCAAAGTTATTCCAAATAGAATGTTGCGGATTTCCTATGGAAACACGGTCCTAACTATAACTATCTACTAGCGACCGCCAGTAGATAATATATATATATATATTATCTACTGGCAGTCGCCAGTAGATAGTTATAGTTAGGACCGTGTTTCCATAGGAAATCCGCAACATTCTATTTGGAATAACTTTGGCGCCGGTCGACGAATCCTCGCACAATTTTCAAAACTAATGGGGCGCTACGCTACGCTCCTACCCTGAAAGTCTCGGGGGGATTCGTCAAGCGGGGGCTGAGAAAAAAGGGGGGTCCCAAAACGCGTTTTCCCCATGCATTTTTCCATAGGACCTTTAGACACAGCTACAGCCCGAACGGCTGAACAGAATTACTTGAAATTTGGCAGAGAGGTAGTCCTCAGGTCAAGGATGTGCCTTTTGTAGGTCTGGTGTAAATCTGTTCAGTAGGTCCTGAGAAAATAGCATTTAAATCAATATATATATCTGTAAGCGCGCTCCGTGTGCTTACCGTAAGCTTACCGTACGCGTACGGTGCCGTGCGCGAGCTCAATTCTGATTGGTGGTTACATGACTGTAAACATTCGAATCGGTCGAAATCAGGAAGTGTTGGCCGCCATTTTCTGTCTCTCGCACTGAGAAACAAAGGTGGGGAACGTGAAACGGGGGCAACAAAGAGAGTTGCAGACCCCCTAGTGTTTGTCAGGGTGTCCAAGAAGGACCCAAAAGTCCGAAAAATAAATGTAATAATTTTTTTTTAAAAATCACGGGGTACGCGTACGGTAAGCTTACCGTACGCGCACAGCAAAAAAAAATAAAAAAAAATAAATAAAGAAGTAACAATCACATTTATTAAATAAATTAAAGGACCCACAAGGGAGAAAAAAACAAATGTTACTGCGTAAAAAAAAAGGCGAGGCGCGCACGGCATGGACTGCGCAACATGGGCGCTCGGTGCGCAAAGCGCACCGAGCGCCCACAGCCCGCGCACGGTGCGCGAAGCGCACCGTGCGCGCAGGGTGTGCGCATAGTGAAAAACCAGAAAAAAAAATAAAAAATAAATACATAACTTAGCATTTAAAAAACCGTACAAATTCACTGAAAAAACCATAGGTTTCACACACGTTATAGTTAGGAATTATCATTTACAAAACCTTGCAAATTCACTTAAAAAACCATAGGTTTCACACATGTTATAGTTAGCTGTACATTTCACTTGTAAAAAACCAATGAAATTCCACGTTATAGTTAGATCTATAACTATAACTTGCGCGACCGCAATCCACAATGTGTAATTTCAGATGTCATCATTGATGTCATGAGTGATGTCACTGACCATGTCATGAGTGATGTACTATGTGACGTCATCAGCAGTTTATTGTGGGCGCGCAAGTTATAGTTACCTGATCTAACTATAACGTGGAATTTCATTGGTTTTTTACGAGTGAAATGTACAGCTAACTATAACATGTGTGAAACCTATGGTTTTTTAAGTGAATATATATATATATATATATATATATATATATATATATATATATATATATCCGCACAGTTCCATATATCTTGCGCTCTCAGTATAAACGGACTCCTCAACAATCCAAAATCCAAAGGGTGTTTATTTCAGTACGCGTTTCGGCTTACTGCGAAGCCTTGTTCACGTGAAATGAGTGCACAAACAACATGTCCGGCAGTCGGAAGGAGCACCCTTTTGTGAAAGTTTACGTGGAGGACTGCATCTGGACCGGCCATACGATTTCAACCACAGGAATTTGAGAGGATTGGAGATTGCGACTTAAGAGGTAAGCCCGGGTCCTGAGTGTCCGCCCCTTTGGGTAGAGAGGGCTGGTTGCCCTTCTGTGGTTGGGTTCCTGGCCCCCTCCCCGGGGAAGCAGCATGATGGCCATTGGGGCACCTCGGTAATTCATCTCAGACTGTGCAGCAGCTTTGAAAATCAACAGCGGAGGGGTCGCAGTGACGTGCATTGCTGCATGTCTTTATTTAGTGTTACTAACCAGTCCGATCATGACCTTTATATTCTCCCAAGATTCGTTTGGGGTAGGTTTACGTACGGCAGGAAGAACCTGCAATTATACAGGGGCATTACGGACTCCTACTGATGCCTCACAATCCACGAGGGGGTAGTGCACAATGGAGGAAGAGGATGAGAGAAGAGCAAATACAAGAAATAATGGAAGAACTAAAGAAACTCACAGAGGTTGAGACTGTAGAAAAAAGCAATGAATATAATGAAGGATCGCCTCAAGAAATATGAAGAAGATATAAAAGCCCGAAAAGAAAGAAAACTCAATCGAGACTACAACGATTATGAAAGTGGCAGAATCCTTATGTTTAGTTGCAAGTACGACCACTTGTATAATAAAAAAGATTCACTGACAACAACAAGTGAAGACAAAGAAGAAAATCAGACAGCCTTGGGCTCAACAGCAAGTGAAACGGAATCAGACACCTCAGTGGAGAATGTTCCCAATGCAGACCACACACCTAGCCCTGTGAATTTTTTAGAGGAATATCGTCATCTACGCCGGAGTCGACGGATGATGAAGGACACTCCGGCACCAAAGACACAGGGACAGAGAGGCCGAGGACGTGGCAGAGGATGGGAAAACATGGAAACAGAAGAAAAAGAATACAACAACGATGGCAGAAGAGGCAGAGCAAGGGGCGGCATGGGAAGCAACAAAACACGCTCCAGAAAAGCGTATTAATGGATCCTGAAATGATAAATAAGACTGTAATCAACCTCTCTAAAAGGTTGATGAGTGACATTGAGAAAAGGACTCTATGTTTGGGACTTTCATTCTGTTCTTCTAAAACATTTAATTATACGTATGCCAGAATAGACTTATTCAGATTTATCAGGAAATTAAAATTAAAAAAGTGGCATAAATTGAAAAGATTAGGGGATAACAGAAGAACTAAAATCCTTTCCCCCAGATATCAGGATGATTTGAATATAGGGGACATAGATACCCTCATCAACATGACACAGTTAGATCAGGAGAATATTGAAAACATCAGGGAAGACAATGACAATTCGTCAGAACCCTCTGCCGATAGTAGCAGGGAGGTAAACGTTTCCCAAGATTTGGACAGTTTAGATTTGACCACGGATAAATGCGCTTTCTCAGGTTTTAGACCTAGATCCACATTTCTCCCGGCCCTTCCTCATGACAATTTAGACACATTTCATGAATGTGTCAGCAAGGCATTTTGCACATTTAGACATAAGAAGAGGAATCCCAATATATCTAACAACAATCTCTCTTATACTCAGAGACAGGCACTTAAAACCCTTACCGAGGATGCCAGCATTGTCATCCGTCCAGCGGACAAGGGTGGCAATGTTGTCATATTGGATAGGTATAAATATATTGCTGAAGCATTAAAACAACTTACAGATACCAGGTCCTATGTGCCTATTTCTACAGAAATATATAATAACAGCATTACCAATATTTGGGACAATTTAACCATATGGAGAGAAAAGGGCATCCTGGAATGGGAAGAGTACAGATACCTGAAAAATGACTATCCCATACTGCCTGTACTCTGCCTCTTGCCAAAGCTTCACAAGGACCCCATTGATCCACCAGGGCGTCCCATTGTGTCATCGAGGGGAAGTGTGTCGGAACATATTTCCAAATCTGTGGACCACTTCCTCAGAGACTTTGTAAACTGTCTGCCCAGTTACATTAGGGACACCAAAGATTTTCTTATGAAAATACAAGACATACAATGTGATGAGGATTCCCTACTCATCACACTGGATGTACAATCCCTATATACCATCACTGATCATTGTCAAGGATTGGATGCATGCGCCATTTTCTTAAATCTAGGCCGTTACGATTCAGGGAACATGGCAAGATGATACTCAAGATGATCGATTATTGTCTGACCAACAATATTTTCTTGTTCAATGGTGTGCTGTATAGACAAGTCATCGGCACTGTGATAGGTTCGTGCTTTGCTCCCAGTTTTGCGAACCTCTTCATGGGTCACTGTGAGGAAGAAGTATTTGCTGACCCAGACTATGCAGGACACCTTGAACATTTGACTACTTGGATGTGTTATATCGATGACCTGTTCATTGTCTGGAAGGGCACTGAACAGGGGGCGACCAAATTCATCGATAAATTAAACACTAACAATTGCAACATTGTCCTATCAGGTAACATTAACAAAACCATGGCTGAATATCTAGATGTCAGGCTGAACATCAAGGACAACCAAGTCCATTCTACCCTATTCAGGAAGTCCTCTGCTGGTAACAGTATTCTACATGCCCTCAGCAGTCATCCTGAGACTCTTAAATGGAGTATTCCATATGGAGAACTGCTGAGGGCAAAGAGAAATTGCAACACCGAGACTGCTTATCAGCTGGAGAGCGAAATTATATTAGATCGTTTGAGAACCAGAGGGTACCCTAACTGGGTGCTGTGCAGAGCCAAAGAAAGAGCAGATGGGGTGTCCAGATCTCTTACCATCTCTGACAGACCTGTGGAACCCACTACAGCTAGAGAAAATAACACCAGAATCATTATGACATACAATTCAGACTCGAGCCACATTCAAAAAATTCTTGCTAAGAACTGGGATATCCTCAGATGCGATAACACCATTGGTGAAAGTATTCCAACAAGACCCAGCATCACATACAGAAAGGGCAGAAACATCAGAGACATACTAGTGCGCAGCGATATCACCTCATATCCCACTAGGCATGACCATGATCTCAGGGGCTTCTTCCCCTGCGGCCATTGCCAAGCATGTAGAAACAGCACTTTTTGTAGCAAGATCACCCACAATGGTGTTAATAAAGAGATCATTCAATTCTACTGAAATTTTTCATCTTGGAACAACTTGTGAATAACCACAGAGGTGGAAATAGAGTGTTAAAACTAAGGCAGAGAGAGTCCAAATGTATTGTGGACTTTCAGACCAAACACCCAGGAGGCCTCAATCAAGATGAGGAATTGGCAATACATCTGAGATAATAAAAGAGATAGAATATGTGTTTCAGAGTTTCCCAATTTGTAGACCTTCCTAGGGCAGCCAATCTCATTCTACTTTCTCCTGTTCTTCCTAATTGTGCATTAGAAATAGAAATACTGCTATTTCTAATGCACAATTAGGAAGAACAGGAGAAAGTAAATAGAAATACTGCAGCAAGATGGCTGCCGGGAGTCCATAGGGGAAAGTCGTTTCTTCCATCCTCTACCCAGAGTGTAGTATTATCCCATAACTATGCTAGGAGATTTCAGGCGTCCACCCTTTTTTCTTCGGCACATATAGTGATTATGATCTGCACTTGGTCGAGTGATTTTTTCAGCTCTGAGACATGAGGCATGGGACGGCATCTACAGACACAATTGAAAGTCTTGAGCCTAACGAACTCAACGGTGCTCTCTCCCAAGCACCGTACTGTGAGCCAGCTGAGTATAACCTTAGCTATTGTCTGGACCTCCAGCGTTCAGTGCGGAATAACGAAAAATAAGAAAAATAAGAAAATGACCTCCAAAAATCTGCAAGCTACAAAAGGGCCAAGGGACCCCGGGGCTGAAGAGAAAGATTATCTGAATGACAGTCCGGGACATAGCGATCCCGGTGCCCCTGCAGACAATTTGAGAACAAAGACTCGTTTGAAGATGCAGGCACAGAAGGATAGCGGGAAAAACGTTCGAGCAGAGAGATATGAGAGGGTCTCTAGGAGTGCTCCGAGAAAAGAAAAAGAAGTTAAGAAACCGAAGGTTTTGCCGGCTAAGAAGATCACTAAGAATCATACAGCTGATACGGCAACAGGATCGTCTGGGCTCGAAGGGAGAGATGGGAGAGATGCAGTTCTTCGCCAGCCTACCTTGAGAGAAGTTCTTTCTGCCACAGTGAAGACAACAGTAGCTGACCGAGGGCTGCTCCAGGATCAAGAGAAGGCTCCCCCCTCCTCCGACGATGTTGCCGGAAAGGACGTTGTTAGCAGCGTAGCCTCACGCATGCGGAGTGAGAGGGTGAGCGGTGAGCTGACTGAGTCCGACTGCGCACTGGGAGTCCGGAGCAAGAATTCAGTTCGAATTACAGCCGGGGGCGTATTCCCTGAGAACATAGCTGTATCAGATTCACTGCAGCACGAGAAGGACGATGACGACGATGTTGACACTGACCTCCTTGGCGCTTCCAGGAAAACCCAGGTACAGACACAGCCATGGGGGGGGGGCCAGAATAAGACTATACAGTTGGTAAATGTAGAAAGTGAAGAGAATGATACTGGCCCACTCCCTGAGATTGCAGAACCTGAGCCTGGCCTCCAATCTGGGACCAAATTAGACACACAGCCCACTGCTACGGGAGAACCAGGTGATAGGCAATGCTCGGTTGAATTTCTAACTGAAACTGTTCAAGCTATTACTAGCGGTAAACAAATATTACAGCCCCTAAAAACAGTGCAGGGGGTAGCTATCCCAGGCTCGCCAACTGATGATTGTTTTTATTCAGTGGATGATGACGAGGAGGACCAGGCGGGCAAAAACAAGGGTAAGGGTAAGGGCAAAGGTTCTTCCCATTTGGACTTAGCTACGGACTCAGCCTCGGGGTTAAGCAATAGATCTGATTCAGATTTGGATTCAGATTTGGATTCAGCTTCAGGGTCCTCTTCATTCTCATTGTCTTCAGGACACCAGCCCAGAAAATCTGAGGTTGAAATCGAGACCTCAGAAGTAGAATCAAAAAGAACAATCGGGAGTAGAGACCTCAGAGGCCGTAGGTCGAAGAGCGTCAGAACGAGGTCATATGGAAAAGGGCATGACCTACCACAGAATCTAGCGAGCCCTACGCAGCAGGAGGTGGCTAAGAAGCTAGATTGGGATTATTCAGCTACATCGCAGATCTATCAAGAGGGAACTGTACACCCTCAACCCCAGCAACCCCAGCAATCTACTCAACATGGTTATCCGGAGCATGCCGCAGCTCAGAGCTCTAACTCTAATTTTGATTTACTACTTGGAACATTAAAACAAATGCAGAGTGAAGCAAGGGCAGAAGGCCGGAGAGCTAGACAGGCCAATAAAAAAATAGAAGGATCCCTGCGCAAAGTAAATAAACTATATGCAGATATGGCTGGAAGAGTTACAGAGGTAGAGGAAAGGACTGGGAAGCTAGAGGATGTAGTCGCCAAGCTTCAGGAAGATAAATGTCTACAAGAGAAGACAGCGACAGATGTCCTTTGGAAGCTTGAGGAGTTTGAGAATAGACAAAGGCGGAATAATATAAGGCTTCTTGGTGTGGAAGAAGGTAAAGAGGGCCAGGATGTCCGGGCCTTTGTGGTGGACTTGTTTAAAGGGGCCTTTCCCGAAATCACTAAATGGAACTGGGAAAATGAAATTCAGCGGGCCCACCGGTTCCCATTAAACCAGAGAAGAGGAGATACAGAAGGTAACCCAAGGGCGATCCTTGTCTACGTTGGAAACTTTTTGGCGAAAGAAGAGATTATGAGTAAGGCAAAGCCAGCGACAAAGAGGTCTTATAAAGATATACACTTCTTCGCTCGGCCAGACTTCTGCCACACTACCGTCGAAAGAAGATGGCGGATGAGACAATTAATAACTCCTTTTCAAAATGCTGGCTGCGAAGTGTATTTGATGTTCCCGTCTCGCTTAAAAGTGATAGCTAACGGGCAGCATAGGGTGTTCTCTTCTGAAATACTTGCTCAGGAATACCTGGTGGAATTGAAGGATAAAAGGGGTCAGAAGAGTTAAGTAATTATTTCAGACACAATCTGATCAGTACGAGGAATATGATGAATAACAGGAATTCTCATAATATAATCTTTGTGGCGAGTATAAGTACAAGAGGGTAGTACTGAGGGAATCAACCGGTAGTGTATGGGATAAAACTAGGAAAGGATAGTGCAGTAGGTGGGTGGGGGAAGGAGGAGATGGACATCTCAGGGTTATGGTAGCCATATATAGGTCAAGATTGACCTATTTGCCAGTAAGGGGGGGTGGGGTTGCAGGGGGGACACTGGGTGGGGGGGGAGGTGGGGGGAAGCGGGACAGGGCACAACAAACTAAGAACCGCACAACTGAAGATAAGCAATTAATAGGAGGATTAGTATTAGTATTGTTATGTATTTTAAATACACAGGGAGAGCAGGTTGCACGAAAATCTGAAAATATTATTGGTAGCAAGGTAGTGATACTTCAGAAGCAAAGTTCCCATGATTTCTGTTTTTCTTACTATTTTTTCTTTCAAGAATATTGTTTTTACTTGAGATACAATGGTGATTAGAATAGCGACGTGGAATGTCAGTGGTTTGAACGATCGCCAAAAAAGACAAAAAATTGCCTTGTCATTAAAGCAAATGAATGCCGATTTTATATTTATTCAAGAAACGCATATTATGGTTTCACAGGTTTATCTTTTGGACCAGTTGGGTTTCCAAGTATTAGCATACTCAAAGCAAGGTTCTAAACATAGAGGGGTCGCAATACTATCAAAGAGTAGAAACTTGAATATTAGAAGAAAACTGGAAGATCAATGGGGCAGGTGGGCACTAGTTGAATGTTTTATTGAGGGAGAGTGGTATACCCTCGGGGTCATCTATGGGTCAACGGAGGATGACCCAGAGAGCTTTAAATTCCTAGATGCAGAATTATCCTCCTGGTCACCTCAGATTATACTAGGAGGAGACTTTAACATAAATGGTGCAGATGGCTTAGGCGTAGAGACAGGCTCATATGGGAGGTATCAGGGAAGAAAGAAAAGAGTATATCGAGCGTTAGGAGAGCTTGTAAGGAATAATATGTTGTCTGATATTTGGGGGAAGTTAAAAAAAGGAGATAGCGGATTTACGTACTATTCTGCCCCTCACCAAGTCTGTGTAAGATTAGACTATTTTTTTGCTTCTAACATAATGCTGCCCTACACAAAGATAGAAAGACTTCCCCGCATATTTAGTGATCATAACCCTTTGATTATGAGTTTAAATATCCCTATTCGATCTAGGAAAGTCAGAACATGGACATTTGAGCGCGGGCTTCTCCAAGACCAGAAATATATCCAGCATATGACTCTTTGGATCAAAGAGTTTTTTGAAAACAATAGAGATAGCGCAGAGACAGGGATAGTCTGGGATGCCTTTAAGGCAGGGATACGCGGGGAAACTTTTAGTTTTAATACTTTTAAACGCAAGCAGGAACAATCTAGAATAGGAGAGTTAACTGGGGCAGTCTTGGAGGCGGAGGAAGAATTGCAACACTGCGTTTTAGCAGGGGCTCCCCTAGACCAGGCCCTTTTAAAACTAACAAAGGCAAAGATGGATGCTGAAGAGGTTATTGCAAATAAGGCAGCTAAGATATATCTTACTAATAGAGAAAGGGCCCACGAATTTAGCGAAGCAGTTGGGAGAACATTAGCTATTCGCACAAGACAAAGGATCGCTTCAGGTGAGGTTAGAGAAATTATAGATTCAGAAGGTAATTTGTGCACGAGTCAAGATGAAATAAGAGAGGTATTTAGGAAATTCTATGCCTCCCTCTATGACGAGCAAAATGGGTATGACCTGGATCAGATGGGGAAATATATGGAAGATATCCCAGTGGTGCGAATAGAAGAGGAAGTAGTAGAGGGGTTGGAAGATCCATTGGACCTACAAGAGATAAAAAACGCTATAGCGAATCTCCCTTCGGGTAAAGCATCAGGTCCTGATCAAATTCCAATCGAATTTTATAAGATATTCTGGGATGCTCTTTCACAAGACTTCGTTATAATGATACAGAAAGCACAATCTGGGGTCTCTGTACCAGAGTCATGGGGTGGTGCTGAAATAGTGGTAATTTTGAAGAAAGGAAAACCTCCCACCATGCCAACATCATATAGGCCAATCACGCTCATGAATACCGACGCAAACATTTTCTCTAAAATATTAGCTACAAGGTTTGCACAAATAATTGATTCCCTTGTGAGTACTAATCAACATGGATTTATCCCAGGGAGGGGTACGACTCACCATACTCGTAAGGTTATTACACTTTTTGACGCCAAGGAGGTTTCAGGAGACCCGATGGCCGTAATGTTATTAGATGCAGAAAAAGCATTTGATCGGGTCTCCTGGAATTATTTGTGGTATACCCTGAGAAGAGTAGGGCTCAAAGATGGTTATATTAAGGCAATTCAAGTGCTATACAGAGCCCCAAGTGCTGTGATCCGGATTAACTCAGGTTTAACTAAGTCTTTTCAAATTAAGAGAGGTACCAGGCAGGGCTGCCCTTGTTCTCCGCTTTTATTTGCGATGTATATTGACCCCCTGGTCCGAAGACTAGAGAGCTGTGATATGATTCGCCCAGTATGCACGCCCATGGGATATAGTAAGGTCCTTGCATATGCGGATGACGTGGCAGTGATCACATCTAATCCCATAGAAGCTATAGCGCAGGTTGAAATTGAGGCCATCAGATTTGGACAAATATCGGGTTACAAAATGAATGCCAATAAGACTCAGATAATTAAGAACAAGTACGTAGACTGCCCTGATCATCGGGTGGTGCAGGATGCGGTGTATTTGGGGGTAACTATTTCTTCTGATTTAGATACATTGGTAGAGAAAAATACAACTCCAGTTTTTCTTAAGGCAAAAAGGGATCTAGATAGGTTTGAGAATCTTCATCTTTCCCTTGTGGGGCGCACTAATATTATAAAGATGTTGATTTTACCGAAGTTTTTATATCTTTTTAGGGCAATACCATTATTATTTGAAACAAAATGGTTTAAGGAATGTGAACATATGATCAATAGATTTATCTGGGCAAAGGGAAAAACAAGGAGAGCCCTTAGGTTTATGGCACTGCCTCGTGATAGGGGAGGTTGGTCTCTTCCGGATCTAAAACTATATTATTGGGCAGCGGCCCTACAAAATATGCTGGGTCTGATAGGAGGGGCAGAGGTCGAAGGACAAGATAAGGCGGGTACATTGGCAATTTATGGCTTAGTCATGGGGGTAGAAGCTGAGAATATATTTTTAAAACAAACCGATTTTTGTTACTTTAAAAGGACACGATTTAATACGATTCTAGCAGCTTATAATATATGGAAAGCATTCTCAAAAAGTTTTGGCTTAGGCAAATATAATGCATACACTAGAATGAGTATGAACTCTACTTTCCCAGTAGATATTTTTTCAGGTTGGGTTTTTGGAGAATGGGGAAGAAAGGGGATAAGGATGCTGGGAGACATCAGGACCACACAAGGGGTCCTCCAATTTTCGGAGATACAGTCAAACTATGGAATAGAGACGAGACATTTTTTTAAGTTTCTGCAAATAAGAAGCTATGTTGAAACAAAGCGGGGGGGCCCAGCTGGGTTTTCTAGGATTCCAATTATGGATTTAGTACAAGCAGGGTCAGACTGCACGATTCGGAGGTTTTACTCAGAATTGATAAAGGCTAAACAAGACGATAAAGATAGAATGGCGCAGAAATGGGGGAGGAAGCTGGATATAATAGAAGAGTGTTTTCATGTGTCTTTAGAGTTGGGACAGAGTATTTTATGTTCGGCACCCCTACAGGCGCAACATTATAAAACTATTTATCATCTTTATTACACTCCGGCGAGAATTGCTCAGTGGGGAGGAATCTCGGGAATTAGATGCCCGAGATGTGGAAGCTTAGAGGCTGATTTGACTCACATGCTTGTAACATGTACCCATTTGCAATCCATCCGAAAAGAATATCGAGGAATTTCTATCTAGAGTTTTAGCTGTAGAAATAATTTTATCTCCATCGATAATTCTCCTTGGGGTTAATCATAATGATATACACATGAAGGGGGGATACTTCTTATTTGTTGCAATGGCAGTATTAAGACTATGCATAACTTCAGCCTGGCTAGATCCTATATCCCCATCGTATCATCAATGGTTTGCTCGATTATTGGCAATATATAATCTAGAGAATGCTATATATGCTAGAAAAGGGAAAAGAGGGAGAATATTAGGAAGAAAAATTTGGGACCCATTAAAGAAATGGAAAGAGGATCCTACCTGACTCCCTACTGAAGTTTTCAAGTAGTGAGAGTATTTTATAAAGATATTGTGTATTGCAATAATATTTATTCTTTTCCTGTGTATTGTTTTGTATATTATTTCATTTCAAATGTGTTGTGCCCTGTGTATAACTTCATAAACTTATAAATAAAATTTTTTAAAAAAAAGAAATAGAAATACTGCATTGTTTTTAACTTACATTTTGTTTAGTGACACATGTTTTCTCTGTTTTTGCTTACAGGAGGAATGGAAGGGGCCCAGACACCGGCACCCACCCTTCACGGACAACCTACCCTTTTCCCCCTTTTCATCACTTATCACTGGTTAACTGTTGGGCAGGGTATGTATGAGTTTCGAGACACAGACTCGGATTTGACCCTAGCAGTCTGTGGATGCACATCACTGTCAACCACTAGTCACTGCAACTCGGCAGAGCCAGTACGGGCACTTGCCCTCATATTCTTATAACCAGACTCAGTGTTACTTCTATTCACAGTTTATAATTGTACTTTGCGCATATCACACCAGACACATACACATTCTGGGTGATACTGTTTTGGCAATTGCTCATAATAATAATAAAAGCCGCAATATATGCATTTTTAGCCTTGACTTTGGCGTGAACACATTGTGGTTTATACATACGAGGCTAACATCCCAAAATGTCTGCCACTTCGTGCGTTTTTCCTCGTACACAATGCATGCCAATATGTTGTATGATTCATTCTTGAAACTGTGCAGTTACAATTGTTTTTTGTTTTTTATTTTCTAAACCGTCTTGTATACATTACGTTTTACAAGATTTTATCTGTATGAGAACACATCATGGTTTAGACATATGAGGTTACCAGTCTAAGATGTCCACTGCACTTGCACGGTTCTTTCAAACAGCGATGCCTGCTCTTATGTCCTTCTTTTGTGCTCATACTCCAATGCTTTATCAGTCATGTTGTTTGTGCACTCATTTCACGTGAACAAGGCTTCGCAGTAAGCCGAAACGCATAGTGAAATAAACACCCTTTGGATTGTGGATTGTTGTGGAGTCCGTTTATACTGAGAGCGCACGATACTTGAAACTGTGTGGATTAATTTACCGGCGCACTCCGCCGGTGTGTGTGCCACTTCCCTTGGGTCCCCAGCAGTCGAAAGGAGCACCCTTTTGTGAAAAAAAAAATATATATATATATCACAGAAAAAACCATAGGTTTCAGGCACGTTATAGTTAGGAATTAGCATTTAAAAAACCTCAGAAATTCATTGAAAAAACCATAGGTTTCAGGGGTGTTATAGTTAGCTGGACTTTTCACTTGTACAAAACCATTGAAATTCCCCCGTTATAGTTAGTTCAGCTAACTATAACTCGCGCGCCCGCAATGCACTGCTAATGACGTCACATATTACATCACTCATGACATGGTCAGTGACATCACTCATGACATCACTGATGACATCTCAAATGACATCACTGATGACATCACTGATGACATCATCCAGTTAATGTGTGTTTTTCTGAAAATTAAATATGTTTTATATATGTATATCTCAAGGTCGATGGAAGAATAAATGGGTATATAAGTGTCTAAATGGATGATTTGTTTTTGAAAAATGGATTGTGTAACTGACTGATTAAGTGTATCATAGTGAATACATGGCTTAGTGAGTAATGTTTAAATATGTAAATATCTGTATCAGTCTCTCACTTTGTGTATAAGTGGCTGCATGGGTTGGTGAGTAGCTACATGGGTGTCTATATAGGTTATTAGTTGGTTTTTTGAGTATCAGTCTGAGTGTCTGCATGGTTCGGTGGGGGGTATTACGTAGTGCATAGGTGCATGAATGAGTGACTCACTGTTTGTATGTGTTGAACACAGCATGTGTGCAGGACTGTATGGGTGGATGAGTGTGTGTATGGGTGTGTTAGTGAGTGAATGACTGTCTCAATAGTGTCTTTATGAGTAACTACATATGTTTTAAACTAGTATATGTGACTATTGGTGTATATATGTGAGTATATGTGAGAGTGAGAGATTGAAAGAGTTCCTGTATGAATAAGTATGTGTTTCTATAAGTGATTGTTTAAAAGACTAAGTATGTGTAAGTTTCCGTAGAAGTAAGTGTGGTGGTGTGTGTATAACTGTATATGCAAGTAAATGTATGTTTGATTCTTTATTAGCATGAGTGACTATGTGTGTGAGTAACTCTATGGATGAGTGGCATTGTGTAACAGGATGTATAGGTGTATGAGTACATATGATGAGTGAGTACATGTATGAGTGACTGTATAGGACTGTTGGTGAATGAGTGGATGTGTATGTGGATCTTAGAATTACTGAAGAGGTTGTTGTAACTGGTACTGGTATGTCCATTGTTTTGAAAATTTTAGTCTCTATTTTTGAATGTGTGTATCAAAGGTTATATTAGGGTGAGAGGAGGTCTGCCACTCTATCACAAGGATGATGTCATCAGTGATGTCATCAGTGATGTCATTTGAGATGTCATCAGTGATGTCATGAGTGATGTCACTGACCATGTCATGAGTGATGTAATATGTGACGTCATCAGCAGTGCATTGCGGGCGCGCGAGTTATAGTTAGCTGAACTAACTATAACGGGAGAATTTCAATGGTTTTGTACAAGTGAAAAGTCCAGCTAACTATAACACCCCTGAAACCTATGGTTTTTTCAATGAATTTCTGAGGTTTTTTAAATGCTAATTCCTAACTATAACGTGCCTGAAACCTATGGTTTTTTCTGTGAATTTCAAAGGTTTTTTAAATGCTAATTTCTAACTATGCCTACAGAGATAGGACATGTGAAGAAAGAAGAAAAAATGCACAGGAAGAAACAAAAGAAGTGCAGAAAGAAGCAACAGAAGTCCTCAAATACGAAGATAAGTGCAGGAAGAAGGATAACGTGCAGAAAGAACAAAAAGAAGAGCAGAAAGAAGCCTTGTTGCAAAATCATCCTGTACCCTCAACTTTTTCAGACGGATACTGGTGGTAACTGAGTCTGACTAACCAGTCCTAGAGCCAGTACTATGTTAAAAGACACTTAGAATACAGTGAAAACACCTACATACACAAGGGAACATTATGCGTTGGGGTCCCCCTGTGATTAGCATGACCTCCTCTGTAAGCCCCTAGTATATAATAGGGCATGGGGATTAAAACTACCTCTTAAAACAGGCCACAGGGCGTTTTTGTACACGTTAACTCAGGCCCCGTCCCCTCCCTTCACCACTCTGTAAACACGCCCTGTGTCCAATTTTAGTTGGGAGATTAAGTTCATTTGAATCCTGAGGGTCCCTAGGGTCCAACTAGCCCACTAGGTACCTCCAGTAAGTGCCACAGAGCTGCGTTGCAGAGAGGTGTAAAAAGTGGCACGGCCTGGACCACCTCTCTGCAATGCAGCTCAGTGGCGCTTACTGGAAGCACTTGGTGGGCTAGTTAGCCCCCAGGGGCCCTCAGTATTGAAGGGAAATTATATCCCCAATTTAAAACGTGCCATAGTGCGTGTTTGCACACGTCACCTCAGGCCCCGTCCCCTCCCTTCACCACTGTGTAAACGCGCCCTGTGGCTGTTCTAAGTTGAGAGATTAAGTCCCCTTGAATCCTAAGGGTCCCTAGGGTCAAACTAGACCACTAGGTACCTCCAGTAAGCGCCACAGAGCTGCGTTGCAGAGAGGTGTAAATAGGGGCTTGGCCTCAGAACACCTGTCTGCAGCGCAGCTCCCTGGCGCATACTGGAGATGCCTATTGGGGGCGCGTTTGCAGAGTGCTGCACGGAGGGGGTATGGCCTCCGGCACAACGCCAGTCTTTTATTTATTTTAATTTTTTAAGAAGGGGGCTGTGTGGTTCCCCTTCTGATTCTAATTTATAGGCCCTGATGACCCCATCCCCCAGGGCCTGTCTCCTAATTATATTTTTTTGACCCCAATCCCCAGGGCCGGCCACTGTTTTTTATTATTTTTAAAAAATATATATTTATAGACACACCTAGGACATGCTGGACAAACCGTACGTACCTATCACCATGACGATTTGCGTGATATTCATTAAAAGGCGACTATGCATGCAATGAATCCACGTGGAATGTATTTACACCACTAGTAAAGCTCTGACATGTCTGATGCCCTACCGTGCCTAATGCCGGTAGACACCCTTGTCGTTTATTTATACAAACATGGGTAGCTATTGACGGGCACATTTAATACACATGCACACCAAGCCATTCAAAGAGGATTCGACAAAAATTCGACCAAAACTATGTAAGAAACCCCCCTCACGGTTAATAAAACACACATCCACTGCCGGATGTGTAATACTTTTTATTTTACTCTCTGGAAAGGGGATGAACATCACTTGAGAGTCACAGCGCGCTCCTGACAGAGCCCAATGCTGTGTTACACCCACCATTGCCTGCCGAGTGCCACACACCTCTGTGTTGTATTCCACTAGCTAGTGCATATGCTATGACACTCTCTAGCCCATGTGCACTGTAACACCACCCCGTGAATATGTCATGCCACACTTGTCTTCGCACGGGTTATATTGCCCCATCTAACGTGCCTTCCTCGATGCCTATGTTATAACGCACAGTGCTATGTCATACATATTACAATCTGGGATCCATATCTTTGTCACAGTGCATATGCAACGTTACACTCCCCAGCACATATTTTATATTACAACTTTAGAGACTAGTTAGGTTACACAACACTGCCCTGTGCATATTACACTCCAAGGCGCATATCGCATAGCACGCGCTAGTGCCTGTGCTATCTCGCGCTCTCCAATGAATCTGTCATTGCGCACAATGTATTGCATATTATATTTCACGCCCGGTTCATCTTATATCACACTTTTTGGTGCATAGTTTATACCATACACTATATCTAGTTTTCATTTTCAATCGTGCTCTCAGGACTATGTTCTATATAACACTGTGTTCACCTACCCTTTTCACGGGCATTACATTTTGCGATAGGGGGTGGAGGGTCAGGGGGGGTTTCTGCCAAGTGAGCCCGGAGTCACAGTCACAAACGTCCTCTTCTTCCTGAATAAAAGTGAGATTATGCTGCATACTTGTTCATATTTTAAGTAGTTCGCACAGACACAATGTTTTAAAACCAATAAAGTTCCTAATACCCGCCTTCTCTGAACAGTTAGCTTGCTGCCCCATCCCCCTCCTCCCTATCCTCTGTTGTGTGAATCCATGAATTAGCCTCCTCCCTCCTGCCATGCATGGTCTAATGTGCTGCCACTGCCCTCAATTTAGGATGATGTACCAGTCCACTCCTCCTGCCCTCCATTGCCCAATTCTATGCCCCATCATTGACCTCCTGCTTAAACTCTGTGCTTAGCTTGCTGCCCCTATTCTCCTTCCCCCTGCCCTCCGATGTCTTTGTGCATGCCCCTGCTCCATCCTTTTTGCCCACCATGTTCCATGGACCTGCCACTCCTATGTACTCTGAGTGTTCTGTTGAGCTGCCACTCCCCTCCCACCTGCCTAGCATTGTCAGATGACTGTAACCTGTCCCTGCCACCTCCACCCTGCCTGTCCACATGCCATGCCCCTATCCTCTTCCTTCTGTCCTACATGGTCCATTGCACTGCCACACCCTTCTGCCCTCCCTGGTCTGTTGTGCTGCAACTGCTCCTCCTGCCTGCCCCGTGTGGTCTGTTGTGAGGTCCCTTCCCCTGAACTTTCTTGTCTGTGCACAGGTCCTGACCCTCCCTTCTATCCTCCATCGTCCTTTGTGCATGCCCCTGCACCCTCCTTCTTGCCCATCATAGCCATTGTGCTGCCACTAACCCTCCCACTTGCCATGCATGGTCTTCTGTGCTGCCATGGCCCCTCCCACCTTCCCTGTGTGGTCAGTTAGCTGCCCCTGACCCCCTCCCACCTTCCCTCCATGGTCTGTGTGAATGCCATCACAGTCTCACTGTTGCTCTTCATGGTGTGTCTTGCTTCTAGTGCCCATCCTGCCTGACCTCCATGGCTATCTTGCTGCTCCTGCCCTGCCCCCTTGCCCCCAGCCCTCTGTTTACATGTGCAGACCCCTACTCCCTCCCTCCTGACTTGTCTGTTCCATTGTAATGCCCCTGATCCGTCCCTCCTGCCCTTTATGTTCTGTTATGCTGCAGCTTTCTCTCCTGTCTGTCCATTATGGTCAGCTAGCTACCATTGCCTCTTGCCCCTCTGTTCTCTGTTGTCCATGTGCATGGTCCTGTCCCCTCCCTCTTGCTTTCTATGGATTATTGTGCTGCACTCCCGTCCTGCATGCCCTGTGTGGTGTATTGTGCTGCTGCAAACCCTGATGCCTGCCCTGCAGGATCAGTTTGGTGCACCTCTCCATGTCCCTCCTGTCCTCTGTTATCCAAGTCCATGTCCCTATCCCATTTCCTTCCATGATCCAATGTACCATACTTGCAAACATTTTGAACTTGGTAAGAGGGAGATTTTGAAAAAAAACTGGGGTATTGATTTTCCCCTTTGAGTTACATTGAAAAAGAGGATATTGTAGACAGGAGACAGTCAAATAAAGCCCGATTGAGCTTAAAAACATTGGACGTTTCCTGGCTGAATCGGGTCTGTTGGCATGTATGGTTGTACTACCATTGCCTCTTCCTTCTGCCCACAATGGTCTATTACATTGCCACAGCCTTGAAGGGGGGTAGATTTTGTATCACAGGGGGCCCCTGGCCCGTTCTGTCCACACCTGAAGTATGAGACCCTTGTCCTTGCCCTGCCAGCCGCATTTGTAGGCCGTATTAAATTGACCAGCGGGTCCTGTGTTCCTATATAATTATCCTGAGACATCCTTACCACTCAGCCAGCATAAAACCCCTGTGTAGGCCCTTTTGTTCAATATGTAGGCCTCTTTGTTAAATTGACCATAGCTCTGCAATTTTAGTGTATAGCAGTCTGAAGGCAGGTCTGCGAGGCCTTCTGCTCCAAACTAGTAGCCCCCACCCTACCCGAGTGCTCCGTGCTCTGTATCAAAGTTCAACATCCCCCTGAAGCTGTCGATATACAGTAGGCTGCATCCTGGACTGGTACTTGCTTCCGGGGCAGGTTTCCCGCTTTTAAGGAAGTGGCAACCGCAGAGCGTCAAGTTAGGAGAACTGAGAAGATTTTATACATGAATATATTGAATTCCCGTACAATACCCATTATTTTCTGCTTGCTCTATGGAACTTACGATAAGCGATTGGCCTGAGAGACTGACCTTTTCACCCAGTCCATTGTCAGCATTAAGTGGGTAAATGACGAAATGTCTGGTAAAATCTGCAGACGAAGCTTTTGGGTAGCATACGTAGGTAGACGTAGCGTGCAAAGGAGCCCACAAAATGATATAAAAAGGGAGCACCCACAGATATCGAGGGACTACCTCGCCGTCTGTATGTAGGTTAACAGGCTGTGCAGGTTTTCCCCAAGAGCTGGGAGCTCTTGTCTTCCTCTGCTTAAAATGTCTTGCTCTGCTTTGCTTGAAGTATCTTATTCTATTTTACCTATATGAAATGTCATGTTATGTTTAACCATTGTTCTCTTTACTTTTGCATTTAAAAGATTTTGTATTGTAATTGCAGGAATGCTTGCTCTAAGAGTAAACGTGAGTGTTCCTAGGTAACATTTTCCTTGGTGTAACTTGTTTCTCATGATGCATTTATAGATGTGTTTTCTCTCTCTCTCTGTCAGTACATTAATTGAGATACAGAGAATATCATGACAGCTGTATGATTATCTGGATTCTGTATTTTTTACTTTATGTCTCTATTCTGCGGTTTCTTTGAAGTTGCATCTTCTCATTAAACTGCCATTGTATTCTGCCTCCAATTCCATGTCTCATATGTCTGTTTTCTTCATTTTTGGAGCAAGCGTTCCTAGGCACCCCGGCTCAAATTAAGGTGCCCCTTTTGTCCCTGACTCACTCTCCTGCTCAGTTCTGTGTTGGCTCCCGGGGCTCTGGGGACCGCCCCTAGCTTCCTTGACCCGTAATAGATCTTCCCTCCAACAGCCTCTCTTGCAAGTCCTGTATTGTTGGTTTCTTGCCCCTGCCCCCCTTTCCACTGCCCTCCATAGTCTGTTGTGCTTCCACGGCCCTTCCTGCCTGCTCAGTGTGGTTAAATTGTTGCCTTTGCACCCTCCTACCTGCCTTCAATTTTCAGAGTCCGTGCCCCTGGCCTCTGCCTCTCAACAGTATCCTAATGCACAACTGGATTGCTAACATTCTATATTTATTACAAAAGTGTGGAACGCCTGACATCATCTTGATGTAATCAAAACTGTAATACCTAGAGCATTTCCTTTAGAAATTACATATATGAGAAGGTCTTATTGGCATCAAAATTATGGTTAGTGCTCTAAAAGACTAAAATAAGGACATATTTTCTGAGTTTTCAAATAGCGACAAAGCACTTTTAAATTATTTGTTATCTTTATGTTTTTTTATCCAGTTGACCACTTGATTAAATGTTGCACTTAGGGGAGAGGATGTGGTGTTACTTCCAGAACTGCAGACTTTGCAACTGGGGAACCAGGTTGATGTTTCTGCTTCAGCTCGACATTCTGTGATTCTGGTCAAATCACTTAGTTTCCCCATGTCTACAACCAAAATGAATTTGTTCTTGTGTGATGTAACCAATGCTCATGTAAAGCACTCCAATACCTGACAAGTCTGCACTATATAACACTGCAAAAACACAAAATAATAAGTGTTTTGCACACTTCTGTCATTGGGCTATATTTGGGCTACATCTGGGTGATTTTGGGCTACATTTGGGCTCTTTTGTCTCCGGTGGCCATCTTGGGAGATTTATTTGTTATGAAGTTTCCTAATTTCCTCATGTACTGCAGTCTCCTCAGTAGGAAATGCTTTCAGTTTTTTACTTTGATTCCATCATGAAGGTATTCAGATATGTCACACATTTGCCATACATTCTGAATGTTAGCACTCTAGCTGCTCATTAGATCACTGTAGTAAAACTACTGTTCACCATGGAAGACTGCTCCTGGTATTAAATGTGCATGTTTCAGTCTGCATGTCAGAATTTTTTAATGAAATAGAAGAGGATTTGAGAAGTCACTCAAAATGTGCCCTCATTTTCTTTCTTCAGCATTAATCATAATTTCTATGGCAAAATGAACCCCCTCATTGTGTTCCTTTTTAAATTAAATGTTTTAAGTGTTACCAGTTTATTCCAATCAAGATGGCTTCAGGTGTGCCATACTTTTGTCATAATGAAGACAGTAAGCGCTCTAGTTGTTTTTAAGAACATTCTGGGACATTCTGTCATTGGGCTATACTTGGGCTACATCTGGGTGATATTTGGGCTACATTTGGGCTCTTTTGTCTCTGGTGGCCATCTTGGGAGACTTCTTTGTTATGAAGTTTCCTAATTTCCTCATTTACTGCAGTCTCCTCAGTAGGAAATACTTTCAGTTTTTTACTTTGATTCCATCAAGAAGGCATTCAGATGTGTCACACATTTGCCATAAATTCAGAATGTTAGCACTCTTTTTGCTCATTAAATCACTGTAGTAAAGCTACTGCTCACCAGGGAAAACTGCTGCTGGTATTGAAAATGCATGTTTCAGTCTGCATGTCAGAATTTTTTAATGAAATGGAAGAGGATTTGAGAAGTCACTCAAAATGTGCCCTCATTTTTCTTTCTGCAGCACTAATCATACTTTTTATGGAAAAATGAACCCCCTCATTTTGTTCCTTTTTAAATTAAATGTTTTAAGAGTTACCACTTTAATCCAAGCAAGATGGCTTCAGGTGTGCCATACGTTTATCATAAGTAGGGCTGTTAGCGCTCTAGTAGTTCTTTGGAACACTCTGGGAAGCTGCAGTAGAACACAAAGGAATCAACTGACAGTCTCTGCCCTTGTTGGATGTACATGTTTTACTGAGAATGTCAGACTTCATTCTCACATGACTGAGAAAGATAATGTGAATTTACAGAAAATAAGCTCTCAGTTTAGCTTATAGATCACCTTCCAAACCTCTGTGGTAAAAGCATGAGTAAATATTTTTCTCTCAATCATGATATCCCAGCAGAAGGCTTTTTCACATGGTGAAATCACCTTAGAACATACCACAATTCCTAAAATGAGTATGGTACCATCAACAAATGATTTATAATGTAACTAAAGTCTTAAAACCTTCTATTAACTGCAATGCTTTTTAATGAGGTGCTATCATGTATATTGGTCCCAAGATGGCTGCCAACACTTCTTGGATGAAGTGCTGACAGCCAATCAGATCTCAGGACGAGATGTGTGGTTAGGCTCCGCCCACATATATATATGCTTTTAAATGCTATTTTCTCAGGAAATACTGAACAGATTTACACCAGACCTGCAAAAGGCACTTCCTTGACCTTATGGCTACCTCTCTGCCAAATTTCAAGGAATTCTGTTCAGCCGTTCGGGCTGTAGCTGTGTCTAAAGGTCCTATGGAAAAATGCATGGGAAAAACGCGTTTTGGGACCCCCCTTTTATCTCAGCCCCCGCTTGATGAATCACCCCGAGACTTTCAGGGTAGGAGCGGAGCGCAGCGCCCCACCTATTTTGAAAATTTCGCGAGGATTCGTCGACCGGCGCCAAAGTTATTCAAAATAGAATGTTGCGGTTTTCCTATGGAAACAGGGTCCTAACTATAACTACCTACTGGCGACCGCCAGTAGGTAATATATGTTATGTTATGTTATGTTATTTACTTTTATTACGCGCACAGATACTCAAAGAGTGTCCCGGCGCGGCTCAAGGAAAGACAAAACTAAAACCAAGCCCTACGAGAACAGGTGCGTTTTTAGCAATTTTCTGAAAACCCCAGTGTCTTCAACAATTCGGAGTGATAGGGGGAGCGCATTCCAAGCGCGGGCAGCAAACACGACCAGGGAAGCGCCACCTAAACGATGGCGCTGGAAGCAAGGCACCTTCATCAGCCTGAGAGAGGAAGACCTCAAGTGTCTCCCCGGCACGTAAAACGAGAAGCATTTCTGCAGGTAGCCAGGCCCCTGCCTATGCAGGGCGCGGTGGGCTATGGTGAGAGATTTGAAAGCTACTCGGGCCCTGACCGGGAGCCAATGAAGGGAGCGACGGTAGCCATGAACACTCTGCCTGGGACCCAGCCCGCCCAGCATGCGGACAGCCGCATTCTGGGTCACTTGAAGCTTATTGAGAGCATAAGCTGGGAGCCCAACATAGAGAGCATTGGCATAGTCCAAACGGGACAAAATGAGTGCCGGGACAACTGATTCCCTAGCCGCTTGAGGCAGCAGCGGAAGGAATCTTCTCAGAATTCTGAGAAGACCAAAACAGCAACCTGTCAGACGCTTAACCTGGCTGGAAAAGGAAAGATTACTATCAAAATAGATACCCAGGTTCTTTGCAGTCTGACTGTTGGAAACAGGCGGTGGGAACTCGGGAGGCCAGATAGACTCTCTGAATCCTGAGGGGAAGTCGCCGTACATCAAAACCTCGGATTTATCCTCATTGCATTTTAAATGTGCCGACGCCAACCATTCAAAGACCGAGGAGAGGCACCTCTGCACAGAGGCCACCGAGGACCCCTGTTTGTCCCAAGTGAACAGAAGTTGCGTGTCGTCGGCGTAGGCAATAACCTTAGCCCCCAACCCCTCCGCTAGAAAGACCAGAGGAGTAAGGTAGATATTGAACAAGAGGGGGCTAAGTGATGAGCCCTGGGGAATACCCGTGCCAACTTGAAGAGGTGATGAGGCCACCGGGGGTATCCAGACTTGCTGGTACTGGCCATCCAAAAAGGATTTAATCCAGCCCCAGACCGAGCCCGACACACCAATCTTCGAAAGTCTGTCAAGCAGCAGTGAATGGGGGACAGTGTTAAAGGCCGCCGACAAGTCAAGCAGCACAAGGGCAGCCTTCCCGCCGGCATCTAAACACTCCCGAATGGCTTCTGAGATTTCCAAAAGAGCACCTTCCGTACTGAAGGAGGGGCGGAATCCCGATTGGGCAGGGTGAAGAAGACCCGCACTCTCGACAAACTCCGACAGCTGTCTGTTCACTATTTTCTCACAGACCTTAGACAAGCTTGGGAGGAGAGAAATAGGTCTGTAGTTTCCCGGCACTGAAGGATAGAGAGTAGATTTCTTCAGTAGGGGGAGGATTTTGGCCTGCTTCTAACAGCTAGGGACCCTGCCATCCTGCAAGGACAGGTTAATGATAAAATTAACTTCCTCATTCACCGTCTCTGCCACCGAAGCCAGAAGTCTTGCTGAGCATGGGTCGTCCGGAGAACCAGACTTCAAACCTTGAAGAATTCTCAAAGTGCACAACAGGTCTACTGAAGAGAAATTAGACAAGGAATGAATGGAGGGCAAAGCAACAGGCGTGGTGACTGAAGAGACAGGAGGTGCCGCGGGCCCCACCGAAGCAACCGGGCCAGAGAAGCTGCCTTGTATCTTTAGAATCTTGTCCCGGAAAAATGTGGAGAGCGTCTCACACCAATCAGTTGTTGCCGGTAGGATGCAGCTCTGCGCCACAGGGGACATAAAACTTTGGACAATAGAGAAGATTTCCTTAGAGTTGTTCTGGGCTTGATCGATCCGAGTGGCAAAGAATGCCCTTTTAGCAGAGGAGATCGCTTTATAGTAGGTTTTCTGACCCTGCCTGAGCTGCTCCTTAGCTGCCGGGCAGTAGTTACTAAGACGCCAAGCGCGCTCCAATTTCTTACAGCCCTGCTTGAGGAGACGCAGATCCTCTGTAAACCATGGTTTGGAGGGGGAAACCCTTGACTGTCTAGCCGAGGTAGGTATGGCAATTGCCACCAAAGAGCCCAGAAGCCTGTTGGAAAAGGCAGCAAGACACTGATCGAGGTCTTGTGGCAAAAGCGGCCTGTTGGCTACCAGCGCCCTGGCAAAGAGTAAGGGGTCCACCTTCTTGAACGCTGGTTTATGACCGACCATTGGACTAGCACTGGGCGGGGTCACTACCCATGAAAAGCCAATTAGATAATGATCAGACCAAGAGACCGGGAACGGAGCTTTAATTGAGATAGGGAAGTTGGAAAGAATAGGATCCAGAATATGGCCACCGAGATGAGTAGCCTGATCGACCCATTGAGAGAGCTGCGCTGAATGGCAAATATCAAGAAATTCACGTGTGTCCTTTGAGTTATTTTGGTCAAAATGAATATTGATATCTCCTAGAATCACATAATGTGAAAACTGTAGAGCTCTCATGGAGACCGCCTCCACACAAGCCTGAAGGAATGCATGGGCCACTCCCGGCGAACGATAAATCAAGGAGCCACCAAGAGAAAAGTGGGCCGAGCAGCGGATATTAAAATCCAAAACTTCACAGCCGGCCCACGTGCTGAGAGAGCACTTGTCCAACGCCCACATCTCTTTAAAAATAACAGCCAGACCCCCGCCTCTACATGTAGTTCGGTCTAATCTGCTGATTTTGTACCCCAAAGGGATAGCCAAGGTGACGATTGGGTCGGAGGAATTGTCAAGCCAGGTCTCCGTGACAAATAAAAAGTCCAGAGATTTGTCATCCAGGAGCTCGAACACCTCTGAGTGATGCTTTTTCAGAGAACGCATGTTGAGAAGTGCCGCTGAAATGACAGGGGGGTTAGGTATTTTAGTGCCAGCAGTGGATCCCAACTCAAGGCAAAAGCCAAAAGCCCCACACACAAAGTATCGAGTCCCATAGATGTTAGGGAAGAACTGCGAGTTACAACAAGGCCCACGCTGCTGAGTAAGACACTCACGTGAGTAGGACCGGCGGCGAGAACCGTCCACCCTCCCGACGGGCTGCTGACGGGCGCAGACGGGCTTGCCTTAGGCGTGCCTTCGGCGCGCCGGCGGCGCGCCCGCTGCGCTCGCCTGCTGCGCGAATGCGCAGCGTGCATTTAAATAGTGCCGGTGGTGCAGAGACTAGAGCGCCTTCAAAACAAAATGGCGCCTAGCTCTGTCCCGCCGGAAGTGAGGAAAGCTCTCACTACAGCGAAAAATACAGATTTAAAGTGCCCCAGATTCCATTCCCTCAGCGAGTGTGCAAATAAGCAAGCTAAAACTTTACAAAGTTAAAAATGAGCAGACACAAATCACAATAAAAATAGCAGCAGAACAGCGATTTTGTTTAGTAGAGTGAGATAATTCCTATCAGCCCTCGAGCACCTGCGAACGCGCAGCGTGCATTTAAATAGTGCCGGTGGTGCAGAGACTAGAGCGCCTTCAAAACAAAATGGCGCCTAGCTCTGTCCCGCCGGAAGTGAGGAAAGCTCTCACTACAGCGAAAAATACAGATTTAAAGTGACCCAGATTCCATTCCCTCAGTGAGTGTGCAAATAAGCAAGTTAAAACTTTACAAAGTTAAAAATGAGCAGACACAAATCACAATAAAAATAGCAGCAGAACAGTGATTTTGTTTAGTAGAGTGAGATCATTTCTATCAGCCCTCGAGCACCTACGAACGCGCAGCGTGCATTTAAATAGTGCCGGTGGTGCAGAGACTAGAGCGCCTTCAAAACAAAATGGCGCCTAGCTCTGTCCCGCCGGAAGTGAGGAAAGCTCTCACTACAGCGAAAAATACAGATTTAAAGTGCCCCAGATTCCATTCCCTCAGCGAGTGTGCAAATAAGCAAGTTAAAACTTTACAAAGTTAAAAATGAGCAGACACAAATCACAATAAAAATAGCAGCAGAACAGCGATTTTGTTTAGTAGAGTGAGATCATTTCTATCAGCCCTCGAGCACCTGCGAACGCGCAGCGTGCATTTAAATAGTGCCGGTGGTGCAGAGACTAGAGCGCCTTCAAAACAAAATGGCGCCTAGCTCTGTCCCGCCGGAAGTGAGGAAAGCTCTCACTACAGCGAAAAATACAGATGTAAAGTGCCCCAGATTCCATTCCCTCAGCGAGTGTGCAAATAAGCAAGTTAAAACTTTACAAAGTTAAAAATAAGCAGACACAAATCACAATAAAAATAGCAGCAGAACAGCGATTTTGTTTAGTAGAGTGAGATAATTTCTATCAGCCCTCGAGCACATGCGAACGCGCAGCGTGCATTTAAATAGTGCCGGTGGTGCAGAGACTAGAGCGCCTTATTTACTGAAAAAAACATCGGTTTCAGAGACGTTATAGTTAGAAATTAGCATTTGAAAAACCTTAGAAATTCACAGAAAAAAACATAGGTTTCAGGGGTGTTATAGTTAGCTGGACATTTCACTCCTACAAAACAATGGAAATTCCTCCATTATAGTTAGTTCTGCTAACTATATCTCCTGCGCCCGCAATGCACTGCTGATGATGTCACATATTACATCATTCATGACATGGACAGTGACATCACTGATGACATCTCAAATGACATCACTGATGACATCATCCAGTGAATGTGGTTTAGTTTCAAATGTAAATATGTATTATATATATACCAATCTGTATTGAAGATTGAGTGAATATATAACTGTCTGGATGGAGGATTTAGTAGCTGTCTGACTGTCTGTTTAAGTGAGTAATTAAAAGTGTCTCACTTAATACATGGATTATTAACTAAACTATGTGAATGTGTGCATCACTGTCTCTGTTGTTGTATAAGATGTTGCATCAGTTGGTCACTAACTACATGAGTGTGTATATTAGTTATTGATTAGATGGTTGAGTATTTGTATGGGACACTGAGCTTGTGTGTGTTTGGATGGGGTGTGTGTAACTCTATGCATAGATGTGTGAATGGTTGATTGACTAGGTGTATAGGTTTAAGAGTGCATGTGGAAACAGTTGTTTGGGTGACTGAGTGTACTTATTTGTGTGTTGGTGAGCGAATATATGTTTTAGTTGTACATCTTCAACAATGTAAAAAAATAAAAGGCATTGTATGTGAGAGTTGGTGTATATAAATAAGTATATATAAGAGTCAGTGATTGTGAGAGTAACTATATGAATGAGTGTATAATTGTAATGGTGATTTTTTAACATATTAACTATGAGTTACTATGTGTTTGAATAAATTAGGTGGTGTGTGTATAATTGTGTAAGTGAGTAAATGTAAGTGTGATTAATTTTTTTCATGAGTGAGTAGGATGACTGCATAACCGACTAAGATGACTGCTGATGTGTCAATGTCTATATGTATGTGTATAAGTGCATTTGATAGTGTTCTATTAATTAGTGACTGCATGTAAAAGTGATTCTGTTGTTGAATGGGTAGTTGTGTGTGTAGACTTAGAAATCAGTGAGTGGGTACGTAGTAACTGGTATTGGTGTGTCAATGGTTTCAAATATGGTACTCTGTATTTTACAGTGAGTGATGAAAGGTTACACTAGTGTATGATGAGGTGTATCAGATTGTGACGTGGATGATGTCATCAGTGATGTCGTTTGAGATGTCATCAGTGATGTCATCAGTGATGTCACTGACCATGTCATGAGTAATGTAATATGTGACGTCATCAGCAGTGCATTACTTTAATCCAAAAAGCTGGCGGCCATATTGGCCTGGTCACAATGTGAAAATTCAGGAATTGATACAATAAAGAAAAGAAAACAAGTGTTAATATGCACACAATGTCATTTCAGCATATCTTGCCCCATGACCGCCATACCTCTATGTGCGTCAACGTGACTTATTCATAATAAACATACTTAGAATTGCAAACATCAACATAAACAATGGACTACACATTACTTTAAAGTGAAAGGCTATCGGCCATATTAATCTTGGCACGTTGCGTATTATAATGGTTCTTACACGAAAGAAAAGGAAAAAAAGGGGGGTTAATAGACACACACTATCCCTAAATAAAGTTCTAGGGATTAATGTTCCATTCCATTCACAGCTCATTTGAGATGTCATGAGTGATGTCATGAGTGATGTAACTTACCATGTCATGAATGATGTAATGTCTGAGGTCATTAGCAGTACATTGTGGGGGCGTAAGTTATAGTTAGCTCAGGTAACTATAACTGCTGAATTTCACTGGTTGTGTATGAGTGAAATCTGAGTCTAACTATACCGTCCCTGTAATCTTTGTTTTTTTCTGCAAATTTCTAGTTTTTTTTTAACATTAAGTAAGATGTATATCACAATGGATGGTGGGGGGTTGGAAGCAGGGCCTGGCACTGTGCTGCCCCCATCCAAGCTTGCTGCTCCTGTCTTCCCTCCTTCTAGCCATCCATTGTCCAAGTCCATGTCCCTGCTCCCTTATTACAGCCCTGTGTGGCCGTTGTTCTGTCACTGGCCTTCCTGCCTTCTCTGAACAGTTAGCTTGCTGCCCCATCCACCTCCTCCCTCTCCTCTGTTGTCTGAATCCATGGACTAGCCTCCTCCTCCTGCCATGCATGGTCTGATGTGCTGCCACTGCCCTCCATTTAGCATGATGTACCAGTCCACTCCTCCTTCCCTCCATTGCCCAATTCTATGCCCCATCATTGACCTCCTGCTTAGCCTCTGTGCTTAGCTTGCTGCCCCTATTCTCCTTCCCCCTGCCCTCTGATGTCTTTGTGCATGGCCCTGCTCCATCTTTTTGCCCACCATGTTCCATGCACCTGCCACTCCTATCTACTCTGAGTGTTCTGTTGAGCTGCCACTCCCCTCCCACCTGCCTAGCATTGTCAGATGACTGTAACCTGTCCCTGCCACGTCCATCCTGCCTGTCCACATTCCATGCCCCTATACCCTTCCTCCTGTCCTCCATGGTCCATTTTGCTGCCACACCCTTCTGCCCTCCCTGGTCTGTTGTGCTGCAACTGCTCCTCCTGCCTGCCCGTGTGGTCTGTTGTGAGGCCCTTTCCCCTGAACTCTCTTATCTGTGCCCAGGTCCTGACCCTACCTTCTATCCTCCATGGTCCTTTGTGCATGCCCCTGCACCCTCCTTCTTGCCCATCATAGCCATTGTGCTGCCACTAACCCTCCCGCTTGCCATGCATCGTCTTCTGTGCTGCCACAGCCCCTCCCACATTCCCTGTGTGGTCAGCAAGCTGCCCCTGACCCCCTCCCACCTTCCCTCCATGGTCTGTTTGTATGCCATCATAGTCTCCCTGTTGCTCTCCATGTTGTGTCTTGCTTCTAATGCCCATCCTGCCTGACCTCCATGGTCATCTTGCTGCTCCAGCCCTGCCCCCTTGCCCCCAGCCCTCTGTTTCCATGTGCGGACCCCTATTCCCTCCCTCCTGGCTTGTCTGTTCCATTGTAATGGCCCTGATCCATCCCTCCTGCCCTTTATGGTCTGTTATGCTGCAGCTTTCTCTCCTGTCTGTCCATTATGCTCAGCTAGCTACCATTGCCTCTTTCCCCTCTGTTCTCTGTTGTCCATGTGCATGGTCCTGTCCCCTCCCTATTGCTTTTTATGGATTGTTGTGCTGCACTCCCATCCCGCATGCCCTGTGAGGTGTATTGTGCTGCTGCAAACCCTGATGTCTGCCCTGTAGGGTCAGTTTGGTGCACCTCTCCATGTCCCTCCTGTCCTCTGTTATCTGAGTCCATGTCCCTACCCCAATTCCTAATGCCTTCCATGATCCAATGTACCATACTTGCTAACATTTTGAACTGGGTAAGAGGGAGATTTTGAAAAAAAACTGAGGTATTGATTTTCCCCTTTGAAAAAGAGGAGATTGTGGACATGAGACAGATCAAATAAAGCCCATTTGAGCTTAAAAACATTGGACGTTTCCTGGCTGAATCGGGTCTGTTGGCATGTATGGTAGTACTACCACTGCCTCTTCCTTCTGCCCACAATGGTCTATTATATTGCCACAGCCTCTCTTGCCAGTCCTGTATTGTTGGTTTGTTGCCCCTGCCCCCCTTTCCACTGCCCTCCATCGTCTGCTGTGCTCTCACTGCCCTTCCTGCCTGCCCAGTGTAGTCAAATTGTTGCCTCTGCATCCTCCTACCTGCCTTCAATTTTCAGAGTCCTTGCCCCTGGCCTCTGCATCTCAACAGTATCCTAATGAACAACTAGATTGCTAACATTCTAAATTTATTACAAAAGTGTGGAACGCCTGACGTCATCTTGATGTAATCAAAACTGTAATACCTAGAGCATTTCCTTTAGAAATTACATATATGAGAGGGTCTTATTTGCATCAAAATTATGGTTAGTGCTCTAAAAAACTAAAATGAGGACATATTTTCTGAGTTTTCTTTATGTTTTTTTTATCCAGTTGACCACTTGATTAAATGTTGCACTTAGGGTAGAGGATGTGGTGTTACTTCCAGAGCTGCAGACTTTGCAACTGGGGAACCATGTTGGAGTTTCTGCTTCATCTCGACATTCTGTGATTCTGGTCAAATCACTTAATGTCCCCATGTCTACAACCAAAATGAATTTGTTCTTGTGTGATGTAACCAATGCTCATGTAAAGCACTCCAATACCTGACAAGTCTGCACTATATAAAAACTGCAAAAACACAAAAAATAAAAAGTGTTTTGCACACTTCTGTCATTGGGCTACATGTGGGCTACATCTGGGTGATATTTGTGCTGCATTTGGGCTCTTTTGTCTCTGGTGGCCATCTTGGGAGATTTATTTGTTATGAAGTTTCCTAATTTCCTCATTTACTGTAGTCTCCTCAGTAGGAAATGCTTTCAGTTTTTTACTTTGATTCCATCAAGGAGGTATTCAGATATGTCACACATTTGCCATAAATTCTGAATGTTAACAATCTAGTTGCTCATTAGATCACTGTAATAAAGCTACTGCTCACCAGGGAAGTCTGCTGCTGGTATTCACAGTGCATGTTTCAGTCTGCATGTCAGAACTTTTTTATGAAATAGAAGAGGATTTGAGAAGTCACTCAAAATGTGCCCTAATTTTTCTTTCTGCAGAAATAATCATACTTTATATGGCAAAATGAACCCCCTCATTTTTTTTTTCTTTTTAAATTAAATGTTTTAAGAGTTACCACTTTATTCCAATCAAGATGACTTCACATGTGCAATATGTTTGTCATAAGTAGGACTGTTAGCACTCTAGTTGTTCTTTAGAACACTCTGGTAAGCTGCAGTAGAACACAAAGGAATCAACTGACAGCCTCTGCCCTTGTTGGATGTATATGTTTTACTGAGAATTTCAGACTTCATTCTCGCATGACTGAGAAAGATAATGTGAATTTACAGAAAATATGCTCTCAGTTTAGCTTATAGATCACCTTCCAATCCTCTGTGGGAAAAGCATGAGAAAATTGTTTTCTCTCAAACATGATTCATGATATCCCAGCAGAAGGCTTTTTTACATGGTAAAATCACCTTAGAACACACCACAATTCCTCAAATGAGTATGGTACCATCAACAAATGATTTATAATGTCTTAAAACCTTCTAGTAACTGCAATGCTTTTTAATGAGGTGCTATCATTTATATTGGTACCAAGATGGCTGCCAACACTTCTTGATGAAGTGCTGACAGCCAATCAGATCTCACGATGAGATGTGCGGTTAGGCTCTGCCCAGATATATATGTGATTTAACTTTTGATTTTCTCAGGAACTACTGAACAGATTTACACCATTTAACCAAAAGGCACAACTCTAAACCAAGGGCTATTTTTTTGCCAAATTTGGTGTAATTCCGTTCAGCAGTTCGGGCTGTAGCTGTGACTAAAGGTTCCTATGGAAAATTGCATGCTGAAAACACGTTTTGGGACCCCCCTTTTTTCTCGGCCCACACTTAATGAATCACCCCAAGACTTTTGAAAATTTCGCGAAGATTCGTCAACCGGAGCCAAAGTTATTGGGAACAGAATGTTGCGGATTTCCTTTGGAAAGTAGGTCCTAACTATAACTAGGTAATATATATATATATATATATATATATATATATATATATATATATATATATATATATATATATATATATATATTACCTACTGGCGGTCGCCAGTAGGTAGTTATAGTTAGGACCACGTTTCCATAGGAAATCCGCAACATTCTATTTTGAATAACTTTGGCGCCGGTTGACGAATCCTCGCGAATTTTTCAAAATAGGTGGGGCGCTACGCTCCGCTCCTACCCTGAAAGTCTCGGGGGGATTCGTCAAGCGGGGGCTGAGATAAAAGGGGGGTCCCAAAACGCGTTTTTCCCATGCATTTTTCCATAGGACCTTTAGACACAGCTACAGCCCGAACAGCTGAACAGAATTAATTGAAATTTGGCAGAGAGGTAGTCCTCAGGTCAAGGAAGTGCCTTTTGTAGGTTTGGTGTAAATCTGTTCAGTAGATCCTGAGAAAACAGCATTTAAAAGCATATATATGTGGGCGGAGCCTAACCACACATCTCATCCTGAGATCTGATTGGCTGTCAGCACTTCATCCAAGAAGTGTTGGCAGCCATCTTGGGACCAATATACATGATAGCACCTCATTAAAAAGCATTGCAGTTAATAGAAGGTTTTAAGACTTTAGTTACATTATAGATCATTTGTTGATGGTACCATACTCATTTTAGGAATTGTGGTATGTTCTAAGGTGATTTCACCATGTGAAAAAGCCTTCTGCTGGGATATCATGATTGAGAGAAAAATATTTTCTCATGCTTTTACCACAGAGGTTTGGAAGGTGATCTATAGGCTAAACTGAGAGCTTATTTTCTGTAAATTCACATTATATTTCTCAGTCATGTGAGAATGAAGTCTGACATTCTCAGTAAAACATGTACATCCAACAAGGGCAGAGACTGTCAGTTGATTCCTTTGTGTTCTACTGCAGCTTCCCAGAGTGTTCCAAAGAACTACTAGAGCGCTAACAGTCCTACTTATGATAAACGTATGGCACACCTGAAGCCATCTTGCTTGGATTAAAGTGGTAACTCTTAAAACATTTAATTTAAAAAGGAACAAAATGAGGGGGTTCATTTTTCAATAAAAAGTATGATTAGTGCTGCAGAAAGAAAAATTAGGGCACATTTTGAGTGACTTCTCAAATCCTCTTCTATTTCATTAAAAAATTCTGACATGCAGACTGAAACATGCACTTTCAATACCAGCAGCAGTTTTCCCTGGTGAGCAGTAGCTTTACTACAGTGATCTAATGAGCAAAAAGAGTGCTAACATTCTAAATTTATGGCAAATGTGTGACACATCTGAATGCCTTCTTGATGGAATCAAAGTAAAAAACTGAAAGTATTTCCTACTGAGGAGACTGCAGTAAATGAGGAAATTAGGAAACTTCATAACAAATAAGTCTCCCAAGATGGCCACCAGAGACAAAAGAGCCCAAATGTAGCCCAAATATCACCCAGATGTAGCCCAAGTATAGCCCAATGACAGAATGTCCCAGAATGTTCTTAAAAACAACTAGAGCGCTTACTGTCTTCATTATGACAAAAGTATGGCACACCTGAAGCCATCTTGATTGGAATAAACTGGTAACACTTAAAACATTTAATTTAAAAAGGAACACAATGAGGAGGTTCATTTTGCCATAGAAATTATGATTAATGCTGAAGAAAGAAAATGAGGGCACATTTTGAGTGACTTCTCAAATCCTCTTCTATTTCATTAAAAAATTCTGACATGCAGACTGAAACATGCACTTTTAATACCAGGAGCAGACTTCCATGGTGCAGTAGTTTTACTACAGTGATCTAATGAGCAACTAGAGTGCTAACATTCAGAATTTATGGCAAATGTGTGACATATCTGAATACCTTCATGATGGAATCAAAGTAAAAAACTGAAAGCATTTCCTACTGAAGAGACTGCAGTACATGAGGAAATTAGGAAACTTCATAACAAATAAATCTCCCAAGATGGCCACCGGAGACAAAAGAGCCCAAATGTAGCCCAAAATCACCCAGATGTAGCCCAAATATAGCCCAATGACAGAAGTGTGCAAAACACTTATTATTTTGTGTTTTTGCAGTGTTATATAGTGCAGACTTGTCAGGTATTGGAGTGCTTTACATGAGCATTGGTTACATCACACAAGAACACATTCATTTTGGTTGTAGACATGGGGAGACTAAGTGATTTGACCAGAATCACAGAATGTCGAGCTGAAGCAGAAACTTCAACCTGGTTCCCCAGTTGCAAAGTCTGCAGTTCTGGAAGTAACACCACATCATCTCCCCTAAGTGCAACATTTAATCAAGTGGTCAACTGGATAAAAAAACATAAAGATAACAAATAATTTTAAAGTGCTTTGTCGCTATTTGAAAACTCAGAAAATATGTCCTTATTTTAGCCTTTTAGAGCACTAACCATAATTTTGATGCCAATAAGACCCTCTCATATATGTAATTTCTAAAGGAAATGCTCTAGGTATTACAGTTTTGATTACATCAAGATGATGTCAGGCGTTCCACACTTTTGTAATAAATATAGAATGTTAGCAATCTAGTTGTTCATTAGGATACTGTTGAGAGGCAGAGGCCAGGGGCACGGACTCTGAAAATTGAAGGCAGGTAGGAGGGTGCAAAGGCAACAATTTAACCACACTGAGCAGGCAGGAAGGGCCGTGGAAGCACAACAGACTATGGAGGGCAGTGGAAAGGGGGGCAGGGGCAACAAACCAACAATACAGGACTTGCAAGAGAGGCTGTTGGAGGCAAGATCTATTACGGGTCAAGGAAGCTAGGGGCGGTCCCCAGATCCCCGGGAGCCACCACAGAACTGAGCAGGAGAGTGAGTCAGGGACAAAAGGGGCACCTTAATTTGAGCCGGGGTGCCTAGGAACGCTTGCTCCAAAAATGAAGAAAACAGACATATGAGACATGGAATTGGAGGCAGAATACAATGGCAGTTTAATGAGAAGATGCAACTTCAAAGAAACCGCAGAATAGAGACATAAAGTACAAAATACAGACTCCAGATAATCATACAGCTGTCATGATATTCTCTGTATCTCAATTAATGTACTGACAGAGAGAGAGAGAAAACACATCTATAAATGCATCATGAGAAACAAGTTACACCAAGGAAAATGTTACCTAGGAACACTCACGTTTACTCTTAGAGCAAGCATTCCTGCAATTACAATACAAAATCTTTTAAATGCAAAAGTAAAGAGAACAATGGTTAAACATAACATGACATTTCATATAGGTAAAATAGAATAAGATACTTCAAGCAAAGCAGAGCAAGACATTTTAAGCAAAGGAAGACAAGAGCTCCCAGCTCTTGGGGAAAACCTGCACTGCCTGTTAACCTACATACAGACGGCGAGGTAGTCTGTCGATATCTGTGGGTGCTCCCTTTTTATATCATTTTGTGGGCTCCTTTGCACGCTACATCTACCTACGTATGCTACCCAAAAGCTTCGTCTGCAGATTTTACCAGACATTTCGTCATTTACCCACTTAATGCTGACAATGGACTGGGTGAAAAGGTCAGTCTCTCAGGCCAATCGCTTATCGTAAGTTCCATAGAGCAAGCAGAAAATAATGGGTATTGTACGGGAATTCAATATATTCATGTATAAAATCTCCTCAGTTCTCCTAACTTGACGCTCTGCGGTTGCCACTTCCTTAAAAGCGGGAAACCTGCCCAGGAAGCAAGTACCAGTCCAGGATGCAGCCTACTGTATGTCGACAGCTTCAGGGGGATGTTGAACTTTGATACCGAGCACGGAGCACTCGGGTAGGGTGGGGGCTACTGGTTTGGAGCAGAAGGCCTCGCAGACCTGCCTTCAGACTGCTATACACTAAAATTGCAGAGCTATGGTCAATTTAACAAAGAGGCCTACATATTGAACAGAAGGGCCTACACAGGGGTTTTATACTGGCTGAGTGGTAAGGATGTCTCAGGATAATTATATAGCAACACAGGACCCGCTGGTCAATTTAATACGGCCTACAAATGCAGCTGGCAGGGCAAGGACAAGGGTCTCATACTTCAGGTGTGGACAGAACGGGCCACGGGCCCCCTGTGATACAAAATCTACCCTCCTTCAAGCCTGTGGCAATGTAATAGAACATTGTGGGCAGAAGGAAGAGGCAATGGTAGTACAACCATACATGCCAACAGACCCGATTCAGCCAGGAAACGTCCAATGTTTTTAAGCTCAAATGGGCTTTATTTGATCTGTCTCCTGTCTACAATATCCTCTTTTTCAATGTAACTCAAAGGGGAAAATCAATACCCCAGTTTTTTTTCAAAATCTCCCTCTTACCAAGTTCAAAATGTTCGCAAGTATGGTACATTGGATCATGGAAGGAAATGGGATAGGGACATGGACTTGGATAACAGAGGACAGGAGGGACATGGAGAGGTGCACCAAACTGACCCTGCAGGGCAGGCATCAGGGTTTGCAGCAGCACAATACACCACACAGGGCATGCAGGACGGGAGTGCAGCACAACAATCCATAGAAAGCAAGAGGGGGGGGACAGGACCATGCACATGGACAACAGAGAACAGAGGGGCAAGAGGCAATGGTAGCTAGCTGACCATAATGGACAGACAGGAGAGAAAGCTGCAGCATAACAGACCATAAAGGGCAGGAGGGACGGATCAGGGGCATTACAATGGAACAGACAAGCCAGGAGGGAGGGAGTAGGGCTGGGGGCAAGGGGGCAGGGCAGGAGCAGCAAGATAGCCATGGAGGTCAGGCAGGATGGGCACTAGAAGCAAGACACACCATGAAGAGCAACAGTGAGACTGTGATGGCATACACACAGACCATGGAGGGAAGGTGGGAGGGGGTCAGGGGCAGCTAACTGACCACACAGGGAAGGTGGGAGGGGCCATGGCAGCATAGAAGACCATGCATGGCAAGTGGGAGGGTTAGTGGCAGCACAATGGCTATGATGGGCAAGAAGGAGGGTGGAGGGGCATGCACAAAGGACGATGGAGGATAGAAGGGAGGGTCAGGACCTGTGCACAGACAAGAAAGTTCAGGGGAAGGGACCTCACAACAGACCACACGGGGCAGGCAGGAGGAGCAGCTGCAGCACAACAGACCAGGGAGGGCAGAAGGGTGTGGCAGTACAATGGACCATGTAGGACAGGAGGAAGAGGATAGGGGCATGGCATCTGGACAGGCAGGGTGGAGGTGGCAGGGACAGGTTACAGTCATCTGACAATGCTAGGCAGGTGGGAGGGGAGTGGCAGCTCAACAGAACACTCAGAGTAGATAGGAGTGGCAGGTCCATGGGACATGGTGGGCAAAAAGGATGGAGCAGGGGCATGCACAAAGACATCGGAGGGCAGGGGGAAGGAGAATAGGGGCAGCAAGCTAAGCACAGAGTTTAAGCAGGAGGTCAATGATGGGGCATAGAATTGGGCAATGGAGGGCAGGAGGAGTGGACTGGTACATCATACTGAGGGCAGTGGCAGCACATCAGACCATGCATGGCAGGAGGGAGGAGGCTAGTCCATGGATTCACACAACAGAGGATAGGGAGGAAGGGGATGGGGCAGCAAGCTAACTGTTCAGAGAAGGCGGGTATTAGGAACTTTATTGTTTTTAAAACATTGTGTCTGTGCGAACTACTTAAAATATGAACAAGTATGCAGCATAATCTCACTTTTATTCAGGAAGAAGAGGACGTTTGTGACTGTGACTCCGGGCTCACTTGGCAGAAACACCCCCTGACCCTCCACCCCCTATCGCAAAATGTAATGCCCGTGAAAAGGGTAGGTGAACACAGTGTTATATAGAACATAGTCCTGAGAGCACGATTATAAATGAAAACTAGATATAGTGTATGGTATAAACTATGCACCAAAAAGTGTGATATAAGATGAACCGGGCGTGAAATATAATATGCAATACATTGTGCGCAATGACAGATTCATTGGAGAGCGCGAGATAGCACAGGCACTAGCGCGTGCTATGCGATATGCGCCTTGGAGTGTAATATGCACAGGGCAGTGTTGTGTAACCTAACTAGTCTCTAAAGTTGTAATATAAAATATGTGCTGGGGAGTGTAAGGTTGCATATGCACTGTGACAAAGATATGGATCCCAGATTGTAATATGTATGGCATAGCACTGTGCGTTATAACATAGGCATCGAGAAAGGCACGTTAGATGGGGCAATATAACCCGTGCGAAGACAAGTGTGGCATGACATATTCACGGGGTGGTGTTACAGTGCACATGGGCTAGAGAGTGTCATAGCATATGCACTAGCTAGTGGAATACAACACAGAGGTGTGTGGCACACGGCAGGCAATGGTGGGTGTAACACAGCATTGGGCTCTGTCAGGAGCGCGCTGTGACTCTCAAGTGATGTTCGTCCCCTTTCCAGAGAGTAAAATAAAAAGTATAACACATCCGGCAGTGGATGTGTGTTTTATTAACCGTGAGGGGGGTTTCTTGCATAGTTTTGGTCGAATTTTTGTCGAATCCCCTTTGAATGGCTTGGTGTGCATGTGTATTAAATGTGCCCGTCAATAGCTACCCAAGTTTGTATAAATAAACGACAAGGGTATCTACTGGGATTAGGCACGGTAGGGCATCAGACATGTCAGAGCTTCACTAGTGGTGTAAATACATTCCACGTGGATTCATTGCATGCATAGTCGCCTTTTAATGAATATCACGCAAATCGTCATGGTGATAGGTACGTACGGTTTGTCCAGCATGTCCTAGGTGTGTCTATAAATATATATTTTTTAAAAAAATTAAAAAACAGTGGCCGGCCCTGGGGATTGGGGTCAAAAAAATATAATTAGGAGACTGGCCCTGGGGGATGGGGTCATCAGGGCCAATAAATTAGAATAAGAAGGGGAACCAAACAGCCCCCCTTCTTTAAAAACTAAAATAAATAAAAGACTGGCATCGTGCTGGAGGCCATGCCCCCTCCGTGCAGCACTCTGCAAACGCGCCCCCAACAGGTATCTCCAGTATGTGCCAGGGAGCTGCGCTGCAGCCAGGTGTTCTGAGGCCAAGCCCCTTTTTACACCTCTCTGCAACGCAGCTCTGTGGCGCTTACTGGAGGTACCTAGTGGTCTAGTTTGACCCTAGGGACCCTTAGGATTCAAGGGGACTTAATCTCTCAACTTAGAACAGCCACAGGGCGCGTTTACACAGTGGTGAAGGGAGGGGACGGGGCCTGAGGTGACGTGTGCAAACACGCACTATGGCACGTTTTAAATTGGGGATATAATTTCCCTTCAATACTGAGGGCCCCTGGGGGCTAACTAGCCCACCAAGTGCTTCCAGTAAGCGCCACTGAGCTGCATTGCAGAGAGGTGGTCCAGGCCGTGCCACTTTTTACACCTCTCTGCAACGCAGCTCTGTGGCACTTACTGGAGGTACCTAGTGGGCTAGTTGGACCCCAGGGACCCTCAGGATTCAAATGAACTTAATCTCCCAACTAAAAATGGACACAGGGCGTGTTTACACAGTGGTGAAGGGAGGGGACGGGGCCTGAGTTAACGTGTGCAAAAACGCCCTGTGGCCTGTTTTAAGAGGTAGTTTTAATCCCCATGCCCTCTTATATACTAGGGGCTTACAGAGGAGGTCATGCTAATCACAGGGGGACCCCAACGCATAATGTTCCCTAGTGTATGTAGGTGTTTTCACTGTATTCTAAGTGTCTTTTAACATAGCACTGGCTCTAGGACTGGTTAGTCAGGCTCAGTTACCACCAGTATCCGTCTGAAAAAGTTGAGGGTACAGGATGATTTTGCAACAAGGCTTCTTTCTGCTCTTCTTTTTGTTCTTTCTGCACGTTATCCTTCTTCCTGCACTTATCTTCGTATTTGAGGACTTCTGTTGCTTCTTTCTGCACTTCTTTTGTTTCTTTCTGTGCATTTTTTCTTCTTTCTTCACATGTCCTATCTCTGTAGGCATAGTTAGAAATTAGCATTTAAAAAACCTTTGAAATTCACAGAAAAAACCATAGGTTTCAGGCACGTTATAGTTAGGAATTAGCATTTAAAAAACCTCAGAAATTCACTGAAAAAACCATAGGTTTCAGGGGTGTTATAGTTAGCTGGACTTTTCACTTGTACAAAACCATTGAAATTCCCCCGTTATAGTTAGTTCAGCTAACTATAACTCGGGCGCCCGCAATGCACTGCTGATGACGTCACATATTACATCACTCATGACATGGTCAGTGACATCACTCATGACATCACTGATGACATCTCAAATGACATCACTGATGACATCACTGATGACATCATCCTTGTGATAGAGTGGCAGACCTCCTCTCACCCTAATATAACCTTTGATACACACATTCAAAAATAGAGACTAAAATTTTCAAAACAATGGACATACCAATACCAGTTACAACAACCTCTTCAGTAATTCTAAGATCCACATACACATCCACTCATTCACCAACAGTCCTATACAGTCACTCATACATGTACTCACTCATCATATGTACTCATACACCTATACATCCTGTTACACAATGCCACTCATCCATAGAGTTACTCACACACATAGTCACTCATGCTAATAAAGAATCAAACATACATTTACTTGCATATACAGTTATACACACACCAGCATACTTACTTCTACGGAAACTTACACATACTTAGTCTTTTAAACAATCACTTATAGAAACACATACTTATTCATACAGGAACTCTTTCAATCTCTCACTCTCACATATACTCACATATATACACCAATAGTCACATATACTAGTTTAAAACATATGTAGTTACTCATAAAGACACTATTGAGACAGTCATTCACTCACTAACACACCCATACACACACTCATCCACCCATACAGTCCTGCACACATGCTGTGTTCAACACATACAAACAGTGAGTCACTCATTCATGCACCTATGCACTACGTAATACCCCCCACCGAACCATGCAGACACTCAGACTGATACTCAAAAAACCAACTAATAACCTATATAGACACCCATGTAGCTACTCACCAACCCATGCAGCCACTTATACACAAAGTGAGAGACTGATACAGATATTTACATATTTAAACATTACTCACTAAGCCATGTATTCACTATGATACACTTAATCAGTCAGTTACACAATCAATTTTTCAAAAACAAATCATCCATTTAGACACTTATATACCCATTTATTCTTCCATCGACCTTGAGATATACATATATAAAACATATTTAATTTTCAGAAAAACACACATTCACTGGATGATGTCATCAGTGATGTCATCAGTGATGTCATTTGAGATGTCATCAGTGATGTCATGAGTGATGTCACTGACCATGTCATGAGTGATGTAATATGTGACGTCATCAGCAGTGCATTGCGGGCGCCCGAGTTATAGTTAGCTGAACTAACTATAACGGGGGAATTTCAATGGTTTTGTACAAGTGAAAAGTCCAGCTAACTATAACACCCCTGAAACCTATGGTTTTTTCAGTGAATATATATATATATATATTCACTGAAAAAACCATAGGTTTCAGGGGTGTTATAGTTAGCTGGACTTTTCACTTGTACAAAACCATTGAAATTCCCCCGTTATAGTTAGTTCAGCTAACTATAACTCGCGCGCCCGCAATGCACTGCTGATGACGTCACATATTACATCACTCATGACATGGTCAGTGACATCACTCATGACATCACTGATGACATCTCAAATGACATCACTGATGACATCACTGATTACATCATCCAGTGAATGTGTGTTTTTCTGAAAATTAAATATGTTTTATATATGTATATCTCAAGGTCGATGGAAGAATAAATGGGTATTTAAGTGTCTAAATGGATGATTTGTTTTTCAAAAATTGATTGTGTAACTGACTGATTAAGTGTATCATAGTGAATACATGGCTTAGTGAGTAATGTTTAAATATGTAAATATCTGTATCAGTCTCTCACTTTGTGTATAAGTGGCTGCATGGGTTGGTGAGTAGCTACATGGGTGTCTATATAGGTTATTAGTTGGTTTTTTGAGTATCAGTCTGAGTGTCTGCATGGTTCGGTGGGGGGTATTACGTAGTGCATAGGTGCATGAATGAGTGACTCACTGTTTGTATGTGTTGAACACAGCATGTGTGCAGGACTGTATGGGTGGATGAGTGTGTGTATGGGTGTGTTAGTGAGTGAATGACTGTCTCAATAGTGTCTTTATGAGTAACTACATATGTTTTAAACTAGTATATGTGACTATTGGTGTATATATGTGAGTATATGTGAGAGTGAGAGATTGAAAGAGTTCCTGTATGAATAAGTATGTGTTTCTATAAGTGATTGTTTAAAAGACTAAGTATGTGTAAGTTTCCGTAGAAGTAAGTGTGGTGGTGTGTGTATAACTGTATATGCAAGTAAATGTATGTTTGATTCTTTATTAGCATGAGTGACTATGTGTGTGAGTAACTCTATGGATGAGTGGCATTGTGTAACAGGATGTATAGGTGCATGAGTACATATGATGAGTGAGTACATGTATGAGTGACTGTATAGGACTGTTGGTGAATGAGTGGATGTGTATGTGGATCTTAGAATTACTGAAGAGGTTGTTGTAACTGGTATTGGTATGTCCATTGTTTTGAAAATTTTAGTCTCTATTTTTGAATGTGTGTATCAAAGGTTATATTAGGGTGAGAGGAGGTCTGCCACTCTATCACAAGGATGATGTCATCAGTGATGTCATCAGTGATGTCATTTGAGATGTCATCAGTGATGTCATGAGTGATGTCACTGACCATGTCATGAGTGATGTAATATGTGACGTCATCAGCAGTGCATTGCGGGCGCGCGAGTTATAGTTAGCTGAACTAACTATAACGGGGGAATTTCAATGGTTTTGTACAAGTGAAAAGTCCAGCTAACTATAACACCCCTGAAACCTATGTTTTTTTCAGTGAATTTCTGAGGTTTTTTAAATGCTAATTCCTAACTATAACGTGCCTGAAACCTATGGTTTTTTCTGTGAATTTCAAAGGTTTTTTAAATGCTAATTTCTAACTATGCCTACAGAGATAGGACATGTGAAGAAAGAAGAAAAAATGCACAGAAAGAAACAAAAGAAGTGCAGAAAGAAGCAACAGAAGTCCTCAAATACGAAGATAAGTGCAGGAAGAAGGATAACGTGCAGAAAGAACAAAAAGAAGAGCAGAAAGAAGCCTTGTTGCAAAATCATCCTGTACCCTCAACTTTTTCAGATGGATACTGGTGGTAACTGAGTCTGACTAGCCAGTCCTAGAGCCAGTGCTATGTTAAAAGACACTTAGAATACAGTGAAAACACCTACATACACTAGGGAACATTATGCGTTGGGGTCCCCCTGTGATTAGCATGACCTCCTCTGTAAGCCCCTAGTACATAATAGGGCATGGGGATTAACACTACCTCTTAAAACAGGCCACAGGGCGTTTTTGCACACGTTAACTCAGGCCCCGTCCCCTCCCTTCACCACTGTGTAAACACGCCCTGTGTCCATTTTTAGTTGGGAGATTAAGTTCATTTGAATCCTGAGGGTCCCTAGGGTCCAACTAGCCCACTAGGTAACTCCAGTAAATGCCACAGAGCTGTGTTGCAGAGAGGTGTAAAAAGTGGCACGGCCTGGACCACCTCCTTGCAATGCAGCTCAGTGGCGCTTACTGGAAGCACTTGGTGGGCTAGTTAGCCCCCAGGGGCCCTCAGTATTGAAGGGAAATTATATCCCCAATTTAAAACGTGCCATAGTGCGTGTTTGCACACGTCACCTCAGGCCCCGTCCCCTCCCTTCACCACTGTGTAAACGCGCCCTGTGGCTGTTCTAAGTTGAGAGATTAAGTCCCCTTGAATCCTAAGGGTCCCTAGGGTCAAACTAGACCACTAGGTACCTCCAGTAAGCGCCACAGAGCTGCGTTGCAGAGAGGTGTAAAAAGGGGCTTGGCCTCAGAACACCTGTCTGCAGCGCAGCTCCCTGGCGCATACTGGAGATGCCTGTTGGGGGCGCGTTTGCAGAGTGCTGCACGGAGGGGGCATGGCCTCCGGCACGATGCCAGTCTTTTATTTATTTTAATTTTTTAAGAAGGGGGGCTGTGTGGTTCCCCTTCTTATTCTAATTTATTGGCCCTGATGACCCCATCCCCCAGGGCCTGTCTCCTAATTATATTTTTTTGACCCCAATCCCTAGGGCCGGCCACTGTTTTTTATTATTTTAAAAAAATATTTATTTATAGACACACCTAGGACATGCTGGACAAACCGTACGTACCTATCACCATGACGATTTGCGGGATATTCATTAAAAGGCGACTATGCATGCAATGAATCCACGTGGAATGTATTTACACTACTAGTGAAGCTCTGACATGTCTGATGCCCTACCGTGCCTAATCCCGGTAGACACCCTTGTCGTTTATTTATACAAACATGGGTAGCTATTGACGGGCACATTTAATACACATGCACACCAAGCCATTCAAAGGGGATTCGACAAAAATTCGACCAAAACTATGCAAGAAACCCCCCTCACGGTTAATAAAACACACATCCACTGCCGGATGTGTAATACTTTTTATTTTACTCTCTGGAAAGGGGACGAACATCACTTGAGAGTCACAGCGCGCTCCTAACAGAGCCCAATGCTGTGTTACACCCACCATTGCCTGCCGAGTGCCACACACCTCTGTGTTGTATTCCACTAGCTAGTGCATATGCTATGACACTCTCTAGCCCATGTGCACTGTAACACCACCCCGTGAATATGTCATGCCACACTTGTCTTCGCACGGGTTATATCGCCCCATCTAACGTGCCTTCCTCGATGCCTATGTTATAACGCACAGTGCTATGCCATACATATTACAATCTGCGATCCATATCTGTGTCACAGTGCATATGCAACGTTACACTCCCCAGCACATATTTTATATTACAACTTTAGAGACTAGTTAGGTTACACAACACTGCCCTGTGCATATTACACTCCAAGGCGCATATCGCATAGCACGCGCTAGTGCCTGTGCTATCTCGCGCTCTCCAATGAATCTGTCATTGCGCACAATGTGTTGCATATTATATTTCACGCCCGGTTCATCTTATATCACACTTTTTGGTGCATAGTTTATACCATACACTATATCTAGTTTTCATTTTCAATCGTGCTCTCAGGACTATGTTCTATATAACACTGTGTTCACCTACCCTTTTCACGGGCATTACATTTTGCGATAGGGGGTGGAGGGTCAGGGGGTGTTTCTGCCAAGTGAGCCCGGAGTCACAGTCACAAACGTCCTCTTCTTCCTGAATAAAAGTGAGATTATGCTGCATACTTGTTCATATTTTAAGTAGTTCGCACAGACTCAATGTTTTAAAAACAATAAAGTTCCTAATACCCGCCTTCTCTGAACAGTTAGCTTGCTGCCCCATCCCCCTCCTCCCTATCCTCTGTTGTGTGAATCCATGGAATAGCCTCCTCCCTCCTGCCATGCATGGTCTGATGTGCTGCCACTGCCCTCAATTTAGTATGATGTACCAGTCCACTCCTCCTGCCCTCCATTGCCCAATTCTATGCCCCATCATTGACCTCCTGCTTAAACTCTGTGCTTAGCTTGCTGCCCCTATTCTCCTTCCCCCTGCCCTCCGATGTCTTTGTGCATGCCCCTCATCCATCCTTTTTGCCCACCATGTCCCATGGACCTGCCACTCCTATCTACTCTGAGTGTTCTGTTGAGCTGCCACTCCCCTCCCACCTGCCTAGCATTGTCAGATGACTGTAACCTGTCCCTGCCACCTCCACCCTGCCTGTCCACATGCCATGCCCCTATCCTCTTCCTCCTGTCCTACATGGTCCATTGTACTGCCACACCCTTCTGCCCTCCCTGGTCTGTTGTGCTGCAACTGCTCCTCCTGCCTGCCCCGTGTGGTCTGTTGTGAGGTCCCTTCCCCTGAACTTTCTTGTCTGTGCACAGGTCCTGACCCTCCCTTCTATCCTCCATCGTCCTTTGTGCATGCCCCTGCACCCTCCTTCTTGCCCATCATAGCCATTGGTCTTCTGTGCTGCCATGGCCCCTCCCACCTTCCCTGTGTGGTCAGTTAGCTGCCCCTGACCCCCTCCCACCTTCCCTCCATGGTCTGTGTGTATGCCATCACAGTCTCACTGTTGCTCTTCATGGTGTGTCTTGCTTCTAGTGCCCATCCTGCCTGACCTCCATGGCTATCTTGCTGCTCCTGCCCTGCCCCCTTGCCCCCAGCCCTCTGTTTGCATGTGAAGACCCCTACTCCCTCCCTCCTGGCTTGTCTGTTCCATTGTAATGCCCCTGATCCGTCCCTACTGCCCTTTATGGTCTGTAATGCTGCAGCTTTCTCTCCTGTCTGTCCATTATGGTCAGCTAGCTACCATTGCCTCTTGCCCCTCTGTTCTCTGTTGTCCATGTGCATGGTCCTGTCCCCTCACTCTTGCTTTCTAAGGATTGTTGTGCTGCACTCCCGTCCTGCATGCCCTGTGTGGTGTATTGTGCTGCTGCAAACCCTGATGCCTGCCCTGCAGGGTCAGTTTGGTGCACCTCTCCATGTCCCTCCTGTCCTCTGTTATCCAAGTCCATGTCCCTAGCCCATTTCCTTCCATGATCCAATGTACCATACTTGCGAACATTTTGAACTTGGTAAGAGGGAGATTTTGAAACAAAACTGGGGTATTGATTTTCCCCTTTGAGTTACATTGAAAAAGAGGATATTGTAGACAGGAGACAGATCAAATAAAGCCCATTTGAGCTTAAAAACATTGGACGTTTCCTGGCTGAATCGGGTCTGTTGGCATGTATGGTTGTACTACCATTGCCTCTTCCTTCTGCCCACAATGGTCTATTACATTGCCACAGCCTTGAAAGGATGGTAGATTTTGTATCACAGGGGGCCCCTGGCCCGTTCTGTCCACACCTGAAGTATGAGACCCTTGTCCTTGCCCTGCCAGCCGCATTTGTAGGCCGTATTAAATTGACCAGCGGGTCCTGTGTTGCTATATAATTATCCTGAGACATCCTTACCACTCAGCCAGCATAAAACCCCTGTGTAGGCCCTTCTGTTCAATATGTAGGCCTCTTTGTTAAATTGACCATAGCTCTGCAATTTTAGTGTATAGCAGTCTGAAGGCAGGTCTGCGAGGCCTTCTGCTCCAAACTAGTAGCCCCCACCCTACCCGAGTGCTCCGTGCTCGGTATCAAAGTTCAACATCCCACTGAAGCTGTCGACTTACAGTAGGCTGCATCCTGGACTGGTACTTGCTTCCTGGGCAGGTTTCCCGCTTTTAAGGAAGTGGCAACCGCAGAGCGTCAAGTTAGGAGAACTGAGGAGATTTTGTACATGAATATATTGAATTCCCGTACAATACCCATTATTTTCTGCTTGCTCTATGGAACTTACGATAAGCGATTGGCCTGAGAGACTGACCTTTTCACCCAGTCCATTGTCAGCATTAAGTGGGTAAATGACGAAATGTCTGGTAAAATCTGCAGACGAAGCTTTTGGGTAGCATACGTAGGTAGATGTAGCGTGCAAAGGAGCCCACAAAATGATATAAAAAGGGAGCACCCACAGATATCGACGGACTACCTCGCCGTCTGTATGTAGGTTAACAGGCTGTGCAGGTTTTCCCCAAGAGCTGGGAGCTCTTGTCTTCCTTTGCCTAAAATGTCTTGCTCTGCTTTGCTTGAAGTATCTTATTCTATTTTACCTATATGAAATGTCATGTTAAGTTTAACCATTGTTCACTTTACTTTTGCATTTAAAAGATTTTGTATTGTAATTGCAGGAATGCTTGCTCTAAGAGTAAACGTGAGTGTTCCTAGGTAACATTTTCCTTGGTGTAACTTGTTTCTCATGATGCATTTATAGATGTGTTTTCTCTCTCTCTCTGTCAGTACATTAATTGAGATACAGAGAATATCATGACAGCTGTATGATTATCTGGATTCTGTATTTTGTACTTTATGTCTCTATTCTGCGGTTTCTTTGAAGTTGTATCTTCTCATTAAACTGCCATTGTATTCTGCCACCAATTCCATGTCTCATATGTCTGTTTTCTTCATTTTTGGAGCAAGCGTTCCTAGGCACCCCGGCTCAAATTAAGGTGCCCCTTTTGTCCCTGACTCACTCTCCTGCTCAGTTCTGTGGTGGCTCCCGGGGCTCTGGGGACCGCCTCTAGCTTCCTTGACCCGTAATAGATCTTCCCTCCAACAGCCTCTCTTGCAAGTCCTGTATTGTTGGTTTGTTGCCCCTGCCCCCCTTTCCACTGCCCTCCATAGTCTGTTGTGCTTCCACGGCCCTTCCTGCCTGCTCAGTGTGGTTAAATTGTTGCCTTTGCACTCTCCTACCTGCCTTCAATTTTCAGAGTCCGTGCCCCTGGCCTTTGCCTCTCAACAGTATCCCAATGAACAACTAGATTGCTAACATTCTATATTTATTACAAAAGTGTGGAACGCCTGACATCATCTTGATGTAATCAAAACTGTAATACCTAGAGCATTTCCTTTAGAAATTACATATATGAGAGGGTCTTATTGGCATCAAAATTATGGTTAGTGCTCTAAAAGACTAAAATAAGGACATTTTGTCTGAGTTTTCAAATAGCGACAAAGCACTTTTAAATTATTTGTTATCTTTATGTTTTTTTATCCAGTTGACCACTTGATTAAATGTTGCACTTAGGGGAGAGGATGTGGTGTTACTTCCAGAACTGCAGACTTTGCAACTGGGGAACCAGGTTGAAGTTTCTGCTTCAGCTCGACATTCTGTGATTCTGGTCAAATCACTTAGTCTCCCCATGTCTACAACCAAAATGAATATGTGCTTGTGTGATGTAACCAATGCTCATGTAAAGCACTCCAATACCTGACAAGTCTGCACTATATAACACTGCAAAAACACTAAATAATAAGTGTTTTGCACACTTCTGTCATTGGGCTATATTTGGGCTACATCTGGGTGATTTTGGGCTACATTTGGGCTCTTTTGTCTCCGGTGGCCATCTTGGGAGATTTAAATGTTATGGAGTTTCCTAATTTCCTCATGTACTGCAGTCTCCTCAGTAGGAAATGCTTTCAGTTTTTTACGTTGATTCCATCATGAAGGTATTCAGATATGTCACACATTTGCCATAAATTCTGAATGTTAGCACTCTAGTTGCTCATTAGATCACTGTAGTAAAACTACTGTTCACCATGGAAGTCTGCTCCTGGTATTAAAAGTGCATGTTTCAGTCTGCATGTCAGAATTTTTTAATGAAATAGAAGAGGATTTGAGAAGTCACTCAAAATGTGCCCTCATTTTCTTTCTTCAGCATTAATGATAATTTCTATGGCAAAATGAACCTCCTCATTGTGTTCCTTTTTAAATTAAATGTTTTAAGTGTTACCAGTTTATTCCAATCAAGATGGCTTCAGGTGTGCCATACTTTTGTCATAATGAAGACAGTAAGCGCTCTAGTTGTTTTTAAGAACATTCTGGGACATTCTGTCATTGGGCTATACTTGGGCTACATCTGGGTGATATTTGGGCTACATTTGGGCTCTTTTGTCTCTGGTGGCCATCTTGGGAGACTTATTTGTTATGAAGTTTCCTAATTTCCTCATTTACTGCAGTCTCCTCAGTAGGAAATACTTTCAGTTTTTTACTTTGATTCCATCAAGAAGGCATTCAGATGTGTCACACATTTGCCATAAATTCAGAATGTTAGCACTCTTTTTGCTCATTAGATCACTGTAGTAAAGCTACTGCTCACCAGGGAAAACTGCTGCTGGTATTGAAAGTTCATGTTTCAGTCTGCATGTCAGAATTTTTTAATGAAATAGAAGAGGATTTGAGAAGTCACTCAAAATGTGCCCTAATTTTTCTTTCTGCAGCACTAATCATACTTTTTATGGAAAAATGAACCCCCTCATTTTGTTCCTTTTGAAATTAAATGTTTTAAGAGTTACCACTTTATTCCAAGCAAGATGGCTTCAGGTGTGCCATACGTTTATCATAGGTAGGACTGTTAGCGCTCTAGTAGTTCTTTGGAACACTCTGAGAAGCTGCAGTAGAACACAAAGGAATCAACTGACAGTCTCTGCCCTTGTTGGATGTACATGTTTTACTGAGAATGTCAGACTTCATTCTCACATGACTGAGAAAGATAATGTGAATTTACAGAAAATAAGCTCTCAGTTTAGCTTATAGATCACCTTCCAAACCTCTGTGGTAAAAGCATGAGAAAATATTTTTCTCTCAATCATGATATCCCAGCAGAAGGCTTTTTCACATGGTGAAATCACCTTAGAACATACCACAATTCCTAAAATGAGTATGGTACCATCAACAAATGATTTATAATGTAACTAAAGTCTTAAAACCTTCTATTAACTGCAATGCTTTTTAATGAGGTGCTATCATGTATATTGGTCCCAAGATGGCTGCCAACACTTCTTGGATGAAGTGCTGACAGCCAATCAGATCTCAGGATGAGATGTGTGGTTAGGCTCCGCCCACATATATATATGCTTTTAAATGCTATTTTCTCAGGAAATACTGAACAGATTTACACCAAACCTACAAAAGGCACTTCCTTGACCTGAGGACTACCTCTCTGCCAAATTTCAAGTAAATCTGTTCAGCCGTTCGGGCTGTAGCCCTGTCTAAAGGTCCTATGGAAAAATGCATGGGAAAAACGCGTTTTGGGACCCCCCTTTTATCTCAGCCCCCACTTGACGAATCCCCCCGAGACTTTCAGGGTAGGAGCGGAGCGTAGCGCCCCACCTATTTTGAAAAATTCGCGAGGATTCGTCGACCGGCGCCAAAGTTATTCAAAATAGAATGTTGCGGATTTCCTATGGAAAAGGGGTCCTAACTATAACTACCTACTGGCGACCGCCAGTAGGTAATATATATATATATATATATATATATATGTGATCAAGGGCCCACGGGCTCGAAACGCGTAATGGCTGTGTAAATACCTGAGAGCGGACGAATAAAGATTCTTTTGAAGCACCTAATCACGGTCTGGGCTCCTATCTGCAGCGGGAACGAGTGCAAGTTAAAGGAGTGGAAGTAATATATATATATATATATATATATATACAGGTACTGCCTTTGACCAAAATTGTGTCCGCCGACACAAACAATGGCATACACGAGAGTTAGTGATAAGATTGCTTTATTCCAGTGTACCTCCCCTCAGTGCTGACAGACGAGTTTCGCCATTACGGCTTTGTCAATGTCAGTTTGTTCATAAAACACCACCATTTTAAAGTGCAGATAAAAGTGGTAGACATAAAAGATGGCTTAATACATACATAATGCATTAATTCAGTGGCGGCCATCTTAAAGCCTGTTGTGGTGCTATACAAAATCATAATAGATAAATATCTAAAAAACATAATTCATCATACACATAATTCATCATATCTCCACATTATATCGATACATATTTACAACCATTTCATGTGACAATCCCAAATCATGGTGTAAATATTAGCCTGTAAACGATTTGTGAAAAGTAGGCTATTTTTATATTACATTATATTACATTACATTATATCACAATTCATCATTGATAACGTATATATTTTTTGTGTCATCATATCGCAAGTATGGCATCGAGAGCCGACATCACTGAGTTGTCCTAAGCTTCCCTAATAGTATAACATGCCTATTACTCACAAGGCTTTAAAATGTCTAGTATGTGGGGAACACAGCTACTATGGCTTAATTATACGGCCCTGAATAGGCATATAGTTCTATTATGTGGAGATTTAAATCACAAATCTAGGGAGCAAAAAGACGTGTTTTCTTAAACTATTTGCAATTACGCCCTGAATGGGCGTTTTTGTCCTACTCTTGCTGGAATGAACACGAGTATAGATACCTCCCTTAGGAAACATACTCACTACACTAGTTCTTAAATTTATCCTATACACAGACAATGAATATATTATGTTTTCTTTCAGAGGTATGGTGAAACTATGAAGGCCATTAATCTAAGTGTGCCCACAACTCTTCGTCATTATTCAAGCCTTGCAGAGCCTTGAGCCAAGCTCTATAATGTATTTAGACTCCAACGAACGTAATCTCCTGACCCTATCCCCGCCTCTCTCATTTTTGGAAATTTGGTCCAGGAAATACAATTTTAATAAATTGTGATTACTCTGATGGGCATTCTCAAAATGACGAGCCACCGGATAGGTGCTGTCCTTTTTGGCTATTGCGCGCATATGTTCTAAAATACGCCTCTTGGCAGGATGTATAGTACTACCCATGTACTTTTTTTGACAGGGACACTCTAAGCAGTATGTTGTAAACTCAGAGTTGCAATTGATCAAACAATTGATTTTTCTGGTAGATTTAGACCCATTTCCCTGTGTCTCATAGGTACTCTTCTTATGGCTGATTTTGCAGGCTTTGCATTTGAGACAAGCCCTGGGGACCACCACCTCCCTTTCGACTACCTAATTTAAATGCAGGGGGATATGCACCCCCCTGCAGCCCAGGGGACCGCCAGCTCCCCGGGCCTACATTCAAAATTGAAGTGTGGGGGACTCGAGCTCCCCACACTGCACTGTTTATTTAAATTTGGGGGTCTGTTAGGGACCCCGGCCCCGGAGACCACCACCTCCCCAGGGCTTTATGAAATGCTGGGAGGGGAGCCCTCGATGGCCCTGGGCATTGCCATCCCCCAGGGCAGGCTCCTGCAATGTCCCGGGGTGCCCACCCCCGGGACATTGCTGTTTGCTATGGCAGGGCGGGAGCATGGCTCCCGCCCTGCTTAGCAAACTCTGCTTTGTTTTGTGGAAGCCAGAGCAGGAAACCTGCTACAATATTGCTTTTGCACAAGGGGAGCTGCATGTCAGCAGCTCCCCTTGTGCAAAAGCAATGCCGGCGGGACCGAGGGGGCATTGGGGCTCCCACACGGTCCCCAACGGTGAGACCAGGCCCCAGGGGATGAGGACCCAGGGGCCAGAAGTGGCCCGGGAGTGGGGCCACATGGCCCCCCTCCCCTTTAATTATAATAACAAATAGAAAAAAACGGAATGGCAGGCCCCGGGGGACCATAATTGGCCTGAGGAAGGGGGCAACGCGGCCCCACTCCAAAAAAAATAAATTAAAAAAAGAAGGCTGGCTGGCCCCAGGGGATGGGGTCCCCTGGGGCCCAAAGTGGTGCCCCTCCATTAAAATAAGAAAATAAAGAAAAAAGAAAAACGAAACTGGCAACCTGCCAGAGGCCCTGCTCCCTCCCTGCATGATTCTGCATAGGCATCCCCTGGCGCGTTCTACATTGGGGAATGAAGTCCTCTTGATTACTGAGGGTCCCTGGGTGCGAACTAGAACACTAGGTACCTCCAGTAAGTGCCACAAGCTGGATTGCAGAGAGGTGGTCCGAGGCCACGCCCCTTTGTACACCACTCTGCAAACGCACCTCGTGGCACACTGCTGGTGGGACGATGAGGGCCACTTGTGTCCTAAGGACCACAGGACACAAGTGGACTTCATTCCTTGAGCAGCAGTGCGCCGGGAGCCGCGTTTGCAGAGAGGTGTAAAAAGGGGAAATGGCCACGGACCACTCTCAGTGATCCAGCTGTGTGGTGCTTACTGGAGGTACCAGATGGGCTAGTTGGCCCCCAGGGACCCTCAGGAATGAAGGAGACTTAATACCCCAACTTAGAACGCGCCAGGAAGTGCGTTTGCAGAGTGGTGGGGAACGAGGGCATGGCCTTTGTCCACCTCTCAGCAATCCCACTGTGTGGGGCTTATGGGAGGTAAGAGGTAGGCTAGTTGGCCCCTAAAGGACCCCATCAGTAAAGGGGACTCCAATCCCCATCCAGAGGCGCGCCAGGGAGCGCGTGTGCAGAATGGTGGGTGAAAGGGGCGTGGCCTGCTCTGAGAATTTAGCAATCCTGCTGTGTGGGACTTACTGGAGGTAATAGGAGGGGTAGTTGGCCCCCAAGGATGTCCTTAGGAATTCACTGAAAAAACATAGGTTTCAAGGGCGTTATAGTTAGCTGGACATTTCACTTGTACAAAACCATTGAAATTCCCCCATTATAGTTAGTTCAGCTAACTATGACTCACGCGCCCGCAATGCACTGCTGATGACATCACATATTACATCACTCATAAATGTAATTAAAATAAATAAAAATAAAAGGCCGGCCCCGGGGGATGGGGTCCCCGGGACCATAAATGGGCTAAGGAGGGGGGCAAGGCAGCCCCCCTCCTATATGCAATTTTTTTTTTTAAAAAGGCCATTCCCCGGGGGATGGGGTCCCCGGGGTCGATTATGGGCTTGGGAGGGGGGCCAAGCGGCCCTCTTCCTGAATAAAGAAGGGGGCCACACAGCACCCCTTCTTAAACAAAAAAAAAAGAAAAAGTCCGGCATCGAGCTGGAGGCCACGCCCCCTTCTTGGAGCACACTGCAAACGCGCCCCCTGGCATGTTTGCAGAGGGGGAACGAGTTCCCCTTGAATACTGAGGGTCCCTGGGGGCCAATTAGCCCACCAGAAACCTCTAGTATGCGGCAGGGGACTGCATTGCAGAGAGGTGGTCTGCGGCCACGCCCCTTTTTACACCTCTCTGCAACGCAGCTCTGTGGCACTTTCTGGAGGTAGCTGGTGGGCTAGTTGCACCCCAGGGATCCTCTAATTCAAGGGGAGTTAATCCCACAGCTTAAAACGCGCCACAGGGAGCGTTTGCACAGTTGTGAAGGGAGGGGGCAGGCCTGAGTTCACATGTGTGCAAACACATCCTGTGGCACGGTTTCAGTTGGGGAATTAATTCCTTGTCGTTCCTAAGGGTCCCTGGGGGCCAACTAGCTTACCAGGTACCTCCAGTAAGTGCCACGGAGCTGCGTTGCCGAGTGTTGTAAAAAGGGGCATGGCCTCTGAACACCTCTCTGCAATGCAGACCCCTGGCGCATACTGGAGGTACCTGGTGGGCTAGTTAGCCCCCCGGGACCCACAGGATTGAGGAAGAATTAATTCTCTAACTTAAAACGCGCCACAAGGGCGTGTTTGCAGACATGTCACCTCAGGCCACACACCCTTCCTTCACCACTGTGCAAACACGCCCTGTGGTGCGTTTTAAGTTGGGGAATTAATTCTCTTTCAATACTGATGGTCCCTGAGGGCCAAATAGCCCAACAGGTATCTCCAGTATGTGCCAGGAAGCTGCTTTGCAGACAGGTGTTCAGAGGACATGCCCCTTTTTACACCTCTCTGCAACACAGCTCTGTGGCGCTTACTGGATGTACCTAGTGGGCTAGTTGGACACTAGGGACCCTCAGGATTGAAGGGGAATAATTTCCCCAACTTAAAACACGCCACAGGGCCTGTTTGCACAGTGGTGAAGGGAGGGGATGGTGTAGGAAAGTGGCTCTATATATACTGGATCGTAGTAAAATCAGCCGAACTACAAATTCCGATTTACTCACCTTTTATCAGGAGAGACATAAGTGCTGCATCTTTGAGCCCAGTACTGATCCTGAAAAGTAATTCTAACTGTGCTTACCAGTAACTTGAATTTCCTTCCATAGGCTAACATTGATTTGTTTCACTTGGAAATTCTTCTAAGTGTGGAGTTTTGGAACTTTAAAATATTCCTCTAATATCAGCCGAACTACGAATTCCGATATACTCACCTGTTATCAGGAGAGACATCAGTGCTGCATCTATGAGCCCAGTACTGATCCTGAAAAATAATTCTAACCGTACTTACCAGTAACTTGAATTTCCTTCCATAGGCTAACATTGACTGGTTTCACTTGGAAATTCTTCTAAGTGTGGAGTTTTGGAACTTTAAAATATTCACCTGCAATCATCCGAACAACGAATTCCGATTTACTCACCTGTTATCAGGAGAGATCACAGTGATGCATCTTTTAGCCCAGCACTGACCCTGAAAAGTTATACTAACCGTACTTACCAGTAACTTGTATTTCCTTCCATAGGAATCCATTGTCTGGTTTGCTCCAGAAAAGTTTCTAAATGTCAACTTTTAAAATACAATAATATTCCTTAAAAATCACTAGTGTAATCAAAACGCATTTACTCAACTGTTTACAGGAAATGTCCCAGGACTGAATCTAGGATCCAGTCCTGTGATTAGAAACGTAATCCATAAAGTAACTAATTGCATTTAACTAGAAGTTCCCATTGAGCTCAATGTTGCATTGGGTTGTAATTGTGTTGCCCATTGTAACAACTGTAACTACTGTACTTAAAAGTCTATTGCCTATTTGCAAAGTATTTAAACTAAAGTAATTCCTTCTGAGAAAGTATATTTTGTAATGTAATGTATAATGTAATTATAATGTACCTCTCCGTTGGGGACCGTGGGGTGGTCCCCAATCCCCCCCACGGTCCCGCCGGCTCCCCGCCTCCTGAGGGAGCCGGCATTGCTTTTCCACATGGGGAGCTGCTAAGATGCAGCTCCCACTGTGGAAAAGCAATTTGCTTTGCTATTTGGAAGAGAGAGCAGGTTGCTCCCGCCCTGCCAAAGCGAACTACAGTGTCCCGGGGTGGGCACCCTGGGGGGTGGCGGTCCCCAGGGCCACAACAAGGAGCCCCGGGTGATGGTGGTTCATGGGGTTGTGGGGTCCATCACGGACCCCCCCAATTTGAATCTTTAGTGCCCCGGGGAGGTGGCAGTCCCTGGGGCATGTGGGGGGACTTGAGCCCCCCACACAGGGTATTTATTTATTTAAATAAAGCCCCGGGGGTGGCGGTCCCCGGAGCTGCTGGGGGCCATGTGCCCCCACAATTATTCATACTGCGCCCCAGGGGTGGTGGTCCCCGGGGCAGTGTGGGGGGGTTGGGCCCCCCCACACATTATTTTTATCATGCCTCTGGGATTTGGCTCCCCCGGGGGCTAATTAGAATTGAAGCACGGGAGCCCGCGCTTGTTTTTGTTTTTGATCAGCAGGATCCGCGCACCCAGCGCAGATTTTGCTGATTTAAAAAATATATATATTTTTTTGGGGCCTTGGGGGTCCTTGTGGGAACCCTGAGGCCTTGTGCCTCGGTTCTACCGAGGCACAAGATGGCTGCCAACACTTCCTGATTTGGAGTGTTGACAGCCAATTAGAATACAGCTCGTGCATGGCAGGGTGCGCGGATCCAGCGCGGCCATAGATATATATGTAATTTTGATCTTGATTTTCTCAGGAACTACTGAACGGATTTACACCATTTAAGCAAAAGACATGACTCTGAACCAAGGTCAACATTTCTGCCAAATTTGGTGTAATTCCGTTCAGCAGTTCGGGCTGTAGCTGCGGTCCCTATGGAAAATTGCATGGGGAAAACACGTTTTGGGACCCCCCTTTTTTCTCGGCCCCCGCTTGACGAATCACCCCGAGACTTTCAGGATAGGAGTGGACCGGAGCGGGCCACGAGTTTTAAAAATTTTGCGAAGATTCGTCAACCGGTGCCAAAGTTATTCCAAATAGAATAATACGGATTTCCTATGGATAATAGGTCCTAACTATAACTACCTACTGGCGACTGCCAGTAGGTAATATATATATATATATATATATATATATATATATATATATATATATATATATATATATATAAATATATATTGTACGTTAGAACTCCCACAACCTGCAAGCTTGGCGTAGAAGGAGAGACGTACCACGGAAATCTTCAGGTAAGATGTTTTATTCGACCATTTCTTTCAGCATAAAAATGACGCGTTTCGGGCTCGAGAGCCCTTGTTCACATGCGGAATGAGGTCACACTGAATGTTTTTAAATATATAGACGAAACAGACACAGATGTCAGTGCAAGCATTCTTGTTTATTTTTCACCCAGCACTGCCGCCATTACACGTTTCGGCCTTCCAGAGGCCTTGATCACATGATGTGTAATGAGGAGAACCACATTCTTAATGTGCCAGTGCATTAACATGTGATATATAAAAAAAGCACTATCACATAGACATAGACAATTTACTAGGCATCTAGTTTCTATTTGCAAACATTTTATTATTCATTGATTTCCTGAAAATGGCAACTGATGAACCAGCATATAGGATGGTAGGAGGGTACAATTCAGCATTTTTCAAAATTACACAATTCATTAATGTTTGCATTTCAAAAACATGTTGTAATTTTGAAGAAGTAAGTAAAATCATGTTGGATACATTTAAAATGCATAAGGTTTTAGAATATAAATATAAATATTAGTATTGATATCTAAAATGCTAAAAGAATAAAACCCCAGTGAGTATATTCTAAAATTAATTTCTTTAAAATAGTGTACATATTTTAAAAAAGAGAAAAAGCATATTAAATAGTTTATAAAACTTATTTGCATAAATATCCCCCAATCATAATTTACTGCTTTCTTGTGAAATCCCTAGGATCAAATATCAAATGTACATATGATCAAATAACATAATGCTGTAAATGTATGTTATCGTACATAAAGTGCTGATGCATAGACATTGTGCCCATGTAAGCTATGTTACGTTTTTTCAAGTTAAAGTGCTTGTGCAAAAAATTGCTACCCAATGCTAAAAAATATGTGCTAGAATAATATCATAAAAAATATGTCAAAAAAAAGTTTTTAGAGGAGGCTGAAATTACACTACTGAAAAAATGTCTGTCATCTGTATTCTTATATTCTCTTAAACTATATCAAGTGCAAGACTAACAGTTTCTAACATCAATTCTATAAACAAGTATAAAAATCTTCACTGGCATTCAAACCAACTGCATTGCCATGACATTCTTTAAAATGTCTGGCAACTGGATAAGCTGGGTCGCTGTTGATGATGGCTCTAACGTGCTGGAGTATCCTCTTCTGTACCTGCAACTTGGTACTGCCCACATATTGCAGGCCACAGGGACACTCCAGCCTGTAAACAGTAAACTCCGTTTTGCAAGTGAGCAACTTGGTGATCCATCTCATGTTCATATGGAAAGGAGTTCTGTATGATGGTGTACTTACACCATATTTACATGTTTTGCAATTTGTACAATAAATGAAACCCTTTCTGGAGTTTAGCCATGTTTTAGTCACCAATATCGCTGGGCTACTTTTGACTAAGTCACTACACATAGATCGCGCTTTTCTAAATGTTATGTTAGGGCCCGGAGTAGCCTGCTCCCCAATAACAGGATCATTACGAATTAAATTCCAGTTGTGTTTGATGATTTTGCGTATAGTGCGATGTTGGCAGTTGTAGGTTAGTATCAACCTGTTAGGTTCTACAAGTTGGTTTAAAGTTGTGGATGGAGCAACTCGGGTACTATATATGACGTCCGTCCTAGGAACCTGATTGGCTCTTATGATTGCCCAGTCAATATCACCTACTGAATAACCCCTAGCTAGGAATCTTTTTCTGCTTGCACTTTGCACCATCATACACTCCTCATGTAGAGTGCAAATACGTCTGATACGCAACATTTCCCCATAGGGGATGCTGCGGATCAGGTGGCCCGGAAGGTGATTTGATGCATGGAGTACTAAATTCCCAGCGGTGGGTTTTCTATGGAACCTAGTTTCCAACTGGCCCTCACAGATATAAACCTCCACATCTAGGAATGCAATGGTTTCCTTACTAATATTGGCCGTGAATTCCAAGTTCAGGGAATTGACTTTAATTTGATCTATGAAGTTGGTAGCCTGTAGTTCTGTACCCTTCCAAATCAAAAAAAGATCGTCAATAAAACAATACCAACAAATCACATGAGTCTCAAGCGTCTCAGAAAAAGTCGCTCTGAGGACCTGCTCCTCACACAGCCCCATATGCAAACAAGCATAGCTGGGGGAGAAGCAGGCCCCCAACGCAACTCCCCTGACCTGCTGGAACACTTGGTTTTGGAACAGAAAGAAATTATTTTCCAAACAAGTGCTTATCATTGTTATCAACACTTTGTTGTGATTGCTCATGTTAATGGATTTTGCTCCAAGGTAGTCCCCTACTGCCTTTACACCATCTAGATGATGTATACTGGTGTAAAAGTTGGTGAAATCAAGAGTGATCAATAAATACCCAGGGTCCCATTTGATATCTTTGATTTTGTTTAAGAAATCACTTGTATCCTGAATGTATGACGGGAGCTGTTTAATGCTCCTCTAGAAAGTAATCTACATACTTGGAGGTATTTTCAGTGATACTATTCCTAGCGAAAATAATGGGTCTACCTGGGGGTCTTTCTAAACTCTTGTGCACTTTGGGAATAAGGTACATAACCGGTATTACAGGATGATCATTTTAAAGAAATTTAAATTCTTCATTACTTATAAGACCTGCACTTCACCAAGCAGTCAATTTCACATAGAAATCACACCACATTTGTTTGACTTTGCCAATATAATTTCTCCTGTAGCTGATATGATCATTAAGCTGCTTGAATGCCTCATCTAGGTATAGTTCCCTGGCCCATAGCACCACATTACCCCCCTTATCTGCCTGGCGTACAATAATGTTACCATTAGTTTGAAGTTTCCTGATAAATTCGGAATAACAGTTGTTCTGTTGTGTGTATCCATGCCGGGAATGACCTATAGACACATACAATCGTTTTAATTCAATTGTAACCAATTCAGTAAACGTGTCAATATTGTCATGAAGCATAATGGGAGTAAATGTTGATTTGGACTTGAAGTGTGTTTTACCAGTCATGTTTAAAGCAATAAGTTCATTGTTGATATTCCCGGTGCTTTCTTCTGCCAGTTCTTGAAGATTTTGCAAGGTTCCAAGATCATTAGCACTCAAATCCGATGTTACTGGCAAAGCCATTTTAGGTTGCCTGTCCCGTTGATTTTTGTTAAGTACATGATATTTGCGTAATTTCAATTTACGAGTATATTTGTAGATGTCAATCTGTGTCTGGGCATAATTAAAATCACTGGCTGCGCTGTAAGTCAAACCTAATGATAGAACTCGTATTTCCGCCGCATTTAATGGTGTCGATGTGAGATTGATAAAAGTTTGGGGGTCGTTAGATGGTTCAAACGATTCATCTATTTGCGATTCCAACGTTTGTTCTTTTTATATGCCGGCTTTTTGTTGTTTTGTTTGTCGCCATTTATTTCAGAGTCATTTTTCACGGCGTTCCGTATTTGTTCGCTGGGTTTGTTTAGATTTCCCATGCGTGGCCTTAAAGTTGAACGTCGATCCTGGTGCAGATAATCCACCTCCTGTGTCAGGGATGGTCGTGGAAACCCCAACCTCGATGCTAAACGAGATTGCTCATTGTCCAACTCGCTGTCAGCTGCTGAGCTGAGATCAGACAGAGATGTCGAGGTTTGTAAAGCATCGCTTGTACTTGCACATGTTTGGGAAACGGCTGCTGGTTGCTGATTCGAGGTTCTCAGAGAATCAAACTTTTTAGCAAATGTAAATATTTGTCCGTTTTGATAATGAAGTTTGTCTCTTTGAAATTTAAACGCTTTGCGTTTCTTGATTATTTCTTCCTCTTTCCTTAAGCGACTGAGCATTTCTTCTCGATATCTTTTTGAATTGTCAGATGATTCAATTTTGTCATTTTCAGCGTACATATCGTAAATTTTAATCTGCAATGCTGCGCGATCACTCTCTGCATATTTAACCAAAATTCTTACTAGTCGACCTTATGAATCCAAACTGCTTTCTGCCCATTCACTGAGCATCTTACGGTCCGGATGTTCATAGCTCGGCGCGAGCATTATGCGCAAAACTCTAGGTATCAGCCCCACTTCTAAGTACCTAGATAGCGATCGGTGCTCCCACCATTTAGCCTGTTCTGCGTGCATGAGTTTTTCCAGTTTCTTGAATAACTCCCTTAGTGAGGAATTGCCAGTTACTGTCACTGATGCTTGCAATGAATGGGGAAGCTCACCAGCCGATGAGTCTTCAAACATTTCATTTGCCGCCTCCTCATGGTGCCTCAAAACGTCAGCGGCCATTGTGCTAAATTACGGGTAAAATATCAAAATGTGAGCTCAGCCTTCGATCAAATATCCTAGGCTTTGCTCACGCACACTCCTTCACCAGACCATACGATTCTCCCCCTTTATCTCAGCGAGTTCCCTGGCGACACTAGGGTCCTCCGACTCGGGCTTCGTCACTCTCATCAAAGGCGTGGAGGACTGATACGTAGTCCAGGGGCTGCTGCGGCCGGTCCTTATAGGACTGAAAGTCTTTTCTGGTAAACCGCAAATCTGCTTCCAGCTGTCCGGCCCAAAACAAAGGAGGGGTCTGTAGGTACCGAGGATGCAATCTCTGTAAAATAGATGCTGTACACTCCGTCACCAGCTTCAACGTTCCCGGGAACAGACAAAACAGACCCAGATGTCAGTGCAAGTATTCTTGTTTATTTGTCACCCAGCACTGCCGCCATCACATGTTTGGGCCTTCCAGAGGCCTTGATCACATGACGTGTAATGAGGAGAACCACATTCTTAAAGTGCCAATGCATGAACACATGATATATAAAAAAGCACTATCACATAGACAGAGAAAATTTACTAGGCATCTAGTTTCTATTGGCAAAAATTGCATTATTCATTGATTTCATGAAAATGGCAACTGATGAACCAGCATATAGGATGGTAGGAGGGTAAAATTCAGCATTTTTCAAAACTGCACAATTCATTAATGTTGTAATTTTAAAATCATGTTGGATACATTTAAAATGCATTAAGTTTTAGAATATAAATATAAATATTAGTATTGATATCTAAAAATGCTAAAAGAATATATAAATATATATATATTCACTGAAAAAACCATAGGTTTCACACACGTTATAGTTAGGAATTAGCAGTTAAAAAACCTTGCAAATTCACTTAAAAAACCATAGGTTTCACACATGTTATAGTTAGGTGGATATTTAACTGGTAAAAAACCAATGAAATTCCCCCGTTATAGTTAGTTCAGATAACTATAACTCGCGCGCCCGCAATCCACTGCTCATGACGTCATGACGTCATGACGTCACATATTACATCACTCATGACATGGTCAGTGGCATCACTCATGACATCACTGATGACATCATCCTTGTGATAGAGTGGCGGTCGCGCGAGTTATAGTTATCTGAACTAACTATAACGGGGGTATTTCATTGGTTTTTTACAAGTGAAATATCTACCTAACTATAACATGTGTGAAACCTATGGTTTTTTAAGTGAATTTGCAAGGTTTTTTAAATGCTAATTCCTAACTATAACGTGTGTGAAACCTATGGTTTTTTCAGTGAATTTGTACGGTTTGTTAAATGCTAATTTACTTATGTATTATTATTTTTTTTATATATTTATTTTACAATAAACTACGTATTAATTTTTTTTTTCTTGGTTTTTCACCGTGCGCGCACCCCCGCGATTTTTAAAAAATTTTTTTTTTAAAAATGTTCTGCCTTCGGGGTCCTTCAGGGACCCCCTGACAAAGGCTAGGGGGTCAGGAACTCTCTACCCTGCCCCCTTTTCACGTTCGCCACCTTCCTTTTTCAATCTCGCACTGAAAACAAACAAAATGGCGGCCGACACTTCCTGATTTCGACCGATTCGAACGTTGACGAACATGTAACCACCAATCAGAATTACGCTCGCGCACGTTAGGGTGCTCGCACGGTGCGCGCACGGTGCACGCTTATAGATATTTATATGCTTTTAAATGCTATTTTCTCAGGAACTACTGAACAGATTGACACCAGACCTGCAAAAGGCACTTCCCTGACCTGAGGACTACCTCTCTGCCAAATTTCAAGTAAATCTGTTCAGTCATTCGGGCTGTACCTTCGATTAAAGGTCCTATGGAAAAATGCATGGTGAAAACGCGTTTTGGGACCCCCCTTTTTTCTCGGCCCCCACTTGATGAATCACCCCGAGACTTTCAGGGTATGAGCTGAACGGAGCGCCCCATTAGTTTTTAAAACTTCGTGAGGATTCGTCAACCGGCGCCAAAGTTATTCAAAATAGAATTTTCAGATTTCCTATGGAAACTCGGTCCTAACTCTAACTATCTACTGGCGACCGCCAGTAGATAATATAAATATATATATATTCACTGAAAAAAACATAGGTTTCAGGGATGATATAGTTAGTTGGACATTTCACTCGTACAAAACCAGAGAAATTCCACCAATATAGTTAGTTCAGCTAACTATAACTTGCACCCCCGCAATGCACTGCTGATGACATCACATATTGGATCACTCATGACATGGTCATTGACATCACTCATGACATCACTGATGACATCTCAAACGACAAATATCTTTCTGGACAAATATCTATCTTTCAGTCAAATTTGGTGTAATTCCATTTAGCAGTTTAGTCTGTAGTGGTGTTAAAAGTTCCTCTGGAAAAAGAATGGGGAACATTCATTTTGGGACCTCCTATTTTTCTTAGGCTCTGCTTGAGAGATCGCCCGAAACTTCCCATGCTCAAACTAGTCAAGAAGTTGCACCTTTTTAAAAAGTTTCGTGGAGATTCATCAAACGGGCCAAATTAATTAGCAACACAAGAAATGAATTTCCTATGAAAACACAATCTTAACTACCCAGTAGCAACTGCAAAACTTTCCAAAAAAGGTGTCACTTTTTCTAGTGCTTATTTTGTCAAGTGCAGCTAGGTAGTTGCTGTCTTCCAGGTGAGGCAGAAGGTAGCGATATTCTTCTTTTTCCTTTTCTACAGGTCGCAGGAGGTGATTGCTGCCATCAGCACCCTCAGGAAAACCAGAAAGTATGGAGTAAGCATTTAAAACCCACGGATCATTTTTTCTCTTCCTTCATCAAACGACCTCTGATATCCTAATTAATTCATGACCATTTTCACTATGCAAGGAAGGGCTCCCACCTTAGGTTGTGGGTTGATAAAGGAACAATAGATAACTGAGTTTCCCAGAAGTTGCGGGATCACCCAATGATGGGGCCCTTTTTATATGCTCCCTTTTCATATAGATGGTAGCAAAAAGTGTGGCAAGGTATGGGGATTGTATTTATGGTCACAAACGATTTTCATCTGTGTCTGGGATACTGCAGAAATATATAGTGACTCATGGCAACGACATCATACAAGAGGGTAAAGAAAAATGTGAGACTAATACAGCACACCATGAGCATGCCCTTACTCTCTTAAATTAGATGAAAACAACAATCCCTGCATGCTTTTGAAAGCTCCTCCTTCTGGGTCACTCACCGCACTGCCACAACTCTCCTGATGCATCCACAAGTCCTCTCACCAGGTCTCCATGGGGTACTCGGTGGAGTTGGCTTCTCTGGGCCTCTGTTCTGACACTCCAGCTATGCGGTACACAGGCTCCTGACATTCAGGTCCCTCTCCTCCTCCATCCACTGAAACTTCTGCGCATTAGCTGTCATCCTTCCATAGTCCTGAAGAAGACCCGCTCTGATGCACCTTACATTTGTGCTACTCTCAGGGTCGAAACGTCGACATGCCATTTATGTCCGCACCGCCGTCTTGATCATGATTTAATTCATTATTGGATCTTGTAGCACATGTGCAAAAATAAACAGGACAAAAACCCTTTTTTTAAATTTCCCCCACCCCTTCTTCATCTCACATATTTTCATCTTGTATATAGTTTACTGTCTAAATCACTGAATCACTACATGTCACTTTTTCACCACAGTCACTTATTGTTCCTTGCGGCAATTGAATTTGTAAATTGTGACAACCATTATTATTTGGTACTCTTTTGGAATATACTACTGAATCTTATTTTGGTGTGTGTTTTCATTTTCTTTCATGAATCATTGTTCTATGCATTATAAATAAGTAATTACTCTCTGTATTTAAAAACAGTACTCTAAGAAATTGCACATATGCCGACAGAACCAATTGTTTTGTTTAGTACTAATACCCAGGTTCTGAGGGACACCGGGTCACCCCATTTTTTTTCAATATCTTTCTCAACAATGGCATAGTTTTTCTCAGTAAGACTTGGAAAGACTTTCCGACTGAACAATGGATCTTTTAATCTCTGGTTCAGCCTTTTGAGATATGACCTCCCCTAGACCTATGCTTGAGGTGTCTTTTTTCAGGATGAATGGGCAAGAGAAAACAGGATTACGGACAACAGGTTCCATTGTGTGGGTATTTAGTAACAAAATGGAACATGTCTAGAACATGTTGTGAGAGTTGGTTTAATCCTTGGGATAAACCTCCGGTAATAGCCAACCAGACCAAGGAAGGTTCAGACGTCTCTCTTCAACTTTGGCAAAGGCACCTGCAGGATAGCTGAGATCTTTTCTGATTGGGGCTGTATAAGGCCCTCCCCTCATAAGTATCTCAGATATTTCACACGGTTAGCTGCTAGATGGCTTTTTGCTGGGTTTATCTTCAGTCCTACAGATCCCAATGCTTGTAAGATATAGTGTGGATGTCTTAGGTGGGCTTCCCATGTGGGGCTAAGTATGATTATATCATTCATATAAGCAGCTGCGTAAGAACTATGGGGGTCTTAAAATTGTGTTAATCATTCTCTGCAATGTGGCTGGGGCCCAGTGTAACCCAAAGGGCAGAACAGTAAACTGGTATAACCCACCCGGGGTGGAAAATACTGTTTTTTCCTTATCACCAGCGTTATGTGGGACCTGCCAGTACACTTTACACAGGTCCTGTGTACTAATGTATTTAGTGTCTCCTATTCACTCAATCATCTTATCGATACAAGGTAGGGGATAGCTATCGAACTTGGAGATCTTATTTATTTTATGCAAAACCTGATGAAGCCCTCCGGTTTTGGGACCTAGACAATGGGAGTTCGATTTAACTTATAGAGGGTTATATAACTTCTATGTTTAACATATTCTGTACCTCCTCCATGATAGCTTGTCTGTGAGCTTCAGGGATTATATAAGGGTTAAGAAGAACTCTTTCCCCAGGTTCCGTGGTGATCGAGTGATGGATTATATGGGTTTTCCCTGAAAAGGTTGAGAACATCCCTTGGTAAGGCCTCAATTGCTCCATCAAGTCCTGTTATAGTTTTACCTCAAGTTTGGGATCAATAAACTGTAGGTCTGGTATATTCTTCTCCATAGTACCTCCGAAAAAGACCGGGAAGGGGCCTCCCATTATCTTAGCAGGTTCACATGATAAATGTGTGACTCTTTTGTTTCTTTGTTGACCTCCACTCTATATGTTACCGGGGTCACCTGGTCTAATACTGTAAATGATCCCTGTCATTGACTCAACATTTTGTGTTCAGAAGAAGGCCGCATTAAGAGTATTGCCTTTTTATCATATTGTACTTTCTGCGTTTGTTGGGCCTGTTCTAGGTTCAATCTCATTATCTCACATATCTGGCTTAGGTGGGTCTTTAGAACTGTGACATATTCCCCAAAAGATTTTGTATAGTCTCTCTTCTGTTCCCATGCCTCCTGGGCCATGTCTAGCAGGGTACAAGGTTTTCGGCCAAACAACAGCTCAAAGAGTGAAAAACCTGTGCTTCTCTGCTCCTTGCATTTTATAGCAAATGGCAGCATCTGTTCCCATTTCCTAGCTTCCATGTCCAACATTTTCTTTAATGTGCTTTTTAAGGTAGCATTGTATCGTTCTACTAAGCCATCCATCTGGGGACGGTAGGTAGCATTTCCGATATGTTTAATGCCCAACTGGTCACATACATGCTTCATGAGTTTGGAAGGAAAGGGTTTCCCTGGTCTGGTAATATTTCTTTGGGAAAACCTACCCAGGAGAAGAGCTCCATCATGGGTTTGACAAACTGAATTGAATTAGGTTGGCAAAGAGAAACAGCCTCGGGAACCGGGTAGCCTAGTCTCCCATCACTAAAACTTAGCTGCACCCACTGTGAGAAGGAATTAAGGGCCCTATTATACCCTTCCCTACTGTAAAAATGTTTTTTCAATCACAGGTAGGGGGAGCAAAGGATCTCTCATAGGCCGATAGCGGCTGTGTTTCTGACAGACTGGACATTCCAGACAGACCTGACTATAAATCCCCAGCCAATAAATCCTTTCAAGTATTGTCTTCTCTGTTTTCTCTGGTCTAAAATATCCCCGTAATTAATGGCTGTGGGCTAAAAACAAAATAACATCAAAGATGCCAGTACTGATAATAATTTAACTCGCCATTAATTACGAGGGACCATATTGAACAAAACAACATGAGCCACAGACCTCTTTTTTCATCTGATTAATCAATAAGTTTCTTTTATTATTTTAAACAATCCATTACCAATCATTTTTTATTATTCAAAAACTTTTACACAACACTGCTACTATGTCCTATATAGAGTAGAGTGGATGTATGATTGAGGTGATGGATGATGATGTAAGCGAATGAGTATGTTTGCATATGTTTGACGAGATTGATTTGGGTGTGAAAAGAGTGTTAGATTACTTTTTGTATATAGGACATAGTAGCAGTGTTGTGTATAGGTTTTTGAATAATAAAAAATGATTGGTAATGGATTGTTTAAAATAATAAAAGAAACTTATTGATTAATCAGATGAAAAAAGAGGTCTGTGGCTCATTTTGTTTTGTTCAATATGGTCCCTCGTAATTAATGGCGAGTTAAATTATTATCAGTACTGGCATCTTTGATGTTATTTTGTTTAGAGGAGGCTTGGCCTTACTGATTTGAGCCAAACCCAGTTTTGGTATCAGTGGGCTAAAAACATCACGTTGTCTCTGAGTGGTGCAGATATGAGTAAGTGTCTGGGGTGTGTTTTCCCCCCTTTTTTGGTGCAACAACCCTTCTTGCATAAAGAACTGGGGACCTACCGCTTGGAGATCTGCCTCATTATTGGCCTTACTCCAAGCTTCCGGGAACAATGGTTCTTTCCTTTGTGTTGCTTGGAAACTCCGGTCTGATCACCAGACATAGTCATCCATATGGGAAGGCAAGACCCTGTGTATCTCCTGCCTCTGTTCTCTTTTTTCCTTCTACTTTTCCAGTTCCTGGGAAGGGGCCACTCTTTTTTCTCTATCTGTGAAAAAGGAGCACTTTCCCACCAAGAGTGCCTCTCTCTCCTAGTCTCCTTGACCATGGTATTTAATTCATGGTAATCTGTAACTACAAGTAGCCGTTCAGGTAACAGTGTTATTAACCTTACCTGTAGGAAAACTACAGGGTCCCCCTCATGTTTTAGGTTGACTTGAAATACTTGATACATTTTTTTGTCACTGTGTACACACTGAATGTTCACTACCCCATCTGCTTGGTTGAGCCTCCTGGGATGAGCTGAGTTCTTATAACACTTTGAAGGCAACTTTTGTTCAACAAAGCAGGGACAAGCTCACTGTTTGCTTTCATCAGGCATTGATAGGCTTTATGGGATCCTGAGTTTGCATAATATAGAGTTCTAGTCATTCCAACATCAATCAGTTCCTCCTTTTGTGTACAATAACGGGCTATGTGTCATATACCTCCACAATTGAAACACTGTGGACCAGGCAGCACAGGCCTCTGACCAGGTCCTGGTAAGAGGAGAGCAATCTTAGGTTTCCGGTGTCCAAGTGGGTTGCTAGGTCTCTCAGGACCTTGACCTCTGCCCCGCCAACTGCCATCTTCTCACCCCCTTTGAAGCTCTTGAGCGTGATTATAGGCACTGGGAATTTCTACCGCATTGTCCAGGGATACTTGGCTGTGCTGCCTCACCCATTTTGGACTGGAGGATGCAAAGATACCAAAAATAGCCCCAGGGTATATCTTTTCAAGGATCTCTTCCTTGGTAGCATTCTCAGGACTGAGCCATCTGTCGGTCATGTCATTCACTCTGTAATACAGAGATCTATGGGTTTCATGGGTCGCCTCCCTGAGGTGGCTCAGCCGAACTTGGTAGGTGTCAGCGCCCACACCTAACCTCTCTATGATGCTCTTTTTAATATCCACATATAGGGTGGTTCCTCTGGGATTAGCTGCCTGAGAGATGGTTTGTAAATCACTCGTAAGTAGGGGCCACAAATATTGTTTTCATCTATCCTCTGGCCAGGCAGCCAACTGGATCAAGAACTCAAAGGTATTAAAGAAGAAATCGGGGTCTTCTCCCCCCACATAATTTTGTAACACTAAAGAAGGTAGAACGCTGTGGACCCATTGCTGGCCCTACAAATCGTCTAGTTTGCCAATGGCTGCATCCTGTGCCACTTATCAATCTTTCCGCCTGGTTTGTCGTTGCCGTCTAGAAAGTCTCTCTGTCTTCAGTGGCTGTTGATAGAAAGTTTTCAATGGCTGTCTCCAAGCATTGTTGTTCTACAGCCATTTGGGATACAATAGCCTCCATTTCCACTGATCCCACTTCTGACACCACCTGTAGGAGGGACGGGCTGAAATATGGCGTAGGAGGCTTTTCTGATTTATGAATTTTTTGCTTTTATTGGTAAGAGGAATAAACAAAACAGAGTATGATGGGTAGTCCACAGGGTGTCTAGCATGGCTGGGTGATTGTCATACTCTAGATGAGGTAGAAGTTAGTGATCTTGTTCTTTTTCCATTTCTGCTGGTCCCAGGAGGCGGTTGCCACTGCCAGAGCCCTCAGGAAAACAGCAAAGTATGCAATAAGTATTTAAAACCCATAGAACGATTTTCCCTTCCTTCACCAAAACACCCACGATATCCTGACAAATTCATGACCTTTTTCCCGATGCAAGGAAGGGTTCCCACTATAGATCATGGGTTGATAAAGAAGCAATAGATAACTGAATTTCCCAGAGGTCGCAGGATCACCCAATAATGGTGCCTTTTTTATGTGACCCTTTTTCTTATAGGCAGTAGCAAAATGCATGGCAAAGTTTGGGGATTGGATGTATGCTCCCAAGTGAGGGTCATACGCATCTGGGATACTTTGCAAGTGTTTAGTGACTCATGGCAATGGCAGCATACAAAAGTGTAAAAGAAAAATGTGAGCTTAGTGACTCATGGTATCGACAGCATACACAATGGTAAAGAAAAACACAAGACTAGTGCAGCACACTGTGAGCATAACTGGACTGACTTAAACTAAATGAAAACAGCAATCCCCTCATGCTTTCATGAGCTCCCCCTTCCTGGGTCACTCAGTGCACTTCCACAACTCTCCTGAGCAATAGCTTGATTTTGCACATCTTCTGGCAGCATCCATCAGTCCCCACACTAGGTCTCCAGGGGGTCCTCGATGGAGTTGGTTTACCGGGGCCTCTGTCCCAACATTCCAGCAATGCGGTATGCAGGCTCCTGATAGTCAGGTCCCTCCCCTCCTCCAGTGCTATTCTGGCGTGCTCCTTCAGTGACCTTTCCCTTCGAGTTGCTTCCTGGATTCTATTGTATGCAGTCCTCCTGGTCTGTCTTCTTTTTAACTGTGGTTACTCGCCCCTCTGCACCTAGAAAGAGAAGTCCTTCCTCAATGTCAGTGGGGCTTTGGCCTGAATTATAAGGGGGCAGCAGAAAGGCATGCTGTCCCCCTAGGTTTAGAAAGGAGGTGTCTAAGAGATACTTACAGTGAAAAATATAAATGTATATTGTTTTTAACAAATTTTTATGATCTCGCAGGACTCTCGTGAGATTGCAAATAATAAAAAGGAGTATATGAGTTCACCATACACTCCATTAGTAGGAATGCACATTGTGGTGGATGCTTTTGAAAGAGATCAGAACTGTGATGAGTAGATGGTTAATTCTTATTTTCCCAAAACGCTATGATCTTGCGAGTCTCTCGCGGGATCGTGAACAGTAGAAAGTAGTAGGTAATCTTTGAATACACTGTAGTATGCACACTTGCCACTGTGGGGAGGAGTCTTACTGGAGATGTTGTTTATCAGAGTGTACTTGTATTTATGCTCATCTGCTTTGTAAGAGTTGTGAGTAGAGTATAATCTCTTCCCACACCCTACTGTGCACACCCATTATCAAAGAGAGAGGTGTTATTAGGGAGGACAGTCCTAGGACAGAGCATACTATGCACAACTGTAATCCAAGAGAGAGGTCTCAGAGGAGAGACGAGTCTCTCTCCACACAGCCTAGAATGCACATCTGTCATGTGAGAGAGAGGTCTGCAGAAGAGGCCAGTCCATGCACACAGCCTAATACATACAACTCTCATTTGAGAGAGAGGTCTGACGGGAGAGGATAGTCCATGTACACAACTTGCTACGCCAAGACAGCATCTGAGACAGAGGTCTGAAAGAAGACCCTAATATGAACACGTCAGCTGAGACAGAGGTCTCAGTGTAGGGCCCATTCTCTCTCCACACACCCTACTACACACACCAATGACAAAGGTCTGAGAGAAGAGGCAAGTCCATGTATACAACCTAATACACACACCTGCCATGTGAGAGAGAGGTCAGACAGGAGAGGTTAGTTCATACACACACTCTAATATGCACAGCTGTCATCTGAGAGAGATGTCTGACGGGAAAGGGTAGTCCCACACCACTCCCTAAAATGAGCACCCATAATCTGAGAGAGATGTCTCAGGGTAGAGGCCTGTGTCTCTCCACACACCCTACTATGAATACCTGTCATCTGAGAGAGAGGTGTGGAATAGAGGGAAGTCCCTGTACAGACCTTACTATGTACACCAATTGTTTGAGAGAGAGGTCTGACAGGAGAGGCTAGTGCATGTACACATTCTAATATGCACACCCATCATCTCAAAGAGGTGTCTCAACAGAGAGAACAGTCCCTATTAGCACACTCTACTATGCACACCCATCATGTGAGATAGAGGTGCCAGTGGAGAGGCCACTGAAAGAAACAAAGGTTTAAGTAAAGTTCTCGTTAGGTGCAATCAAAATATTAGGTTTTTTAATGAAAATAAACCTGAAAAATTCACTGAAAAGACAATGGTTAAAGTCACGTTATAGTTAGGAGATTTTCTCAGTGGCAACATTAATGTTTTGAACTAAAAATAACACAGAAATTCACGAGTTATAGTTAGAAGCACTAACTAAAACTTGCGTCCCCGCCATGCACTGTTTATGGCCTCACATATGACATCACTCATGCCATGTTCTATGACATCATTTATGGCATCAATGATGACATATGTGAGGTCCTAAGCAGTACATGGCAGGGGCAAATCTTTTAAGCATAGGATAAGCTAGCGCTATCCTTGCTGAGTTGAAAAATTACAAAAGTCTTTTACCACTTCAGGTACAGTATTTCAGCTTTGGATTGGTAAAATACCATCCACGCCACCCTGGAATGAATAATGGCAAACTCTGACACATATTTTGCTGTCATTACATTTCTTCAGACAGGTTTCGCCTTGTACAGACACAAGGAAGCACCCAGTAAGGGTCAAAAGAGCACCGTTTTAAGCTTAGCGTGCCACATAAATTACCCAAAAAGGCAGCAAGGAACTCTGGGTAGTTACCAAGTTTAGGTGGAGAGCAGCTCATGTATAAAGCACCCTACAACACCAGCGACAGTCTGAATCTGCTCACCTCAAGTGACCATTTTTCTAGCAAAGATTTTAAACATGGGATTAGCATAGTGCCATCCACGCCGAATTAAAATCCATGCGGTGCTAGAAACTGACAAAGTCTAATGTGATTTTTATAGCAAAGTCTTTAAGCATAGGATAAGCTAGTGCCATCCTTGCCGAGTTGAAAAATTACAAAAACCTTTTACCACTCCAGTTACAGTATTTCAGCTTTGGATAGGTAAAATACCATCCACACCACAATGGAATGAATAAAAGCAAACTCTGACACATATTTTGACAACACCCTTTCAGACTTAGAGTGCCACATACATTTTCCAAAAAAGCAGCAAAGAACCCTGGGTAGCTCCAAAGTTTAGGTGGAAAGCAGCTCATGTATAGAGCACCCTACAACACCAGCGACACTCTGAGTTTGCTCACCTCAAATTTCTCCTTTTCTAGACAAGTTGTTAAGCATAGGATTAGCACAGTGCCACACACTCCAAGCTATAAAGTGACAACGTCTTTTGACAATTTTACAGAAAAGTCTTTAAGCATAGGAAAAGCTAGCGCCATCCTGCTGAGGTGAAAAATTACAAAAGCCTTTTACCACTCAAGGTACAGTATTTCAGCTTTGGATTGGTAACATTCACATCACCCTGAAATGAATAAAAAGGCAAACTCTGATAAATATTTTGCTGTCATTACATCTCTTCAGAGAGGTTTAGCCTTGTCCAGGCACAAGGAAACACCCTTTCAGGCTTAGAGTGCCGCTAAAATTACTCAAAAAAGGCCCTAAGGAACTCTGGGTAGTTACCAAGTTTATGTGGAGAGCAGCTCATGTACAGAACACCCTACAATACCAGCGACACTCTAAATCTGGTCACATCAAATGTCTGTTTTTCTAGCAAAGGTTTCAAACATTGGATTAGCATAGTGCCATCCACACCAAATTAAAATCTATGGGGAGCTAGAAAGTGACAAAGTCTATTGCGATTTTTACAGCAAAGTCTTTAAGAATAGGATAAGTTAGTGTCATCCTTGCTGAGCTGAAAAAGGACAAAAGCATTTTACTAATAGAGGCACAGTATTTCCGCTTTGGATCAGTAAAATACCATCCACGCCACACTGGAATGAATAAAAGCAAACTCTTACACATAATTTGCTGTCATTACAGCCCTTCGGAGATGTTTAACCTTGTCCAGACACAAGGAAGTACCCAGTATAAGCCAAAACAATGCCCTTTCAGGTTTAGAGTGCCACATACATTTGACAAAATAAACAGGAAGGAACCCTGGGTAGCTCCGAAGTTTAGGTGGAAAGCAGCTCATGTATAAAGTGCCCTACATCACCAGCGACACTCTGAATCTCCTCACCTCAAATGTCTGCTTTTCTAGTAAAGTTTTTAAGCATAGGATTAGCACAGTGCCACACATTCCAAGCTAGAAAGTGGCAAATACTTTTGCCAATTTTGCAGCAAATTCTTTAAGCATAGGACAAGCTAGTGCCATCCTTGCCGAGCTGAAGAATGACAAAAGCCTTTTACCACTCCAGTTACAGTATTTAAGCTTTGGATTCTCAAAATACCATCCAAGCCACCCTGTTATGAATAATGGCAAACTCTGGCACATATTTCGCTGTCATTACATCTCTTCAGAGAGGTTTAGCCTTGTCCAGACACAAGGAAGCACCCTATATAGGTCAAAAGAACACCCTTTCAGGCTTAGAGTGCTGCATAAATTACCCAAAAAGGTAGGAAGGAACTCTGGGTAGTTACCAAGTTTAGGTGGAGAGCTGCTCATGTATAGAACGCCCTACAACACCAGCGACACTATGTATCTGCTCACCTCAAATGTCTTTTTTTCTAGCAAAGGATTTTAGCATAGGATTAGCATATTGACATCCATGCCGATCTAGAAAGTGACAAAGTCAATTGCCATTTTTCAGCAAAGTCTATAAGCATAGGATAAGCTAGTGCCATCCTTGCTGAGCTGAAAAATGACAAAAGCCTTTTACTACTCCAGTATTTCAGCTTTGTAATGTTAAAATACCATCCAACGCCACACTGGAATGAATCAAAGCAAACACTGACACATATTTCGCAGTCATTACAGCTCTTGAGAGATGTTTAGCTTTGTCCAGACACAAGGGAGTATCCAGTATAAGTCAAAACGACACCCTTTTAGGCTTAGAGTGCCACATAAATGCCATAAAAATGTGTAGAGCACCCTTCAACACATGGAATGAATAAAAGCACCCCTTACACGTGTTTTGCTGTCATTACAGTTCTTCAGAGAGGTTTAACCTTCTCCAGACACAAGTGAGTACCCAGTATATACGTTCAATAGTTTTGGAGTTATTAAACTAAAACAATGTATGTATTTTCAGAGATAGGGATCCACAGTAATGCTATGATTGGCTGGCCGCAACCTGAGAGGAAAGGTGCGGCTGCCATTTTGTGTATCAGGACTTTGTTACCAGGGGGAAAAATAAACAGTAAAAGAAGGGGGCAGGGTGTAAAAGTACCCATTGGACTGATGGAGGGGTCTGTGGGAGACCACTCATGGGCAAGAACTGGTCCAAACATTTTTTTAGAGTGCATCAGGGTCTGCAGATCTATCACGGATCCGTGGATCTGCCACAGATCTGCAAACCTAGCACCCAATTAAAAAAACACATACACCCACTCACAGAGCCATACAACTACTCACTCACACACATTTACGCACCCACACAACCACTCTCACACCCAAACACACAAACATGCAATTCATACACACACACTCACAGACCCACAAAACCTTTAACACACCCACTTATAAACCTACACAGCCAATCACACACCCACTCACACACCTATGCAGCCACTCACATACCCACTCACAGACCCACAAAAGCACTCAAACACTAACTCACACATCCATACAGCCACTTACACACCCATTCACACAGTCTCAAAACCACTCACACATCCACAGAGCCACTCATACTTCCACACAGCCACTCCCATACCCAGTTTAGTTACACACTCACACAGCCACTCACACACCCACTCACAGACTCATATAGCCATTCACACAACCACACAGTCACTCACACAGTCACTCACACACCCACACACAGGCAGTGATACACTTCTAGCCATTGCAATAGCATATGTTTGCATTAAATGCATTGTTGGTTTAGTATTGAATGTGTGCTTGTGTTTGGGAAAGGATTCACGGATCCATAAAATGAATTAAAAAAAAGAAAGACTTTGTGCATTACATTTATAAAAAGACTGCATAGGATACCTCACCTTAATTTTGACATTTTTAGCTTTAACATATATAATAAGAATGAATGTGTGAATACATTGTATTCATAAACTTGTAAAAATATATATTAGTAAACTGAACTTATGAGTCAAATTGTAGTACAATATATATTTAAAAGACTGGTGAAATTCACTAAAGATGGTTACAGGGATGTTATAGTTAGGAAATATCATTAATAACAGTATAAATTCACTGAAATAAACAAACATTCAGGGATGTTATAGTTAGGAAATAGACTTTTTTTTAAACTAGAAATTCACTGCAAAAAGAAAGGTTACAGGGATGTTATAGTTAGGATCAGATTGTACACGTACAAAACCACTGAATTTCATAATTTATACTTATGGTTATCTCAAGTATCAAGGTGCCTATAATCCGCGCCCTCGCAATGCATTGCTAATTGCCCCACACATTACATCACTCATGACATCTTCTATGATGATTAGACCGGGGCGATGCTCGGAGAGTTTGACTCCATGGAAAACCGCAGCATTACCGAAAAACTCTGCGAAATTCCACAGAGTTTCGTGAGCAGATGGAGTATTAGAACATCAAATGCAAATTTGTCAATAAGTGTGAGAACTGGTCTGCTAATTTGCAGGCCACAATACTGTGGCACCAGTGACTAGTAATATTGTTATCTAAAATGTCACCAAATTAGCTCTACTTACAAAATCCAGCGATAAAACAAAAAATAAAACTACGGTCTTTAGAACTCAGGATGCGTGGAAGGCCACCCGTTTCTATTTGCTTGAACCTGGGGTCAGGGAAGGACAAGGCCAATGTCAATATCCGTATGCAATCTTTTAAAGTGGTAAGATCCTGAGATATGTATGATTATTGTCAGATCAGTGCCACATCGATAACCCCTTTGTGTTATCCCCAGTGCTGTTATCTGAAGACTCTGGGCACATAACAGGGCATGTGCAGTGCCGCTAATTTCCGCTTCCATTAAGCAAATTAGTCCATTAGCTTAGCCCCTAGGGACAGTGAGAACAAAGGGAATGGGGCTGATCAGTGTGCAACATCAAGACTCTGTCAGTTATACATAAGAGAACTGCGCTGTGGGAAGGGGCTCTAGATAGAAGCAGCTCTCAAAAGAGTGTTTGACATGTCTTAAAACAAACTCATGAAAATGTGTATCCCCTGGTTGTTTGCATAAGGTATGCTATTGCCAAATAATTATTAAATACACTGGACAAGAAATGTTACTGCCAGTGCCAACATTTGTGCTCACACTTAAACCCAATGTACATGCCATGTCAATGTTATAATAAAGCATGTTAATCAAATCCAAATCGAGATATACACCAACCCACAGCAATCATGCACTTGGCCAAAACAACAATGTCCACAACTGCACATTCTCATGAAAAAAAATGAAAAAATTATTCTATGCCTACCAAATGCAGACATGCGTATGTCACGTCTTTTGATTTAAGGCAAGCCATGAGCCACTCTTATTCTCCTGAGGTACATGCACATCCCAGGAGAACAATATTTCTTTCCAGGACAATACGTCTCTAAATGGGTTTCCCTAGGTTCCCCAGTCTGTCCTGTGGTACTAAGTAAACCACATTTCCCCCAAGGCCCAGGCCAGTGGTCCATGCTCTTACCCTCCAAGTAGAAGGCCCTGCAGCCCTCGTCCTTCAGCCACTCCATCAGCAACCCCAGCACGCTTTCTCTGGTGATGACGCTGGCGTTGTGGTTGCAGTCTCTGCCTTAGTCATATAGCAGCTTAGTGCTGCAGTGTCTGTGTGGCAGCGTGGGTCCTAGGCACGGTGGAAGGGAGCCCACAGCTGTATTATTTTAACATGCTGGCAACACACCATGAGGCCCGGAAGGGCCACTCTGAGCAGTGCTTCGATGTACAAGGACATATAAAGCTCCTGCGGCTGTTGATGAGCAGCAATTGCCAGTTGCCCTGCTCCATCTGCTCCTTCAGCCAGGGTGCCATCTTGCCACTGTGCGGCAGCTCGTCATCAAGCTGGACTGGCTCAACTTCTCTAGCTTGGGGAAAAGGCTGCGGCGGGTGGCACGGGTTCGGGGGCATGGCTACTGCTGCATGTGCGTGCTGCAGCCACTCAGTAACATCCAAGAACCCAAAGACTTAAGTTCTCTTCCACATCCCCCTGCTTCTCAGATTTCTGCTGCACTGCAGCCAGAGGAAAGAGTTGTCCCTGAACTGCTACCCTACCAGCGAAGGTTCTGCATGTGTAAGCTATTGGCCAGGTGTGCAAGTTTTCTTGCTCTTCCCAAAGCAGCTGTTCATTTGTTCTAAGAAGCGCTGTCTGATTGGATATCGTTGATTTACTGCTAGGGGTGGTTGGTAAACTCTGCTCCGTGGTGGTTGGTGGAGGTTTTTCAAAAATGAGCACACCAAGCAGAGCAGCAAAACTCTGCAGAATCTCCCAGCTCTGCCAGTTTAACACCCACCCCTAATGATGATATCATTGATAAGAGCACTGCAAAATTTGCAATAAAATTATTGATGGGAAAATTGTGCATTGCAGGTGCGCTACTTATAGTTACCTTAGGGCACGCGTTATAGTTACTTTAGATAACTTTAACTGGTGATTTTAAGTGGATTGTGTGTGTAAAATCTAAACCTAATTGTAGAGTCCCTCTAAGGGTTGTTTTTTTCAGTTAATAAGATGTTAGTTTCTTTTTATTTGACATATATTTTTTACATTTCTTATTCCCCTGTGGATAGTTAAAAAACAGCTGATATTTTGTTTGCAGTTTTTGCAATTACCTCATTTGTAGAAAGCTTGTGTTGCTTGTACCCATATTCCTACATACTTTGTGCTCAAATGAGTATAGACCAGTTTTTCTCCTACTGACCTGACTTTCTTATAGGCATTGGATGGCCTCTTTCCAATATATTTACCAATTCTGGTATCACACCAATATTTAATGAGAAATTATACTAAAAGTGCAAATAAATCTGAATCGTGATTGTTGTCTTCCCTTTGTACACTTAATGACAAAACTGACCAATTCCTCGCCTTTCTTTCATCTGCTCTCTTTGACACTCCAGTTAACAGTTGGCTGGAGTACCTACTCTCTTGAAATCATTGCTTACTCACTTTCCTCTCATCTTTAAAGGCAGGCACAGAGCTACAGTTGTGTTTAACGCATATTAGTTTTCCATACAGTATATAATTCCTTCAGTTACTCTGGTGGTGATCTCTAGCATGGAGGACAATGTTCCGTGAGGTCTCCATAAAGAATACACTGATCACTATTTCTCAATTTTGTGCCAGCAATCTTATGTCTAAGTAATCAACCTCACCATAGCTCATCTTATGAGTGAAAGAAAAATGTAAATCATTCTAATTTAGAAGACTTATGGCTTTTGCCACCATTTGGAAATCCTCATTACAGATCAGAAATAAATTATCTACTTATTATTCATATATCTGAAATTCAAAAAGGAAGAAAAGACCTGACGTTTTTATACTAGGAAAGCTCTTGTAATGACCACAATCTCTCCCTGATTGCCTTGAATGACACACTTTGGGCCTGATTCACAAAGGGACTATCAAGTGCGGAGTCTCCCTACTCAGGGCGGAATCTCTGCACTGAGCACCGCAGTGCAGAGATTCCACCCTGAGTGTGGAGATTCCGCCACAAGGGTCGGTGCTCGTACCTTTATGAGTCCTAAGTCCCTTTGTGAATCAGGCCCTTTGTATTCATTGCAGATGTTCATAACTACATTTTTTTATAGATAGCACTGAGAACAACACTAGTTCTTAGATGGCACCAGTAGGAGCATTTTGTTAATGTGTTGCCCATCAATCATTGGCCCCACTGACTAGCCAATTGACCAACCATTCAATATCTCGCCCTCCTCGTTCCCCATTGGAGTTTATAAGATTGTCCGTATGACATTTATGTTTTACACTCCCGTACCTGACCATCGCCTACCACCAGGGGCGGTTGGCCCCTAACGGGGCGCCAGGGCATTGAACACCAACACAAGCAGTCACAGAAGAAGAAGCAGTTTCATGCAGATGAAAAGCATACTTACAATATGACAGGTATGACTTTTCATTTGTTTTCATTGCTGAGGACTGCGCTGCTGACAGTATGTCAGAAGTACAGGCGAGGGGCTACAGCAGGGCTCCATGGATTGCACATGTGCGAGGGGTGCTTTTTCCTTTCAGCCCAATCATGAATTTGCAATCCATAGACATGGTGCGCAATTCCTGTGCGGCGTAGGAGTGTTAACGGTTGGAGCCTGCTCAGGCAGTGATGAATTTTGATCATAGCCACTGGAAGCCCTAATAGAACGCAGGATGAGGCGAGTAGTTGGTGGAGGTTTGTACACCTTAAGTATGAAATGACTGAAATAATTTTTAAAGCAGAGATGAAGAATGAGAGAGCCATCCTTGCTCTTCTCTGCCTTCTGATAGGGCAATAAGCAGCAAACTCTTGGAGTCTACCTGAATCACAGGTGAGCAACCCCAGTGACGTCTGCTCCAGCCAGCACACTTTCGAACCCACCGGGCGGGAATGGAATCACACCAAAACCGTAGTACAGCAGGAGTGTCTAAACTGACGACACAAGCCCAGATGAGACGTGCTTGCCAACTCCTGGGATGCGGGGCTGTGTGCACCTTTACCAGCTCTGTGGAAGATCAAACCCCCAGGGGACTTTTTAAAGTAAGAAAGCTTGTTTCTATTTGTGCACATATACGTATTTCTTCATGATTTTACCATATGACATTTAGCAAACAGGCCTTCACTAGAGATATTTGTTAATTCTCCTAAGAATCCAATTATAGTTGAATGAATGAATGAATGAATGAATGAATAGGCATTTATAAAGCGCATGGCTACCAAAGGCCTCCCAGCGCTAATGACAATACCAATCACCCACCATGAGGAGCATCAGGGAAACAGTAGGGTCGTCAGCGTTTTACAGAAGGAAAGGTGATTCGTCTCGAGCGAACATGGTCTGGAAACTGATTCCAGCTTTTCGAAGATATAATAGAGAACATTCTACCACCACTCCGCACTCGATTAACTCTACGAACTGTAGCCAGGCATTTCTTTCCTGAGCGTAGAGATCTATTCGGAACATAGGGGGTAACGATAGCCCTCAGAATGGGAGGTGCAGAGAAGGACAAAACCCTGTGAGCGATGCACAGGGCCTTGAACTGGATTCTCTCTGACACTGGTAACCAGTGCAGCGAGATGAGCAAAGGCTTTGCCAAAGATTGGTAGGGGGCTTGCATGAGGGCACGAGCGGCACAATTTTGTACCACTTGAAGCTTTTTAATAGTGGCTCCCGCCGAGCCAAGGTAGAGCACATTGGCGTAGTCGAGCCGGGATAAAATCAGGGCCTGCACCAGCAGTTTCCCTGCACTAAAGGGGAGCAGGGGTAGGATTTTCCTGATCATTTTGAGGATTCCGAAGCAGGCAGCAGCTACCTTACATGCCTGCTCCTTGAACTCTAGTTAGCGGTCAAGCCAGACCCCAAGGCTCTTTATGTGTTCCTTGGGTGTGGGCATAGTACCTAGGCATTTAGGCCAAAAAACTTCAGGGTTTATGTTTGTGGGCTTACCCAGAAACATCAATTCAGTTTTAGCAGCATTTAATTTTAGAAAGGAGTTATCCATCCAAGCGGACACTTTCTCCAGACAGCTGGCCAGGCAAAACTGATTATCATGTAGCTGATTAAGGGACACAATTAGCTGTGTATCGTCTGTGTATGAGACGATCTTGACCCTGAAAGGCTTAACCATTTCTGCCAAAGGTCGCATATACACATTGAAAAGCGTAGGGCTTAGGGAGGAACCCTGGGGAACCCCACAATGCGCCGGCATTCTGTCCGATATAAAGTTTTCCTCAAAGACTTGAAAAGATCTGTCTTTAAGGAATGACTCAAGTCATTTAAGTAGGGCTTCCGAAACCCCAGCCTCCCTGAGTCTATCGATCATAAGCTGGTGATTAACTGTGTCGAAGGCCGCGCTAAGATCGAGTAATATTATAGCTGCGGACCCTCCGACATCAAGAATTTTCCTTGATTCCTCGACCACTACTAAGAGGGCAGTTTCAGTGCCCTGCTTCGGTCGGAAGCCGGTTTGGGAAGAATGCAAACAATCGTTTTCTTCCAAGAAGGTAGAGAGGATCAGATTAACATATTTCTCACAAATCTTTGCAAATCCTGGCAGCCGTGAGATTGGCCGATAGTTGGCAAAGATATCCGGATCCAGAGTAGGTTTCTTTTAAAGGGCTCGGACCATGGCCCGTTTCCATGAAGAAGGGACAATTCCGGTAGACTATGAAAGATTAATGAGCTCAAGAACAACTGGGCCGATAGAGTCAAACACCTGGTTAAAAAAAAACGGTGCTATCACGTCACTGGGAGTTCAGTTGATGGGTATAGGCTTTTAAAGATTCCAAGTCCATGGGGGGGATGGTCTCAATAACTGGGCCCGGGGATTTGGATAGACCATCTGAGTGAGGAGGCTCTATCAGCCCTGACGGGGGAGGAAAAGCAGAATAGATGTCATTGATTTTTTTGAAGAAGAAATGAGCCAGCTTATTACATCTCCCTAAGGGGCCATCAGAAGGGAGGGGGGGCTCAGGTGGCTTAAGAAGGTGTTTGGCAATTCTAAAAATTTCCCGAGGGGAGTTATGGGCCAAACAGATCTTTTTACCATAATATTCTACTTGTGCCAGCCTGATCTCAGCCTTGTAGATACTAATGGCCTTCCTGTACTTAGATTTCTCGATTACTGAGAAATTCTTTCTCCACCTTCTTTCCAGGCGCTTGTACGTTTGTTTCTGCTCTCTGAGTTTGGCATTATACCATTCTGAGCGATGATTATCTTATTTGTTGGTCATTAATTTTTTCGGGATTAGCGAGTCTAAAGACATTTCCAGCCATCGAGTCACTGAACCATTGGCTATCTCAGGGTCATTACCTATAACAGGTCTAGATTTTTCCAAGATCGATGCCCAGCCATTAGTGTCCAATTTGGACCACTTGCTATTCCACCTTTTCGACTCACCCCGTGGTTGCACACCATTCTGGTGAGTCCAGGCAAAAGGAATAAGATGATCAGTCCAAGGTAGGGGAATATGCTTTCCTACTCTCAGATTATTAATACTAGAGAACACTGGGTCAAGAAGGTGACCTTTCTGATGTGTGGGACTGGAAACTTTAGGCTTAAGAGCCAATGCACCTAAACTATCAACGACAGCTTCCGTATCCGTAGCGGATTCCTTATCAAAATGGATATTAAAGTCTCCTAAAACAGAGAAATTGGAAAAGGAACTGACCAATCTCGCAATGTTATCCGGGAGATCCCTAATAAAATGGCCGCTGTATCCAGGAAGGCGGTAGATAAGGACGCCAGTGAAGGTACATGTGGGGGAAAAACCAAGAGAAAATAGGCAGCTTTCACAGTCAGTGATATTATTGGCAGACATGCGGCAATTGAATTTTTCTTTATAAATAATGGCTAGACCCCCACCCCTGTTATGTTCACAATCAAGTCTTTGCATAAGGTAGCCAGAGGGAAGAGCTTGTACTACCGCAGGGTCAGAAGAATCAGTGAGCCAAGTTTCGGTAAGCAACAAAGCATCAAAGTCATATTCATCTAACAATAAGCACAGTTCTGTGGTGTGCCTAGGTAGAGAGCGACAATTCAGAAGGGCCAAGTTAAAAGTTAATGTCAGCAGGGGGCAAGAGTTGGTGATGATTGAGGAGGGGAGCAATTGAAACGGGCACTGAGGGCATTTATCAGCACAATTTGTAGGCAGCAAGACATGGCTGCAGCGAAGTTGTGGGCTGTGTCTATGAGCCAGTAACTGATCGCGAGTATAAAAAGGCACATTTTTAAGCAAAGGATCAGGGTTCCTGGCCCCTGGTCGCGGTGGGCACGAACGGGCGCAGACGGGCTTGCCTTAGGCGCGCCTTCGGTGTGCCAGCGGCACACCCGCTGAGCGCATCCGCTGCGCGGCTGCGTCATCCGCCCCTAGAAAGGAGTGGTGGGCGTGGTTGGCGTCGCAACTAGACCGCACGCTAGCACAGGAAAGCCCGTTAATGTGTCCCCCTGGAGCATTGAACACAGCTCCTTTCCGTAGTAATGTGCAAACAGCAGAGTAAAGTGCAAATAGCAGGATTTAGTCAAACACAACTCGTTTTAAAATAATATTTCCCCAATTCCTCACATAGAGCACCAATTAAAATTTCCACATACAAATATCAGCAAGTAAAACAATTCCTCGTACTGCGCCGCTAAACCTCACCGATCCGCTAATGAACGGCGAGAGGCTTTTCTAACTGCTCGGCCGCGTCAGCCGCCCCTAAAAAGGAGTGGTGGGCGTGGTTGGCATCGCAACTAGACCGCATGCTAGCGCAGGATAGCCCGTTAATGTGTCCCCCTGGAGCATTGAACACAGCTCCTTTCCGTAGTAATGTGCAAACAGCAGTGTAAAGTGCAAATAGCAGGATTTAGTCAAACACAACTCGTTTTTTAAAATATATTTGCCCAATTCCTCACATAGAGCGCCAATTAAAATTTCCACATACAAATATCAGCAAGTAAAACAATTCCTCGTACTGCACCGCTAAACCTCACCGATCCGATGAGGTGTGGCCAGAGGTGCTGCCCTTACAACTGGGGAAAGAGGTTCGAGTCCTGGCATCAGCACGAAATCCTGTGATTCTGGCCAACCTACTTAAACTCACCACTCATAAAAAATAAATAAAAATAGAGGAGTTTGACGTAATGTAAGCTGGTACTCTAATGCCCTTCGGTCACGATTGTGCTATATTGAAAAATAGAGATGTAAAACATGGCAGTCCCTTGCTAATTTATCAATACAAAATGATCTCCACAATATTATTTAAGCATGGCTGTGTAGTATCAATGCTGCATGCATGTGTATGTGTATTAGAAGGAGAGTTTGATAATATTTAAATATGTATACATGTAATATGAGTGCATTTTCTGCATTTGAGAAAGGAGTGCATTTTCAGCATTTGAAAAGAAAGCAGAAGCTACTAGCCAGTTTGTAGTCTATTTTTGGTAATTTGGGTAACCTATCACTTTGAGCATTGCCATACTCAATTTGCTGTATTGTCTATACTGCACAGCGTCTCCTGGTCCGCGCCATGCTCATATCTGCTCAAGGATGTGTGATTTTCAAAGTTTGTCCTGTGAAGTATTCCTATAGTCTATCTTCCAAAATGTGCATTGGCACGTGCATTGGTCTTTATGGTTCCACACAATGTGAGAAGTTTGTGCTTTGTACTGTGTCCCCCAAAGCCTGCCCTTTGAAATGTGTGTTTCACAACCATACCTATAACTTTCGAACACCGTATGTAAGGCCTGCTTTTGCACAGTTGTTTTTACTTTAATATTATTTTAATGGGTTCTCTCAAGCTTCTGATCTTTGGTGCATCTGACAAATAAAAACAAACCACGGCGACACAGCAAAATGTACATGTTGGTAGCAGTTAAACTAACAATGTAAACTAAATCAATCCGTACGGTAGTCTCCATTGCCACTATTATATGCGTCAATTAAAGAATGTGGAGACAAGGGGTGGTTTCTTTCAGACAATGACAGTTTCAGTCAGATTGTGGATACAGAAGGGGGAGATGTTCCCATTGTTTAACAGATAGACTTTAAGTTAAATGATGCTCGCTGAGAAGTCAAGTAACATAATAATTATGATTGGAGGCAAGTTACAGAGCAAGGCTCTATATATTACAAAGCATTGGAGCTCTGCACTAAAACTCTTAAGTAGTGTTGTAAGGATCATGTCCTCCAGAACAGAGACCCCGTTTTCATTTCTGTTTGAAGACGTGTTATTGAACATATAACAAGTGGTGGACTGCTGTTTCATCAAATGGACGTTTCTGGCATTTAATTTTATTCTGTAAATGTATAATGTTTATCTCTGATAAGCAAGATCAGTCAGACACACTTTCAGTAATAAATTAGTGACTATGTAGCTTAGAAATTATTCCAGGAATGTCATGAATCTTATGACTGTTTCCCTCCATAATTTTATTATTTTATCTATTTTAATAACTTGCTTTTAGACTTCTGTCTTTTAGTTTTAGGTTCCTAAAGACATACGGGACAAGTTCCATTCTGAGTAGGCCCCCAGATTCCATCTCGGACAACACTTCTCCTGTTTTCTGCTGAATCACTGTCATATCCGGGATAAATACTAAAAACACCAATGACGTCTTCCCTTATCGTTGTTTGCATTCCATTCGGATAACAACCTAGATATACCACTCAGTCTGGGACAAGTGTTCTCTTATCATAATGTCAAGGCCATCAAAGGAACATCCGTAGATAAATCATCAAAAGAGTGTAGTTCGAATTGACATCCATTCATCTCCCATTTTTTTAAAGATGTATCTAAGACACTTCTTCTGTCACCCGTAATCTGTATCCAACATTACTGAAAGAGATTTCTATCCTTGATAATAATTTTGTATTTAAGGACCACGACTCATTCGCCTAGGTGGAGACAAACTTCATCCAGGTCACAAATGTAGATCACAGATCCAGATGAGCACAGAACCAGATTCCATCTTGATAGAAGAAACCTCCAGCAAAACTCCCCAAGGCTCTGTGAAACATTCAATTCTGCCTTCACAAACTGGTGCCAAGATTGTGTTTGTGCACAGATGCAACATCTTAGCTCTTGGCCTTGTGGGTGAATTAGCTGATAAGCTATTCCAGACAGACAACAAGCCTTGTTGTCCTGGTATGCTCACCACCATTGAAAACTCAGTCTTATTATTTATACATCTGCTAGAACTAGAATAGCTCTTAGAGACAGTACATTGAGGCTGTAAGGGCTATAACTTGTGGTGTTATAATTGTTCTCTATTTTCACTGCTATTGAAAAGCTTAGCTGCATTTTAATTTCTTCTGTAATGTTACCAATGTTATGTGCACTACATCTCTCCATATTTAAATAACTATTTTTAAATAACAAATATGTTGAAATATGTATTTCGCTTCTAGTTAGTGATCTTGAATGTGTAAATCCTTAATGAACAACCACTGCTCCCTGTGAGTAACTCAAAAGTATTTTCGCCACCTCATTCATATATTGGGTAGAGTTCTGCAGGGCTAAAATAGCCTGTCTTCCACATTCAGTGCTGGTGCATTGAACGAAATTCACTTGTGTCACCTGTGAGTGTGACAACAAACCTTGTAGAGCTGAGCCATAGACTCAGTTTACGCAACACTAGGGTGTACATAGTTGGAAAGACTTGTCTTGTAAATTTGAAAAGATCTTTTTAGAAAATGTGAAGCTTTCATTATTTTAAATGAAACAGAGATACAACAGCTACTGGCTCGGGCACCGACAAATCACTGCTGTGGGTTATTACAACCTCCAAGTGGCATGACGTCTAGTGGTAAGGAGGCCCTGGCACACAGCTTCTGAGCCAATACCTTAAATATACAGTGGGTTGTCTGTGGGGTGAGTACCAGTGTGATCTGTGATGTGAACTGTGAAATTAACTGGGCTGCTGTATTCTTCGGTTTGTGTGAGGGCATTACGATGAGCTGTGAGGTGATCAGGAACAGACTGAAGAAGGAGGAAAGATTGAAAGAGTGTGGAAGGTCAGTGAGAAAAGAAAACATTAATGGGGGTGTTGTAAGAAAGGGAGGTGTAAGGCTAAAAGGTAAAGAGGAAAGGTTTCAAGGAACAAAATAGAAGTTAAAGCAAATAATTAAACAAACAATATCATTGACAAGAATACATAAAAAAGTAAGAATAAAAGAATTAGAGAACAAATAAAGGGCAGAAAGAAGTATGGAAATCTTAAAATAGGACAACCTAATATGTGTGTAGGAGTTCCATTTCAAAATAAACTAAACTTGACTTGACTTAAATATATATGTAACTGTGTGTCTCGTGACTAATGTGAGTCTGAATGAGTGTGAGTTTTCAGTAATGTTGTTAAATCGGGGGATGGATTGGTTGGGGTGGTTGTCAGGGGAGCTAGTGTGCATATTTGATATACCGTGTGGCTTTTGTTGATGACTGGCTGCAGGTGGAATAATAATGCCTGTTCATGACATTCTGTCTGTGTCCTTAACGTATTCCTGGAAATATGTTGCATAAATATGTCCCTGGGACAGTGATGCATAATGGTGATAAAAATCCCTGCAATATGTTGGGCATTCCTGGTATTTGATGAGGATAGTAAAAAAAAGCATGAACAAAGTCAGATGATGTATTGTAGTAGTACGTACACGTGCTTGGGAAAGTGACAAGATGCTCTCTGGGAATGAAATCTGTATTTGCAGAAAAAAAGGAAAAGGATTTGTTTCTGTAGGGAGAAACTGAGCTTATTTATTCAACATGAAAATTAGGTATGTCATGGCGAAATGTCTATATTTTTGGAAACTGACAAGAAGATACTTCAGGCAAAATTATGGCACTTATGAAACAAACATATTAAAGTTTTTATTTGGGGAATCATTTGTACCAAAACCTGGAGGCTAATGGCAGATTTCTATTACGTGGTACCAAACTACACTCACTGTTGTTGCTGTTTCATGACGTGTTGTGTGGTGGTATTTTATCATCCATGTGGATAACACTTTTCAACTAATGCTGTTGAAGTATTGAGCATGTGCAATTGGTGTGACTTGTCTGACCAAGTAAGATGTATGTATGTAATTGAACAGTAACATTGCATTATGATCCTGCAATACCTGTCAAGCTTGCATTTTGACATATGATTATGAAATTTATAATACCTGATTTTTTCATCATTCCCCTTCTGAGTGGAAACTCCGTCATACCATAAGATTGAGCATCTTGCGGAAGGGGAAGAATAGAAAAAAATAAGTAACAGAAAATGGAGCATGCATTTTGAAAAATAAGCCATGTGCAGTGACTATCCAAGATTTTTAACTAGTTCTCATACATACATCTCTTCAAGCATTTTTTGAGAAATTATACTAAAACATCTACTAATCTACTAATCTTTCTTCAGGAGAATTAGTCCCAGTACCCTTGCCTTGCACACCACAACAGTTTTTGAATATTTAATTCATGACATTTTATATGACGTTTGTGCTGTAAAATTCTGTATTTTTGGCCATTTTATTAAAGTTTTATTTGCTTAGATGGAAAACTCACCTATTCTCCTAGAAGAAGCTGGGCTCAATTGCTTCACTCATAGGTTCTGACCTATCTGAGATAGGTGTTTACGCCTCACCAGTTTTAAAACACACCAGCCGCTACTACCAATCACCCTGTCCAAAATGCCTGGATGGACACCCATTTCTAAGAAAGAATTTCTGGCATCAAACTTCTGTGTTTTGACAGTTATTTCACAACTATCATCTGCCTACTTGCCTCAAACCTTTACTGCATCTAGGATACTAATATCAGATTGACCTCGGAGAACACCTAGGGCCAGATGAAGGTGGCTAAATACCGGTCGGTAATGGCGAAATTCTGTAAATTTCAGCGTTACCGACCGGTATTTAGCCATGTGCGATGTAGGTAAGAATCGGTAAATAAGGAATCGGTAAATACCGATTCCTTATTGCTCTTGCATTTAAGGAATCGGTAATACCGATTCCTTAGATGCAATGTAGGAAGCACTAAACACAGTGCACCCCAGCCTTAAGGAATCGCTATTTACCACCAACTTCAAGTTGGTGGTAAGTAGTGATGTCCTTGCAAAAAGCACTTTTTTGATTTTTTTAATGTGCCATGTGGCACACATCCATGCCCTTATGGCATGTATGTGTGCCACATGTGTACACATGCACATTTCAGGGGTGCAACAGGGTGTCCTTTGCACACCCTAGCCCCAGTGAAATACCTCCCACTATTAACGATTCGGTAATACCGAATCGCTAATAGTGAATGTCTTCACATTCATTCCTATGGGCCTCCAAGCCCATAGAAATGAATGGGTAGGTATTCCTTATTACCGGATCTCAATTACCGATTCGGTAATAAGGAATATTAAGGATTCTGTATTTTTTACCGAATCTTTACCTACATAGGAAATACCGATTTCTTAATACCGAATCGGTAAAATTCGGTATTAAGGAATCGGTATTTCACATTTACCTACATCTGGCCCCTAGTCAGTAATCAGTAACCAGAGCATGACCAGGGATTGCTGGTATGTTGCCATGCGATAATCCGTATGAGGTATACTTGGGGTTGTTTTTCATCTTTTCTTGGGTGGAGATGGAAATTAATGTATGTCTGCTCCTGATGCTTTAGAGAGATCATAGCAAGCAATGTGCACAACAGTGGAAGCTGGTGACTTTTGAAAAAGGTGAGGCGTAAAAGTTGTGCATGAGTTACCGGTGGCATGGAGCATAGTGAGTGAGTCTAACCGCCAAAAGAGGGGTTCAGGTATTTTCCCTCCTGAGAAAATGTTGAGAAAAAGAGTGGGTGAATGGTGCATTTTCAAGCAGATTTGAGAAAGCAAGTTGGTTAATGAAGCAATTGTGAAAGTATAGTTAGTACATCAATAAATAGATTTCATATGATAATGACATAGGTAGCTGCTTATTCAGTATGTCTACAGAACTTCATAACAGACTTTGTGATAACACCTCTGAATATGCTAGACATCTGATGCTATGATGGCAGCACTTGAGCAGTGCCATGTTACAAGAGCAAGTCTTACTAACTATAATGAGGTTGCTTGTTTTAATATTTGTATGCAATTCTTTTTACTGGATTTGGTTTCAACATTTTAATGTTTAAGGGCTCTACCCGAAATAAGCCTAATTTGAAATCACATTTATACCACATGTTCCCTTTCAGATAATTAAACTCTTTGGTAGTGTAAAAATACAACAGATTCTATTTGTGAATCATTTTGGTGGTCAATTACTAAATTTTCAAGTAATAATGTTGCTATTATGGGCGCTATGAGGCTGAACACTAGGAAAGACCTTGATTAATCTGCAAACACCAGTGGCCAAACCACTTGCATGTGCATAACCTTGTATGTGCGTCTTTGATTCATTCACAACCAGTATGACATAGCGCTTCAGCTCCTTATATTTCTAGCAGCGCCACCTACCTGTGAATAACATTCTGTGTTTTCTAGCACAATCAATGTCCCATGCTGTAATTCCTTTGTATGTGCTTTTCATTAACCAAGTACAACCATGTTTCCTGCACAGACTTCGAGGTGATTAATTAATGGAGTGCGCAGGCTGGGCAGATGTGATGTAGCTGTTTGCATGCAGTAATGGGGCTAGCAGTGACTATTTCTCACAATATTTGGCAGTGGCATAGATTGTATTTCTGCACCAAGGTCAATAAAACTTTCTGTGGCTGCAGTATCCTTTGTAAATCTAGGACCATGTATATTTTACACAGCAATTCCTTCTTTGTTCTACCGGCTTTGCCGACTCTCCACCACGCAGGAAAAACTCCTCAGTGGCCCGAACTGCTGACATTAGTTGGCAATTTGCAGATTATCTCGCCTTGACACAGTTCATCTGAGGACCTCACTAATTATTTTTTTAACTTTAAGAGTGGGGCGAGAGTGGCTATAGGGTTTCTTTACAAGCAATTTGCACCGGCACCCTGCAGCGTCCGTGCACTGCAATTGCTTAGCTATACTGTGTACCAGCCCCTTCCATTAATAGGAAACGTCTTCAAAGCAAAAGGTGAAATATTCTGGGGTGGCTGCCTAGGAATAAGAAATGCCTAGGAATAAGAAATGCTTCCTCACATGGAAGAATTAAACAAAAATAACTTTGGATTACCACCAATGCACGAGAAACGTGGCTTCATTCTTACTCGAATGATGGATGCCAGCCCCGGGGTGCTCCCGCAACTCCCATTTTACGTGAGGCCCAAGTACAGAATGCCGTGCAGTCAGGAGCACCTCTATTTCCTCGCTGCCCAGGGCCCATGGGTTGGGTAGGAGAGGGTGACGCAGTGAGGACTATTAGTAGATTAGTCTCACTTTACTCCATTCTGCATATGCGAAACCGGGGAGCAAAGGCTGCTCCTAACCTCCCCCTCTTCCAGGGAATGTTTTTCTATGGTTAACACACAATTTTTTATATTTTTCAAAATCCCAGATCAATAGTGAAGTTCAAGTTTTAATAAATAGTAAGGACATGGCACTTTTAAAAAGCTACATGTTTCCTGCCTAAGCTTAGGGGGGCTAATTTGCAGTAGCCTCCAACTGTCACAAGCTAGTGTATAGCCCTAATGAGATGTGAAATCTGCCTCCATAGCATTGACAATGAGCTGGGTGTGGTGAAGTGTTTTTGTTTCCTCGATAGGAAGACCAGTTTGGCTGTGCCCAATAACTTAATTTAATTCAAAGGAGCCGTTCCTGTCACAAGCAGATGCCAGAGGCCACCTGAATTAACCTCCTCCTTTGTCCTCCCAGTCAGTCAGGCAGGAACCAAACCTAGTGGGGGAACAGTTTTCATGTGACCACAGAAAAGGGGCTAATCAGTACCCTGGCCATACCTCTGGGTGGGCATACAAACTGTGCACAAGGGGAGATGGGTTTCACCAACTTGGATTTAGTGAGTTCAAGGGCACTGTGGGATTGTTTCAGTAGGGCAGAGAGGAACTGCTGCAAAAGTGGTAGGTTACCACTGGGAACATTTATCCTTTTGGTTAGTCAGGGGCCAGGAGTCATCCTCACCTATGAGATAGTGCCTGGCATTTAAGTGGCACCCACAGAACACTCTGGACCTGTGGAAGAACAGAAGAAGGACTGCACCTGCTATTGTGATCTGTAAAGAAACCTGTAGGGCTGGGCCTGCTCTCACCTATATTCAGGACAAAGGGGTCAGTTGTCTGCCCTCCTGTGAAACTAGAGGGAGAAAACACGCCGCAAGAGACCTTTTTTTCGATGTTCCCGGATCACTAGTACTGAATGGACATGATCCTGCTGGTGGCCTTTGCTGGAGTGAGTCTTGACACTCAAATGTTGTCCCTGTGCTGCTGGGACCCTTGACTGTGTCCAACTGGACTACTCATAACATCCCTGAAAACCTGGGAATTTTTTTTACTTCAAGACCTCTGGGGGACCAGAACAAACCTGACAAGCCAATTCAACCAGAGGCGCTACCTCGCTGGGCTGTGTTTTCATCTTTGTTTAAAATGTGACATCATTACTGACATTGTCACCCAACTGTAGCGTACCTTTAACATTTGATTTTTTTTCAGTGAATTTCTAGGGATTTTTAAACGTTTGGTAAGAAATTAATACCACAGCTAATTGTAATATCACTTTAACCTTTGGTGTTTTATTGACTTTCTAGTTTTTTTTAATGTGCAGTAAAATATTACTACCATACCTAACTGTACATAGTAGGGTCTTGTTACATACGAAGCTTGAGTGTGGTGGGGAGTGAGCTTTCCTTCAAAAGCTGTGTAGAGAGTGCAGGTGTCATAAGCTACCTACCTGGATCCCAAATGATTACAATGGGGCAGCGACGCTAGTTCCTAAATCCTCCCGAGGCTTTTCCTCCATTTACAGGAGTCAACACTTCTCCTGTGGCAAATCCCAAGCGGAAGGGGTTTGGGTTGGAGAGAACATGTAGAGTTAAAGATGCTGTAGTTCGTCTACTCAAAAGCAACACTGCAGCAGGCATTCACGCTAATATGATGAATGGTACCGACAGATATGGTACATATGAACAAACAAATAATAAGGCTTAGTCTAATATTAACTCTATCTCTTAAGGTTTGAACTCACAAAAGCTTTTCAAATCTCAGCCAACCCTTTAGTTTTGTTGTTGTTGTGTGTTCATTTAAGTTGTCCGTAGAGGCCCCTTCATCAAAGTTCTCAAAACCGTAGTGAGTATGATTTCAGCATCAAACCCACAACCAAATTTGGAAGGGTCCAGCATCACCCAAGTCCACTCTGGCAGAGTCTTGCCAACAGTATGTACAAGTTGCACAAAAACACTGGTTACCTCTGCTTACAGCACGATGTTGTGGATTAGCTCACCGTGTAATAATATCAAGTCTGCTAATGCAGCCCTCCTTTTCTTGTTCTTTTTTCCATCCAGGTGTGAGACTAATGCAGGATGTTCTTTGTGGTGATGTCGAAGTGGGAGGATCAAGGGAGCTGGCAAGACAAAAGCCGAGAAACAGGTAAGTGGCAGGCGAAGAGGCTAAGCGAAGGGGAGGAGTGAGTACTGTCTTTAAATAAGACTGATTTAGAACGGTCACAAGGGTCACATTCTACTTGTTTGTAACAAGGAACAGGTGCAGATAATTTACTTGATTAAGCTGCTTTCTAGAAGGTGCTTTAGAATGTTCACAAAGGTTGCGTTCTAATTGCTTATATAAGGGAACAGGTGCAGGTGATTAATTTGATGAGGCTGTCTTCTAGAAGGTGCTTTAGAAAATTCACAAAGGTTGCGTTCTAATTTCTTATAGCAAGGAACAGGTGCAGGGGATTAATTTGATGAGGGCTGTTTTCTGGAAGGCTCATATTGATGTCATCTATGCCAGTTGCCTGATGCCTATTCTGGTGGATTTTCGGGATGTTTCCGTGGTTCCTGAAACCTGTCCTTGCATATGCATGGTGAAACATTTGTAACAGCTAATAATCTTTTTCAAACAAACCGGGGAACACCAGCTGCACCTAGCTATTACCAACAGCATGCAATATGGCCAAAAGTCAGGGTACAAGACATTTGTTCATTCATAAGTGTTGGGAGTAGGGGTGGGTGGAATTTGCGTAGTCGCGCTCCGCAAAGCTCCGCGAAACAGTAAAAAATCTCCGTGAACATGCAAAAGTTCAGCGAACACGCGAAATTGCTTGTTCCGCCTGTTCGCGATGCTTTTTTCCTGTTCGCGAATGCTGTTTACGTGCTTGGGGAGAAATATCTCGTGAACACACATTTTGACAGCGCGAACAAGCAAAACATTCCGCGAAGCCGCGAATTGCGGAATTTTTGGCAATTCCGCGTTCTCCGCGGAACAGAAAATTACCCAAATTCCACAAATTCCGCAAGCAGAACGGAATTTTCCGCCCAGGCCTAGTTGGGAGGGATTAAATGAGTCATGCTGCTATATTGTGATAGTCAAAAGAGGTGATCTGTGGCGGGAATCCTGACAGCAGGCTGTGTGTAGTAGAGACTTCCCACCTTATGAGGCTTAGGTGTATGGGTTGTACACACACTCTGCGCACAGAGCACAGACTGAGCTTAGTGTTTGGTGAGGGACTGAACTCTTGACAAAGACCTCTGTACAGAGTGAAAGCTGTACATAGTAGGGATTGGTGAGGCACTGAACTTTCCATGATGACCTCTGTATAGAGCAAAGGCTCTGCAGAGTAGGGTTTGGTGAAGGACTGGCTTCAAAAATACCTCCTTTAAGGAGTCAAGCCTGTGTGTAGCAGGGTTTCGTGAGGGATGGGCCTCTCCAAAAAAGACCTCTGTACAGAGCGCAGGCTCTGCTAAGCGGTATTGGTAAAGGACTAGCCTCTCTGTGAAGAACTTTTTACAAGGTGAAGACTGTACGTAGTAGCATTTGGTGGGGGACTGGCCTCTCTGCAAAGACCTCTGAGTTGGTTGAAGGCTAGGCATATTAGGGTTTGGTGAGGGACTGGCCAGTCTGCAAAGACCCCTGTACATGCTGAAGGCAGTGTGTAGTATGGTGTGTTGTGAAACTGGCCCCACCACAAAAACCTCTGTGCAGGGTGAAGGCTATACATAGTAGAGTTTAGTGAGGAACAGGCCTGTCCACAAAGACCTACATGCAGGAAGAAGGCTGTGTGTGTAAGGATTTGAGGTGGGTCTGAGCTGCCCTCTGAACCTCTGTAGATGGTAAAGGCTGTGTGTATTAATACCACCTATACAAGTTGCAACATCACAACTAAGGCAGTGCCATTTTAAATGTGGGATGCCTACTGTTCTTTTTCAATGGATCGCCCCATTAATATATAAAAGGCAGGCCTATCGGCTCTGTGAAAGGGTAACTACATCAATATACAAAGCAAGTCTATTGGCTTTGTTAATGGATCACAACATCAATATATGACGACAAGCTTGTTGGCTTTATCAAAAGGTCAGTAACTTGATAAAACAGTAATCGCATGTCAGGATTCAACACTAAGTTCATTCAAATCCAAAACTATGTTCAGAGACACTCATTCTTCATAAATAACATTACAACGTTTAGCACTAAACATTTAAACAAGTACTTAAAACAACATTAAACATTTGTCAAAGTCTTCCTTTTAGACTTCTTTGGCCGCATAATGCAACCATAATACAAACCACAAGATACTCTTGCAATCCTCACTTAAAGAACAAAAGCTTCAGCTCTAACAATCCTTCAAGCCGTCATGAACCTTTCCTGTGATCACGTTGTATACATCTCATTAAACATTGGGATACTTTTTCTAAATAATTTCTGGGGTACTGCTCCACTCCCTGATGCCTCCACAAACCTCTGAGAACATGTTGGTGCCCAGGTTGGGGCACCAAAAATAGAAAATATGCTAATTAGTCCACAAGTCAAGTCAAGTATATTATAATATGGAACTCCTACGGAGGTCCACAAAATTACACACTACAGGTTAAACAAGAAATACCTTACATTCAATAAATAATTCTTCCTTTGTACAAGGCTGCCTCCTAAAAATCTATTATCATACATACAGTGCAATGGATGACGATGATACAGTCATATAAAACAGCAAAGTGCAAAATACTGTATACAAGAGAAAAAATAAGACAAAGCATTCCTATGAAGCAACAGGAAAAATATTAGGACACATATACAATCAAATAACTAACCATCAAAATATTACATCATAAGAAATAGAACTAAAATTACCTAATAAACAGCCAAAAACATTTTCAAAAATGGATAAATCCTATAACTGACCATTTCATTTGGTGGGACAAGAAAAATAAACAGGCCTCATTGGTGGAATAAATGTTAAATTTGATAAATGATGGTCTTAAAAATATGTGCCTAGCTTTTTGTAGCTCCGGACTCACAAATAGCACATGATTAAAATCTTGAACTTGTAAACAGCAGATTTCACAAATTTTCTCCTCTTTCGGTATTTTATCCCAGATGCCAGCAACTTCTCTTAGTGGCAACAAGTGGAGTCTCAAAATACCTTCTAATCCCATGAGATAGGTTCCAAGTTAAAATAAGGCTGTGGTTTATTCCCCAATGCGCTCCCACAAACCACCTCTTTACACGACTTGGGCTGACTTAAAGCAATATCTCTGGCCAGACTAATGGCTGTTACATACTTCTTTATAAACTGCTTCAATACAGACTTTGGCATGCGAGGGTCAATGTTCCAACTAAGCCCAAATAAATTGCTTGCTCGCTTAAAGGACCTAAAGAATGGTGAGGGAATACCCCCACCTCATAACCTCTGCCAAGGATAAAGTATATGAGGAGAGTAAGCCAAATTCAAGGCATAAAGCATGGGGGTCAGCCAGAGAGTTTAGGTTACAAATTTGACCTTCGGCCTTATCGAAGGAGAGCCAGTGGTTCATATCCAGCACCTCAGCAGCATATGAGAATGAAGGGGGAATTTAACCCAGAACACTGACAAAACATGGCCAAAATGGTGTCTCCCACAGCTTCTATAGAATCTGTTCAGTGCACTAGCCTGGGAAACAGCCCTACTTATACAAAGTCCACAAAGGGCATTATGGGGTGCGCCTGGCGACAGAAGAAGTGAATTTTTATGAATGGCTTTGTCACTTTTCTTTTCCTCTTCTGCTTTTTGTAAATGTTTTGCCTTTAGTAGAATTCTGTAGTCCCACCTAGGGCAACCATCTAATATATTTGCTTTGCTGGGTGCCTTGCCAACCATGCTGGCTTCATGCAGTCAGCTGGGATGGGTATGCACATTATGTGGGTGCCCCAGTGCCACTTTTTTCTGTTGGGGGCTGCAGTGCAGGTTCCCAAGACCCCATGACCCTGCTGGCTTCCTGCACTCTGTGGAAGCCACCATTGCTCTGCTACTGCCTAGAAGGTGCATTTCCTTTTCTGCTCATGCCGATGGTTTGGGCGGACCACGGCTAGGGAGAAAAGATTATTATGATGTTCCAGGGGGATGGGGTCCTGGGACTAGCAATTTGCAATAGTCCCCATTGGATGTAGTCCTCACGGCCAAACTTTAGCTTGTTCAGCCGCCCATGTATGCCCCGGCTCCATATTTAACATTTTACAAAATGTTTCAACCCCACTCCCCTGTTCCCTGGCCCGCCATGGGGGAAATTAAACAAAAGCAGGGCCTCTCCATTATAAAAAGTAATATTTTTGCAGTAGTACCTCAGGACTCCAGTGGGCTACAAAACAGATTCTTTAAATGTTTAGATGTTTTCCGTGGGGGGGGGTCCCTCAAGGGCTGGATAGTCAAGGTTTCCCTACCTTGTCCCCATGTGTCCTATTTTAAACATATTTTCAGGACTGAGGGTCAAGTCCTCGAGTCCTGTAATGCCTGCTAAAACATTTCTGCTCATGATGTGGCCAGCTAATCTGAGCGCTCACTCCAAAAACCCTAAAATCACCCTTAGAGCGCTCATGAGGACTCTGTTAGGTCCTGCTTTTTGACCAGATTACGTCAGAACAGTCACCAGTACACTGCACACCTGGCTAAGCCTGTCATTCCAGTCCTGCTTTCCTCAACACCATCCTGTGGCTTTAGGCCATGTATTTTCTTCCTTATTCAAACCTTACCTAGATCATGTTCTGAAGGTGAATTTCTGTTCAATATCATGTTGCCTGTTCCATACAGATATTCTGACCCATACATACCTACTTTCTGTACCTTCTCTAGCTCAGGTATGATCAACTCTTTGTACCTGGTTTCCATGTTTCCCTTCTTGTTCCTTCTCCTTTCCTAGTCTTTCACTCCCCAGGTGCAACCTTCCCTTCAATGGTGGATCACTGAGTTCCAGTATCCGGCGAATTATTCATACACGGTATCTTCCTTCACCTTTCCTAAGCTTCCAGCTATTTATTTCCTCTGAGGCCAGTGCAGTACATGATTTTACTCAATCATGTTATGTTGAGACTCTTGTCAATCTGGGCTGTCTAACTGCTTTGCTTTAAGGCTTGTTCCTAGTTTTTATGTGTTTTGAACATTCTATATTCCTTGTTTCCAGTGTTACTAGTCCATTCTGCACACTCACAGTCCTGAATTGCCTGTGTGTAGATTCCGAGTTTATGATCCCATTGCTCCTACTTCATTCTGCATACTTTCAGTTCTGTCCTTGTTTGTGTGCAATTTCCTTGTTTTGTATTCCAGTGTTCCTACCTCTACCTGTGCACTTCCACTTGTCTCCTGGTTTGTGTGCATATTGTCTGTTCTGTATTTCACTGTCCCTTGATCTGCATATTTCCGTCCACTTCTTTTTTCTATGCCCTGTTTTCTTTATTCGATTCATCCTGCTCTGTTTCCTTTATCCAATGTCACCAGAGCCTGATTGTATAGTGCCTAACAAGAGGTGATTACAGCAAATACCTGCCTTCAAAATGGTTTCTGTTCCATCAGCATACAGTATCGAGGGAAAGATGCTTATTAAGCCCACAAAAAGCTTCTTTAGAAACAAACCCAAACATGACGCACCAGCATGGTCCCTACTGGAAGGGAAAAAAAGATATAGTTATATAGTTTGATAAAAATGGTTATTACCTGGAGTAAAGGAAGAATTTAAATAGAAAATATGCTGTAGGAGCTTAGGGTATATGTATAAAAAAAGAGAATTGCGATTCCCAAATAGCGATTTTTACCAGATTGCTATTTGAGTATTGCAAAACACGATGTATGTAAAAATTCGCAAAAAAACTGCGATTCGGTGAAAATCGTAATTGCAATTACCGATTTATAAAATTGCGATTCCATTGAGGACCTACGCAAGCGTTCGTACGACTTGCGCTCAAGGTCAAAACATAAGGTTGCCAACAGGCTCGCGGAGGCAAAGAAAACTGGTGGAGGTCCATCTACTGAGCCTGCATCCACACTCCTTGAGGATTTGGTGGAGTCCACCCTACAGCCAGAAAGCATCAGCGGGGTTGCAGATATTGACAGCTCAGCCACGCCCAACACCAGACAAGGTAAGTTGTATGCTAAATCAGCCCTGACCCATTGCCCACAAAACACCACACTCAGGAATACCTCAATATCTAAGTATCAATGCCACTCCATTCCACAATTTAGTGGTCACCCAGCAATGCATCATGGGAGATGTAGTCACACACATAACACACTTAAGCATTGACACACAGCAATATATCTGCAGTTGAGACACAACAGTAAAAACCAATATGAATCACAGCAGTTAGGTACACCAACTGTATCGAATTTAATTTTGTGAATAACAGAAAGCAGGACACACAATAAGTAGTTCTCTTGTATTCACAGGTGAACCTGCGACACAGGGTGACGACACAGAACTTCATGAGGCACCACAGCTACAGGAATAGGCAAGGGGAGAGGAGACAGAGCACACAACACACCCAACACCTGCGTAAAGAAAATGCCGTTACACTGTGGCTCCATTCCAGGAGTTGGAGGGAGAACTGGAAGGCATATAGGATGAGCCACATCCAGGGCAAGAGGAGCAGGCACGGCAGGAACATGACCAGTCTCCTATGTACCATAGGGACAGCAGTCGCATGAGATGCAGGCCAAGGGCACAAAACACTGCAGACGTGGGAGATGATTCTTCTGTCTTTTCTGGGCTGGAGGGCACAATGGTCAAGGTTCAGCGTCTGCAAGCAAAAAGCATGCAGTCAATGAACAGGCAGCTGGTGTCTGTCAATCACCATCTAACAGACATAAAGGAGGGCATCAGAGAGCTAAACCACACTGTTGAAGAGGGCAATAAGGCATGTTCAGACAGCATTAAGGAAATGACCGTAGCCATCAAGGACCTCTGTGCCACAATGCAGAGGGACCATGCATCCATTTGCAGGGAAAAGCAACATCTATTCACCCGTCTGGATCATTGCAGTAAGGCAGTCAACCGTTTGTGCAATGCCACAACTGTACTATCAAAACGCACTCTGTGGATGCAGATTGAAATGGCACACTGCAGCCAGGATGTTGCCAAGGGTTTGGTGCAGGTCACCAATGCAGTTGACCAGCTACAGACAGCAAACATAGCTGGCACAGGAATTCAGGGGGCAGGGGACAGTGAGGAGGTCTCCAGCCGCAGCAGATTTACCCCACCCATGACTGAACCCAGACGGTGTAGTGTGAAGCAGGGAACAGCATCAGATGCCTCATCAAGGGAGGGCAGTCAGAACACTGAGCGTGGAACTGCAATCCGTGGATGCAAAAAATAGACAGTGTTGCCACAGCTTAATGCTATTAAGTGATGTAACCCATGGCATACATACATATGTCATTCCATTTTTCATGTCCTGTGTACATGACATGTGAAACAATAAAAGCCACACATTACTTGTGATTTGTAGGCTGTGTGAATACATTTTACCTGATGTTAAGGTATATTAAAACACAGTTATTCTACAGTCATAAATAGCTTTGTGTCATCATTGCTCACCTAGAAATAATTGTGTGTTATTTCATCACGTCTCTGGCTGCCATCTGCTGCACCTACACCCCCTGCTGGTCCGAGATGTGGACCTGGGTCCTCATCCTCATCTGATTCTGAATCTGTGAGTTCCACTGGTATGCCTTTTGTTGTTGCAACGTTGTGCACCATGGCACAAGTACCCACGATCTTGCAACAGATCTCTGGCCTATACTACAGTTCTCCTCGACTTTTGTGCAGACAGCGGAACCTGCTCTTCAGTATTCCAAATGTCCGCTCGATGACATTGCACGTTGATTTGTGTGCGCCATTGTGTTTTCTCTCACTCTGATTAGCCGGATTGAGGTACGGTGTGAGGATGAATGAGCACCCAGCATATGCACTGTCACCTACAGGATGAAAGGCATATGGTTAATCACTGTCCTATTCATGCAGAAGTAATGATTCCATCAGTGTGTAACATGCATTTACCTAGCAGGTATCCTTCGCTAAATTCACCCCCAGTGAGACGTGTGTATATTCCACTGTGTCTAAATATGAAGGAATCGTGTGCACTGCCAGGATATGTGGCCACCATATCAGTTATTATGTGTTTTGCATTACATGTGACCTGTATGTTGAGTGAATGGAATGGTTTCCTGTTCCTGAATACATACTCAGTATCTGAGGGGGGACAGAGGGCTGCATGTGTCCCATCAATGTACCCGATTACATGGGGAAACTGTGCTATCTGGTAGAAATCCAGTTTGGTCTGCTGCAATGCCTGTTGTGTGGTGGGGAATCTGATGTAATTGTGTATCCTCTGTACCACTGCATCCAAGAATGCATGAAAAAAGTGCGACAGGCAACTTTGGGACACCTCTCCTGCTGTAGCTATCACTCCCTGGAAGCTCCCTGATGCTAGTAAGTGTTGTGAACAGAGGACCTACACATGTGTTGAAATGACTTGGGTCCTGCAGGTTGGATGCTCAAGCATAGGTTGTAGGTCACTATCAGGTCTAGTATAGTTGCTGAGTCTAGTCTATGCTTCGCATGTATTTCTTCCTCTGTCTGCTGGAACAGGCTTATGTGCACTCTGTAAACGCATTCCTGTCTCCTCCTCCTTCTCTGTGCTGCTGCTTGAATCTGCATCCTCCTCGCTTTCTAGGCCTGTTGAAATAGGTTGCACCTGGTTACCACCTGCCTTGAGTTGGTGGTAATTTCAAGGTGCAAAATTACGATTTCTACATATTCGCAATTTGCAAATTTTTCATACATTCAAGTGTGAATTTGTAAACTGCGGCATACATTTTTGCGAATTTGCAATTTGGGACTCTAAAGTTGCGAATTCTCTAATGGTTTTTCGCAGATTTGTTGCCTTGCAAATTCGGTAATCTCAATTTTTGCGAATTTCCATTTTGCGATGCAGAACACTGTCATACATTGAGATATGCTATTTTGCGTTCGCAAACACACTATTTTTGTGATTCACAATGTTTGCGAACGCAAAATAGCTTGATAGATATGGCCCTTAGACTCTGAGTATAGTACAGCATAAGTTAGTGATGCATCTGTTTGAACAGTCTTGTTTCTGAAGAAAAGAAGTTTGATTTTGTGATAACTGTGGGGAGGAAAACGTTCTGGTTAAAAAGGAACATTTCAACATCGCTTTTCTAGAAGATTATACATTTTATGGAGCAGGCACATCACACATGAGGGCACATCAAAATACGGAAGAAATACACCATGGGGATATCCATGCTAGTATCTGAAATGATGATGAACACGGCAATATAGAGAAGTATGAAGCGAGAGAGACCCTCAAATTCAATTGACCCTTCCTAATTGCACATATCTCAAAGGTTATATATTGTAAATGCATGCATTATGGTGAAATGTGCATGTGGATGTTATTATCATTAAAGACTGAAACATGAAAATGATCCCCAGAGGGGAAGGGAAACACATGTCTTTCTTATAAAACACGTTGAACATGATCATGTCAGTATGGTTGGCTAAACATAGATTTAGAAGTGCATTCTGTTAAATCGGCTCTAGGGATAAAGAGCTGTAGGTTTAAACTGCTCACAAGTATGGATCAAAGTAGACATCCTATGATACCCCACACTGAATATGCACACTTTTGAGACACATTAAAGTTTAAGCATCAATGCATGAAAGAACCAGCAGCTACATTGTAGTTATTAATATTTAATTACCTTACTTAGGTCTGTTAAGAGACACCACTGCACAGACTGATGAGGGCGATGTCAAAGGTACTACTTATGTAATGACGAGTGGGGTTTCTACTGCTACTATCACTACTGCTAAAGTGACTACTAGCCCTGATAATACTACCACTGTTGATGCTACAATGATGCCTACAACTTCTATTACTAATTAGTATTAGCCTGCTTTAGTTTCAACTAGTACTTGCACCCTCTCCACCACCACTAATACTACCACTACATCTGCTACCACTATAATGGCTGTTTCCACTGCTTCTGCTACTGCAGTCACTACTATTACTGCTGTTCTTAAACTACTGCATGTAATACTGTTACTACTGACTGCACTGGTAATGCTGTTGCTGTTACTCCTACCAGTAATGATATTCCTACTGCTGCTACCCCTACTCACACTTTAACTCACAATTGCACTACTTACATTACACAGTTCTAAATTTACTCCCACGCCTACAAGTATTGTTAGTACTTTTAATACGAGTACTAAAATAATAGTAACAATATATTATGTTATGTAGAAGATGCGCGGGTCATGAAGTCTGACATCTGTACTTCATTTTGTGGGGTAATCATGTCTCGTATTACTTTAGATGTACATCTCATGTTAGGTAGAAGCTACTCTTAGTATATTTACTTTTCTTCAGTATGCTGACATGAAATTCTGAAAGTATGTCTGAAAGTACTCGAAATGTTTTTTCCAATTAATTTGTTTTTGTGTGTGTTTTGCCCGGTTGCGAATTCCACTGCCTCCATTTAGTATCTCGTGTTAGTGTGCGACTCGCCAGGCAGGCTGACTGCGCTTCAAGCCGTGAAATGTCTTTCCTCCAGATCTATCCCAGTAAGAAACGATAGTTGTTTTTGCTTTTTACTCTGGGGCATACGTGCGTCCAGCTCAGTGCGAAATTCATTTTAGTTTGAAGCCACGGACGAGTGAAGCTGCTGTGAAAAGCGGCAGAGCTTTAGGCATACATTTGAAGCGTGCAGTTGGGTCTCTTATGAAGAAAGAAATGAAGATGTGTCTTGTGACTGTCAAACTCACCGGTTCTGTGCTTGCAGGCACAGTGTGGCATAGGAGCCTTGCAAGCACCGTCCTGGGATGTGCATTAGGTGGGAACTTATGCACTCCAGTAGTGACAGCAATGCATTCGAATATAAAAGCGAAGTACTCTATGGATTTGTAAAAGCGATCTGTATGCTCCTGGAGCTCTTCTTGCCTGCACACATTTGGAGGTCACAAGAACTTGGAAAGATATCTACATTTTTTAATTTTAAGCTCTGAAATATTGAAAATAAAATACATCACATCGTTTGTCTGTGAAAGAATACATTTCAGTGGAAAGTAGCTACAGCCCTACCCATTATAGGGGAAGCAGACTATCTTGTTGTGCAATAACTCAGATCCCTTGACTCGGACTACAACAAAAATGTAAGCCAATGTCCATAGACAGAACCATTTCACTGAATGACGTGCTCGAGAGGAAAAACTGCCAAAGAAATGATAGTGTTTCTGGCAATCTAGAAGGTAAGATGTGGCACCGCTCATGGAAGAGACCATAAACCAGTAAACATCAGCAACATCAGTCTGCTGCAATGGACAAGGACAAGCCAAATGATTTCCTTGGTCATACACCCTGATGAAACTCCATTGGCTCAACTTGCTTTTCCACACCATCTTCATACCCAGCTGCATTGAGCCCAGCCTTTGTCACCCCGCGGCGGCCGTGTGAGTGGGGGTACTGGTGATCAATTCCTGATTTTGCAAGATTGCCGTCCGGAAAACTCGCGCTGCCCGGGGCGGACCCCCCCCCCCCCCCGTCCCTCCTTGCTACACCACTCGCTGCATCACTTACAGAGCCATCACAACCTGCAGCTATGCTTATCTTGCAGGCAAACTTACCATGTCTGGTGGTTCTCGGCACACTCACAGCCAGGACACCATCAAACTGTAGACTAAAATAAAAAAATGAGGCAGCAGCCTTTTACCATCAATGCATCCAGGATCTGATAAAAAAAACATGTCTACATGGACCAATCCAATGTTACTCTCATTTATAAACAAGCTTTGGTAAATGCACTAGGCTTCACCTATTGGATTAATAATAAGATGTGTGGGAGCAGTGTATGTGTGCAGGGAGAATGGTGTGAGTGCTCTCTGTGCAGGGTGAGTCGTGCATGAATGAATGTTGATAAGTGTGTGGGTGCAGGGTGAAAGTGCCTCAATTCATGGTGATTGATGGGAGTTCAATGTAGAATAAGAATTGTGTGAGCGTAAAGGGAGAGAAATGTTACCCTGTGCAAGGTAAGAGGTGTGTGAGTATAGGGTGAGTAATCTGTAAAAAGGATAAGTGCAGGATGAGCAGTTTGAGTTCAGGGTGAGAGATGTGGGTGGAGGGTGAGAGGAATGTGAGTACTGGGTGAGAGGTATGTCAATGGTGTGTGAGTGTAGAGTCAGCACTGTGTGAGAGGTGGGTGAGCAGCCCACACTTTTAGTAGCTATGGCGGCCCTGCAATGCGGGAGAAGAGCAGACTGTCCTTTACTTCTGTAGATAAAAGGAAAAGACAATGTAATGTTATTGGTACATAATATGCATCACAGGTTGAAACTCTGCGTCACAATGTAAATGCCATGAATATGAAGAGTTACTAATACCTGAAAGATGCAAGTGTCCAAAATAGGTGTACTTAATCCACCTACAATATGGGTGCCCTTTGATGTGAGTGAGTCTGAGCTGCTACTAACACTATAAGTGTTCTGAAACAAAAACTGCAATACTAGTAAGGAGCTGATGGAACACCCAGGAAACAATGTAAAATAAATAAGTATGCATAGGACTAGCATAAAGGTGACTGAAGTCCATGCAAATATAGCTCACTGTCAGTGCTCAAGAGGCTAGATGCGTAGCGGCATCCAAGGATGCAAGGCAGGGGCGAACTATATAGTGGGGGTACAAAGTACGTGATAACTAAGGGGGTGTTTAGGAAGGAGGTTCCTATACATGCCCTCCAGTTTTACCTTGATATAAAATAGTTTCTAATGAATTTGTGAATTCCTGCGCAACCCACCCGCTCCGTTCATCATAACAGTGGAGTCCACTAACTGCTTATATTTTGGGTTCTAGTCCTGCCTTTCTAACCCGGACTCCGGTGGGCAATGCTGCTTCCAAATGGTCCTCTGAGGATTAGGAATGCCGGCAATCAGGTGTTTTATATTCGGTGGGGCAACATCCACGTATTTTAAGGCTAAAACATGCTGATTGCTCCTAGCTAGCAGACCTAGTAAACTTGGATGGAGGCAATGTTGACAGCCGTAATGTATATGTGGCTCCCACGTGCACGCAGATAGATGCTGGCTGGGTACTGACATAAATTTATACACAACAAAATACCCCTCTGCGCTTCATTTTATTAAAGTAGTGTCAATCGAATAGTATCCACTGAACCAAAACATTCACCCAAGATAACTATATAACAAAATGTATTATATTAAAATCAATTTATTACATCAAATTCATATAAAAACATGTAAAACATTACATTAAAACATTTTTTATTAAAATCTAATAGAGATGGATTCACCCTGTCAAGGATTTTTCATCATATAGTTCAGAATCTCATCAATATTCTCATCTTAGTCTCCAGTTTCACATATATGTTCTGTACATCAAATGATATACATTTTTAAAATAGTTTTATACAATTGTGCATAAATATAAATAAAGATCCAATTTAAACAAAACAAGTGTCGACGCAGCGTTTCGGCGATTTTATCTCCGCCTTCTTCAGGACTTGTAAATCACATATTTCTTTGTTGCGTTAACCCTATGCGTGCGTTAGTCAGCCAACGGCCGTCGCGAGCACTACCTCCGTAGTACTGCGCATGTCCGTTGGCCGACGCGGCCCCGCCCACTCCGCAAAACAGCCACACCGCGGTGGAATTTCTGCCACGGTAAAAGGGTTAAAAACCCAAATAATCTAAAACATTTATAAACAAGAACGGAGCAGGAAAATACATTACACATTATTCCTAATAGGTGTGCACTCAATTATTTCTTTTTACATGATTTTGTTTAAAAGACTTTTTATGGCTAATATTACTATGATAGCGAATGCCGCCCATAGTGTTATCCATAATACTAGGCAGTTTATATCGATATCCAATACATAATGAAACCTGCCATCTCACCAGTCAATGCCTTTGTAGGTCAGGTTGCTTCCAAATTATCATGCACGTGCTCTAATTTAAGGATATTTTTTTCAAATTATATCCATCCATTAGGTAAAGTCCTACAAATATGAAACCTATGTTATTTGTCTTATATAAAAAATATATATAATGGTTTCTGTCCTCCATTCAGGATGGTTTATCAACATTTCTTAGATTACTCACTTTGTGAATTTAAACTTTATTTAAAATTTCACAGGGCTCCACTGATGGCCATCTGTTCTGTAGGTTTTCTGCCTAAAAATTTAAAATGTCACTTTAATGTTGATTATTTTTAACAAAGGAATTTTATCAAAAGAAACATTTGTAGCATGTACATATTCATTTTATCTCATAAGTAGAAACTTACCCTGATTGAATTGGATTAGCTTTTTAATTCAATAAGTGCATTCTTCGCAATATTTCATGTGTCCTCCTTCTCGAGTTACATCTGGTGATGTCTTTTGACTAGATTTGATCCCGAGTTTCTATTGGGTGTAAACATACATACCGTTTTAAATACCACGGCCCTATGACCAAAACCTTACTGTTCCCCCTATACTCACTTATTTTTCAGTTGAACTAATTTATACTATCAAATTGAAGGATCTTCACTTAAAAGTAAATACTCCAGTGGTGACTATATCGTCTAGCAAAACAACGTTTTCCCCATTCAATCTATTAGTATCCCTTCAGAATTACCTTTACTAATTTCTGTTATAGAATTAGACCCAAAGGTAACCTCTATTTAAATAAATCTGTTGAGAGAAATCTGTCCCGCTCCTTACTTCTGTTTGCCAGTATCTCGTGTATATCGGGCTCTGATTATGTTTGCGGGTTAGTCATAAACACATACCTTTCCAAAGTGTATGAAAAGAAGATCACAAACATAAAAAGGATATATGTTCCCACATAATCATCTGAGGAATTAATTCACCTGCGATTAGGTGATTATATTAAGAGGGACAAAACCCACGTGTTATAAGGCTAACGTGCCGATTACTGCTGGCTTGCAGACCTAGTATACTTGGATGGGGGCAATTGCTGCAGCCATATTGGAGTGCATATATGGCTCCGGTGTGCAGGCAGTTGAATGCTGGCTTATTGCTGACATCAACTCATACTCAAAACTGAGTGGAAGCAGGGTACATAGATGAAAATGATATATGTCTAATTAAACAGAAGAAAAGGCGGGATGTATTAGATGGCTCTCCGTAGATCTGGCACATGAGTTTATGTCTAATTGCACAGAGAGCAAGCATCAATCCAGGAAGAATGGAACAGCAGACATGGAACTGCAGATTTACCATCAGGCTACAAAAAAGATCGGAAATAAAACCCAAGTCTTTACTGCCATTCCTGGAGCTGCACTTAGCAACCCGCTGTACATCTTGCTTTCTTGATGAAGTGCAGCTTATGGCGCCTCTCGATAGACACACAGTATGCTCGCCGGATGCCCACCATCACGTCCAATCCTATTTGCCCGTGCAGCTGAGTTCTCTTCAACTTTGATATGGTAAATAGCCACAAAGTCAGTAGGAAAGAAGATCAAAACAGGCCTCCACCCACACAATGATGAGGACAGAGTTAGTTAAAAACTATGGTCCCCGGGGGAATGATGAGGGAGGGTAGCACTAGAGTGGTTCCCTGCTGCTTTGGCCCCAGGGGTCTGTTGAGTGTGCATTGTGAGCCAAGTATTGGCTTTGCAGAGGTGCTGACAGGAAGTTCCACCAAAGTGGATTGACACAGGACACTTGGGCCTCGGGACGCTGATAAGAGCAAACACAGGAGGAACAACAGGAAATAGGATGCTACAGCCAATATTAACAGAGGAAAAGTAAGTGGCAAGGATAGGAACCAATGAAAAACAAGGGGGTGGGATGTAAGCCCCTTTTAGGATTTATATTGAATACAATAGATTTCATAAGCACAGCACAAGCACTTTGCAGGCAAATCTAGAAAAGACTTGAAGATGCACCTCTTTAAAGAACACTACATAACAATGCATTAATGACCCACAAACCAGCCACCTGTCCTATCACTCCGTGCTCTTTTGACAAATCATCACATACGTTTTGCAAAAAAAAGTTCATCCATCTCAACTTTTTCCTGGAAAGATTTGAAATGATCTGTCAAGTAGGGGCCAAGAACAAAGGGGGGTCCCATAATACAAAATACCCATGCATTTTCCATTGACTTCTTTAGAAAAGGCTGCAACATAGACTGCGGAGCGGAATTACACCAAATTCAGTGAGAAGCTAGATCTTGGTCTCAGTGCTTGTGCTTTTTGTGATTTGATATAAATCTGTTCAATAGTTTTTGAGATATTAAGAGTAAAAAAAATATAGATATTTGGACAGTAGGGCTCGCGAGAGTCTTGCTGGTGTCCTGCGAGAGCACTAATTCAAAATTAGAGGCCTATGATTGGGTGAGAGGCCCAATTTACCCCATGAGCCTTCACGCTCTCACAAGTTTTGCAAGAGTGAATGCTCTAATTGGCTGGCTCTAGGAATTTTAGAAATAAAATGCCCACCATTACTATTTACTATGAACAATTGCAGGTTTTGTGGAAATGAAGTAAAAAAAGCTGTATAAGGGGACATCAAAAAGGCACCCTGTCCCCCTAGATTTGAAGAGGAGGTTTCTGAGGCATAAGTTCTGTGATGAGAATTAACGCATATTGCATTTAAAAAAGATTTACGTTTTTGCGGGACTCTCGCTTGATTGTGAATAGTAAAGAGGAGTAGGTGAGTTCTCAATACACTCTGCTAGTAGAAATGCAAAGTGTGGTGTTTGTTATTGAGAGGAAGTGTGTAAGACATAAGTACTGTGATGAGTAGAATGTTAAATCTTTTTTCCAAAAATGTTTTCAATTTCCAGAGAATCTCACAGGTTTGTGAAAAATAGGAAGGAGTAGTCGGTCTTTGAAGACATTCTGGTATGCACACATGTTAATGCAGGAAGGAGTCTTAGTGGAGATGGTGTTCATCAGAGTGTACTATTTACATGCTTCAGCTTGGGAAGTACTGTGAGTAGAGCTAGGGCTCTACCTACATCCTGCTATGCACACCCATCATCAAAGAGAGGGGTGTCAGCGGAAAGGCTAGTCCCTCTTCACACCCTACTATGCACACTCACCATTTAAGAGAGAGGTCTCAAAGGAGAGGCCTGTCACTCACCATGCACCCTACTATGCACATCTGTCATCTGAGAGAGTGATCTAGAAGGAGAGGCCAGTCCAAACACACTCCCTACTATTCACACCAGTCGTTTGAGAGAGATGTCTCAAAGTGCAGGCCAGCCCCTCCCCACTCACTATTACGCACACTTGGCATCTGAGAAAGAGGCCTGAAAGGAGAACACAGTCCCTCTCCTCACCTTTACTACACACACCCTTCATTAAAGAGAGAGGTCTCAGCAGAAAGGTCTGTCCCTTCACACACCTGATTATACACAGCCATCATCTGAGAGAGAGATCTCAAAGGAGAGGGCAGTCCATGCACACACCCTACTATGCATACCTGTGATTAGAGAGAGAGATGTGAAAGGAGAAGCCAGTCCCTTTCCACTCACTACATCACACCCGTCATTTGAGAGTGAACTTTCAAAGGAGAAGCCAGTCGCTCTCCACACACCCTACTATGCACACCTGTTATCTCAGGAACAGGTCTGAAGGAGAGGTCAGTCCATCAATACACACACTACTATGCACAACTGTCATGTGAGAGAGCGGTCTGAGCAGAAAGGCCAGTCCCTCACCGCTTCCCACTGTGCACAATCATCATCCATGAGAGGGGTCTCAGAGGAGAGACTAGTCCCTCCACATACCCTCCTATGCATATCTGTGATCCGAGAGAGAGGTTTGAAAGAGAGGGCAGACCCTCCTCACACACTTGGGTGCACAACCATTATGCAAGAAAGGGTTGCCATTGGAGAGGCTAGTCCTTACCATTTGCTTATAGTTCCTTACAATACTGTTGCAATCTCACAAGAGCGCCGCAAGAGTAGAGCGTAAGTTTCAGGCAGTGAAACTGCTGCATGAGGCTTGTTCAATTCCACAAGACTTTTGCAAGACCAGCATTAGAAAATTACTGGGCCTGCCACATGGTAGTTTACGATCCCACAAGAGACTTTTGATATCTTACGGGTAGAAGTAGATAAAATGGACAACGGTCAACCAATAGTTGATAACCTTATTACATAGTTGAAGAAATGCCGTGATGTGATTACCTGCTCAGCAGATGTGACTTATTGTGGAAGTGAAAGACACTGGTGTTTTCAGCAGCATTTAAGAAACAGCTCCAAGTTCAAGTATTTAAAAATATATTTTTTATTAACTTTGTTCTGAAGTGTAAATAAGTGCACTACTGTTGTTAGACATATTCTACATAAGCTTTGCTGACTGAAAAGCTGTTTGTAGGGGTGTAGATTTCTAAATATAGCTTTTGAGAAGTAAAGAATAGAATGTAAAGAGATATCATAAAGTAGTGCATGCTGTGTTAAAAAATGAACTGATCAATCTGTATGTTATTGTTAGTAAAAGAGGCAGCACTTCTCAAATTATAAAACAAATAATCTGCAATTTATTACAAGCCCTATTATTTTTTTTTTCTTATTGTGCACATATATTTTCCCTATGAGACAGCTGAGTGGAGATATTGCTATTTCTAAAGTAAAAAACCATGCTTACTATTAAGAAAGCTATGTCAAGAGGAATGTGTGATGGCATGTTATAATTCAATTATGAAAAAAGAATGCAGTGGTCGGTGTCACATTTTTCAGTAGAATGGAATAACAAGTCAGTGATACACTGTATATAAATATGTGATTGTGGGTGAAAGATGTAGAAAAGTTTAGAGAATATAGTGATGAATCACTTTTATCAATTATTGACCAGTATGTAAGTTTTAATTTTCTGGTTATTTTGTCTTTCTGTAAGAGGAAAATGAAAAACACAGCTTGTGAAAAAGGAAAGTACCATGTCAAAAAATATATGGAGGAGAAAAAGAAAAGTTGTACATTTTTGAAGAAACAGGAGAGGAATTTTGTTCATATAGCCTAGTGGGTCCTTTGTGGTCTTGCACACCTTTGTCCTGTGCAGGTCTACTTGTCTCCAATGAAATAATTATCTGCTTACATAAGCAGTAAAAAAGAGCCTTATTGAGTGAAGCAGGATTATTGTGTTATTCAGCATATGTTACAGCATATGAAGAGCTCTCCAGTTCAACAACATGAACTTAGTCTGCCAGAGCTGTCCTTTGTGAACTCCTTTTAAAAACACCAAATGCATTAAAAACTTTGCTGAGAAGTTTTTACCACTAGGAATCATATTAAAAAACTGCATACCAAAGACTCTTTGGCAGGGGAGGTGGCTGGGGTGCTGCAACTATAGAAGGCTACTCATCATAATCTGATGAAAAGATTGTAAATGATTGAAGTTGATTGTTTTGTTTGTTTTACAGTTGTTGAAATAGTTTATCAATATAGTTGTAGCTTTGTTATGCCGCTAAATTATGTTGTTGTAAGAAACAAACGTTTAAAGTTACTGCTGATTTGTTTGTTTAAGTTGTTATAGAGTTAATTATTATTACAGTATTGTAATATTGACTAAAACTGCAATTCCCATCTTCAGGTAGTGCAAAAGTACTCCTGCATATATATGTATATATACGGTACTATGCACATCTTTTATACTACAGAGAGTTTGTAATGGATAAGTCATTTATTTGAAAAACCTAGTATGCCAACTTGTCATGCAACAGTGAGGTCTCAGTAGAGAGTTCAATTCTTGTTCACACTGTCATATAGAGACCTCTCATGCAAGAGAGAGGTCTTGGCATAGAGGCCAATGCATCTTCATACTCTACAACACACAGCTATCAGCTGTTACAAATGTGATAGTGGAGAGAGGAGTTCTTTTGCACATGTTGCCATTTGAACTTGACTGTGGACAGAAGTTTCAGTGGGGAGGTCTATTTTTATCTACACCCTACTGCACATGCCTGTCCTCATGGGGAGGTGTTTGAGGGAGATGAGTGTGTCCTCACATTCAAATATGACCACCAGTTGTCCAAGAGACAGTTCTCAGCAGAGAGGCTACTCCATTTTATACCCACACTAGGGACAGTCATCACCATAAAGATAGAAATAAGCAGAGACAGGCAGTCTCTACCTGCAGCCTTCTTTGCACATTTGTTAGTCTGGGGATAAGTCTGATATGACAGGGCTGTGTGTCTCCATACCCCAGTCTATATAGTTGTTATGCAAGATAGACTTCTCAGCATAGAGGTAATTACTTCCCCACACCTTACACAAACTTCTGTCATCTTTGGGGGAGTTGTGATCAGAGAGGTAAGCCCCTTTCCATACCATAATTTGCACAGCCATCATCCAAGTGACAGGTTACAGGAGTGGGGCTAGTGACTCTCTACATTCTACTGCACACTTATTATCCAAGAGGATGTGTCAGCAAAACAGGCAATTCATCCCCACAGCCTACTATTTATACCTGTCAGTATTGGAAGAGGTATGAGCAGAGAGGTACACTTTACTCAAACACTACTACAGAGACCTCTCTCCCTGGGGAGATGTGCTAGCGGTCAGACCACTTCCTTTTCAGACAGCACTGTGTATCCCTATTGCTCTATAGAGAGGTGTCAGCAGAGAGGCCACTTGTTGCCCACACCGTACTGCACATCCATGTTGTCCTGGGGATAGGTGTTAGTAGAGAGGGCAACGCTTCCCGACACACTACTGCATATATTGTCATTCTGGGGAGAGGTGTCATTGGACAGGCAAATCCATTCCCCCACCCTAATATAGATGGTTATTGCCCTGGGAAGAGTTCTCACTGGAGAGGCAAATACCTCCAATATTTGTTATGCAAAACAGAGTTCGTACATGAGAGATGAGTCCCTCATCATTCATTTACAGTTTGTGGGGGGGCATCATTCATTTACTGTTTGTGGCTGGACGGACCCATACTCTTAGCTGTGGACATCTTCACTGCTGGGGCCTCGACGCTGCGTGTTCTCCCCCGCCGCCGTTGCTTGTGCCATCGCACGGCCGCTGTGGGGGGAGACTACAGCTCCCAGCCTGCACAGCGGCAACCAGCACCACCCACTTCCTGCCTGAGCGCGCCCGGAGGCGCTTAAACAGCAGCTGCTTCCTCCTCGTCGCGGACGGGCGCGGGCGGCACCGTGCGAAGCCCGGGCAAAGGGCGGGCAGTCTGTGGCAGTCGTGGGCAGGAGGAGGCAGGGCTGGGCCAGCCCCTTGAGAGCTCATAATGGGTAAGCGAAAACAAACTGTAACGTCTGACCAGGGAGGGAAGAAGGCTAAGGTGCCAAGACAGTCTGAGTCCATCATTTCTTATCTCTCGTCAGCTGTGGGTGCGCTTACAAAAGAAATTGCAAACGCTGAATTGGAGTTGGGATTACCCACTGCCCCATTGTTATTGCATGCACACACCATCGATGCGGTCCCACGTACACCTTTGGAGCCGGAGGGGTCTATTGCACAGCCCAACCCAACCGTGACATTCAGCCCAGGCATTGTGTACCTCCCACCTGAGGATACCCAGGTCCCAGCCCTGCATGAGAACATACAGCCACGGTCTCATGATCCCAAAAAAGCCCCGAAAAGGAGAAGGAAAGCTGAGGGCAACCCAATAACAGTTCGAGGGTGGGAAGTGACTCTCGGAGATCAGCTAGAGACATTATTTATGGCCCGTATTGAGTCTTTATTGTTGGGTATCGCCAAGGACATCGTTGAGACCTTGAACACTTGTCTTGCTGGTCTATTGACAAAATGTTCCATAATTGATAAACTGGCTAAAGATTTCTCCACAATTTCACCCCAATTGTTAGGGGGATGTGCGTTACGGGATACAAGATCTAGTAATACTAGAGTAACATCTGGTCCTAGTTTACTTAGTTGTGGGAGGGTTCCAGATAGGGAGGGGGAGCGAAATCCAATAAATAATAGCACTGACCCAAGCCTAGTGCCAAGCCCAGTGCCAGGAGGGACTAAGCTAAGACCTCTCATGAGGGGTAGTAATCTAAGAAGGACTGCAGTAGATAGGGGGCTAAAGGGTTGTAATTTAAATATCGATCTGCCCCCGGAGGCAGCCCCTTTAGTTGCAATCTTCATCGGCGTACCCCCTCTGGCAGAAGGAACGGGTGAATCGACCCCTGCTTTAATTACTAAGGCAAGGTCATGGTGCGCGGATGCAAGCAGCGGTGGGTCAGAAATTGTCAACAATGTGATATTTGCTAGAAGGGTAGGGTGGATTGGGAAAAGAATAAAGAAAGTGCAGGGCGATTGTGTCATCGTCAATTTTGACTGCCCAGACCTGGCTGACAGATTATTTTGGGATGGGTCGGATATCTCAGGGACTGACTGCTTGAGACCTATTCCCCTGGGATATTTCTACCCTCCCCCACAGCCAGCCCCAGGTTTTCGGGATAATTGCTCAGGGCGAGCTAGAGGGTGTATGAACTATATAGCAGGCAGCGTAGGCCCAGTGTCATTGACACAACATACCCCCGTGAGGGATCCTGGTACCTGGGCAGTTCTGACCAGACACCCTACGTATAGAGTTCAGGAAGATGAGGGATTGGTTTTGGCCAACAGATTTTCTCCACTTTCTGATATTGTGGAAATTGACTGACAGCCAGCCCCAGCACAAGTCATTAGCTCTAGAATCCCTACTCATGGTGAGCTTGAAGCATGTAAATTGATTAGCTGGAACATTGCAGGGGCAAGAGCTAAGAGGGGAGATGTAGACTGGACCGATTTCATCAGTGCCCATGACATCATAGCGTGCCAGGAAACCTGGGATACTTGTCCTAATTTTTGGCTAGATGGCTTTATTATCTTCGCTATCCCAGCTGTCCCTAGTAAGTCTGGTAGGGCTAAGGGCGGCCTTATGTCTCTCTTTTCTCTCAACCTGAAAGGTACATTTAGGCAGGTTCAAAGTGGTTCATTAAATCTCTTAATAGTAGAATGGGCTGTCTCACCGAATTGCAATGTTTTTATAATTAATTTTTATAATTCTTGGGATAGAGATACGGAAACAGGTCACCTAGATTGCCTGGATAATTTCCTTTCTATGTTTAGGCAAAACAACTATATGAATTGTGAGCTGGTTTTACTAGGCGATTTTAATATTCATCCATGTAGTGACCTGTGTGTGGTAGGAGACCAGGAGGATATGATGGCCTTACAGACATCCCATTTCGAGCATCCCAGGGGGGGAGAAGCCCTCGAGGAGTTGCTTGCTAATCATAATTTGTATGAACCCGACATTTCAGAGAAAGGTGTAAGAACTGTCACTTACAAAGGATCAACTCCTGGTTCCATACTCGATTATATTTTTTTTGAGCCCAGGCTTTCTATCTAGAGTTGTGTCTTATGGGGCAATAGTATCAATCCACAGTGACCACAACCCTGTTTTGCTTGTGGTCATGTGGGGCAAACGGCTGGGCACCAAGTCTCACCTTAGTATCCCGGGAACAGCCTTATGCCCTATAGACCAAGGAAGAAGGCTTAAATGGGTGAATGTGGAGCCCGGGAATTTTATGCAGGAATTACTTCCTAAAATAGAGGGGCTTATGGGGATCTGCCAGGAGGAGGGTGCTCCAGCAAACAAAGTCATGGGCGCATTTGAAGGCATCTGCGCACAAGTCTCTGATGCTCTAACGGTTAAAGGCACCAGGGGGGCGGAAAAACAGCATAGGTGGTTCGACGCAAAGTGCTCCAAAGCCCATAAGGCGCTTATGACAGCTCTGAAAAGAAATCCGAGAGTTAAGACCGAGATCGCAAATGCAAGAAAGGTATATAAGGCCACCATTATGGGGAGAAAGCAAGCTATAAAGCAGGCGGCGTGGGAGAAACTAATGTCAAGCGACGTTTTGCGCGACAGCTCTCAGTTTTGGGCAACTGTGAACCAATCTTTTTTTTCTGACGTGGATAATAAAGTAATGGATTGCGTAATCCCGGATGAAAAGTGGCTAAACCACTTTAGAAAAGTTTATGGTGCTGGCGACTTGGGCTCCCTCAACAACGGGTGGGAGCCCTTACAATGTGCTCCGTTAGTTTTTACTCCAGCTGAGGTGGAAAGGGCAATTTTGGAGTCATCGAAAAATAAAGCCCCTGGGCCGGACGGGGTCCCGGGTGACTTTTACAAGCACTCCCCAAAACTCTGGGCAGAGGTTTTGAGCCATGTTTTTACAGCTGCTAACAGTAACATCTTTCCTAGCAGTTGGGCCACATCAGTCATCGTGCCAATTTTTAAGAAGGGCCAGCGCGATAACCCGGGGTGCTATAGGCCTATCTCCCTCCTAGACTCTGATATTAAGATCTTAGGCAGAGTCTTACTCTATCAACTTAGAGGGAATATTGAGAGGAGGGGAGGCCTGTCAAATATACAATACGGCTTTAGGGAAAAGAGGGGCACTGTGGACCAGTGCCTAAACCTCCACATGTTAATATCTAAATACACAGTTGCCAAGGAGGGGTCCTTGTTCCTGTCGTTCATGGACCTCTCCTCGGCAGTTGACTTAGTGAATAGGTCAAAACTGTGGGTTGCCCTCTTAGACCTAGGGGTGGATAAGTCACTTGTGAACTTCATGGCATCACTCCACCAGGAACTTTTTGCAAAAGTAAGGGCTACAAAAGAGGGAAGATGCACCAGCCATTTCAAATCAGAGAGAGGAGTGCGTCAAGGCTGCATCTTGGCCCCCCTGCTTTTTACCATCTATATAAACGGCCTTGGTAAAGATCTTGAGGATGCGGAGGGGGACGTACCGTGTGTAGGAGAGATAAGAATACCTGCTCTCCTATACGCGGACGATGCAGTTCTGTTAGCACGCACCGGGGTGGCCCTCCAGCGCTTGTTGGATTCATTTGGGGCATTCATGGATCGGTTAGACCTGAAAATTAATGCAAATAAGTCCCATACCATGGTGGCGACCCGTCTCAGTAAGAAGGGTAAAAACATTTCCTTTTTTTGCAAGGGCGAGGCCGTTTCCAGGGTTGCATCTTTTCCCTACCTGGGGGTAACATTCGATGAGAGGGGTACTTGGGGACCCCAGATTAAGATAAAGAACCTTTCAATGGCGAGAGCAACATCGGCCCTTTTGGGGTTTGCAAGTAGGTTGGGGGCAAGGCCCATGGAGGCCCTTTTAAAAATGTATAACGCTAAGTGTATCTCCATAGCTATATATGATTCGTCATTATGGGGGTATGTTACCCAGGAAACCTTACAACGAGTGGAAAATAAGTTCTTAAGACATCTTCTTTCTGTTGCTCAGTCCACCCCTACCTTCTCGATTCACGAGGAAGTGGGTTTAGACTATATAACAGATAAGCTTAGATTGGCCCCATTAACATGTTGGCTGAAGACATGGCTAAACAACGAATTATCCCTTAACCATGCTATCCTGCAGGATGTTATGTCTCTCGATCACATGAATAAAATTCCGTGGTTGGAGTACGTGAGACATACTTTTGCTCAGTTAGGACGCCCCAATTTATTTGATTTGCCACCTTCTATCAGGAAGGAGGATATTAACTGGATCAAAACACACTTTATGGGAAAGGCGAGACTGGCTCGCGAGGAACATGAACTAACAAAAATAACAGTTAGATCACACTATATGTTGCTATCCTCACCGTCTTTAGAGCCCCATCTTACTCTTGTAACAAACCCTTTCCATAGACATTTATTAATTAAATTCAGATTTAATTTAATTCCATATATCCTAGGCTGTTACCAGACCTGGAGCAAACCGGAAAGGGGCCCGCCATGTAAATGTGACGCTTTTTCGACTCAGGACACCATGCATTTTATGATGTTTTGCAGCTTATATAGGGTCGCCAGGAACAAACACTTGTTACCTATTTTAAAAGAAGCTGGGTTTGTCCAAGTTAGGCCAGCCCTAGTTTATTTGCAGTCTCTTGGCAGCATACGCATTATATTTTCTGTGGCCAGTTTTTTGGTAGCTGCGCATAGAATCAAAAAAAGAGCTCTGCCCGCTATTGAGATGGTATGAACTGGGAAACATATGAAGAAAGACCGTATAATTTTGTCTTGTCTTGCAATCCCCACTGACATCTCTGTACTTGTATCTTTGTAGATGATGATTGTGCTTTGACCTGCTAAATCAAGAGCTATGTATTTTTAATCTGTACATATTGTTGTTTTATGGCTTTTATGATTTTAAAAATCGAATAAAGTGTATTTTGAATGAATGAATGAGTCCCTTCTACACCCTACTATGCATTCTGCGGAGCCTGGGGAAGATGTGAGTTGAGAGGCAGTGTCTGTACCCTACTCTCTACACTGGTCACCATGATGCAAGGTCCCTCAGCATAATCTACTATACACAGTTGTTGAACTTGGGAGAAGTGTGAGTGAGAACCCAGTCTCTCCTCACACCCATCTATGCACTCCTGTGATACTGTGAAAAGCTCTCATTGGAGGTGCTAATTTCTCCCCAACCCCTACTAACGGGGACTATAAGGCATAAGTACAGTAATGAAAGGAAGTGTAAATTCCTGTAGCAAAATATTTTATAATCTCACAAGAGTCTTGTAGAATCGACAAAAAAAGGTGCATGGAAAGAATCTTTCTCAACAGAGAGGTATCAGTGGATAGACTCCTGTGTTTGCATAGTCGAATATACATAGACTACAATACAGAGCTATCATGAGTGAGGACAAGCGTTTGAGTGCTCCAGCTCTCACAACTCTCTCGCAGGTATCATTATGCCTAAATATAAAACTGATTTATACCATGAAACAATGACATAATGTTCGAATAGGGTGGCTCTGACAAGAGCCTTTGTGTTTATTGTGTATAATGTTCAGTTACACATAAAAAAAGATGTATTCCTTGATGTTATTAAGGAAAATAATTTTCCCTTCTGCAGTGAAGTGCACTCCATCTCGCCTATAGATAGCTGGCATATCAAACTGGATACTGTTATGATATATAGTGCCCATGCCATGGTCACGAAGAAATGCAGACACTGTTTTAGGGACATGCTTTCAAAACTCAGTTGATCATTGACATTTTTGCCTTTGACATATATTAAAATATACAAAGACAGTGTGAGGAAAGAGAGCCATCAATTGTCTCCTTCATTTGTATGTCAAGTGCAACCCCTGTGATTGTGCCTAGGTCATTGCCACCACAATGCACTGCAATGAGGTCTAGGTGCTCACAATCCGAAATGCTATCCACCATTGGTAATAATTGATGCCTCTTCACACCTCTGTGGCCAATCCAAGTTATGTCCAAGTTTGAAAATCCAAGATTTTTGTCAATGCCACAATTAATGGCATATTCTCTAGTCCAGTGGATGAAGCTGTGTCCCACAATCCAGAGGCAAACCATGGTACAGTATTGAGATCTCAGACACATGGAGTGCTAAGCAGAATGAGTAAGTTCCAGGATCAACATAGAGGTACATGGGTAGAGAAAATTAGGAAGATGGCAACAGTATGAATTGTAATTGTTAGATTTTTGGCAGGCAGTTTGAAAATTAGGTAAAGTTCTGACCAACTGTTGTTTTTATGGTGCACAGCTCCTTGATAAACAGTATGAGCTTCTCTATTGGATGATTTTAACATTTTGGTATGGTCTCGTGAGAGTAAAGCGGGCAACATTGCTCCTTCGGACTCCATGCGAGGGATTGTTTACTTAGTTCTTACGAGACTCTCATGACAGTTTAACAGATAATACAGATAATGAAACTATAGGGAGCTCTGAAAAGAGCAGTGTTTGTTAACATTTTGTAACAGCTTGAAAAATGTTTGTGTTTTCTAACTTTTATTGTCTTTCTAATTTTTATAATACCGTAGAAATAAAACAGAGAACTTGGGTTGGAAAAAAAAAGAAAAACATCTAAAGAAGAACATTCTAGAAAAAAATAACTGCTTAAAAACTGCTTGTCTCTGATTAAAAAATGATGAGCTTACATAAGCAGCAAAAAAAAGTGCTTTATTAAGATAAGCAGGGTTGTTATCTGCTTCAGCACTCAGTACCTGGGCCGGCACAGTTTCTCCAGGTTCAGATGAGGTAGAAGCCTCTCAAGAGGTATCCTACTCCGCAGCGTGAGCTAATTCTCCCCAAGCAAGCTTTGGGGAGAGTTAGATCTGAATTGCATAGATCTGAGTTAGATATGAACTGAATAGATCTGAACTGCCTCCACATCCCTGTAGTACTCATGATGTACTGTTTGTTCCTACTCCCCTGGATAAACTCCTTCTTGCAACTTTTGCAGATTTTATACTTTGCAGAAACTTTTTTGCTGCCTGGCTTCATGTCAAATAATTGCCATGCCAAAGACTCTTTGGCAGGCAGAGGTCACTGAGCTGGTGCCACAGCACCTGGCTGCTCATCAAAATCTGAGGAAGACATTTGTCTATGCCCAAAAAAGAAGACATACGGAGCAAAGCAACAAGGTCTTCCAACAGCAAACTCCAATTGACAAATAATCCAAAAGTATATAGTCTACCTTTTGAAAATAAAAAAACATAAAAATAATATATATATATATTCACTGAAAAAACCATAGGTTTCACACACGTTATAGTTAGGAATTAGCATTTAAAAAACCTTGCAAATTCACTGAAAAAACCATAGGTTTCACACACGTTATAGTTAGGAATTAGCATTTAAAAAAGCTTTCAAATTCACTGAAAAAACCTTAGGTTTCACACATGTTATAGTTAGCTGGACATTTCACTCGTACAAAACCATTGAAATGCCCCCGTTATAGTTAGTTCAGCTAACTATAACTCGCGCGCCCGCAATCCACTGCTGATGACGTCACATATTACATCACTCATGACATGGTCAGTGACATCACTCATGACATCACTGATGACATCTCAAATGACATCACTGATGACATCATCCTTGTGTAAGAGTGGCAGACCTCCTCTTATCCTAATATAAACTTTGATACTCACATTGAAAAATACAAACTAAAGTTTTGAAAACTATAGAGATACCAATACCAGTTAGAACAACCTATTCAGTAATTCCAAAATCTACGTACGCATCCACTCATTTATCAACACTTCTATATAGTCACTCATACATGTACTCAGTCATCATATGTACTCATACACCTATACATCCTGTTACACACCTACACTCATACATAGAGTTACTCACACACATACTCACACATGCAAATAAACATCCATTTACTTGCATGTACAGCTATACACACACCAGTACACTTACTTCTACAGAAACGTACACATACTTACTCTCTAAAACAATCACTTATAGAAACACATACTTATTTATACAGGAACTCTTCCAATCTCTCACTCTCATATATCCTCACTTATATACATCAATACTCACATATACTAGTTCAAAACATATGGACTTACTCATAAAGACACTATTGAGACAGTCATTCACTCTCTTACTCACCCATACACACACTCATCCACCCATACTGTCCTGCTCACATACTGTCTTCAAAATACATACAAACAGTGAGTCACTCATTCATGCGTCCATACACTTAGTAACATCCCCCACTGAACCATACAGACACTCATACTGTGCTCTAAAAACGAACTAATAACCCATATACACACTCATGTAGCTACTCACCAACCCATGCAGCCACTTATCCACAAAGTGAGACACTGATACAGATATTTAAATATTTAAACATTAATCACTAATACTTGTATTCACTAAGATACTGTTAATAAGTCAGTTATACAATTAATTTTACAAAAAAAACCCATCCATTTAGACACTTATTTACCCATTTTTTCTTCCATTAACCTTTAGATATACATATATAAAAAATATTTATTTTTCAGAAAGACACATATTCACTGGATGATGTCATCAGTGATGTCATCGGTGATGTAATATGTGACGTCATCAGCAGTGGATTGCGGGCGCGTGAGTTATAGTTAGCTGAACTAACTATAACGGGGGAATTTCAATGGTTTTGTACGAGTGAAATGTCCAGCTAACTATAACATGTGTGAAACCTATGGTTTTTTCAGTGAATTTGCAAGTTTTTTTAAATGCTAATTCCTAACTATAACGTGTGTGAAACCTATGTTTTTTTCAGTGAATTTGCAAGGTTTTTTAAATGCTAATTCCTAACTATAATGTGTGTGAAACCTATGGTTTTTTCAGTGAATTTGCAAGGTTTTTGAAATGCTAATTCCTAACTATAACGTGTGTGAAACATATGGTTTTTTCAGTGAATTTCAAAGGTTTTTTAAATGCTAATTTATGAATGTATTATTATATTTTTTAAATATTTATTTTACAATAAGCTACCTATGTATATAGTTATAGATTGACTGTATCCTGTAATATGGAATGGCTCAGCTCTTTTTTGTTTGAATTTGGATAAAGTTGAACAGCATAGTTAATATCTTCCATAAACTTATAAACAGTTGATATTTTTTTTTGTAATTTTTTTTTTAGGGTTTTTGAAGGTGCGCGCACGGTGTGGGCATGCGTGCGTGCTCCGTGTGCGCATGCGTACGTACTCCGTGTGCACATGCGTACGTCGTGCGTGCTCCATGCGCGCGTGCTCCGTGCGCGCGTGCGTGCCGTGCGCGCACGGTGCACGCACGGTGCGCGCACAGCAAGTCATGTGATTACGAAACAACACTTTTCATTGGTTCATAGTAGTTTCAGTTCCAGAATCTTCCAACACCACACCCACTCCCCTCATTATTTCTTCTGATTTCCTGGGAGAAGGAGCTGAGCAGCTTTTCCAGGACTCCAGTACTTGAAAATGGCAGAGCAGCAGTCATCTTCTGGGAGTGAGGAGGAGACCTTTGTGCCACCAAGGCAGAGGAAACAGAAGGACTCATTTATTTGGAAATATTTTACTTTTCCAGAGAGCCAGAAGAAGGTGAATGCTCCTAAAGTCACCTGCACTGTTTGTGGAGTGGTCTTATCAAGAGGAGATCCTAAAAAAAATACTCTTTTAGTATTTTCTCTATGATAAGGCACGTTAAAGGAGTACATCCTGTGGCTTATGCTCGGGAGTCTACTTGAGCTGCTAGAGACAACCCTCAAGCAGCTCAGCCGAGCACATCCGCAGCAGCTCAGCCGAGCACATCATCGGCAGCTCAGCCGAGCACTTCATCTGCGGCCGCAGCTTCACCTGCTTCTCGACCTCTGGATATGCACCCTCTGTTCCAGTGGGTTCATATACGTTGCAATCTGTGCAATGCTCTTCTCTCTTATGGTGACACGAGCATTAACCTAATAGAGACGAAGATACAGCAGCACACATGCTCCACCCCATAATTTTTTTCATTTTTTTGTTTTTTTGTTCCTCTGTTCCTCAATTAACACAACGGATCTTTTTAGGGCCACCTAACATCTAAACACTTAAACTTGATTTTTAATTCTATTTTATTTACGAATTTTTGCCGCCGTGCGCTCACCGTGCGCGCACCTCACGAGTTTTTGAAAAAAAAAAAAACGTTTTTTTCACCCTTCGGGGTCCTTCAGGGACCCCCTGACAAAGGCTAGGGGGTCAGGAACTCTGTACCCTGCCCCCTTTTCACGTTCTCCACCTTTCTTTTAAATGGAAACACACATTTCTATTGGTTGCAAATTTCAACCCTTTCCAAATGATTCCTACCCCCAACATGACTTCTGCCTGCTAGCATAGCAACAGATCATGGAACACTGGTGTGAGCAGAGAGGTCAGAAGTTCAGCACACAATGTTTCTAATCCAAAGAGCAAGATTGCTTGACTTTTCAAACCTAACAGCAAATCCAAAGTAATGTTCTGTGGGAACACATTTTTCTGAGCCAATACAAAACATGCTTTCAAAAATGTAAACATACAGCCTAGTTTTTAGTGTAAAATGGTCTGAAACAGCCAATGAGTTCTTTTTATTTAAAAAAAAAGTATATAAGCCTCCATTTTACAACTATCTTTCATTTCATATTGCCATTCTACTGAAAGACACCTTCTGAGTGCATCCAGGTCTCCTCCTCACTCCCTGAAGTAGACTGCTGTTCTGCCATTTTCAAGTAAAATTGATAGCTGTTCAGCTCCTTGTCCCAGGAAATAAGAAGAAATAGTGAGGGGAGTGGCTGTGGTGTTTGAAGATTCTGGAAGAGAAACTACTATGTACCAATGCTTCTGAGTGCATCCAGATCTCCTCCTCACTCCCTGAAGTAGAGTGCTGTTCTGCCATTTTCAACTAAAATTGATACCTGTTCAGCTCCTTGTCCCACGAAATAAGAAGAAATAGTGAGGGGATTGGCAAGGCATTTATAGAGGAGACGGTGTACATTTCACAGATGAAGGGAACAGAGTCTTCCTCTTGAACTTTAGACTCTGCATCGGTACTTACTTATAGGTACCAAAAAATACTCAATTAACACAATGGCTCTTTTTAGAGCCAACCAACATCCAAACACTTAAACTTGATTTTTAATTCTATTTTTTTTACGATTTTTTTGTCGCATCTCTATGCTTCCCCTGCGCTGGCGCACAAACTGCAGCAATCCGCCGGCTCCCTTGCACCATGGTGCAAGGATGCCTGCGTGGTGGGGAGATTGTTCTTGTGCAGGAAGGGACACCTTCCTGCACAAAAACAATCACAAGAGGCTTTTTCCTCTTTCAATGCGTGCTGTAGAATGCAGCACGCACTAAAAGAGGAAAAAACAAGGAGAAATAAAAACATTTCTCCTCGTTGTGCCTCGCTATGCCACCTCTAGGGTGGCGTAGCATTCACACGCATCTCCAGAGTTACGATTTCTCGTAAATCTGGAGATGTGTCTAGTTCTATGGGTGTTGCGTGGGAACACCCACAACAACACCCATGGAACGCCCCTTCAACGCACAGTGCTGCGTGTGAAGTGGCTGTATTTACGAGGAGAGGAAAAGTCACGCAGGGTGGCTTTTCCTCTCCTTGTAAATATGGAGGAGCCCCCTGCGCCACCAGTACCTCATGAAAAGTGACATAGTGATGGCGCAGGGGGCTTATAAATCTGCCCCAGAGATGTTAAGGAAATTAAGGGTAAGACAGACAAAGGGAGAGAGACAGAAACAGAGACAGAGAGCAAGGAACTGAGAAGGAGTAAGGCAGTTAGAATGACTGAGACATATGGAGACAGGGAGAGAAACATGGTTGAAAAAATAGTGATGGAGGCAGTAAACCTAGGGGAGTAGTAGAGAAAAAGTGAAGGAGTTACGAGAGAGCAGTAAAAGAAGAAGAGAGAGGGAAGGGGAATGAGAAAAGCAGAGTGAGGAGAAGTGAAGAAAAGGGAGCATGAAAGTGAAGGGGTGAGATATACAGATATTTTAAACTTACCTGACCAACAAAATAACTTAATTATAAATAAAAGTTTTTTTTAATTGCAAGAAAAATGGATTCAATTTCCTAAATTTTCTTTCTAGATCTGAAAAAAAAGAAAAAAAGTATTAATATTCAACAATACATTTTAGAAAACAGTACATATATTTACTTTTTTTACAAAGTAATTTTTTGCCCTTTTTTTGCTGTTTTCAGAATATATTGAATTTCACTGAAAATAGTGATATCAATTGTATTCATCACTTAACAGCGGGCAAAAAAATAAACAATCTGAAAGATTGTTTAAAAAAGCCCTAAATATATCCTCAGTAAAACATACCTTGATAGAAATGTAACATATATATTAAAAATATCTTCTAAGAACAATAACTATTTGCAATAAATAACGTCTGTAAATCTTGTTGCTTAACCCCTTGTGTGCCCATGACGTGCTGGACACGTCATGGAGCACAGTCGCGCTGTGCCCATGACGTGTCCAGCACGTCATGAGGCATTCCCTAGGGAATCCCTCTGGTGCGGGCACCAGAGGGATTTCCTTTCTGCCAAAATAGCCTAGGGAGCTGGGGAAGAGCTTCCCCAGCTCCCGAGGCCCCCCACCTTTCACTGTAATGACGATCGGCACGCACGGTGCGCCGATCGTCATTACAGTGAAAGTGAAACTGAAATGAGCCAAGAGGCTCATTTCAGTTTCACTTTCTACGTGCTCAGGGGGCTATCTCAGCCCCCTGAGCACGTAGAAAGATGGGAGAGGTATCGTTGGAAAGGGGAGAATCTCTCCTTTCCAATGGTACCCCTCCCCAGTGGATCCCTGCTTGGGGATCGCCACAGGAGGGCGATCCCCAAGCAGGGATCCACCCACTAGACACCAGGGAGGGGGGAGCGGCCCCTTGGGCAAGGGCCGTTGCTCCCCCCAGTTATTTTGGGCATTATTTTGTCTTTTTGCCCCCCCTGGGGGGCAGATGGGGGCAGTAGCCCCCAATCTGCCCCCCCGGGGGGGCAAAAAGCCCACTAGACACCAGGGAAATTTATTTAAAAAAACAATAGGGGTGGGGGCTGCCCAAAACGGGCAGGCCCATGCCACCACCCCACCCCCCAATAATCACAGTCTTTCTGCCCCCCCCGGGGGCAGATGGGGCATTGGCCCTTAATCTGCCCCTTCGGGGGGGCAGAAAGACCACTAGACACCAGGGATTTCTTTTCTGTTTTGTTAGGGTGGGGGCTGCCCGAAACGGGCACACCAATGCCCCCACCCACCCACCCCCATTACAGCCTATCTGCCCCCCCTGGGGGGCAGATGGGGCATTGGCCCCCAATCTGCCCCCCCGGGGGGGCATAAAGACCACTAGACACCAGGGAATTGTAAAAAAAAACAAAAAATAGGGGTGGGGGCTGCCCAAAACGGACAGGCCCATGCCCCCACCCCCCAATTATCACAGTCTTTCTGCCCTCCCCGGGGGGCAGATGGGGCATTGGCCCCTAATCTGCCCCTTCGGGGGGGCAGAAAGCCCACTATACACCAGGGATTTGTTTTCTGTTTTTTATTTTTAGGGTGGGGGCTGCCCGAAATGGGCACGCCAATGCCCCCACCCACCCACCACCATTACAGCCTTTCTGCCCCCCCTGGGGGGCAGATGGGGCATTGGCCCCCAATCTGCCCCCCCGGGGGGGGGCAAAAAGACCACTGGACACCAGGGTATTATAAAAAAAAAATAGGGGTGGGGGCTGCCCAAAACAGGCAGGCCCATGCCCCCACCCCACCCCCCAATTACCACAGTCTTTCTGCCCCCCCCCGGGGGGCAGATGGGGCATTGGCCCCTAATCTGCCCCTTCGGGGGGGGGGGGCAGAAAGCCCACTAAACACCAGGGATTTTTTTTGCGCAATTTTTTTTAGGCTGTGGGCTGCCCGAATCGGGCACGCCAATGCCCCTACTCTCCCCCCCACAAAAATGACAGTCTTTCTGCCCCCCAGGAGGCAGATGGGGCAGAAAGCCCAGTAGGCGCCAGCGAGTACGCAGGATTTTTTTAAGCGTGGGGGCTGCCCAAAATGGTCATACCAATGCCCCCACCCCCACAAAAAATAGCCACAGTCTGTCTGGCCCTTTAGGGGCATATCAGGATGAAACCCCCTTGCCCGATTCCCCCCCAGGGCGGCAGAAAGCCCACTGGGCTCCGATTTTTTTTTAGCAATGTGCATACCTGTGGATTTTGGGCCCTAGCGCAGTTGGCACGTAGGCAAACCTAGCAAACCTGTACATTCTTTAAAACTAGACACCGAGGGGAATCCTGGATGAGGTGACTTCACTGGCTCTCACCAGGTTCTGTTACCCAGAATCCATTGCAAACCTAAAAATGTGTTCAAAATAACACATTTTCCTCACATTTCTTTGTCGGAAAGTTCTGGCATCTGCGTGGGTCCACAAAATTCCACCCACCCTGCGTTCCCCAAAGTCGTTAGAGAAAAATGGTACCTCACTTGCGTGGGTAGGCCTAGTGCCCGCGTCAGGGAAGGGCCCAAAACCTATTGAGGAGACATCAAAATTACCTATCACAAAACAACCTGGTTTTGCAAAGGGGGTCCTATGAGTTTTTGGCCCCGGGCTTGGCGGCCACCTAGGGAAACCTACCAAACCCACATATTTCTGAAAACTAGACACCCGGGGGATTCCAGGGAGGTATGGCTTGCATGGATCCCCCAACGTTTCCTTACCCAGAATGCCCTGCAAACCTCAAATTTAGCTGAAAAAATCACCTTTTTCACACATTTTTGTGTGGGAAAGTTGTGGCATCACCGGGCTGACACAAATTTCCTACCACCCAGCGTTCCCCCGGGTCTCCCGATAAAAACGGTGCCTCACTCGTGTGGGAGCCCCAAGTACCCACGACAGGCAAGGGCCCACAACGTATTGAGGCGACATGAAAATTGCCTACCTCAAAACGACCTGGTTTTGCAAGGGGGGGTCACCTGGGTTTTTGGCCCGGTGCTCGGCGGCCACCTAGGGGAACCTACCAAACCCACACATTTCTGAAAACTAGACACCCGGGGGTCCAGGGAGGTATGGCTTGCATGGATCCCCCAAGGTTTCCTTACCCAGAATGCCCTGCAAACCTCAAATTTAGCTGAAAAAATCACCTTTTTCACACATTTTTGTGTGGGAAAGTTGAGGCATCACCGGGCTGACACAAATTTCCTACCACCCAGCGTTCCCCCGGGTCTCCCGATAAAAACGGTGCCTCGCTCGTGTGGGAGGCCCAAGTACCCGCGACAGGCAAGGGCCCAAAACGTATTGAGGCGACATGAAAATTGCCTACCTCAAAACGACCTGGTTTTGCAAGGGGGTCACCAGGGTTTTTGGCCCGGTGCTCGGCGGCCACCTAGGGGAACCTACCAAACCCACACATTTCTGAAAACTAGACACCCGGGGGATTCCAGGGAGGTATGGCTTGCGTGGATCCCCCAAGGTTTCCTTACCCAGAATGCCCTGCAAACCTCAAATTTAGCTGAAAAAGTCACCTTTTTCACACATTTTTGTGTGGGAAAGTTGAGGCATCACAGGGCTGACACAAATTTCCTACCACCCAGCGTTTCCCTCGGTCCCCCGATAAAAACGGTGCCTCACTCGTGTGGGAGGCCCAAGTACCCGCGACAGGCAAGGGCCCAAAACGTATTGAGGCGACATGAAAATTGCCTACCTCAAAACGACCTGGTTTTGCAAGGGGGGTCACCTGGGTTTTTGGCCGGTGCTCGGAGGCCACCTAGGGGAACCTACCAAACCCACACATTTCTGAAAACTAGATACCCGGGGGATTCTAGGGAGGTTTGGTTTGCGTGGATCCCCCAATGTTTCCTTTCCCAGAATGCCCTGCAAACCTCAAATTTAGCTGAAAAAATCACCTTTTTCACACATTTTTGTGTGGGAAAGTTGAGGCATCACCGAGCTGACACACATTTCCTACCACCCAGCGTTCCCCCGGGTCTCCCGATAAAAACGGTGCCTCACTCGTGTGGGAGGCCCAAGTACCCGCGACAGGCAAGGGCCCAAAACGTATTGAGGCGACATGAAAATTGCCTACATCAAAACGACCTGGTTTTGCAAGGGGGGTCACCTGCGTTTTTGGCCGGTGCTCGGCAGCCACCTAGGGGAACCGACCAAACCCACACATTTCCGAAAACTACACACCCGGGGGATTCCAGGGAGGTATGGCTTGCGTGGATCCCCCAACGTTTCCTTACCCAGAATGCCTTACAAACTTTAAATTTAGCTGAAAAAAATCACCTTTTTCACACATTCACACACGCAGATTCCCGAACTTTCCACCACAGAAATGTGGGGAAAATGTGTTTTTTTGGTCAATTTTTTCGGTTTGCAAGGGATTCTGGGTAACAGACCCTGGTGGGAGGCAGTCAAGTCACCCCATCCTGGATTCCCCTGGGTGTCTAGTTTTCAAAAATGTATAGGTTTGCTAGGTTTCACAAGGTGCCCGCAGAGCTAGGGTACAAAAACTACAGCTAGACATTTTGCCAAAAAAGGGTCATTTTTCACTGCGAAATTGAGGTGTGACCACATTGCGTTTTGTGCCGTTTCCTGTCGCGGGCACTAGGCCGACCCACAAAAGTGAGGTACCGTTTTTCTCGTAAGACTTTGGGGAACGTGGCGTTGGTGGAAATTTGTGGATCCACGCAGATTCCGGAACTTTCCACCACAGAAATGTGGGGAAAATGTGTTTTTTTTGTCAATTTTTTAGGTTTGCAAGGGATTCTGGGTAACAGACCCTGGTGGGAGGCAGTAAAGTCACTCCATCCTGGATTCCCCTGGGTGTCTAGTTTTCAAAATTGTATAGGTTTGCTAGGTTTCCCAAGGTGCCCGCTGAGCTAGGGTTCAAAAACTACAGCTAGACATTTTGCCAAAAAAGGGTCATTTTTCACTGCGAAATTGAGGTGTGACCACGTTGCGTTTTGCGCCGTTTCCTGTCGCGGGCACTATGCCTACCCACACAAGTGAGGTACCATTTTTATCGGGAGACTTAGGGTAATTCAGTTTTGTCAAGGAACTGTTCTTATCTATTGACTTTCGATGCATTTCTGCCTTCCAAATGAAAGATATTGTGTAAAAAAGAAGTCTTTCTAAAAAATGACTGATAATTCTCATGCTAGTATGAGTATTCCCAATTTCAGAAATGTGCAGGGAAAAACCCAGATGCTTTCATTTGCAGCCCGTTTTTCCTATTGTTCTGAAAAAAAACAAAATGTTGCTGTATTTTGGCTCATTTCTGTGACCCCTCTAGGAGAATCCACAAACCCTGAGTACCTTTAGAATCCCCATGATGTTGGAAGAAAAGGACGCAAATTTGGCGTGGATACCTTATGTGGTCAAAAAGTTACAGGGGCCTCAGCGTGCACTACTCCAAATAGCCAAAAAAGGGCGTGGCACAGGAGGGGAAAAGGCCTGGCAGCGAAGGGGTTAAGCACATACACCAAAATAATATCTGTCAAAGAAGTCCACAATAGAAACATTTACCTTTCCATGAGGCCAAATGGTCATTTTTAAATCCTTTTTAAGTGAAATATCCAATGTTAATCCTATAAAATTGAAATAATGGTTTCTTCAGATGCTGCAATTTGTATCTAAAATTTTGGTTTTAGAAAAATTAAGTAACAATTTGGTAATTCTGCAGGCAAACGTTGCTTGAAAATCAATTGAGAATCATTACACAGTGTCCAGCCTTTTTCACATTTTAGATAAACTGTGTAATGACCAGAAGTTATAGAAGGTCCATCATGGAAAAGTTATTGCAACTGCAACAAAAGTTTTTCCTGCTATTGATAATTGATTTCCTACAAACTTCTTTATTAAAGTGTCCAATTTTGTTCCATCAACTCAACAACGTTGTATCATTAAAATTACATACTGTCCATATTTCTTTAAAAATAACGTTGATAACATTTCTGATTTACATTGAGAACATTCCATGTTGTGATTTGCATCTTTAACTAATTTACTAAAAGTCACTGATTTACTCTCTGGTAATGTTAAATGTATGAACCTTTCAGAATCAACATTAGTGCTGCATGTGTTCATACAGTTTTCACAACAATGTTCCCATTTATAAGAGAGACCAAATATATTTTCTATTTCTACCCCTTCATCTTCCAGTACCATAAGCAGATACATTAGGAATTCCTGTGCATCTTGCTGGACATTCTGTGTAAACTGTGTACATCCAGAACATACATCTAAAAGATTTCTAACATCAGAAGCACTTTCTATTTTAGTTTTATCATTACTCAGCTTCTCATAAAGGAAACTCAGCAGAGAACAGAATCTTTTTTCATGATTTAGTATTATCTGCTCTTGCAAACTTTCAAGATAAAATACAACATTCAGCACTACATTAGCGTAGCAGTTGACACCAGAGCTATTTTCAAAATGACATCCAACAACCTCTTCAACATTGTCCTTTTTCTTTTTGCTTGCAATCACATCACTCTCTTTTTGTTTTCTCTTCTGTACATCCTCATTACAGATATTCTCAATTCTCCTTTTCCGACAAACAACACGTTTTTCAAACACAGGATACTGACCTAAATGAGGAGCATAGCTTCTTCTTAATCTATTATACTCCTTTACACAATTTGCATCAGCACTAACTTTTGAGTCATCAAAGTCTATCATGAATAAACCAGATATTTTTTTCACTCGTGACAAAGCAACATATGCCATACCTTCTTTAAACACACTAGATCCAATGTTTACAAAAGCACTATCTACAGTTAATCCTTGAGATTTGTGAATAGTTACAGCATATGCTAGAGAAAACGGAAACTGCTTCCTATTTACATATCAGTCTTTCACAAGCAAAAAACGAACTGAACAACGACTAATGTCTTTAACCTCTTCAATCTGATCAAATTTTATTTTTAAAAATTCAATTCCATCTTTTTTCTGGTAATTAACAAAACCCACAACTTTACCCATAGCTCCATTCACTAAACCTTTTTCTACATTCAAATTACGTCTTAAAATTACTCGACATTTCATACATACATAAAGATTCTTTTCTAAACCAGCTGTTTTCTATATGTTTTTCTCTAGATAATCCAATTTAGTTGTCAATTTGCTTGTCAATATAATAGTTATTCCTTCATGCTGTATTTTATCCACAGCTTCCATTTTTATAATCTCTTCATTTTCCAATTTCAAAAGTTCTTCCTTGAATATAGAGCATTCATGTAGTGTTGGCATTAAGCAGATTACAGTATTTTTTTCTGCTATTTTCTTGTATATTTTCTCTGGAACTATTTGTTCTGTTGGAAACAAATTACACAGCAATCGACTCTGTAAAGCTTTTCTGCCATGTTCTGTGAGTAGTCCAATTCTGATATCTTTGAGAATACTTGCATAATCATCATCATTTGCTTGCCACATATTGGTAATGAGTTCTTTGTACTCAAAGTATGACCAAATATTCACATTACCTATACTTCCTAATGACTTTTTCGTGTCTTCATGTGCAAGAGTATTAAATACTGGTTGTCCTTTAACTGGAGTGAGATGCAGTAGAGCCCCAAAAACTATAGCATGTTTTCCTCCAAATAACACGTCATAGTCTGTCTTTAGAATTTGCAGCATTCTTAAATGCACAAAGGCAAGCATTAAGTTTGATACCATGCTTACCTCATCAATAATGAGAACTTTCATTTTCTTCAATACTCTTGAAACTTCAAAACATGCTTCTCCTGTTAGCTTGTGGTATTGTATTTTGTTCTCATGCTCTACTGGTAACATTAGCAAACGATGTAAGGTAATTCATTTTATGTTATATGCTGCTAACCCAGTCCTTGACTCTAGACCGAGACCACATGCAGTTCCCACGTTATTTATTTTGAAATTGCTTGAAATGTGCCTCACTAGGAATTTCTTTTGTTTTGATGACTTATTTTTCCAGCAGGTGAAAGGTACGTCGATGGGCGCTATTTTTGCCCCGAACTTGGCCATTCTCTGCATGGATTTTCTTGAAACTAACATCATTCTGTCACCCACTAACCCCTTTATATCTGGCGTCAAATTATGGCGTCGATACATTGACGACGTTTTTTTGATCTGGCACAATAGTACTGACTTACTGACCAATTTTCAGCACTGGCTCAACAACAATTGTTTAGGTCTCCAGTTTACACTTTCTACTGACTCCTCTTCCATTCCCTTCCTAGATCTGACTATATACCACTCTGATGGTGAACTTCTCACCAAACTCTATAGGAAGCCTACCGAACGGAACACACTGCTGAGGTATGAGAGTAATCACCCCAGGGCCTTGAGGGATTCTCTACCATACTCCCAATTTTTGCGTATTCGGCGCAATTGTTTTTCAAAAGAAAACTACTTCACCGAGGCCTCAGTCCTCTCTGAGAAACTGAAAGTTCGAGGTTACCCTAAGCGACTTGTTCGCAACGCCCAGAAACGGGCCTGGTATTGCCCAAGGGAAACCCTGCTCACACCCAACCCCAAAAAAGAAACCAAAAGAATTGTATGTGTGACCACTTTTTCGGTCATCTCCAACCATGTGCGTAAATCTGTTTTGAAACATTGGCCAATACTGAATGCGGGCAGCCTTAATCTGGAAAGACCATTATTTGCCTTCCGTAAAAATCGAAATTTGAAAGACCATCTAGTACGTGCTGCAATCCCCAAAAAGACACCTCCAACAACCCTCAATGCACACTGGGGTCTCACGCCTTTGGTTGGTCACGCAAAATGTGGTAACTGTAATTTGTGTGACTATACATTAGAAGGTAAAACTTTCTCTTTTGGCAACATTGTTATTAACTCTAATGGATTCTCGAACTGCAACACATGTAATGTGATTTATTTGATTCAGTGTCCATGCAACAAGAACAGACAACCCAGAAGATCAAAACAAGGATCGGACAACACCGTAGCAGGATTCGCTGTAATGTCCCTAACGCACCACTGGTTGAACATTTCAAACAGGCTAATCACCAGGACAATGAGATCAAATGGACTGTTCTACGAATCATCAAGCTGCCACCAAGAGGTGGCGATCTGGTGCAAATCCTCAATAAAGAGGAGTTGAAACTTATTATTCAGCTTGACACAATCCGCAATGGTCTCAACAGGAATGAGGACTGGCTGTCTCTCATTTAGTGAGTCTGAAACTTATCTGTTGTTCTAATGGGTTAACACCTAATTCATTTTGCCTGTAACATTTGCAATATTATCTGTATTGTTATTAATTATTTTTACTTAACAATGTACTGCTTTTCTCTATCACCTTCATCGCTTCCTATTTACTAACACTGACCCAACATGGCCGCCGTTAATCCACTCTTGAATTCCCGTCCCAACACACCCTGCACGTCCTGTCACATGACCATGGCTGGTTTGTCACGTGTCTTCCGGGTTTGCCTTAACCACCAATCATAGCCCGTCACCGCCACCTGCGATCGTGCAGTTCACCTTGTTGCTGGTAAGTGCTTGAGCGGCGTGTTCACCCCCTCTCCACGGCCCTGCTCCCTCCTCCTCTAATTCCCGCAATGCGCTTTTTCTCAGGCGGACCTTGGATCGTCAAGCCGCTACGCTGGGAAGCTGAATAATCCCTTAGCTCCTTCCACACGCCATGGCGAACGAGTGGTGAGTCCCCCTTCCCTATCTATCCTTCCCCCTCCATTGTATTGATCATTATCTCTCGTAATTGCTCCCTTCCTTAGTTTTCAGCTCTGCCACTAATTGGAATTTTCCTGGCCGCTGGATTCCCGCACCCACTTCCTCACTCGGACCTGGGCTAATCAAATTATAGGAATTGTTCGTCTCCGATTCTGGTCAGTTTCTCGCCGTTATTGTGTCTTCCGTCACGACGATGATCGGCTCACCCTCCTTACTCCCCACATCCTTGACGGTTCGCCGGTTCAATCGCGCAATAGTTCACCGCACAACTATACCACATCTCGGTTACATTGCGGTCTATCACACGCTCCACTGCGGACTATTACCATCTAATTGCACATGTTGACTCGTCTCACAGTCGAATTATTGCGTTCCTAGCACTTATGCCTCGATCATCCGCCTTATTTTCATTGTTAATTCTCCCTTCTGAAAATTGTTCACCAATTCGATATCCTTCGCTCTCACAACCGGCCTCCATGGCTTGTACCTCACTGATGGCATGTCGTGCATGACCACTGGCATTATTGAGTATTCTCAGTAATTTTAGGTTTTTAATGTAATTCTCCTTTCTCCTTTTATTCTCTCCCCCTTCATTTTTCACAGGAATTGCACCTTCAGGCTTTTATATTCTCTAGTCCTGATGATGATCTATGTATTGTTTGAATAGATCGAAACGTCGTCGACCCTATGTACAAACATGCATGTTAAACGCATATGTTAAAATTGTGCATGACATTGTACTTTCGTGAAAGCTTGCCCCTGTATCTCGAATTGGCTATAAGCTTCTCTCTTCAGCCTGATAAATGTTCTATATGTTTGACTGTTTGTACTTTTTGTTTAGTGTGTAAGGACGCAGGACTTTGTCCCACTCTACATTCTAACGTATGTCTAAAAATTACCTTTTTTTGATCATTAAAACCTCAATGTCCGGCTGGGCATTGTATAATTATATAGAGCCGATTCTGGTCTATATTTATCGCATATTGTATTGTTTTTGAAGGACCTCCTGTTTTTCAAACTAGCAAGTACCCTGGGTCCTTCCTACCTCACGGGTTCCCCTTGTCAAGTATTAATATAGTTAGCACAATCGCTGGATTGTAAGGGATGCTCTCCCTAATTCCCTCAAACTGAGTGGCTTGTCCTTGTTCTTTTCTAATTCCTTTCTAACTAAACCTTGACTGTATACTTAATATGTCAGACCATGCACCTCTATACTCAGATGAATATATAAAGAAGATCTGCGAAGGTCCCTCCTTATTCACTGATTCAACTGACAACACTGTCAGCCTAAACATTTCCCTGTCAGAACAATTAGAAAAATGTAAGAAAAAGCAGATTCGTCTTCAACTTATGGTTCGTATGTTGACTGAATACCTAAAAGCTGACATTATTCCTGTGGGGCTCCAAGTGAGAAATATTCCCGGTATTTTCACGGATAATCCTAAATACATTAATAACTTCAGTTACATTGGCACAACGTGTTCTAGGCATTGGTTAGTCTTGGGTATTGATATTGCAACCGAAACATTAGTCACACTTAATGATGAACTGACTGAGATTGAGAAACAGATTAAAGAATCTAGTTCAGTCACTGAGGCAAAAAAATTGATTGATTCTGTACAGAAGACTGTTGATGAATTCCAGAGAATCGAACAAAATAAGAAGTCTCTCAAAGTCAAAAAGGATATTAAAGCATACTCAGTGGAACGCACATACCCCTATCTTCAAAAAGACTTTTACACCAACAGGTCGTATTCAAACCCTCAAAACAGCAGACCCTGGGGTCGTTTCAACAAACGCAATACCTTGGTTGGCTTCTCAGATACCTCAGTAGAATCCTCCGACAACTCTGACTCAGGTGAGGGTCCCAGTACTTCTTCCAGGAACCAAAATTTTTTAGGCAGAGGCCAGACAGAACTGCCGAAAAGGGGACGAGTCAAACGGGCGCAGAGATGGTACAACCCACCAGGCGAACGTCAGACCAGACAGAAGTTTTACCAATGGTAAATTCCACTATTACCACTACCCCACAATTGGCAACTATCCCTATTTTTAATTTGTCATCACACAACCTACTTGACACAGAATTATCTCTGCTTAATAAAGGGCTCTCATTTGTCCCCACCACGCACCCCAACTACCTTGACCTTCATGCTGAGCTACTCAGATTTTTCAGACGCCTTCGTCTGCATGCTTATTTTCTGAATAATGCAACACCAAATCCCACTGCATTTACACCATTCCGCCCCCCTTCAACTTTTTTTTTCCCACGGCAAACATGGTACCGGTGGAAATTGTCACCTTTGAAAAAATGGTACTTAAAGACCTTAATGCTCTTAAAGATTCGAAGAAGTTTATTCCATTTAACGTAACTTTTCAAGAAAAAAAGGCTATTGAATCCTTAAAAAGTAACAACTCCCTTATTATTAAATCTGCAGATAAGGGGGGTGGCATTGTTCTACAAGAACTGGCTGACTACAAAGCAGAGGTATTCCGCCAACTCCACAACACAGAACACTACTGCAGACTACCTAGAGACCCCACGACTGAATTACAGGCTCTTATACTCCAAATCACCACTGAAGGGAGAGATGAAGGCTTTCTTAGCTCTAAAGAATTCCAATTTCTCAATGCTAAATCACCCAGAACACCGGTCATCTACACTCTTCCAAAGATACATAAACACCTTACTTCTCCCCCTGGCCGCCCTATAGTCTCGGGTTGCGGTTCTATTTTAGAGCCACTAGGCCAGTATGTCAATTATTTCATAAAAGATTTTGTACCCCAGACGCAATGCTACATTAGGGATAGCATGGACATGATCAATTTGATCGAACACCATCCATTTAATTCTTCTAAGCACCTCCTCTGTACTCTTGACGTGGAATCACTTTATACAAATATTCCACAGCCTTTTGCCCTCCGAGTGATCCAGCAAGTCCTTGACTCTAGACCGAGACCACATGCAGTTCCCACGTTATTTATTTTGAAATTGCTTGAAATGTGCCTCACTAGGAATTTCTTTTGTTTTGATGACTTATTTTTCCAGCAGGTGAAAGGTACGTCGATGGGCGCTATTTTTGCCCCGAACTTGGCCATTCTCTGCATGGATTTTCTTGAAACTAACATCATTCTGTCACCCACTAACCCCTTTATATCTGGCGTCAAATTATGGCGTCGATACATTGACGACGTTTTTTTGATCTGGCACAATAGTACTGACTTACTGACCAATTTTCAGCACTGGCTCAACAACAATTGTTTAGGTCTCCAGTTTACACTTTCTACTGACTCCTCTTCCATTCCCTTCCTAGATCTGACTATATACCACTCTGATGGTGAACTCCTCACCAAACTCTATAGGAAGCCTACCGAACGGAACACACTGCTGAGGTATGAGAGTAATCACCCCAGGGCCTTGAGGGATTCTCTACCATACTCCCAATTTTTGCGTATTCGGCGCAATTGTTTTTCAAAAGAAAACTACTTCACCGAGGCCTCAGTCCTCTCTGAGAAACTGAAAGCTCGAGGTTACCCTAAGCGACTTGTTCGCAACGCCCAGAAACGGGCCTGGTATTGCCCAAGGGAAACCCTGCTCACACCCAACCCCAAAAAAGAAACCAAAAGAATTGTATGTATGACCACTTTTTCGGTCATCTCCAACCATGTGCGTAAATCTGTTTTGAAACATTGGCCAATACTGAATGCGGGCAGCCTTAATCTGGAAAGACCATTATTTGCCTTCCGTAAAAATCGAAATTTGAAAGACCATCTAGTACGTGCTGCAATCCCCAAAAAGACACCTCCAACAACCCTCAATGCACACTGGGGTCTCACGCCTTTGGTTGGTCACGCAAAATGTGGTAACTGTAATTTGTGTGACTATACATTAGAAGGTAAAACTTTCTCTTTTGGCAACATTGTTATTAACTCTAATGGATTCTCGAACTGCAACACATGTAATGTGATTTATTTGATTCAGTGTCCATGCAACAAGAACTATATTGGTCAGACAACCCAGAAGATCAAAACAAGGATCGGACAACACCGTAGCAGGATTCGCTGTAATGTCCCTAACGCACCACTGGTTGAACATCTCAAACAGGCTAATCACCAGGACAATGAGATCAAATGGACTGTTCTACGAATCATCAAGCTGCCACCAAGAGGTGGCGATCTGGTGCAAATCCTCAATAAAGAGGAGTTGAAACTTATTATTCAGCTTGACACAATCCGCAATGGTCTCAACAGGAATGAGGACTGGCTGTCTCTCATTTAGTGAGTCTGAAACTTATCTGTTGTTCTAATGGGTTAACACTTAATTCATTTTGCCTGTAACATTTGCAATATTATCTGTATTGTTATTAATTATTTTTACTTAACAATGTACTGCTTTTCTCTATCACCTTCATCGCTTCCTATTTACTAACACTGACCCAACATGGCCGCCGTTAATCCACTCTTGAATTCCCGTCCCAACACACCCTGCACGTCCTGTCACATGACCATGGCTGGTTTGTCACGTGTCTTCCGGGTTTGCCTTAACCACCAAGCATAGCCCGTCACCGCCACCTGCGATCGTGCAGTTCACCTTGTTGCTGGTAAGTGCTTGAGCGGCGTGTTCACCCCCTCTCCACGGCCCTGCTCCCTCCTCCTCTAATTCCCGCAATGCGCTTTTTCTCAGGCGGACCTTGGATCGTCAAGCCGCTACGCTGGGAAGCTGAATAATCCCTTAGCTCCTTCCACACGCCTCGGCGAATGAGTGGTGAATCCCCCTTCCCTATCTATCCTTCCCCCTCCATTGTATTGATCATTATCTCTCGTAATTGCTCCCTTCCTTAGTTTTCAGCTCTGCCACGAATTGGAATTTTCCTGGCCGCTGGATTCCCGCACCCACTTCCTCACTCGGACCTGGGCTAATCAAATTATAGGAATTGTTCGTCTCCGATTCTGGTCAGTTTCTCGCCGTTATTGTGTCTTCCGTCACGACGATGATCGGCTCACCCTCCTTACTCCCCACATCCTTGACGGTTCGCCGGTTCAATCGCGCAATAGTTCACCGCACAACTATACCACATCTCGGTTACATTGCGGTCTATCACACGCTCCACTGCGGACTATTACCATCTAATTGCACATGTTGACTCGTCTCACAGTCGAATTATTGCGTTCCTAGCACTTATGCCTCGATCATCCGCCTTATTTTCATTGTTAATTCTCCCTTCTGAAAATTGTTCACCAATTCGATATCCTTCGCTCTCACAACCGGCCTCCATGGCTTGTACCTCACTGATGGCATGTCGTGCATGACCACTGGCATTATTGAGTATTCTCAGTAATTTTAGGTTTTTAATGTAATTCTCCTTTCTCCTTTTATTCTCTCCCCCTTCATTTTTCACAGGAATTGCACCTTCAGGCTTTTATATTCTCTAGTCCTGATGATAATCTATGTATTGTTTGAATAGATCGAAACGTCGTCGACCCTATGTACAAACATGCATGTTAAACGCATATGTTAAAATTGTGCATGACATTGTACTTTCGTGAAAGCTTGCCCCTGTATCTCGAATTGGCTATAAGCTTCTCTCTTCAGCCTGATAAATGTTCTATATGTTTGACTGTTTGTACTTTTTGTTTAGTGTGTAAGGACGCAGGACTGTGTCCCACTCTACATTCTAACGTATGTCTAAAAATTACCTTTTTTTGATCATTAAAACCTCAATGTCCGGCTGGGCATTGTATAATTATATAGAGCCGATTCTGGTCTATATTTATCGCATATTGTATTGTTTTTGAAGGACCTCCTGTTTTTCAAACTAGCAAGTACCCTGGGTCCTTCCTACCTCACGGGTTCCCCTTGTCAAGTATTAATATAAGCTAACCCAGTTGGAGCAGTAACAACACAAGACAAAGTTGAATCAGTTTTTTTCTGTAGGTAGCTTCTAATTACTTTAATTAAGAAACTTTTTCCAGTTGCAGCTTGTCCACTGACATACATTCTGATTGGTTCAAATGATGTGCATGAGCACTCTTTATTTTCATGTAGTAATCCATGATCCATTTGTTTTATGACTTCCTCATAAATTTGTTGTTGTTCATCATTCAGTTGTTGTTCCAAATTTGGTAAGTTTATTAAATCTTCCTGAGCTTGATTCATAGCTGTTTCCACTTCAGTCATGGCTATTGCAGCTTCATTTTCTACGATTGGTTGCAATTGTAGCTTCTTGTTCAATTTCTTTATTTAACATTTGTACATAAGTTGTGAAAGTACTGCATTCTATGCTATCTTTGCATGCATTAAAGGAATCTTTATAGCTCTGAAGATCTCCAGGTAATTCATCCTCTGAACGCCATGGTTTAAACAACTGTAAAAGTGCTAAGTAGTAAAATTCCTTTTTGTCAGTAGTGTCGCAACTCAGCTTTCTGTGATTAATCAAACTTCCTTTTGTTTGTTTCACCAAACATCCTTCCTCACCAATGACTTTATATTTTCCATTGTTGATGTCTTCTGTGGCATTCCGTTTAAAAATGTAGTTCTGCAGCACTTCATAGAGACACATGTTCTCAAGATGATGACTTCTGTTTGGGTAATATGTGTCCAACATGTTTGTTTTCAAAATGTCTGTACTTTCTGGTTCGTTCTCTGTTAAACATTCAGGTGCCGATCACGATCCGGTAAAAAAATAGCCCGTACGACTCGTATCCGGTCTTTTTACCGTACGAATCGTACAAGTGCCGTACAAACTGCCAATTACGATTCGCATGGCAAAAAGTCCATACGAATCGCATTGGGAAGTATTCCCCACACATCCTCTGGTCGGAAAAAGTGTCCGACACGTCCACGGACGATTCACCGTACAAATGTGAAAAGTGAAGTCCGACCGGGGAATCACGATCCATCCCGTGCGTCCGATGTTACAACCGCATGGAAAAAACACCGTCCGCACCGAACTCCCATAGCAACCATGGAGACATGTGCCCGCATACGCGCCCAACACTCCCCCCAGCCCCCGTACGTTTGAGTCGTACCCCCCGTGTATGTACACCCCCCTGTATGTACACCCCTGTACGTGTCGTACCCCCCGTGTATGTACACCCGTGTACGTGTCGTACCCCGTGTATGTACACCCGTGTACGTGTCGTACCCCCGTGTGTGTACATCCCTGTACGTGTCGTACCCCCACCCGTGTATGTACACCCGTGTATGTGTCGTACCCCCGTGTGTGTACACCCCTGTACGTGTCGTACCCCCCGTGTGTGTACACCCCTGTACGTGTTGTACCCCCCGTGTATGTACACCCGTGTACGTGTCTTACCCCCGTGTGTACACCCCTGTACGTGTCGTACCCCCACCCGTGTATGTACACCCATGTACGTGTCGTACCCCCCGTGTGTGTACACCCCTGTACGTGTCGTACCCCCGTGTGTGTACACCCCTGTACGTGTCATACCCCCGTGTATGTACACCCGTGTACGTGTCGTATCCCCCCGTGTATGTACACCCCTGTACGTGTCGTACCCCCCGTGTATGCACACCCGTGTACGTGTCGTACCCCCCCTGTATGTACACCCCTGTACGTGTCGTACCCCCCGTGTATGTACACCCGTGTATGTGTCGTACCCCCGTGTATGTACACCCGTGTACGTTTCGTACCCCCCGTGTATGTACACCCCTGTACGTGTCGTACCCCCCGTGTATGTACACCCGTGTACGTGTCGTACCCCCCCTGTATGTACACCCCTGTACGTGTCATACCCCCCGTGTATGTACACCCGTGTACGTGTCGTACCCCCGTGTATGTACACCCGTGTACGTGTCATACCCCCGTGTATGTACACCCCTGTACGTGTCGTACCCCCCGTGTATGTACACCCCTGTACGTGTCCTACCCCCGTGTATGTACACCCGTGTACGTGTCGTACCCCCCCTGTATGTACACCCGTGTACGTGTCGTACCCCCGTGTGTGTACACCCCTGTACGTGTCGTACCCCCACCCGTGTATCTACACCCGTGTACGTGTCGTACCCCCACCCGTGTATGTACAGCCGTGTACGTGTCGTACCCCCGTGTGTGTACACCCCTGTACGTGTCGTACCCCCCGTGTATGTACACCCGTGTACGTGTCGTACCCCCGTGTAATTACACCCCTGTACGTGTCGTACCCCCCGTGTATGTACACCCGTGTACGTGTCGTACCCCCCTGTATGTACACCCCTGTACGTGTCGTACCCCCGTGTATGTACACCCGTGTACGTGTCGTACCCCCCGTGTGTGTACACCCCTGTACGTGTCGTACCCCCCCCTGTATGTACACCCGTGTACGTGTCGTACCCCCCCCTGTATGTACACCCCTGTACGTGTCGTACCCCCGTGTATGTACACCCGTGTACGTGTCGTACCCCCCTGTATGTACACCCGTGTACGTGTCGTACCCCCCGTGTATGTACACCCCTGTACGTGTCGTACCCCCGTGTATGTACACCCGTGTACGTGTCGTACCCCCCCTGTATGTACACCCCTGTACGTGTCGTACCCCCCCGTGTATGTACACCCCTGTACGTGTCCTACCCCCCCTCTACGTACGTGTCATACCCCCGTGTATCTACACCCGTGTACGTTAGAGTCGTACCCCACCCGCGTATGCATGGAGCGTGCCCCCACCACAACATTCTAAGTACGGAGCGCACCCCAGGCCCCAACATCACAACCGCATGTACGAGTCGTACCAAGCCACACACAAGGACAGCACTGTACAACAAAATGGCCCATGTACACACCGTACACACGCTAAAAACGCACGTACACAACCAGGACAAACCAAAACGACACAAGAATACACCATTCGAATGGCACAAAGCCACTAAACATGTCCAACAACCACTAAAACAACACATTCACTGACCTGCAACTGCCAAAAACAAACAGAGGCCCAAAACACCACCACTCCTTATAACACACCCACCCAAAGTTCAAACACAGCCACACCCACCAATGGACCAATAAAAAGGGCCAACACACACAAACCATGAGCCTTTGCAACAGACTCACTGCTGCCAGACCCCACAGACAACCTACAGCACCATACTAGAAGCTATACCACACCTTACACTTGCACACCTTCACACACACACCTTCACAAACACCCCCTCATCACATTCACACACACACCTGCACAACCACACCCACACACCCACAACCATCCACACACACACCCCCCCCACCATCCACACCCACACCCCTCACCATGCCCACTAACAAGAATCCAAAGTTCACTAACCGAGAGTTGGAGGTCCTTGTCGATGAAATCCTCAGAGTCGAGCCACAGCTCTTTGGAACATTGGTCAGACAGACCAGCATATCAGCAAAAACAGCCATGTGGCAGACCATCGTCGATGCTGTGAATGCTGTTGCGGACACCAGAAGGAACAAGCAGGAATGCCAAGCCAGGTGGTACGATCTGCGGAGGAGGGTCCGAGCCAAGATGACGGATGAACACAACCAGGCCAACGTCACTGGAGGAGGGCCGTCCCGCAGACCCGTACACTACCATCCCTGGGAGGAGAGGGTGATGGCCATACTGCCGGTGGAGGCAGTCGAAGGATTAGGAGGACTCCGAGACCCGGGTGAGTACACAAACAACGCACCTCACATGGGGGGAACGTCATCCACAACCAAACTCACAAACAGGCACGCAACCACCCCAAGCTATCGCATGACTCAACCACACTCCATGAACACGCACATGCCACTGGCGCCACCATGCCCCATGCACCCAGCTGGACAATGTCAAGTCACAGGCCACAGAAGACACCAACACATGACACGGTAACCCAGATGGCGGGAGGGTGGGCCCCAAAAATCACATAGTGCAACTCAGAAGCAGACAACAATGCCCTCTGCCCATATGGCCTAGGTCACAGCCAGACAAACAGTGTGTCCCCACACAGGAAAGACTTGCCAGCAAATGGCAGACGCCTTGCATTAACACATGGGGGTGAAGGCACGTTTTTGCACATGACAGCAGCTAATGAACAGCCAACACTGTGAAAGAGTGGCAGCACACACCACCACAGCAGCGGCGCAGACACAGACACTACACCCAATGGGTGCCTGGAGATCAGAAACAAACTCACGTCAACAAGCCAAGGGCCATTCAAAGATCTGCTAACAGTGTGTGCCCAGGAAGCTGGGCTGAGGTGACAGAGGGTGACACACAGAGGGAGGGAGAGGGGGACAGAGAGGGAGGGAGACACAGGGAGACAGACAGAGGGAGGAGGCCGACACACAGAGGGAGGGAGAGGGGGACAGAGAGGGAGGGAGACACAGGGAGACGGACAGAGGGAGGAGGCCGACACACAGAGTGAGGGAGAGGGGGACAGAGAGGGAGGGAGACACAGGGAGACGGACAGAGGGAGGAGGCCGACACACAGAGGGAGGGAGAGGGGGACAGAGAGGGAGGGAGACACAGGGAGACGGACAGAGGGAGGAGGCCGACACACAGAGGGAGGGAGAGGGGGACAGAGAGGGAGGGAGACACAGGGAGACGGACAGAGGGAGGAGGCCGACACACAGAGGGAGGGAGAGGGGGACAGAGAGGGAGGGAGACACAGGGAGAGCAAATCAGCCTTGTGGTGTGTGGGAATGTCTGCTCGTCAGCAGGTGGACTGCGTGCATGTAGACAAGGGTGGCCAGTGCCAGCACCCCCCTCTCCTCCATGGCAAAACACAGGGCCATGTCACAACCTGTGCACGAGCACAACGACAGCTACCTGCATCATTGAAGTGTGTGGAACAACTTCATGTGCCCACGTACAGTGCAACACGGAAGGCGCCAATGCACGGCTCGCCACACCTGCCCACTCCACTGCTGACTGCAGTCACACTTGACGCAGCAAGTAAGACTGTGCCACACATAGTTAAAGTCGCCAAAGCTGTGCCCAAGGGACATACCCATGCACAAGTGCACTGTGAGTGGAATGCTAGACAGATCCAAATTCCCAGAGGAAATGTTCCATCTTTGAAACTAATGAAACATGGATGTTGCATGGAACAAAATTAACATTGTCTCTCTCACACACAGGTCAATGTCGTGGTTCACCCCCCAACACTGGGGGGGAAGACTCACAGGACCCGGCTCTGCGGGAGGCCGATGCCACCAGCAGCGACGACTCTCACCACTCTGTGGACGACCCCGACCAACCTGGCCCCTCTTGTGTCCAACGACCTGCAGCACCTGCGTCAGGTACAACGGGGCCAACCACCACCCCCACTCCTGCCACATCCCAGGAGACACCCAGGATCCCTGCCCCACCACCACAAAGCAGCCAGTCTGTCCAGGAGGGACAAGGTTCTCCGGGCACCCAGGAGGAGGCAGGCAACACCGCAAAAATGCCATCCCTCAGGGGTCCCGGAGACCCGATGTGCCCACAACGGCAGGCCAGGCGCAAGTGGGCAGGGGTGGTGGGAGTGGAGGACGGCGGAGGCGCCAGCCTGACCAGTTGGCTGGGGAACCGGTATATGCCCATGTCCGAAACATCCTGGACACATACCGGCAGGACACCACGGGCATGGCCCAGGTTGTGACCGTCCTCGAGGGGATCAAGACCCAGCAGGCCCAGCAACATGCGGAGCTACATGCCTGTCTACTGCAACACCAACGGAGGATGGAGGACAGACAGGCTGAGCTCGTGACGGTGTTCACGGGAATTCACACTACACTCCGTCGGATGGCCGACAACATGGGCAACCCTCCCTGTGCCAGAAGGCGTAGAACATCACCACCCACAGGGAGGGATCAGGAGGAGGAGGAGGAAACATCCGATGGAGCATCCCAAACATCGTCACGGCCTGCTTCTGAGGGTCCCCGCAGGAGGCCGGGTCGTCCACGGAAACAACCGTGAGGGTCGGCGCTACAGCACCATCTCCCAGGACACCTGGCCTGGCACCTGGCCCACTGGAGCAACAGCATCACAGCATCAAAAGACATTCTCTGCCACATGGCCTTGCTGGTCACTGTCTGACCAATGTTGACAAAGACTGTGGCATGGACTCTGAGGATTTCAAATGGCAAGGACACCAACTCCCCTAGTGAACTTTGGATTCCACACACCCGGAGAGCCCCTCATGTCAAACACCCCCCCCCCCCCACTAAAATAAAAAGTCACACCATGAAGAGAAGATGCCTGCTGGTTGCATTATTACCTTACATGTGTCTTGTAAAGTCTAACCATGCCTGAGTTCTCTTTTGACTTAAACCATCCACACCCTGGGGCCTGAGTCTGGCACAGGACACACATGGGTCACAGTGTATTAGGCAAGACAGACATGGAGCACCATACACACCCGTGATGGGCCCAACCAGCTGAGGGGGTGGCCGCACAACCGTGCCGACAGACATATTGAGTACAGCAACAGTCATGCGCAGAGGTCAGGGATCATGTGGAGTGTCCTGGGGGGCACCCAGGTATGTGTAGACAGGTGGCAGAACCATGTCCTGCAAGCTTGGGTCCGGTGGATGCAGAGAATGGTGGCCTGGCCAACGTTGGATGCATGGGGATGGCACATGTCACAATACCCACACAGTCATGGACATCATGCACAATACACAGTCTAATCCCACACAAACAGCTTGCATCTTGCTACTCGACACATAGACACATAGCCACTATCACGGAAAACCATGCCAGACATGCCGGATGCACCGTGGCAACACACCAGCATTGACTGAGAAGAGGCACCTTGGAGGCATAGGGACACCTTTATTAGTCATGTATTCGGGACTGCAGAGGCAACTTGAAGTACACATGAACAGTTCATGTGTAGTAACATGTGGGTCCAACACTGGCACCCCCCTTCTGCAGCACAAATGCGTGATAGCCATGGAACTGGCACACAAGTGTCGGCTAACAGCTAAACACCCCCAGCTGCTCACGGAGAGCCTGCCATACACCATTGATCCGCTGATGTGGAAGTCCCACAGCATGTCAAGCCAATGCAAACCGTATGTGTCCGAGGGCAGTGTTACACACATTGATGCCATCATCACATTCCACAATCCCATCACTGATGACTGTCAACAAGTCTGACCATCTATTCAGGTGTACCCAGCTGCATGTAATGTGTACCATGGTTATGCTACATGTCTGCAGAGGAACCAAACATCGACAGGGGCAGTGTGCATACATCGTCAACAACTGCCACACCCAATACACCCCTGATGCATCCCTTACCCTAAGGTGACTTCCAAACGTGTCCTTGCCTGTAACGCTGAGTCAGCACACGATGACGTGTCCATGAGGAATAGCAGTGCCACAACAATGCAAACAGCAGACGGCATGCGCAAGTACCTGTGGAAGAGAGACACACAAGAAGTCAGCCACAAAAAGCACAGCCACTTGCGATGTGCATGTACTCGACACATGTATGGATGACAACATGCTAGGTCACAATTATGACTGGGGAAATACAACCATCACTGGCACCATCACTCCAGTGACACACCCACACACACCCGTGTACGTGTCGTACCCCCCCTGTATGTACACCCCTGTACGTGTGGTACCCCCTGTGTATGTACACCCGTGTACGTGTCGTACCCCCCGTGTATGTACACCCGTGTACGTGTCGTACCCCCCGTGTATGTACACCCCTGTACGTGTCGTACCCCCCGTGTATGTACACCCATGTACGTGTCGTACCCCCCCTGTATGTACACCCCTGTGCGTGTCGTACCCCCGTGTATGTACACCCGTGTACGTGTCCTACCCCCCCCTCTACGTACGTGTCATACCCCCGTGTATCTACACCCGTGTACGTTAGAGTCGTACCCCCACCACAACATTCTAAGTACGGAGCGCACCCCAGGCCCCAACATCACAACCGCATGTACGAGTCGTACCAAGCCACACACAAGGACAGCACTGTACAACAAAATGGCCCATGTACACACCGTACACACACTAAAAACGCACGTACACAACCAGGACAAACCAAAACGACACAAGAATACACCATTCGAATGGCACAAAGCCACTAAACATGTCCAACAACCACTAAAACAACACATTCACTGACCTGCAGGGAGCAAATCAGCCTTGTGGTGTGTGGGAATGTCTGCTCGTCAGCAGGTGGACTGCGTGCTTGTAGACAAGGGTGGCCAGTGCCAGCACCCCCCCTCTCCTCCATGGCAAAACACAGGGCCATGTCACAACCTGTGCACGAGCACAACGACAGCTACCTGCATCATTGAAGTGTGTGGAACAACTTCATGTGCCCACGTACAGTGCAACACGGAAGGCGCCAATGCACGGCTCGCCACACCTGCCCACTCCACTGCTGACTGCAGTCACACTTGACACAGCAAGTAAGACTGAGCCACACATAGTTAAAGTCGCCAAAGCTGTGCCCAAGGGACATACCCATGCACAAGTGCACTGTGAGTGGAATGCTAGACAGATCCAAATTCCCAGAGGAAATGTTCCAACTTTGAAACTAATGAAACATGGATGTTGCATGGAACAAAATTAACATTGTCTCTCTCACACACAGGTCAACGTCGTGGTTCACCCCCCAACACTGGGGGGGAAGACTCACAGGACCCGGCTCTGCGGGAGGCCGATGCCACCGGCAGCGACGACTCTCACCACTCTGTGGACGACCCCGACCAACCTGGCCCCTCTGGTGTCCAACGACCTGCAGCACCTGCGTCAGGTACAACGGGGCCAACCACCACCCCCACTCCTGCCACATCCCAGGAGACACCCAGGATCCCTGCCCCACCACCACAAAGCAGCCAGTCTGTCCAGGAGGGACAAGGTTCTCCGGGCACCCAGGAGGAGGCAGGCAACACCGCAAATGCCATCCCTCAGGGGTCCCGGAGACCCGATGTGCCCACAACGGCAGGCCAGGCGCAAGTGGGCAGGGGTGGTGGGAGTGGAGGACGGCGGAGGCGCCAGCCTGACCAGTTGGCTGGGGAACCGGTATATGCCCATGTCCGAAACATCCTGGACACATACCGGCAGGACACCACGGGCATGGCCCAGGTTGTGACCGTCCTCGAGGGGATCAAGACCCAGCAGGCCCAGCAACATGCGGAGCTACATGCCTGTCTACTGCAACACCAACGGAGGATGGAGGACAGACAGGCTGAGCTCGTGACGGTGTTCACGGGAATTCACACTACACTCCGTCGGATGGCCGACAACATGGGCAACCCTCCCTGTGCCAGAAGGCGTAGAACATCACCACCCACAGGGAGGGATCAGGAGGAGGAGGAGGAAACATCCGATGGAGCATCCCAAACATCGTCATGGCCTGCTTCTGAGGGTCCCCGCAGGAGGCCGGGTCGTCCACGGAAACAACCGTGAGGGTCGGCGCTACAGCATCATCTCCCAGGACACCTGGCCTGGCACCTGGCCCACTGGAGCAACAGCATCACAGCATCAAAAGACATTCTCTGCCACATGGCCTTGCTGGTCACTGTCTGACCAATGTTGACAAAGACTGTGGCATGGACTCTGAGGATTTCAAATGGCAAGGACACCAACTCCCCTAGTGAACTTTGGATTCCACACACCCGGAGAGCCCCTCATGTCAAACACCCCCCCCCCCCACTAAAATAAAAAGTCACACCATGAAGAGAAGATGCCTGCTGGTTGCATTATTACCTTACATGTGTCTTGTAAAGTCTAACCATGCCTGAGTTCTCTTTTGACTTAAACCATCCACACCCTGGGGCCTGAGTCTGGCACAGGACACACATGGGTCACAGTGTATTAGGCAAGACAGACATGGAGCACCATACACACCCGTGATGGGCCCAACCAGCTGAGGGGGTGGCCGCACAACCGTGCCGACAGACATATTGAGTACAGCAACAGTCATGCGCAGAGGTCAGGGATCATGTGGAGTGTCCTGGGGGACACCCAGGTATGTGTAGACAGGTGGCAGAACCATGTCCTGCAAGCTTGAGTCCGGTGGATGCAGAGAATGGTGGCCTGGCCAACGTTGGATGCATGGGGATGGCACATGTCACAATACCCACACAGTCATGGACATCATGCACAATACACAGTCTAATCCCACACAAACAGCTTGCATCTTGCTACTCGACACATAGACACATAGCCACTATCACGGAAAACCATGCCAGACATGCCGGATGTACCGTGGCAACACACCAGCATTGACTGAGAAGAGGCACCTTGGAGGCATAGGGACACCTTTATTAGTCATGTATTCGGGATTGCAGAGGCAACTCGAAGTACACATGAACAGTTCATGTGGAGTAACATGTGGGTCCAACACTGGCACCCCCCTTCTGCAGCACAAATGCGTGATAGCCATGGAACTGGCACACAAGTGTCGGCTAACAGCTAAACACCCCCAGCTGCTCACGGAGAGCCTGCCATACACCATTGATCCGCTGATGTGGAAGTCCCACAGCATGTCAAGCCAATGCAAACCGTATGTGTCCGAGGGCAGTGTTACACACATTGATGCCATCATCACATTCCACAATCCCATCACTGATGACTGTCAACAAGTCTGACCATCTATTCAGGTGTACCCAGCTGCATGTAATGTGTACCATGGTGATGCTACATGTCTGCAGAGGAACCAAACATCGACAGGGGCAGTGTGCATACATCGTCAACAACTGCCACACCCAATACACCCCTGATGCATCCCTTACCCTAAGGTGACTTCCAAACGTGTCCGTGCCTGTAACGCTGAGTCAGCACACGATTACGTGTCCATGAGGAATAGCAGTGCCACAACAATGCAAACAGCAGACGGCATGCGCAAGTACCTGGGGAAGAGAGACACACAAGAAGTCAGCCACAAAAAGCACAGCCACTTGCATGTGCATGTACTCGACACATGTATGGATGACAACATGCTAGGTCACAATTATAACTGGGGAAATACAACCATCACTGGCACCATCACTCCAGTGACACACCCACACACACCTGTGTACGTGTCGTACCCCCCCTGTATGTACACCCCTGTACGTGTGGTACCCCCGTGTATGTACACCCGTGTACGTGTCGTACCCCCCGTGTATGTACACCCGTGTACGTGTCGTACCCCCGTGTATGTACACCCCTGTACGTGTCGTACCCCCCGTGTATGTACACCCGTGTCGTACCCCCCCTGTATGTACACCCCTGTACGTGTTGTACCCCCCGTGTATGTACACCCGTGTACGTGTCCTACCCCCCCTCTACGTACGTGTCATACCCCCGTGTATCTACACCCGTGTACGTTAGAGTCGTACCCCCACCCGCGTATGCATGGAGCGTACCCCCACCACAACATTCTAAGTACGGAGCGCACCCCAGGCCCCAACATCACAACCGCATGTACGAGTCGTACCAAGCCACACACAAGGACAGCACTGTACAACAAAATGGCCCATGTACACACCGTACACACGCTAAAAACGCACGTACACAACCAGGACAAACCAAAACGACACAAGAATACACCATTCGAATGGCACAAAGCCACTAAACATGTCCAACAACCACTAAAACAACACATTCACTGACCTGCAGGGAGCAAATCAGCCTTGTGGTGTGTGGGAATGTCTGCTCGTCAGCAGGTGGACTGCGTGCATGTAGACAAGGGTGGCCAGTGCCAGCACCCCCCCTCTCCTCCATGGCAAAACACAGGGCCATGTCACAACCTGTGCACGAGCACAACGACAGCTACCTGCATCATTGAAGTGTGTGGAACAACTTCATGTGCCCACGTACAGTGCAACACGGAAGGCGCAAATGCACGGCTCGCCACACCTGCCCACTCCACTGCTGACTGCAGTCACACTTGACGCAGCAAGTAAGACTGTGCCACACATAGTTAAAGTCGCCAAAGCTGTGCCCAAGGGACATACCCATGCACAAGTGCACTGTGAGTGGAATGCTAGACAGATCCAAATTCCCAGAGGAAATGTTCCAACTTTGAAACTAATGAAACATGGATGTTGCATGGAACAAAATTAACATTGTCTCTCTCACACACAGGTCAACGTCGTGGTTCACCCCCCAACACTGGGGGGGAAGACTCACAGGACCCGGCTCTGCGGGAGGCCGATGCCACCGGCAGCGACGACTCTCACCACTCTGTGGACGACCCCAACCAACCTGGCCCCTCTGGTGTCCAACGACCTGCAGCACCTGCGTCAGGTACAACGGGGCCAACCACCACCCCCACTCCTGCCACATCCCAGGAGACACCCAGGATCCCTGCCCCACCACCACAAAGCAGCCAGTCTGTCCAGGAGGGACAAGGTTCTCCGGGCACCCAGGAGGAGGCAGGCAACACCGCAAATGCCATCCCTCAGGGGTCCCGGAGACCCGATGTGCCCACAACGGCAGGCCAGGCGCAAGTGGGCAGGGGTGGTGGGAGTGGAGGACGGCGGAGGCGCCAGCCTGACCAGTTGGCTGGGGAACCGGTATATGCCCATGTCCGAAACATCCTGGACACATACCGGCAGGACACCACGGGCATGGCCCAGGTTGTGACCGTCCTCGAGGGGATCAAGACCCAGCAGGCCCAGCAACATGCGGAGCTACATGCCTGTCTACTGCAACACCAACGGAGGATGGAGGACAGACAGGCTGAGCTCGTGACGGTGTTCACGGGAATTCACACTACACTCCGTCGAATGGCCGACAACATGGGCAACCCTCCCTGTGCCAGAAGGCGTAGAACATCACCACCCACAGGGAGGGATCAGGAGGAGGAGGAGGAAACATCCGATGGAGCATCCCAAACATCGTCACGGCCTGCTTCTGAGGGTCCCCGTAGGAGGCCGGGTCGTCCACGGAAACAACCGTGAGGGTCGGCGCTACAGCACCATCTCCCAGGACACCTGGCCTGGCACCTGGCCCACTGGAGCAACAGCATCACAGCATCAAAAGACATTCTCTGCCACATGGCCTTGCTTGTCACTGTCTGACCAATGTTGACAAAGACTGTGGCATGGACTCTGAGGATTTCAAATGGCAAGGACACCAACTCCCCTAGTGAACTTTGGATTCCACACACCCGGAGAGCCCCTCATGTCAAACACCCCCCCCCCCACTAAAATAAAAAGTCACACCATGAAGAGAAGATGCCTGCTGGTTGCATTATTACCTTACATGTGTCTTGTAAAGTCTAACCATGCCTGAGTTCTCTTTTGACTTAAACCATCCACACCCTGGGGCCTGAGTCTGGCACAGGACACACATGGGTCACAGTGTATTAGGCAAGACAGACATGGAGCACCATACACACCCGTGATGGGCCCAACCAGCTGAGGGGGTGGCCGCACAACCGTGCCGACAGACATATTGAGTACAGCAACAGTCATGCGCAGAGGTCAGGGATCATGTGGAGTGTCCTGGGGGGCACCCAGGTATGTGTAGACAGGTGGCAGAACCATGTCCTGCAAGCTTGAGTCCGGTGGATGCAGAGAATGGTGGCCTGGCCAACGTTGGATGCATGGGGATGGCACATGTCACAATACCCACACAGTCATGGACATCATGCACAATACACAGTCTAATCCCACACAAACAGCTTGCATCTTGCTACTCGACACATAGACACATAGCCACTATCACGGAAAACCATGCCAGACATGCCGGATGCACCGTGGCAACACACCAGCATTGACTGAGAAGAGGCACCTTGGAGGCATAGGGACACCTTTATTAGTCATGTATTCGGGATTGCAGAGGCAACTCGAAGTACACATGAACAGTTCATGTGGAGTAACATGTGGGTCCAACACTGGCACCCCCCTTCTGCAGCACAAATGCGTGATAGCCATGGAACTGGCACAAAAGTGTCGGCTAACAGCTAAACACCCCCAGCTGCTCACGGAGAGCCTGCCATACACCATTGATCCGCTGATGTGGAAGTCCCACAGCATGTCAAGCCAATGCAAACCGTATGTGTCCAAAGGCAGTGTTACACACATTGATGCCATCATCACATTCCACAATCCCATCACTGATGACTGTCAACAAGTCTGACCATCTATTCAGGTGTACCCAGCTGCATGTAATGTGTACCATGGTGATGCTAGATGTCTGCAGAGGAACCAAACATCGACAGGGGCAGTGTGCATACATCGTCAACAACTGCCACACCCAATACACCCCTGATGCATCCCTTACCCTAAGGTAACTTCCAAACGTGTCCGTGCCTGTAACGCTGAGTCAGCACACGATGACGTGTCCATGAGAAATAGCAGTGCCACAACAATGCAAACAGCAGACGGCATGCGCAAGTACCTGGGGAAGAGAGACACACAAGAAGTCAGCCACAAAAAGCACAGCCACTTGCATGTGCATGTACTCGACACATGTATGGATGACAACATGCTAGGTCACAATTATGACTGGGGAAATACAACCATCACTGGAACCATCACTCCAGTGACACACCCACACACACCTCTGACTCACGTGCCATACATGCCGGTGGAGACACACATCGCAACACATGCCACACGGGGACCAATGCGTGCACACTCAGACACTGGTACTCACCACTAAGCAAAGAAGTCGCGTATGAGCCGAGTCCGGATGTCCTCTTGCGGCTCCACATCCTCCACATCACTAGCCCCATTGCCAAGCCCTTCGTCCTCCACGGGTGGATGGTCCTGGTCATCTTGATCCAGGATGAGTGGCACAGCTTTCTCAACTGCCATGTTGTGCAGCATGGAGCAGACCATGAAGATTTTGCAGACCTTCGCCGGGGCATATGGGAGGGCGCCGCCGGTCTTGTGGAGGCATCTGAATCGGCTCTTCAGGAGGCCAAACGTCCTCTCTATTACTCGCCTTGTCCAGCCATGGGCGGTGTTGTAGCGGAGCTGGGCCGGCGTGATGGGGTTGCGGAGAGGTGTGATCAGCCATGGCATGTTGGGATAGCCAGCGTCCCCTACATGGAAAGCACATGGACATAAGTAGGACAGGAGAAGCGGTCGTGCTGGAAGTCTACGCAAAATACAGGACAGACAGTGTGTACCCACCAACAACACATGCTCGTTCGTTGCGCAGCTGCATCATCATTTCAGGCATCCTGCTACGCCTCATGATGTAGGCATCGTGTGCTGATCCTGGAAAGCGAGCACAGACATGTGAAATCACCATGTTGGACAGACACACCACAAGGGCATTGATGGAGTGGTAGTGCTTGTGATTCCGGTACGCTACCTCCTGTGCGTGTGGTGGTACCAAAGCCACATGTGTCCCATCTATGGACCCAATGACATGGGGCATCCCTCCCAGGGCATAGAATCCACGCTTGACCCCAGTCAACATTTCTGGGGTAGGAAAATGGATGAAGTCATCCAGGTGAATCAACATGGCCTCTAAGAAATCATGCAGCACACGGCAGAACATGCTCTGGGACATGCCACCAACATGAGCTATGGTATTTTGAAAGGTACCCGTGGCTAGAAAATGTAGGGCTGCCATTACCTTCAGCTTGGGTGTCAGTGCCGTAGGATACCTGTGCTGCGGTTGCAGGTGTGGTGCCAGTCTCGCCGTCAACTCCAGAATCAACCGTTGGGGGAAGCGGTAGCACCGGATACAGTCATTCTCCCGCATGGCAGCCAAGTCTGGAATTGGTTGGTGAAGAGGCGGCGCTCTGCAGTAATTTGGAAGTGACAAGGAAGAGTGAGTGCACCACAACAACAATTTATTTGGACAGAGCACATGTTAATCTGTCAATACACATATGCTACATACGGAGTCAGGTATGTGCTACATGCCCTGGACACGTATGGCTGCCAGGTGACACTCCTACCAAGACCCAGCTACACACAGAGATTGTGAACCTCCACATGCCATGGCATGGGATTAGCTGTGTCCCAGTGCAAGTGAACAGGCAGACGCAAGACAGGAGTGACATACATCCACACATCAGCAGAAGTAGGATGTCGATTGCAGAGACTGGTAGCGGAACACTAGAGCCACAGGTCACATGACATTACACTAGGACAGCCCACACACCTTGCCATGAAGGTGTACATGTCATGACTCACCACACATTCATAGAGAGGATGCAGACATGTCCTTGTTACGCTACTCTGTGTCCCATGCATACATACGCACCTCACATCCGATACCACATGTGGCATGGTGTGCGGAACAGTGTGCCATGTCAATCTACACACAGACACATGTTGGTTGCTGCAACGGCTGCAGCTTTTGAGGGAGCTCCAACATCAACCTAATGGGAACCACACACATATACATGACATAGTCACATCGTGCACCGTGTGTAGTGACATGTCAGGTGTGGTAACCCCTGTACCGGGCCTCAGGGGACACTTCCGTGTGTTGGTGTCCGTGCCATGCCAGTGACGCTCATCCCAAGTGTGCAGTACGACATGCACACATGTCAAAGGAGTCAAGGGCATGCCTGGCACACATTGCACCGTCACACATTACATATGTACACATCTCATCATACATCTGGTGCCTTCTGGACTCAGGAGTAATGTGCCACATCACAGCCTTTCACACCTGTGCCCCACACATGTAGTACTGCCCAGAAAATGCCTTGATGTCCATCCATGGACAAGTATGTCAGCCCTATTCCTTCCTGTGTGCTGCCTGTCACCACTGTGATGTGTGAAAACCACCGTACTTCTGCTAAGAGGGCCTGTGTACGTTCCCGTATCACTATGGGAGTGCTGCCGTATGTGTACCCATAGTGATGGTGAGCGTACAGGCATGTGTACGGTCCGTACCACTACGAGTACGCATACGCAAGAACAACCATAGTGATAGGGAGCGTACAGGCGTGTGTACGGGCCGTACCACTACGAGTACGCATACGCAAGAACACCCATAGTGATAGGGAGCGTACAGGCGTGTGTACGGGCCGTACCACTACGAGTACGCATACGCAAGAACACCCATAGTGATAGGGAGCGTACAGGCGTGTGTACGGGCCGTACCACTATGAGTACGCATACGCGAGGACACCCATAGTGATAGGGAGCGTACAGGTGTGTGTACGGGCCGTACCACTACGAGTACGCATACGCAAGAACACCCATAGTGGTACGGGCCGTACAAGCGTGCGTACGTTCACTATCACTATGGGTGTCCTTGCGTATGCGTACTCGTAGTGGTACGGCCCGTACACACGCCTGTACGCCCCCTATCACTATGGGTGTCCTCGCGTATGCGTACTCGTAGTGGTACGGCCCGTACACACGCCTGTACGCTCCCTATCACTATGGGTGTCCTCGCGTATGCGTACTCATAGTGGTACGGCCCGTACACACGCCTGTACGCTCCCAATCACTATGGGTGTCCTCGCGTATGCGTACTCGTAGTGGTACAGCCCGTACACACGCCTGTACGCTCCCTATCACTATGGGTGTCCTCGCGTATGCGTACTCGTAGTGGTACGGCCGGTACACACGCCTGTACGCTCACTATCACTACGAGTACGCATACGCGAGGACACCCATAGTGATAGGGAGCGTACAGGCGTGTGTACGGGCCGTACCACTACGAGTACGTATACGCGAGGACACCCATAGTGATAGGGAGCGTACAGGCATGTGTACGGGCCATACCACTACGAGTACGCATACGCGAGGACACCCATAGTGATAGTGAACGTACGCACGCGTGTACGGGCCGTTGCTATGCATTTGGGGTGCCCTAGGGCCCCGGAACGCACCGTACCTGTGTGTGAAGCTCAAAATTACATAGGGGACACATGAGGGACAAGTATTAAGGCCTACATGCATGCTGGTTGTCATGGAGACCAAGTTTAAATTTTGAATGTGTTCTGGAAGGTGCACAGCAGAAGTCAGTTGGAATGAATCTACTTTGTTGCAATGTGTTTGTGGGGTTGACATCATGCTGAAGAAAAAAACAGAATAAGAACCCACTGACTGTGCTAGGTTTGAAAGGATTGGAGGAAACATAGGATGCAAATGTGAGTGACCAATCACTCTGTACTCCTGTGCATGAAATAGGCCAGCAAGGCAGATATAAGGCAGCCAGGTCCCATGAGGGAGCACTTGCCTGCACATATTTGTATTCCACGACCCAGCTGCTGCTACTGATTCCCTGCAACCATGTCAAGGGCTGTGGAGAGGTCACAGCCATTCACCCTGGAGGAGAACCTGGCTTTGCTGGATGTGATCCTCCCACAGTACCCCATGCTGTATGGGCGAGCAGGTTATCAGGTGAGTGCAGAGTCCACTAGCACAGACTGTGTCCCTTTTTTGTGACTGTGACTTCTGCCATTGTGTCCAGGTGTAACACACATGCTATGTTCTGTAGGGGGGGTCTCAGGGGGGGGGATGCCTGATGTCTCCCAGCAGTGCCCAGAGACAGGAGGGGTGGGTGCAGAGTCCTCCCAGCAGTGCCCAGAGACAGGAGGGGTGGGTGCAGAGTCCTCCCAGCAGTGCCCAGAGACAGGAGGGGTGGGTGCAGAGTCCTCCCAGCAGTGCCCAGAGACAGGAGGGGTGGGTGCCTAACACTCCCAGCAGTGCTCAGAGACAGGAGGGGTGGGTGCAGAGCCCTCCCAGCAGTGCCCAGAGACAGGAGGGGTGGGTGCAGAGTCCTCCCAGCAGTGCCCAGAGACAGGAGGGGTGGGTGCCTAACCCTCCCAGCAGTGCCCAGAGACAGGAGGGGTGGGTGCAGAGTCCTCCCAGCAGTGCCCAGAGACAGGAGGGGTGGGTGCCTAACACTCCCAGCAGTGCCCAGAGACAGGAGGGGTGTGTGCCTATCACTCCCAGCAGTGCCCAGAGACAGGAGGGGTGGGTGCCTATCACTCCCAGCAGTGCCCAGAGACAGGAGGGGTGGGTGCAGAGTCCTCCCAGCAGTGCCCAGAGACAGGAGGGGTGGGTGCAGAGTCCTCCCAGCAGTGCCCAGAGACAGGAGGGGTGGGTGCAGAGTCCTCCCAGCAGTGCCCAGAGACAGGAGGGGTGGGTGCCTAACACTCCCAGCAGTGCCCAGAGACAGGAGGGGTGGGTGCAGAGTACTCCCAGCAGTGCCCAGAGACAGGAGGGGTGGGTGCCTAACACTCCCAGCAGTGCCCAGAGACAGGAGGGGTGTGTGCCTATCACTCCCAGCAGTGCCCAGAGACAGGAGGGGTGGGTGCCTATCACTCCCAGCAGTGCCCAGAGACAGGAGGGGTGGGTGCCTATCACTCCCAGCAGTGCCCAGAGACAGGAGGGGTGGGTGCAGAGTCCTCCCAGCAGTGCCCAGAGACAGGAGGGGTGGGTGCAGAGTCCTCCCAGCAGTGCCCAGAGACAGGAGGGGTGGGTGCCTAACACTCCCAGCAGTGCCCAGAGACAGGAGGGGTGGGTGCCTATCACTCCCAGCAGTGCCCAGAGACAGGAGGGGTGGGTGCAGAGTCCTCCCAGCAGTGCCCAGAGACAGGAGGGGTGGGTGCAGAGTCCTCCCAGCAGTGCCCAGAGACAGGAGGGGTGGGTGCCTAACACTCCCAGCAGTGCCCAGAGACAGGAGGGGTGGGTGCAGAGTCCTCCCAGCAGTGCCCAGAGACAGGAGGGGTGTGTGCCTATCCCTCCCAGCAGTGCCCAGAGACAGGAGGGGTGGGTGCAGAGTCCTCCCAGCAGTGCCCAGACGCAGGAGGGGTGGGTGTGATGCACAGTGTGAGCCTTGATCATTGATTGTGTCTTTGCCCTCATTCCACCTGTGTACTTTCACTGGCACGTACTGCTTTTGCCCTTCCCCAGAGGAGAATGTCCCTATGGCAAAGGTGCAATGCGTTGGCTGCATGACATGCCTTGTTGTAACCAGCTAATGTCTTCTCATATCTGTCTCTGTGACATGTTGCAGGTGTATTGATGTAGTGTCACTTGTTCATCCTCACAGGTAGGCGCCTCTGCCAAGGAGCAGATATGGCTGACCGCCGTCAGCGCCGTAAGGAGTGCGAATGGTCGGAAGCGGCGCCTGTCCCAGGTGAGGAAACGCTGGCAGGATATCCGGTGCTGGACGCGGAGGACTCACCTGAGAGCCATAAGAACCGCGGGCGCCGCCGTCTCTCCCACATCCACAAGCGTGTGCTGGCGGTGGTCTTTCCAGACTTGGACAGGCGCTTACAGGAGATGCAGCAGCAGGAAGGGGGTAGGTACATGTGTGTTTGTTGTGTTTCACCAGCATTTGTAAGTGCACTGTTCCATGGATACACTGCCAGGGTTTAATGGTGCTGTGCAGATCCTGTTACCCACAGTATTGCAGTGCTCTCCTGCTTCCCTTCCCCTCCTTGCAATGTGTTTCCTGGTCTGTGTGTAGTCACTCCGTCACAAGGTTATGTAGCCTGGCACCTTCTCCACGTGTACTATGCCTGCAGCATCATGTGTGGGGGTGGTGTGTAACAGGTTTTGGGACCTTGCCTGTGCCCTGTCCAGTTCTGGACTTGTGGGTTCCATGTCAGTTGGCACTAATGCTGAGTCCAGACATGGGAGTTAGTCGCTCAAGTGTGAGGCCTTACAGCACGCATGTCCTATGTGGTGGCCTGTGACATGATGTGCATGAGTGTGCGGTACGCATAGTGCAGGGATAGTAGCGTGTGTTGCAGTCATTCCCATTCAAGAGCATGGAGTTGTGTGGCCACTACTGTCCCCAGGGGCATATTTTCCTAGGTATCATGTGTGTAATCCGAAAATGTCGACAATCTCTGTGTCTACAGCATAGGTTGTGCTCAGTGCCATTGTCCCCTGGCCCAATGTATATTGACGTGAAATGTAGTACAAGTGTCCACTGTACAGCCTGACCTGATTTTCCTTGTTCATACTCACGGTGGCCATTGCCTGTGTGTCTTGTTACAATCATCTGATGATGCCCATTTGTACATGATTATTTGGACAGGCGCACCTTGGGTATTTTGTGTGCAATATTGAATTTGTGCATCCCATGTGTATTTCACCCAGACTAAGAGATGTAAGTGCTTCCTGTGTCTCCAAAGAATTGTCTCATGTAGGTGGTGGGTGGTGCGGCCATGGCCTACATGTCAAAACCAGAAATCTCCTTGCTAGGACTGGCCAGCGTGTGATGTTTGTCTGGACATACACTCAAAGTGCAGTGAGCCAGTCAGGGTGGGCATGTTTTCAGTATTACCTATGCTGCATGTGCCTCTAGTTCCTGGCTATGGTCCCTGCTCATCCCTATTTCCTGCCACGCTGTGTGGTGCAGATGCAGTGCTGGATTGTCCCCAGGGCCTTGCTCCTCAGTCAAAATTCCATTTCATCTCATTTGCTATTGTGTCATGCTCTCCATAGTTTTTCAGTGGCATGGTGGGTCAAACAACTGTGTCTTGCATGCCCTACATATGTACCTTGTTTTGTAGATGTAACTCTTCTTTTGTTTCAGGCTATGCACTGTAACCTATGTAGATTGGACTCATGTGACATATGTATACAGGTGTATGATTAATTTCTGTCTCTTCACCCTGCCCACAGCATCGTCGGGGGACACGGAGGGAGACATGGGCACAGACGGAGCAGAGTGACCGAGCACCAGTGCCAGCGGTGACATCGTGGCTGGCACATTGAGTGGGACGGAGGCGGAGGAGAGTGAAGCCGGGGACCTGTCGACTGGCACAACAGAGTATGAAGCTGACGGGTCCGAGGATGATCTCTCCGAGTGGGCGGAGGCTGCACCACCATCTGACAGCAGCACTACATCTCGCCCCGCCCCCTCCATTGCCATCAGCCGCCTCCCACTTGCTCGTGTCCCTTCCCAGCGTGCCCAGTCACCGCATGTCTCCTTCATGCCAGGCACCGCACCCCCTGCCCCTGTCTCCACTGCTGCCGCCAATGCGAGTCTGTGGACATCCAGCGGCAGTTGCAGATTGGTCAGGCTGCGATCCTTAATGTCCTCCATGGCCACAGCCAGGTCCTCAACAACATGGAGGCATACTTGGAGGGCATTCACTCATCGCAGGCTGAGCAACGCAGCTTGCTGGGGTCGATAGACTCGACACTGACTGCAGCAGTGGGTCTCCTGCAGTGCTACGTCCCACCCCCTACCCCTGCCCCATCCACACTTCCCACTCCCATGCCTGTCCCACGTACACCCAGATGTCAGCATGCACCCACCACAACACACACAGGCACCACACCAGCAGGGAAGGTCCACCGCACACCTTCTGACACACACACACAGGGTGAAGTAGGCACACCCACTGGGTCGGGGGGCAAACGTGTGACACGCAGCCAGAGTGGGAGTCTGCATTCTACCAAATCCACTCCCTCCAAATCCCCTCCCCTCAGCTCTCCTGGCCACATCTCCCCCAAAGACTCCTTCATGGCTGCTCTGTCCCTGAGCCCCACAGTGACACCACCACGCAAGCGGTCAAGGAAGTCCCCGGTCAGGGTGGTTGATTCCCCCCCCCCATCCACACCCTCCCCCAGTGGCGCTGCGACCCATCCCTCTGACCCCTCCCCCTCCTTGGGGCCTGTGGTTCCTTCGGGTGCAGGGGATTCCCTGGAGGACCTTGCTAAGGTGTGCAGCGAGCTCCTAGAGTCCACCTTTGGCCCTGCCCCACCCCCTGTGGTGGAGTCCTCCATCCCTGCACCCACAACGCCTACCCTTCGCCATCCTGTCCCTGCGGTGCCTGTTCCTTCCCCCCCACATGATGCCCTCACCCCTGTGGAAGACGACGGAATCTAACTGTGCAGGCAAGCTAGGGGACACGCATCCCACTGTGTCCCCCATCCAGCTGTGACTTCTGGACTGCCCTATGGGCTTTGTAAATATTGAACTTCCTACAAACAAGATTTTTTGGATCATGCTGAATAAAGCAATTTATTTTGTTCCCTTGGAACACTACTGCTTTGCTGGTATTGCTGTTGGTGGGGCTGCTACATTGTTGTGGGTGGTGTTCATGTGTTGGGTGTGTGGAAAATGTAGTAGTGTGCTGGTCATAGGGGGGACCCTGGTATCTGTGTGCCATCACACGGTGTTAGCTATGTTTCTCTGTTCATGTATGCAGTTGCTGCATGGTGAAATTGTCCCAAGGTGTAATCCTGCCTCTGTGTACCCTGCCATCTTCCCTGCAGGGTGTTCCCAATATTTAGCGCTGAGCTGTGTGTACATTAGCTGGGTGTGTGACGGACTCCTTCAACTTTGCACATGCATGCTGAGCGATGTCTCCACCTGCATCATTTGTGGCATCCTTGGTAGTCATTGTACTTGTGTATGTGGACTATTGACATGACTTCATGTGGACATGTTTTCTTTTCGGCGCTATGCATGCGTATACTCCCAGCCTCGCACACATGTGGTACATGTACTGCAGGGTCTTTGTGCACCTGACTGACATTTGTGGGCAAGGTATCTGTGGCTACTCCACCCTTTGCGTTCCATGGGCACTGCAGGGAGGACTCTGCACTCACCCCTCTTATGTCTGGGCACTGCTGGGAGGACTCTGCACCCACCACTCTTGTGACTGGGCACTGCTGGGAGTGATAGGCACCCACCCCTCCTGTCTCTGGGCACTGCTGGGAGTGATAGTCACCCGCCCCTCCTGTCTCTGGGCACTGCTGGGAGGACTCTGCACACACCCCTCCTGTGTCTGGGCACTGCTGGGAGGACTCTGCACACACCCCTCCTGTGTCTGGGCACTGCTGGGAGTGATAGGCACCCACCCCTCCTGTCTCTGGGCACTGCTGGGAGGACTCTGCACACACCCCTCCTGTCTCTGGGCACTGCTGGGAGTGATAGGCACCCACCCCTCCTGTCTCTGGGCACTGCTGGGAGGACTCTGCACACACCCCTCCTGTGTCTGGGCACTGCTGGGAGTGATAGGCACCCACCCCTCCTGCCTCTGGGCACTGCTGGGAGTGATAGGCACCCACCCCTCCTGTCTCTGGGCACTGCTGGGAGGACTCTGCACCCACCACTCTTGTGACTGGGCACTGCTGCGAGTGATAGGCACCCACCCCTCCTGTCTCTGGGCACTGCTGGGAGTGATAGTCACCCACCCCTCCTGTCTCTGGGCACTGCTGGGAGGACTCTGCACACACCCCTCCTGTGTCTGGGCACTGCTGGGAGGACTCTGCACACACCCCTCCTGTGTCTGGGCACTGCTGGGAGTGATAGGCACCCACCCCTCCTGTCTCTGGGCACTGCTGGGAGTGATAGGCACCCACCCCTCCTGTCTCTGGGCACTGCTGGGAGGACTCTGCACACACCCCTCCTGTGTCTGGGCACTGCTGGGAGTGATAGGCACCCACCCTCCTGTCTCTGGGCACTGCTGGGAGTGATAGGCACCCACCCCTCCTGTCTCTGGGCACTGCTGGGAGGACTCTGCACACACCCCTCCTGTGTCTGGGCACTGCTGGGAGGACTCTGCACACACCCCTCCTGTGTCTGGGCACTGCTGGGAGTGATAGGCACCCACCCCTCCTGTCTCTGGGCACTGCTGGGAGTGATAGGCACCCACCCCTCCTGTCTCTGGGCACTGCTGGGAGGACTCTGCACACACCCCTCCTGTGTCTGGGCACTGCTGGGAGGACTCTGCACACACCCCTCCTGTGTCTGGGCACTGGTGGGAGGACTCTGCACACACCCCTCCTGTGTCTGGGCACTGCTGGGAGTGATAGGCACCCGCCCCTCCTGTCTCTGGGCACTGCTGGGAGGACTCTGCACACACCCCTCCTGTGTCTGGGCACTGGTGGGAGGACTCTGCACACACCCCTCCTGTGTCTGGGCACTGCTGGGAGTGATAGGCACCCACTCCTCCTGACTCTGGGCACTGCTGGGAGTGATAGGCACCCACCCCTCCTGTCTCTGGGCACTGCTGGGAGGACTCTGCACACACCCCTCCTGTGTCTGGGCACTGCTGGGAGTGATAGGCACCCACCCCTCCTGTATCTGGGCACTGCTGGGATTGATAGGCACCCACCCCTCCTGTCTCTGGGCACTGCTGGGAGGACTCTGCACCCACCACTCTTGTGACTGGGCACTGCTGGGAGTGATAGGCACCCACCCCTCCTGTCTCTGGGCACTGCTGGGAGTGATAGGCACCCACCCCTCCTGTCTCTGGGCACTGCTGGGAGGACTCTGCACACACCCCTCCTGTGTCTGGGCACTGCTGGGAGGACTCTGCACACACCCCTCCTGTGTCTGGGCACTGCTGGGAGTGATAGGCACCCACCCCTCCTGTCTCTGGGCACTGCTGGGAGGACTCTGCACCCACCCCTCCTGTCTCTGGGCACTGCTGGGAGTGATAGGCACCCACCCCTCCTGTGTCTGGGCACTGCTGGGAGGACTCTGCACACACCCCTCCTGTGTCTGGGCACTGCTGGGAGTGATAGGCACCCACCCCTCCTGTCTCTGGGCACTGCTGGGAGGACTCTGCACCCACCACTCTTGTGACTGGGCACTGCTGGGAGTGATAGGCACCCACCCCTCCTGTCTCTGGGCACTGCTGGGAGTGATAGTCACCCACCCCTCCTGTCTCTGGGCACTGCTGGGAGGACTCTGCACACACCCCTCCTGTGTCTGGGCACTGCTGGGAGGACTCTGCACACACCCCTCCTGTGTCTGGGCACTGCTGGGAGTGAATGGCACCCACCCCTCCTGTCTCTGGGCACTGCTGGGAGTGATAGGCACCCACCCCTCCTGTCTCTGGGCACTGCTGGGAGGACTCTGCACACACCCCTCCTGTGTCTGGGCACTGCTGGGAGGACTCTGCACACACCCCTCCTGTGTCTGGGCACTGCTGGGAGTGATAGGCACCCACCCCTCCTGTCTCTGGGCACTGCTGGGAGTGATAGGCACCCACCCCTCCTGTCTCTGGGCACTGCTGGGAGGACTCTGCACACACCCCTCCTGTGTCTGGGCACTGGTGGGAGGACTCTGCACACACCCCTCCTGTATCTGGGCACTGCTGGGAGTGATAGGCACCCACCCCTCCTGTCTCTGGGCACTGCTGGGAGGACTCTGCACCCACCCCTCTTGTCTCTGGGCACTGCTGGGAGTGATAGGCACCCACCCCTCCTGTCTCTGGGCAGTGCTGGGAGGACTCTGCACACACCCCTCCTGTGTCTGGGCACTGCTGGGAGTGATAGGCACCCACCCGTCCTGTCTATGGGCACTGCTGGGAGTGATAGGCACCCACCCCTCCTGTCTCTGGGCACTGCTGGGAGGACTCTGCACCCACCACTCTTGTGACTGGGCACTGCTGGGAGGACTCTGCACACACCCCTCCTGTTTCACAATATGTACGCTTAGAACATACACGTGTGTGGGTTCGCTCCATGCATACGAGGTGGGGGTACGTGTCGTACTTACACTGTTGGGGAGGGGGGTACGCTCCTTGCATACGTGGGTGGGGGTACGTGTCGTACTTACACTGTTGGGGTGGGTGGTACGCTCCATACGTACGCGGGTGGGGGTACGTGTCGTACTTACACTGTTGGCATGGGGGTACGCTCCTTGCATACGCGGGTGGGGGTACGTGTCATACTTACACTGTTGGGGTGGGGGGTACGCTCCTTGCATACGCGGGTGGGGGTACGTGTCGTACTTACACTGTTGGGGTGGGGGGTACGCTCCATACGTACGCGGGTGGGGGTACGTGTCGTACTTACACTGTTGGCATGGGGGGTACGCTCCTTGCATACGCGGGTGGGGGTACGTGTCGTACTTACACTGTTGGGGTGGGGGGTACGCTCCATACGTACGCGGGTGGGGGTAGGTGTCGTACTTACACTGTTGGCATGGGGGGTACGCTCCTTGCATACGCGGGTGGGGGTACGTGTCGTACTTACACTGTTGGGGTGGGGGGTACGCTCCTTGCATACGCGGGTGGGGGTACGTGTCGTACTTACACTGTTGGGGTGGGGGTACGCTCCATACGTACGCGGGTGGGGGTACGTGTCGTACTTACACTGTTGGCATGGAGGGTACGCTCCTTGCATACGCGGGTGGGGGTACGTGTCGTACTTACACTGTTGGCATGGGGGAGTATGCTCCTTGCATACGCGGGTGGGGGTACATGTCGTACTTACACTGTTGGGGTTGGGGGTACGCTCCATGCATACGGGGTGGGGGTACGGTCCGTACATATCCGTCCCCACGCTATGTGATGCTTGTGCGGGCCGTACCCAGGACTTTGCCACGTGGATACGAGCCGTCCCGCCATTGTTGGGGTGACGTAGGTGTGGGCATGGTACGACTCGTACCCACGCTCTTAAGGCGTGGGTACGGGACGTACCTGTCTGGTTGTGTTGCTGGTTCGCGACGTCAAGAACTTCCGTTGTGGCGGTCGCTGGCTTAGCTGGACACGCCCCCACCCCCTCGTAGTGACCAGGGCCTGAGGGTCAGGTATGTCCAGGGCATGAGTGCTGTGTGACTTTGGTGGGGGGTTTTGTGGCCTGCCCTGGTCCTGTCACCCCCCCCCCTTTCCCCCCTCCCTTTGTTGTTCTGACCTTCTGCGGCGTCTGCGTCGGAACCTGTAGAGGATGTCGACTGCTATGAGGGCCGGGATGGCACGTAGGTTCGTGTCCATGTCTGTCCGTCGCGTACGGGTACTCCTTGTTCGCGTCGTCCTGTCTGTCCGTCGCGTACCGGTACACCTTGTTCGCGTCGTCCTGATTTCCCGGCAGTTTTTGGCAGCCGGAAAATATTCACCGTGTGGGATGACGTCGGTGCGAATCGTAATTCCTGGTTCGTGAATGGCAGGCTGCGTGGGTCCCAACCTCACGTCGGCGCTTTCCCGGATCGTATTTGTACGTTTATTTTCGTCAGTCGGGGTTTTGTACGATTCGTACCGAAATGGTATTTCCGTGCGATTCGTAATTCCATGTTTGTATATTTTGACGACCGGGTACGCGTCGGACGGAGAATATGCTCCGTCCTACGGTTCGTACCCGGTTTTTACCGGATCGTGATCGGCGCCTCAATTTCTCGAATAGATTTCAGTACCCGATTTCGCATTCCTGCAAGGCCTAAACTAACCCAAATTATTCTTCTGGATTTGGAGTACAGACTTGCAGATGATAACCTATCTGAGCATTCGTATGACCCAATTTCTCGATGCGATAACATCTTTAAACTGAAACTGTATAGCTTTTAACTGACATTCTTCTCGTGAGAAATCTCTTCCCACATTTCTTTCAATTCCGTTTTCTCAGATTTAGTGATGTAAGATGTGACATACCTAGCAACAGCAATAGAATTGTCAGCTACATACTGAATATCCTTGTTAGCATTCCACATGGATAAAATGACTGGGTTGTAGTCATTTATATATTTTGACTCTTCTTTTCTTCTTAGGTTGTAGGTATTTTTCGGAGATTTTCTTGTAATAGTATGTCGCACAGCTGACATAAAACTGTTTACTCTTCCTTTTGAAATAACAGGTCGTGGAAATCCAAATCGACATTTTGTGTAGAATTTATCTTTACTCTTTTACTTTCGTCGACAGTATTTTCCACACCGATGACTTTGGAAACGTAAAACTTGCTCTTTTAAGTTTTTTTCTTCAGTGCTTTTAGGTATAGCACATGTTGCATATTCTTCAATGAAAGATAAAACTGCATCATCAGAATCTGTTCCAAATTTTGGGGCATCCTTGATCCACAACAGCATATGAATATGAGGAGCACCTCTTGCTTGGTACTCTTTTCTCCAAAAGAAATCCACAACTTCTCCAAGAGGTGGATTTTTTTTATTGCAGATGAAGGACATCATAGCCTCAAATCTATGATTGAAATATCTGCAAACATTAACCGGATCCAATGAGCACAATTCTCCTGCTGTCTTGTATTGGATGTTTTCAATATTTTAATTTGCCTCTCGAAGAAAATCCAATAAATCATCCCAAGCGTACTCAGCACAGCTTAGGGTAAGGAACCATGTAGGAGTTCCTAAATTCCGTGACATACATTTCAATTCTCCATGGCGTCAGTACCAATATTCATAAGTCCCACGCTGACAAGCCATCAGATTAATCAATTGAGATTCCAAATGATCATCTCGCTGTTGCACTTTGTTCATAAAATCCTTTGCAGACACATTATGTAGATGTACTCCAGTTTTTAAAATGTGATTTACTGCATAAGATAGTGCAGACAAGTCACTTTCAAATAAAAGATGGAACAAATAAGGAATACTTTGACGAAATCTTGGATCTTCTGCATATAATCTTGTAGTCCGATACTCAGAAGCAGAAATCTGTACTGGACGTTCATCATATCGTCCACCTTTTCCTGTAGGAAACAGCTGGGGAAAACAACGAGCTTCCAATACACTCACGGGAGTTCCTTTTGCTTTTTTCATCTGAAACAGATCAATAGTGGTTCCCATAACTTCTTTAGAATGAAGAGGATGTATGCTGAAATGTTCATAAATCTCTTCTTTTGACTTATCCACTTTTTCAATTTGCCCAGTTGGTGTTCCTGTGTCTGCTAGTAAAACTTCTTCATCTTCATCCATATAAATTGATTCATACCATTTATTATTTATTTTCAAATATAAATTTGCTCTTTGTACTTTTTGTACATCTACTAGCTCCTGCCAAATTTTCTTATTCTTTGTAGGTACACCATTAACCAGAATAACTAATGGTTCAGTTTCCAAACTATCTGCATCAATTGTTTCAATATTTTTTTTCAAATCTAATGGCAAATAGACAACTCTTCCTTTTAAACCTCTTTGTAAATCTGAAGGAGGTAATTTACCTGTTTTGGGCTCCATACGAACTATAGTCTGAAACGGATGGACACATTGAATGAGTATAGACTCATACGTATTTAAATCAGAAAGTTCTGCAGGAATATCAACCAATTCTAAATTATTATGTACAGCTCTAGCTGGCATTTTATTTTCTTCTAACTTGTTATAACAGTATTTACAAATACGCTGATCTTACACTGTTGGGGTGGGGGGTACGCTCCATACGTACGCGGGTGGGGGTACGTGTCGTACTTACACTGTTGGCATGGGGGGTACGCTCCTTGCATACGCGGGTGGGGGTACGTGTCGTACTTACACTGTTGGGGTGGGGGGTACGCTCCATACGTACGCGGGTGGGGGTAGGTGTCGTACTTACACTGTTGGCATGGGGGGTACGCTCCTTGCATACGCGGGTGGGGGTACGTGTCGTACTTACACTGTTGGGGTGGGGGGTACGCTCCTTGCATACGCGGGTGGGGGTACGTGTCGTACTTACACTGTTGGGGTGGGGGTACGCTCCATACGTACGCGGGTGGGGGTACGTGTCGTACTTACACTGTTGGCATGGAGGGTACGCTCCTTGCATACGCGGGTGGGGGTACGTGTCGTACTTACACTGTTGGCATGGGGGAGTATGCTCCTTGCATACGCGGGTGGGGGTACATGTCGTACTTACACTGTTGGGGTTGGGGGTACGCTCCATGCATACGGGGTGGGGGTACGGTCCGTACATATCCGTCCCCACGCTATGTGATGCTTGTGCGGGCCGTACCCAGGCCTTTGCCACGTGGATACGAGCCGTCCCGCCATTGTTGGGGTGACGTAGGTGTGGGCATGGTACGACTCGTACCCACGCTCTTAAGGCGTGGGTACGGGACGTACCTGTCTGGTTGTGTTGCTGGTTCGCGACGTCAAGAACTTCCGTTGTGGCGGTCGCTGGCTTAGCTGGACACGCCCCCACCCCCTCGTAGTGACCAGGGCCTGAGGGTCAGGTATGTCCAGGGCATGAGTGCTGTGTGACTTTGGTGGGGGGTGTTGTGGCCTGCCCTGGTCCTGTCACCCCCCCCCCCTTTCCCCCCTCCCTTTGTTGTTCTGACCTTCTGCGGCGTCTGCGTCGGAACCTGTAGAGGATGTCGACTGCTATGAGGGCCGGGATGGCACGTAGGTTCGTGTCCATGTCTGTCCGTCGCGTACGGGTACTCCTTGTTCGCGTCGTCCTGTCTGTCCGTCGCGTACCGGTACACCTTGTTCGCGTCGTCCTGATTTCCCGGCAGTTTTTGGCAGCCGGAAAATATTCACCGTGCGGGATGACGTCGGTGCGAATCGTAATTCCTGGTTCGTGAATGGCAGGCTGCGTGGATCCCAACCTCACGTCGGCGCTTTCCCGGATCGTATTTGTACGTTTATTTTCGTCAGTCGGGGTTTTGTACGATTCGTACCGAAATGGTATTTCCGTGCGATTCGTAATTCCATGTTTGTATATTTTGACGACCGGGTACGCGTCGGACGGAGAATATGCTCCGTCCTACGGTTCGTACCCGTTTTTTACCGGATCGTGATCGGCGCCTCAATTTCTCGAATAGATTTCAGTACCCGATTTCGCATTCCTGCAAGGCCTAAACTAACCCAAATTATTCTTCTGGATTTGGAGTACAGACTTGCAGATGATAACCTATCTGAGCATTCGTATGACCCAATTTCTCGATGCGATAACATCTTTAAACTGAAACTGTATAGCTTTTCACTGACATTCTTCTTGTGAGAAATCTCTTCCCACATTTCTTTCAATTCCGTTTTCTCAGATTTAGTGATGTAAGATGTGACATACCGAGCAACAGCAATAGAATTGTCAGCTACATACTGAATATCCATGTTAGCATTCCACATGGATAAAATGACTGGGTTGTAGTCATTTATATATTTTGACTCTTCTTTTCTTCTTAGGTTGTAGGTATTTTTCGGAGATTTTCTTGTAATAGTATGTCGCACAGCTGACATAAAACTGTTTACTCTTCCTTTTGAAATAACAGGTCGTGGAAATCCAAATCGACATTTTGTGTAGAATTTATCTTTACTCTTTTACTTTCGTCGACAGTATTTTCCACACCGATGACTTTGGAAACGTAAAACTTGCTCTTTTAAGTTTTTTTCTTCAGTGCTTTTAGGTATAGCACATGTTGCATATTCTTCAATGAAAGATAAAACTGCATCATCAGAATCTGTTCCAAATTTTGGGGCATCCTTGATCCACAACAGCATATGAATATGAGGAGCACCTCTTGCTTGGTACTCTTTTCTCCAAAAGAAATCCACAACTTCTCCAAGAGGTGGATTTTTTTTATTGCAGATGAAGGACATCATAGCCTCAAATCTATGATTGAAATATCTGCAAACATTAACCGGATCCAATGAGCACAATTCTCCTGCTGTCTTGTATTGGATGTTTTCAATATTTTAATTTGCCTCTCGAAGAAAATCCAATAAATCATCCCAAGCGTACTCAGCACAGCTTAGGGTAAGGAACCATGTAGGAGTTCCTAAATTCCGTGACATACATTTCAATTCTCCATGGCGTCAGTACCAATATTCATAAGTCCCACGCTGACAAGCCATCAGATTAATCAATTGAGATTCCAAATGATCATCTCGCTGTTGCACTTTGTTCATAAAATCCTTTGCAGACACATTATGTAGATGTACTCCAGTTTTTAAAATGTGATTTACTGCATAAGATAGTGCAGACAAGTCACTTTCAAATAAAAGATGGAACAAATAAGGAATACTTTGACGAAATCTTGGATCTTCTGCATATAATCTTGTAGTCCGATACTCAGAAGCAGAAATCTGTACTGGACGTTCATCATATCGTCCACCTTTTCCTGTAGGAAACAGCTGGGGAAAACAACGAGCTTCCAATACACTCACGGGAGTTCCTTTTGCTTTTTTCATCTGAAACAGATCAATAGTGTTTCCCATAACTTCTTTAGAATGAAGAGGATGTATGCTGAAATGTTCATAAATCTCTTCTTTTGACTTATCCACTTTTTCAATTTGCCCAGTTGGTGTTCCTGTGTCTGCTAGTAAAACTTCTTCATCTTCATCCATATAAATTGATTCATACCATTTATTATTTATTTTCAAATATAAATTTGCTCTTTGTACTTTTTGTACATCTACTAGATCCTGCCAAATTTTCTTATTCTTTGTAGGTACACCATTAACCAGAATAACTAATGGTTCAGTTTCCAAACTATCTGCATCAATTGTTTCAATATTTTTTTTCAAATCTAATGGCAAATAGACAACTCTTCCTTTTAAACCTCTTTGTAAATCTGAAGGAGGTAATTTACCTGTTTTGGGCTCCATACGAACTATAGTCTGAAACGGATGGACACATTGAATGAGTATAGACTCATACGTATTTAAATCAGAAAGTTCTGCAGGAATATCAACCAATTCTAAATTATTATGTACAGCTCTAGCTGGCATTTTATTTTCTTCTAACTTGTTATAACAGTATTTACAAATACGCTGATCTTCACCCAAATCAAAACAATTTTCCAGAAATAAATATGTAGCAAAATCCTTCCACTCATAATTATTTTCTTTTTCACTTTTTTTATAGAGATCAAAATTCCTTGTTTGAGTTTTATAATGGCTTCTCCGGCAACAAATACAAGTAATATTTGGTCTTTCATTAGAGATGATAGTAAATTTTGTCATTTAATCGCCAACATTTTTACTAACAGTGAGTTCTACATTCTGTTCCACATTTTCCTCAATAACTTTGTCAATTCCTGCACTTTCTTGTTCTGGACCAAAGTAACAAAACTGAATTTCATCAGTAACCTTCTCTACATCTGATACAGATCCACGGAAAAGAGCATTATTCAACTCATTTAACTTTAGTGCTGGACTTTTAGCAAAATACAATCTTCTCACAAACTTTCTCTTTTCAGTATGATGTACTGCCAGCATCCTAAAATGATGAAAAACACTTTGACAAACTTTCCAAGAAAGACAAGCCAGAGAATGTCCTTGCAAACCAGTATTCTTTCTCACTCTGCATGGATCTAGTCTTTGAAGCACCTTAATCTTCTGTTTCACACTTTTTTTACTATATTCTCTTAGAAAGTCACGTAATTTATCAATAGATTCCTGTCGTACTGTACAAATACTACTACAATTCCAAGTGTACACTGGGGCTTTAGGACGTTTCCCCATAACCTCATCACCTAACACTTCTTCCTCATTTCTTGGAACCATTTTCTCCTTTTCCATTACACAACCATCTTTAACTTCATAAGCTCGACCACTGGTGTCAACTGCATGCAGCAAACTATTACTTTGAAGATAACTCTCTTCATTAAAAAATGGTTCAGTACTTGAACTATGCTTCCATTCTCGTAAGAACACTTTACAAAAGTTATTTTTTTCACTACTCTTTTCCTTTTGCTTTTTGACTTCATTACATTGACTAATTTATCTAATGTACGGATCCTGTTCAAAATTAAAATGAATAGTTTTCTTTTTAATTCCAAAGCCTTTGTAACAATTGACTCAATATGTTTCTTTTTCTTATAAAATTTGGCTTTCTTCCTATATTTTTTCACATCCTTTAGCAAATTGAACATCACTCTTCTCTGAAACATTTTTCTACGAATGTTTTGAAAATCTGTTTTTCTTTTTAAGTCATTCTTTCTTACTTCTGATTGTACATTAGCATTTAGTATTTTCTTTCTATTGTCTTGTTGTTTTCTACTTGAAACACTATTTGCAGTGGATATATTTTTTACATTTTTTCTTTGTTTGAGAATATTTTTAAAAAAATCCTTAGTCTGCTTACCAGAAGGTTCTTCAACTAATTTTTGTTGTCCAGTTGTCTTCATATATAGATGTTTTTGCTGTTCTTTTCTCTTTCTTGATTTTATAGGCATGTTTAATTTATTTCAGTGTTGTTCAGCAATACCTGAAAGAAACTAAAAAAAAACTACCTTTATGTAAGTTAAATATATTACTATATTTTTTTTGAGCTTTTCAAATGAGCTGTCCCTTTCCTACGACTGCAAGTCTTACACAATAAGAGCTACACAAATTAAATCTCTGACAACAATTCCTGTGTGCAGACAGACTCATGGTGTGATTCTAGGCAGAAAACGATATTTGATTGGCAATTTCAAAACACATTTACTACTGTGGTAGAGCAAGTGATAATTACTGTAACAACCTGACACATTTTCCTTATAGTTTAGAGACGCAGAAAAGAGCACATGTCCTAACCGCTACTTGAGACCATGAGCATGTGGAACCTGGGTGAGTGATTAGACTAGAGCAAATGAAATGAGCCTTGGATGACGTTGAATGTGTTAGCATTACACACTGCTATCTGAAATACCACACAGTGCTGAATAGTAAGCATGGGAGTGCAGGAGAAGCAGCTGCCTGTGTGCTAAGAGTGTGTTTCTGGAGACTGTGTATTGTCAGGTGCAAGAGAGATCTGCATGGACGCTTGCACAACTGCATGAAGACTGCAGAGATGTATGTAAGAGTACATGTGTGGTAAGGGTTAATTGGAGTTTTGAACATGTAGGAACTACCTCACCCATTGCAGGAGTGGAAGGAAAATCTACCATGTTGATTTCAAATGTGTTCGCCTTTCCCTTTCATTTGTGAGATAGTGATTTGTGCTGAATGCTAACCATCACAGTTCAAGAAAACAAGCTGCCCCTTTCCTACGAGTGCAAGTCTTACAGAACAACAGCAACACGAATTAAATCTCTGACAACAATTCCTGTGTGCAGACAGACTCATGGTGTGATTCTAGGCAGAAAACGATATTTCATTGGCAATTTCAAAGCACATTTACTATTGTGGTAGAGCAAGTGATAATTACTGTAACAGCCTGACACATTTTCCTTATAGTTTAGAGAGGCAGAAAAGAGCACATGTCCTAACAGCTACTTGAGACCATGAGCATGTGGAACCTGGGTGAGTGATTAGACTAGAGCAGAGGAAATGAGCCTTGGTGACATTGAATGTGTTAGCGTTACACACTGCTATCTGAAATACCACACAGTGCTGAATACTTAGCATGGGAGTGCAGGGGAAGCAGCTGCCTGTGTGCTAAAAGTGTGTTTCTGGAGACTGTGTATTGTCAGGTGCAAGAGAGATCTGCATGGACGCTTGCACAACTGCATGAAGACTGCAGAGATGTATGTAAGAGTACATGTGTGGTAAGGGTTAATTGGAGTTTTGAACATGTAGGAACTACCTCACCCATTGCAGAAGTGGAAGGAAAATCTACCATGTTGATTTCAAATGTGTTAGCATTTGCCTTTCATTTGTGAGATAGTGATTTGTGCTGAATGCTAACCATCACAGTTCAAGAAAACAAGCTGCCCCTTTCCTACGAGTGCAAGTCTTACAGAACAACAGCAACACGAATTAAATCTCTGACAACAATTCCTGTGTGCAGACAGACTCATGGTGTGATTCTAGGCAGAAAACGATATTTGATTGGCAATTTCAAACCACATTTACTACTGTGGTAGAGCAAGTGATAATTACTGTAACAGCCTGACACATTTTCCTTATAGTTTAGAGAGGCAGAAAAGAGCACATGTCCTAACAGCTACTTGAGACCATGAGCATGTGGAACCTGGGTGAGTGATTGGACTAGAGCAAAGGAAATGAGCCTTGGTGACATTAAATGTTTTAGCGTTACACACTGCTATCTGAAATACGACACAGTGCTGAATACTTAGCATGGGAGTGCAGGAGAAGCAGCTGCCTGTGTGCTAAAAGTGTGTTTCTGGAGACTGTGTATTGTCAGGAGCAAGAGAGATCTGCATGGACGCTTGCCCAACTGCATGAAGACTGCAGAGATGTATATAAGAGTACATGTGTGGTAAGGGTTAATTGGAGTTTTGAACATGTAGGAACTACCTTACCCATTGCATGAGTGGAAGGAAAATCTACCATGTTGATTTCAAATGTGTTAGCATTTGCCTTTCATTTGTGAGATAGTGATTTGTGCTGAATGCTAACGATTAAAGTTCAAGAAAACAAGCTGCCCCTTTCCTACGAGTGCAAGTCTTACAGAACAACAGCAACACAAATTTAATCTCTGACAACAATTCCTGTCTGCAGACAGACTCATGGTGTGATTCTAGGCAGAAAACGATATTTCATTGTCAATTTCAAAGCACATTTACTACTGTGGTAGAGCAAGTGATAATTACTGTAACAGCCTGACACATTTTCCTTATAGTTTAGAGAGGCAGAAAAGAGCACATGTCCTAACAGCTACTTGAGACCATGAGCATGTGGAACCTGGGTGAGTGATTAGACTAGAGCAAAGGAAATGAGCCTTGGTGACATTGAATGTGTTAGCATTACACACTGCTATCTGAAATACCACACAGTGCTGAATACTTAGCATGGGAGTGCAGGGGAAGCAGCTGCCTGTGTTCTAAAAGTGTGTTTCTGGAGACTGTGTATTGTCAGGTGCAAGAGAGATCTGCATGGACGCTTGCACAACTGCATGAAGACTGCAGAGATGTATGTAAGAGTACATGTGTGGTAAGGGTTAATTGGAGTTTTGAACATGTAGGAACTACCTCACCCATTGCAGGAGTGGAAGGAAAATCTACCATGTTGATTTCAAATGTGTTCGCCTTTCCCTTTCATTTGTGAGATAGTGATTTGTGCTGAATGCTAACCATCACAGTTCAAGAAAACAAGCTGCCCCTTTCCTACGAGTGCAAGTCTTACAGAACAACAGCAACACGAATTAAATCTCTGACAACAATTCCTGTGTGCAGACAGACTCATGGTGTGATTCTAGGCAGAAAACGATATTTCATTGGCAATTTCAAAGCACATTTACTATTGTGGTAGAGCAAGTGATAATTACTGTAACAGCCTGACACATTTTCCTTATAGTTTAGAGAGGCAGAAAAGAGCACATGTCCTAACAGCTACTTGAGACCATGAGCATGTGGAACCTGGGTGAGTGATTAGACTAGAGCAGAGGAAATGAGCCTTGGTGACATTGAATGTGTTAGCGTTACACACTGCTATCTGACATACCACACAGTGCTGAATACTTAGCATGGGAGTGCAGGGGAAGCAGCTGCCTGTGTGCTAAAAGTGTGTTTCTGGAGATTGTGTATTGTCAGGTGCAAGAGAGATCTGCATGGACGCTTGCACAACTGCATGAAGACTGCAGAGATGTATGTAAGAGTACATGTGTGGTAAGGGTTAATTGGAGTTTTGAACATGTAGGAACTACCTCACCCATTGCAGGAGTGGAAGGAAAATCTACCATGTTGATTTCAAATGTGTTAGCATTTGCCTTTCATTTGTGAGATAGTGATTTGTGCTGAATGCTAACCATCACAGTTCAAGAAAACAAGCTGCCCCTTTCCTACGAGTGCAAGTCTTACAGAACAACAGCAACACGAATTAAATCTCTGACAACAATTCCTGTGTGCAGACAGACTCATGGTGTGATTCTAGGCAGAAAATGATATTTGATTGGCAATTTCAAACCACATTTACTACTGTGGTAGAGCAAGTGATAATTACTGTAACAGCCTGACACATTTTCCTTATAGTTTAGAGAGGCAGAAAAGAGCACATGTCCTAACAGCTACTTGAGACCATGAGCATGTGGAACCTGGGTGAGTGATTGGACTAGAGCAAAGGAAATGAGCCTTGGTGACATTAAATATTTTAGCGTTACACACTGCTATCTGAAATACAACACAGTGCTGAATACTTAGCATGGGAGTGCAGGAGAAGCAGCTGCCTGTGTGCTAAAAGTGTGTTTCTGGAGACTGTGTATTGTCAGGAGCAAGAGAGATCTGCATGGACGCTTGCACAACTGCATGAAGACTGCAGAGATGTATGTAAGAGTACATGTGTGGTAAGGGTTAATTGGAGTTTTGAACATGTAGGAACTACCTCACCCATTGCAGGAGTGGAAGGAAAATCTACCATGTTGATTTCAAATGTGTTAGCATTTGCCTTTCATTTGTGAGATAGTGATTTGTGCTGAATGCTAACCATCACAGTTCAAGAAAACAATCTGCCCCTTTCCTACGAGTGCAAGTCTTACAGAACAACAGCAACACAAATTAAATCTCTGACAACAATTCCTGTGTGCAGACAGACTCATGGTGTGATTCTAGGCAGAAAACGATATTTGATTGGCAATTTCAAACCACATTTACTACTGTGGTAGAGCAAGTGATAATTACTGTAACAGCCTGACACATTTTCCTTATAGTTTAGAGAGGCAGAAAAGAGCACATGTCCTAACAGCTACTTGAGACCATGAGCATGTGGAACCTGGGTGAGTGATTAGACTAGAGCAAAGGAAATGAGCCTTGGTGACATTGAATGTGTTAGCGTTACACACTGCTATCTGAAATACCACACAGTGCTGAATACTTAGCATGGGAGTGCAGGAGAAGCAGCTGCCTGTGTGCTAAAAGTGTGTTTCTGGAGACTGTGTATTGTCAGGTGCAAGAGAGATCTGCATGGACGCTTCCACAACTGCATGAAGACTGCAGAGATGTATATAAGAGTACATGTGTGGTAAGGGTTAATTGGAGTTTTGAACATGTAGGAACTACCTTACCCATTGCATGAGTGGAAGGAAAATCTACCATGTTGATTTCAAATGTGTTAGCATTTGCCTTTCATTTGTGAGATAGTGATTTGTGCTGAATGCTAACGATTACAGTTCAAGAAAACAAGCTGCCCCTTTCCTACGAGTGCAAGTCTTACAGAACAACAGCAACACAAATTAAATCTCTGACAACAATTCCTGTGTGCAGACAGACTCATGGTGTGATTCTAGGCAGAAAACGATATTTCATTGGCAATTTCAAAGCACATTTACTACTGTGGTAGAGCAAGTGATAATTACAGTAACAGCCTGACACATTTTTCTTATAGTTTAGAGAGGCAGAAAAGAGCACATGTCCTAACAGCTACTTGAGACCATGAGCATGTGGAACCTGGGAGAGTGATTAGACTAGCGCAAAGGAAATGAGCCTTGGTGACATTGAATGTGTTAGCGTTACACACTGCTATCTGAAATACCACACAGTGCTGAATACTTAGCATGGGAGTGCAGGGGAAGCAGCTGCCTGTGTGCTAAAAGTGTGTTTCTGGAGACTGTGTATTGTCAGGTGCAAGAGAGATCTGCATGGACGCTTGCACAACTGCATGAAGACTGCAGAGATGTATGTAAGAGTACATGTGTGGTAAGGGTTAATTGGAGTTTTGAACATGTAGGAACTACCTCACCCATTTCAGGAGTGGAAGGAAAATCTACCATGTTGATTTCAAATGTGTTAGCATTTGCCTTTAATTTGTGAGATAGTGATTTGTGCTGAATGCTAACCATCACAGTTCAAGAAAACAAGCTGCCCCTTTCCTGCAAGTGCAAGTCTTACAGAACAACAGCAACACAAATTAAATCTCTGACAACAATTCCTGTCTGCAGACAGACTCATGATGTGATTCTAGGCACAAAACAGTATTCCTCGGTGATACCAGTACACCTTAACTTATGGTGAAGACATACTCCATAATATCTTACAAGTTCAAGGCAGTTATATATCTTCCAAAACATAAAATGTAAAACACAACTTGAAAAAAAATGAACAAATTTCTATTATTTATATCAAAATGCACCACATACATCCCCTCTGAGATTCACAACTCACCTTTAAAAGTAGTTAGTTGAGAAAGAAATGTGGCACTCACTCAGCAGATTATCAGAGCCAGAATCTCTGAGCTGTACTCCTCTCACCACGCTTCCACAACTGCATGAAGACTGCAGAGATGTATATAAGAGTACATGTGTGGTAAGGGTTAATTGGAGTTTTGAACATGTAGGAACTACCTTACCCATTGCATGAGTGGAAGGAAAATCTACCATGTTGATTTCAAATGTGTTAGCATTTGCCTTTCATTTGTGAGATAGTGATTTGTGCTGAATGCTAACGATTACAGTTCAAGAAAACAAGCTGCCCCTTTCCTACGAGTGCAAGTCTTACAGAACAACAGCAACACAAATTAAATCTCTGACAACAATTCCTGTGTGCAGACAGACTCATGGTGTGATTCTAGGCAGAAAACGATATTTCATTGGCAATTTCAAAGCACATTTACTACTGTGGTAGAGCAAGTGATAATTACAGTAACAGCCTGACACATTTTCCTTATAGTTTAGAGAGGCAGAAAAGAGCACATGTCCTAACAGCTACTTGAGACCATGAGCATGTGGAACCTGGGAGAGTGATTAGACTAGCGCAAAGGAAATGAGCCTTGGTGACATTGAATGTGTTAGCGTTACACACTGCTATCTGAAATACCACACAGTGCTGAATACTTAGCATGGGAGTGCAGGGGAAGCAGCTGCCTGTGTGCTAAAAGTGTGTTTCTGGAGACTGTGTATTGTCAGGTGCAAGAGAGATCTGCATGGACGCTTGCACAACTGCATGAAGACTGCAGAGATGTATGTAAGAGTACATGTGTGGTAAGGGTTAATTGGAGTTTTGAACATGTAGGAACTACCTCACCCATTTCAGGAGTGGAAGGAAAATCTTCCATGTTGATTTCAAATGTGTTAGCATTTGCCTTTCATTTGTGAGATAGTGATTTGTGCTGAATGCTAACCATCACAGTTCAAGAAAACAAGCTGCCCCTTTCCTACGAGTGCAAGTCTTACAGAACAACAGCAACACAAATTAAATCTCTGACAACAATTCCTGTGTGCAGACAGACTCATGGTGTGATTCTAGGCAGAACACGATATTTGATTTGCAATTTCAAAGCACATTTACTACTGTGGTAGAGCAAGTGATAATTACTGTAACAGCCTGACACATTTTCCTTATAGTTTAGAGAGGCAGAAAAGAGCACATGTCCTAACAGCTACTTGAGACCATGAGCATGTGGAACCTGGCTTAGTGATTAGACTAGAGCAAAGGAAATGAGCCTTGGTTACATTGAATGTGTTAGCGTTACACACTGCTATCTGAAATACCACACAGTGCTGAATACTTAGCATGGGAGTGCAGGAGAAGCAGCTGCCTGTGTGCTAAAAGTGTGTTTCTGGAGACTGTGTATTGTCAGGTGCAAGAGAGATCTGCATGGACACTTGCCCAACTGCATGAAGACTGCAGAGATGTATATAAGAGTACATGTGTGGTAAGGGTTAATTGGAGTTTTGAACATGTAGGAACTACCTCACCCATTGCAGGAGTGGAAAGAAAATCTACCATGTTGATTTCAAATGTGTTAGCATTTGCCTGTCATTTGTGAGATAGTGATTTGTGCTGAATGCTAACGATTACAGTTCAAGAAAACAAGCTGCCCCTTTCCTACGAGTGCAAGTCTTACAGAACAACAGCAACACAAATTAAATCTCTGACAACAATTCCTGTGTGCAGAAAGACTCATGGTGTGATTCTAGGCAGAAAACTATATTTCATTGGCAATTTCAACGCACATTTACTACTGTGGTAGAGCAAGTGATAATTACTGTAACAGCCTGACACATTTTCCTTATAGTTTAGAAAGGCAGAAAAGAGCACATGTCCTAACAGCTACTTGAGACCATGAGCATGTGGAACCTGGGTGAGTGATTAGACTAGAGCAAAGGAAATGAGCCTTGGTGACGTTCAATGTGTTAGCGTTACACACTGCTATCTGAAATACCACACAGTGCTGAATACTTAGAATGGGAGTGCAGGAGAAGCAGCTGCCTGTGTGCTAAAAGTGTGTTTCTGGAGACTGTGTATTGTCAGGTGCAAGAGAGATCTGCATGGACGCTTGCACAACTGCATGAAGACTGCAGAGATGTATGTAAGAGTACATGTGTGGTAAGGGTTAATTGGAGTTTTGAGCATGTAGGAACTACCTCACCCATTGCAGGAGTGGAAGGAAAATCTACCATGTTGATTTCAAATGTGTTAGCATTTGCCTGTCATTTGTGAGATAGTGATTTGTGCTGAATGCTAACGATTACAGTTCAAGAAAACAAGCTGCCCCTTTCCTACGAGTGCAAGTCTTACAGAACAACAGCAACACAAATTAAATCTCTGACAACAATTCCTGTGTGCAGAAAGACTCATGGTGTGATTCTAGGCAGAAAACTATATTTCATTGGCAATTTCAAAGCACATTTACTACTGTGGTAGAGCAAGTGATAATTACTGTAACAGCCTGACACATTTTCCTTATAGTTTAGAGAGGCAGAAAAGAGCACATGTCCTAACAGCTACTTGAGACCATGAGCATGTGGAACCTGGCTTAGTGATTAGACTAGAGCAAAGGAAATGAGCCTTGGTTACATTGAATGTGTTAGCGTTACACACTGCTATCTGAAATACCACACAGTGCTGAATACTTAGCATGGGAGTGCAGGAGAAGCAGCTGCCTGTGTGCTAAAAGTGTGTTTCTGGAGACTGTGTATTGTCAGGTGCAAGAGAGATCTGCATGGACACTTGCCCAACTGCATGAAGACTGCAGAGATGTATATAAGAGTACATGTGTGGTAAGGGTTAATTGGAGTTTTGAACATGTAGGAACTACCTCACCCATTGCAGGAGTGGAAAGAAAATCTACCATGTTGATTTCAAATGTGTTAGCATTTGCCTGTCATTTGTGAGATAGTGATTTGTGCTGAATGCTAACGATTACAGATCAAGAAAACAAGCTGCCCCTTTACTACGAGTGCAAGTCTTACAGAACAACAGCAACACAAATTAAATCTCTGACAACAATTCCTGTGTGCAGAAAGACTCATGGTGTGATTCTAGGCAGAAAACTATATTTCATTGGCAATTTCAACGCACATTTACTACTGTGGTAGAGCAAGTGATAATTACTGTAACAGCCTGACACATTTTCCTTATAGTTTAGAAAGGCAGAAAAGAGCACATGTCCTAACAGCTACTTGAGACCATGAGCATGTGGAACCTGGGTGAGTGATTAGACTAGAGCAAAGGAAATGAGCCTTGGTGACGTTCAATGTGTTAGCGTTACACACTGCTATCTGAAATACCACACAGTGCTGAATACTTAGAATGGGAGTGCAGGAGAAGCAGCTGCCTGTGTGCTAAAAGTGTGTTTCTGGAGACTGTGTATTGTCAGGTGCAAGAGAGATCTGCATGGACGCTTGCACAACTGCATGAAGACTGCAGAGATGTATGTAAGAGTACATGTGTGGTAAGGGTTAATTGGAGTTTTGAGCATGTAGGAACTACCTCACCCATTGCAGGAGTGGAAGGAAAATCTACCATGTTGATTTCAAATGTGTTAGCATTTGCCTTTAATTTGTGAGATAGTGATTTGTGCTGAATGCTAACCATCACAGTTCAAGAAAACAAGCTGCCCCTTTCCTGCAAGTGCAAGTCTTACAGAACAACAGCAACACAAATTAAATCTCTGACAACAATTCCTGTCTGCAGACAGACTCATGATGTGATTCTAGGCACAAAACAGTATTCCTCGGTGATACCAGTACACCTTAACTTATGGTGAAGACATACTCCATAATATCTTACAAGTTCAAGGCAGTTATATATCTTCCAAAACATAAAATGTAAAACACAACTTGAAAAAAAATGAACAAATTTCTATTATTTATATCAAAATGCACCACATACATCCCCTCTGAAATTCACAACTCACCTTTAAAAGTAGTTAGTTGAGAAAGAAATGTGGCACTCACTCAGCAGATTATCAGAGCCAGAATCTCTGAGCTGTACTCCTCTCACCAGAACCAGTAAATGGCAAACTTTCCCTATCTTTTTTCACACATATACATGTTAACTTCAAATCTCATTGCTTCCCACATTTTTTCAAATGGAAACACACATTTCTATTGGTTGCAAATTTCAACCCTTTCCAAATGATTCCTACCCCCAACATGACTTCTGCCTGCTACCATAGCAACAGGTCATGGAACACTGGTGTAAGCAAAGAGGTCAGAAGTTCAGCACACAATGTTTCTAATCCAAAGAGCAAGAGTGCTTGACTTTTCAAACCTAACAGCAAATCCAAACTAATGTTCTATGGGAACACATTTTTCTCAACCAATACAAAACATGCGTATAAAAATGTAAACATACAGCCTAGTTTTTAGTGTAAAATGGTCTGAAACAGCCAATGAGTTCTTTTTATTTAAAAAAAAGTATTTAAGCCTCCATTTTACAACTATCTTTCTTTTCATATTGCCATTCTACTGAAAGACACCTTCTGAGTGCATCCAGATCTCCTTAAAAGATGTTCACAGTGTGGATTGTAGGTCATAGCTATGTCTTCTGGAGTGAAAAGTATGCAGGAAAAAGAGGTAATGTGAAAGACCTTGCTTTGCCAAATGTAGACATTAAATGGATTGGTCAGAGAGGGTTAAAGTGGCACCAATTAATGCCTTTGGTGAAATCCTTTCTACATCTCCCACAGCCTAACCTTATAATTGTGAACTGTGGTGGAAATGACCTAGGCACTTTAACTGGGGTAGGTATGGAAATGCTTGTTAAGGACACCTTTGTGCAATTGATGTCACTTTTTCCACAAACTACCTTTGTATATTCTAATATATGCCAAAGGCAAAAGGAACTGGTCCAACCAATATTGTCCGCAGATTGACAAAGCAAGAAAGCACGTCATTAAGTCTGTTTCTGCTTTCCTCAGAGACTATAGTATGGGTTCTATATACCACAGCAACTTGCGTTACAACATGCAAGGCATTTATAGAGGAGACGGTGTACATTTCAATGATGAAGGGAACAGAGTCTTCCTCTTGAACTTTAGACTCTGCATCGGTACTTACTTGTAGGTACCAAAAAACACTCAATGAACACAACGGCTCTTTTTAGAGCCAACCAACATCCAAACACTTACACTTGATTTTTAATTCTATTTTTTTAATGATTTTTTTCTGCCGTGCGTGCACCGTGCGCGCACCGTGTGCGCACCTCGCGATTTTTTGAAAAAAAATAAAATGTTTTTTTCACCCTTCGGGGTCCTTCAGGGACCCCCTGACAAAGGCTAGGGGGTCAGGAACTCTGTACCCTGCCCCCTTTTCACGTTCTCCACCTTTCTTTTTCACTGTCACACACCAAACACACAAAATGGCAGCCGACACTTCCTGATTTCGACCAATTCGAATGTTGACTGACATGTAACCACCAATCAGAATTACGCTTGCGCACGTTAGGGTGCGCGCACCGTGCGCGCACGGTGCGCGCATGGTGCGCGCATATAGATATATATGTACTTTTAACTGCAATTTTCTCAGGAACTACTGAACAGATTGACACCATATATGCAAAAGGCACATGCCTGACCTGAGGACTACCTCTTTGCCAAATTTCAAGTAATTCTGTTCAGCCGTTCGGGCTGTACCTTCGACTAAAGGTCCTATGGGAAATTGCATGGGGAAAACGCATTTTGGGACCCCCCTTTTTTCTCAGCCCCCGCTTGACGAATCACCCCGAGACTTTCAGGGTAGGAGCTGAGCAGAGCGCCCCATTAGTTTTGAAAATTTCGCGAGGATTCGTCAACCGGCGCCAAAGTTATTCAAAATAGAATTTTCAGATTTCCTATGGGAACTCGGTCCTAACTATAACTATCTACTGGCGACCGCCAGTAGATAATATATATATATATATATATATATATATATATATATATATATATATATATATATATATATATATATCACCACCAAACGCTGACCTTTTTGAAAAATCAGCGGGACACATGCTCTGGGCACAAGAAGGGATTTATTCAGCACGCAAACCGTATTCCTGTAGTCTGTGAAATCTTCATGGCAGACGCGTTTCTGGCCGAAATGGCCGTCATCAGTGCCGGTCCCACAGGCTGTTGATTCCTCGTGGACTCAAGAGGCCACTCCCTTTGAAGTGGACTCTAAGCTCCTCCTCCCACAGGCAGGTGTGTTCATTACGTTAAGCATCCCAAGTCCAATGCATCATGGTACTTGCAGTCACCACGAGGTTCCACAATCCAGTGATCTGGAACTCTGAACAAATGATAATGTCCCCAACAGATGGAGCGTGAACCACAAGGTTTAGCGATGGAATAGTTTATTGTTCCTCAGCAAAACGATAGAACAGCCATTACGCGTTTCAGCCCCGGAGAGCCTTGATCACATGACGCGCTCAACAAAAATCACATGACTTTTGAACCATTTTTTCCTTTCTTTTTTTCTTTTTTTGCAAGTTTGTTTAAAGTGACAGTGCTTTATGCCCCTTCAATACCTTAACAACACCGCAAATATCTGCAATGAAAATTCTTCACAAAATAGATGACCTATGTTGTTGTAACCTGCTTGTTGATATCCTGTAAAGAATCAATAAAGCCAACTCTGTGCATAGCAAAACAGTGCAAACATAAATATATTTGTCTAAATACCATTAAGTTGAACTGTGCAAAGATGGCAAAAAGTATCAGATTGACCATTGTTTTTTGTTTCTTTGGGGTCATGGCTTGAATGCCTCATAAAAAAACATATTTTTCAAACATCTCTAAAACTTGATGTAAAATAATAATTTATCCAACATGATGCTCATTATTAGATGTTTGATTTAAAACCATCTTAAATAGATAAAAATTAAGCATGGTGTTTCTGAACTACAAGTATGAAATTTAGATTTTGGTCTAGGTCATAGCGGTCTTTAGTTATCAAAGCAGTTGCAGATTAAAAGGCATTGTTATTCACCCAATAAAAGTGCTATAGAAGTAAAGTGCAAGTGTAAAAAGTATTCTCTGTTGTGTAAATAATAAAGAAAAAAATGGATTTAAAAACATGGTCATAGTTTAATAGAAAACCATAATGGTTATATTTGTACGTGATCTTAAAGATCAGCTGCCTGAATGTTTGATGTGTTTGCTTATTGCTATATAAAAAATCTTTTTATATATTTTTGTAGTGGTATATTGTTGATGGTATAATACCCTAATACATATTTTGATGAAGCCTAATTGTAACTAGAGATATATGTGGAGGTCTTCAGTCATGTTAAGGCCTCCCGGATGTTTGGAATCTAGTTCCAAAATATATCTAGTTTCAAGCCTGCGCAGTGCCTTTTCTCTGTCGCCACCTCTTTTTGTAATGGGTATAGCATCAATCGCGTAGAATGTTAAATACTCAGGATCGGATTGATGCAGATCCTTGAAGTGGCGGGCCACTGGATACGTTTGATCAGCGTTCTTAATGGCCCGGATGTGCTGTAGTATTCTTTTGTGTCCATGTAGTTTGGTGCTACCCACATACTTCAAACCACAGGGACATTCAAGAACGTACACAACGTGATCCGTTTTACAGGTTAGGGCCTTGTCAATTTTGATTTCGTGCGAACTGAAGGGTGTGGTGTACGATGTTTTATTTATACCATTTAGACAGGCCTTGCATGTTTTGCATTTAACAAAGCCCTTTCTACTAGAGAGCCAATCGCTCTGTGGTTTTTCAATGGGGTTATTCTGTACTAGTTCATCCTTCATTGAAGGTGCTTTACTGTAGGTTATAATAGGTTTTTTGGGCAGCAAATGGCCTATCACAGGATCGTTTGTTAGGATAGGCCAATTTCTTTTGATAATTTGATAGATCTCTTTTTCTTGTTGACTATAGCCCAAAATAATCCTGAAATCGTCCTTTTGGTTGTCGACGTTTTGGGTTAGTTAATTGGTTTCGACAGGCAGCGGCTTTGCTAATAGCAGTTGAGCCCTGGTGTGTTTCATGCTTTTTTGAATTGCCTTGTCAATGCATTTTTGAGAGTACCCCCTCTGTAAAAATATGTCTTTACTTGCTTGCTGTGCCGCAAGGAGATCCCTAGAATTGCTACAGATTCTCCGCAACCTTATCATTTTGCCATAGGGAATGCTTTGGATAAGGTGTTGAGGGTCGGCACTAGAGGCGTGCAGCACAGAATTGCCCGCTGTGGGTTTTCTAAATGCTTTTGTTACTAATGTCCCCTCATTAATGTATATTTCAACGTCAAGAAAAATGACTTTTTCAGGATTGATGTGTGCAGTAAATTCTAGATTGAGATCATTAGTATTCAGAATGCTGATAAACTCTTTAGCTTCTGCTACCGTACCATCCCAAACCACAAACAAGTCATCTATGTATCTCAACCAAAGTTTAACATTTTTGCGAACAATAGGCTCATAGTTGTTTTTGAGGACCAGCTCCTCCCACCAGCCCATATGCAAACAAGCATAGCTGGGGGAAAAGCTGGCCCCTATAACCACTCCGCGAATTTGTTGAAATAGAGTACTCTGAAAGAGAAAAATGTTATTGTGTAGACAATATTCAATCATTTGAATAAGCATTTTGTTGTGTTGATCTTGTTCTGGGGGTCTCCTGTTTAGATAATATTGGATGGCCCTTATCCCATCTTGGTGGTTGATGCTTGTGTACAGCGAAGTGATGTCCATTGTCATTAACACAAACTCTTTTTGCCAGATAAAATCATTGATTTTTAAAAGGAAATCGCTGGTATCTTTGAGATAGGAGGGTAGTCTTCGAACATGTTCCTGCAGAAAATAGTCAATGTACTGTGAAGTTCTTTCCATTAGACTATTACGTGCGGAAATTATAGGTCTTCCTGGTGGTCTGACCGGATCCTTGTGTAGTTTAGGTATGAAGTAGAGGACTGGGGTTGTAGGAGTATCATTCTTGAGATATTTATATTCATCAATAGAAATGAGCCCGCACTTTTCCAAGCCAATAACTTTGTATAATACATGTTGTAAGTTGATTTTAAACTTATGTTGTCACTTCAGCCATAGCAGTTGCGATCTGATAGCTGTTTCATGGCTTCTTCAATGTGTTGTGCTTTGTCCGAAATTACAAGGTTGCCCCCCTTGTCTGCGTTTCAAATGATTATCTATGGATTAGATTTAAGTTTCTTCATGAGTTGATGGTACTGTATTTCTTGTTTGTTTGTTTTGATTTTGATTGTTTTTTGTACTTTGTAATTTAGAGATTTGATGCCCACCGTGACTTGTTCACTGAAGATGTCGATTGAATCTCTAATAGCTATTGGAGTAAAAGTGGATTTAGGTGTCTTCTCCATGTTTTTACATCCAGTGATTTTTATGATGTTGCTAAGGCTCAGGGCCAAATCAGACTGTGGATTTTCTTGAGCCTTCCAGATCTTTTAAGATGGGGATATCTGAACCTGTAAGGTTGAAGGGAGGCGAAGTTGGTTGATTGAGTGTTGTATCTTCCTTGTGTGACAATGGTTTAGATTTTTTGTTAAGCAAATGGAATTTTTTAAGTTTTAATTTTCGTATGCCTTTGAAAATATCGATTCTAGTTGAATCGGTTCCTTGGACAGAATGACAGCCCCAACGATAGGATCTTTTTTTCTGATTCAGTCAATTGGATGTTGGAAAGATTGACAACAGAATTGTTTTGCGCTATTAGTTTTTTTGTGGTTTGCGCTTCCATTTCCTTACATTTTGCCTTTTCTGGTTTCCATTTTCTTGCATGTCGCCTCTCCCTTCTTTTGATTGTGTTGGTCTTCCTTGTTGTGTTTGTTGCTGGATTTTTGGGCGGAGTGTTTTTCGTCCTTCTTCGCATAAAAAACCAACCTCTTGCTCTAGTGTGTGTTTGGCTGAAATCTGTACATTGTTGAGGTATCTAGAATCTTGTTTTTCACCATTATCACTGATTACTTTTGTACATTTTAAGATGGTCGCCATGAATTTGGGCCGTCAATACTGTTTTTTGTTTCTATTTTTATTTAAGTGAGTATCACATGCACCAATGTGTTTGTATTTAAGTTAGTGCCTGGCTTGAGGACACCAACAATGAGAAAGGCGTTGTACACCAAAACGCGTCTGTCGGTGCAGAGGGGGGGTCTGCACAATAAAGAAAATATGAGGAATCGCCCCGTGAGTGCATCCTTCTGTGGCTTTCATTGCGCCACTGTGGAAAAATATATCGCAGCTCACCACCGTGACAACAGCACCCAGGGCAAGTGGTGCGGCGGCGGTGACTACATAATACACACATATATGTATATATCCAACAAAAAGGTTGCCCCAATTGAAGACGCCAACTCACGGGGAGGTTTACTTCCTTTAATGGAGGACTTCAGCAGGGCAGCATAGAATACACATCCAATTCATAGAACCGCCCTACGCGTTTCAGACACCACTGTGTCCTTGTTCACGGGCATGGAGAAGTGCAAACAGCAGCAGACTGGGGAACACCTGATAAAAGGATCCAAGTCCCGCCCCAGTGGGTTTATCCGAAGGCAGTAAATTCTAGATTGAGATTATTAGTATTCAGAATGCTGATAAAATCTTTAGCATCTGCTACCGTACCATCCCAAACCACAAACAAGTCATCGATGTATCTCAACCAAAGTTTTACATTTTTGCGAAGAATAGGCTCATAGTTGTTTTTGAGGACCAGCTCCTCCCACCAGCCCATATGCAAACAAGCATAGCTGGGGGAAAAGCTGGCCCCTATAGCCACTCCGCGAATTTGTTGAAATAGAGTACTCTGAAAGAGAAAAATGTTATTGTGTAGACAATATTCAATCATTTGAATAATAATAATAATAATCTTTATTCGGTTTTTGACATTATAAAACCATAAAAGATATCATGACAAGCAAGTGTTCATAATAAGATTTGTTAAGAAAAATATGTTTAGAAAAACAGTTAAAAAAGAGCATGTAAAAAGTTAGGTAATATAAAAATTATTTCACTATTTTACAAGTTTTTTCTGTGCCTCATAATACACTTTAAAAAATTCAGTACATGATACACTGTACATTCAGAGTCCAAAGTTTGAAGAGCCAGCATAGCTGGACGACATTGTCTATAGCCCCATTTCTTTAATAAAGGAATTAACCAAATTTTTCGATGGGGATGAAAGAATTTGCAAAACAGTAGTGTATGCAGGTTAGACTGTTGTGAAAGATCGTCACATGGACATGGTTCCATCTGAGTTTTCCAATTATTTTTTTCCGGAAATGAAACTAGTCTGAAAAAAAGATTCATTCTGAACCTTGTTAGGAGCATCTTTTCATAAGTTGTGAGCTCCATGGTCAGATATAGCTGGATCTTCAGAGACTGCTGTGTCATTATTGCATGAGTAGCTGATTTTTTCGCAATCACTGTTGTCAGTCTAAGGGATTCCAGGTGACTCAAAGCAGCTTGTTTCAATTCCTTTTTGGATATTTCCTTCACTTTTTCCGGCATGTGATAGTATTTTTCTAGGCCCAGGTCGCAGAAAAAGTGTCTTACGTAGGAGAGCCAGGCTATTTTATGAGCATGGTCCAGATCCATAGTGTCGCGTAAGATGGTTTTAGTCAGACTATTTTTTTCTGATACCCATACTCGCCTCCAAAGCAAAATAGGTTGGATTTTTATTAAGTCTTCGATATATGGGATTCCAAGTTCTATGTGTGAGGCATAGATGGAAGTGCCTCTTGGAGTTGATAAAAGGAACCTCATGAAGATATTCTCCTCTTTTTGGACGGGGCCGGTGGGTATATGTCCCCAGAGCCCTGCGCCATATAGAGCAGTGGCTTGACATTTCGCAACATAGATCTGTAACAATTCTACCGATGGTCTTTTGCCGAGTTTGTTGGAGAATTTCATCAATGCCATAATTGCTCGTTTAAAAAGATGTCTCCTGGCCTCTACTGCCGCTTTCCAATTCAGGGCGTCGTCGATCATAATGCCTAGGTAAGGGTACTGTGAGGTCTTTTCAATTCTTTGTTCCTTTAAAAAGATGGACTTTGTTGTTTTTCTTGACCCGCCAACTACCATAACAAAAGTTTTTTTAACATTTATATGGAGGTCCAGGGCACCCATGAAGTCTGCATATTTAGATAGAGATTTCTGCAGTTCAATGGGGGTACGTGCTAGGATAACTGCATCGTCCGCGTAGAGCAGAGCGGGGATCGGGCGACCTTTTGCTCTTGGAAGGTCTCTCCCTCCTCTCAGCATAGATTTTTCTAGGCCGTTGGTGTACAGAGAGAAGAGGAAGGGGGCAAGGACGCAACCTTGCCTCACACCCCGCTCTACCCTAAATGGCGATGTCAGTTCTCCTTGTGTCCCATACCTCACTCTCGCCGTGGCTTCGCTATATAGCTCTCTCAGAAAGTCCAAAAGCGGGGGATCTACCCCCATTTCTCTCAACAGTGACCAGAGCCTTGCGTGCGAGACGCAGTCGAATGCGGAGGACAGGTCCACATAAACCATATAAATGGAGCCAGGTTTTGCATGGGTATATTTTGAAATTAACAGGCTTAGATTTAAGGCTTGTTCGACGGTTCCAAAGCCCTCCCTGAACCCGAACTGTAAGTCTGATAGAATGTTTTTGTCTTCTACCCATTGCTGTAACTTTTCGAGAAGGACTCTGCCAACCAATTTGCCCACAGAGTCGAGGATTGAAATTGGTCTGTAACACTTGGGGTCTTGTCGGTCCCCCTTCTTAAAAATTGGGACCATGATAGAGGATGACCATGACTCTAACAGCCCAAGTTTCATTGTTGCAAGGCAAACTCTGGTGAGAATTGGTACCCAGAGATCTGGAAGATGTTTAAATAGATCTACTGGGACCCCATCAGGACCTGGAGCTTTCCCACTCTTACTTAATGATAGGGCCGTATCAATGTCCTGGAGCTCTACCTCCATTAAGATTGGATATACAACTGGGTTGATAATGGAATGATGTTCTTCGCTCGTAGATGTCAGTTTAAAGATTTTTGAAAAATGATTTACCCACACATCCTCTTCAATGGCCACATCTATTTTTGGGCCATTGTTTTCCGTTAACAAAGGGGATTTGACTATTTTCCAGAATGCCTGGCTGTTTTTCTGGAATGCACTTTTGTGCAAAGCCTTCCACAAAGATTGTTTCAATTCTTTTTTCCTGATTTTTCTGGCGGAGTTATACTCCCGTCGAAGAGATTGGATATTAGTAATATCTCTGATTGGGTTTCCGAGAGCTTTTTTCAGCTTGGTGTGTGCCTTGGTACAATCTTGATTAAACCAACCTGTAGAGCTTATGGTGTTTCGTTTAGGTGTTTTAGTTAGTAGTTTTCTCACTTGCTCTATTATTATCTTGTAGTTTTCGACGATTTCATGCATCCCTGCATGTGGATCGAGGCAGATCAAGATGTTATTATAAGTGGATTCTACTAACTGTTTTGTAATGATATTGGGGTCCAGTTTTTCCCATTTTATGGTAAATCCGTTTTTTTTCCCCAATTCAATCCTGTTCTGTGTTAGGGATTTTGCTATATTTACCATATGTGTTCTTAGGTGGTTTGTTTGGAAATTTATTTTTAAAGCGGAATGATCGCTCAAGGTGTTTTCCAGGATTTTAAAGTTGTTAATTTGTTCTTTAAGGCATTCAGTTGCTATTATGTAGTCAACAGTGGTCTTGTAGCCCCTTCCTCTGTAGGTAGGTTCCAGTTTGTTATTTGATTGATGCATGGGATTTACAATTTGCAAATCCAGATCGGAAAATAATTTATTCATGGCTGATCCCACGCTTGAGTGAATAAAGTGGGCTAAAGGGTTCTCGAATTCGTCCACTATTCCACAAATATCGTTTTTGGTGCAGGGGTGTAGGTTAAAATCACCACCCCAAATTATGTTAGCATATTCATTGATTTGGTTGGGATGCCTATGTTCATTTATTTTTCCTTGTATTTGGGAAAGAACAATCAAAAAGTTGTCATCCGTTAGATTATTATAGATGTTAATTAATGTTACGGAGAGCTTTTTCCCTATTTTGAGCGTAAGGAGCTGAAAGTTTGAGAGGAGGTCTATCTTGGTAATCTTCAGGTCAGAGATTGTGTTTGCTAGATAAATGGCCAATCCCCCTTTAGGTCTACCTGAAGTACTAGGGAGGGCAGGAGATGTAAATGTTTTATATCCCTCGAAATGTATAGGTGTAGTTGACCAGGTTTCTTGTAAGCAGATGATTTGTGTCTCCTTCAAAAAATCTGCTGCAGAGCCGTCCTCTATTTTGTTTCGGAGACCCGCCACATTCCAAAAGATCACAGAAAGCTGTGAAGAGGTACAATCTGGAACGATAGCTTCTGTTTGTACAGCCGCTGTAATAGGGATAGATGGTGCCGGGGTTGTTTGTGGGGACTCCAAGGATTTAGTCATTAGTCAATCGACCATTTCCAGACCACTGAAGCGATTCATGGTCGGTATGCCTAACCAGTTTTGCCCCTTGATGGTATCTCTGTAGTTAAGTCCATGTAATTGGTGGGGCGGTCTCTCCCACTGCTCCCAATTTCTGGGTCTATTTTGTGGGCCCATAGTCTGCCATGGGGCTTCTCTTTGCTGGAGATTCTGATTTACTGGCCACCAGGAGTTATGAGGGTCACAATGTCGTAGCGGTAGTTTTGGACCGATAAACTCTAACTCCCAGGGCTGTGGAATGGGTTTCCGCCAGATATTATCAGAATCGTATAAGATGTTATTGTTGCTAGATCTTTTTGGGTAAAAGTAAGACAATGATCTTATAGTGATCACCCCTGTGGTGTTATTATGTTCCCAGGAGCAGATGTACTCAGCTATTGTGGGGTCCTCAAATGTAATTACGACACAGTCTCCCCGAGTAGTTTTTTTTCTGTGGCCCACCCACGAGGTCCTACTGACTGAAACTATTCTTGCTTTCCAAGGTGGCGGAACCGGACGATTTGTATTCAACCAATACTGGACCTTGTTTTTCAATGACCAGTTTGGTTCGGTCCCCTCACCTGTAAGCTCCGGGACCCCTGTCATGACTACCACATATGGGCATGCCTCAGGTGGCATGTTTAGGATGGGTCTTTGCTCAGTAGTCCCTTTCAGGGGTCCTTTGATTTTTAATGCCTGCGTATTTGTTGTAGCTAGGTTTTTGGGGGCAGATATACTAATGCTTGGCGTATTTAGTGATGACAAAAGTTGGGGATTAGTTTGTGTGGGAATAATCAAGGGTTTGGGAATTGGATTTTGTGAGTTACGAATGTTTGGTACTGTTGGGGGTATTAGTGAAGGTTGTTTTTTGGAGTGTGGAAGGGATAAAGTTGCAGGTTGGTTAAGTGTCGGAAGAGCAGTCGTGGGATTTAAAGCTGGTTTTGGAAGAGCTTGAGAGGATATAGATTTGATAGAGCCAGAGATCTTTATTAATTGACTCTCGATGTTGGTCAGTCTGCTTTCTAATGGACGAATATAAGAATAAAGAGGGAAGCTATTTCTTTAGTTAGTTTTGATAGGTCTCTTTCTTTGCCTAGATGATGTGGGCTTAGGGAATCTGACGTAGAAATATCTTGGAGGGCATGTGGTGGCTGGTGAATTTCTATCACGTTATTATTTAAGGAGACAGAATCATGGGGCAATTCGAGTAAATCTGTATCTCCGACCAAAATTGCATGATCGGTTGATTTGGTTTTTTCAGTTTGATTTAAGTTTTTCCTAACGTTTCTTTTCTTTATAGCCCCCTCCCTCCTCCCTCTCTTTTGCCTTACTTCTTCGGGGGTTGGATCGAGAAAAATGTTTGGGGTTTTTTCTAGGTCGCTTTCTGCAAGGGATATACTGAGTTGGGAAGCTGAGAGGTCTACGGTGTTAGGGAGGCTAGGTCTGTTTGCAGCTGTATCCCTTTGAGGTATCCGAGGCTGTATGACCGGAGATCTTACAGTTGCTAATAGACCCATTGAGGATCGACGCGCCATTGCAAGTTCTGTTGAGACCCTCCCCTCAATTAGACTTAAACTTTGGTCTATGAATGTATTAGCTTTTGCGAGAAAGTCATCCATTGGGCCTAACAATTTATCTCCTATCCCGTTTTTTTTTTATTTTTTGTACTTGCTGGATCTCGTATTCATTTTCGCCGGGATAGGTACAAGGGGTATTTTATGAGACAGCTATAGAATTAGCAGAAGCAAGTCACGGAAGTAGTAAGTACCTGCAATGTGATGCTCTCGATAAAAAGGCTTTGGAGGATGGGCCGGGCCGGGCTCTCACGATCTCGAACGGCCTCAAACGGCCCGCTCTTTGCCCGGTCTTCGCCCCGGGCTGCGTCCCGCGCGCGTCCCGCGTTACGCGGTCCGGAGCGCGCTCTTTAGAGTATGGTAGATTGTGGGGGCGTGGCACTGTGAGGGGGCGCGGCTCACGCGGGAAGAGGACCAGCTGGAGCTGTTGAATGCTGGTCCTCGCAGTCCCGGGGCCTGCGCCTCTCCCTCCTCTGCTGTTACACAATTGATTCCGGCGTCCCAGCGGCTCCTAGTGCACAGGATGGATGAATGAAGCTACTCCTGTAGCGTGGCGAAAGCAGTGCAAGCAGGACACACTGTTGCGAGTGGCACCCGCGAAGCGGGTGCCGCGAGTAGTTGAAGGGCTTTGGCTGGGGGCGTGGCGCTGTGAGGGGGGGCGGCTCACGCGGGAAGAGGACCAGCTGGAGCTGTTGAATGCTGGTCCTCGCAGTCCCGGGGCCTGCGCCTCTCCCTCCTCTGCTGTTACACAATTGATTCCGGCGTCCCAGCGGCTCCTAGTGCACAGGATGGATGAATGAAGCTACTCCTGTAGCGTGGCGAAAGCAGTGCAAGCAGGACACACTGTTGCGAGTGGCACCCGCGAAGCGGGTGCCGCGAGTAGTTGAAGGGCTTTGGCTGGGGGCGTGGCGCTGTGAGGGGGCGCGGCTCACGTGGGAAGAGGACCAGCTGGAGCTGTTGAATGCTGGTCCTCGCAGTCCCGGGGCCTGCGCCTCTCCCTCCTCTGCTGTTACACAATTGATTCCGGCTTCCCAGCGGCTCCTAGTGCACAGGATGGATGAATGAAGCTACTCCTGTAGCGTGGCGAAAGCAGTGCAAGCAGGACACACTGTTGCGAGTGGCACCCGCGAAGCGGGTGCCGCGAGTAGTTGAAGGGCTTTGGCTGGGGGCGTGGCGCTGTGAGGGGGCGCGGCTCACGCGGGAAGAGGACCAGCTGGAGCTGTTGAATGCTGGTCCTCGCAGTCCCGGGGCCTGCGCCTCTCCCTCCTCTGCTGTTACACAATTGATTCCGGCGTCCCAGCGGCTCCTAGTGCACAGGATGGATGAATGAAGCTACTCCTGTAGCGTGGCGAAAGCAGTGCAAGCAGGACACACTGTTGCGAGTGGCACCCGCGAAGCGGGTGCCGCGAGTAGTTGAAGGGCTTTGGCTGGGGGCGTGGCGCTGTGAGGGGGCGCGGCTCACGCGGGAAGAGGACCAGCTGGAGCTGTTGAATGCTGGTCCTCGCAGTTCCGGGGCCTGCGCCTCTCCCTCCTCTGCTGTTACACAATTGATTCCGGCGTCCCAGCGGCTCCTAGTGCACAGGATGGATGAATGAAGCTACTCCTGTAGCGTGGCGAAAGCAGTGCAAGCAGGACACACTGTTGTCATTTGAATAAGCATTTTGTTGTGTTGATCTTGTTCTGGGGGTCTCCTGTTTAGATAATATTGGATGGCCCTTATCCCATCTTGGTGATTGATGCTTGTGTACAGCGAAGTGATGTCCATTGTCATTAACACAAACTCTTTTTGCCAGATAAAATCATTGATTTTTAAAAGGAAATCGCTGGTATCTTTGAGATAGGAGGGTAGTCTTCGAACATGCTCCTGCAGAAAATAGTCAATGTACTGTGAAGTTCTTTCCATTAGACTATTACGTGCGGAAATTATAGGTCTTTCTGGTGGTCTGACCGGATCCTTGTGTAGTTTAGGTATGAAGTAGAGGACTGGGGTTGTAGGAGTATCATTCTTGAGATATTTATATTCATCAATAGAAATGAGCCCGCACTTTTCCAAGCCAATAACTTTGTATAATACATGTTGTAAGTTGATTTTAAACTTATGTTGTCACTTCAGCCATAGCAGTTGCGATCTGATAGCTGTTTCATGGCTTCTTCAATGTGTTGTGCTTTGTCCGAGATTACAAGGTTGCCCCCCTTGTCTGCGTTTCAAATGATTATCTATGGATTAGATTTAAGTTTCTTCATGAGTTGATGGTACTGTATTTCTTGTTTGTTTGTTTTGATTTTGATTGTTTTTTGTACTTTGTAATTTAGAGATTTGGGGCCTCATGTAGGTAGCCAAATACCGGTCGGTAACGGCCGATTTTCGGTAATTATACCGTTACCGACCGGTATTTTGGCTTTTGAGATGTAGGGGGAGAATTTCTGTATTCGGAATTTACCGAATCGGTAAAATTACCGATTCGGTAATTTTACCGATTCGGTAAATTCCGAATACAGAAATGAGATGTAGGGGGACTGTGTGGTGTGTGTGGGGATTCGTTATTTACCACCAACTAATAGTTGGTGGTAAATGACGAATGTGTGTGTAAATGCAATATTTTGCCCGTAGATGTGTGCAATGTGGCAGACACACATGCCCTCAGGGCATGTATGTGTGCCACATGTGCACACATGGCCGAATCAGGGGTGCGACAGGGTGTCAATGTGACACCCTGCCACCCTTGCATGTGCTCCCCCATTACCGAATCGGTATTTACCGATTCGGTAATGAGGCATACCTTCCCATCAATGGGAAGGTATGCCTCATTACCGAATCGTTAAATACCGATTCGGTAATTACCGAATTTTTCCGAATCGGTAATATTTACCGACCAATTACCTACATAGCATTTACCACTTCATAAATACCGAATCGGTATGATTCGGTATTTATGAAGTGGTAAATGCCAGCCCACCTACATAAGGCCCTTGATGCCCACCGTGACTTGTTCACTGAAGATGTCGATTGAATCTCTAATAGCTATTGGAGCAAAAGTGGATTTAGGTGTCTTCTCCATGTTTTTACATCCAGTGATTTTTATGATGTTGCTAAGACTCAGGGCCAAATCAGACTGCGGATTTTCTTGAGCCTTCCAGATCTTTTAAGATGGGGATATCTGAACCTGTAAGGTTGAAGGGAGGCGAAGTTGGTTGATTGAGTGTTGTATCTTCCTTGTGTGACAATGGTTTAGATTTTTTGTTAAGCAAATGGAATTTTTTAAGTTTTAATTTTCGTATGCCTTTGAAAATATCGATTCTAGTTGAATCGGTTCCTTGGACAGAATGACAGCCCCAACGATAGGATCTTTTTTTCTGATTCAGTCAATTGGATGTTGGAAAGATTGACAACAGTATTGTTTTGCGCTATTAGTTTTTTTGTGGTTTGCGCTTCCATTTCCTTACATTTTGCCTTTTCTGGTTTCCATTTTCTTGCATGTCGCCTCTCCCTTCTTTTGATTGTGTTGGTCTTCCTTGTTGTGTTTGTTGCTGGATTTTTGGGCGGAGTGTTTTTCGTCCTTCTTCGCATAAAAAACCAACCTCTTGCTCTAGTGTGTGTTTGGCTGAAATCTGTACATTGTTGAGGTATCTAGAATCTTGTTTTTCACCATTATCACTGATTACTTTTGTACATTTTAAGATGGTCGCCATGAATTTGGGCCGTCAATACTGTTTTTTGTTTCTATTTTTATTTAAGTGAGTATCACATGCACCAATGTGTTTGTATTTAAGTTAGTGCCTGGCTTGAGGACACCAACAATGAGAAAGGCGTTGTACACCAAAACGCGTCTGTCGGTGCAGAGGGGGGGTCTGCACAATAAAGAAAATATGAGGAATCGCCCCGCGAGTGCGTCCTTCTGTGGCTTTCATTGCGCCACTGTGGAAAAATATATCGCAGCTCACCACCGTGACAACAGCACCCAGGGCAAGTGGTGCGGCGGCGGTGACTACATAATACACACATATATGTATATATCCAACAAAAAGGTTGCCCCAATTGAAGACGCCAACTCACGGGAAGGTTTACTTCCTTTAATGGAGGACTTCAGCAGGGCAGCATAGAATACACATCCAATTCATAGAACCGCCCTACGCGTTTCAGACACCACTGTGTCCTTGTTCACGGGCATGGAGAAGTGCAAACAGCAGCAGACTGGGGAACACCTGATAAAAGGATCCAAGTCCCGCCCCAGTGGGTGTATCCGAAGGCAGTAAATTCTAGATTGAGATTATTAGTATTCAGAATGCTGATAAAATCTTTAGCTTCTGCTACCGTACCATCCCAAACCACAAACAAGTCATCGATGTATCTCAACCAAAGTTTTACATTTTTGCGAAGAATAGTCTCATAGTTGTTTTTGAGGACCAGCTCCTCCCACCAGCCCATATGCAAACAAGCATAGCTGGGGGAAAAGCTGGCCCCTATAGCTACTCCGCGAATTTGTTGAAATAGAGTACTCTGAAAGAGAAAAATGTTATTGTGTAGACAATATTCAATCATTTGAATAAGCATTTTGTTGTGTTGATTTTGTTCTGGGGGTCTCCTGTTTAGATAATATTGTATGGCCCTTATCCCATCTTGGTGGTTGATGCTTGTGTACAGCGAAGTGATGTCCATTGTCATTAACACAAACTCTTTTTGCCAGATAAAATCATTGATTTTTAAAAGGAAATCGCTGGTATCTTTGAGATAGGAGGGTAGTCTTCGAACATGTTCCTGCAGAAAATAGTCAATGTACTGTGAAGTTCTTTCCATTAGACTATTACGTGCGGAAATTATAGGTTTTCCTGGTGGTCTGACCGGATCCTTGTGTAGTTTAGGTATGAAGTAGAGGACTGGGGTTGTAGGAGTATCATTCTTGAGATATTTATATTCATCAATAGAAATGAGCCCGCACTTTTCCAAGCCAATAACTTTGTATAATACATGTTGTAAGTTGATTTTAAACTTATGTTGTCACTTCGGCCATAGCAGTTGCGATCTGATAGCTGTTTCATGGCTTCTTCAATGTGTTGTGCTTCGTCCCAGATTACAAGGTTGCCCCCCTTGTCTGCGTTTCGAATGATTATCTGTGGATTAGATTTAAGTTTCTTCATGAGTTGATGGTACTGTATTTCTGGTTTGTTTGTTTTGATTTTGATTGTTTTTTGTACTTTGTAATTTAGAGATTTGATGCCCACCGTGACTTGTTCATTGAAGATGTCGATTGAATCTCTAATAGCTATTGGAGTAAAAGTGGATTTAGGTGTCTTCTCCATTATTTTACATCCAGTGATTTTTATGATGTTGCTAAGGCTCAGGGCCATATCAGACTGCGGATTATCTTGAGCCAGGTCTTCCAGATCTTTTAAGATGGGGATATCTGATCCTGTAAGGTTGAAGGGAGGCGAAGTTGGTTGATTGAGTGTTGTATCTTCCTTGTGTGACAATGGTTTAGATTTTTTGTTAAGCAAATGGAATTTTTTAAGTTTTAATTTTCGTATTCCTTTGAAAATATCGATTCTAGTTGAATCGGTTCCTTGGACAGAATGACAGCCCCAACGATAGGATCTTTTTTTCTGATTCAGTCAATTGGATGTTGGAAAGATTGACAACAGTATTGTTTTGCGCTATTCGTTTTTTTGTGGTTTGCGCTTCCATTTCCTTCCATTTTGCCTTTTCTGGTTTCCATTTTCTTGCATGTCGCCTCTCCCTTCTTTTGATTGTGTTGGTCTTCCTTGTTGTGTTTGTTGCTGGATTCTTGGGCGGAGTGTTTGTCGTCGTTCTTCGCAAAAAAAACCAACCTCTTGCTCTAGTGTGTGTTTGGCTGAAATCTGTACTTTGTTGAGGTATCTAGAATCTTGTTTTTCACCATTATCACTGATTACTTTTGTACATTTTAAGATGGTCGCCATGAATTTGGGCCGTCAATACTGTTTTTTGTTTCTATTTTTATTTAAGTGAGTATCACATGCACCAATGTGTTTGTATTTAAGTTAGTGCCTGGCTTGAGGACACCAACAATGAGAAAGGCGTTGTACACCAAAACGCGTCTGTCGGTGCGGAGGGGGGGCTGCACAATAAAGAAAATATGAGGAATCGCCCCGCGAGTGCGTCCTTCTGTGGCTTTCATTGCGCCACTGTGGAAAAATATATCGCAGCTCCCCACCGTGACAACAGCACCCAGGGCAAGTGGTGCGGCGGCGGTGACTACATAATACACACATATATGTATATATCCAACAAAAAGGTTGCCCCAATTGAAGACGCCAACTCACGGGGAGGTTTACTTCCTTTAATGGAGGACTTCAGCAGGGCAGCATAGAATACACATCCAATTCATAGAACCGCCCTACGCGTTTCAGACACCACTGTGTCCTTGTTCACGGGCATGGAGAAGTGCAAACAGCAGCAGACTGGGCAACACCTGATAAAAAGATCCAAGTCCCGCCCCAGTGGGCGTATCCGAAGGCATGCTGGTACTTGTGGTTCCCTTTTGGTTTTACTCAAGTGAGTGCTGCTGTGCCATTCCTAATAATCCTTATCTTACCCCAGTGGGTTGGAAGGGTAAAAGACACTGTCCCAACTGTCTATTCCAATGTCCAACCACACGGACCCCCTCGTTCCGTCGCGCTCAGTGTTTACCAAAAGCGGGATCTGCCAGGATAGCAGAGGGGCGTCTTCGCGGCTGAGCAGGCTGCCAAAAATCCAACAAAAAGGTTGCCCCAATTGAAGACGCCAACTCACGGGGAGGTTTACTTCCTTTAATGGAGGACTTCAGCGGGGCAGCATAGAATATACATCCAATTCATAGAACCGCCCTACGCGTTTCAGACACCACTGTGTCCTTGTTCACGGGCATGGAGAAGTGCAAACAGCAGCAGACTGGGGAACACCTGATAAAAAGATCCAAGTCCCGCCCCAGTGGGCGTATCCGAAGGCATGCTGGTACTTGTGGTTCCCTTTTGGTTTTACTCAAGTGAGTGCTGCTGTGCCATTCCTAATAATCCTTATCTTACCCCAGTGGGCTGGAAGGGTAAAAGACACTGTCCCAACTGTCTATTCCAATGTCCAACCACACGGACCCCCTCGTTCCGTCGCGCTCAGTGTTTGCCAAAAGCGGGATCTGCCAGGATAGCAGAGGGGCGTCTTCACAGCCGAGCAGGCCGCCAAAAATCCAACAAAAAGGTTGCCCCAATTGAAGACGCCAACTCATGGGGAGGTTTACTTCCTTTAATGGAGGACTTCAGCGGGGCAGCATAGAATACACATCCAATTCATAGAACCGCCCTACGCGTTTCAGACACCACTGTGTCCTTGTTCATGGCCATGGAGAAGTGCAAACAGCAGCAGACTGGGGAACACCTGATAAAAATAACCAAGTCCCGCCCCAGTGGGCGTATCCGAAGGCATGCTGGTACCTGTGGTTCCCTTTTGGCCCACTGGGGTAAGATAAGGATTATTAGGAATGGCACAGCAGCACTCACTTGAGTAAAACCAAAAGGGAACCACAAGTACCAGCATGCCTTCGGATACGCCCACTGGGGCGGGACTTGGATCTTTTTATCAGGTGCTCCCCAGTCTGCAGTAGGTTATATATATATATATATATATATATATATATATATATATATATATATATATATATATATATATGTATTCCAAATGCCCCAAAGCAACGGGACGGCACTCGACGGCACTCTCGTTAGTGGCTGACCTCGCTGTAACTCGCTTGCCTTCTCCCAGAGATTAATCCACAAAGCCGACGCGTTTCGAGGCCTTACGCCTCTTCTTCTTGGGCTGACAGAAAATGCACTGAGCGTTCACCATTGTAATCCTTTATTTAGTATGATGCACTTAGTAGGCGTGGCTTCATTAGCCTGATGGTATGCTGGGACTGGTAGTCCAAAATGGTCATTATTCATTATTTTCCTTAGTAGGTACAGCGCATTATTGTCTCTTTAAAAGCATTTCAAAATTCCTTCGTAGGATGGGATGCAGGGAAAGCGGGCTTTGTAACGCATGAGAGCGCCGTGCTTCGTGAAAACAGAATGTTCTCTTCACAGCCTTTTCATTTATGTAAAGAAAATGGTGCTCTGTCCCCACGGCAAGGGCTGCCGTGTCAGTTTATGTATTCCAAATGCCCCAAAGCAACGGGACGGCACTCGACGGCACTCTCGTTAGTGGCTGACCTCGCTGTAACTCGCTTGCCTTCTCCCAGAGATTAATCCACAAAGCCGACGCGTTTCGAGGCCTTACGCCTCTTCTTCTTGGGCTGACAGAAAATGCACTGAGCGTTCACCATTGTAATCCTTTATTTAGTATGATGCACTTAGTAGGCGTGGCTTCATTAGCCTGATGGTATGCTGGGACTGGTAGTCCAAAATGGTGATTATTCATTATTTTCCTTAGTAGATACAGCGCATTATTGTCTCTTTAAAAGCATTTCAAAATTCCTTCGTAGGATGGGATGCAGGGAAAGCGGCCTTTGTAACGCATGAGAGCGCCGTCCTTCGTGAAAACAGAATGTTCTCTTCACAGCCTTTTCATTTATGTAAAGAAAATGGTGCTCTGTCCCCACGGCAAGGGCTGCCGTGTCAGTTTATGTATTCCAAATGCCCCAAAGCAACGGGACGGCACTCGACGGCACTCTCGTTAGTGGCTGACCTCGCTGTAACTCGCTTGCCTTCTCCCACAGATTAATCCACAAAGCCGACGCGTTTCGAGGCCTTACGCCTCTTCTTCTTGGGCTGACAGAAAATGCACTGGGGGTATTTAAATGAGGCATGCTGCGAGGGAAAGTTTCAGAGCTAATCTGCTGCATCTGCTTATCACCCATGATTAAGAGGGAGAAGCCTCGAAACGCGTTGGGACATTTATTTTTGAATACTGATGCCTGTTCGTTTGTGAAAATAAACCGGAAGGTTTTCCTCTTAAGGGTGTGCGCTCTCGTTGCTTTGGGGCATTTTTGGTTTAATATATATATATATATATATATATATATATATATATATATATATATATATATATTACCTACTGGCGATAGCCAGTAGGTAGTTATAGTTAGGACCACGTTTCCATAGGAAAACCTCAACATTCTATTTTGAATAACTTTGGCGCCGGTCGACGAATCCTCGCGAATTTCTCAAAATAGGTGGGGCGCTACGCTCCGCTCCTACCCTGAAAGTCTCGGGGGGGATTCGTCAAGCGGGGGCTGAGATAAAAGGGGGGTCCCAAAACGCGTTTTTCCCATGCATTTTTCCATAGGACCTTTAGAACGAGCTACAGCCCGAATGGCTGAACAGAATTACTCAAAATTTGGCAGAGAGGTAGTCCCTAGGTCAAGGAAGTGCCTTTTGTAGGTTTGGTGTAAATCTGTTCAGTAGATTCTGAGAAAATAGCCTTTAAATCAATATATATATCTGAGCCAGCTTACGGTACGCTTACCGTACGCTTACGGTAAGCGTACGGTGGCGTGCGCGAGCGCGATTCTGATTGGCTCTTAGATCTTAGTAAACATTCGAATCGGCCGAAACCAGGAAGCGGCGGCCGCCATTTTGTCTCTCGCACTGAGAGAGATTTTTAAAATCGGAAGCCCAAAAACATGTAAAGGGGCTGTTTTGACAACTCCCTCCCACATAGTCATGTTGAGGGAGTCCCCAAACATCCCCCAAGTGCAAAAACGGTTTTATTTTTTTTTCGGCAATTTCGCGGGGTACGCTTACCGTACGCTTACGGTAAGCGTACGGTAAAAAAATAAAAATAAAAAAAACACTATCCACACTTACCCCACCCCCTGTGCTTTTGGTGGCCGAAGGCCACCAAATGTGCTGGGCTTATTACAATGGAAAAAAACACTATCCACACTTACCCCACCCCCTGTGCTTTTGGTGGCCGTAGGCCACCAAATGTACAGGGCTTATTATAAGGGAAAAAAACTTAGCATTTAAAAAACCGTACTAATTCACTGAAAAAACCATAGGTTTCACACACGTTATAGTTAGGAATTAGCATTTAAAAAACCTTGCAAATTCACTGAAAAAACCATAGGTTTCACACATGTTATAGTTAGTGGAAATTTTACTGATAAAAAACCAATGAAATTGCCCCGTTATAGTTAGCGCAGGCAACTATAACTCACGCGACCGCAATCCTCTGCTGATGACATATGTGTCTTTATGAAAAAAAAATATTTGTAATATATGTATAGCTAAAAATGTATGGAAGAAGACATGGGCAAATAAGTGTCTAAATACAGTATTAGCATCAGCAGAGGATTGTGGTCGCGTGAGTTATAGTTGCCTGCGCTAACTATAACGGGGCAATTTCATTGGTTTTTTATCAGTAAAATTTCCACTAACTATAACATGTGTGAAACCTATGGTTTTTTCAGTGAATATATATATATATATATTTAATAATCTGTAACTCATATTCATGAGTTTGGAAAACTACATTCCAAAATGGCGACCAAGATGATTGTCCTCTTTCACTGACCATGCATTGTAATGTCATGTGACTCACATAACGCCTCTTTAAAATATGCTGCTTTTCGGCGCGAACTTTGTAAAATATTCGACTAAGGCATAGCCGAAACGCGTCATGTTTTCCATGCTCGCCATGCAATAAAGGAGTGAATAACTGCAGGAGTGTCCCGCTGAGTGCTTTTCCGAGTTCTTGAAAGTAACTAGGAGTGAGCGCGCATTTATGAACGCGAATGCACCTTCGCGTTTCAAAGCACCCGTCTACTGAGTGCGCTGACTTGGAGGTGCAGATGGAGTGATGGATATATATATATATATATATATATATATATATATAACCTACTGGTGGTCGCCAGTAGGTAGTTATAGTTAGGACCTTGTTTCCATAAGAAAAACGTTTTTTGTTTTCCGAATAACTTTGGTGCCGGTTGACGAATCTTCACAAACTTTTCAAAACTAGTGAACCGCTCCAGTCAGCTCCTGTCTTGGAAGTTTTGGGGTGATTTGCCAAGCGGGGGTGGAGAAAAAAGGGGGGTCCCAAAACGTGTTTTCCTCAAGTTATTTTCCATAGGAAACTGTAGACAAAGCTACAGCCCGAACTGCTGAACGGAATTACACCAAATTTGGCAAAAAGGTAGGTCTTGGTTCAGAAACAGTCCTTTTTGTTAAATGGTGTAAATCCTTTTAGTAGTTCCTGAGAAATTAGAAAAAGAAAAAGTTTTGATATCTGGGGCAGCGGTGGGTTTGCGAACCCTCCCGACCACGAGCTTCATTCTAATGGCTGCCAACACTCAAAACCAGGAAGTGTTGGCAGCCATCTTGTGAATCGGAGAACCGAGTCACAAGAAATCAGTAGAAAAAAAATTAAAAAGGTATAAAAGGGGTAAGGGTAGAAACACCCTGACCCCCTAGGCCTGCTCAGGGAGTCCCAAAAGGACTCCCAGGGCACAAAAAAGCATTTTTTTTTATAATTTCGGCGGAAATCGCGATGGGGTCGCGAATCCCGCCGAAATTATGAAAAAAAATTAAGCGCTGGTTGGGAGGGTGGAGCTGAGAACAGCCCTACTTACACTTGAAAGTGCCCCTACACAAAAGGCTGCACACCCCCTGTAGTTAGTCTGGAGCCATGGCAGGAAATGCAGGATCCCATGAGACTTCAAAGGGAAACCTCGTGAAGCTTCTCCCCCACTTCAAAGGCACAACTGGGTAAAATACTCATCAGTACAGGTCTGGGCCTCTGGATATACTATCAGGAAGAAGGACAGCTGTGCTGGTGACGGACTGCCACTCTGCTGAATGGGTGCCCTGCTGGACTACTGCCATGCCAGACTGCTGCCTTGCTTTGCTGACCTACTTACTGTTGCCTTTTTGCCTGGATGAGAAGGACTAGACCTGCATTTCTTGAACCCAGAACCCCAGAGTGAATTCAAGAGCTAGTGGACTAACTCATGACTTGAGTGCCAGGGACAAAAGGCTCCAGCACCTGGACTCTGCCATCTGTGAGTGTACCCGGCCAAGTTGTGCCACTCCAGTCCTAGACCCTTGAAAGTGGGCCTAAGGTGCTCTGCCAGCCTCTGTGTAGCCAGCAGAACCAACACATCTCTTCTGCTACACGGTGCAACCCAGAGCAGAACCGACTTATCACCACTACTGAGTGGATCAGAACCATAAGAAAAAAATGCATTGTATTGCAGCCCTTCGTCGCATTCAAACCAGTGCTGCTTGATGCATCCTTGGTGCAGGACCTTGCATCCCTCATCAACGGCAGCCTCAATGATGATGCTGGACTCCGCATTGTATCCTTGCTGCTCCTCGGAAGTAACGCATCATTCTGACTGCGTGGAACATCCTAGACTTTGGACTTCGCAAAGCCCTGGTTGACAGGATTCTTGATGATGATGCAGGACCTTGCAGTGCAGCATTGCTACATCTTCAAACTCACACATCACTTTGGCTGTGCAACACATCTTCAATGCGAATTCTTGTAACACAACACAAACCAGGATTAAAGGTAGTGGTGGAAAAAATTAATTGGGGGATATTCTCAAGAACGTGTGATAATTATCGCACAATTAGCTTAACGCAACTTTTCACATCGCAGTCTATCGCGGGAAAATATTGCGTCAAATGACTGTGGTAAAAATAACGCGATGCCTAAAATCCCGAAACACTAACGCGAAAATAGTGGCGATGTCCCAAACCGCAAAACAAAATCCAGCGATAACCAGCGACAGCCCTGGAATTCTCATGCGTCATTCAGGTAAATGCATCAGAAAAGCAGAGAAAAAAAATACAAAAACAAATAAACTGCGTAGCACCATGTATGCACCCGGACCGAGTGCAGAGGACAACGTGAAACCCAAAAGTCCCACAGATGACCAGCAAGGAACCTTGGGGTCGGGGAAGGCCAAGGAGAAGAGGAAGAGGAAGACGTGGTTCAGTCTGCAGGAAAACAGGATCATCGTCACGGAGGTGATAGAACACTATCAACAACTGTTCGTCACCTCCAACGTGTCATTGGCAACAAAGAGGCAAATATGGCAGACTATCTTGGACCATGTGAATGCAGATGCAGAATTGAGGAGAACAATGGAAGAGGTCAAGAGGCGCTGGAAGGATGCGAAGGCCAAAACCAAGAAGAAACTCGATGCCAACATGAAAACAGCACTGCAGATTGGAGGTGGGGGTCCAGCGGCACACCAGGTGCTGGATGACATGGAGAAAATGGTGATCACAGTCAGCCGTCGGAATACGGTGCCCGGAGTTGTGGCACCGGACACTGCTCAACATGACTGGACACAACATCAACAGGGAGAGTACCGACCAGGAACTGGGGGGACGGGGGAGACGGGCACAATGGCACACATGCACAATTAAGCAGAGCACACTGCACACCCACAATGACTCTGGATCATGTCCCTGACCCCCGTGGTACACTGCACTACACATACAAACACCAAGTAGCCCCCCGCCCACAATGTGCCCAAAGGGGTCCCACGCCACACATCACCAATATCACAACCAAAACAAGCAAAGAATTGTATTTGTGAGCCACACTGACAATGCAAGTGACACTACATGACGATTAGCATGGCTGCAAAACAATCATCATGACATTGTGCACGCCATGACACTGAGGTGGCTGAGTGTGGACCACATACGGAAAGGAGCAGGCCAAACTTTGACACATCCACATGCACAAACCACCCCTGATGTAACAAAACATCTGTGGACAAACCATGCCCAAGAGTCACAACTCAACCAACAGCCCATTATAACCAAGTTTGAAACCTCCCAGCACTGTCAAAGCACAGAAATCAAAGGCACACTGCCTGAAAGGGATAAGGGGCAGCCAAATCTGAGCAGCAGGGGCGACTCACCCACAATGCAGCACACACACAAAGCAATAACAGCACATCAACATTGACGACTATGTTGGACAAAGTGCAACACCTCCACAACAGAACAGAGGACACAATTGGTTCTGCCTGTGCGTGGAAACTGGCCAATCACATCTGGCATAGCAGGAAACTGTGAGATGAAAATGTATGTGTACAACCTCATATCCATGATGTAGTTCAAATTTCAACTGTCCCGCATCAAATGGTCAGCTCCCCGAACCAGTCACAATGTACATTGTCATGCAGTCCCGATGTAAACATGAACAATGTGTCAACATACATTTCAACACACTGTTAAAATGCATCTCCCCTTCACATAGCAGAGGGACAATCAACACCTCCTGCAGAGCAGACCAGACAACTCATCAGTGATGATAAAGAGGACCTCCACACCTTCGACACCGATGCCCTACAACAGCTCATGGACATCTTACCTCCAGGAGCAGGGCAGCCCAGCTGCATCCAGGAGAACCCGCCCCCTACACAGACCACACAGCAGGAAGCATACAACACCACGGATGGCTTCCAGCACCTCACAGAAGCACACATCGCATTCCATGCCAGGTGTTAGACTGCCAGAAGGAGGTGGCTGAACAGGTGTGGGTGGGGTTCAAACTCATGGCCGCTGAACTCGATGACATACATGTGTGTCTAATTCCCATCAGGGACCACTTATACTCACCAACGGACACACACACTGAGACATAGCCACACACATTTGCACATTTCCAGTACTGAACCACGCCCAGAGCCCCGGGACAATCATTCACACCCCTATGCTGGACTTGCGTACGCTGGCCCAGTCCACTCCCCTTACGTATGAAGGGGGGACGACAGAGCTACATGTCCAAGGTCCACATGTCCACTGCCTGGGGTGACATAGTTGTGTCCGCTGTACAACGCACAATGTAATGTGGTAGGACCCGGGGCCATCATGCATACGCAATGAGCACTCAGACACACTTTGATAGTCAGTTGAACTGGCTACGGGCACGTGCGCCCGGCCACTCTTTATTACCAGGGTCACCTGACCAGTGACTCCTTTGCTGGATGGGTGTGGGGTGAGTGTGAGGCAGCCCTCATGGAGTGGTTGGTGCTGGCAACAACTTGAACACCGTTAAAGCGGAAACAGAAAACACCAACATAATACAAACAACTGCGAAGCATCATGTTGGTAGTCGGAGCAAGTACAGAGGTCACCCAATATTCAGTCAGAAGGGTGGGCGAGTCGCAGTGCACTGAGGTTAGTGGCGCTAGAACTGATCATGCTCATGTGAAGAAAGTGTCCAAGATTGTGTCTCTTCTGGATATTCCTGCTGATGCAGTAGGGTGTGTTACACCTGCCACATCTTGCCCATCATCGTCTCAGGTCTTCCCCACTGCCTGAGGTGACATAGTTGCATCTGCAGTCCATAGCACGTACCTCAATCATAGCTCCTGGTGTGTAGCTGGACTACCACCTCCAGTCTGCATTGCTGCCTTCTGGTTGTTGCCTCCTGCTCTCCAATTGTCTGTGCCTTCACCCCTCTGCTCACCGGCCACATCTTCCCCATCATCGTCCCAGGTCTTCCCCACTGCCTGAGGTGACATTGTTGCGTGAGCTGTCCACAGCAAAAAAGATCAATTGGAAAGGGCCCATGAGTTGTGGTGCACTGAGTTGGTAGCACCTGAAGAGCTGAGCAGGGTACCAAGCTGATGATGGCATCCAAGACATGTGTGAGCAACTCTGATGGTCTGGTTGTAGGTAAGCCTGGGCAAAGCACTACGCTACACTCGCGTAGTTTGCGAAGTTCGCGCTACTTCGCACTACGCGAACTGCACGTAGCACAGTGCGAACACGCGTAGCGTAGTGTTGCGTAGTGCTGCGGTAATTTTTTGCTTGCTCGCGGTCCTCAACATCAAGTTGGTGACCGCGAGCAAGCAAAATGACATCCCGGCGAGACTTTTTCCTTGTTCGCGATCAGCAACATCAAGTTGGCGATCGCGAGCATGGAAAATAAACCTCCCGGCGAGATTCCCAACGCGAGGAGGTCAGGTTTCTCATTGCGAGTGGTCGCGTATGCTCGCGACCGCTCGCGATGAGAAACTAGCAGTTCGCATTGAGAAAGCTGCCGCTCGAGTAAAAATCTACTCGAGCAGCAGAAAACTACAGCTCGCACTGTGCAAGATGCCATTTTCAATGATTGCACAGTGCCGGTTGCTTGTCCGCACTGTGCAATCATTGAAAATGACATCTGGCACAGTGCGAACAAGGTACTACGCAGTTCGCGAAGAGCTACGCGTAGCTTGCGTAGTGCGAACTGCACTTTGCGTAGCTTCGCAAAGTGCTACTTTGCGAACTACGCCCAGGGTTAGCTGTAGGACTCTTTTCCACTCTGGCATTGTTGGTTGGAGGTGGTCCTGGCGGTGGTGGCGTGTGCTCCTGCGGTGATGCGTTGTCCGGGCAGGTCAGGACTCGATTTGATGTATGAGCCCTGGTGGACCACATTTGAGGCTGGAGGCAGCCGACAGCGCAGGGCACAGACACATGGCGTTGATGACCCACAGGCCATCGACACAAAGGCCATCCAATAGTCAATTCAACAGAGTCTATTACTTGAGATGCACAGAGTTAGTGGCCCTGGATGCACTGCGGGTGGCACAGGCACACCGCCACGTGACGGCGACTTGCGGTGCACTGAGGTAGGGCCACGCGAGCTGAGCAGGTCCTCGTTGATGTCGAAGGTGAATGTCGCGGAGTTTTTCGGGGGACAGTGGAAGGTGTCCTTCCAGGCCATGATGCAGAGGGCAGAAGCAAGCAGAAACAGGCAAACGGAGGAGTAGAATGCTACAGACTCCTTTTTACCACCAAGTCAGTATCAGCTACATGATGATGAAGACAACCCCCAGGCCATAGACTCAGATGTTCAACCAGAGAGTGTCCATGAATTTCGGGGCACAGAGTCAGTGGCACCAGGGCTGAAAGGGGATCTAGTCTGCGATGAGGCCTGTACAATGATATAAACTCTGCTATAAATAAATCAAGGCTCAGATCCAAATGTTTGACCTTCTTGACCACAGTGTAGGCCGGAGGCAGCAGTCAGCAAGAGCCAACCGCTGTCCAGCCAGCTCCTCCTGGAACTCTCACACACGACGTTGGAATGGCATGTGGCGATGATTTGGGGTTGACGGATGTAGAAGCACCTAAGCTGAGCATGTGTGCAGCCTGCGACGATGCCGTGTTCTGACTGGGTTGGATTAGTGTGAGGCCTGCTGGACCACAGTGTAGGCCGAAGGCAGTAATCAGCAAAGGACCACAGACAGGTGTCGTTGACTTGCGATGCACAGAGTTAGTGGGACCAGAGCAGTTGTTGGTAGTGTTCGATCACCTCTGTAACGATGATCCTTACAGAGGTTCCAAATGTGTGGCCTACTCGACCGCAGTGTAGGCGGAAGGCAGTAGTCAGCAAGGGACTACAGACAGGTGTTGTTTGGATGCTGTGCACAGAGTTGGTGGCACCACATCGAAGGGAGTCCAGTGATATAAACTCAGCCATAAAGTGTGTACTCTGCCATTGCATAATCAAGACTCAGTTCCAAATGTGTGACCTACTTGACCGCAGTGTAGGCCGGTGGAGTACGTCAACGAGAAAGGAGTGCTGGGTGCCTGTGTCGCGGAGGCCGTGATGGTCTGAGGAGGCTGCCAAGGTCGCGGGCCTCAGGCTTGGAGCTTGCACAGGCATGTGGTGGGCCCTGTTTGACACACGCCAGTGTTGGCAGGTGAGCTAATTTATTTATTTATTTATTTTGAAGGTTTTGTATAGCGTAAACAAGACCCTTACGGGTATGAGAGTGCTTTACAGGGCAGATATAAGTAACAAAACCAAGCATAGAAAAATATAGGTGATTCTAATACAAAATAGTAACTAATACTAACTAGCAAATATATTACATGTATATATAAATAGTTCAAGTAAATTTGGCCATGAGAATATATTTCACTTCTTTTTTGAAGAATGCAGTAAAAGAATTCTGTCTCGTTTCTTAGAGCCATTCCTGAAAAGATCCGGTTCTATGTTTTCTTCTTGACAAATCGTTGTGGTTTCAGTAGAAGATTACTGGAGCTCCTTGTGGATCTGTTACCACAAGAGAACACCAGTTTCTGAGATAGATAACTCAGAGTTTTGTGATGTAATGCCTTGTGCAACATATAAGCGATTTTCAGATAAATTCTAGCCTCAAAAGGTAGCCAGTTGAGGGCTCGAAGGTCTGTGACTGTAACTTTTGAAGTCTGTGATGAGTCTAGCAGCTGCGTTGATTGAAGCTCTTAGAGGGGCCGTCGTCGATCTGGGGAGGCCGGAGAGAGAGACACTCCCGTATTCCTCTCTAGGAATGACGAGAGCTTGAACTGCCTGTTTGAAGTCAATTGTCATTGTTTCCTTGTGACATGGCTGTGCTCGACCGATTAATTTTTTTATTTCCCTCAGGTTGCAGGCACTGCAAGTACAAATTGGGCCTGTGAGGCTGAGCTAAAAAAGCATAGAGACTCAGTGTTTAGCCTCATTGATGGTTCTGCTCTTGCTCCCATTGGCTAAATTATTACCTCCCTTGTCATTCTCTGCTCAGCATGACTACGCACATCGTTGTGTTGGGTTAGGCCTGTTACAGCCATTCAAATGGTTTTCTGTTAGACCTGGCTTGTCCAGTGGGTGTATCCCCAGACTTTTAGCTTTTTCGCCTCCTGTTTTGGACCCTGTTTTTGTTGATTTTATGACTCTGGGGGGGATATTCTCAAGAACGTGTGATAACTACCACAAAAGTAGCATAACGCAAGTCTTCACATCGCAGTCTATCACGGGAAAATAACTCCGTGTTAACGTGGTATTCCCAAGCCGGCAGCACCATGCGATAGTCCCACGACATCGCGTCAAACAAACGTGTTAAAATCAACGCACCGCCTCAAAAATGTGAAACACCAACTTGAAAAAAGCAGCGATTACCCAATCGCGATTCAAAAATCAGCGAAAACCAGCCACAGGCCTGCAATCCCCACAAGATATGCGGCAAAATGCACTACAAAAGTTGCAAAAAAAACAGGCATACAAAATCCAAACAACAGTGAAGCACAATGGAGTCAGCCAAAGCAAATGCAGAGGACAACCAGAACCCCACAAGCCCCCCCCGCAGGACCAGCCTGGGACTTCGGGGTCAGGGACGGGCAAGGACAAGAAGAGTAGGAAGAAAAGGATCAGTCCGCAGGAAAACAGGATCCTGATAATGGAGGTGATAGAACACCAGCAACTACTGTTTGTCACCTCCACTGTGTCACTGGGAACTAAAAATGGAATATGGCAGACCACCCACAAGGTGAATGCAGTCGGAGTGCTGAAGAAGACAATGGAAGAGGTCAAGAGGCGCTGGAATGATGTCAAGCACAAAACCAAGCAGAAACTTGCAAACAACCGGAAGGCAGAAATGCAGACTGGAGGTGGCAGTCCAGCCCCACAGGAGGAGCTGGACGACATAGAGGAAATGGTGTCCACAGTCATCAGTGGGGAGTGGGTGGCAGGAGTTGGGGGCCCGGACACTGCTCAGCAGGACCAAACACAACAGCAACAGAGTGAGTAACGACCAGGGACTGGGGGATGGGGGAGATGGGCACAGTGGCACACATGCACAAGTAAGCATAGCACATCTACCGCAAACCATGCCCCAGACCCCCAACTCCCACCGAGATACCAATGCACCCAAGAATGCAACATCCCAGCACTGTATAAGCACAGAAGTCAGAGGCACGGGGGCAAGATGGCTGCCGAGAGACCGTAGAGGATAGTCGCTTACTCCTCTGCTCCCTCTTCTCTCAATGTGTTGAGCTACTCGATAGCCTCACGCTGAAAAGGTTTTACTCCCACTCCGTAGTGAACTTCTGAATTTTTAAATCTACATCTGCTCAGCGAAAAATGGATATTCGAAAGTTATAAATTATGATACGGTGTCTACAGATTCACTCGGGTGCCCTGAAGGCAGGGAAGCATTTTGCCGAAACTTGCAGGAGGAGTCGTTTGATAGTGACTGTCATCTCGATCACTTTCTCCCGGCCGAGCAGAACTCGAGAAATGACTCCAAAGAGGCAGCAGGTTGCGAGGGGGCTAAAGGAGCCTGGCGAGAAAGAGAAGGAGAAGGACTTTCAGAATGATAGCCTGGCACTTAGCGACCCTGGAGCTCCTGCAGACAACCTGAGAGCAAAGACACGACTGAAAACTCAGGTGCAGAGGGACTGCGGGGGGAAAAATACCCGTCCTGATAGGGTCGAGAAGATCCCCGGGAGCGCTCTAAGAAGGGAAAAGGAATCTAAGAGAACGAAGCCTTTAAAAATAAAGAGAGCTGCAAATGAGCGATTACCCACAGGGACAGGATTGCCTGGACTTGAAGGAATTAAAGACGCTGTGCTTCGTCAGCCTACCCTTCAAGAAGTTTTCTTCGTTTCAGCAGCAGCAGCGGCACCGTCTGTCCGGGAGCCACTTCAGGATCGAGAGAGGGTACTTCCTTCACCGGTGTCTTCCACCGATGCTGCCGAGGAGAACGCTGGCAGCAGCAGCGGTAGCGGTGTAGTCCTGCCCATGCAGGGGGAGAGGAGGAACGGTGAGCTGCCGATTGAACCGATTGAACCGAACTCGCAGTCCACCGGTTATACATCAGGAGCCCAGAGTGTGAGCGGAATGCAGATGCATACCGGTGATGGGAGGATCGAGGAATCAACGGCACTTGATTTGGAGCAGCAACACGGGAAAGAAATCGATACGTCCTCGACACAGCTACGGGTGAGCAGTAAAAATGTTAGTTTACATTCTGCACATGCAGAAACTGATTTACCCTGTAAGGATGTAGAGATTGAGCCTGAGTCTAAATTGGGTAAAAAAGCCGCTGCTATGGGGAAAGTAGGCGATGGGCACCAGTTACCTGAATCCCTTGTTGAATTTGCTCAGACTACAACAGATGACAAGCAAACACCACAATTTTTAAAAAATATAAAGTCTCATGCTTTTGAAGAGACCCGGGCCATTAACGGTCTCGTGGTGCACGGAGTAGCAGTCCCAGGCTCACCAACTGATGAGTGCTTTTATTCAGTTGACGATGAGGAGGATCAAGTAGGCAAAAACAAGGGTGGCTTAAATATAGACCCAGCCTCAGGATTAAGTGAGAAATCTGATAAATCGGACTCGTACTCAGATTCAGGCTCCTCCTCATCCCCATCTTTATTTTCATCAGGACAGTATAACAGAAACTCTGAGATTGAGATTGAAACATCAGAAGTAGAAGGTGCAACGGGGGGTAGAGACCTCAGGAGTCGGAGGTCGAAGAACGCCTGAAAGAGATCGTATGTAAAAGTACGGGATACAGTACAGAGTTTGGCGAGCCCTTCACAGCGGGAACTGGTTAAAAAGCTAGACTGGGACTATTCAGCTACGTCACAGATTTATCAAGAGGGAGCTACACATCCTCAACCCCAGCAATTAACTCAGCAAGCTGAGCAGCCAATGACTCAGAACTCTAATTTTGACCTGCTATTAGGGACATTAAAACAAATGCAGACCGAAGCAAGGGCAGAAGGCCGAAGAGCTAGACAGGTGAATAAAAAAATAGAAGGATCTCTGCGGAAGATGAACAAGCTATATACAGATATGGCTGGTAGAGTTACAGAAGTAGAGGAAAGGACTGGAAAGCTGGGGGATGCAGTTGCCAAGGTTCAGGAAGATAAACTAGCACAGGAAAAAGTAACAACAGATGTCCTTTGGAAGCTTGAGGAGTTCGAGAATAGACAAAGGCGGAACAATATAAGACTTCTTGGTGTGGAAGAAGGCAAGGAAGGACAGGATGCTTGGGCCTTTGTTGTTGACCTATTTAAGGGCGCATTCCCTGAAATTACTAAATGGAGTTGGGAAAATGAGATCCAGCGAGCCCATCGATTTCCTCAAATTCAGAAAAGAGGAAATACAGAGGGCAATCCAAGAGCTATTCTTGTGTATGTTGGCAATTTCCTGGCAAGAGAGGAGATTATGAGTAAGGAAAAGCCAGCGGCCAAGAGATCCTATAAAGACATACACTTTTTTGCTCGTCCAGACTTTTGTCACACCACTGTTGAAAGAAGATGGCGGATGAGACAATTAATAACTCCCTTCCAAAATGCAGGATGTGAAGCTTATCTGATGTTCCCTTCCCGGCTTAAAGTGGTAGTTAATGGGCAGTTCAGGGTGTTTTCCTCTGAGGTACTTGCTCAGGAATACCTGGTAGCATTGAAGGAGAAAAGGGGCCAAAAGAGCCAAACAACTACTTTAGGCACAATGTGATGAACATGTTGAATAGGTTGGATATCTTGAATAATAGGATGTTTAAAAATATCTCAAATCAGTTAGTGCGAACATAGGTGGTTATAGTGGTAGCATATGGGATTAAGGTAGGAAGAGGTAGCAGGTGAGAGGGGGGGGAGGAGATGGACATCCTAGGTTTTAGGTGGCCATACATAGGTCAGGATTGACCTATTTGCCAGTAAGGGGGGGAGGGATTACAGGGGGGGGAGACTGGGGCGGGCGGGGGTGCAGCAAAGGGGGGCAGGGCACGACAAACGAAGAACAGTATAATTAAAGGGATGCAAGTGTGGAAAGTATGGGGAGGATTAGTATTGCGTTGTACTTTAATAATGGAGAAAGGGGAAAGTTACTTGATTAGGAACAGGAACCAGAAAACAGTATTTAGTGGTAATATAATTGTATTTCTGAACAAAGTCTTTTCAATCTCTGTCTCTTTTTGGGAACATCAACTCCTTTTTTTGATCTATGATGACTATTAGAGTAGCGACGTGGAATGTTAGTGGTTTGAACGATCGTCAGAAAAGATTAAGGATCGCCGTACTACTAAAACAGATGAATGTTGACTTTATATTTATACAAGAAACACATATTATGGCCTCACAGGCATATCTCTTGGACCAATTAGGTTTCCAAGTTTTGGCATATTCAAAACAAGGTTCTAAACATAGAGGGGTTGCAATATTATCAAAGAATAGAAACGTGAACGTTAGGAGAAAGCTAGAAGATCAATGGGGTAGGTGGGCATTAATTGAATGTCTTATTGAGGGAGAGTGGTGTACCCTTGGGGTAATTTATGGGTCAACGGAGGATGACCCAGAGAGTTTGGAATTTCTAGATGCAGAATTATCTTCCTGGGCACCCCAGATTATACTAGGAGGGGACTTTAATATAAATGGCGCAGATGGGCTAGGCATAGAGACAGGATCATTTGGGAGGTATCAGGGAAGAAAGAAAAGAGTACATCGAGCATTAGGAGAGCTTGCAAGGAACAATATGTTGTCAGATGTTTGGGGGAAGCTAAAAAACGAGGATAGCGGATTTACGTATTACTCTGCCCCGCATCAGGTCTGCGTAAGACTAGATTATTTTTTTACTTCTAACTCCTTGATTTCCTATGTAAGGATTGAAAGACTTCCCTGTGTTCTTAGTGACCATAATCCTTTGATTTTGAGTTTGAATATGCCATCACGATCTAGTAAAGTTAGAACATGGACGTTTGAGCGTGGGCTTCTCCAGGACCAAAAATATATCCTGTATATGACTCGATGGGTTAAGGAGTTTTTTGAAAATAATAGAGGCAGTGCAGAGATAGGAATAGTGTGGGACGCTTTTAAGGTGGGGGTACGTGGGGAAACTCTAAGTTTTAATACTTTTAAACATAAGCAGGAGCAATCTAGAGTTAGAGAACTATCTGGGGCAGTCTTAGACGCAGAGGAAGAGCTGCAATATTGTGTTCTAACAGGGGCCTCTTTAGATCAAGTCCTTCTAAAATTAACAAAGGCAAAAATGGAGGCTGAGGAGGTTATCGCGAAGGAAGCAGCTAAAATATATTTGACCAACAGAGAAAGGTGTCACGAATTTAGTGAAGCAGCGGGCAGAACATTGGCTATTCGCACAAGACAAAGGATAGCTTTGGGTGAGGTAAGAGAAATTATAGACTTTGAAGGTACTCTATGCACAAACCCAGATGAAATAAGAGAGGTATTTAGGAAATTCTACATCTCGTTATATGATGAGCCAAATGGGTCGGATTCGGATGAGACAGGGATATACTTGGAGGACATTCCAGTACTGCGATTAGCAGAGGAAGATTCAGAGGGACTGGAAGAACCATTGGACCTACAAGAGATTAAAAATGCTATAGCAAATCTCCCATCGGGAAAAGCGTCAGGCCCGGACCAAATACCAATTGAATTTTATAAAGTATTCTGGGATGTTCTTTCTCAAGATCTGCTGACAACAATACAGAAAGCACAATCTGGGGTTTCTATACCAGCGTCATGGGGTGGCGCTGAAATAGTGGTAATTTTGAAAAAAGGAAAACCTCCAACTAACCCGGCATCGTACAGGCCGATTACACTCATGAATGCTGACGCTAAAATATTTTCTAAAATATTAGCAACAAGACTTGCTCAAATAATAGGTTCCCTCGTGAGCAGTAACCAGCATGGGTTTATCCCGGGTAGGGGTACAACCCATCACACCCGAAAAGTTATTACACTATTTGACGCCATGGAGGTCTCAGGAGACCCGATGGCTGTAATGTTATTAGATGCAGAAAAAGCATTTGATCGGGTCTCCTGGAACTATTGGTGGCATACTTTGAAAAGAGTAGGAATAAAAGACGGATATATTATGGCAATCAAAGCAATATATAGATCGCCATGTGCAGGAAATTCGGATTAATTCTGCCTTGACTAAATCTTTTCAGATTAAGAGAGGTACAAGACAGGGCTGTCCCTGTTCTCCGCTTTTATTCGCAATGTATATTGACCCCCTGATCCGAAGTCTAGAAAGATGTGATAGGATTTCCCCAGCGTATACGCGTATAGGATATTCCAAGGTGCTCGCATACGCGGATGATGTGGCAGTGATTACATCTAACCCCACAGAGGCTATAGGCCAGGTTGAAATTGAGGCTACTAGATTTGGACTGGTATCTGGATACAAATTAAATTCCACCAAGACCCAGATAATTAAGAATAAATATGTAACTTGCTCCGACCATCGAGTGGTGCAGGAAGGAGTGTACTTGGGGGTTATTATCTCTTCCAACTTAGATACTCTGGTAGAGAAAAATACGACCCCGGTTTCTGTCAAAGTGAGAAAAGAATTAGACAGGTTTGAGAATCTCCACCTCTCAATTGTGGGGCGTACTAATATTATAAAGATGTTGATCCTACCTAAGTTTTTATATCTCTTTAGAGCAATACCACTATTATTTGAATCTAGATGGTTTAAGGAATGTGAAAATATGATCAATAGATTTATCTGGGCGAAGGTAAAGACAAGGAGAGCTCTTAGGTATATGGCACTGCCTCGTGATAGGGGAGGATGGTCGCTTCCAGATTTAAAACTTTATTATTGGGCAGCGGCCCTACAGAATATGCTGTGTCTGATAGGAGGGGCAGAGATTGAAGGACAGGATGAGTTTGGTACGTTGACAATCCATGGCTTACTCATGGGGGCAGAAGCCGAGAATTTATTTTTGAAACATACTGATTTTTGTTATTTTAAAAGGACGCGATTCAAGACGATCTTAGCGGCTCATACTATATGGAAAGCATTCTCAAAAAGTTTCGGTTTGGGGAAGTACAACGCATATACCAGAATGAGTGCGAACCCTACTTTTCCAGCAGATATTTTTACAGGTTGGGTCTTTGGAGAATGGGGACGAAAAGGGATAAGAATGCTGGGAGATATTAGGACTACACAAGGGATACTACAATTCTCGGAGCTACAGGCAAAATATGGTATAGAGACAAGACATTTCTTAAAGTTTTTACAAATAAGAAGTTATATCGAAACAAAGCAAGGGGGCCCGACCGGGTTTGGTAGGATTCCAATCATGGATTTAGTACAGACAGGAGTAGATTGTACTATTAGGAGGTTCTACTCGGAATTGATAAAAGTTAAACAGGATGATAAGGATAGAATGGCGCAGAAGTGGGCGACAAAGTTAGGAATAGTAGAAGACTGCTTTCTTGTATCACTAGAGCTGGGACGGAGTATCTTATGCTCTGCATCCCTTCAGGCACAACACTATAAGACTATCTATCATCTTTACTACACTCCTGCGAGAATTGCACAGTGGGGAGGGATCTCGGGGGTTCGATGCCCAAGGTGTGGAAGCTCAGAGGCTGATCTGACACACATGATTGCAACATGTATCCATTTGCAACCAACCCAAAAGAGTATTGAGGAATTTCTTTCTAGAGTACTGGCTGTTGAAATATCCCTCTCTCCATCAATAATTCTTCTTGGCATTAATCATAATGATATTCATATGAAAGGGGGATACTTGATATTTGTTGCAATGGCAGTATTGAGATTATGTATAACCTCCGCCTGGCTAGATCCTATACCGCCATCATATCATCAGTGGTTTGCTCGATTATTGGCAATATACAACTTAGAGAATGCAATATATGCTAGAAAGGGGAAAAGAGGGAGAAAGTTAGGGAGAATAATTTGGGATTCAATTAAGCAATGGAAAGAGGAATCTAATTCTTTCCTTACTGAAGTTTTGTAGCAAATGTGTGTCTTATAAGACTTGCTGTTATTTTGTACACAAAGGATATTTATTGGATTATTGTATCGTTTGCTATATGTCGTGCCCTGTACAAAAGACAAAATAAATATAAAAAAAAGAAGTCAGAGGCACACCGCATGTAAGGGATCTGGGGCAGCCAAATCAGAGCTGCAGGGGCGCCTCCCCAAAATGCGGCACACGCATCACATGCAGAGCATTGACAACGATGTGGCACAATCCGCAATACGTCCACAACAGAACAGAGGAAACAACTGGTCCCCCTTGTGTGCAGTAACTGGCCAATCACATATGGCATCGCAGGGAAATGTGTGTTGACAATGTACAAGTACAAACACACATCTGTGATGTGGTCGAAATGTCCACTGTCCCACTACATATAGGCAGATCCCCAAAAACAGTCACAATGTACACTGTCATTCAGTCTGTATGTAAACATGCACAGTGCGTCAACATGCACGTGAACATACACGTGAACACAATGTTAAACTACATCTCCCCTTCACATTGCAGAGGGAAATTCAACAACTCCTGCAGAGCAGTCCCAACCTCTCTTCCCTGATGACGAAGAGGACAACCACACCTTTGACTCCTACACCCTCCAAAAGCTGGTGGAGAGTCTCCGCAGCCCACTTCCAGTAGCAGGGCAGTCCAGATGTCACAAGGAGATCCCACCCCCTGCACAAAACAAACAGCAGGCAGCATCCACCACCACGGCTGCCTCCCAGGACCCCCACGACCAACACATGGCCTTCCAACTCCGTGTGTTGGGATGCCAGGAGAAGCTGGCCGAACAGGGGCAGGTGGGGTTCGACTGCATGGCAACCAAACTAGACGCCATACGTGGGTGTCTAAATACCATCAGGGACCACTCACAGTTCCTAACGGACACCGACAGTCTGCTCCATGCCCTCCAACGAACCATGGCTGACATCGCCAGGGTCCTGACTCAGAGGCAAGAACGACTGTCCAGTCATAGTGGCTCCAGCGAGCTCGCCCGGGAGTTGGGGCTCATGCGGAGGCTCATGGAGGACAGGGAGTGGAAACATGCGGAAAAAACGGCTGACACAGCTGCACACCAGCAAGAGGTAGGTGGGCCCCTCAATGCCATAAAGACCATCCTCATGGCATTGCTGCCACACAGCCTGGTGCTGCTGCATGCTGCTGCTACCACTACATCCACATCTCCTGTCCCTGAGGTGTCAGTGCCACTCAGTGCGGCGGACATTCCAACTCCGGCCCCTGCGGTGTCACTGCCACACAGTGCTGGAGACAGACCACCACCACCCACATGTGAGGCATCTGAAACATCAGAGGACGAAGATGTGGATGAATCCGCCCTCGTGTCCAGAAGTAAGCAATAGCTTTCCTGTCCGCCATATGGCCTGTTTCTGTTTGGTTCTGCCCTCTGCATCATCCCTTTCCACTGTCCCCCGATGCACTCAGCAACACTCGCCTTGGACCTCGACATGGACTGCCATATTCTGTTTGGTCACCAATGACACAGATATCAGACTGTGGACTGAACTCCTCCTCTACTGATGTACTTGTCATTCCCTGAGGGACTCTGGCTGACCCTCAATGGGCCAACGGTGCAAGGTGGGGCTTGCATGGCCCTGTACTGCTCCAGCTACAACACTCCATTGAATGTGCATTAAACATCCATTTACACAACAATGTGTCATGTCTATGATCTTGTAAGTGTGGAGGTATGGATGAATGTAGGGTCAGTGATTCCCCCTTACGTCCATGTTGATCATGTTGTGGGACTTGGGTCACAGGGTGACACATTGCCGATTGCGTGCCTGGTGGCGCTGACACTAGAACGGGGAAACACGCAGTCGTATCTTCCTTGTCCAGGCCCGAACGGAAGCACGCCCACAGCCCCGGATCATTGTTCACACCCTTACGCTGGACTGGCATACGCCAGGCCAGCCCACTCCGCTCACGCTCACAGGGGGGGACAACAACACTACATGTCCCAGGTCTTCCCTGTAAGGATCTGCTGTTCACAGGTCTAGTTGTCCGCATACCACAGCCACTCCCTCATGGCTGGTTCACACCCACACCACACCCATTCGGCACAGGTGTCACAGGACATGTGACCCTGCCAATAAAAAGGGCCTGGCGCACATGCTGGCCACCATTTTCACTCTCCAAATGGGTGTGTCTGTGTGGGTATCCTTTATGCATGAGGGCCTAGGGCCCTGCCATGCCACATTGCCCAGTGCCGGTGGTGACATGATGGCGTCTGCACCATGGGACTCAATCATAAAGAGTCCATGGCTAGTGGTGCACAGACTTGGTGGCAGCGGATGCACTGCGGCAGGCACAGGCACACCGCCACAGGACGGTATCTTTTAGTGCACTGAGATAGGGGCCTGTGCTGCCTGCGATGATGCGCTGTCCAGGTGGTCCGGAATGGTGGCATTGGTGTGAGCACTGCTGGACCGCAGTGTAGGCCTGAGCCAGCGGGCAGTGCGGGCCCACTGACACGTGGCGTTGCCTCGCAGTTCACAGAGTTGGTGACACCTATTGGGCTGAGCGGGTATGCAGCCTGCGATGATGCCCTGTGCACTGATGTGTTCTCTGTCATTGAGAAATCAAGACCCAGAATCGTGTGTGACCTGGTGACACGCGGTGCATGGCTGCATGATGTGGAGGGTACCAAGGTCGCGGGCCCCGGGCTTGGTGCTCCCACCGGCACGTGGTGTGCCCTCTTGGAGACACGACGGTGTCGGAAGGTGAGCAGTGAGGCCTGGTTGAGCAGGGGGGCGCAATCACCGCTGGGCGGTGGGAGGAGCTGGGGTGCGACAGTCTGTGTGTGCAAGCAATGATGGCGTGTGCTACTGTATGGACTCTGCCAGTTATGTCTCTGGCAACTGTTTCAGATGAGTGACCTGGGGGACTACATTGCGTACCCGCACGTTGCTTGAGACACACCGGTGGCTGCAGGTGAGCAGTGGGGCCTGGGTCCACGGTGTCGGCACTCTCTATTCCTACCTTTCTCCCTCCCTCTCTCTCTCTCTCTCTTTCTCTCTCCCTCTCTTTCTCTATCCCTCTCTCCCTCTCTCTTTCTCTCTCCCCCTCTCTCTCTCTCACACTTTCTCTTTCCCTCTCTTTCTCTGTCCCTCTCTCCCTCTCTCTCCCTCTCTTTCTCTCTCCCCCCTCTCTCTCTCTCTCTCCCCCTCTCTGTCCTTTGATGGGCGCATGACACACCTTCTTATCTGTCTTTCTGTCTTGCAGGCTGTGACTTACGGAATGCCCGGAGAAGACCCGCCGTGCCTCTTCATGGTTGTTTTTTTTTGTTTCATCCGTAATAAAGGTATTTTTTTTGTTTCTATGATGTGAATGTGTGTTTCAATTTTTCTGGCCACACTTGTATGGTAGGTGATGTGATTGTGCGACTTCAGGAGATTTGTTTGGGTCTTGGTTTTGTGGAGTTGATGTGCATTCTCTTTGTCCAAAGGGAGGGGGCGGGGCTGGTGGGGTCTGGGGGGGTGGCGGTGTGTGTTGTTGCCCTCTTGGTGCTCTTGGCTGCATGTTCAGTTGCTTGTGGGGCATCTGTTGTTCTTCATGTTTGCCTATGGGCTGTGTTCCCTTGGCTGCTGCCGGTTGTCACCCGTCTTTGCACGAGGTCAGAGCAGGTGTTAGTTTCCTGCTGCTAACGGGGCCTTATTGCCTGTTTTGTGTTCTTATGGCAGATTTGGCTAGCCGTAGAGAATGTTGCGGAGTGGTATTGTCGCAGCTTTTTGCTCTGGAACGCCTACTCTGCATCTCATTAGCGATAGTTGCCGGGGTCATCCGTGGCGATGTTTTTGAGGATGTTATTGCCAGAAAACTGGTGGTATTGGCAGTTTGCACCTGCTTGTGAATGGGGCGGTAATTTTATCACGACTTTGGCTGTGATAAAGTGCTGATAACTCGGCGATAGCTCCTTGAGAATATCCCCTGGGTACGTTACCACTGCTGATAAGTGCTAAAGTGCATATGCTCTCCCTGTAAATTGTTATGATGGATTGGTGTTTCCATGATTGGTTATTTGATTTGCTACTTAGTCCCTAGTACAGTGCACTGTGTGTGCCCAGGGCCTGTAAATCAAATGCTGCTAGTGGGCCAGCAGCACTGAGTGCACCACCCACATGAGCAGCCTGTAAATGTAACTCAGACCTGCCACTGCAGTGTCTGTGCGCAGTTTGGTACTGCCAAGTCGATCTGGCAAGTGCCCCCACTTGCCAGGCCCTAACCTTCCCTTTTCTTACATGTGAGTCATCCCTAAGGTAGACCCAAGGTACCCTTGTGGGCAGGGTTCAGTGTATGTGAAAGGTAGGACATGCCCTGATGTACGTGGCATGTCCTGATAGTGAATTACTGCCAATTTCGAATGGCTATCTGTCCCATAGGATAGAATGAGATTTTATTTATAACATCTTATAAATATAGCTTCCCATTGGGACAAGATAGAAAGATGTAGTTTAGTATGTCTGAACTCAGAATATAAAAATGCATCTTTTAGTAAAGATGACTTTTATATTGTGTTTGAAAATACCACTTTTACAAAGTGGGTATTTTCTTGCATAGCCATCCGGTGTGCCTCTGCTGGTTTGTGGATTGACTGTCTGGCTTTTGAATGCCAGGATCTGGGGAAGAGAATTCTTTCAGATGGCCGCGGGGGGGTGATGAGTGTCCTGCCTTTCCTGAATGAGTCAGCGCTAGGCTGAATAGACCTGGGCTGCATTTAGAGTACGGGGAGGAGATTTCTTTCACACCTGAATGGGCCTGGCCTGCCTTGGACAATGCTGTCTCTACCTCCTGCTGGGCAGCTTCACCAGGGAGGACAGAACTTATTTTGGCTGGGCAAGGAGCTCTGCCACCAGGGAACAAAGGAATCTGTGCTATAAAAATGGGGCCCACTACTCCTGACCTTTAGATAACTGCTGAAAACCGGGAAAGCTGGAGGAGGAGTACTGCCCCTGTGTTGTGTGCTGTTGGGGTTGGCCTATAGTGGTTGCTTCTGTCTTGGGCAGGGAAAGGACTGGACGGTGCTTTCATCATCCTGCTGTTAGAGTTTTCTTCACAGGCTTGATGTAGAGCTTGCCTCCTGTTGGAAGTCTCAGGGATAGAAAAGACTTGAGGGATCACTTCTGGGAATCAGGAGGAACCTTTGTCAAGGAAAAGAGCTAGAGAAACTGAGGAGGTGTACTGCCCATTTGCTGTTTACTGTCTGGGTTGACCTGCAATGGCTGTTTCTGCCAAGGAAAGGACAAGGACTTTGCTGTGTGCTGTGTCCCCTGCTTGAGCAAGACCTCCAAGGGCTTGAAACAGAGCTTGCCTCCTGTTCTGAATTCTCAGGGACACAAAGACTTCACCACCAGGTCCCCTGAACTTCCTTGCTGTGATTTCTGACCTGCTAAAAGGTACCTGCTGCTGCTGTTTTGGACCTCTGGAGGCTGTTTGCCTCTGGGAGCTGGAAAAGTAACAGAACTTTGAGAAACAAGACGCATCCGTACCTGTTTCCGGACATATTTTGATTACTGTATTGTGGATTTTTGTTGTTTTGTTCTTGTTTGGTTTAGATGAAGATTACCTTTTTTTCTAAACTCGTGTGGTGTCCATTTGTATTGTTTTCACTGTATTACTGCATGTGTTCACAAGTGCTTCACACACTGCCTCTGAGATAAGCCTGTCTGCTCATACCAAGCTACCAAGGGGGTGAGAAGGGGTTATTTTAGAAATGTATCCCCCTTACCCTGACTAGGAAGAGGGTCCCTACTTGGACAAAGGTGCAAACCCTTGCCAACTAGAGGCCCACATTTCTAACATTTTCCATTTAGAAGCCCTCTACAGCAAAGAGCAGAGGTCGAAGTGGTGGGATCGTGGGGGCAAGACGTGCCTAACGTTTTTAATTCAAGGGAAACAGGTTCCCTTCTTTCTGTGAAAAGATTACCATTCCGGGATGGTTAATTCTGAGAGCAGAAATGATTCAGCTGCAGTGTAAGGCTGGGATTCTCCTGTGTTGTGAAACCGAGGGAGGTGCCGACAGCTAAACAAGCCTTCTTGCCAGGGTGCCTGCTTACCTGAAAGAAATGTAAATGTGCACAACGGGTCAATCTACAAATGTAAAGGGAACTTGGAAGCCAGTATTGGCTTTGATTAATGGAATCACTTGACACTTCCTGATGACACAGATTTATTCTTTTTGAGTGGTATTGGAAAGTTACAATCTGTGCTGTGAAGTGTGTGTTTTTTAAAGGGGCATTACACAGGCTTCTGTGCCACAGGGGCTGCAGGGGCCTGTGTTACCCCAGAACTATTTTCCACTTCTCCAACCAAGAATCAATTCCGTGGCTGCCTGGTTAGAGACACGGACCTCTGCAGTGCACTAGTTAATAGAGGTTACATAAAGGAGACAGTGCATTCCGCAATGATTAACTTAACTTGCATTGGTTTTACGTTAAGCTGTTTTTTATTTTAAATGTACATACCTGAAGATGAAAGACCGAAGAAATTTACAGAATACTTAGTTTTATTTGCCACGCTTTTGATTCCTTCCCCATACTTACTCGCCCCGCCCCCACTGTGCACAGCATCAAAGTTCCCTTACTTTTTTAGGTTTCGCCTAGTGACGCAGCGCATGTGCGCTGCTCGCCTTGGTGAAATCTTTTGTTCTTGGTTTCTTGGTCGAAGGGGGACAGGACATGTGTGCACCCGGACAGGCGATGTGCACGTGTACGGCTCCATCGGCCCAGACAGCAGATGTGCACGCTATGGGTCCCCGGCGTTACAGCACAACGTGCGCATGGCGCGCTTTCACTTTCTCTCCTTCTGCCCCTCCGTCGGGCCCCTCCCTCTTCCATTGTGCTGCTCAGAGCCCGAAGCTCCATGCCTCCTCGGACAGGAGACACACACAAACTTCTCGGGCAGTTACGGGCTTCTCCTGCACACTTTGTATTTATTTGTACTTTATTTTGGAGTACGGTGCCCGCTTTAGGGACACTTGTGCCGTGTCCTTTCCCTTCTCCATTGGAGGGGCACGCCGTGGCAGGGAGATGTGTTAGTGCTCCCAAGAACAAGGTGTCAAGTGTTTCCATGAGGCAGGCTTGCGGCATTGTCCAAGTTCCAGGGCGGGGGCTGGCGGAGGGGGGAGGAGGAGGAACGAGGGCCTCTCCCAAGCAGCAGGTGAGGAGGGAAGAGCAGAGGGTGTCCAGCCTGCCTCTTGATACACAGGTTAAAGCACCTCCCCTCTTGCCATGTGCGGCTCAGCAAGCCCAGCAGTATTTTCCGTGTCAAGGGGGGGCATGGAGGGGCATGCGGCTGCCGGAAACAGGGCAGCAGAAGACTCTGACTTGGTGCGGAGTGCGTACGCTCCCCCGACCAGACGGCTTTCACTCTCTGTGACCTGCCTCCACGCTGGCGCTGCTGCCAGGTCAGGTCATTTGTTTGGTCGTGGGCCGGCGGTCACCAATTCCAGGGCTCAGGCAAGTCCCAGTCTGCATGAATGCGGGGCTACGGCATCTTCTGCAGGGTTGTGTGCACCACCTGTGCCGTTGCTGCTGGGTCTGTCACAGCCGGCCTCTCTGCCCGCTGTCTTCTGCTACCTGAAGCATCTAGGGGAGCCAGGAGCGAGTTGTGATGTGCACCCTGAGGTGCTCACTTGTACCAAGCAGTTTCGTTCCGATAAGTGATGTGCGAAGTTAAGAAAATATTCTTATGGATACTTAACATGCCTATTGCGGAGCCGATTCAAGTTGCGGCTGCCATCTTGAGCTGCTAGGCCACACCCCCTAGACATTGACTGAAAAAGAGATTCTACGTGACTCTGTATTTCATTAATAAGCCCCATTCTGAAGCATACGTTTTTATGAGGTGTCTGGTATACTTCCGCAGCTGGTACATTGAAAGAAGCGACTGAGAAAATGCTCCTGCCAACATTGATCCATCCAAACAAAGCATCATGGGGAACTACCAAAGCTAATCAGCAAACTTTCAGTTTGCATGTACAAACAAAAATAAAGCACTTACCACCAAAGCTTGGCAGTATTATTGTTCATGCCGTTCAAACATTTCTCACAGCATATCAGAGCTGAGGCTTTTGTAATACAAAAATAAAGCAAACGCATTTGAAACATGTGCCGTTTCTTCAAGCCACTAACAATAACCCGGGACAGGCAGAAGGGTAAAGAGACAGGGCAAGAGAGAAACAGCCAGAGAAAGATGGGAGAGGAGCACAAAGTCAGAGAAAGAGTAGGAGATAGGGTGAGAGACACAGAAAAAAGAAGTAAGGGAGAGAAAAATAGAGACACGTTGTAAAGTGAGCACTGGTCTTAAAAGGAATATTCAGGGTTCACTGCCGATCCCACAAACATAGGTTACCTGGAAGAAGGGGCAGAGCCAGCAGAAAAAAAGAAAAACAAGGGTAAAAACAAGAGACTCAGGAAGATGTGCCAAATATGGAGGAGGATGTGTGGACAGCAAAGAAACACTGGATGTGTGCCTACAGAGCAAAGAGAGGAAATGGTGCATGGTGGGAAGGAAGCTGTCAATGAACCATGGAGGGAAGACCAACACATGGGAGGAGAATCAAGAGAAGGAGCTGTCATTGAGACAAATGAGGAAGCAGGAGCCTGGGAAGCAGACAACAGGGGCCAGACTTGCGATTACATCTTGTGATACTCTAGGCTCCTCGAGTAGTCAGGAAAATTCCTGTTGCCCCTGTCCAGTCTGAGGATGGTCCACACCAGGCAAGTAGAGCAAGCATTTGCAATGCAATAGGTCTCGCATTTCCGAGACTTTGAGCTACTGACATTGTAAATCACAAACTTTTTATCTATGTGTTGGTTTTGATAACATCTAAATAAAAGGCCTTGTCATTTACAATGCAAATAGCTTACAATTTCGCAAATGCGAGACCTATTGCATTGCAAATGCTTGTTTAATGGACGTTGGCTGCTTGCAACGAGTTACAGTTGGTGCGAGGGATGGCAGGAGAAGCAAAGAGAACCTGGATGCCAAGATTCGGAAGTCACACATGCACGGAAGTAAGAACACAAAACACAAACCTTTCACGATAATTTAAGTTTAACTTCACAGAGCTTGGATCCCAGCAACCCCTCCTTTGGCCTCATTCCAAACTCGGCCATACCTTGTTCTCATGTTAACTTTTAAGTGTCCCTGAGCCAGCTTTGTGTCCCAAACTTTCATGTGCATTCTCTCTATCTGACTGGCAAGGCTGGAAGGATAATTTCCCTTTGCTCTCTTCTATGCCAGACATCAGATTCTGTTTGACATTATGTTAAGATATCCTCGCAGCTGCATTTTTTAGCATGCTGTAAATTTCAACATTTATTTTAGGGGCCCCACCACTTCCTGGTCTGCCTAGTGTCTGGCCTCAAGCGGAGGGAGGGTCTGTCTGTTGTTGGGAGATATCTCTCCTTCCAAAACACTGCTGTGACCCAGGTGTCAGTCACAGTGCCTACTTCCTTACAGACACACACACTTGTAAAGATGCAGTCACTGTATTCCGGCCTCTGATGGTAATTTGCAGGTCTCTCTGACCATCGCTTCACACAAACAGCCTTTTACGGTTCAAGTGGGGACACATTTGCACAAGAGTCACTAGGGGTGAGGGAGAGAGAACCAAAGAAAGATGAAGAGGGATGTAAAAGGTCCTTTGGGAAGTGAAATACAGACAAAAGGGAGTGGGGCCTGAAAGGAAAGGGAGACAGGAGCGACATGAATGAGAGTTGGAATAAGATAGGCGTGACACAAGAAGGCGAGACATAGTAGGAGAAGGACATTATGAGAGGTGATTTGCAAGAAACAGTGGGGCAGATTTATGAGGTTTTGCCGTAGGGAAGCGCAGCAGGCCTTCCAGCTGCGCTTCCCTACGGCAAAAGAAAAGGGCAGGGATGCGCCGTATCTATAAAATGCGGCGCATTCCTGTCCTTGTCCCATGCGCCGGCGCACAATGGGCTGCCTGCGCCAACGCAGGCACCTCTGCACCATGGGCAAGGGTGCCTGCGTTGCAGGGATGAATATTTTTGTTTAGGAAGGGAAACCTTTCTGTACAAAAATAATCACAAGAGGTTTTTCCTCTTTGTATGGGTGCTGCAGAATGCAGCACACATAGAAAAAGGAAAAACGAGGAGAAATAAAGATATTTCTCCCCGTTGCACCTCCCTTACGCCTCCCCTGGGGAGGCGTAAGCTTTTGGCGCTGCCTCAGATTTACGATTTCTCGTAAATCTGGGGCAGTGTCAAAAGGCCATGGATGTTGCTGGGAACGCCCCCAGCAACACCCATTGCACGCCCCTTTAACGCAGAACACTGCGTTAAAGGGACTGATATTTATGAGGCAGCATTAAGCAAAAAGTGGCTCAGTGCTGCCTGATAAATATCACGCAGGCTTCTGCGCCACGGAACGTCTCAAAAAGTGACGTTCCGCTGGCGCAACGGGCCTCATAAATCTGCCCCAGTGAGTGAAAAGTAATGTTGAAGGATTGAGAAAGGCAAAAGGAAAATGGAGGCAGAGAGGGACGGATGAGGCAACAGAGGGAAGGCAGTCTGAGGTCAGCATTAGGACAATGGTGAAAAGGGAGGAGATGAGAAGTAGAGTTGAGAGAGATTGGAAGAGAGTAACAAAGGAGGAAAAAGGATGAAGAATGGTAATCCACCAAAGAGAGAAAATGGAGGAAAAGGGAAGTGTCGTTTGTGTGAAAGGAGGAAGATGACCTATTTGGGAAAAGTGAATGGAGTGGATTGAAACAGTGAAAAGGAACAGAGGAAGGTGAGAAATTTAATTGGAGCGAAAGAAGGCAACAGAGCGAAAGGGTGAATAGCAAAGCAACAAAAGGTGAGGGGTAAGGCAGTATCAAGTTTTCTCATACTGTAACAAGAAGGGAAGGATAAATAGTGCCTCATACATATTATCTTAGTCAATTTGTGGCCCAGCTGCTTAGGAACTTCATTTATTGGAATTGTTAAATCTGACGACTAGTTTGTAGTCTACCAGGAGAATTTCCTTCACAACAGGGATAGTTTGGCAATACCACTGATGGACTCTAGGTGTCAGGAGCTACCCCCATGCTCTTCCCATTGATGTTGCCATCAATGGTGCAACAGGTGTGGTAGCTCCGGGCAGGGCCTGATGGCGCCCTTGAACTATGATTAATGTGATAAATTAGTACTCAAGGAGACCCAATTTCCTTGCCTTCACTAGGCTCAATGGCTCTGTGCTATACCTTTGTCTCATGATATGTGTCTCACTCTTGCCAGACTGACATTCAGCAGGAAAGGCTCCCAGTTTATTCTTCTGCACTCAGTAGGAAAGGCTCTCAGTTTATTCTCCTGCATTCTGTGCCTACCTGTGGCCATAAGATCTAGATTTATGCATGCTGTATCTCTGATATTCCAATGCGGTGTTCACCAGAGTCTAACTGTCTCAGACTGGAATACTGCAAGCGAGATTCCGTAAAGGGAGATGTACTTCAGTGAATTTCATAAGGAGGGCAGTTTCTGAAATTAATAACTATCTTGATCTGCTCCAAATGATACTCAAAGTGTCACTCAAAATGTCCCACATAAAGCACTGAAATGTCACGCATAAGCATACTGAAAACATGGAACTGTCACTCATAAGCAAACTGAAAATCTGGCAACTGTGGGAATACTAGGAATACTAGTTGATTCTTTTCTAAAGAACTCAATTTGAACTGTGCCAAGATGGCGTCCCGAGCTGCACTTCTTTTAATCATGTTTCTTTGTGTGTATATGGCAGATGCCAGCAGCGGGTTGAGGTTTGAACAGCTTGTTCTCATCCTTGGCACAGGAGAAGGCAGCAGGGCACAGAATGGTGTAGTCGACCCGGGAGAGTTTTAAGAAACAGACGGCATGCTGACCCAGTTGACCCACAGGTATTGTAGATTGGAAACCCTCTTGTTTCTGCATTCTTTGCCGCACCTCCGCCTGGGTTGATTTCCTCTCTGCAGCGCTGTGACTGCTCGGTTGGGAAGCGGTCCCAGGATCCCCGTAGCCTTTGTTTCTTCAGCTGCTGCAGGCGCCAACACTCTGGGAGAGGACTCCACCTCCCAGAGTGCATCCTATCTTGACCAGCAGCCGCGAGTGAGGGGGAGGCGTGGACACTGCGCTTAAAGCGCTGCCTCTCCACCCAAAGCGTGGGATGCGCGCGGGATGCAGCCTGTCAGACTCCAGAGGAGGCTGGGCCATCCCTCTAACTTTTGGGCCATTAGCAGGGGGATCGGTTTATCAGCACTATTGAATCGCCATGCCACCTGTTGGGGCGAGTTTATTGGGTAAACGTAAATCTGGAGTGGGGGGGAGTTGTGGGAACCCTTGACGCATTCCTATCCAGGGCTGAATCTGCGCTCCTTCATGAGGTACAACTAACTGAGCGCAGGTTATCGTTAGAACCTTTAACATCAATAGGCTCAGGTAATCCAGCCCCTTTTACCGCATTAATGCAACCAAATTCCCCCGTAGCTGCTCCTCCTGGGCCAATTAGACAGCCTATATCCGTCTTAACTGCTTCACCTGATCCCACCTCATTAAGTCCGGAAGGTCCTCCTAGAGCCTCACCGGTTACTACTAGGGGCAAGAAAGCTAAGCAGGTTAAACAGGGGGCTGTGGGGGAGGAGGGGGAACCCCCAATGAAGAAAAGGAAAGCCCGAGGCACAGCAAAACCACATCTCAATTTAACAGGGGCTTCAAGCAAGAAGGTCCCTGCAAAGGGGTGTGGGGGGGGCATCCGCAATCTTCTTTGCCATCCACAAGCTACTGCTCTCTTGTGGACATTACTCCTGAACCAGCTAACCATAGTAAGAATTATTTTACTACTCAGTTACTGCAGAAAATCTCCATTTTAATTGACCCCCTGATGCAGAAACTTGCTTCAATTGAAAATAGGCTCACCAAAATAGAGCAGGGCCTCCCTATGAGCCCATCGACTAATTCTAATGCACAATTGGGTGGCGGGGGTATTCCCCCAAACTGGAGGTTAGGGGGGTTGCAAAGTAAGGGGTCAGATAATACACTACCTAGTTATTCTAGCGTGGTTGTGGGTAATAGTCATCTAAACCCACAAACTAGTGGGTGACACGGAACCCAGGATACCAAACAGGCCCCGAGAGCTGGTAGAATACACCCACTCTAACAATCCTCAGCAGACGAGCAATATCCCCCGACATCTCTCCACCTACCGCCGGAAGCTACACCTTATACAGTCGTTTTGGGTAATGTCCCTGAGCTTGCAACACAGACGCGGGAGTACTGGTCAACCCTGTAAAACAAGGCCCTACACCTGTTAAGTTCTAGAAAAAGGATTACCACCAAACTTTTTACTGAATTTAAAACGGTGGAAGGGTTCTTTGGGTGGGGAAGTCCCATAAAACTTTTCGGGGGGACTATGTGGTTTTGAGTTTTAGGACACCTAGCATGGTTCAGTATATATTGTCGAGGGCAAGCAATCATGATGCAAGGGACACTATCTCAGTACTACCACTGGGATTCTTCTACCGACCCAGAACAAATTCTAGTAGTGCCAATGGGAGAGGGATATTCCATCCATTAGGGCATTCCAATTAATCTATCCCCGTGAGCAACCCATTTGACGCCCTTTCAACATTAGAAAGTATTGATTGACTTGATAGCATTGGTGGCCCTGCATTAATTACAACAAGCCTTACCGGGGGGCATGGGGGATTAGACCAAGGCTTTTTTACTAGTGACCCGGTTGATCTGATCAAAACAAGGACTATGAACGTAGCGAGGGCTGCAGCTGGTAATAATGCTGGCTACCTAGGGGAAGACAAAATGCATAGGGAGAGCAAGTGGGCAGGCCCAGCTAGTGTATCTGAGGATGGATGCTCCTTATCGAATGGCCGCCCGGTACTACGGCATCAAATACCACTTGTGGACCCGCAGTCCTAACGCCTCTCTCGAGCGCACATCCAGGGCTCAACAAGCCCAGCATTACAGTGGGTTCTTGGAACATCGCGAGGCTTTTATCTAAAACTGAATCCAGTGATTGGTCTACTTTTATTGAACAGCATGATATATGGGTATTTCAAGAGACATGGGCTTTGGAACAAGTCTACCACCTCGGGTTCTTACATTTTTCTTAGCCAGCACAAGGGGGACGAAAGGGAAGACTATCTGGTGGGCTCACTTGCTGGGTGAGACAGCAATCGAGTTATACCGTTGAGGTAGTACCAATCGACAGCCCGGACATTATGGCTCTTTGTTTACGAATGGGTCGTGTATGGGATATCTTGTTAATTAACATCGATGCAAGAGGGATGCCGGGTGGGAGGCGCTCCGAGACAGGTGCCCTCCTTGATAGACTCTTGGATAGCAGGAGAGAAGGTTGCAACATGATCATAGCGGGCGACATTAACTGTTCTTTTGAACCCCTTGACCAAGAGGATGGCAATCTAACCTCTGATAAGGACTTACAATGAAATATTCCCCCCCCTAGACCTCAGCCCAATTAATAAATGGACGGAAGCAGCATTACAGCTCAAGGGACAGTGCCTGGAGAAGGGAGTGAGGGCTGCAAATGGGAGGACAGAGTCAGACCGGAAGGGTGCGTATACTTTTAATAATGGTGTGAGAAGCAGCAGGATAGATTAGATCCTTCTAAATGTGGAGTTCTGGGCTCACTTACAAGACATGTCAGTTGTTGAACGGATCGAAAGTGATCATGACCCATTGATATTATCACTCAAGGCTCTGAGCCCACTAGACAATAAGGATGTTGCCCACACCCAATTGGAAGCAGTAGTTTTGAATGATGATAAGAGAGTCAGATGGGCAAGGCTCTTTGAAAGAGAAGGGGACTTGGAGCAGATGAAATCTATGGTTGCCCATTCGGTTGCTATGCTCAACAACTGCTCCACCCAGGAGGATATTAACCGCACTGTCCCAAATGTCCATAGTGATCTATTCTCTAGTTTAAAACCCTTTTGTATCAATCCTATTTCAAGGAAGAAAAAGCCAGGTGTAAAAATGGCTTCCTGGTACAATAAGTCATGTAGAGTGACATACCGGGTACTAACGAATGCCCTTAGATCCAAAAATATAGGTGCGGTTAGATCGGCCAGGGCCAGGTATAAAGCAACTAAATCAACAGCAAAGAAGGAATGGGACGATAAACATTGGCTTGACTTGCATGAAGCTAGTAATGAGAGGGATATGGTCAAATTCTGGCAGCTAGTTAAGTGGAGTAGCAATGGAACACCACACATACCAGTCAATCATGTAGCACCAGAATCGTGGGTTGCATACTTTGAAGCACAATTTTCTAATTCAAATAATATCTCGACTCACCCCCAACTTGGCTTCACCCCCACCACTTTATCGTTTGACAGCTCTGAGGTAGATAAGGTTCTCTCATTGATTCCGAAAGGAAGGGCACCAGGTCTGGATTGTATGCCGGTGGACTTGTTTCAGCATGATAAAGAGAATTGGGTCACCTACATCACCTTTTTAGCCAATGCCATAGCTAGTGGTGCACCCATCCAAGATACATGGTCTGGAGCAGTCATAATTCCAATATTTAAAAAGGACGATCGCTCGCTACCTGGCAATTATAGGCCTATCAGCCTTATTGATTCAATGCAGAAACTAATTGCCAGGTTGGTCCTCAGTAGAATCCAAGTATGGATTGAGGAGTATGAGATTTTATCACCACTGCAGGCCGCTTTCGCCCCTTTACTAGCATCATCAACCAAGTTTTAGGTTTGTTATGATTTACTGGAAAGTAGTTAACATAGAGGGAGGATCCCTTTATGCAGCTTTTATCAACCTTAATTCTGCATTCGACTTGGTCCCACGCAATAAAATGTGGAGCGTCCTCTCGGACGCAGGGATGCCACAGGAGCTACTAACCATGTTAATCAAATTGCACACATTAAACTATGCACAGGTTAGGTGGGGCTCAAAGGGTGAGGTCACCGATAAATTCCCTGTTCTAAAGGGGGTGAGCCAGGGATGCGTCCTGGCGCCCACGTTGTTTTCCCTGTTTATTGATAGGGTGGTCCACTATTACTCCACATGTCATACTGATGCCCCGAGTTTGGCGGGGCTGAGGATACCACTGCTCATGTTCGCAAACGACACCTTGATCCTATCCAAGACACAGAAAGGGCTGCAGGCTGCTTTGTCCAGGTTTGAGGTATTCTGTCAAGATCATGGGCTGGTGGGAAATGTGGACAAGACAAAGTTCATGGTTTTTCACAAACACAAGATCATTAAAAGCAGTGTGTACATGAACAATGTCCTTTTAGATCAGACAGATGCGTTCACGTATCTGGGGATTACTTTAGGCAGGAGGCTTAACTGGAAACCTCACATTGATTTGCTAGCTTTAAACACGTACAGCTGGCAGGAGCTCTTGTGAAAGAACATAGCCGTTCGTTTACCAAGCCCATAGCCCCTGTTCTTAAAATATATAACACCAAGGTCACCACTTCAATCCGATATGGTGCTGAATTATGGGGTTACGAGAACATCTCCATCTTGGTACGAGCCCAGAATAAATTTGTCACGAGTCTTCCGCAATCTTCATCACTGTTTTCCCTTTTCATTGATTTTAGGTTTCTTACATATTGAGGATTTAGCCCGATATAGACCAATGGCATTTTGGATATGGCTCTGGGTCACACCCGAGCTTTCCCAATATGCCAAACCTCGTCTGGATTTCAGGGGGGTTGGTTGTTTGGGTAAGATCAAATGGCTACAGAATGTAAAAAACACACTGTGTGGGATGGGGATGAGTGGTCTATGGGAGCACCCTGAAGAAAACCCATTTCCAACTAAAAGGGAATTTAAGGCTGCCTATTGGGATATGGTTAAGAGTAATTATTTTTCCTCCACTATTAGGCCCACCTTGTCGAGGGACTTTTTGACGCACATACAGGACTTTGCGCTTGAAGCTTATTGGGATGTCATCCTAAAACCAATGGAGAGGAAACTATACCACCAGTTTAGGGTTGGCTCTCTTCCGATCAACACCTTTACAAGTAAATGGCTTCTGTATGGGCCAGATCACTGTCCTGTCTGACTGACCCAGACGGAATCCATATCTCATGTCCTTTTTGTGTGTCCGGCCTATAAGTTACCCAGGACCAAATGGCTGAAACCTATCTGTATGAACCTAGGTACTAGATCTGCCATGGAGGCGCTAAGGATTCTGCAGACATCCACTAACGAATCAATAGTTATTGCTATGGCGACATTTTTTAAATGGGCTTGGCTCATCCGTTCCAAAAAACTAAGAGAAACCCAAGTCTAGTTATAACTACTCTTACGTAAAGGTATTTTAGTGTGGCCCTGTTAAGGAACTTACAGTGACGCTGAATTATTATGTCTTACACATTTTACCGATGTATTTCTTGGTTTTATTGTGGTTTTTGTACTTTTGAGCCTTTTTATATGATACAAACTCTTGTACTAATTAATGTTTTTAGCGATATTTCTTATGATTGCTATCTGCGGCTCTGTGTTTTTATCTTCAGCATTTTAACCCAATACTGTCTGTGCTGTCTTTTATGATTATTTCAATCGAAATAAAGACATGATGATTATGATGATGATGAAACCCTCTTGTGATTTTTCTGATGCGGCAGAGGACACTCAGTGATGGCAATCCTAATTCTCAGGGTTTCCGGGATTTCCACAGAGCAGCGTCTGTTGTCTCCACACTTGCCCTTATTTGCAGGGTGTCTATCTAACATACCAAATAATTGAACATAAAGCTGCCGACTGAAGTGCTTTTTTAAAGGAAAGTATCTTTTAAGGATTTCCATTATACAGTCTGTGTAAAACTTTACACACATTATTTTGTAAAGAATATACTTATGTTGTGGTCTTTCATCTCAAACTTAACTATTCTTGAGCAATTTGTTTAATTTGATATTAGGTAACTGTGTAGTCCTTTATGCCACTAATCAGCTACTTCAAAGTGCTTAGGAACCTATTATGATCACGAGCGGAACACCACCGCCGGGCCGGTGGTGGCGATCCGCCCGCCAAATGTCCCTGTGACACCCCCTGCCATATTAGTATGGTGAGGGGCACCGCGGTGGACGTAAAGACCATCCACCGCTTTTCCACCTGTCAGATTGCCGGACAGGCGGAAAAGGCAGATAATATTATGATATATGCGGAAAAAGGCATTTCCTTGGCGGTGATGCCGCCATGGAAAGGCAGACGGTCTTTGGCATTGGGGGCCCGTTGCGGGCCCCCAGGGTGTTGGGGGTATGGGAGATGCACTTAGGGGGTACCTATGGTAACCCCTCATTTCCATGCACCAAGTGGAAGGCACCGCGTGGTGCCTGCCACGTAGTGCATGGAAAGGCTGTGCATGCAGCTTTCACATTGCGTGTGGGGCAGCAGCCAGCAGCTCCACCCACAATGTGAAAGGCCCAGGATGCGCCTGCCAGTATGGAGGAAGCATCATAATACCAGTGGTGGGACCGCCGGATATCTGGCGGCCTGTCCCAATCACCGCTATGGTGGCAGGCGGACCAAGTCCGCCCGCCATCATAATGAGCCCCTTAGTTTGGTTGTACAGGCTGAGCAGGTGGTTCGGGTTGGTTAATGTTGCACCACAGTTACTGGGACTCGTCTAGTCTGTGGCCAAGCTTTTATGTGACCATTTTGTTGTCAATTGTAATAAATTCACTAGGGGAGAATAAAGCTGCCCCCCCCTTGTCACACTTCCAGGTTTTGTTCCCTTTGCCGAGAAGGGTCTTAGCCCAGTGGGATGGAGATGTTGACCATAAACTGAAAAAGAGGGACTTATCACGCACAGTGCAAATATTTGAATGTGCATTAAGATAGCCAATGCCTCATCCATACATCCATCCACCCTTGCATCCTTCCATCCACCCATCATTCATCTACCCACCTTTTCACACATCCATCCATCCATCATTCATCCATGCAACCTTTTATCCATCCATCCATCCATCCTTCATCCATCCACTCTTTCATCCATCCATCCATCCATCATTCATCCATCCACCCTTTCATACATCCATCCATCCTTCATCCATCCACCCTTTCATCCTCCCATCCATACATCCATCCTTCATCCATCCACCCTTTCATCCTTCCATCCATACATCCATCCTTCATCCATCCAACCTTTCATCCATCCATTCATCCATCCACACATCCTTCATCCACCCACCTTTTCACACATCGAACCTTGGCGAACGGAGGAGTAAGCACGCACCTGGGGCCCATTCGACTGGGGCATGGACACCCACGCTGTGTATTTCACTGCTGCCGATTTGCGATCCACGGCGGCAGTGCAGGACTACGCAGGACTACACAACCCAGCCTGCCTAGCGTTATTGGGGCACTTCCGCCCGCCGTCGCGCCCGGAGGCGCTAAAAACAGCGAGGCTTCCTCTGAGGAGCGGGGCACATCGAACCTTGGCGAACGGAGGAGTAAGCACGCACCTGGGGCCCATTTGACTGGGGCAAGGACACCCACGCTGTGTATTTCGCTGCTGCCGATTGCGATCCACGGCGGCAGCGCAGGACTACACAGGACTACACAACCCAGCCTGCCTAGCGTTATTGGGGCACTTCCGCCCACCGTCGCGCCCGGAGGCGCTAAAAACAGCGAGGCTTCCTCCGCATCGCGGGACGCGCGCGGGCGGTGCCGGGAGAAGCCCGGGACAAGGGCGGGACCGTCTGTGGCCGTCCGGGACTGGCCGTGGCTGGGCTGGGACATACCCTTTGCATTTTGTGCTGGATTACCAGGACATTGAGGACTTCGTCTCTGGTAAAGTGTTTCCCTGTCATATTGTTCCAGTGGTGCAAATGAGATTTCATTCATTCCATTGCTGCTGATAACTAATATATCTGCTAGTGTTCACAATGCCTATAGGACTAAAGGACTCACTTACACCGGGGTTAGGTCCTCTTGATAATTATTTGGTGAAAAAGGTAAATAAAATAAATAACGATCAAAGGGCCTCTCTGGGAATGGATAGTCCTCCAATAAGTACCCAAGTTCCTCTGATACCTGTAGAGAGCCCGCTGGAACAGGGTATCTGCGAGCCGGCCTCTATAGCTGCTTTCACGGATACAGCCCAGGTTCACATGGATTCTTCAGCTTCTGATACATTCATACCGAGTGAAATCACTGATGAAGTCACCTCTGTTGCTAGACCAGTCAGGAACTGTAGGAAGCAGCATAGCAAAAGGGGGGGGAGAAGTCTAGAAAAAGGGTTGACATTACCAAACAAGTACAGGTTAATTTTGACGAGCCCCCAATCTCTCGAGTAGACAGAATTGTCGCAAACAGCCTATTACACACCGATCAATTATCCCAATTACTGCGCTCCCTAGAGGTTATATTTGAATCTAAATTAGATCAGTTTGTGCAACCCCTAGTTCGGAAATTAGATACTGTGGCCGATGAGGTCAAGAGGCTAGGAGGTTTGCTAACTGAACATCTAAAATCGTTAGATAGCAACAATAAGGTGACGGGTGTAGCTGGGCAAGAGAATGCAGTTAGAGTAGTAAACCAACAGCAAACACCTCAGCCCCCAAATACTAAAGTTCCAGTTATACCAACTTTACCAGAGTCTACTTTTGTACAAAGAACTGTTATACCAGTTTCAACGGGGTCGGTTGCGACATTGAATAGCCAGGAGGAAAAGAAAAGTAGATTTATAAATTTACCCCCGGCATGTTCTCCTTATGTCGTGATTTTAACTAACGTACCGCCCCAGGATAGTTACTCAGACCTAACGCACAAGGAAACTCATGACTCTCTTAAACACAAAACTGTTTCCTGGTTGCACAGGAAGAGTGGATTCCCGTTCAACTTTGCCAATGACATCTTAAGCACTAGACGAGTGAGCTGGATTGGGTCTTCTAAAAAATTCTGTGTAGGTGAATGCATAATAGTTAACTTCAGATATCCACAACATGTGGCTACTGTCTTATTGAGGGCTGCCTCTCTGGCACAAGATGAAAACAGTATCCAGGTGCGTCCTCTTGGTTTCTTTTATAACTACCCCCCCAGAGATCCCCTACATAGCCTAAAATCGAGAAATTATATACCAGTGACTGCATTGACGCCGTTTTACAACCAGGGTCCTGGAGGAGAAAATTACTTTAAGTATGGGTCCAATATCCCTACACGCAATCGATTTGAGGTATTTTCTTCCCTGGATATGTGTGATTGACGAGAGGCAACTGAGGGTTTAGGGGATGAGTCTTGCCCCGGTTTGGCGCCTCAGGAAATAGACCAAGCACCTACGAACCCCGTTGGTAACAATTGTAGTCAAATGACTCATGGTAATCCTAAGGGGGCAAATATCAAGATGGTAACTTGGAATGTGGCGGGTTTACGATCCAAGAGAGATAATACCTCCTGGTTAAGTTTCTTGAAAGACTACGACATTATGGCTTTTCAAGAGACCTGGGAAATCGATTGCGATTTTTGGTTGGACGGTTTTACGTCCTATTTTGTCCCAGCAATAAAATCAATGTCTGGGAGGGCTATAGGGGGCTTAGTGGTCCTGGTATCGGTGAAACTAAGAGGGACAGTTAGCAGGATATTCTGTTTATCCAATAATTTTCTTATCTTGGAATTCAAACTCACTAATAACACGAAATTATTACTAGTTGTTAGAGTCGGGGATCTCGGGTTGGCGCAAGGTTGCCCTTGTGTCAAGCAGGAACCCTCTCCTCCACGTCAGGGCGCAGGATAACCCCTCGCGAATGACCCTTGCTCACCCTCTAGGTGCGTGGCGTGAGCAGCCAAGGCGATTCCTCAGGCGTTGTTGGTTAAGCACTTACAATCGTACACACAGTAAATACATCAATCCCCCCGGAAACGGACACCAGACTTGGATATATATAAAAATACGATTCTTTATGTAAAAATAAGGTATATATATCTCAGCAGACTTATCACAAGACCAATAACGTTTTCGCTATGCCACCAGGTTGTCAAGCGGGCAAATGTTCGTTGTTCGTAGCTTCAAATGGATACTTTGTAGTCTCTTGCAAAGGTTACTTGGGGTTCCAGTACTCACAGAGATCGGCTCCTGCGAACGGGGAAATAAGGCGTTGCGGGCCCCGAGCCCGATACTGGACTTCTTTCGTGATGGGGAGAGTCGGCACAGGTCGGTGCGACTCTCGGCTTGGGAAGTGTTCTTGGGTCCTCAATCAGCAGGTGTGGGCACGTAGGCAGGCGCGGCCAGCGACCCTTTAGCACGGCGGTGCAGGAGGGTCTCCACAGCGGGGGCGGCGCGGCCTGAGATGTCCGGGGATAGCGAAGCGGGGTCACAGGGCACGGTCAGTGCAGCTGGATGACCCGGCGTGGATCACAGTCGTCGGACGGCTTCCGGCAGGAGGGGTGATAGCGCGTTCAGCGCACTCCAATGGCAGGCGGTGACAGGGGTGCAGGCGGCCTGGCCCGGGGACAGAGAGCGGCTCCGGACGGAGCGGGGCTCTCACGGGATTGAGGCAGGCGAGCTTCTGAGTGTCACGGCCCTAGGAGGGGCGATGAGGGGCGCAGTCTCTTTTCCAGCGGGATGCCCACACGGCTCGAATTGGAGGATGAGCAAGAAGCACAGAGAACCCACTGTTCCTGGGGTTCAGTTCAGGGGGCAAGCTCAGATCAAGCCCTTGGAGAATGTTCAAGCACAAAGTAGCAAAGTCTTTTCAGTAAGTCTCTTCCTCTCCTTTCTCAGCAAGGCAAGCAGCAGGCCAGCTCCTCCGGCGTCTTCTTCTCCTTCTAGTCGGGCAGAGGTTCTTTGTGGTAAACAGGATTCTGATTTCTTAGGAGCCAGGCTCCTACTTTTATACCATGGTTCTTTTGTTCTTTAGCGCCAGGGGGCCTGGGCCTGGCTCAGTCCAGTTCTGGAGCACTTTGTTATGGTGACTCTGCTCTTTCCTTTCAGCAGCAGGGCAGAGACATCAGCCGCCCCACAGGGGGTGGCGCCGGCTTTGTGGTGGCAGAGCACAGGTCTATTCAAGAGTCAAGGTGTACTCCTCCCACCCATCCAGGTGTAATCTCTCTACCCACCACCTGGCAGCCAACCTGTCTCTGGGGATTCCCCAACCCTGCTCCTTACTGTTGCCGGGCAGAACACACACACATACAGCAGAGGCGGACTGAGATGGTCAGGTCAGTAAATACTAACTTTCTAAAAGTAGTATTTACAAACCCAGGATATTAAAATAAACTTGACTACAAGAAGTATTTTATCATCCTGAGTTCAGGCATACTAAACTTGACACTTCTACCATGCTCTCTGAGTCCACTGGGGTCACAGCGTTGGCGTGATCCCGGCAGCCCATTCTGGCCTATGGAGAGCAGGTAGCCTTCAATAGTGAAAAGCGACAAGGGCTGTAATTCACTACTAAGACATGCCACACACACCAGGGCATGTCTTACCTTATGCCTACAATGCACCCTGCCCTTGGGCCTACCAGAGGGGTGGCTAATATGTAGGTAAGGGAAGGTTTAGGGACTGGCAAGTGGGGGCACTTGCGCAGTCAGCGCGACGGTCCCGGACCGCGCACAGGGTCTGCGGTGGCAGGCCCTAGACACACTTTACAAGGCCGCTTCCGTGGGTGGCGCAACCAGCGCTGCAAGCCCACCAGCAGCATTGGCATTCACAAGCCCTGGCACCCCTGGTGCACTTTACTGGGGACTGACAGTGAATCCAATAAACCAATCAGGGACATCAATTACAGGTACATTTTACTTTGGGAGCACTTGCACTGCGGCACGGATTAGCCGTGGCGCAGTGCCCTGAGCGGACAACACCAGCAAAAACAGTCGAGGCACACCATCAAAAAGTGGAAGGGAAACTCACGCCAAGGTGCCAGGTCTAACACTAGTGAATTGTTATAATTCCCAGCAAGGGGACTCGCCGAATGTTCACCTGCTTTGGCTGTCGAATTTTTTAAATACCTATACTTTAAAGCAAACCACTTTTTGCCACTATATTTTGTTAGGCGATTTTAATGTGCACTTATGTAGTCACAACTGTTTGTTAATTGACATTGATGGGCCAGATTTTACATCTCCGCAACACTTTGAGCATTCAAAAAAGGGGGAAGCACTGGAGAAACTCTTATCTGAAAATGAATTGAATGACCCAGGCTTCTTCGATCAAAGGACACGGGTTCCCACTTTTATAGGTAGGGATAGTGATACAATATTTGACTACATATTTCTCTCTTCTGGCCTTTTAAAATATGTAGTTTTTTATAATGCTATACAGTCAACTTTTAGCGACCATATTCCAGTGGCAATTGAATTGTTAGATGGTTTCTCTTTTTTAAATACATCAACCCCCTTCATGATGGTTGCTGAAGTGAAGACAAAAGACCAGGGGAGGAGGCTAAACTGGAGTAAGGTAATTCCAGAGGAGTTTTTTAACACCATCACATTAGAGGCGGCTATGGATCTAGAAATATGTGGAGATCAACATTCTACGGGGAAGCAAGTAATATCCTCGTATGAAGCTGTCTGCCTCAAAGTGGCAAAAGAGCTAACCAGTAAAAGTAGACCAGCCATTAATAGATTAGATATGGGCTGGTTTGATCATAAATGCACTAAATCCTACAACTACCTCAAAAAAGCTCTCCAGGCACGCCCGAGGAATAAAATCCTGGTGTCACAGCTCAGAAGAGATTATAAAAAAACGTTGGAGGATAGGAAAAAAGAAATTAAACATAATGCCTGGGTTGAACTTATGGACAAAGCTACTTTAAAAGACAGTGCAAAATTTTGGTCAATTATTAACACGCCCCTTTTCTCTAATATTAAAAATAATGTGCTGGAAACTAATATTGCAGAGGAGGATTGGCTGAGCCATTTTGAAAATATATATGGCAGTCACCTCGAATTAGAAACTTTCGTGGGACAAGCCTTGGAACCCACCTCTATGCCAGTTAGGTTTCATTTAAGAGAGGTTACCAAAGCGATTGAAGTTTCTGCAGGAAAGAAGGCTCCTGGACCAGACGGAGTACCAACCGATATGTATAAGGCTAATCCTTTGTTTTGGGCCAATATACTGACAAATATATTTAATAACTCGGCTTGTGTTGGATTCCCTAAATCATGGTCCCGGTCGGTTATAATACCGGTCTTTAAGAAAGGTCAAAGGGCAGACCCCAGATGTTATAGGCCCATATCCCTGTTGGATTCCTCTATAAAGATCTTGGGGAAAGTTATCCTAGCTAGGATAACGGGGTTGGCCTCTGACAATAACATTCTGTCAGATGCCCAATATGGCTTTAGAGCTGGGCGGAGTGCGGAGGCCCAATGTTTGAACCTTCTCCTAATAATAGCCAAATACACCAAGGCGGCCAGGGGCTCCATTTACCTGGGTTTTATGGATTTGTCCACAGCTTTTGACCTCGTCAACAGGTCTAAATTGTGGACAATGCTCCTGGAAATGGGACTTGATAGGTCCCTTGTGTACTTCCTTGCTGAGCTCCACAAAGACCTGAACGCCTCTATTAGGATGACGACCGAGGGAAAATGTACATCCAGTTTTAAGTCCAGTAGAGGGGTACGACAGGGATGTATATTAGCCCCCATGCTGTTTACATTATATATTAATGCCCTGGAACATAATCTGTTGGCAGCAACACTGGACACTCCGCGCATGGGAGGCACCCCGATTCCGGTCCTCCTATACGCGGATGATGCCGTTCTTCTGGCCAGGACTCCCTTGGCCTTGCAAAAATTGTTGGACTCGTTTGGAGACTTCATGAAAAGTTTGGACCTGGTAGTAAATAACAGCAAATCACATGTGATGTCGTTGGGCCGAGCAAAAAATAATGTTAAGCCCTTCTTTTGCGGGGGAGAAGAAATCTCACGAGTGAGAGTATTCACCTACCTAGGAGTAGTTTTCGATGACAAAAGTTCTTGGTCCCCCCAGCTTTTATTAAAGGCAAATTCCGCGAGAAACTCTTCTGCGGCAGTACTAGGTTTTGCAAAAAGGCTGGGAGGAAAGCCGGTCGAGGCAATATTAACAATTTATAAAGCCAAAACCATATCTATTGTTAGGTATGGGGCGTCAATTTGGGGCTACATTAAACATGATGTGATCCAGACGGAGGAAAACAAATTTTTGCGCTCCCTTCTTGGCCTCCCACAATCAACCGCTTCCTATTCTGTCCACTTGGAACTTGGGTGCGGTTATATAACAGACATAATTAAACTAGCACCATTATTGCTATGGATGAAAACATGGTTAAACCCGAATCTCTCCCTCAACCATAAAATCCTAAAGGACTGTATTAGATTAGACAATAGGAATAAAATCCAGTGGTTGTCTAATATTGAGATGCTAGCTGCATACATGGGGAGACCAGACATTTTTTCTAACCCAGAATCCCTATGTAAGGCAGATCTTGAGTGGGTAAAATCTAATTTTATCAAATTAAGGGAGGCCGAGCGAGAGGGAGTTGAACTTTGTAAATCCTCGGTCAGGGGGCATGTCTTGGTAACCCCGTCCCCGGGGATGCCACTATACCTGACATTAGTCACCAATTCCTTCCATAGATGGTTGTTGACTAAACTGCGGTTCAACCAAATACATATGGTACTATGGGACGTGGAGGGTTGGAGTAGACCAGAAGACGCTGTACCTTGCAAGTGCGATGACTTTTCCCCTCAAGACACCATGCACGTTCTGTTCTTTTGCCCATTTTTTAAATACGCTAGGAAAAGGTTTCTCATTCCACTGTTAAAAAGTATGAATTTTATTCAGTGCAAGCCAGCCCTAATGTTTTTAAACCTGTTAGAGTGTCCATTAATTATGTTCTGTGTTGCCAGCTTTCTAGCAGCATCTGTCAGAGAGAGGAGGGTCAGACTAAAAACTGTACAAGATGTTGATCCCCTCTAACAACTGAAAATTGAATCTGTATTAACTACTTAAGTTGGCTATGGTTAATCATGAATTTTTAACTGTTATTGTATAGTTTTTATATGTATATTTGCTATTAATTAGACTTGTAATACCTCTGTATTTGTATAGCATACTTTTATGATTTTAAATAATCGAATAAAGTGGTTTTGACTTGACTTGACACACATCCATCCATCATTCATCCATGCAACCTTTTATCCATCCATACATCCATCCTTCATCCATCCACTATTTCATCCATCCATCCATCCACCCATCATTCATCCACCCACCTTTTCACACATCCATCAATCCATCATTCATCCATGCAACCTTTTATCCATCCATACATCATTTCTTCATCCATCCACCCTTTCATCCTTCCATCCGCCCATCATTTATCCACCCACCTTTTCACACATCGATCCATCCATCATTCATCCATGCAACCTTTTATCCATCCATACATCCATTCTTCATCCATCCACCCTTTCATCCTTCCATCCATACATCCATCCTTCAACCATCCACGCTTTCATCCATCCATCCATCCTTCATCCATCCACCCTTTCAGCCATCCATCCATCCATCCATCATTCATCCACCCACCCTTTCACACATCTGTCCATTCTTCATCCATCCACCCTTTCATCCTTCCATCCATACATCCATCCTTCAACCATCCACCCTTTCATCTATCCATCCATCCTTCATCCATCCACCCTTTCATCCATCCACCCTTTCATCCATCCATCCATCATTCATTCACCCACCCTTTCACACATCCATCCATCCATCCTTCATCCATCCACCCTTTCATCCTTCCATCCATACATCCATCCTTCATCCATCCACCCTTTCATCCATCCATCCATCCATCCATCCACCCATCCTTCATCCACCCACCTTTTCACACAACCATCCATCCATCATTCATCCATGCAACCTTTTATCCATCCATACACCCATCCTTCATCCATCCACCCTTTCATACTTCCATCCATACATCCATGTTTCATCCATCCACCCTTTCATCCATCCATCCATCCATCATTCATCCACCCACCCTTTCACACATCCATCCATCCACCATTCATCCATGCAACTTTTTATCCATCCATCCATCCACCTTTTCATCCTTAGATCCATACATCCATCCTTCACCCATCCACCCGTCCATCCATCCATCCACCCATCATTCATCCACCCATCCTTTCACACATCCATCCATTCACCATTCATCCATGCAACCTTTTATCCATCCATCCATCCTTCATCCATCCACCATTTCATCCTTAGATCCATACATCCATCCTTCACCCATCCACCCATCCATCCATCCATCCATTCATCCATCCACCCACCTTTTCACACATCCATCCATCCACCATTCATCCTTGCAACCTTTTATCCATCCATACAGCCATCCTTCATCCATCCATCCTTCATCCATCCACCCTTTCATCATCTTGCATCTGCCATAATCCATCATCATGCACACGCGTTGTCATTGCTAGCGATGTAAAAGTCAATGCGCAGTTGTAGCATACGTTCTAAAAGCATGCGATGTAAAGCCTCCTGCGATGTTAAAATCGAGTTGCGATGGCAGCACGTGAAAATACTGTTGTTGTAATGGGTGTTTCCCGCAGTGTACTTCCTCATTTGTAGAGATAGGTGGGTCACTGGCAGATGGCCACCAGCAAACAGAAAACTGAATGCAAGATGTTGAAACTGGACTTATATTATACCAATGGCCACGATCCGGAACCTGGAACAGCGCTACTTTCGAGAGATTGATGAACACCAAAGAAATGCTCCCATCAATGTCAAGCAATTGTAATACTAAAGAGTGCAGGGGAACATAAAGAGATGTGACATAGATTAAAGTAACCCCAGAGGGCAGTACAATACATGTTACAAATAAGTGAACTGCGGAGTTAACAAAGGTGAGTGATCTCATCAGGAAATGGTCACCGGTAAACTCCGCCACGCGGCGGTCGGCGGAGCTTGTCCCAAATTCCATGCTCCAAGCACAGTGTGGAGTGGGCAAACTTCGCGAAATCTGCCAGAGGAGAGCACCCACCTCTAATTAAATGTATTTTATTTAGTGGGCCTTACTGGGTCTCAGTAGCCAGTCCACACTCCATCGTGGTTCGCCTCCACTTGTGACTTTGTCCTGGTCTGGAGGTATCTCCATAGTTGGCGCTGTATGCCTTTTGTTGCTATTTTCACAAAAACCTTTAAAATTGAATATCTCCAGTTCTATTACTTTTTGTTTTTGTTGTTTTGGTTGTCTTTTAAAAATTACTCTATTCTTTTAATCTGGTGTGAGATCCTTTTGTGGTATGTTTTCACTGTGGTACTGTTTGAAATGTTACCCAAATGCTTTAGACATTGCCTCTGAGTTAAGCCTGACTGCTCTGTGCCAAGCTATCTGAGGGTTGAGCACAGGTTAATTTAGGGGTTGATTGTAATTAAACCCTGAGAAGTATTGTGGTTGCTGCTTAAGTAGGGTTTCAGCCCCCTCTACCTGTAACCCAATTTCTTACAGTGGCCTGCAAGGAATAGCAGAACACCATCTCTGTGTTTTCATTCCTAAATGGAAAACATTTTTTAAGGGAGCCTGTGTTCCTTTAAGGAATTGTTGCTGCTTTAAAAAAGTTTCTAGGTTGGAAAAACTCTGGGGAAGCATGCAGTCATCTCGTGATAGTCACCCAACACCATTGGCAAAGGGGAAGGTGTCCCAAGATTACCACGTCCTTTGTGATGACCATAACTGAGCAATTTATGTATTGCAAATATAATTGGAAACATACTAAACTGAATTGCTATTAGGAAGAAACACCTCATCCTAATTCTGATTTATTGTGGGTTGTTAAACCTATTTTGCAATTGACTGACTTCATATATACCAAAATGTGATAGCTATGGCCAGTCATTCATCTAACATGAACTTGTTCAGATAGTTAAAAGCAGAGTTACCCAACTCTCTGTACAAAGTGATCAAAATAAGACTAGCACAAGGCCAAAAGGATCTTGTTGTTTTGTAGGATTTAGTATAGAGCATTACTGGCCACGTAAACGTCCAACCTCACCAGACTTGGCCCAAGTGCTGCCTGTCCTCTGCTAGCAGCTCGCTTTCATGTTTTTACTGACAGGATGAGCAGATTCCTCAAAATGATCTTCTTAATTGGACGCGGGATGTGTATGCAGTTGTTGAGCCTGAAGTCATGAGTGCTCCCTCCATCAGGGTGCAATGTTTTATTGAATGGCAGTCATAGACATGCTATTCCAAATAAAAAAGGCTTTTTGACATTTTCCCCTCTGAAAGACCCTGGTCATACCGGAGTCAAATAGAGCTCCTAAACCTGTGATTTTTTTAGCCACTTTAAGAATTTCCCCAAAAAACGTGGAAAGAGGTAGTACTAGGGATGACTGGTCCTTTGCCAAAAAGAAAACATTTTGATCTCAGACCTGTTCAGAGAAAGACATTCACAGCTATACAGTCTTCATCTTATTCAGCCCAAGAAAGTAGAAGGTGAATCTAACAAAAGTATGATTCATAGTTGCATGCCATACTAAAATGCTTGGCCTGAAATTGGGGAATCAGCTAAAAGAGCAAACCGAGGTCCACACAAATAGTAAACAGTGCAGGGGAGAGAATACAGATTCAGAAGCAAAAGGACCTGAAACCCTTCATCAACAACTCTCGAGGTCTCATCGGAGAATCCCAGGAAGGAGTCTCAGTCTAAAAAAAAGAACTAAAGTCTTGCTCCAAAAGGGAAGGGCTGTGCTGTGTATTATGGCACATGTTCAGAAAATATTAAGTGACATATTTACGAGCACCTTGTGCCACTGGAGTGTCACTTTTTAGTGATGCTCTGGCAGCGCAAATCACAAAATCGTATCTACGAGGCCACGCAAAGCCACTATGCATGGCTTTGAATGGCCTCATAGATATGGAGTAAGGCAAGGCAGATAAAACGCTGTGTTGCCTCACTCTGCACTCGAGAGGCAATCCTTGGGCGTTGCAGTGGGTGTTCCCACACCTGTGGATTTTGACGCTGCCCCAGATTTACAAGTGCAAAAGAAACAATTGATAGAGGGAATGCTGGACAATGCAAACATTGTCCCTTCATCAGCCTGGCTGATGGGTGATGCCCTGAAACTGGTCCCAGGATGCTTCTTTCCGATCCAGGGAGGACCTGGTTGGCAGTTTGGGCTGGACTGTTCCCACAAGGAACGGGGTCAAGACTGATTTGCAAATGGCTCCGTCCAAACTTGGGTGGTGTGGGGAGCAAAATAATGATGGATTTAACCCAGATCCTTGGTATTGGGGGTGAATGTTTGCATTGACCAGCATTCCGTCCATCAATTGTTTCTTTTGTATATGTTGCCCTAAGTGAGAAGGATATGCCCAGACATGGGTCCCGTGCTCACTACACCACTGGATTCAAACTAGCCTGGCTGATGAAGGGTGATGCCCTGAAACCGGCTACAGGATGCTTGTTTCTGCTTCAGGGGGACCTGGCTTGGCAGTTCTGGCTGCACTGTTGTCACAAGGAACAGGGTCAAGACTGATTTGCATATGGCTGGGTCCAAACTGGGGTGGTGTGGTTAGCAAAAGAATGATGCATTTAACCCAGATCCTTATGACTGGGGGTGAATGTTTGCATTCTCCAGCATTCCGTCCATCAATTGTTTCTTTTGCATATGTCGCTCTAATTGGGAAAGATATGCCTAATTGTGGGTCCCGTGCTCACTACACCACTGGATTCAAGCTAGCCTGGCTGATTAAAGGTGGGTGATGCCCTGAAACTGGTTCCAGGATGCTTGTTTCCGGGTCCAGGGAGGACCTGGCTTGGCATTTTGGGCTGGACTGTTCCCACAAGGAACAGGGTCAAGATTGATTTGCATATGGCTGGGTCCAAACTAGGGTGGTGTGGTGAGCAAAAGAATGATGGATTTAACCCAGATCCTTCTGACTGGGGGTAAATGTTTGCATTCTCCAGCATTCCGTCCACCAATTCTTTCTTTTGCATATGATGCCCTAAGTAGGAAGGGTATGCCCAGACGTGGGTCTCGTGCTCACTACACCACTGGATTCAAGTTAGCCTGGCTGATGAAGGGTGATACCCTGAAACCGGTCCCACGATGCTTGTTTCCGGTCCAGGGAGGACCTGGCTTAGCAGTTTGGACTGGACTGTTCCCACAAGGAACAGGGTCAAGACTGATTTGCATATGGCTGGGTGTAAACTGGGGTAGTGTGGTGATCAAAAGAATTATGGATTTTACCCAGATCCTTGCGACTGGGAGTAAATGTTTGCATTGTCCAGCATTCTGTCCATCAATTGTTTCTTTTGCATATGTCGCCCTAAGTGGGAAGGGTATGCCCAGACATGGGTCCCGTGCTCACTACACCACTGGATTCAAGCTAGCCTGGTTGATGAAGGGTGATGCACTGAAACCGGTCCCAGGATGCTTGTTTCCTGTCCAGGGAGCACCTGGCTTGGCAGTTCGGGCTGGACTGTCTCACAAGGAACAGGGTCAAGCCTGATTTGTATATGGGTGGGTCCAAACTGGGGTGGTGTGGTGAGGAAAAGAATGATGGATTTAACCCAGATCCTTGTGGCTTAGGGTGAATGTTTGAATTGCCCAGCATCCCATCCATCAATTGTTTCTTTCCATATTTACAAGAGCATGTAAGCGGGGGGAAGCACCAAATCCTTTCTCCTCCCGAGGTGAGGTATAATGAGGAGAAATATCATTATTTCTCTTTGTTTTCCCTCTTTCTCTGAGTGCTGCATTCTGCAGCACTCTATGAAAGATAAAAATGCCTGTTCCTACACAAAACCAATCCTTCCAACAACACAGGCAACCTTGCACCATGGTGCAAGATTGCCTGCATTGCCGCTAGGCTGCTGAAATGGCGCCAGCCCAGTAGGAAAGGACAGGAAATCACTGTACTGCTTAAATAAGGTACATTCCTGCCCTTTCACTTTGGCAAAGGGCAGCTCAGTAAGATAACTTGCTGCGGTTCCCTATGCCAAATCCCCATAAATGCGGGCCCTGGTTTGCTTGCCTGATACACTGCGCCATTTCTAACCACAATCCTAGTGTCAAAAATTGGAACATTGACTCCGGTCAGGTACCCACAAAAGGATACCCATCAGTCTTGAATGTTTTTGCTGCCAGGCAATTGTATGCCACGACAGCATACAATGACACAATAGAAAACTCCACGCAAGTAGAGCAGAGTGGGAGGTTCAAGTCGTGTGTTGACTTGAGGTTCATGAACAGCCACAAACAGGTGAATTTATTTGCATTCTCAAGTTCCTTTCCACAACTTTCCAACCCTTGAAATGGTCAGAGACTTACTTCAGCAAAGGGCTGAAGGAATTCTTCTCACAGGGCTATAAGGCGGATGGGACATCCACAAACATCGCGGGGATGCGAAGAAGGGCTTTTCATGAGGAAAACAAGTCGTGCTTTGCTTACAACTTCATAGGACGTAAATAACAACTGTCGCATGACGTACTGAGTGGTATGTTTGGAAAGCTGCGACTAGCAGAGCTTTTTTTATGCGTAAGTTTGTGAATTCCTCAAAACCCCTGAATCTACAGCCAGGCCTTGGAGTACATGCACGGATGAGATTTATAAGATATTTTGTGAAGTGGTACCATTGTATTGATCGGCTCAGTATTAGACTAGGACTCATGGGTTTTGCAGCAGTTGCTGCCTTACGTCTTCTGGTTCAATACCACGGGGCTTATTTACAAGCCCCTCGCGCCACCCTTACGTCACTTTTCCCATGTTAAAATGACGCAAAAGTGGCGCAAGGGGCTTGCAAATCTGCCCCCGCCTGTTATCGGTGACGCTGCACATGCTTGTGAAGATATGCATAATATCCATCGATCTTGATAGATGGATGTTTACGAAGAAGTCCTATGCTGTTTATAGGTGAAACCTCCTTATCTCTCTGTTCAATACCAATTTGCCTATTTTTAAAGCACATTTCACTCGCAGAACCCGCACAGTAAAGAAACCGAAATGCTAATCTCGCCCTGTGCCGTCGCATAGGTTGGCATCAGCAGACGCTCTCTTCCTATTGACAAGTGATGTTAGCTCGGGGAAGAAGACAGCCTGACCTTCCTGTTCTATTTTCATTATGAATAACCAAGGGAACCGATCAATGCCCGGTTTGCAACGTGACATCCGATTCAGCTTCCCTGGCACTGCTCTCCTCCAAGCTTATTTTAATACAAAGAGCGTACTGAACCGAAAAGACCAAGCGGCACGCGAGAACGAAGCAGGACGGCATCGACAGAGTTCAGAATGTAAAAAAAAAGGCAATCAAAACAGCGCATAAGGGCACAGCACTGGAAGTGAGTTTCGTTGCTTTTGCCCACATTTGAAAATAACTTATTTCTGCATCATTTTGTGCTAGAAAAAGTTATAACATGTTCATATTTCCCCAGAAAAATCATCTGAAGGTAATATGTGCATATATTAGTATTTACTTTATTTTATTTTATTCTATTTTATATGCAGAGAGCTGCATGCTTCACAGATGCCACCTCGGAGTTCTATCATTGGCAAGCCTATTACATAAGTGGCTTTTTAGCCTTTGGTGGACTAAGACAATCAGGTGCCTATTTACAAGGGAATGGTGGAGCGTGGAGTTAAGCACCAAATGCTAACGCCACGTTCGGCCATTCCAAAAATTCATAGATTATCTGTTTTTCCCAGGGCTGGCGCAAAATTGAGCAGCCTAGGGCCAAAGCAGGCACCCAGGGGGTGCGTTGAGGGAATGATTGTTTATGTGCAGGAAGGTGTGCGGGAAGATGTCCCTTCCTGCACACAAACAATCACAAATGACGATTTGAAACTTCTATGTGTGCTGCATTCAGCAACAAATGTACAAGCTGCAAATCGTCATTTGTTAAATGATTGTTTATGTGCCGGAAGGGACACCTTCTTGTACATAAACAATTATTCATGGATTTTTGCTGTCTCTAGAAAAAGCAAAAACGAGGAGAAATAAAGCATTTCTCATCGTTTCGGCACAATTTTCGGCCTGGTTTTCCCTGGTCTTAATTTTGGCGTTGCCTCATAATTATGCCACCCTTGTAAATAGGGAGCAGCATCAAAATCAATAGGTATTGCAGTGGAACACTCACCGCAACACCCATTGCCCTCCCCTTTATGCTAAGTATAGTGTGAAAGGGTGCCTTATTTACAAGGCGGCGTTAAGTCACATTAAGTGGCGATGTTCCTGTGGTAATAGGGGCTTGTAAATATGTCCCTCAGTGTGTTAGGGATGCTCCACCGCACCAGTTTTCTGCAAAATTGCATCGCTGTTTATGGTTTTCAGCTTAATACCTGGAACTAATATTTGCCGGTGCAACAGCCATTTTCACTTGGTTACCACTTCAATTAGGGGCATATTTATCATCACTGATGCAATGCTGTGTTGCGCACCATTGCATCAGAAATTTCCGTGTTGTGTTGTGGCATTTTCCTGTGCCATGGACAGAGCGTTTTTATGGGATGCCGCATCATGGCACAAGGTCCTGAGATGGATTACCCATTTCGATGCAATGGTTTCGAGAATGGAGCAAAGTGCAGCAATGCAGGTGCCACCTACTTGAAGCAAGGCCAATGCAAGCCCTTGATAAATGTGTCTCGGGCTATAGCTATTTGTGCTAAACTAGTAATAGGCGTTAATGTAAAATTAGGCAAAAAGATCTTCTGAGCTTATTTTTACCCTTCACGGCAGAGTAAAAATAAGACCAACTGTGTTTAGAAAATGAACTGACTGAACAATTAGAATTCAGAACTAAAGTCATATGCCATACATAATAAAACCTAAGGATGAGAGGAGCAACACAAGCAGGCCTAAGCATGGCAGATTGTCTTATAAATTCAGGAGGGATTTGTGTGGATTAAATAGGCACTGGCGTAATTGCAATGAAATAGTCATATTTACAATGTCTAACATTCTGTACAGTAGATGTTGACATTGCTGATAGTACCAGTCAATCAATCAGACTAAGCAAACCATCACTGTCTTTAAAGTTGCTACGTATTTTATAGGCCAATAATTTGCCTTGTAAATTTCAAGCGATCTTCTAAAGGACTCATGGGAGAAATAAGATAGTATAGTGTAAGCTTTGAAATGTCTCCAATATAAAATTATATACGTCATTTAGAGTAAGTATGGAATGGGGAAACATGGCAAATAAGCAGCTTCCTGGGCCTGACAAATTCATGGTTTTGCACTTCTTTGAGAATTAGGAGAACCACTGATTAACCACTGATGGAGCCACCACCTGCTCTGCGGACATTCGAGGGCCACAGCTCATCAGTCACTGGGATATCAGCTTTCCTGAATAGAGAGGTCAACTCTATATAGAGTAGTACTTCCAACACTATTTTACCTGTCTGGGTCTGGCATGCAAGGAAAGGCAGAATTATATTATATTTTCCAGTCACAATGAAAACCTGCTGTATCATTCCAAAGAAATGCTCTTTGTAACATCATAGACTTCTCTGACAGAAACTGCAGAGTTAGAATTGTAGCTGAAGGATATTAGTAGTCTGAACTCCCAGCATATCAAAGTCACTATATGTAACTTTTCTAAGACAGTCAAAAAAGCACAGCATTTACAAAGACTTAAGTCTATAAAATGTCACAATGTGGATAAGCCCAATCTTTTACATGAATCTGAATCTTACAGATCCTCCTTCATAACCCCACTTACAACTACTAAAAGCAGCTTTTTATGACATGTTATTTTATGACTGCGAGAGTATCTTAGAGTTTTCCCTGGTAGGTACGCATATTTTTCAGACGATCCATGGGAAATACATGAAGAGTGGAAGGGTCTGAGAGGGTACTTCTACATGAAAATCATAACTTTTGTAATTCTTTTTTTTTACCACCAGCTCCCATATTTGATAATGTGTGTGCTAATTTAATGATTTCATGTAAGTTTCCTTCCCAATTGTCCTGATTCTCATATGTGAGGCACGAGTCATGGGCTCACTTGAGGTGCTTTGACCATTGCTATAGGACCCCCACTGTTGCTTGGCCAACTACTGCTATTGTGACTAACTTTAGGAATTCAACCATGCTATCGGTTTGTTGGTCAAGGCTCCATGAAGGTCCAGCACCACAACCTTAGAGGCTGTGGGACTGCTATTGTTGAGTCACTGTGGAGGTGCCTTTGATCCTGAAAGGGATGCTTAATGGGGGCACATCCGAAGTTCTTCAGTCATTGGTTCAGGTATTCTGATATTTTCCTCTTCCCTGTCTGATATTATCTTATGAATGTGACTTGGTCGACATATAGAAATGTAATGTTCCTTTTATGTTTCCAAACTAGACTTAACTGGGATCTATGAAGATTTAGGCCCAGATTTACTTAGACTTTGTGTTGGAAAATGCTATGGCTTCAGTAATCATAACAAAGCCATGCAAGGGGCAATTTGCACCACCTTGCGTGCCTTTGTAATGAAATGCAAAGCAACACAGCGGCGTTCACTGTGTTGTATAACATTTCATTGTGGTAGGCTTTCCATGGAGCAAGGGTGTTCCGTTGCTTCCACACATGGAATGTGCTGCATTACCAGATTTACTAAAGACAGTAAACCTGGTATTGCACCAACCACCTGTGCCAACCACAGAGAAGCATATCTTTATTTCTCCTTGTACCAGGTTGCTTTTGTGCAGGACAGTATCCCTGCCTACACAAAAATAATCTTGCCCACAATAAAGGCACCCTTGCAAAGAGTGAGCAGGAGTGGGCCATGACTTAGCAGATATGGCACATTTCTGTTCTTCCTGTTTGTGGCCCTGTGTTGCATTGAGACAGTAATACATTTATCTCCTAGTACCAAAAGTTAATACTTTGTAGTTGCAGTCCTTCTTATGACTGCCACAGGTTCAGTAGTATCCTCAAGTGGCTGCTCAGGGTGCCAAATTTATGCCTGCCATCAGCTTAAGGATGAGGTGACTCCTTGCCCCTCCCTAACCAATAGGGTAACAGTTCCCAGGGGTAAACCTATTCATATTTGCAGAAATTCCAGTGTACCCCTCTCTAAATCCAAGATGGAGAAAACCTTCTCCACATAGCATGTGCGATAACCCCAGAGACATGGCCAGGAAAATGAGCAATGCTTGGTGTGAGGTAATTCTGAGATCCGCTTGTCTTCCACTGGGATTGGTGCCTGCCTGATCGGGAGAGCCAAAAAAAGGGCTCTACCCAGGTCAGCTCATATTTGCCTTTTAAAGGGTAGACCTCTTTAAAGCTAACAAAATTCCTGGGCACCACCCAGTTGGTCATCCTGCCAGAGGAACTCACAGACCTTTGTCCTGCTTTCACACATCATCAAAGAGGCTATTCAGCTGTTAGGTGACAGCTAGAGCTCATTCACAGGAGTCTCTAGCAGCATTAGGTAGGGAATAATTAACTGTCTAAAAGTACTTTTCCCTAACTATTTGTTAGAAATCCGACTTCACCACTGAATTGGGCTTGTAATAAATGTTTCAAAAAGTCAGAGAATGTAATTTATATTCCTAGACATAGATAACACTATTAAATTTAACATTGTATCGCAATGCTTTTCTATGGAACAGCCACCCCTACAAAAGAGAAAGAAAGATTTTATGTCCTATTCACATATTTAGCTTTAAACTTTTACACGTTCTACTTTTAAATATCTCACACACTGCCTTATAAGCAGTAAGGCCTACCTAGGGGTGACTTATTAATATTTAAAAGGAAGCTTTTGGCCTGTCAAATGGGGTTATTTTGAATTGCAATTGTAAAACTGCACAATTAGGCTACAATGGTAGGCATACAGTCATGTTTGCTCTGTCACAGTAGTGGGTAACTTTATGGATGCTGCAGTCCACCAGTGACCTTTAACTAACAAGCACTGGGTACCCCGTTTGCTATATACTAGGGACTTAAAGGCAAGTTAAATTCACCAATAAGAACTACAGCCTATTTCAACATGTTTAGAGGTTAGAGCAAATGCCGACTCAGCGATGCTGCGAGCGTAAAGTAAGTGCTTTTATTTATTTATTTACTCTCAACTTTCCGTTGTATGTCACACTCCACTACCACTCCACCCAGCCCCGCTCCACCTCACCACCCCACAGCATTACGTGTGCGAGCCGCCACTGCTCAGTCTGTTGGATAGTTCGGCTACACATCAAATTCTTGAAATTCTAAAAAATATACAGTTATTGCTAGTTGCCAGTAGAGAACTGCAGTTAATGAAGAGCATGGCATTTATGGGTTTGCCTGACCAAACAGTATTTTAGAAAAAAAGGTGTCAGAATTATGAGCAATCACTGCAGGAATGCATCCACATATAAAACAGATGGAAGCATCTACATTTGTCACTTCTAGGATGGATCACTGTATCTCTTCTGCATCCTCCCTGTATATCTATCCCCCAATCAATTAGTGTGAACGCAGTCCTTCTTTTTACAATGAAGGCATTGGAGACCATGAGAGGACATTCAGCACCGAATCAGGCTACTTATGGGGGTTGACTGTCCACCAATAATTTTCTGCTGAAGTTTTCTAATTCTGCCCTCCATCTTAAGCATATCAATTGAATGGTTTATCTGACCTGTGTCACTTGTTGCCTGATTTCTCTAGAAAGTCCTAAATACCCGGAAATCACTGTGCTACGACTAGTTGCAATAACTCATTGTTTCTAATCTTTTGTATTTATAGCAAAGGCTGTTTGTGAGCCCAGTCAGACGTCCAGCTTTCAATATTTCTGGTATTTCAAATGCTTCTTTGATACACAAACTGAGTTTGGCATTCCTTATTGTGAATTTTGTAAGTTTCTGCAGCCTTACGACTACAATAAATAGAGAGTAGGTGTCTGGCCTTTAAATATCCATTAAATTTTTTTTTATGATTCAGGGCGGATCCTTTTCGATTATTACAGCTCTCTGCAACAATATAATACATTTGCGGAAATATGCCCTATTTCAACCTGAAACCGTATAATGTATCCTAAAACATATTAAGTGTTGTGTTTATGATGGAATATTTGTTTGGGTTCCATTTGACTTGCAAGGGGTTGGAATGGAGTGAGATGGAACGCTTTATGGGATGCAGTTGATGCTGACTGGGAGAAGGTGTTGAATGTACAAGCCATGAGTTCCTCAATAAATGTGCTTTGGAAGCCTTCTGAAAGCATGGAGGTTCTCGTTAATAAGTGTAATAAAAATAGATGGTTAACCATTGAAGCTTATCCTCCTACCACCTTGTTCAGAAATAATGGGTACAATGCATGAACACTCACCATGTATAGGAATGTATTTTTACAATTTATATTTCAATCATGTCAAGTATGTATAAAAATCCCCAATATCGTGATTGTGTATGCCTCTCTTGATGGAAAGATGTTGGATAGAGATTTCATGCATTAAATGATAAATCTTTAGAGTAGAGTAACGCCGCGCTAATTCACTTTTAGTAACATGTAAAACGTGGTAAATTTTAGAGGTTCCTCAGTTCATTTTTTCAGAGAAACTTTCTGTAGGGCAAGTTCCAAACTTTTGGGAAGATGGTTGTGCATTCAATTGAAGGATCTGTTTGGTAGTATGTTCTGCACATGCATTCACTCAGTTATGATAAACTTTAGTTATCGTTACTAAAGCCCCTCTATTCACCATTTAAATGGTAATTATTTAGGGGCAGATTTACAAGCCCATTGCATCATTTTTGCACCGCCGGTGCGTCACTTTTTGTGACGCAGCGGCGGCTCAAAATTGAGGCTCATTTGCAACGTGATGCATCTAGGGAGATGCGTCATGTTGTAAAGCCCTGCGTCACATTATACTTGCGTCATGTATAATGTATGCAGGGTGGGCGTTCCCACGCAAAAAAAGACTAGTAGAAGTGATGCAGTGGATTCTACAAGATTTCACTGCACCACTTCTAGGACGCCACTGCGTCAAAACCTTACGCCTGCTTGGAGCAGGCATATAAAGAGACGCAGCACAATGAGGAAAGGCATCCCCATGCATTGCTGGAGTTGCGTCGTGCTTGCGACATGACACGACTCCAGCGCTATCAGATGCATCAGAATTTCTGACGCATCTGTCAATCCTTGTGCCATGGTCCGCCGTATTGGTGGCACAAATGTTTCTCAGGGTGGTGCAGGGAAAGTGACGCATCTCTATAGATGCGTCACTTTCTTGTAAATCTGCCCCGTAGTGTCTGCCCAATTTGTATCATTCTTACCCTAAATGATAAGTTGGATTATTTTAGTGTAGCGCAAACGGGGTCATTTTAAATTCATTCAATATAAAGTTTTTAAACAGAACTAAAGTTTCCTGGCAAACAGATAATATAAATTGTGAATGACATTAATATTCCATATATAGACTGAAGGAAATCTTCAGGGATAGTCATCTCTCCCCTTCCCACTCAAATAGTAACCTAAGTGTGATGAAAAAAATCATCATTCTGCTCTTTACAAACCTGACATTTGATTTATCCTGCATTTAGTAATCAGAGTATGGAATGTAAACTTTGAAGACCCCGAGTAGGACTGCTCCCGTTAATTCAGAGATGGGTGGTAACTTCTGTTATTGAACACATGTGAACTATGGGTTTTACGGCAAACACCAAACCCCTGTATTTCTTCACAGCTAAAGTTTTGTATATATTAGACCTTGCCATAAGGGGGAAGGGTTGGGGGGTGTTAGAAATGGGATCTCTGGTTGGCTAAGGCTTGCGCCAAAGCCAGGCAGAGACCACCACTCTAGTCAGGGCAAGGGAGTTACACGCCAAAGATAACCCCTGCTCACCCCCTTGGTAGCTTGGCACGAGCAGTCAGGCTTATCCCGGAGGCGATGTGTAAAGCGTTTGCGCGTGCACACAGCAACAACACACTAGGCCCACCACAAAAGAAACTCCACACAAGGTTATATATAAAAGATTGCCTTAGTATTATAATAAACACATTAGATGATAATCACATAATTTACACTGTGCCAACTGGCACTGGGCAGAATTAAACAGGGGACTATTTACACAAGACAGGGCCACATGGACCACTGTCAGAATTAGCACAAATCACCAATTGTAAATGTAGAACATATACCAACTATAACACAAATTATAACTTTAGAGCACAACGAGTAACTACTGGCGCAATAATGACCTCAGCATTATCACAATAGAATCAGGTATAAAACCTATCCTGTATACATTACAGGGGCATAAACACGTTATGCAATCTCTCACAAGTCTAACGCATTAGACCTTACCTCCTAAGTATAATTACACTAGGGGCATACATCACACAGGGAAGTATAATCTCCCTAACATAAACCTAAACAGGTAAAACAACCTCCTATGCAGAAATCATATCTAGAGGTATAAAACACAGGGTGCGCAAAACATACTACACACGGTACATTTCCTAACACCCAAAGCATTAATATATAAATCACAATAGCACCTAAATCACATTAGGGTCCAGGTTGCACCAGAACCTAAACGTAGCAGCTGCCCACTACTTGCTGGGCAGCTGGGGACAAGAACAGGGCCTAAACGCTGCAGCTGGCACTAAGTGCTGCGCAGCTGTGGAAGACCAAAGTAGGGGCGAAGGAGTGCGTCCCAGTCCTGGCTTAACCATGTCCCCTAAAGAAAAACAAGACCTAAACGGTGCAGCTGCCCACTACTTGCTGGGCAGCTGTGATTACTCAAATGCGGCCTGGGCTTTCAGTAGCCCTTAAAACAAATGTACCAAACGTTGGAGCCACTTAGGCTCGAAGAATAAACATGTCCCCTGTCGTGGGGGCACCCCCCTTGTGAGCGGGGCCACCCAGGCGCCGACCATGCGCCTCGACATGGCCCCAGACACGGGGACCAGCACTGGCCCCTCTGGGGCCCTTCAAATAACTGTCACCGGTTGGAGCCACACTAGGCTCTTAAAATAACCATGGCCCTACTGTTGGAGCGGCCCGCTGCCAGCCGGGGCCGCTCTGCCTCTGTCTGTCTCACACAGGACCACAATACCCACGAGCCGTCACCCCCACGGAGCCCTACTCACCGGCTCTGGTCGGGGGAGGCTCTCTCTCGGCGTGTGCTCCTCTTCGCCCGGTCCCCCTTCTGGGACCGGAACTTCACCGTGGAGAATGGAGGCTCCGTCACTTCCCTCTTCACCCGCGGTGGGGGCAGGCACCGGCACTGTGCCTCGAGCCCCCTCCGCCTTCAATCGGCACTTGGTGGCACCTGCGGTGCTCTCCCTAAGCCATGGGAGCCCCGCACAGGCAGGCGCCATCTTCCTCCTTCCGGGCAGCTTCTCCGGCGGCGGCGGCGTGCGCGGGACTTCCTTCTCAAAACCGGAAGTCCCGCTCGCCGTCAGGCACATCGTTGCCTGACTTCCGCCCTTTCCGCAACTCAGGCCGCCGCGGTGAGTTCGTGAATAGGCAAATCGCGGGGTGGGCACCTGCGACGTAAATAAAGAAATAAGCGGGGTGGGCACCCGCGACGTAAATAAATAAATAAGCGGGGTAGGCACTCGCAACAGGACACAATGAGAGGGAATTCCTACGCTGGGGATTCCCTCTAAGAAGATCACAGCCCAGCGCTATGCAGGCGGCAGAGTGAGGCGCTCGGTGAAACCAGGGAAGCTCTCTGCCATAAAAATAAAGCGCTTCTCAGCAGATTGCAGATACAGCGCTCACCAAGCACTAGGGCAGCCTAGAGTCCATAAGGCTAGTAAGGGAGCAAAGAAAATAAAGTCAAAAAGGTCCCAGAAGTCTTTCAGGTATCCAGGGGCTGGGCAGGGCCCAGGGAGGCAAGCCTTCCCCTGGGCCCCAGCAGCAGCACGCCCCTGGTAGTTTCAAGTCAAGAACAAGAACAAGAACATTTTCATGGGGTCACAGCCCCTCTTTTGTTATGTTATGTTATTCATATTTATATAGCGCACAGATGCCTCAGCAAAGGGGCGTCCCGGCGCTGCAGCAGACAAGGTATCAAACCAAACATGATCAACAGCAAACCACTAGGAATTCTGGGAAAAAAGGAAGGTTTTAATACCTGTCCTAAAAACCAGAAGATCGTCGATGGCACGAAGATGGACGGGGAGAGAATTCCAAAGCCTGGCCGCTAGTACTCTGAAGGAGCGACCACCGGCCCTAACCCTCTTGAAACGTGGGACTAAAATCCTTTGTCTCCAAAGGTGCAGGGAAGGGGCGAACCAGATGCAACTGGTTCCTGAGCACTTTGTTTTGCTCAGCCCCTCGCCCTATTCACAGGACAGGCCAGGGACATCAGGCGCATTGTGGAGGGAAAGCCCAGCCCTATTCAGGTCCCAGGTGTACTCCTCCCTGCCATCAACATGCAGATCTCTCCATTCACCACCGGGGCAGACCCATCCTGACTCCTGGAGCCAGGCACACCAGCCAATCACAAGCCAGACAGTCACTTCACATTTATTACACAGACATACCAGCTTCTAGAAGTGCCACTGCTACACTAGTCATAGTAACGCCGCACACATCATCGCGCAGCATTCAATCTCACGAGTTCGCACATACCAAACTCGACCCTGCACTCCTCTCACATCAGGACTTAACACGGTCACTCAGATCCCCCATGCATTCCTATGGGAGGGCAGGTAAGTCTCACTAAAACATACACAGAGCGCACGCACTTTCCACTGGGACACAGTGTAAAAGCGCCTAGAGGCCTAAAACCACTAATACAACATAGGAAAAAGGCTAGGATAAATGCAAAAAGTTTTAGAGGTGAACTTGCCAGAAGGGCCAAGTCCAACAGGGGGTTACGGGGGTTGGCAGACGTGGGATTGGCTGATAGTTACCGACATTTTTGGTGCAGTAAGCTTCAAATCAGCATGCTATGCCCTATGTTTTGGGCACAACTCCCAATAGGCATTAACTATTGCACCCAAGACATTCCCAACAGCTTGTTGTCGATTTTTTCTGGTGAAATAATTTTCACATCTGACACCCTGATCTGCATAAACGAGGATAAATGATGCCCATTTCCACACATAATATACACTTATGTGTTAGTAAAAGGTTTCGATCGGGCCCAGTTGAATACTCCTGAAACCTATTTATAGAGTCAACCATTTCAATTTATTAAAAATACAGTATGTAGAACATGGCTGGCAAGTTCCTAACAGGAAACAGGACCACAATACTGTTCATTTATTAAATAAGCATCGACAAGGACAAGGGGTCTCTGTTTCAGAAGCCTTGTTTTCATTAGTACTTTGCGTCTGTTTTTTTGGTGTGTAAATTATTTACTCTTCTGACACTGCCATTTGTTATGTTGGAATCGTAAAGTGAAACAAGTATTTGCAATGCAATGATTCTCACCATTGGGACCTTATATGTATTTAGCTATGTAGCACATTATATGAGCTTATATTAAAGTTGCACCACTTTCCAATTATATACAGTCAACTCAATTTATATCCAGTCCGTTTTGAAAGGATGATTGAAAATGTCTTCTTTATTGCTTTTTTCCCCTCTTTTTACATAAGCCACAGCCAACGCGTTTCGTTCTGCGAACAGAACTTCTTCAGGGCATTTATGAATTCTGCAATGTCATTAGATAAATGATGCCTGAGTATCTCTCTTTGGGTTATCTTTTAACGATATGCTCCTTTATCTTGCATATTGACCTTATCGTCTTCATGCACAGGTCAAGTTGATTGCTGGGTCTAATGTTGTGATGTAATAGTCACTCAGGATTCTCCAAAACGTATACACATCGGACCCAGCGCAAATCGTAGCTTGCGAGGGGTCTGTGCACCCGACTCTACTTCTCGGCGTTTCGATTCCCGCCCATGGTTCCATGTATGTATGTATTTAGCACATTAGCCTAAGTGCTGAAACATCTACTGTTCTTTAACATGGAGGGAAAGTAAGCACCAGACTGTTTTACACGCCAGGTATGGGAACAAATAGAGAGAAATATTGCCTTTCAGCGGGAAATGGTATAGTCCAAAGCTCGGTGGTCATATAACTGAAAAAACAAGATTTGAAAAGAATATTATTGTATACGGGTGCTCGTGGAAGACAATTTCTATGGACTGCAATCTAGAGAATTCTAACGTGATTCTGGTATCTTACTGACCTCTGCTGGTCATTTTCTATCAAGACAGTTAAATAGAGGCAGTTGAACAGAAAAAAAAGTCCCTAAGCGGAAGCAGACAATTCCTAGGGCTGATCTCCAGAGCCCACAGAGTACATACACATATAAGTATATACTAAAGTATATACAAGAGGTCTCGAATGCTCGACCCAAAAAAGCAAACATGGTTACTGAATCATCACAATAAAAGGGTGTAAATGTGTTGTGAAGCATACACATGCATGCCTCATGATGCATATGTATGCATGCATTGCGATGCAGGTGCACATGTGTGCACACTGCAGCCATCTTGAATGGTTTACAATATGGCTACCATGTGCGCAAATGCACATGCTATTTTTGCAGTGCAATAATGCACTGGTGTTAATTTTGACTGTTTTGTTCTTACCATTAAACAAGCCAGACAGCTATGTCAGAACGGTAAACTAAAAAAAAAAAATGAATAAATTATTAAAGGCAATGCAGCATGGGAACTGATGACTTGCAGCATTGGGGGTGGTGGCCCTCCATGAAAAAATAGTTAAACAAATTAAATAACAAAGGAATTGATGCCAAGGTAACATGGATTTCTTTTCAAACGGGTCCTCCTCTGCAAAATGCCGTAGGCTGATGCCAACACTGATGGACAACCCTGTTTGCCAAGGAATAAATCCGGTTGAGCCACAGTAGCCAATGACTTAACTGGGCTGCCCAATTGCATCTTTCTGTATCTATTTGTATGCTGTGTGGTTTGTGGAATGTGTTGTGGGGATGGTGTAAGCATTCACTAGACAGCTAAAGCTGTTTGTAAGCGAGACCTAAAAAAAAAAAAGTAATGTGCCCGACAGTCACAAAATGCATACATTTTGAATAATGGAGACAAAAAAGCACATAGTCAAAGGAGAAATGTTGGATATCATTTTGTCTATAAGAAACGATAGAGGGAAAAACATAACAGCTGATGCATCTAGCAAACGAGAGGATGATGGAGAGAAAATGTACAGGACAGACTGACATGCGAGAATGGTTTGATTATACGAAAATGATAAAGCATTCAATGCTACTCAGTAGTACCAACTGCATTTTATAAACGGGCTGAGCATGTTCCATCAATTAGGTGGTTAGAATCTTGTGTGCGCTGAAGTATGAAATCATTGTGCTGAAGAACACTGCACTGTGTGGAAGCAGTGAAGTAGAACTAAAACTTTTCATTTAAATGTCTTCAAATATTTTATGCAAACACCCCAAAACGGAGTTATCTGATGTTCTTGTTTAATGTGTCAATCCATTTTAACATTGATAAAATTATAATAATTTCATTTTTATTCTGTGAGCAACATCAGTCTCTGGCAACTAAAATGTGTGGCAGACCGTGCAGTCATTATTATTCAGTGCTGCCAGTGGAACACTGCTGCAAAGGACTGTGATACTTCACATGAACTCTCTCATAATGTCACTAGTGTAAACATCATATTTCTTCAGCCGCCTGACATGGTAATGTAACACTGTGATACTCTGCTTATTTTCAGAATCTGTGTGCTGAAATGTGATTTGTGCAGCTGATGTGGCATGCCACTGCATGCACAGAGCAAACATTTAGAGGGTTGATTTATTTACAAAAGGAGGATAGTAGCAGATATTTCTCTGTGGACTTTTGGAGGTCTGATTTATGCCTCGAAAATATGTAACTTTCACATGCACAATTTACAGCTGTTCCACAAAGCATGAAATAGATATCGGTGCTCACATTAACAACACATTAGATTCGGTTCTCAAAGGTATTAGTTCACCTATGTTGAAATTGAGTGGCCAAATGACTCTATTTGCCGGCCTAATCTCAAAATATTAAATTCACAAATTAGAATTTGTGCTCATTAAAGCATTGATATGCTTTACATGCTCATATATAATGTTGAACTATTTTGGAGTAATATTACGTTTTTCCAACTCAGTGATATGGTGAGGGTATTCCAAAGCAGGGATGCTTGCCTAAGTAGCTGTACACCAAAACATCTGTAAAACTGTTGGTGTTCACATACTGTTGGCAGGTCCATTCCCACTATGGATCGGATCGGACAGTTATTGGAGCACCAAGGTTTTTCTTTAAAAATGACTGTTTTCACCATTAAGAAACAAAAAAATTGCAACTGCACTTGAGTGGCATATTTGTGGATGCATAAATGGACCCTCAATAAAATTAGTCTTCTAAAAGGCTCCTATGAATCTGTGAATTTCACAGCTTCACTGAAACACTCCTGAAATGCTCTGTAAATATACTCCAAGCACAGGCAAAAGTTTCGGGAGTACATTTCTGATATTCTTATGTAGTCCCCTGTAGCATCTTCCCCAGCCAGGGTCCCTGCCAGTGACGATGCCACACACGGAGCTTAATATTACACGTCTTTATTCTTCCGCATGTAACAGCAAAGTCAACATTCTAAATCAGCCTTCATTGCATTCCCTTCTAACACTTACATCACCGCACTACGGAGTCCAACAGGAGCCAAAAGGGTTCCATCATTGCTAGCTCGCACGACACTACATCTCACACTCTGTTGAAATGAAAGGTTACAATATATATATGTATATATATCTGGCTGCTTTGACAATGGCGAGGCAACAGCAGTCACTGGTTTATCAGAACTAGTCTCCCCTTCAACAAGTAGATCTGATGTACTAGGAGTTAAATGCCGAAAGTGAGAAGAGTCTCTGGTAATAGACTTTCCAGGGTGCTGGGCGGTCACCATGTGTCCCTTGGAAGACACCTCCTCATATAAACACAATGTTCTTTGCATGTCATCTTTTGTCAGCAGACGCTTTCATCTTTTGTTTATCAAGCAAGTCCTTCTCTGGAGTTACAGTCTCGTCTTTCTCTCTCCAATTGGTCCACTGAGGTATTTCATTGTCATTGCTCTCCCGAACATCAATGTCGCAGGAGTTTCACCTGTGGTCGATGAAGGTTTTGAACGATAAGCTCTGAGGGTAGAATTTAACACAGGTTTTAGACCAATCTTCTCAAGATTAGCACGCTGCACCTCTTTGTTTAGCATACTCATAAAGCACTCAACAAGTCCATTGGTCTGCAGCCACACAGTAGTGCTCTTCTGATGCTTTATATTCTGATGCTCTAAGAAATCTTTGAACTCTTTACTGCTAAACGGTGGGCCGTTGTCGGAATTCAATATGGCTGGAACACCTCAAGTTGCGAAGGTGCAATCTAGTATCTCAATGACTCGATCTTGAGTGGCAGATGAGAGATCTTTAATTAATGGAAATTGTGAGTATTTGTCCACAATCACCATCAGGGGATGTCCATTGTAAAATTGGACTGAAAAAGTCAATGACTATTCTCTCCCAGGCATGCTTTGGGAGTTCTCACATGTTTATGGTGTGTTGAGTAACTTGTGCAGAAAGGCAGTTACATAGATGACAGGCCTTTAGCGCCTTTTCAATGTGGTCATCAAGGTACTAGAACCAGACTCTGTCTCAGAGAGCTCGTTTTGTGGCAATGATTCCATGATGTCCTTAGTGGGCCACTTCAATCATTTTTTGCCACAGACTCTCTGGAATCAGGCTTCTTAACCCTTGCAGTATGATTCCTTTCTGAGTTATGAACAGTTCATCTTTGACATTTTTGTATTTTTTGATATTCACCATCACTGGAGAGAGGCCGAGGGTATTGCTTCCATGACTGATGTGTGATTATATCTCTCCTCTGTAGGATATCACTATCATGGCTCATGGCAGTGATAATCCGGGATAATGAAATGGTGGTGGGTGTGTTTGATTTTATAATTAAATTGATATAGGCTTCAGCTGTCTTGGATGGAGTACCATGACCTTGTATAGGCACTCTGAAAAGTAGTCAGCAAGGTTTTGATCCTTCCCTGGGTGATGCACATGTCATAATTGTACTCTTGTAATCGTAGTCTCCATTGTTCAATGTAAGAAGGCACCGTGGTTTTTGGATTGCCAAATATGGTTAGTAAAGCTCAGGGCCGGATTTAGCGCTGGTGGCGTCCGTAGCAAGAATCATTTTTGTCGCCCCAACTCCCCATTATACTGCCTCCTCGGATTCTCTCACTACCACCGGGCATAAGTGCCCCGCATCTCTCCAATCATAAGTTGTTGCTAAACACAGTCCCTCCCCACAACCCGAGTTTGGCGCCTCCTTCAAAGGTCACCGCCCAGTGCTGCCGCACCAGTCGCACTGCCCTAAAGCCGGCCCTGGTAAAGCTTGGTGATCAGTTACCAACGTAAAAGGCTTTCTGTACAGGAATATATGGAATTGTTTACAAGCCCAGACCATGGCTAAGCTTTTTTTTTCATGTTGTGAATAAGTACGTACTGTTTGATACAAACTCCCACCTGCATATGCCACAATATGCCTTCAAGCATGCAGGTTTCCATGTGCTGTGCAAGGATGGCACCTAACATGACCTGGCTAGCATCGACAAGAACCTTTGCATGAAGCTTCAGATTGCAATATGCCATTTCAGAAGCATTCTAAATGGTTTGTTTGATTTTCTTAAAACATTTTTCACATTCATGTGACCTATCAAATGAAACATTCTTTTTTATCAACGCTCTCAATGGAGCACTTACAGTGCCAAAATCTCGGATATATTTGGAAAAGTAGCTGGCCATGCCAAGAAATGAATGCACCATTGAAACATCTTGTGGGGCATCAGCATTTGACAGTAAATGTACTTTAGCAGGATTGGGTGTCATACCCCCATTAAAAAAGATATGCCAAATAATTTTTACTTTGACTTGTGGAACTCACATTTATTGGCATCCATGGTCAAACCTGAATCCGCTAGTAAACAACATACTTGTGTGAGAGCTTTTTCATGCTGTTTTTGTGTAGCTCCGAAAACCAATATGTCATCACCATAATTGAACAAGTTCATAACAGGCTGTATGATATGTAAGGGTGGGCGGCAAATTCCTTTCCACTCGCGGAACTTGCGAAATTACGGCATTTTCACGTTCCGCGCGGAACGCCGAAATGTTGAAACTTCCGCGATCTGCGGCGGAACGGAATTCGGGGGCATGAGGGTAGAGGTATTGCACAAAACAGTGGCATCTTCCTGGATAAATATGCAGGGCAGGATTCATTCTGGCACGATGCTCCTGTCACAAAAATTAAACCTCAGAAGGAAGCACTTATAGATATAGAAAAAGCAGGGGCCTGAGTTGAAGCTCAAATTCTGGAACGCATTAATCTGCAAAAGAAATTGTGAGCACGGTGGTGACTAAGCAGATGTCTGTTCTCCCCATTTCCACTCTGAAATGTTAGCTGTAATCCTTGATGGTGGTTTTTGCATCCTTCATTTTCTCGAGCGCAGTCCTCATGTAGAATTCGTGAGCGTGGTTAGGCAGATGTGCCTTCTCCCCATTTCCACCCTGAAATGTTAGCTGTAATCCTTGATGGTGGTCTTTGCATCCTCGATTTACTTGAGCGCAATCCTCGTGTAGTTCCTGTGACAAGGCGGTTCCTTCTCCTTGTCTGCCTCAGAGACCCTGCTCTGACCCTTTATAAACAAGAGGCATGTGAACTGGCCTAGAAGCCCCGTCCGTTTGGCCCCACCCCACACGCACTAGCGGTATGCAACAACTTACCGCCCTTTTCCCACTATGATGGACAGCTCACTCAAGGGACCCCAGCGCCTTTCGGTGCGGTGGCAAAGTTACAGACACACATGGTCACTGGAGACAACTCTTCTGGCCCTTTACGCAGCTGTAGTGTAGGAAAAGGACTATACATTTACTCAATGAGGTAGCACTTACTGATTAGCCAGTAGAAAGTACTCCAGTTGAGTAGAGGTATTACACAAAACAATGGAATTCCGGTACAGCGTCTCACTCTCTGACCCTATCAAGAGGCATTGCGAACTCGCAAAGAAGCCCCGCCCCCGAAATCTCCGCGAGCACGCGAAATTCCGCGTGTTCGCGGAGATTTTTTGCCGTTACGTGGAATTTTGCGAAAGGCACCTTCGCAAATTCCGCCCACCCCTAATGATATGTTGAATGACATCATGAAAAAGTTCTGCAGCCAATGACACACCAAAACTTAAACTTTTGTATTGAGACAGTCCAACCTGTGTAGAAAAGGTTGTAATGTACCTGCAACTTTCTTTGAATTTCAACTGATGATAGCCTTTATTCAAATCAAGGCGAGAGAAGACTCTTGCAACATTTAATTGTGTTATCATGTAAGCAATGTGTGGACCTATATATCGTTCTCATTCAATTGTCTTGTTTGCCTGATGCATGTCAATGTATCTGTGTACAGCTCCTTCACTGTCCTTTTTGGGGATTACCACGATTGGGGAAACCCATGGCATGGGACCAGTAGAACACTCAATGATATCACGCTTAAGTAACAATTCAAGTTCCTTTACAACAGCATTTTGTAAATGAAAAGCCATTCGGAATCGTCTATGCATTTTAGCAAATGGACGTATGTCCTCATTGATTTGCAGCTTTACTTTCATAGTCTTAAGCTTTACTAAACCATGAAACAATGGAGGGAATTGAATTACTATTTCGTAGTGGGCATTCATTTTGTAGTTTACCAAAATCAGTCCCATATCAGCAGCTGTGCTGAAACTGAGTAGACATGCAGTTGATGCTGTACCTTGAAGCACATGGATGGGTGCTTGAAACTTCGTTTTTTCATGTTTCGTTGTCACTTCAAATAAATCTTAACTTTCTAAGGGGACCGATGCAGCTGATGTATACACTTTAGTTTTCAATGCCGTAAGTTGCAGTAATGGAGACAATTCATTATATTTCCCCTCAGGCATAATGTTAATCAAAGCACCACTGTCAATGATGAATGGTATTGAACAACTATTTTATTTTCAGTGTGATCTTCTAGCCAATGATTGAATAACTTTGGAGCTTTAGCATATCGACTTTTCTTTGACTGATATTTTTCTTCACATGCAGCCAGTCCAACATGCGCAAACATCGACATGGCATAACCATTTTCCTCACTTACCCTTGATACTGATTTAGAAGAACTGTTTGACAATGATTTAGATTACAATCGACTTTGTTCAGTGTTGATTTGTCTAAACTGATTTTGCAGCGGGGCCTTGTGGCTGCACATCAAACAGTGCTTCTGGAATGGTCGGACTGCCATTGTATGTATGCGCCGTGACGCCCTTGCCTTTTTCTTTGCTTTGCAAACAGTCCCAAAATGGTTCTCCTTCTCACAGTCGTTACAAATCTGTCCAATGGTGAGACATTTACCTTTGTGTAGCAACAAAAATCCACATCTAAAACATAGTTTCTTTTACATGTAGACATCACCTTGTGTCCTTAAGTCTTTGTCTTTGTCTTACTTTTCACACTAATGACTGATTCATTCTGGGCACGTTGGGCTTCCATGTCAGCACCTTGCCTTTCGGTATATTCCTCAGCCCTGATAGTCATTAGAACTCGCTCCAAACTAAGAGTTTCTTTCAGCATTCATAGTCTGAATAAATCTGACAAGCATCCATCAATAACTCTAAGATGTATAACTTTTTCCATTAAATTAATTGTATGTACTGTGTTTGATGAGTGTGTTGAGTCTCTCCACAAATTCATTGATGGTTTCACCAACTTTCTGTCGTTCTTGACTGAAACTGGATCTTTCGCAATCTACATTGGGCATTGGATTGAATTTTGGATTCAAAGTTTCTTTAATCTGACGGTATGTGATTTCTTCCTTGTGACTTCTTTTACACCATCACCAGCAAGATTCTTGAGGTATTTGATCATCTTTTTGTTATCAATCTCTTCAAGTGCATCAACAAAATCTTCAACTGCCTCTATCCAAACTGTCTATCCATTGCCAATATTTTCTTTTATTTGTAGCATCAAAAAGCAGTGGTGATTTTCGGAATGCAGCAACGTTGTAGGCAGGTGTGGAGCTTAATGACTCTGTTTGTGGATCACTGTGATTTGGTTTATGCAACTCATCTGTGAGGCCCTGTGATGTGCTGGTATCTGGATCATGTTTTAATGTTAGCTGGAAACGTGACTTATTTCACTGCCTTCTGAAACATTCCACTATTCTTCAGTCTTGAAGAACTGTGAAGTTGATCTGACCCCCACTCTGCAGGTTTAGTGGCTGGCCACTTCGAATATGTATAGCTCGGTAAGCACAACCATGGGCATGTCTCATTGAGCCACTTCACCTACTGCAGTGGTAAGATGACTCTTTTTAATGGTTTTGGTAATTTGATTATTTCTCCTTTCCTAAATGTCAAGTTGCACTTTCTGACAGCTGGCTTATCTTTGCCGTGCAGCACTATTTTGTCATTTTTGATTATCACTGACTGTCATTTGAAAACCTTGTTGTATTTACCGTCAAAGTTAACACTCCGTATAGTGAATAACTTTATCTTGCCTGGCAGCGTGTTACCTTTATGTATGGCTTGACTAGCAGGTTCCCGGTCAATGACTTGTAGATTCTCTGCATAACTTTTGTGGTCTTCAACTGCTTCACAGCAACTAGAGCTATGCTTTGACTTCACGTGCATTATGAGTTGATTCCGTACTTCATCAGTGGCACACATGGCATGCACAAACAGTTTGCTTGGACCATGTCAAACTCTTTGGATGAGCACTGTCAATCTCCGGTTTACTTATCCCCCATTTCGTCACCAATTGTAGCGTCTTTCCTATCCTGGGTACCCGCCATTGACTTCACCACACATAAAGCTTAGTATTACAAGTCTTCATTCTTCAGTGTATAACTGCAGACTCAACATTCTAAACCAGCCTTCATTGCATTCCGCTCTAACATCTATGTCAGTGCACTAAGGAGTCCATCAGGAGCTAAAAGGGTTCCATCATTGCTAACTCTCAAGACACTACACCCCCCAAGTTTTAGTTTTAGTTTAGATCAGTGGGCAATTCCAAGGCTTTCCATAAGAGTGACTAATGAAGTCCTACTTAAATGTGATAAAGACCGACATTGAACTCTGTATTTCAAGTGATCGGACTATGTGTAAGAGACACTGAAAGTGATAAAGGTTGCTGAATTGTTTCAGGACCTCTATGGAGAATAGACTTTGAAGAAAAATATTATTGAATGCAAAAAGAGTCAATCAAATGAAAATCTTCCAAACTATGCATACAGTGTGCATTGCATAGACTGCTCAAAGTAGAGTCAGATAAACAAATGTAAATCACCAATTTTCCTGAATAGGACACAATTAACTGTAAAATGCTTAATGCATAATTTGACAGTACACACACTGAAATTATATATACATTAGCCAAATATGTGTACGTGATGCCAATGTGTCAGCATAACTTGGTGAATAGTCCTCATAGAGGTACATATTGGGATGATTCTCACATTTATATATGTGGTAGACAGGGACATACTCTAATGCTAGAAATATTGATATTGAAATATAAGACAAGTAAAATTGTACATTTTGCAGTGGCAGGAACTGTTGAATATAATTTTGTAATATTTCCCAAAATAATTGACCACAAGAGCTTTCTTGAGGGACACATCCTCCAAAATATTGCAATGGAGAGGTACAGAGAACGAACAAATCATGTTACATAAAATGAAATATGAGAATTGTACATGATTTTAATAACTTCATCTAAAGATATGTATTCTTTCTACAATGTGTTTGAGTACTACTAATACAGAAGTCCAACGGCTTGGTTTGATGTTTGGAGAATAAAACACTTCACTGTTCTAACCAGAACTCTGAAAGACCCTTCTCCCATACAGTACTGATGTTTGAATTCTGATGACATCTTTTCAAAAAAGCTCATGTTGTGCTGTTTGATAGAATTGTACTAGAAAGGTATTGTTCATATCCAGATCAATTTATGACATTTTATAGACCTCAAAAAGATGAAAGGCGATAGAAATCTGCTGCAATATGAATCTGTGGCTTGAAGGTTATACAGTTATTATAAAGGTAAGGATGGAATCAACTGTGGTAGGACTATTCCTAAGTTTTTAGCAGATTTCTAACAGACATAAATATTCTCAAAGAATCTCAGGTGTTCTCCTAGAGATATAGGAATACTCCAATGTGCAAAATGTAATTGGCATGTAGCTCTCATTGAGCCGTACTGTGAATACTAAATTCTAAATCAGTTTTTTCACAATATATGTAATAAGATATATCAAAACTGGGAGACATCATAAAGAAAACACAGGCTGCTCTGACAATGCTGTTTGAGAGGGTTGTAGGTGTAGTACTAGCTATCTGCTCTAAGAAGACATTGCAGTTTTGGGAGAGTAGAGAAGGCACAACTGTCTTGGGTGTGGTGGCTGGAGTCCTGGTGCTGAATTACACAAGGGTCCTCAGAGGCACAATGGACATGTATGCCTACATTCTGCCTCCCGTGGCACTTAAGTACAACAGATGGAGCCCACCAGATGCTTGTTCAGCCTCTTCTGTAAAACCAATCAGGCCTACACTATATTTCCACTGGTGTGATATCAAGGGAGCATTCCCTCTTTTGCATTGTAATATGGTTCCTTTGCCAATAAGGAAACACTTTGCCTCTGTACAACCTTTGAAAGTAAGAGAAAAGGGTTTCCTTGAGCCTACCAGATATACTCATGAAGGTTAGTGCAGTGCTCACTGTACCTGTAGGCAGGATCACTGCCTTCTTTTCAAGAACTAGCCTGGGCGCCAACTGCACAGTGAAAAGCAGATTCAAACATCGGGTTTGCCTTTCACTAATGTGCTGTCTCCACAGCAGGCATGAGTTCTCAGCTATGTTCATAACTGTAATAAGGCACACTATCCCAGTCTGAGCCTAGTGCAATCTTTAGAGGTGCGACATGAAGCACACAGGGACACGGCACCATATATATTGTGCTGATATATATATGTTTTTACATTTGCGACAGCAAGAAAATGCCATGTTATGTATGGCTCCATTGTTACTCCTTGGCCTATGCATAGCAAATGGTTTTTATGACCATGATTACAACAAATATTAGATCTATAAAAAATGAACAGGATCGTTTTTCACAATGAGCCCCTTGGTTAAAAACATCCCTGTTATTCACTGCTACCCATATGCAATTCTATATATGTAAAGCTTCCAGCTGGTTGAAAAAATCTGCCTGCCTAACTGATGGGCAAATGTGCATTTGCTGAATCTTCTTCCTCTACACACCCATTAACTATAGGTTTTTCCTATAACTTTTACTGGCACTTAAATAGAGATAATGCTGTCTTTTTAGGAGCAGTTTTTAACTCATTCCATGGTGGAAAACTACCACCAGATTAACTGCAAATGGCATTCAAAACCCTGTGAGTTAACAGGTCTTTACTACATATACGTGCCCTCTTCCACATCCACATAAATCATTAAGTGGGCAGTAATCTTTGTCATAATGTGGTGACACCTAATATTACTGCAGTGCACACCTATCCTGCTTTTTTATTTTTCGAAGGTCATCCAGATGTATTTAAAGCCACACCGACAAGTGATATTGCATATAACATTATTAGAATTACAACTAGTATTTCTTTCCACTGTTTAAATAGGCCCAGGCCTACTGTTCTTGTTGGTGACATGAACCAAGAAACTGAACATTGCCCACTCAAAAAATGTCCACATATGGGGGGCAAGTTCCAAATGGTGTTCAGTTCACAATGGGTGTTTTTTGGTGATCTAATGTGTACCAATAAGTCCCTTTGACTTGTATTACATTTGAAAGAAAACGTGATTCTCCATAGATAGTTTATTAGAAGTACCCGTAAGCACCAGTGTTTTTTGACCTTCTTCACCTCATTTGAAGTCTTCTATATGTACTGATGCATATAAATTGTGTTGGTTCATCCCTGTATTTGTCCTCTAGTAAACGTTATCTGTAGTTTAATCTTTGTTCATTTGTCCAATAATGGGACATGGGGAGTGCCTACCTGGTAGTACAATTCTCAGTCACATACTCCTGTAAGTTAACACAAATCCACCTGGGGCCTTATTATGTATTAGGGAGCACTTTCCCTGTTTGCACCTGGCACACCTTAAAACATGTGCACCGGGCGCAAACAGAGAAAGAGGGCTCTATTACATAGGATGCGACCCCCAGAGCAGCCACAAACTCTTGCTGCCCTGGGCACTGCGCTTTTAAGTGAAATACGCAGTGGCTTTGTTTCACTGTGCAGGTGGCAATCCGCCTTCACTTTGAGGGGGGATTAGAGATTCCCTTGCAGGTGGGTGCAATCAGTAACTGCAACCGTATGCAAGGGGATGACTGGAGGGTCCTTTTACCTCCGCCAGAGGAATGCTCTCTGGGGGGCGCACTGACAGTGCACCTACTGATAGCTTCTTTGCCTCTGCATCCGCGTCTGTAATATGGCCTGATGCATCCCCAGGGCACTCTGTTTAATACGGACCTTTATATGTAAGAATTGCAGGTTTTCCTGGGTGTGTGTACTGTTGAAATGCAATAAGTTGTTCCTGTCACTGGGTTTGTTGTATACTCATGTGTGTATTGTGCCTTCTTCTGCACTTATGACTTGGTCAAATAAGGAGAATTATGGATTGCTCACGGAATGAGTAACTCTTATAGTGTGGGACCAGATATGTGTCCATTCCATTTTGCGAGTCTCAAATTGTGACATTTTGCGACTCGCAATATGGATTGTACAACAGTGTCCTAGAAACTGTTTCCGAATCCTAATGGGGTCGCTAAAGATCCAGCTCATTAATATTAATAAGGTAGGCCGCAATTTGCAACCCCTTAGGAATCTCACATATCACAGGGATGGTGGCCTGCTGGGAACAGCAGACCACCATGTCTGTGTTTGCTTTTGTAAATAAAGCAACTTTTTTTTTCAAATGCAGCCCGTTTTCCTTAAAGGAAAACGGGATTGCTTTAAAAAAAAAAAAGGAAAAAGTTTACTTTTCATTTTTTAAGGGCAGGCAGTGGTCTGGGGTCGCTAAACAATCATACACACCAGTGCGACTCACTATTAGGAGAGGATGCCCTTGGCATGCCCCTTCCTGAAAGCGAAACACAAACCCTATTTTGCGAGTCTGTGATAGGTTACCGAGTTGTAAAATAGGGTTTGTACGTACCACAACCCTTTTTAGCGGTCCCAAGCGGGCTGATTTTTAGTTTGTGACCGCTAAAAATGGTTATACATCTGGCCAGTGGTCTTTTGCATTTTCAAACTTTCTGTAAAAAAACACCTTCGATATATCTGTGCCAAAAGTGCATGTGTGAGTGGTAAGGGTTATTATCCTATATTTTTTCAACCACAAACAAGTGCACTTCAAAGCAGGCCTGGCTGGACACAAATGTGCTGCCCATTGAAGTCCTGTGTTGTTGCAAATACAGTAAGCCAGTTTGGCTAGAGTCATCACAAAATATATTGATTTTCTGAACGTCCATTCCTTGTTATGCAGATGCCCTCCAATGACTCTTAGGCTGTCTTATTGGGGTATACTAGTGAAAAGCGCCTTCACATTGACGCACATCATTAACTCTGTGGTCTGATTAAAGGAAATGCTCATTAAGTTGTTTAACATGTGTTTTGTATATTTTATGTATAAGAGTATTTGTGTGACTAGTGGTAGTAGAAACCTGTCAACTAATGTAGAGAGATTTCAATACTGAACCTTCTCCCTATACAACAGGCTGACTCGGTTGGGTATCATTTTGTTTGTATATCTTTGACAATGCGAAATTAAGGTTCTTTTTGGTTATTCACTGTTAGAAACTCAGCCTCATTTTTTGTCATCCACTCCTGACTCCTGGCTTCTTCTACTAAATTCCTTATTTCCGATTGGCAGTGTATTGTGAGGTTATATAATAATATTTGATAATTCCCCCTACTCGATGGAGTCTTGAGTATCCCTATTGTAATTTTCTTTCGTATATAGAATGGTTGCTCCACCTTTGTCATCTGGATTTATGGCCAGATCAGTCATGGCTTGGTAGCAATTTGGGCACATCTCATTCCTTGTTGATTAAGTTATGGTACTGTATAGTCCCTGTGACCATCTCCTCAATTTCCTTAATGACTGCTCCTTCAAAAAGCCACACTCTCAGGGAGTATCATTGTACTTGGTGGGTTAAAGAAAGCCTTGTCCCTGAATGGCCTCGTATTGCTAGGGTCAGGTGATGTAGGAGGAGAATCCATAAAAAGGCTACTACCCAGATTTTTCTAAAATCAATCAGATAATTCACATCTCACCTTGAATTTATCAGTATGGTTTGTAGACACATATCTCAGACCTATCTTAAGAACACTACTCTCTTCTGGTGTCAACTTGAGAAGAGTTGGTTTAACAACTAGGTCAACATAATGCTTGTCATTGGTTGATTCTCTTTTGTTTTGCTCCTAGCAGCCATCTCTCGGCTCTCTTTCCAGAAGACCTTCCGATCTCCTATTTTCCACTCTACCCACCTCTCCATTAAAAACGATGGTTGCCTTGCTAAAATGGACCGACCCCTCCCCCCGCAATTGTGAATGCATAACTAAAAATGTTTTAAGAAATATAGCTTTAAGAAACAAGGATCCTATTTTCTGCCCCTGTCTAAATTAAAACTAATTCTAAGCCAGTGGGTGGAGGGAAACTCTGATGCTGGAAACATCTGCAAAGGCTGCTCAAAATACTATTCCCACCACCGACTGGCGAATAAAAGCAGTACACCAAGCCACTGATCAGATGTCAGGCCACGGCAAGGAGATATATGGTGACAACATTGTTGTTTATGTTTCTGGCTAAGGCCAGCTCAGTGGAAAACACTGCTGGGAAGGGTTCTTGCTGGGAGTCTCGAAGAGTCTTCAAAGTTCCAGAGACAGAGCCAATCACTAAGAAAGAGGTATAGCTCTCACAGTCCAAATCCTGTCATCTTGAATGAAGGAGAAAGTACAGAGTGGGAGTTCTCTCACTTAAATTTCACCCTCACAGGTGTTTTCTAACTTCATACTAGTGTAAGAATGTGTGTGTGTCACCATAGCAAGTGATCTGTTCATGGATAGGACCACATATAATCCATGCTCAGCACAGTAAAATGCCTAGCTAGACTGTCTGATGTTTGAGCAAAGACTGCGAAGAAAAGAAGAATAACATTCATTCTCTGATCTGGCCAATGCTTTTAATGTTATCTACAGCATATTGGCCATGAGCCATGCATTTGACTGTATTTCTAAGTATAGCTGGCAATAAATATCTCAGAACTCTTAATTTTGTCATAGGAAAGCTGATTTATCAGCTGAGTATCACAACAGCAGGAAACAGTTAACTATCTGTGAAAGGGATTTATTTGTATATTGACTCTAACACTTTTCTGTATATAATAGGTTCTTGAGTTGAGCTTAGCAAGACCTACTTAGTCATATCAGTGGCCCTGGTCAACAAGGCCTACAAGTCTAAGATCAATCCACTGGCCCTTTACAGGTCTCCAGTGACAGCACTGGGTCTGCAATTAACTTTTGACAGTTGGAAGGTAAATGCTTGAAATGTGCACTAGCTCGCCACAGCAGCACAGTAAGTTAGACTCTCTGAGGGCAATTCATGAAAAAGAACGTAAAAATATGGACAGATATTTACTTCTCCACCTGAACGTATTTTATATATTTTTTCATATTCACCAGCATACTCAGTTTTACTCCTAAAAAGCTGCAGCAGCAGCAGGGTGTACTACTGAGGATGGGAATGTCACAAAGGTCCTGTTCCCCTTGAGTATACTTCTACATAGGGTAGAAATCTGCACATTGGATATGGACTCCCTGGGCAAATGCACATTTGTTTCTCCAGTGGGAAAACACTTTTATCAATGGAGAAAACCCTTCCTCTACACCCTAGGCAAATCTGGGGATGATCCATTCCTCTTCCCACCCTGGAAAAGTTAATTTTTGACCATTTACAGGATACACATGAGTTTGTTTGCAGTCTCGTGATACAAAGTTTTCACGTGTGTTTTGTGGGATGCCCTGTTTGAATTCTCTCTCTTTTACATTTTTGACTGTGTTTTACTACGTATGTCTTTTGTAGCTTTTATGACTCAAACAGTCGAAATAAAGCTTAAATGATGAGAATGATTATGAATTTGATAGCAGTTTTTGAATGCTCAAATGTACATGTTTATGGGTGTTCCCAAATTTCCATGCAAATCATGACCTGAAATGTCGGCTTAACAGCTCTTAAATGGTATTTTCAAGATATAATCTCTCTGTACTCCCGGTGGAGATAGCCACATTAATAAATGCACTTATGGCTACCAGGAATCCCTTTGTGAATTCCCATCTGACATGAAACAGGTATTTTTGAGCATGAACATAGCCTGTTGAGCTTAGCCTGCTGCTTTTAAAACTAATCTGTAGAAATATGAACATTTCTTATAGGTGTTGCCTTCTTTTGTGAACAATGGATTAGGTCCCATTCTTGGACTGAGCTGTATCAAAACTAGAGTCATGCTTTACTAGTCAAATACAAAGAGTCTGATTAAGAGTTTGGTGGACTGATACTCTGGCACAAGTGTGATGGATATATTTTCTGCTTTATTACAAGTGTATTAGGATGTTATGCATTTGTTAAATAACAGGCAGCATATCTGTCTCACTTGAGTACCCATCCTCCAAACTGTAAATCAGGCCCTAAGTTGTCACATCATTTGAGCCATTACCTTATAGTATTATTGTTTGCAAAAAATCTGGGGTGAAAGGCAAGTGTATGCAGCCCCTGCAAAACAGGTGGGACCTACCTTTCATGGAACACCAGTCAACCAGAAGGCTATGAATATCTGAAATAAATACAGGAGTCTCAAGTTCCCCTTAAACCTTCTGCAGTGAAAGCTAGAATTTTGCATTATGCTTCTGCAAGAAACCACTTATGGAAATTTCACTTGTAAAACGTGGGATTGGTAATCTGAACTATGCATCAAGCAAAAAATAACTGATGATATGTGAGAGCTCTAAATGAACTCCTGGTGTAAGACTTTATTTGAATTGTGTCCCTTATCCTATATGGGACTCTTGCTTAATTAATTTTTGCTTCTTCCTGTGTCCTTGTTTGAAGTAAAATGGTGTGAAAGTGATGTAAACCATCGTACAAGTGATTGTACTTTAGGTGTATTTTTCTCTTGCACTTGTCCTAGTCCCATGTCCTACATATGATGCTATTCACAAGTTCTTACTTCACCTGTTGTTACTGCCAAACTCTATTCAGCAAATCGAGCCCACTGTGAGCTTCACGTATATGCTTTGGGCACTACTTTAATTGCATAGACATTGGTGCGGTTTTTAAAGGAACTTCAGGAGGTGTAGGACTCTAAATTGTTTTAAGCTGTAAATTGTTCTAAGTATACACTACTGTTAAGGTAATTGCTTCTATGGTACAATAAACTGAGGGCCAGATGTAGTAAGAACTGGTTGCAAAATATTGGTTGCTATATGTGACTAGTATTTTTGCAAACAGTGTGGTAATTTGCTTACTAATGTGTTAATAGGTCATCTCTGAAATTACCTATTCCTAGTGGGTTGCAATTTGACCGACCTCATCAATATTAATAAGGTGGATAGGAAATCCATCAAATTCTACATCAGGTCCATAGTATTTTATGTCAACAAGTATCACTTACAGAGGTGAAGCAACATGTGGAAATTATGTTGCATCATACCTAAAAGCAACACAAAAAATACTGATTAAAATAATTAGACTTTCCATGTAGAAATCAATATTAGGCAAGTTCTGCCAAATTGGTGGACATATAACAGTGGTACGTGCGTTTCAGAGAACTTCCTATGTTTCAAGAGAGGAGAGGAAAATTGGATTCACCACAGAGAAACCATTGTGGAGAGACAACAATAGTTTAAAAAAAGGCTAAATGTTCACCTACTGATGGTCTGCTGGAGAAGGTACAAGTAAGGAGGATTAGGCATGCATTAATTACATCTAGGCTGGACTACGCCAATGTTGTCTGTCTGGGCTTACCTGCCTGTCTTATCAGGCACTTGCAAGTGATCCAGATGCAGCTGCACGTCTTTTATTCAAATAACCTTGTTCTACCTTCATCTCCACCTACTATACAGAGCCACACTGACAATTTGTATTTAAAGCTCTGCTATTGGTTTATCATGCTTTTTATGAGACCATCCCCCAGTATTTGATTGAGATGATTATTCCTTATAGTCTGATGAGAGTACCTGTCTCTTTTAATGCTCTTTTGACAGGCAGCTCTTCTTTTTCCTTTCTGGTCTCTCAAGCCTGGAATCAGCTTCCATTTAGTCTTCCTGACATCCAGAATGAGCCCCAATTCCAGAAAGCTTCGATAACCTTTTTGTTTACCTCACCTTGAGGACTTTGGTTAGCATTATACCTGGGTCCCTCGTGCCAGGACACTCTCTGGGTAGCTGTGTATTATTCAACTCTTTATTTGTTTATTCACATGCCTAAAATCTACAATAGCAACAACTGTCCATGAATTACCCTTTAAATGTCAGTCAATCTTAAAATTGCAGTAACTCTAGAGCAAATGTAAATTTATTGCTATTTTCCTACATATTTCTTTAGTGAATTAACCCTTACTTTATAATTGATCCAGTGAAGAAGATGTGTTTTGCCTTTTTTTGACTCTTTAAAATTTCCTTGAACTTAAATTGTTTGTTTGGTTAACAGAGAATTTACAAACTTGGGGCCTAATGTACGACATTTCTATTCACATACAGTGGTCACATATTGTGCTTGGAACATTATCTAATAAGGAATTTTTGTTGCCAATCTGACCTACCTCATCATTATTCAAGAGGTGAGCCGTAAAGTGCAACTCACTACGATTGGATTCCATCAGAGGGATTGTGCCTTCTGGGGTGATCAGGCCACCATGTCTGCCATCGTATTTTAAATACAGTCAAGCTTTTTTTTTTAAAGCAGGCCATTTTCTTTAGGGAAACGAGGGTGCATTTAGAAAGGTTTTTTGTTTGTTGGTATGAGAGTTGGAAGTCCCTACTCCCAACAAACTTTTTTTTAACATTCACAAGGGAAAATTGGTCCCAAGGGAACGCCTTCCAATTTGCAAATGGGTTACTTGGAGAAGTACATAAACTTTTAATGTTTTGCAACTGGATTTCAGTTGGAAAACACAACAGAATACCTTAACAAATTGGTATTTCAAAGGGATCCATAAACACACCACCTCCAAATAGCCAAAGAATGATTTTGCAGTCCTAAACCCTTTGATTTTGTGAATTGGAGGCTTTGCTACCACAACATTATTTTATACATCAGGCATTGCTGTGGAATAAACTCTCAAGACGGGGCTGACACTAACTACATTCTGGCAAAAATATGATGAAGGGTAATCTGATTAGACAAAAAGTTAAAAAAATTGTTAGATGAAAGGGATAAGAGGTCACCAAAAGCATTTACTGGGGTCAAATGTATCATTTTCTTTAATGGGCTGGACATTAAAGTTAGATATTTTGATTGAAAGTGATAATGTCACCTTTAATAATGGTTATTAAAAAAATATGTAATTTGCAAGTATTTATTATTTGGTAATACTATACAGGATCTAGATAGACTGCACTGAGGAGGATAAATCATATCATATAGTTTTACAGGCCAAGCTGTCAGATAGAATATAATTCCAAGCTATTGATCAATTACTTACAGTGATCAGAATCACTCATCAAAGGAAACCACTATATTTGATACGATCATTAAACCTATATATAGATATATATTTTTTTATTTCATAGATAGGTTGATATTGGAATGTGGTTTCATTTGTTTACAGTTGGTATCTATCTGAAAAGTAATTTTATTATTAGGAAGGAAAAAAAAGTGCCAGAGTTCATGCTTTTTCTTAATGATTAAGGAAACAGGCAGGTTTTAATTTATATATTCAGTGCTATAACCAAATACCGATAAAGACCATAACCAGGATTAGCTATAGAAAGGAAACTATATGGATGAATGACCATATTAAACAAATGAAAACTCAACTTAACATACTTCAACACAAGTGGAGGAACTCAAGGAATTGAAAAGACAAATCAAACTACATCAGCAATACAAAGCCTACAAAACACCCACGAGAACCAACAAGGAAAACACTACCCCAGATACATGACTGAAGTGGACTGCCCATTCAAGTAACTTCACAAGACTCTAGCAGAATTCCACAATTCATAGTCACAAAACACAGAAACACAACAATCGCAAGCCTTCTATGACAAAATGTCTGAGTAAATTACCTAAACATTTAAAAATATGAAAAACTACCTAACTGACAACACAACACAGCTTGCAATACCCCTACAAATGAATCAACCACTAGAAAGACGGATAAAACTAATCTTCTGCTACTTAGTACCTTCAATACCAAGTCCGGAAAATAATTTCACAACATAATGACAAGCAGGCCAAAAGTATGACTTTCAGACCAAACACCTCCAAACATCTTTAAAGATATCCTGCTCCGATGTCTGTGAATTAATGGAAAACAAAAAATGAGAATCCACATTGGAGGAAACCAAAGATTTGGAAAACCAATTTTAAGGAAACATTTTGAAGGAAACATAATTTTAAGGAAAAATGTTAAATTGCATTAAACTTGGGTAGAGTTTAGGACTACTGTGTGGTTTTTGGGTTCAGGGATGGGTAATGTTTAGGGTGAGGAGGGATTTTTAGGGGTCCAGAATAATTGGCGATTGGGCATGGAAAGGGGTTTTTGGGGATTCAGAGATGGGTGTAGTGTAGGGGTGGTGAAGAGTGTTTAGGGTTCACGGATGAGTGGTGTTTAGGTGCTTAAGATGTTTTTAGGTTTTGGGGCTGGGTGGAGTGTAAGAGTTTTGAAAGGTTTTAGAGTTCATGGATGGGCGGAGTTTAGGGCTGGTGAGGGTTTTCAAGGTTCAATTATGGGTAGTGGCTGGGGTGGTGAAGAGTTTTTAGCGTTCAGAATGGGGTGGAGTTTAGAGCAGTGAGGGGTTTTAAGGATTCATGGATGGGTGGAGTTTAGATGTATAAAGGTTTTTTTTCAGGGTTCCAAGATGAGTAGTTTAGGGAGATGAGGAGTTCTTATGGGTCATGGATGGATACTGTTTAGGGGCTGTGAGAGTTTTTTAGGGTTCAGGGAAGGGTGGAGTTTGGGTGTGCTGATGTATTATAAGGGGTATGGGGTGGGTGATTCAGGCATAGAAAGGCTTTTTAGGGGTTCAGCAAAGGGTGGACTTAGGGGTATTGAGTGATTTTATGATTTAGGGATGATGGAGGTTTGGGACAGAAAGGACTTTTAGGCTTCAGGGATAAGTGCAGTTTAGGTGTGGTGATGGGTTTTAGGGGACTGGGATTGATGGTATTTAGGAATTGTGAGGGATCAGCCACGGATGGGTCACCGAACTAAAATCATCCAGAGTAGTTGTTTGACAATGTAAAAGATACACACATGAAATAATGTCCTCTGAAGTAAAGCATCCAAATAAATAAATATCTCTGACAAAACTGTTTCTGAAAGTTAGACCTGCAACCATTGCATTTACACTAAAATAAGCATTAAAAAACACATTCTATAAATTGGTTTATATGAAAAGGTAAATGCCCTTCATTCTGAAAACTTCCATTAAATAGTTTAGATGAAATGGTTTCGGTAGGAAAGTGCCCTTTTTAACTTTTTTCCAAATACCTGATGCACTTTGACTGAGTGTGCCCTGGGTCCCTGCCAATCACGTACCCAGGCCTGTGTTCTTTCTTTGACCTGTACCATTATTTCCACAATTGCCACCACTCTGGCATACCTGTAGGCCCCTTGTAAGGGGTACCTATGGTGCCGAGGGGATGGTAGCCAGGGAAAGGCCTTTGATGGCTGCAGGGCATATTATGCCACCCTCAGGGACCTCTCAACACAGCCATGCACCACTGCCATTGCAACCTGCATGTTGTAGTGCAGCTAAAAGTGAGGAGTCAACATGGCACACATCCCTCTGTGCCATGTCTGCCCAGCACTGCATGAGGCCTAGGTAAGTCACCCTTAAGGCAGGGTGCACTATCACTCATGTGAGGACCTATCTGCATGAGCAGACAGGCTCCTATAATATCTAAGGACATTCTTAGATATTATATAAGTGCCCAGTAAAGCCATACTGAGTATATGGTCTAGAAACTGGTCATTACTAGTTTCCTAGCACCATAATGGCTTTACTGGTTCCTGGGATGTTTGGCATCAAACATCTCAGAATATTAAATCTGCACTGAATCCAGTGTCATATTTATTATCCCATGCACTCAGGGGTCCCTTCTACAGGGGACTCCTGAACCAAACCAACCACTGGTGGGTTGCTGACTGGTGAACACCAGCCTGTCACCATGAAGCAGGTTTCTGGACCCCTGGGGAGGAGTCTTCACCTCCCAGGGCCCAGAAACAAAGCCTTTTCTGGACGGGGGTATCCACACCTCCCCCAGGCCAGGAAGAGCTATTTGGGGCAAGGGAGCTTCAAAGGCCTTGCTGCCTTTGAAATACGACACCCAGCCTCCCCTGTCAGCAGTGACTGCCCCCTTCCTGTGACCAGAGAATAGGTGGTCTTAAAAACGGTGCAAACACTTGGGGTCTCATTTCAGAAGATTTTGGTGCTAGACAGCGCTGCAAGGAATGTTGCTGCGCTGCCCTGCAACAAAACTACAGGGCAGGAATGCACACCATCAATAAGATAGGGCGCACTCCCGGGCCTTATTCAGAGTGAACTGTGTAAACAACAGGACATAGGAAAAACGTGAGCGTCAGATGGCATTATCTCGATCACACCACCATCGCCCAATAAGAGAACAGTGTTCAGGTGCCTTGCAACATAGCTCAGAATACCCAACTTCTGGCATAGCTGGCAGTTCTCAACCTTGAACAACATGCCACTCATAGTACAGGATATACATTCATGTAACACTTTAGACTACCACGTTCTCGCCAGCATTTTCTTCCCAGGCTTGCCATTTTTAATACATTGTCCTCCTAACTCCTACTATTGAATCCACTAGAAAGGCAATGGCAAGGAAAATTGCAAGCAAAACGAGAAAAGACAACTTCATGTTAAAGAAAAGCAGGTCTAGTTAGGCTAACGTTAAAATGAACATTACATGTGCCCATTTAAATATGGCTATAAGTGCACTCACAATTACAAATAAATGCAAACATTATTAATAAATCAGGATTATGCTCATGTTATACTTTCATTACCTTTACTGCATTTTAAAATATGAAAATTTATAAGTGACCGAAAGCTACATGTTATACCTTGAAAACATTAGTGCACACTATTTTCTTCAAGGAATATGTTTCTAGTATGAGGATGGTTTCTATTAATGACTACATCATATGTTTCTCATTAAAATGTTAAAACACCCAGTTTATAGGTTGTCAAGTACACGTAAATAATGCACTTTCAGTGATGTGTAAGGAAGGAGCCGAAATTACACTAGTTCCAATTCCTCTCCTGATGGCGAATCTAGCAATCACATGAAGATATCTCTTATTAGATAGACCAATCACAAAATCATGGGTTTCATGAATTCCTCCAGACGTTTGATGTCATCATGATATTGTCTCTGTCTGTCTACTGATTATATGTCTACTCTTTTTCTCTTCACCCCTTCTTAACCTTTGATCTTCTGTTTCCCTTATAGATCACAAACAGGAACATTTCCACAAAGAGCAATTATCACTAGGGGTTGCAAGATGCTATCTATATTTCCACTCACTAAATTTCCAAACCATCTGCCTACAGCAGTAGCTCCATTCCATATTGCTTCCCATGCACCTGTTGCTTCTAACCCCTTCAAATCTTTCTTCTGGTCAGTAATGTTCTTAATATACTTCTTCAAGTCCTTACTTTTGGCAATAATGTAGGTGCAGCACTGCTGGACATTTAACATCCTGCAAATGCTGCCTCCCTCCAAGAAGAACGTCTAACACAAGCCTGTTTTGGAAAACCATGGATCTAATTGCTACCATCTCAGTCTCTACAACTAAAAATGCTCCCGCTGTTTATTAGGCAGATTTTAAACCACATTAGGCAACTTTCTAATCTTTTGGGAATTCAATATCACTCTTACAGATGGAATAATTGCATCAAATATGGCTCCAACAATTTCTGTAGCACTTGCACTTCTTTAGGATCTGCTATATTCTCTTGCTACTGAGTCATCAAGATGTCCCACATGCTAAATCTTTGGAAACCTTTTCCCATATAACATGGGCTATACCATCTCCTAGGTAACCTATGATAAGCATTTTTTACCCAACTGTAATAAACTCCAGGAATAATAGGATCCTCTCACTCTAAATACAGTCCCCACTTTCCATGTGCTTCAAAAGTATGGGCACATTCACTCCTTCCCACAAAGTTTGTGTCTGATTTGGATCTCTTAGTGTATACTCACAATTTTCCTCGGTGTTGCCAATCTATGCTGCTGCATTTCATGCCATTTTATGCTCAGTCTCATCTTTGACCCAGTTATGTGCCCTAGTATGATTTGCTGCTGTAGCCATTATATTTCTTCTCCTGTCTTCCACTGAATCCACAAATGTCTTCTTAACATCTTCTAGTATGCAAGTCAAATTGTGTCTATGAGCATAAGCAGTGTCTAATGTCATGGTAAATTTAAAGAAGTGTCCAGCTATCTATAGTGTCTTAGTATCTGGTTGACGATTCAAATGCTTCAGCAAAGGAACTTTTGAAAAAGACTAAATCATAATTCAAACAATAATAATGATAATGACCCTTCCCATAAAAGAAGCTTATCAACAGACTACACGTCACACCATAAGTTAAGGGAAGATGGTGAAGATACGTGATACTCTCTACAGTAGAGGCAAGTAATTGCATGCAAACATAGCAGTCCCTAGCATCCATAGTGTCAACATACTAATACAGCAATTTAGAATACGCATTCAGTGAATAATCTCCTTTAGATGCATCTAAATGTAAGTCTTTCTCTTCAAATGCAGGCGAGGTAATGTCAGAAGGAAATGGTGCTTTAGGAACAATTGTGGACCTAACCTCTCCTGAATTAGAAGATGTTGGTAGGCTCAAACCTAAGAGGAATACTATTAATACTATAGTGATAACAACTAATACTCCAGTCAGTATGTACCTACTTCTACCACTATTGTTAGATGCCATGACTTCTCAAAAAACAGACAGTTGGGTAGAAAATAGCAGCTGAAGAGTTTTCTCTGTTGAGTTCCACCTGTGCACACTTGGCAACACAAAGTAAGTTGGAATCAAATCATTAGTCCATATTTGCAGGGCATCAGGTGCCCTCTCTTTACAGCTGGTCCTTTGGCCATTATGTCATCTCCCAGGGTCTTGTCTCGTCGTTTCTCCCTTGTGTAGGGGAGTGGGGGTGGAAAGTTGTAAAGGCCAGGTATCCCTGGTCAATCCTTGGATGCCACCTAATTCCTCCACCTCTTTCCTAAGCCTCCTGCTGATCATTCTGGGACAAGGCTCCATTAGGTGTTCTCTGCACAGAGCTTGTCTCTTCCCACCAACACATCAAATGTTAGCCCCTTGTGTTGCCTCCAGATGTCAGATCTTCCTTCTTTGTCCAGTGGGCCTGAGCTGTCCCACCTCAGATGCAGTGTGACAAGCTAATTAACTGATGCAGATTTTCCCCAAGCCCCTTTGCTCTCCCGGAAACTGGGTCAATAACTGGTAATTTCACTTTTGTGTGGGGTAGTCTTTGTTCCGTTTGCTGGTGATCAAAATCATTAATTTGTCCCAGCAGCGGAACAAAGGCCTGAAATTGGAGAGGGAGCTGAGCCAGACAGATAAAAAAAATCTTGAAGTGCAATAAGATGTTGATTTAGGGCCAGATGTACGAAGCACTTTACCAGTCGCAAACGGGCAGGTAAAATGCATTCTGCCATGTGCAGAAGGGAAAATGCGACTCAGTAACGCGTGACCGAATCGCATTATGCTTTTGCGCTTTGTTGTTAGGAAGGGGCGTGTTTAGGGCATCCCTTCCAAATACTGAATAGCACTGACATGTATGAATGTATTGCGACTGGGAATACGTTCACTAAACAGTTGCAGTTATCGCCAACTTCAATTTGGTGGTAACCCATTCGCGAAAGGGACCCCTTCCCCTTTGTGAATGTGGACACCAACATTTGTTAAGAGCAGGCAGTGGTCCAGCGGACCACTGCCAACTCTTCAAAAATGAAAAGGTAGCTTTTCATTTTTATTTTTTAAATGCATCCCGTTTTCCTTTAAGGAAAACAGGCTGCATTACAAAAAAAATATTGCTTTATTTAAAAAGCTATCACAGACATGGTGGTCTGCTGACCCCAGCAGGCCACCATCCCTGTGGTTGTAGCCATTCACAGTAAGTCGCAAATTGCGATCTGCCTCATGAATATTGATGAGGCAGGTCTATTTGCGACCCACTGCGAATCGCTAACTGTGTCAAACACACTGTTGTACATCGCAGTTTGCTATTTCATAATAGTGAATCTCTAAAAAAAATGTATTTGGAAATCGCAAACATACACATTTGTACATCTGGCCCTTAGTGTGTTGGGAACTGCAGAATCAAAGTTTACATGCATAGTTTACACTAGTTTGACACATTACTTGACTGCGTACGTCTAAGTGGAGTGAAACAGCACTTTAGGAAAGATTTCCCCTATATTTATAATACAGTGAGAGCAATTCAGATTTTCCAATAAACTCTACTGACCCTACTATGAATAGCCACTAACAATATAAGACCTACCTCAGGTCAGCACCTGTCCTTGCAAATTCTCTTCTGTGACAGGCAGCCTGAGCAAAATTGCTGGGCCCTGCATGATGGTATTCTTAAACATGCACCTCACCCACATGTGCACATGGGTGCACACACATGTACACATGAAACCCGCCCAGTGACCCTTACCCTAGCTGTGCCACAAAAACTCACTCACAGCAAAAGTCCAAAAACTGGGCGGTTATCAGTGGAGAATCCTGGAGGACTTAATGTGCGGACCCCATGTGCTACATGTACCCTTCGTTACAACATAATCTAAGGATGCAAAGAAAGAGACCCAATGACAAGAAGAAGTATCACGCTCTTAACTTATGCTACTTGAACTGGGAACATAGGGCCCAGTTCATAAAGGTAAACTTTGACCTGAAGTCTAAATTTAGACCTGAAGTCCAAGGGCTCCATTCACAAAGATAAACTTAGACTGCAGTCTAAGTTTACCTTTGTGAATTGGGGACATACTATTCATGTAAATACATTACCTGGCTTTCAAGTGTATGTAAGAGGAACAACACAAATGGCCTGATTCATAGAGGCATATTTAGATGTAAATGTGTGTTTATTGTTGATAATACCTCTATTTAATCAATCATATCAATCAATCATAGCATTTATAGAGTGCACTACATACCCGTGAGGGTCTCAAGGTGCTGGGAGGGGGGGAGCTGCTACTGTTCGAAGAGCCAGGTCTTGACAAGTCTCCTGAAGGTTAGGAGGTCTTCGGTCTGCCGCAGGAGGATGGGGAGGGTGTTCCATGCCTTGGCGGCGAGTTGGGAGAAAGATCTGCCGCCGGCGGTCACTCTTCGGATGCGGGGGACGGTGGTGGCGAGGGCGAGGTCTGCAGAGCGGAGCTGGTGGGTCGGGGTGTAGAGGCTGAGTCGGCTGTTGAGGTACGCTGGTCCGGTGTTGTGGAGTGCCTTGTGTGCGTGGGTGAGGAGCTTGATGGTTATCCTCTTGTTGATGGGGAGCCAGTGCAGTTCTCTCAAGTGGAGTGTGATGTGGCTGCGGCGACGGATGTCAAGGATCAGGCATGCTGAGGCGTTCTCGATGCGTTGGAGCCGTTTCAGGAGTTTGGCTGGGGCTCCTGCGTAGAGTGCATTTCCGTCGTCCAGTATACTGCTGACGAGGGCCTGGGTGACCGTTCCTTCTAGTTTCGGTGGGGATCCACTTGAAGATCCTGCGAAGCATGCAGAGGGTGTTGAAGCAGGAGGAGGAGACAGTGTTGACCTGCTTCGTTATGGAAAGGCTGGAGTCGAGGATGACCCCTAGGTTGCGTGCATGGTCGGTGGATGTAGGGGGTGGTCCTAGTGCAGTCAACCACCAGGAGTCGTCCCAGGCCGAGGGAGTGGATCCGAGGATGAGGACCTCCATCTTGTCTGAGTTCAGCTTCAGTCGGCTGGTTCTCATCCAGTTGGCGACGGCCTTCATACCTTCGTGGAGGTTGGTTTTGGCGGTGTGGGGGTCTTTGGTGAGGGATAGGATCAGCTGGGTATTGTCGGCGTAGGAGAGGATGTTGAGGTCGTGCCGTCATGCGATGTGGGCGAGCGGTGCCATGTAGACGTTGAACAGTGATGGGCTGAGGGATGAGCCTTGGGGTACACCGCAGATGATCTCCGTGGCTTCGGAGCGGAAGGGGGGGAGGCAGACGCTCTGTGTTCTGTCGCAGAGGAAGGAGGTGGTCCAGTCCAGGGCCTTCACTTGGATTCCGGCATCATGAAAGCGTGTTCGTATTGAGCGGTGGCAGACCGCGTTGAAGGCGGCTGACAGGTCCAGGAGGATGAGGGCCGCGGTTTCTCCGTTGTCAAGCAGGGTCCTGATGTCGTCGGTGGCGGCGATGAGGACAGTTTCGGTGCTATGGTTGCTGCGGAACCCGGACTGGCACGGGTCCAGGATGCTGTTCTCCTCGAGGAAGTTTGTTAGTTGCTTGTTGACGGACTTTTCGATGACCTTTGCTGGGAACGGGAGCAGGGAGATGGGTCGGAAGTTCTTGAGGTCCTTGGGGTCCGCCTTGGGTTTCTTGAGTAGGGCGTTGATCTCTGCATGTTTCCAGCTCTCTGGGAAGGTAGCTGTCTCGAAGGAGATGTTGATGGTTTTCTGGAGATGGGGTGCAATGGTGCTGCTGGCTTTGTTGAAGATGTGGTGCGGGCAGGGTTCTTCCGGGGATCCGTAGTGGATGGTGTTCATGATCTTGACGGTGTCATCATTGTTGATGTTGGTCCAGGCGAGCAGGTGGTTGGTGCGGGTGGTGGTCGTGGGAGCGGGGGTCTCAGCGGTTGCTGGGGTGGTGACGGCATCGAAGCTGTCGTGGATGTCTGCGATGTTGCGATGGAAGAAGGTGGCAAGCGAGTTGCACAGGTCTTGTGATGGTGGGATGTCGTTGGTGTTGGAGCTGGGGTTGGAGAGTTCCTTCACGATGTTGAAGAGCTCTTTGCTGTTGTGTGTGTTGTTGTCTAGGCAGTCTTTGAAGGAGGTCTTTTTGGTGGATCTGATGAGGTGGTGGTGTCTGTGGGTGGTGTTCTTGTAGGCTGTGTAGCTTTCCGGTGTTCGTTCACGGGTCCAGGTTTTTTTGAGTTTTCGGCAGGTTTGCTTGGAGGCCTGGAGGTCTTCGGTGAACCAGCTGGCTTTCTTGCTGGTGTGGGTGTTGGAGGGCTTCTTGAGTGGGGCAAGGGTGTTGGCGCAGTTGTCGATCCACTGTCTGAAGCTACGGGCTGCGGCGTCGGAGTCAGTCGGGTCTGCGGGAGGGCTCTGGGTGAGGGTGGTGGTTAGCTGGTCCTCGGTGACTTTGCTCCAGTGGTGAAGAGGCATCTGCTGGGTGCGGTGGTGTGTGGTGGGTTTCTGGAAGGTGAAGTGAATGCAGCGGTGGTCGGTCCAGTGGAGTTCGGTGGTGCGATTGAAGAAGACGTGGGAGCTTGCTGAGAAGATGGGGTCATGTGTGTAGCCGGCGGAGTGGGTAGGTGTTGTGACGAGTTGTCTGAGTCCGAGGTTGGCGAGGTTGACGATCAGCATGGAAGAGTTGGAGTCGTCGTTGTTCTCAAGGTGGAAGTTCAGGTCCCCGAGGAGGATGTAGTCTGTGGAGGCGAGGGCGTGTGTGCTGATGAAGTCGGCAATGGAGTCGCTGAACTGTGGTCAGGGCCTGGGGGATCTGTAGATGAGGGTACCTCTGAGGGTGGTGTTGGGGTTGGTGTGGATCTGGAAGTGCAGGTGCTCGGCGGTGCTGAGGGTGTCGTCGATGTCTGTCGAGATTTTGATGTGGATGATGGCGATTCCTCCTCCTACTCCATTGGTGCGGTCCTTGCAGGTGATTTTGTAGCCTTCCGGGATGGCTATGGCAATGTCGGGTGCCGAGGAAGGGTTCAGCCAGGTCTCCGTCAGGAAGGCGACGTCTGGGGCGTTGGTGTCTAGTAGGTCCCAGAGTTCGACGGTGTGTTTGCGGGCTGAGCGGGTGTTGAGCAGGATGCATCTGAGGAAGTTGGGTTCTTCTGTGGGAGGGTTGGAGGGCCGGATGCTGGTGAAGCTGCAGTTCCGGCAGGAGAAGGGTCCTTGGGTGCTCTTCGGGACGGCCAGGCAGCAGGTGCGTGATCGTCCGGCATTGAGGGTGCTGGAGCGGTAGAGGAGGTGGGTGTCATGGTGTTCGCGGGGGCCAGGGGTCCTGGCGCTGGGCGCGGTCCAGGCGTGTACAGGCGCAGACAGGCTTGCCTTAGGTGCGTCCGCTGCGTGGCCTCCATATAAGGTGTTAAGGGAGGGAGGAGCAGCTGGGAGGTGGGAGCTGGGTGGCGAATGGGCGCTAAGGGGGCGGGGCCACAGGGGAAGACAGCGGCAGGAAAAAGAAGATGGCGGGAGCGGGCACAGCGGGATAACAGAGAAAATGGAGGAGAAAAAAACAGGTTAACACAGAATAGAGTTACAACAGTGTCAACAGTGTCAACAAGGGGGAGAAAAAAGAAAATGGCGGCAGCTGGCACAGCGGGATAACAGAGAAAATGGAGGAGAAAAAAACAGGTTAACACAGAATGAAGTTACAACAGTGTCAAGAGGGGGGAGAAAAAAGAAAACGGCGGGAGCGGGCACAGCGGGATAACAGAGAAAATGGAGGAGAAAAAAACAGGTTAACACAGAATAAAGTTACAACAATGTCAACAGGGAGGAGAAAAAAGAAAACGGCGGGAGCAGGCACGACGGGATAACAGAGAAAATGGAGGAGAAAAAAACAGGTTAACACAGAATAAAGTTACAACAATGTCAACAGGGGGAAGCAATTACAGCGGTGGCAAAACAACAGCGGTGGCACAGATGAGCAGCAGTAAGCGGTGTGGGGAGCGGCCTGCCCTGAACCGGGGTCAAGGGTCGCTCTTCCTACTGCTGCGTGGCCTCCATATAAGGGGTTAAGGGAGGGAGGAGCAGCTGGGAGGTGGGAGCGGGACGGCGAATGGGCGCTAAGGGGGCGGGGCCACAGGGGAAGACAGCGGCAGAAAAAAGAAAACGGCGGGAGCGGGCACAGCGGGATAACAGAGAAAATGGAGGAGAAAAAAACAGGTTAACACAGAATAAAGTTACAACAATGTCAACAGGGGGGAGAAAAAAGAAAACGGCGGGAGCAGGCACGACGGGATAACAGAGAAAATGGAGGAGAAAAAAACAGGTTAACACAGAGTAAAGTTACAACAATGTCAACCGGGGGGAAGCAATTACAGCGGTGGCAAAACAACAGCGGTGGCACAGATGAGCAGCAGTAAGCGGTGTGGGGAGCGGCCTGCCCTGAACCGGGGTCAAGGGTCGCTCTTCCTACTGCTGCGTGGCCTCCATATAAGGGGTTAAGGGAGGGAGGAGCAGCTGGGAGGTGGGAGCGGGACGGCGAATGGGCGCTAAGGGGGCGGGGCCGCAGGGGAAGACAGCGGCAGAAAAAAGAAAATGGCGGGAGCGGGCACAGCGGCATAACAGAGAAAATGGAGGAGAAAAAAACAGGTTAACACAGAATAAAGTTACAACAATGTCAACAGGGGGAGAAAAAAGAAAACGGCGGGAGCGGGCACAGCGGGATAACAAGGAAAATGGAGGTGAAAAAAAACAGGTTAACACAGAATGAAGTTACAACAGTGTCAAGAGGGGGTAGAAAAAAGAAAACGGCGGGAGCAGGCACAGAGGGATCACATAGAAAATGGAGGAGAAAAGAACAGGTTAACACAGAATAAATTTACAACAATGTCAACAGGGGGGGAGAAAACGGCGGGAGCGGGCACGGCGGGATAACAGAGAAAATGGAGGAGAAAAAAACAGGTTAACACAGAATAAGTTACAACAATGTCAGCAGGGGGGAAGCAATTACAGCGGTGGCACAGATGAGCAGCAGTAAGCGGTGTGGGGAGCTGCCTACCCTGAACCGGGGTCAAGGGTCGCCCCCTTTATGCATCCAAGAGATCAAAAACTCGACCTGATATGCATAAGTGTTCTTGGTGCTGCAAAGTTCTCTGCCACAAGTGCTTGGGGAGCCACTTTTGTGAATTACTGGAAAGCAGTGGGAAGTGGGTGAAACAAGCTGTTATTAAACTTGTAATTTTGAGAACACTCACAAAAAATAAATCTATAGGCTCTCACAAACTGAAATCTGAACTTTTACTACACTGGAAATGATTTTCAACATCATCTGTTTACAGGAGACGTGGGAGGTAAAGAATAATTTCTTCATGGAGGGGTAGAAAACTGTTTTTTGCCCAGCTTTGAGATTTTGCACTGGTAGAGCAAGCGGGTCTAATAATTGTTGTTACCCTCGAGCTCTGTGTCACCATAAAGGATTTGAAATGAGATTCTCTTGTGTTTCAGGCCCCTACAATGCATTAAGGGGGCCACGTGAATGTACAAACGTCACAGCCCTAAGTGGTGCAATTCACTCATTATCTGGGGAGGCCTTGCTCAAGAGAAACCTATTTTGGTAGGGGATTACAACTGTAATTCGTGCATGAATTCTCTAAATCTTACCCATAGTATTCCAACCTGCACAATTTCAGAGGGCATCCGTACATTTTAGTTTCAGGTTCCCTGGGATGGCCTTCCTTCATTTTTAAAATTGTACGAAGCCCATTTAGTTATCATAACCCTTTGTCTCTGGTTCTAGAGGTGTTGGGGGAACAATAGAGCGCTTTCATACAGCCCCAGGTACATTATCTATGACTGACCAGGGACGGCGTGTTCGATGGTCACAGATAAACCCTAAAGCTTGAACCGCTCACTTTTTGTAGCCTGCACACAGGAGATCCTCACCTGCCTGGATCCCCTTGTGGTGGCGAAAGAGATTTTAAGCTCTTTTGTTGCAATCTCTAGGATGGTCTCCTAATGGTTCCCATGTCAGGTCCCCATTACCAATACCCTAAATGGTTTAATGGCGAGTGTTCATGGGCTCTCCGCATCCGAGACGAAGTGTGGGTGACTAACTGCTGTTCCGACTATAAGGGAGCTCTGAAAAAACGGAGGCATTTGCTACAGTAGCAGGCACAGGGCGAGCTCACTAAAGCTATTGAATTGGAATAGCACCCTTTTTGGTAGGTCATAAACAGGCCCTACTTTCTGAGAACACCAGGCTAGCGTTTTGCCATCACTTCACCCCTCGGCAGAGAGTTTAACACTGTGAGGGCAGTGTTTAACTTTGTCCAGCCTGAAGGGTCACTAAAAGAGATTGATTTACCATCAGGCAACACTTTAGTTACCTTCTACCTGGAGGAAGTTCATCAGGGTATTGAAGCATTGTCCCAGAACAACGACCCTGGACAAGATGGGAGTCCCCCGAATGTCTTCCGGGAATATATTGAGGTTTGGGGCCCTGTATTGACAATGGTGCTAAATGCTGCAACAGGGGAGGGACTCCTATATCACAGTCAATGACCTCATTTGGACAAGATGGCCGCCAGTTGAGGAGCCCCTGTCGGGAGCTTCCTGGCCAGGGATTTCCTTTTTGGTCTGGTCCCCTGGAATCTAAAACCCTTGGACCTTTTTTTGCTCACCTGAGGTTCTTATGGACTGCGGTCATTCGGCTCCCCAGTTACCGCGACCCAGTTCGAGATCTTTCGATGAACCCTGAGTAGTGTGCTGATTGCGGAGCCTCAATCAACATGGCCGATGCACGGTGGAGCTGTTTAGGCAGCTTTAGAGGAGATTGGCTCTAGCTCTCCCCCTCAGCCGTCACCTACCCAGCCGGTCATTGGACATGGTTTGTTCTATTCTCTCAGCTGTGTTTCCCTCTCCTCCCACACCTTCCGATGAGTTGCTGAGGATCTGCTGGCGGCGGAGCCATTTCAGCAGCCAATGACCGGTGGGGTATGCCTGGGTGCCTGGGGAAGGGATCGGCATACCTCCGGGCTTTGCTGCGGTTGCCTGTCCTCTTGCACTGCCTACCTAGCGACAACGGAGATGCATGAGTCTTGCTTCTCCCGACAGGAGTTCAGCGGCGGTGAGTACTGCGGCGATGCTGACCAGTGCCTCCGAGCTTGTTTAGCTTCTTGAGTTTTGGTGAGGCACGCCCTCCTGGTCCCCGTTGCTGCCTCCACCTCTCCAGGGCTGTTGCCTGGCGCCTGAATCTGACTTTCGCCTCTCTTTGTGGCATTCGGAATGGCGTTGCTGCTGCCCCTGGAGCGCTGGGTGTGTGTACGTCGATGACCTGCTTTGTGATTGGCGGTGTCTCCTCCCTCTGTGGTCATGTTGCTGCCTCCCTCATCTGACCCTGCGTGAAGCCTTTGAGTCTGCTGCCTTGTGGTTTTCGTGTTGGATTTTTGTGTGTTCAGCCATTTTGGGTTGATGCTGTCGGTTCCCATGGCCTGGGTCCTCCATCTTGGCAGTTTCAACCTATCCTCATTGTTGCTGGACTGCTCCTTGTTCGCCTGTCCGTTCTTTTCCTCAAGCCCCCCCCCTTTGGTCTCCTACTCCCCTCCCATCTTATACTATCACCGATTCACGGGATGTTTATGATTGTTGGTCCACAGCCAGTTTGTATGTATTTTAATGACTGTTTTGGAAGTACTTTGCCTCTTGCCGGTCTGCCTGACTCGATTATGCATTCCTTACCCCTTTTTACCATTCCCCCCTACCTTCCATGCCCCATTTGACGTGTGTCTTGGCTATGCTATGTGCTAATAACCCATGTTATTGTGAATTCACTGTTTTTCTCCTTTGTTATACTTGACTCCTGTAACTGATGTAATTTTGTAACTTGTAACTTGCTGATCCTCATGTAAAGCGCTCTGATCCCTCCGGGTCTAGCCAGCGCTATATAAAACTCTGCAAATAAATAAATACAAATAAACCTCTATTATACCGATCTTTAAGAAGGGGATAAGGATAATCTGCAGTGTTACCATACCATCTTCCTTATTGATACTGCAGTAAAGGTCCTCGGTCCAGTTTTATTGACCAGACTATCAACATGGGATGACAGAAATCAGAAAATATCTGAGGTGCAGTTCGGTGTTCACCTGGGCAAATCAACTACTAAGCAATGCCTTAACCTTTACTTATTATTAAACAAATACACAGTAGCTCAACGTGGTGCCCTGTTTTTATCTTTTATAGGTATCACATCTGCCTTCGATCCGGTGAGCCACAAAAAACTGTGGCACCTTCCTATTTCTTTAAGTGCCAAACTGGCTATTGTAACTTTAATGATGAACCTCTATGCCTACTCTACAGCTACGGTCAGATACTCCCAGTGTGTGGGCCTTTCGGAACAGTTTAAATGCACAACGGTTTTCATCAAGGATGCATACCTGCCCCTTTTTTTATTTGCAATTTATATTAATGGTCTAGATGCCACTCTCTCTACACTACAATCGGATTGCCCTAGAGTTGGTAAGAAATTATTGCCAGTCCTACTGTATGCAGATAGCGTTGTGATTATTGCTCACACAGCTTAGGGTCTGTAGGTTTTAATCAATGGGTTTGTTTAATTCATGGACAGACTGGGCCCTCGGTCGACTAGGTTCAAAACGTTTAAGTGGGGAACCATACCTTAGTAAAGGTGCCGGCTTTTTCATAGTTGGGAACATTGTTTGATGTAAAACTAAACTGTAAACCGCTGATGGAGGGAACGCTGGACGATTTGAACAGAGCTATAGGAGTCATTGACAGCTATGCCCATACACTGGGGTCTTGGTCCCCAGGCGTGCTCCTTAAATGTTACCATTTCAATGTATTTCCAAGGTCTTATACGGAAGTGAAGTCTGGGGATATGCCTCTGCACCAAAGTTACAGCTCACTCGAAATAAGTTCTTGAGACGTATTTGAAGGTTCCCCAGAGTAGTTCTTCATTCTCCGTACATGAAGAACCTGGAGTAAAGTATATTGCTGATCTGGTGGCGGTGAAGCCTTTCCCATGTTGGGTGAAAATCTGGGCCAGGGAGGACGCTGAGCTAAATCACCTGATCCTTTCAGATCGTTTGTCACTAGATCATATGCTTAAAATCCCGCGGATATCGTATGTAAAGGAGTCCCTATCTACCATACACAGGGCAGATATTTTTCCAAAACGCGACTCACTGAGGCGTCAGGAGCTCAATATAGTAAAGGAATTGTTTTTTAAGCAAGCTTCTACTCAACGTGAAAACCTCGAGCTCCTGAAACCTGCAGTGAGGGGGCATGCTTTGCTAAAATCAATACAGGGTATGGAGAGTTATCTCTCCCTCCTTACTAGGGCTAGTTTTTGGTAGCGCAATTTAGGTTTAATCACCTTCACCATCTGCTGGCTACTCCATCTGGTTATATCCACTCAAACATGACAGGGCCTTGGGGCTGCAACTCAAGGTCTCTAAAGGATCCCCTTCTCTTTGTACTTTTATGAATATATTTTAGTTACCCCAGGAGCAAGTTTCTCCGCCTTTCCTAAAATCTCTGAAGTTCAGGCAAGCATGTGTGGCACTTATGCACCTCCATTTCCTGCCCAACGAATACACTCTTTTTGTAGTTATAAACTTTTTGCAGGTCGCCTATAGCTCAAGACTAGACCCGATTGATTATTGCAGATTTTATACTTCTTCTTCATTTGTATCCTAAATGGATGGACTCAGGCGTTTCATTATTATTAACTATTTATGGACTTGTAATGAACGTGTGGTGCAGGATTTAATTTTTATGGCTCTGTTTATACCCCCATTAAGATTTTAGAGAGAGAGCTTAAATACACCCTGCTTTCTCCATGTGTAGTGTTACAGGAAGACATGGCTTGGCAGTTTGGGCTGGACTGTTCCCATGAGGCACAGGGTCAGACCGATTTGCATATGGCCATGTCTGAACTGGGGTGGCGGAGTGAGCTAAAGAGTGATGATGGATTAAACCCAGATCAGTTGACTGGGGGTGAGTGCTTGCAATGTTTAACACTCCGTCCATCATCCCCTTTGGTTTTGCTTTGTTCGCCCTAAGTTGGCAGGGTATGCCCAGACGTGGGTCCCTTGCTCACTTTGCCACTGGGTTCAAGGTAGCCTGGCTGATGACGGCTGATTAGCCAGAAACCGGTCACAGGATGCTTGTTTCCGTTCCAGGGAAGACATGGCTTGGAGGTTCGGGCTGGACTGTTCCCATGAGGCACAGGGTCAGACTGATTTGCATATGGCCATGGCTGAACTGGGGTGGTGGAATGAGCTAAAGAATGATGATGGATTGAACCCATCATACCCTTTGGTTTTGCTTTTTTCTCCATGTGTAGAGTCATCCCCATAAACCCTGCCTCTATTTAAATTCTTCTGTAAGTTTCATGAAGTTTTTATGAAATCTTTCATATCTTAAAAGCCAGATCCATCCTTTACAATTTGTAGCTGCTTTTAAACAATGTTGTGTTCCATTCTGGGGAGTCTACTTATAAAATGGACTTTACTAGAGCAATATTATTGCTTTTTAGTTAACATTCGTTGATGACAAGAGGCCATTTTAACTTGTTTCTGATCATTTGAAACACATTTAATTGTGCTCTCATCTGTTTCCATGTTGTTTTTTAATCTAATATTTTGACATGAATGATGATCGCTGTAACATTAGATTTTAAAGTATTCGTTTGAACTTTTATGATTATATTTTATAACCAAATGAAGTATTTTGATTGATTTGGGATGGGAAGGGAAATGCATCACCCCAAGATTTGGTTTGGGGAGTGGGGGAAGAGCTATCTACAGAAGGATTACTGTTGTCCCTCTGGTGAAAAATAAAGGTTAAATATGTGGTTTTGCACATTAAGCTGCCCTTCCCTTTGTGATTAATTATATGTTATGTACAAATCTGCTCAAGTTGAATGAGCACACTAAAAAAGTCACATAACAGGTGTCATTACCTCGTGCAACATTCCAGGCATAGTATTACAGCTTGTTACACATGTCAGCCTTATGGTGGTCTCCCCCAAATGTTTTTACTGGCCACGACACTTGGCACTTTACTACTGCTTAAAACATGGTAACAAGGGCTTTTCTCCAATTGGTATATTTAATGTACTTATACGTCCCTGGTAAAGTGGTACTATGTGTACCCGGGGCTTGTAAATAAATGCTACTAGTGGGCCTGCAGCTCTGATTGTGCAAACCACTTAAGTAGCCCTTTCAACCATGTCTCAGACCTGCCATTGCAGCCTGCATGTGCAGTTCTAAACTGCCATTTTGATCTGGCAAAACAAAAGCTTTGCCAGGCCTAATCCTTCCTTTTAAATACATACAGGTCTTGCCTAGGGAAGGCCCTGAACAGCCCACAAGGCAGCGTGCAATGTATTTAAAAATGGGACAAGTACTTTTAGGTATTACATGTCCTGATTGTAAAAAACATTTAGATTCATTTTTCACTATTGCAAGGCCTAACTCTCCCAAAGGATAACGTTGAGGATACCTTATTACATTTAATAAGCTGTAACTTCCAAATGAGAACAGATAAACAGTTCATCTTTGGAATATTAATGAGAAATTTTCTTTTATGGCGAAATCTGATTTTGTATTACAATTTTGAAAAGGCCACTATTAGAAAGTTGTTATTTCCCTACCGTAGCCATTTAGTGCCTGCAGCCTCTCTCTCTGTAACATGGCTGGGTGCAGTTGTCAGTTGGACTTTGTGTATTTTCCATAGACTGCCTCACACAATAGAGAGCTTGGGTGTGCCTGGATGGGTCATCACTGTCGGGATGGGAGGGTGCGGTTAGGTAGAGCCCCACTTATACCTGAATAGGCTGTATCCTGATTTTAGACAAAGGAATACATACCCCTGTGGTTAATCTGGAGCCAGGGGAGGCAAGAAACCTGCACACCCCAAAGGGAAACCTCTAGAAGCATCTCTCACTTCAAAGGAGACACCAGGTATACATATTGGACCTTGCACACCAATTTCTCAGTACACTTGTGGGCCTGTGGAAGACTCTGCAAGGAAAAAGGACTGCTGTGCTGCTGCAAAAACTGCTGCTCTGTTGAATTAGTGCCCTGAAGGATTGTTTGCCTTGTTGTGCTGTCCTGCTGCCCTCCTGCCTGGGCAGGAAGGACTGGATATGCAACCTGTACCCAGGACCACCAGAGTGAACCAAGGCTCATGCCTCTTGTAGTTCAAGCCTGGACCCTGCAACTGTGAGTCCTACACTGCCAAGTGGTGCCACTCCAGTACTGGACCCTTGGAATTGGATCCAGCAGAACCAATGCATCTCCTCTGCTGCGCGGTGTAAACCTGAATGACTGACACATTGCTGCTGCTGCATGGACTTTTCCTGGCATCAGGAATCTGCATTGCAACCTTGCACCTCCTCAGAACCAGCGCATCTCCTCTGCTGCAAAATGCATCCTCGATGCCAAACTTCACCTTCCAAGCCCTCATCAATGGAATCCTCAATGACAATTCAGGAGTTTCTATCGCAGCCCTGTAGCTTATCGGAAAGAATGCATCACCTTGGCTGCATGATGAATCCTTGACACTGGACGTCACATCGCAAGCCCTCATTGACGGGACCCTCGACGAGGACGAAGGACCTCGCATCGCAGCCACGTAGTTCCTTGGAACCGATGCATCTCCTAGGCAGTGCAACACATCGATGTTGGACATTGCAATTCTGTGCAACTAAGGTTTAAGGTACTCTTGTTCAGCAGACCTAACTGGATCCCTGTAGCTGGATTACTCTCCATCACTGTCAGCCTGAACTTGTGACATTGTCCCGCTCAGTTATGACCAGACACCCATAGTATGCACTTTATGCTTTTTGGTGATATTTTCACTTAAATCCTTAGTACTACATATCTTCGGTTCTACTAATTGGTTATTTGTCGTTTTGGTATTGTTTTATTTATTAAAACGTAGTCAAATGTTCTAATCAGGTGTGTGATCATTGTTCTGTTGTGTTCTCCATTTATCACTGTTTGAAGTAATGCATAAATACTTTACACATTGCCTCTGAGTTGAGCCTGACCACTCTGTGCCAAGCTAGCCGAGGGAAAAGTGCAAGTTAATTTAGGGTTTGCTTGTGACTTTACCCTGAATAGTATTGTGGTTCCTGCTTAAGTAGAGTTTCACCCCCTCCCCTCAAGCAGCAACCATATTTCTTACACCGGTATTTAGCTCTGAGGATTTGGATTTGTGCAGTGCCATCCATTAATTCTGTGTTACACTATCATTCCATATAAATAATCTGAGACCATTTCGAGTTTTTTAAATTCTCCTTCTTTGGCTCTTTTTGCTTTAGCCAAGTCTTCTCTCATTGCCAGCGGACTGTCTAAAACCCATACTAGCAGTAATGAAGTTTGAGCTGATCAAACTGGAAAGTTATACTGTGGTTGTGCTTAAAACGTTTTGTAAGGAAAGGGGACTGCAAAGGAAGAAATATGCCAAGAGGTTGGAGCTTCAGAAAGCTCTGAGGACCTGGATGAAGGACCACTGGTTGATGACAGCAACAAAGGATGGAAATTTGGAGGACGGTATGGAGGATCAGGATTTGGACATCAGCCCTGAAACACAACCTTTAGGCTTCAGGGGAGGAGGATCATCGCCTGAGTTGAGGCTCTTTTCCAGAGCAGGAAGCAGTGTGTCCTTGCATATCCTGTCGCAAGGGGAGCTGGCGGATAGGAAGGCAGAGAGGGAGTTCTGGCTACTCCCAACCATTCTTGGCTGGATTGCTTAGACTACTCTAGCAGAGCACTGAATGACTGGGTGAGGGACAGTACGGTAAATGATTAAAATGGGCTGTACAACTTGATTATCAGGGAGCATGTTGAGATCGATAAATACAATAGCAATGTACACCCTTATGTACGCACGCATAGCAGTGGCGATACCAGTAAATGCAATACCAATGTTTGCTGTAGCCTATGCTCACACAATGATGTCAATAAGAGTAAATCCAATGTCGATGTACACCATAACTTATGAGCGCATAATGATGATAATCTCAGTGAATGCTATGTCGATGTACCATTTAACAACTGTAACAAGCTCGTATCATTGCTGTCGGATTCATCAGAGATGACCTCACCATCAACTCCAAGTCAAGGATACGTGGTGAGACAGGCCCTCTGACCCAAACCCAAGCCTACCAATTGACAGGTCACAGTTTGGATTACACATAGCCCAAAGACAGGAGCACACCCAGGGTAAACCCTGATTGATCCCACATGTAGTCACACCACAAACAGGACCGAGGAGATTGGCCCCAATAAAAAATCTTTGGCCGAAGGCACGCATTCCCAAAATACCACAATGTTAGATGCCACATGTAGTTAGGAACACTCATCCAATCAGGACACAACACGTACACTGTACAGGGTGATCACATGCTCGCCACACCAGACTTCTGGACACCGACACACAGGCCCACACTAGTTCTCCTGGAGGTCTACAGCCAACTGTGTCTCCCTTATCAGATGGTTGTACTTGTTTTTTATGACAATGATGCTTTTCAAAAATGTTTTATTGTACAAACAACATGTATATTTGTCAGCCAAAACTTTTATACTCCGAGACTGTCTTCAAACGCTCCTCTGTCGATACTCTCCTGCCTGCTGCGATTAATTAAACCAACGTGTTCCTGTTTTGCCAAACATCTCTTTTCATTTATTTAAGATGAATTCATATTTGTGCAACATTTTTCGGAGCCAGCCAGTAGAGATTGGTTTATCGAGCCCAACTGCTCTCGAAGGAAGAACCCCCGCCCGAACGGATTCACATCCGCACAGTATAATCGGTGGGCAGAGGCCATAATTGATTACAAGTTCTGCTTAATCCATGGGGTGGTGGTCCATCAAGAGGCAGCCCTCACAGGGTAAGAGACTACATCAACCAGATTCAACCAAGGACCACTTTTGATAATCTTCCAGCAAGGGAAAGGAGAGCCATAAGATATTTGAACGATGATCATCCAGAAATCACCATAAAACCAGCTGACAAGGGTGGGGCAATAGTCATCTTGAATACCGATGACTACAACAATGAATGCAACAGACAACTTGCCAACACCATGTATTACAAAAAGATGGATGTGGATCCGACAAATTCCCTCTCCACATGGATTGGCATCATGGTAAATGAGGCACTATCCAACGGATGGATCACGCGGAATGAAGCTGAATACCTGGTAAAGACCAAACGGACAACTCCATATTTTTACATCTTACCCAAGATACATAAGAATGTGATACCACCACTGGGCAGACCAATTGTATCTGGGATTAAGTCCATCCTTGAACCTCTTAGCCAATATTGTGACCATTTTCTCAACTCTTGGTCCAACAACACCATCATTCTTGGAGGATACGAAGGCCACTATTTGCCTCATCAAGAACCTCCCAGAACCGTAGGAGATCACCCTACTTGTGACTCTTGATGTGGAGACGCTATACACGAACATCCTGCAGGAGGCTACCATCAGAGTGATTGAAGAGACCCTCAGGACTACTACTACCACTGCACCTCTACCGATCAATTACATCATGGAGTGCACGGAACTGGCACTGAAGAACAACATTTTCAGATTCCAGAAACAGATCTACCATCAAGTCCATGGGACATGCATGGCAGTACGTTTGTGCCAAGTCTGGCATGTCTGTATATGGCGTATTTTGAGGGACTATATAATTTGACGGAGAATAATCCCTTTTTCGGAGAGATTAAAGAATGGAAATGTTACATCGATGGTAAAGTCACGTTCTAGCTGAGAGCGTGTAACTCGAATTGCACTCCAATAAAGAAATTGATTCTGCGAGGGTAAAGGTTGAGAATTTATTCTTGTCGATCGTTCAAGTGAACATTTCTTCGGTTCAATACATTAGAAGGTTGCTAACGAGTATATTTCACATCATAACTCGATAAATCATCATCGTAGCTCAATATAGCCCAATGCATTTCGGGCCAATTTGGCCCTTCATCAGGGGCGGCTCTAAAATGAGAGGATACAAGGAATCAGCCTTACTAAGAACATTTCATGATTTCTACAAATACTTAAAAAATGTACATGCGAAAGTAGAACAAAAATAAGTGTATACCAAGTGTGTGATGTTGTAAAGTGAAAAAAATAGGGGCTGGTAACCCGAGTGAGAGTGGGAAAGTGAAAGGTGAATGCATTAACAGAAAAAGCTGGAGGAAACAATGAGTATCTGAAAGCAATCGTGTTTATCACTGTTAATGCGGGTATCAAAAGTATGCATAGCGAAATGGTCCCGAAATGCTGATATGAGAGGGGTGATGTGCGTCTCTGGAAAGGCGTGTGGAATCCAAAGAATATAGAAAGTTCATGCAGGGTGCTAAGCGCCATAAAAAACAGGGTTTGCCAAAGAGATACGAGAATCAGAGAAGTTAATTAAGCGAGCTAGGAACCGGAAGACACCACCGGTGAGACGAGGTGAGTCGGAAGGACTGAAGACTTTGAGGAATGCATCCCTGTGACCTGAGGTTTGCCATCAACGGTGGGACCTAGTATATATCTATATGTCATACGCACCATAGTCTGCTTTCCGACCATGGCGGACTTGACAAATTTTACTAGGTAATATATGTTTTTGTTTGTCTTATAATTACGAATTTGATACTTTCGCCATGGCGCAAAAAGAATACACTTGAGCCTATATGTTTGTGTGTCCTGTATTGTTATTATTTTCTCTCCATAGCTCACTATAGTTATAATGAATGCTAACATTAAACAAAGATAATCATGAGCACCTGGTTCACCAATGGGGAACCAGACCCCCTTTTTACTGCCGTAAAAATTCATACATTGAAACTCAATGAAATTCTATTTTTTGCTTTTGTCGTCCCAGAATACTTCCTCCTTATTCTTCTAGGTGGCACTAGGTTAATTACTTTAGGCCACATATCTGATCCATCTATCACTACACGCCATTATGGTCCTGGATAAGCGCATGGGATCTCCTCCAGAGACCATTAAATTGTGCGAAACATGATGACTTGAGAAACATACTAACTAGAGGTGTGTGACAAACCTACAGAGGGCAATTACATCCCTCACAGCAGCACCACCTTCTTGGTTTTAACTAATGACAGAGGGCCTTTTTTCATCATTACAATTCTCTAAACACCCCTCCAGTCATTTTTTAACTTCATGTTAGGACACAACTGCCACTCACCCCCACGCACCCTTACGGCTTTATCTAAAAGATCTCTGAAAAAGTGACCCTTCGGGGGACCCGTAGGGCATTGCAGCACCAGCCCAACGAGGAGCCCAATGATGAAGCATGACATCCTTTGGGTTGTGTGAGGGCATCAAGAAACAGGACACACTGTCCCCAACAAACACAATAGAAAACGACAACTTCTGTCTTTACCTCTCTCTGATAGGAACAGTGACTCTCATTGGTTATAGAGTACTTCTCGGGAGCACGAGTCACTGGACCTTTATGTAGCTCCCTTTGTCCCCCCTTTACTTGATTTTGGCTTCTTAACACTGACTGTCTTTGGAATAAGTGAAGGTTGGACTTTTTCACTTGGACCACTGGGCATTGGTATTCACAACTCCTTGGACTGACATTGGGTGTAATTCAGACGTTACGGAAAAATTCAGACCTTGGTGAATAAGGGGCAGGTTGTGTCTGGCCACAGAGGGCCAATAGTCATCAGCTGTCCCTTTTATCTCTGCACAAATCATTGCTATTTTTGTCCACCGAGCAGAGATTGACAGACTATTGCAGGGGTTCCCAATCTGTGCGCCGTGGCGCCCTGGTGTGCCTTCCAAACTAGCCAGGGGCACCACGCTTCAAAGGTTTAAGATCTTCGAATTCAAGTCATAAAGTGCCGGTAACATCTTAGAAATGTGAGTTATTTAGTAAACACATAAAACCTTTGTCCACCAGATGACAGCAGAGCATTCTTTATTGAGAGTGCAGAACTGAATGTTACTAATGGAGATGGGTTACGTGTATTTCCTGCTTAAGAAGCCAGCAACCAAGAGCTTCTGCATGGCAAGAGGTCACCTGTGGCCAACCCACAACCTCAGTGACAGTGGTCATGTTTGCATGCTGCTATAGAATACAGGAAGGAAAAGTGATTTGTATTGCAGCTACCCTAGAACATGCAGGGCCCATTTTAAATGTGTGTAGCTGGAGCCCAACTATCAATGCACTGGATATAAGCAGCACCACACAAGAGGCAAAACGTTTATTTGTTTTCCTGGAGGATTAGGGAAGTACTCTGGGGCATATTTATAATAACTGACGCATCCCTGCATATCAGCAGGGATGCGCCAGTTATTTTGCGCCCCAACTCCGCCATCATGGATGCGCCGCATTTATAATGCGGCGCACCATGGGGCAAAAACGGCACAGATGCGTCACGCATCTGTGCCGTAAAAGTGGCGCATTGCTGGAGTTGCGTCGCAAGCGCGACGCAGCTCCAGCAAGGCTCTGGGGTGCCCTATCTCCACAATGCTGCGTCAATCCTTACGCCTGCTTCAAGCAGGCTCAGGGTTTTGACGCAGCATGGGCTCAAAAGTGACTGAGTGAAATCTTGTAGATTTCACTCAGCCACTTTCAGGAGGCGTTACTGCGACGAAACGCCCCCCCCCCCCTTCACTGGAACGCCTACTTCTGGCGCAGGGCTTTACAACGTGACGCATCTCCCAGATGCGTCACGTTGTAAATACCCCGCAGCCTGGCGCTGGTTTTGCGCCGCCACTGCGTCACAAAAGTGACGCAACGGCGGCGTAAAAGTGGCGCAAGGCGCTTATAAATCTGCCCCATAGTTTTTAAAATAAACAGAGAAACACTACCTGCCCCACCATGGAGCGAATTCGCCTTGCTTCTGGAGAGCTAGAGTCTGGTGGTTCTGAGTGTCAATAAAGTGAATCAACTGAGAGAGGCTGGAGGATAGAAACCACTACTTAGCTTGACTAAGATCTGCTCTGAGGTGCCCTATATGTTCTCATTCCACCACACCTTCTGCTGCACCTGCATTTCCCTGACAAGCAGCGTTGAGTTCATCAGGGCCGACATAGCTTCTCACCACCCACTCCAACAGTTTTCCTATGATGAGGGGCTAGAGAGCAATTCATACCCAGCTATGAACCTTTGTTCAATGACAAGCTGCAATAAACCTCAGTTTGTCCCTTATACCAGTGTAGCACTTTCAACCTCTACATTGGCAGTTTTGACAGTGCCAGTGTTAGTTGCTTCTATCGACTCTGCAGCACTGCAGAACACATCTGCTGATCAAGAGCACACACCCTGAGATAAAACGAGTCTGAGATAGGAAGAAAGCACAACCGACCCCCAGCATGGATGGTGCTCGAGCAGCGCAGTTCCACCAATGCTGCTCAACAAGAACATTGTATTCCATCTGCAGAACCAACTTAGATATAGCCTTGCAAAACTGTGCCCTGACTTTACTCCTTAACTACAAAGATAAACTTACCATTAAAGCTGTATTTCTGTCATAGATGGTCAGACAGCCCACAGCATAGTCTTAGCTACAAAGTAACCACAAACATTTACTCTGAGAACAGATTGTAATATTTGCTTCCTGAAGTAAGTACATCTTTCTAATGTAAATTCAGTCATTTTTCTTCTTATGATTATAAAATAATTTACCTTTATAGTGTGTGACAAATGTCGCAACTGAACTAGGCATTCCATTTCATTCTACACTACAGGAGTAGCCCATGACTGTGCGGCATGTCATGGGGTACATGATCCAACTTTATTCCAATTATTTTCGAGGAGAAAAGTGTAAGTACTCCTGCGGCTGGACTTACATCCATCCACCCGCAAAAAAATGTCACATTATAGGGAGCCACGGCCAACGACCAATAAGCCAAGGGAGCCATGGGTTGAAAAAGTTTGGGAACCACTGGACTATTGAGTTCCTTTAGCTCTGTGTGTTACACAGAGTATACCCCTCCTAGTGCTGTAGGCGCTGGGAGGGGACTAAGGTTTTTAGGACAAAGTAACTGTTTTTTCTTTCCAATCTTTTCTCTTCTAGTCCTTTTTAGATTTTTCCTTTTTGTGCACTATTGGTATCATGGTGCTGTTGAAAATGTGCAAATTGTTCTTCATGTATAAAAGCTGTGTTATGTTAGTAAATGTATGCATTTCATGAAGTAATAACTATTTTTTCCATAAATCAGAATTCTGCATGCTATTTCACTGCTAAAAGTCATTGCGTGTTGTTCTGAACTAACCATTACACTTTGTTAGAGGTTTTTCTTATTTGATGCATCAGTGGTTTTTAGAGCTCTTAACCAGTAGATTGTTTCTGGTACAAACCTTTGTACACAGTTTTCCCCACAATTAGAGTAGAATTTGTAATCATTTAAAATCTCAAGGCAATCAAATGTTTGTAAATTCATTTAAACAAGTTTCATAATCCATTATGGAGACTACACTCGACCATATGAAAGCTAGGTTACCCACACTGGCCCGCAAATTAAGAAAACATTGCCAAGAGTTGCACGCCTTTGCCAAAGAATACGTATTTCCTTGGCCTGAGGGGAAAACATCTGATACCAACATCATAGAGTACACAAAGAGACACATACAGACCTGTTATACAGGAAAGAAGAGGGCTAAACGAGAAGCCCTACTTGAACTATGGGACACTGGCAGGGTGACCCCAGCTTGCAACCCACACAAGCCCAGAGCTAGTGACATCTGAGAAACAGGCTCTAGCTCCTCGGGTCTGATAGTGAGGGCAAAAGTGCAAAGTGGGACCTTCCAACCCATGGGGAAACAAGGGGGCACATACTAGAGACCACTCAGGCACTCAAAACCATGCCCACCCCATTGTCAGCTCGTGGCTGTCCTGAGGGGGCCATAGTCACGATGTTAGGAGGCGAAACACCATACCACTTTCTAGTGGATACAGGAGTGGCAAAATAATGCTTGCCGGAAGAAGCAGGCCCCATATCAAAGACTACTGCCAAAATACAGGGAATCTTGTGTGCCATGGTCAAGGTCCCCCTCACAGAACGCCTCGAGTTGGGAATAGGGGAACACAAGGTGCAGGAACAACTGCTGGATTACCCTTCCTCCCCGATCAATACATTTGCATGGGACCTATTGTCTAAGCTAAGTTTACCGAGAATGGGACTATAGCCTTCTCCTCTCCTGGAAACTTTCCCCTAGTGCACAAGCCAACAGATGGCTACCACATTACACGGACACCAACTAGGGTGATCCTCGTCTGTCGAGCCGTCTTTAAGGGGACAGTCCTAGGTTATACAGGAAGCCTCTTCAGCAGTGAAGAGCAGGATTAGCTAACCAGTGGGCAGGCTGTGCACACCGCCGCATGTTGGGAGTGGACAACATGCTAGCATGCAAAGTGCACAAGGTTCAAGAGATGCATAACCACAACATATGAATGTCCACTGAATCCCCGGAGGCTAGGTGAGGAGCCAGCCCAAGGTGCATAGGCACAATGGAGGTAGCAACCAGACTGTGCACTCTTCCCAGGGTTGCCTGGTTTGGGTCTGGCACTACCCTGACATTTCCACGAGTGAGGAAGTGGTACAGGCAAGGTGGCTCTTGCCAAGTATTGCATCCCCCGCATTGGAGGTCCCCCACCTGCTATCAAATGTGGTATCGACCCCTGGAATAAGTCCGGCACACCTGACCGGCATGGCGACACCCCAAGGAGGTATCTTCACCTACCAGGAGATAAGATCCAGGGCCCAAAGCATACATGCTAAAAACCACTTCCCATGCAGTGGTCCCCTTGGGGTGACCAAGTAGCAGGTGTGGACGCTCTCCAAAAGACCGCGGCTAACACAAGCTTGCAAATGCCACCTGGCTTGAAGAGGACTCAGCTACATAACTCCAGGGGAATCTGACAGAGTGCTTTCACCAGAGGACAACATTGCCAGCAGCCCCCACATTCGAGATGATGTCAGTTTTCCTACCGGAAGGACCACAGGACCCACTATTGTCACCAAAAATCAAACCCTGAACCAAAAGGTATAGTTCCAGGATATCTCACACAGAAGACCTATCCACAAAATCAAGCCCAGAGCAGCACAATTCCAGTTTCCAATTAGCTCCAGGGAAATCAGGCAACCAATGCCCTGCCACAGCAGGGAGTGGATGGTTGGCCGAGCATGTGGCAACAGTCACCGCAGACAGGGAGCCCAGCCTAGCCTAGCAAGGTCCGGGGCCACATATGCAGCAGGGAGGGGTAACTGTTTTGGGAGGCAACGCCTTTATAAAACCACAAACTATAAACACATAGTAGCACAAGTTCACCCCCAACATGATGCATCCCTTTCACACCAACATGGAGATACATTTTTGAACCTACATCCACAAGAGTTTTGTAGGCCACCAAAGGCTAGGTCGATCGGGAGGTTACTTCAGAATTCACCATCCAGGTGCCCATAGGTGCCTCGGCCTCCATACGCTGTTTGTCCCCCAGGACTGGGCTAGCTGACCACACCCCAGGGGAAGACAGTCTGACGAGGGAGCAGGACGACCCCACAGCTGGTGCATAAAAGCGGGCACCCAGGACCGCTCACCCAAGTCCAGATTTGGACAGGCTATATATGTCTTGCCAACTTATAGGTATGCCATCAAATGGAGGCCCTCCTTTAGTACCAACACCAGACACATGCTCTGGTGTAAGGAGCCGTGTCCCTCACAAGTGTAGTGCAAAGATGTTCTGAAAACTCCAAAGAAACGCAAAGACATGACGCCAGCCTGTAGTCGAAAATCCATTGAGTCCATTAACACCACCAACATGGGGCTGAGCAAGAGGAGTCTCAGTGGCACACCGAACCCTTGTAGGAAAAGACAGAAAACAAACCTGATCCCAGTCATTCCCCTGCAGGGCCCTACAAATGCCCATGAACGACCCTCTGACAGCCTCCGGTATTCCTTGTTATAACAGCAACACCCAGACCACAGGTAAATGCCCACCAGAACCCGCACAAGGCAGCCTAGAAAGAACCCAAAATTTTCAAACCTTCCAGGAAGAAGGCGTAACTGAAAAGTCCAACCTCGTCTAAAGAGAATCTCATAGCACGTCATGTGCAGAGGCCAGAGAAGGGCTTGTGTGTCAACAGACAGACCACAAATAATTAGCACTTCTCTGCTTCTCACAATTGCATGCACCCCATGCAGGTCAAAAGGATGCCCCCACACTGAGTAAAATAAGGCACCTAGAGAGCAGCCCACAGAGGAAAATACGGTACCCACCATAGCAGGCAGAGGAGGGAGCAAAAGCACAAATAAAACTAAAACAAACTTAAAACTCACCACTTCTTAAAAGTGCTACCACCATTCTTCAGCACCCTACTAGGTAGCTTCACACTCCAGTGAAGACATAGAATGTACCCATATCAAGGAAACCAGGAATTGTTCTAAAAACTGTTTAACTGTGTGTTTTATCCAAGCTAACAAACAACCCACAGCTATAATCCTACAAGTTGGCAAACTAAACACATGTGCACCATCAAAAGAAATTTCGATCACAGCCTCCAAGAGGACTTCCACAAGCTAGCCGATCAAGAGCACGGACTACAAATTGACTTTACAGCCCTTGTTTGAGAACAAACTCTCTGTTTTACTCTTCACCAAGACAAGAAACCTCTGGGTGCCCAGACGACAGACATCTCACCGAAGACCATCTTTCAGCCTGCTAGTTGTTTTTAAGCTATGTACCCATCGATTTTTGTACACACTCTGCCTAGCTGGAGTGCTCATGCACCCCAGCAATCCTCGAAATGTGCTTAGTCCCATGACATTCTTCTAACGCATGTGAAGAGACCTCTCACATCTCACGTACACATACACTGAACCCAACACTAGCTCCTACAGGCACTACAGGGCACACTCCTACACAACACATGACCACTGTGGGCACTCAAACTACGAACAGGTCATGTTACAGATGCTCACTAATAGCCCACATCATTTGTGCAGACAGACTTAACTTACCCCAAGAGATATCCCCGACAAAGCCAAATTTATCATCCACCTGTATCTCTGTAGGATTTGGGCAATGATACAACGCGGTAGGGTAGAGCCACATAAAGCGTAGGAAACATCTCCCAATATGAGGCTAATCCCATAGCACTGTACCTTTTTACTGAACTGACGTTCAAACAGAGTTAGACAGGATGCGCAGACGGGGGACTTTAGGGAAGGACACTGTTTGGCCCAAAGATTTCATAGAAAAGAGGTTCTTAGAGGTAGCAAAACCACTGCACCAGTGTGCAAATGAGTCTGCCCGCTATTGTCTGTGATCCCCGGAGGGCCCTTAATGTATTGGGGACAGCATTTTCTAATAACAAATGGTTCCCTGGCATGGAATTCCAATGTAGGGTAATCCACCTCGATAACGCTAGGGGAAATGAGTCTTATGGGAGGGGGTCGAACTTCAACAGACACCACATGCCTGAAATCTGGGATACTGTGATAAATAGGTACATGAGGTTGGAAGGGAAGAGACAACCACTAATTGAACGTAAACTAACACTGTATTCTTTTTGTTTCAGAGGCCAAAGGACAATACCACTCGGGATCAATGTCAACTGTGAAACGTTGTTGCACAAACCTGACCTGCAATGGGGCACTGACATTGTGACGATTTTTCTATGGCCAACTCATACCTGGATGGCGAGCCTCTAGGCCCTCGTAATCATACACATCCTGGTTATCCCTAGGGAAGATCTGTTTGAGTTGTTTCAGCATCCGTTACAAAAGAATACAACTCTGTTGCATGAAGCTCGAAGAATTGTAAATATTTTGGTTGGGCTCATTTCTGGATGAATGTAGACTGTTTATAGACACTCAAATCAATGAAGGAAGGTGCATACTTTTCTACACCGTTCGAACAAAAGCAAATGCTCTCTGGTTACAATTTACCAGGTGGAAAATGTTAAAAAATGATCAATGAGACTGAGCTCGACCTTAATGCTAACAGGAAAGAACTGAGAGCCATACGCCTCATGGTGATGCAACATCAGAATGTGTTAGACTTGATGACCACGATTGAGGGAGGGTTGTGTACCAAGATGGGCACATCCTGTTGCACTTTTATTCCTAGGAATTATCTCGATAGTGGATCTTTCGCTCTTGGCATCCAAGCACTGCATCATCTACAAACAGACATGAAGGAGGAGGGCGGTACCCGTGAGAAGGACAGGTTTCATAATCCTTTTGCTGGCTCCCCCTATGGGTGACCAGGCTGTGAACATTGTTGCCTCCTGTTGTAATATTACTGTGTCATTTCCTGCAGGTGAGGGTTTCCTGCTGTAAATACGCAGTCTACAAACTAGGTAGTATGCAAATTGCTAGGGAAGGGATAACAGACGCCACAGCAACACACACCATTTCAAATATTGTGGTTGTCGAGACGTATGAGAAAAATGATGTCGTTGAAAATTGAACCAGAGGGGGGAGTGTTGCGATTGATAAATACAGTAGCAATGTACACCCTGATGTATGCACGCATAGCAGCAGCAATACCAGAAAATGGAATACCGATGTACGCTGTAACCTATGCAAGCACCGTAATGTCAATACCAGTAAATCCAATGTAGATGTACACAGTAACTTATGCACACATAATGACGTCTATCTCAGGGAATACAATGTTGATGTACATTGTAACAACTGTATGTATAATAATGAGAATATCAGTAAATATTACTGCCAGGCCAGTGGGAAGTCAGGGAAAAAGCTTGAGGCTCCTGCAACCCCATCACCTGTTGTTGGCACTTTCTTTGAGAAGATAGGCATCAACATTGTTAGTCCCTGGGACCCCAAGACGACACAGCTTTAGGCAACAGGTTCATCTTGGTCTTGGTGGATCATGCCACCCGCTAGCCAGAGGCCATCCCTTTAAGGTCTTTGACTCCACCTATGGTGGCCAGGGCCCTGATGGGGATTGTTGCATGAGTGAGGCTCCCCAAAGAGATGGTGTCTGACATAGGCACTAACTTCATGTCAGTATCATGTGGGATGAGTGCGAAGTAACTTACATGTTCTCTACACTCTATCACCCCCAAACCAACAGGCTTGTAGAGAGATTCAACAAGACCCTGAAAGAAATATAATAGGCCTGTCTGATTCATGAAACGTAAGTGGGACATTCTCCTGCCATGCCTTCTGTTTGCCTATATGGATGTACTAGAGGAGGGGGTTGGGTTTAGCCCATTTGAGCTCCTTCATGGACACTCTGTATGGGGACCTCTGAGTCTTGTAAGAGAGGGGTGGGATTAAGGTCCAATGAAACACCCTCAGAATTTGGCCATCTACATGCTGGCACTCCTAAACCAGATGCATTATTTCTGGGAAAAGGCTAAAGACAATCTTGAGCCCCGTTAACGATTCATGAAACTTTGGTATGACCGGAAAGCCACACTGGTAGAGTTTTAACCTGACCAGAGGGTGTGGTTTATGGAGCCTGTGGAGCCCACAGCTCTCCAGGATCATTGGTGGCCCATATGTGGTGAAGGAGCAGAAGGGGGTATGCACCTACCAGGAGGTGGATCTCAAGACTGCAAAAAAACCCTTAAGGGTGTTCTGCATAAACCACCTCAAACTTTAAGTTGAAAGGTCTGTAGTCAACATGCTCCTAGTGACAGATGACGTGGTAGAAGAGGAGATTGAACCTCTCCCTGACCTCCTGTCTGCCCAAGAGCATGATGGGACAGTAGAAGGTGTTAACCTCCCAATTACTCTGACCCCCCCAAGCATCAGAGTGATTGTCCCCATTTGTTGGAGGAGTTTTCCTCTGTGTTCTCCCTAATGCCTGGGCTTACATCTTTGTGTTCCCATGACATAATGAATGGAGACAGTCCACCTATCAAAAATAAGATTCACAGATTGTCGGATAAGGGGAAAGCCAGTATCAAGGAGGAGGTTTCCACAATGCTGGTGCTAGGGGTGATTGAGCCCCCCAACAGTCCCTGAAACAGCTTCATGATGCTGGTACCCACGGCTGCTCCACCGGGCATCACTCCAGAACTCAGTTCCTGTTGGGACCACCGAGGACTTAATTCCATCACTAAGACTGATGCACAACCCATCACCCAAGCTGATGAGCTCACAGTCAGACTGGGCACTCCCAAGTTACTCAGTACATTTGATCTTATATCAGGGCACTGACAGATTGATCTGACTGAGGGGACAAAAGAGAGATCAGCATTTTCAACCCCAGAGGGTCGCTTCCTGTTGAAGGTGCTGCCCTTTGCTTTAAAGAACGCCCCTCGGTGGTGCCTACTTAAATGACATAGCTGTCTTCAGCTGGGAGGAACACCCGCACCACGTACAGAAGGTACTTCAGGCCCTGCAGCCGGCAGACCTGACTATCAGGTCAGTACGTGCCAGATAGGGCAGGGTTCAGTGGTATAACTAGGCCACATGGTGAGTGGGGGCAAGGTGCAGCCCCTCCAGTCCAAGATTGAGATTATCCTGGCCTGACAATCCCCTCGAAACACAGACTGACATGAGGGACTTCCTGGACAAATAAATCTGCTATAGGGGCAAGTAATTGGTTATTTTGCATCATGCAAAAGCTCATTGCGAAACACAGACTTGGAGCAGCATAGGCTGAGGTACACAGGCAATGGCATGAGGAGAGAGACATTGAGATTGACATCCATGTATAGGTAAAGGGACATACTCACTGCAGTGGTTAACACCCACTGATTGGCATTACAGTAGTGATAGCAAGTGTAATTGCACTCACCATTTGATATCCCTATAGTATTCCAAATACCGGGGTCATCTACTGCCACAGCAGTGTCTCCCAGACCAAAACCATTCTTTGAGACAACTAGCCCATGGCAAGGCCAGATTGGCCATACTGGGTATCAGGTGTTTCCCCGGGAGACTGGAAGGGTGATTGACGTTTTGTCAGTTTTGTTACTGAGGGCCAGTTTTGCAGCAGTGCTGCAATATTGGCCCCAGTTACAAAAGCAGCAAACAAGCATTTCCAGCCTCCAGGGACCAGGCTTCCCAGGGGCCGATCCAAGAAAATTACCAGGGCTGCTTTAAGTTCCGAGTCCCACCCTGGCCAACGGTCACAAACTACTCCATTCCCATCATACCCTGCCATGGTAGGTGGTTCCCAGGTCACACAGTCCCAGTGTTGCATATGAATTGCAGATCATTAAAAATCACATGAAGACTAGTAGCCTCATTTAGAACGTGGTAAAAGAAACCCCTGTAATGAGGTCCTGAGAGCAGTAATTAGTCCAACTACAACTTCCAAATCATAACTTGATACCTACCTAACATGAATGTCTTCAGTGTGAGTGGTCCTCAAATAACCCGTTATTTTCTTAAAATTTTGAATCATTGTGGGCCAATATTCAAACTACTTCTTGAATATTAATGAGATAGGTTGCAAATTGTGACTCACAAACATTGGAGACAATCATATGAATTGTGCGCTGCTGCACCCAGAAGAACCCCATGGTGCCAATTACCATCCGGTAAAAAATGTCCCCGTACGACTCGTATCCTCCAGTCTTTTTACCGTACGAATCGTACAAGTGCCGTACAAACTGCCCATTACGATTCGCATGGGAAAAAGACCATACGAATCGCATTGGGAATTATTCCCCACACGTCCTCGTGTCGGAAAATGTGTCCGACACGTCCTCGGACGATTTACCGTACAAATGTGAAAAGTGAAGTCCGACCGCGGAATCACGATCCATCCCGTGCGTCCGATGTTACAACCGTATGGAAAAAACACCGTCCGCACCGAACTCCCATAGCAACCATGGAGATATGTGCCCGCATACGCGCCCAACACTCCCCCCAGCCCCCGTACGTTCGAGTCGTACCCCCGTGTATGTACACCCCCACCCGTGTATGTACACCCGTGTACGTGTCGTACCCCCCGTGTATGTTCGTGTCGTACCCCCCCATATTTACACCCGTGCACGTTCGTGTCGTACCCCCGTGTATGTACACCCGTGTACGTGTCGTACCCCCCGTGCATGTACACCCGTGTACGTTAGAGACATACCCCCCCGGGTATGTACACCCGTGTACGTTAGAGTCGTACCCCCCATGTATGTACACCCCCACCCGTGTATGTACACCCGTGTATGTGTCGTACCCCCGTGTATGTACACCCGTGTACGTGTCGTACCCCCGTGTATGTTCGTGTCGTACCCCCGTGTATGTACACCCGTGTACGTGTCGTACCCCTGTGCATGTACACCCGTGTACGTTAGAGTCGTACCCCCCCGTGTATGTACACCCGTGTCCGTGTCATACCCCCCGTGTACGTTTGTGTCGTACCCCCCCCGGTATTTACACCCATGTACGTTCGTGTCGTACCCCCCGTGTATGTATCCCCGTGTACGTGTTGTACCCCCGTGCATGTACACCCGTATACGTTAGAGTCGTACCCCCCCGGGTATGTACACCCTTGTACGTGTCGTACCCCCCCGTATGTACACCCGTGTACGTGTCGTACCCCCGTGTATGTATACCCGTGTACGTTAGAGTCATACCCCCCGTGTATGTACACCCCCACCCGTGCATGTACACCCGTTTACGTGTCATACCCCCCGTGTATGTACACCCGTGTACGTGTCGTACCCCCCGTGTATGTTCATGTCGTACCCCCCGTGTATGTACAGCCGTGTACGTGTCGTACCCCCCGTGTATGTACACCCGTGTACGTGTCGTAACCCCCCCTGGATGTACACCCGTGTACGTGTCGTACCCCCATGTACGTTCGTGTCGTACCCCCGGTATTTACACCCTTGTACGTTCGTGTCATACCCCCCATGTATGTACACCTGTGTACGTGTCGTACCCCCGTGTACGTTCGTGTCGTACCCCCGTGTATGTACACCCGTGTACGTGTCGTACCCCCGTGCATGTACACCCGTTTACGTGTTGTACCCCCCCGTGTATGTACACCCGTGTACGTGTCGTACCCCCCATGTACGTTCGTGTCGTACCCCCGTGTATGTACACCCGTGTACGTGTTGTTCCCCCGTGTATGTACACCCGTGTACGTAAAAGTCGTACCCCCCCTGTATGTACACCCATGTACGTGTTGTACCCCCGTGTATGTACACCCGTGTACGTTAGAGTCGTACCCCCACCCGCGTATGCATGGTGCGTACCCCCACCCCAACATTCTAAGTACGGAGCGCACCCCAGGCCCCAACATCACCACCTTCACACAACATCGCACATGTACGAGTCATACCAAGCCACACACAAGGACAGCACTGTACAATAAAATGGCCCATGTTCACACCTTACACATGTTAAAAATATACGTACACAACCAGGACAAACCAAAACGACACAAGAATACACCATTCGAATGGCACAAAGCCACAAAACATGTCCAACAACCACTAAAACAACACATTCACTGACCTGCAACTGCCAAAAACAAAAACAGAGGCCCAAAACACAACCACTCCTTATAACACACCCACCCAAAGTTCAAACACAGCCACACCCACCAATGGACCAATAAAAAGGGCCCACACACACAAACCATGAGCCTTTGCAACAGACTCACTGCTGCCAGACCCCACAGACAACCTACAGCACCATACTAGAAGCTTTACCACACCTTACACTTGCACACCTTCACACACACACCTTCACAAACACCCCCTCATCACATTCACACACACACCTACACAACCACACCCACACACCCACAACCATCCACACCCCCCCACCATCCACACCCCTCACCATGCCCACTAACAAGAATCCAAAGTTCACTAGCCGAGAGTTGGAGGTCCTTGTCGATGAAATCCTCAGAGTCGAGCCACACCTCTTTGGAACAGTGGTCAGACAGACCAGCACTTCAGCAAAAACAGCCATGTGGCAGACGATCGTCGATGCTGTGAATGCTGTTGAGGACACCAGAAGGAACAAGCAGGAATGCCAAGCCAGGTGGTACGATCTGCGGAGGAGGGTCCGAGCCAAGATGACCGATGAACACAACCAGGCCAACGTCACTGGAGGAGGGCCGGCCCGCAGACCCGTACACTAGCATCCCTGGGAGGAGAGGGTGATGGCCATACTGCCGGTGGTGGCAGTGGACGGAGTAGATGGACTCCGAGAGCCGGGTGAGTACACAAACAACTCACCTCACATGGGGGGAACGTCATCCACAACCAAACTCACAAACAGGCACGCAACCACCCTAAGCTATCGCATGACTCAACCACACTCCATGAACACGCACATGCCACTGGCGCCACCATGCCCCATGCACCCAGCTGGACAATGTCAAGTCACAGGCCACAGAAGACACCAACACATGACACGGTAAGCCGGATGGCGGGAGGGTGGGCCCAAAAAATCACATAGTGCAACTCAGAAGCAGACAACAATGCCCCCTGCCCATATGGCCTAGGTCACAGCCTGACAAACAGTGTGTCCCAACACAGAAATGACTTGCCAGCAAATGGCGGACGCCTTGCATCAACACATGGGGGTGACGGCACGTTCTTGCACATGACAGCAGCTAATGAACAGCCAACACTTTGAAAGAGTGGCAGCACACACCACCACAGCAGCAGTGCAGACACAGACACTACACCCAATGGGTGCCTGGAGATCAGAAACAAACTCACATCAACAATCCAAGGACCATTCAAAGATCTGCTAACAGTGTGTGCACAGTAAGCTGGGCTGAGGTGACAGAGGGTGACACACAGAGGGAGGGAGAGGGGGACAGAGAGGGAGGGAGACACAGGGAGACGGACAGAGGGAGGAGGCTGACACACAGAGGGAGGGAGAGGGGGACAGAGAGGGAGGGAGACACAGGGAGACGGACAGAGGGAGGAGGCTGACACACAGAGGGAGGGAGAGGGGGACAGAGAGGGAGGGAGACACAGGGAGACGGACAGAGGGAGGAGGCTGACACACAGAGGGAGGGAGAGGGGGACAGAGAGGGAGGGAGACACAGGGAGACGGACAGCGGGAGGAGGCTGACACACAGAGGGAGGGAGAGGGGGACAGAGAGGGAGGGAGACACAGGGAGACGGACAGAGGGAGGAGGCTGACACACAGAGGGAGGGAGAGGGGGACAGAGAGGGAGAGAGACACAGGGAGACGGACAGAGGGAGGAGGCTGACACACAGAGGGAGGGAGAGGGGGACAGAGAGGGAGGGAGACACAGGGAGACGGACAGAGGGAGGAGGCTGACACACAGAGGGAGGGAGAGGGGGACAGAGAGGGAGGGAGACACAGGGAGAGCAAATCAGCCTTGTGGTGTGTGGGAATGTCTGCTCGTCAGCAGGTGGACTGCGTGCATGTAGACAAGGGTGGCCAGTGCCAGCACCCCCCCTCTCCTCCATGGCAAAACACAGGGCCATGTCACAACCTGTGCACGAGCACAACAACAGCTACCTGCATCATATAAGTGTGTGGAACAACTCCATGTGCCCACGTACAGTGCTACACGGAAGGCGCCAATGCACGGCTCGCCACACCTGCCCACTCCACTGCTGACTGCAGTCACACTTGACGCAGCAAGTAAGACTGTGCCACACATAGGTAAAGTCGCCAAAGCTGTGCCCAAGGGACATACCCATGCACAAGTGCACTGTGAGTGGAATGCAAGACATAACCAAATTCCCAGAGGAAATGTTCCAACTTTGAAACGAATTAAACATGGATGTTGCATGGAACAAAATTAACATTGTCTCTCTCACACACAGGTCAACGTCGTGGATCACCCCCCAACACTGGGGGGAAGACTCACAGGACCCGGCTCGGCGGGAGGAAGGAGCCACCGGCAGCGACGACTCTCACCACTCTGTGGACGAACCCGACCCCGACCAAGCTGGCCCCTCTGGTGTCCAACGACCTGCAGCACCTGCGTCAGGTACAACCGGGCCAACCACCACCCCCACTCCTGCCACATCCCAGGAGACACCCAGGATCCCTGCCCCACCACCACAAAGCAGCCAGGCTGGCCAGGAGGGACACGGTGTCCCGGGCACCCAGGAGGAGGCAGGCGACAACGCCAATGCCACCCCTCAGGGGTCCCAGAGACCCGATGTGCCCACAAGGGCATGCCAGGTGCAAGTGGGCAGGGGTGGTGGGAGTGGAGGACGGCGGAGGCGCGAGCCTGACCGGTTGGCTGCAGAACCGGTATATTCCCATGTCCCAAACATCCTGGACACATACCGGCAGGACACCACGGGCATGGCCCAGGTTGTGTCCATCCTCGAGGAGATCAAGACCCAGCAGGCCCAGCAACATGCGGAGCAACATGCCTGTCTACAGCAACACCAACGGCGGATAGAGGACAGACAGGCTGAGCTCGTGACGGTGTTCACGGGAATTCACAGTACACTCCATCGAATGGCCGACAACATGGGCAACCCTCCCTGTGCCAGCAGGCGTAGAACATCACCGCCCACAGGGAGGGATCAGGAGGAGGAGGAGGAAACATCCGATGGAGCCTCCCAAACATCGTCACGGCCTGCTTCTGAGGGTCCCCGCTGGAGGGCGGGTCGTCCACGTAAAAGACCGTGAGGGTCGGCGCTACAGCACCATCTCCCAGGACACCTGGCCCACTGGAGCAACAGCAGCACAGCATCAAAAGACATTCTCTGCCACATGGCCTTGCTGGTCACTGTCTGACCAATGTTGACAAAGACTGTGGCATGGACTCTGAGGATTTCAAATGGCAAGGACACCAACTCCCCTAGTGAACTTGGATTCCACACACCCGGAAAGCCCCTCATGTCAAACACCCCCCCACTAAAATAAAAAGTCACACCATGAAGAGAAGATGCCTACTGGTTGCATTATTACCTTACATGTGTCTTGCAAAGTCTAACCATGCCTGAGTTCTCATTTGACTTCAGCCATCCACACCCTGGGGCCTGAGTCTGGCATAGGACACACGGGTCACAGTGTATTAGGCAAGACAGACATGGAGCACCATACACACCCGTGATGGGCCCAACCAGCTGAGGGGGGGCCGCACAACCGTGCCGACAGACATATTGAGTACAGCGACAGCCATGCGCAGAGGTCAGGGATCATGTGGAGTGTCCTGGGGGGCACCCAGGTGTGTGTGTGGACAGGTGGCAGAACCATGTCCTGCAAGCTTGAGTCAGGTGGATGCAGAGAATGGTGGCCTGGCCAACGTTGGATGCATGGGGATGGCACATGTCACAATACCCACACAGTCATGGACATCATGCACAATACACAGTCTAATCCCACACAAACAGCTTGCATCTTGCTACTCTACACATAGACACATAGCCACTATCACGGTAAACCATGCCAGACATGCCGTATGCCCCATGGCAACACACCAGCATTGACTGAGAAGAGGCACCTTGGAGGCATAGGGACACCTTTATTAGTCATGTATTCGGGATTGCAGAGGCAACTCGGAGTACACATGAACAGGTCATGTGGAGTAACATGTGGGTCCAACACTGGCACCCCCCTTCTGCACCACAAATGCGTGATATCCATGGAACTGGCACACAAGTGTCGGCTAACAGCTAAACACCCCCTGCTGCTCACGGAGAGCCTGCCATACACCATTGAACCACTGATGTGGAAGTCCCACACCATGTCAAGCCAATGCAAACCGTATGTGTCCGAGGGCAGTGTAACACACATTGATGCCATCATCACATTCCACAATCCCATCACTGATGACTGTCAACAAGTCTGACCATCTATTCAGGTGTACCCATCTGCATGTCAGGTGTACCATGGTGATGCGACATGTCTGCAGAGGAACCAAACATCGACAGGGGCAGTGTGCATACATCGTGAACAACTGCCACACCCAATACACCCCTGATGCATCCCTTACCCTAAGGAGACTTCCAAACTTGTCCGTGCGTGTAACGCTGAGTCAGCACACGATGACGTGTCCATGAGGAATAGCAGTGCCACAACAATGCAAGCAGCAGACGGCATGCGCAAGTACCTGGGGAAGAGAGACACACAAGAAGTCAGCCACAAAAAGCACAGCCACTTGCATGTGCATGTACTCAACACATGTATGGATGACACCATGCTAGGTCACAATTATGACTGGGGAAATACACTCATCACTGGCACCATCACTCCAGTGACACATCCACACACACCTCTGACTCACGTGGCATACATGCAGATGGACACACACATTGCAACACATGCCACACGGGGACCAATGCGTGCACACTCAGACACTGGTACTCACCACTAAGCAAAGAAGTCGCATATGAGCCGAGTCCGGATGTCCTCTTGCGGCTCCACATCCTCCACATCACTAGCCCCATTGCCAAGCCCTTCGTCCTCCACGGGTGGATGGTCCTGATCATCTTGATCCAGGATGAGTGGCACAGCTTTCTCAACTGCCATGTTGTGCAGCATGCAGCAGGCCATGAAGATTTTGCAGACCTTCGCCGGGGCATATGGGAGGGTGCCGCCGGTCTTGTGGAGGCAAAGGAATCGGCTCTTCAGGAGGCCAAACGTCCTCTCTATCACTCGCCTTGTCCGGCCATGGGCGGTGTTGTAGCGGAGCTGGGCCGGCGTGATGGGGTTGCGGAGAGGTGTGATCAGCCATGGCATGTTGGGATAGCCAGCGTCCCCTACATGGAAAGCACATGGACATAAGTAGGACAGGAGATGCGGTCGTGCTGGAAGTCTACACAAAATACAGGACAGACAGACTGTACCCACCAACAACACATGCTCGATCATTGCACAGCTGCGTCATCATTTCAGGCATCCTGCTACGCCTCATGATGTAGGCATCGTGTGCTGATCCTGTAAAACGAGCACAGACATGTGAAATCACCATGTTGGACAGACACACCACAAGGGCATTGATGGATTGGTAGTGCTTGCGATTCCTGTACGCTACCTCCTGTGCCTGTGGTGGTACCAACGCCACATGTGTCCCATCTATGGACCCAATGACATGGGGCATCTCTCCCAGGGCATAGAATCCACGCTTGACCCCAGTCAACATTTCAGGGGTTGGGAAATGGATGAAGTCATCCAGGTGAATCAACATGGCCTCTAAGAAATCATGCAGCACACGGCAGAACATGCTCTGGGACATGCCACCAACATGAGCTATGGTATTTTGAAAGGTACCCGTGGCAAGAAAATGTAGGGCTGCCATTACCTTCAGCTTGGGTGTCAGTGTCATAGGATACCTGTGCAGCGGTTGCAGGTGTGGTGCCAGTCTCGCCGTCAACTCCAGAATCAACGGTTGGGGGAAGCGGTAGCACCGGATACAGTCATTCTCCCGCATGGCAGCCAAGTCCGGAATTGGTCGGGGAAGAGGCGGCGCTCTGCAGTAATTTGGAAGTGACAAGGAAGAGTGAGTGCACCACAACAACAATTTATTTGTACTGAGCACATGTTAATCTGTCAATACACATATGCTACATACGGAGTCAGGTATGTGCCGCATGCCCTGGATACGTATGGCTGCCAGGTGACACTCCTACCAAGACCCAGCTACACACGGAGATTGTGAACCTCCACATGCCATGGCATGGGATTAGCTGTGTCCCAGTGTAAGTGAACAGCCAGACGCAACACAGGAGTGACATACATCCACACATCAGCAAAAGTAGGATGTCGATTGCAGAGACTGGTAGCGGAACACTAGAGCCACAGGTCACATGACATTACACTAGGACAGCCCACACACCTTGCCATGAAGGTGTACATGTGATGACTCACCACACATTCATAGAGAGAATGCAGACATGTCCTTGTTACGCTACTCCGTGTCCCATGCATACATACGCACCTCACATCCGATACCACATGTGGCATGGTGTGCGGAACAGTGTGCCATGTCAATCTACACACAGACACATATTGGTTGCTGCAACAGCTGCTGCTTTTGAGGGAGCTCCAACATCAAGCTAATGGGAATCCCCCACACATACATGACATAGTCACATCGTGCACCGTGGGTAGTGACATGTCAGGTGAGGTAACCCCTGTACCGGGCCTCAGGGGACACTTCCGTGTGTTGTTGTCCGTGCCATGCCAGTGACGCTCATCCCAAGTGTGCAGTACGACATGCACACATGTCAAAGGAGTCAAGGGCATGCCTGGAACACATTGCACCGTCACACATTACATGTGTACACATCTCATCATACATCTGGTGCCTTCTCGACTCAGGAGTAATGTGCCACATCACAGCCTTTCACACCTGTGCCCCACACATGTAGTACTGCCCAGACAATGCCTTGATGTCCATCCATGGACAAGTATGTCAGCCCTATTCCTTCCTGTGTGCTGCCTGTCACCACTGTGATTTGTGAAAACCACAGTACTTTCGCAAAGAGGGCCTGTGTACGTTCCCGTATCACTATGGGAGTGCTGCCGTATGTGTACCCATAGTGATGGTGAGCGTAAGCACGTGTGTACGGTCCGTACCACCATGAGTACGCATACGCAAGAACACCCATAGTGGTACGGACCGTACACGCGTGCGTACGCTCACTATCACTATGGGTGTTCTCGCGTATGCGTACTCATAGTGATAGTGAGCTTACAGGCGTGTGTAAGCTCCGTACCACCATGAGTACGCATACGCGAGAACACCCATAGTGGTACGGAGCGTACACACGCCTGTACGCTCACTATCACTATGGGTACGCATACGCGAGCACACCCATAGTGGTACGGACCGTACACGCGTGCGTACGTTCACTATCACTATGGGTGTTCTCGCGTATGCGTACTCATAGTGATAGTGAGCGTACAGGCGTGTGTACGCTCCGTACCACCATGAGTACGCATACGCGAGAACACCCATAGTGGTACGGAGCATACACACGCCTGTACGGGCCGTTGATATGCATTTGGGGTGCCCTAGGGCCCCGGAACGCACCGTACCTGTGTGTGAAGCTCCAAATTACATAGGGGACACATGAGGGACAAGTATAAAGGCCTACATGCATGCTGGTTGTCATGGAGACCAAGTTTAAAGTTTGAATTTGTTCCGGAAGGTGCACAGCAGAAGTCAGTTTGAATGAATCTACTTTGCTGCAATGTGTTTGTGGAGTTGACATCATGCTGGAAAAAAAAACACAATAAGAACCCACTGACTGTGCTAGGTTTGAAGGGATTGGAGGAAACATAGGATGCAAATGTGAGTGACCAATCACTCTGTACTCCAGTGCATGAAACAGGCCAGCAAGGCAGATATAAGGCAGCCAGGTCCCACGAGGGAGCACTTGCCTGCACATCTTTGTATTCCACGAACCAGCTGTTGCTACTGATTCCCTGGAACCATGTCAAGGTCTGTGGAGAGGTCACAGCCTTTCACCCTGGAGGAGAACCTGGCTTTGCTGGATGTGATCCTCCCACAGTACCCCATGCTGTATGGGCGACCAGGGTATCAGGTGAGTGCAGAGTCCACTGGCACAGACTGTGTCCCTTTTTTGTGACTGTGACTTCTGGCATTGTGTCCAGGTGTGACACACATGCTATGTACTGTAGGGGGGGTCCCAGGGGGGGGAATGCCTGATGTCTCCCAGCCAGAGCATGCTGTGGTGCATGTCTGCCGTCCTCACTAGCATGGTGTTTACTGTGAAAATCACTGCATGGTGCATGCCACATTCAGCCTGTCTTGTCCTCCTGGGAATGTAGCCTCTACAGTCCTCATGTGATTCTGTGGTCAGCCCAGTGTGACAGGTGACTGTACCCACAGATGTGTGTTAGTTCTGTGTACCTGTGCTGAGAGTGTCCACATGATGTGTTCGTACCCTGGACATCGGTGTGTGTGTAAGTCCCCTGTCATGTGGGTGGGTGCATATGTGGAGTGTAGTACCCCAGCTGCATGAGGGATGGATATACCCTGGCCATGTGATGTGAGCAGGGAGCAGTGCTGTGTGTCTGACGTGCAGAGCCAGCCCCACACCTGTGAGCCCCCCCCCCAGTCTAGTGGCACATGTGCAGAGTGAGGTATGTCGCTGCATTTGGCAATGGCAGGTGAATGTCCTGTGCCTGTGTGTGTCTGTGTACTCTGCTGCGGTAGCGTCAGTGGCCTGTGGCGTGTGACTGCTTAGAGGTGCTGCACATTATCCTGGTGTAGCTTGTGATGCACAGTGTGAGCCTGGATCATTGATTGTGTAGTTGCCCTCATTCCACCTGTGTCCTTTCAATGGCACGTACTGCTTTTGCCCTTCCCCAGAGGATCATGTCCCTATGACAAAGGTGCAATGCGTTGGATGCATACTATGCCTTGTTGTAAACAGCAAATGTGTTCTAATATGTGTCCCTGTGACATGTGCCAGGTGTATTGATGTAGTGTCACTTGTTCATCCTCACAGGTAGGCGCCTCTGCCAAGGAGCAGATATGGCTGACCGCCGTCAGCGCCGTGAGGAGTGCGGATGGTCGGAAGCGGCGCCTGTCCCAGGTGAGGAAATGCTGGCAGGATATCCGGTGCTGGACGCGGAGGATAGCACGGGTCCTGCTGGGGGACTCACCTGAGACCCATAAGAACCGCGGGCGCCGCCGTCTGACCCACATCCACAAGCGTGTGCTGCCGGTGGTATTTCCACACTTGGAGAGGCGCTTACAGGAGAAGCAGCAGCAGGAAGGGGGTAGGTACATGTGTGCTTGTTGTGTTTCACCAGCATTTGTAAGTGCACAGTTGCATGGATACACTGCCAGGGTTTAAAGGTGCTGTGCAGATCCAGTTACCCACAGTATAGCTGTGCTCTCCTGCCTCCCTTCCCCTCCTTGCAATGTGTTCCCTGGTCTGTGTGTAGTCACTCCTTCACAAGGTAATGTAGGCTGGCGCTTTCTCCACGTGAACTATGCCTGTAGCATCATGTGTGGGGGTGGTGTGTAACAGGTTTGGGGACCTTGCCTGTGCCCTGTCCAGTTCAGTACATGTGGGTTCCATGTCAGTTGGCACTGATGCTGAGTCCAGACATGGGAGTTAGTCTCACAAGTGTCATGCCTTACAGCGCGCATGTCCTATGTTGTGGCCTGTGACATGATGTGCATGAGTGTGCGATACGCATAGTGCAGGGATGGTGGCGTGTGTTGCAGTCATTCCCATTCAGGACCATGGAGTTGTGTGGCCACTACTGTCCCCTGGGGCATATTTTCCTAGGTGTCATGTGTGTCATCACAAAACGTGGACACTCTCAGTGTCTACAGCATAGGTTGTGCTCTGTGCCATTGTCCCCTGGCACCATGTATATTGACGTGAAATGTAGTACAAGTGTCCACTGTACAGCCTGACCTGATTTTCCTTGTTCATAGTCACAGTGGCCAGTGCCTGTGTGTCTTGTTACAATCATCTGATGATGGCCATTTGTACATGATTATTTGGACAGGCGCACCTTGGGTATTTGGCGTCCAATCTTGCATTTATGCATCCCCTGTGTATTTCACCCAGACTAAGAGATGTAAGTGCCACCTGTGTCTCAACAAATTGTCTCATGTAGGGTGTGGTTGGTGCGGGCCAAGCCTACATGTCAAAACCATAATTCTCCTTGCTAGGTCTGGCCAGTGTGTGATGTTTGTCTGGACATACAATCAAGGTGCAGTGAGCCAGTCATGGTGGGCATGTTTTCAGTATTACCTATGCAGCATGTGCCTCAAGTTCATGGATTTGGTCCCTCCTCATCCCTATTTTCGGCAACGCTGTGTGGTGCAGATGCAGTGCTGGATTGTCCCCAGGGCCTGGCTCCTATGTCAAACTCCATTTCATGTCATTTGCTATTGTGTCATGCTCTCCATGGATTTTCATTGGCATGGTGGGTCAACCAACTGTGTGTTGCATGCCCTACATCTGTACCTTGTTTTGTAGATGTTACTGATCTTTCTTTGCAGGCTATGCACTGTAACCTATGTAGATTGGACTCATGTGACATATGTATACAGGTGTGTGATTAATTGCTGTCTCTTCACCTTGCCCACAGCATCATCGGGGGACACGGAGGGAGACATGAGCACAGACGGAGCGGAGGGACCGAGCACCAGTGCCAGCGTTGACATCGTGGCTGGCACATTGAGTGGTACAGAGGCGGAGGAGAGTGAGGCCGAGGACCTGTCCACTGGCACCACTGAATATGAAGCGGACAGGTCCGAGGATGATCTCTCTGAGTGGGCGGAGGCTGCACCACCAGCTGACAGCGGAACAACATCGCACCCCGCCCCCTCCATTGCCATCAGCCGCCTCCCACTTGCTCGTGTCCCTTCCCAACGTCCACGGTCACCACATGTCTCCTTCCTGCCAGGCCCCCTGTCTCCACTGCTGCCGCCAATGCCGAGTCTGTGGACATCCAGCGGCAGTTGCCGGTTGGTCAGGCTGCGATCCGTAATGTCCTCCATTGCCACAGCCAAGTGCTGCACAACATGGAGGCATACTTGGAGGGCATTTTTTCGTCGCAGGCTGACCAACGCCAGTTGCTGAGGTCCATAGACTCGACACTGACTGCAGCAGTGGGTCTCCTGCAGCGCTACGTCCCACCCCCTACCCCTGCCCCATCCACACTTCCCACTCCCATGCCTGTCCCACGTACACCCAGACGTCAGCAGGCACCCACCACAACAGACACAGGCACCACACCAGCAGGGAAGGTCATACGCACACCTCCTGGCACGCACATACAGGGTGAAGTAGGCACACCCACTGGGTCGGGGGGCAAATGTAAGACACGCAGCCAGAGTGGGAGTCCGCATTCCACCCAATCCACTCCCTCCAAATCCCCTCCCCTCAGCTCTCCTGGCCACATATCCGGCAAGGACTCCTTCATGGGCGCTCTGTCCCTGAGCCTCACTGTGACACCACCCCGCAAGCGGTCAAGGGAGTCCCCGGTCAGGGTGGTTGAGTCCCCCCCTGTCCACACCCTCCCCCAGTGGCGCTGCGACCCATCCCTCCGCCCCCCCCCCTCCTTGGGGCCTGTGGTTCCTTTGGGTGCAGGGGAGACGCTGGAGGACCTTGCTAAGGTGTGCAGCGAGATCCTGGCCTCCGCCTTTGGCCCTGCCCCACCCCCTGTGGTGGAGTCCTCCATCCCTGCACCCATGACGCCTACCCTTCACCCTCCTGTCCCTGCGGTGCCTGGTCCTTCCCCCCCACATGATGCCCTCCCCGCTGTGGAAGACGAAGGAGTCTGACTGTGCAGGCAAGCTAGGGGACACGCGTCCCACTGTGTCCCCCATCCAGCTGTGACTCATGGACTGCCCTATGGGCTTTGTAAATATTTAACTTTATCCACTCACAAATTTTTTCGTAATGCTGAATAAAGCCAATTTTTTTTTCCTTAGATCACTACAGCTTTTGTGGTATTGCTGTTGGTGGGGCTGCTACATGATTTTGGGTGGTGAACATGTGTTGGGTGTGTGGGAAATTTAGTAGTGTGCTGGTCTTAGTGGGGACCCTGGTATCTGTGTGCCATCACAAGGTGTTAGCTAAGTGTCTTTGTTCATGTAAGCAGTTACTGCATGGTGAAATTGTCCCAAGGTGTGTTCCTTCCTCTGTGTACCCTGACATCTTCCCTGCAGGGTGTTTCCACTATGTGGTGCTGAGCTGTGTCTACATCAGCTGGGGGTGTGACAGACTCCTTCAACTTTGCACAGGCATGCAGAGCGATGTCTCCACCTGCATCATTCGTGGCATCCTTGGTGATCACTGTACTTGTGTATGTAGTCTGTTGACATGACTTCATGTGGACATGTTCCCTTTTAGGCTGTATGCATGTGTATACTCCCAGCCTCGCACACATGTGGTACATGTACTGCAGGATCTGTGTGCACCTGACTGACATTTGTGGGCATAGGATCTGTGGGTACTCCACCCTTTTCTTTGCAGGGGCACTGCTGGGAGTGATGGGCACCCACCCCTCCTGTGTCTGGGCACTGCTGGGAGGACTCTGCACCCACCCCTCCTGTGTCTGGGCACTGCTGGGAGTGATGGGCACCCACCCCTCCTATGTCTGGGCACTGCTGGGTGGACTCTGCACCCACCCCTCCTATGTCTGGGCACTGCTGGGAGGACTCTGCACCCACCCCTCCTATGTCTGGGCACTGCTGGGAGGACTCTGCACCCACCCCTCCTATGTCTGGGCACTGCTGGGAGGACTCTGCACCCACCCCTCCTGTGTCTGGGCATTGCTGGGAGTGATGGGCACCCACCCCTCCTGTGTCTGGGCACTGCTGGGAGTGATGGGCACCCACCCCTCCTGTGTCTGGGCACTGCTGGGAGGACTCTGCACCCACCCCTCCTGTGTCTGGGCACTGCTGGGAGTGATGGGCACCCACCCCTCCTATGTCTGGGCACTGCTGGGTGGACTCTGCACCCACCCCTCCTATGTCTGGGCACTGCTGGGAGGACTCTGCACCCACCCCTCCTATGTCTGGGCACTGCTGGGAGGACTCTGCACCCACTCCTCCTATGTCTGGGCACTGCTGGGAGGACTCTGCACCCACCCCTCCTGTGTCTGGGCACTGCTGGGAGTGATAGGCACCCACCCCTCCTGTGTCTGGGCACTGCTGGGAGTGATAGGCACCCACCCCTCCTGTGTCTGGGCACTGCTGGGAGGACTCTGCACCCACCCCTCCTGTGTCTGGGCACTGCTGGGAGTGATAGGCACCCACCCCTCCTTTGTCTGGGCACTGCTGGGAGGACTCTGCACCCACCCCTCCTGTGTCTGGGCACTGCTGGGAGTGATGGGCACCCACCCCTCCTATGTCTGGGCACTGCTGGGTGGACTCTGCACCCACCCCTCCTATGTCTGGGCACTGCTGGGAGGACTCTGCACCCACCCCTCCTGTGTCTGGGCACTGCTGGGATAACTCTGCACCCACCCCTCCTATTTCACGATATGTACGCTTAGAACATACACAGGTGTGGGTTAGCTCCATGCATACGAGGTGGGGGTACGTGTCGTACATACACTGTTGCGGTGGGGGTACGCTCCATACGTACGCGGGTGAGGGTACGGGTCATACTTACACTGTTGGGGTGGGGGGTACGCTCCATACGTACGCGGGTGAGGGTACGGGTCGTACTTACACGGTTGGGGTGGGGGTATGGTCCGTACATACACTGTTGGGGTGGGGGTACGCTCCATACGTACGCGGGTGAGGGTACGGGTCGTACTTACACGGTTGGGGTGGGGGTACGGTCCGTACATACACTGTTGGGGTGGGGGTACGCTCCATACGTACGCGGGTGAGGGTACGGGTCGTACTTACACTGTTGGGGTGGGGGTACGCTCCATACGTACGCGGGTGAGGGTACCGGTCGTACTTACACTGTTGGGGTGGGGGTACGCACCATACGTACGCGGGTGAGGGTACGGGTCTTACTTACACTGTTGGGGTGGGGGTACGCTCCATACGTACGCGGGTGAGGGTACAGGTCGTACTTACATGGTTGGGGTGGGGGTATGGTCCGCACATACACTGTTGGGGTGGGGGTACGCCTCATACATACGCGGGTGGGGGTACGGGTCGTACTTACACTGTTGGGGTGGGGGGTACGCTCCATACGTACACGGGTGAGGGTACGGGTTGTACTTACACTGTTGGGGTGGGGGTACGCACCATACGTACGCGGGTGAGGGTACGGGTCATACTTACACTGTTGGGGTGGGGGTACGCTCCATACGTACGTGGGTGAGGGTATGGGTCGTACTTACACTGTTGGGGTGGGGGTACGCTCCATACGTACGCGGGTGAGGGTACGGGTCATACTTACACTGTTGGGGTGGGGGTACTCTCCATATGTACGTGGGTGAGGGTACGGGTCGTACTTACACTGTTGGGGTGGGGGTACGCTCCATACGTCCGCGGGTGAGGGTACGGGTCATACTTACACTGTTGGGATGGGGGTACGCTCCATACGTACACGGGTGAGGGTACGGGTCGTACTTACACTGTTGGGGTGGGGGTACACTCCATACGTACGCGGGTGAGGGTACGGGTCATACTTACACTGTTGGGGTGGGGGTACGCTCCCTACGTACGCGGGTGAGGGTACGGGTCGTACTTACACTGTTGGGGTGGGGGTACGCTCCATACGTCCGCGGGTGAGGGTACGGGTCGTACTTACACTGTTGGGGTGGGGGGTACGCTCCATACGTCCGCGGGTTAGGGTACGGGTCGTACTTACACTGTTGGGGTGGGGGGTATGCTCCATACGTCCGCAGGTGAGGGTACGGGTCGTACTTACACTGTTGAGGTGGGGGTACGCTCCATACGTCCGCGGGTGAGGGTACGGGTCGTACTTACACTGTTGGGGTGGGGGGTACGCTCCATACGTCCGCGGGTGAGGGTACGAGTTGTACTTACACTGTTGGGGTCGGGGTACGCTCCATACGTCCGCGGGTGAGGGTACGGGTCGTACTTACACTGTTGGGGTGGGGGTACGCTCCATACGTACGCGGGTGAGGGTACGGGTCGTACTTACACTGTTGGGGTGGGGGTACGCTCCATACGTCCGTGGGTGAGGGTACGGGTAGTACATACACAGTTGGGGTGGGGGTATGGTCCGTACATACACTGTTGGGGTGGGGGTACGCACCATATGTACGCGGGTGAGGGTACGGGTCGTACTTACACTGTTGGGGTGGGGGTACGCTCCATGCATACGGGGTGGGGGTACGGTCCGTACATATCCGTCCCCATGCTATGTGATGCTTGTGCGGGCTGTACCCAGGCCTTTGCCACGTGGGTACAGCCTTCCCGCCATTGTTGGGATGACATAGGTGTGGGCAGGGTACGGCTCGTACCCACGCTCTTAAGGCGTGGGTACGGGACGTCCCTGTATTGTTGTGTTGCCGGTTCGCGTCGTCAAGCACTTCCGTTGTGGCGGACGATGGCTTTGCTGGACACGCCCCCACCCCCTCGTAGTGACCAGGGCCTGGGGGTCAGGTATGTCCAGGGCATGTGTGCTGTGTGACTTTGGTGGGGGTTTTGTGGCCTTCCCCTGGTCCTACCCCCCCCCCTCTCCCCCCTTCCTTTGTTGTTCTGACCTTCTGCGGCGTCTCTGTCCGAACCTGTAGAGGAGGCCGACTGCTATGAGGGCTGGGATGACACGTAGGTTTGGGTCCATGTCTGTCCGTCACGTGCAGGCACTCCTTGTTCGCGTCGTCCTGATTTCCCGGCAGTTTTTGGCAGCCGGAAAATATTCACCGTGCGGGATGACGTCGGTGCGAATCGTAATTCCTGGTTCGTGAACGGCAGGCTGCGTGCGTCCCGACGTCACGTCGGCGCTTTCCCGGATCGCATTTGTATGTTTATTTTCGTCGGTCGGGGTTTTGTACGAATCGTACGGAAATGGTGTTTCCGTGCGATTCGTAATTCCATGTTTGTAAGTTTTGACGACCGGGTACGCGTCGGACGGAGAATATGCTCCGTCTGACGGTTCGTACCCGGTTTTTACAGGATCGTGATCGGCACCCATGTCTGTGATTGCTTTTCAATAAAGCAAACTTTTTTTTATTAAATGCAGCATGTTTTCCTTTTATTGTCTGTTTAAGTGTTGGCAGTGGTCCCCTAGTCCACTACCTGCTCTTCAACAAATCTTTTTGATTACATTCACAGAGGGGAAAAGGCCCGAAGGTGATCCCTTCCCTTTTGCAAATGCATTTCCACCTCATGTAAGTTGTCTGTATAATATCAATGTTTTGGGACATGATTTTGGTTGAAAAACCTTTATACATAGGACACCATTTTAGTATTTGAAATAGAGGCCTACAGCATGCACCATCCAGATACCAAAATGGTATCCATTCAGAATCCCATTCTCCGAGTTGGGAATACTTTTTTGACAGCTAAAGTGGGATTAGTACATAAGAAAAAGCATTTAGGGCATTTCTCCCGAGGTTCGGTGTTCCACTTAAGCATCTCAGTCTCAACCAATGGTTGTTTATATTTTGAAATCAAGTAGATCAGAGCACACACTGGATGGATTAAGCTTATATTTTGATCAAAGATGAGATTGAAAGCTTTTGATGTAATTTAGGGAAATGTGAATGTATAGCCATTGCCATTGTTAATCTTTATTTCGGCACAGAGGCCATAAAAGCAACATAAGTTATCACAATTCACAAATAAAATGGGCAAATTGAATCACAGTTATAAAATATTACATAACAATCAAAAAGAGCAGAACTCAATATTGAACTACAAAAAATTCCTACGTTTTAGCCACATAGCATTTAAAAACCGGGAAACTGCAAATACTATTGGGGGTTGGGTGTCATATTTCAGGACTCTCATTGCATGCTCACACTCTCTGAAACCAAGATTGATACAAATGGGCTTAACCCAACGTTTTCTTTGGATATGGTAAATAGGGCAAAAAAAGAATGTATAGCAAAAAGTTCACAATGGATGTTTTGGCTATGACTCCTCAAGCTATTTCACAGTTTTGGTCGAGAAGAATAACATTGTCGGAAAGGAAGCATTTTCTTTGAACGTTTTTTGCAGTAACACATTTTTTTTATACCAAAAGACATTGAAGGATGGCCGTTCTTTTCAACAGAAATGTGACATTCCATGGTTGTCCATCAATAATGTAATAGTTGGAGTTGGAAGGATGAGGCAAATGCAAAAATAATTCCAGACTGATATCGTTTAATGCTGCAAGAGCTGACATCCTGCTAATGTTTTCTGTTGACATAGGAGATTTGAAGATGTCCATGATAAATTAATTCATCCAAAATGTACTATTAATTGCATTTTACTAGCAAATTATTAGAATGGCCTTACCCCAAGATGGCTGCCCCAAAGTCATGCAAGAGAATACAGCTTTTGCTGTTGATATCATGAGACTGTGCAGTGACCATCTTGAGAGGAGAACATATTGATATAAAAGAAAAGTCAACTATAAGACCCATTTTATGATTAGACTTTCATTGTGCCTTGTCAAATACATGAAAAATGCCTCTATTTCATGCAGTTAATTAAAACCAGATTAATTTGTATCTCAAATTCATGCATGTGATAATGAAGTAAATATGACTAAAAGTGTAATAATTCAATGTGCATTTGAGATGTAAACGCATTTATCACTCCTGCATTACAGTTGAGGAAAATTAATACATCAAAACAGCCATTAGCACAATGAGGAGAGAAAAATGCTTGAAAGGTACATCTATGTGTATATTGATTTAAAAAACTCTATCACACAACTACAACTGCCAAACTAGATTTAAATAAAAGTATATAGGAGGAATTCATATAATTTAAGACCACACTAGAACTTTCCTCAGATACATGCATTTGTTGTTTCGAAGAGCAGGACTTTGTGATGTGAAATAATAACTGTTCATATTATGGATCCATCGTAACGGATGCTGCACTGGTGCCTTGACATGTAAGTACTAGTGTCACTGAGCCCATTTTGAACCTGTTAGACCTGATATTCTTGGTGTGACATTCCCCCAAACGTTTTGCCTTCACCCTTCCTGTTTGCTGAGCTAATTTTAGTGCACTCTCTACTCCTTACCACTGCTAACCAGTGCTAAAGCCCATGGTGCATATGTACAACAGCAGTGGCGGAGTGAGGCGCTAGCCGTCATGGTTTAACGCCTCACTCAGCCACTTCAGAACCAGAAGGGGGCACCATATTTAAAACAATATGGTGCAGCCTTGCGTTTCCCCCTGTGCAGGTTCTACACTTAGCAGTGTAGCACCAATGCAGGCACCCTTGCACCACAGAGAAAGGGTATCTGTGTGCAGGGGAAGATTGTTTATGTTATTGTAAACAAGGGGCAGCGTCAAAATCAATGGGTGCTGCGGTGGAACGCCCACCGCAACACCCACTGGCCTCCCCTTTCATGCTGAGCATAGCGTAAAAGGGGGCCTTATTTACAAGGCAGTGTTAGGCCATGTTAAGTGGCTTAACGCTGCCTTGTAAATAAGACAAAGCCCCCGTCTCTACTGAAACATCACAAAAAGTGACGTTCCCATGACGATAGGGCCTTTTTACATATGCCCCCTTGGGTTTTATCCTTCAAACAAAGCAAAGTTGACCTATACCTAGGGCATCTTTTATTTACTTTTAAATCCCTAGTAAATGGTTTACATGTACACAGGGCCTGTAAATTAAATGCTACTCTTGGGGCTGCAGCACTCATTGTGCCACCCACTAAATTAGCATTTCAAAATATGTCTCAGGACTACCACTGTAGCTTGTAGTGCAGTTTTATACTGACATTTCAACCTGGCAAAATAAACTTATTGTCAGGCCTCAACCTTCATTTTTAATAGATATACTTGCATCTTAAGGTTGCCTTTAAAGGCCCATAGGTCAGGGTGCACTGTATTTAAAAAAGTAGGACGTGTATTAAGTTTTACATATCTCCGCAGTTTCTCTGTTGTAAGAACTACCTCTCGCATTGACTAATTCTGGGTTACCGTATTACATTTAGGGCCAGATGTACGACAATTGAATTTTGCGACTCGCAAATTGCGACAAAATGCGATTCACAATTTGCGACTCTCAAAATTCAATGTACAACAGTGTCTCAGACACTGTTTGTGATTCCCAATGGGTTCGCAAGTTGCATGCCTCATGAATATTAATGAGGCTGTTGCAATTTGCGACCCCATTGGGAAAGGCTGTAACGCCCAGGGATGGTGGCCTGCTGGGGTCAGCAGACTATCATGTCTGGGACTGCTTTGTCAATAAAGCAGTTTTTTTAAAAAATGCAGCCCATTTTCCTCAAAGGAAAATGGGATGCATTTAAAAAAGAAAAATGAAACTTTTCAGTTTTATTTGTTTTAAGGGCAGGCAGTGTTCCCTGGGACCACTGCCTGCTCTTAAAAAATATTTGCGGATCCATTTACAAAGAGGAAGGGGTCCCCTGGGTTAGTAAATTTGCCTGACCTATTTTGCGGTCGCAAAGGGGCCGAAATCTCCTTTGCGACTGCAAAGAACGGTCATACATCTGGCCCTTAACCCCTTCAGCGCGGCGCGGATTTCCGCGCTGTGCTGAAGGTCCTGTGCGCGGGCGGGGCCATGACGGAGCGGTTCCGTCATGCGCACAGCGCAACCGACGCGCATGATGGAACCACTTCGTCATGCGCGTCGAAGGGGTTAATAAATGATAAACTTGGGTTGTGAATTACAAACAGTGGGGTGACCCAAATTTAACCCAGAAGACCTGGGTAGTATATGTTATATAAATCAGTGGTCCAATCGGGAGGCAAACACATCTACTGCAAAAGATGATCTGATCACTTTTGTGCACAGTGTATGAGAAAACACAAATGAACACATATGAGGGGAGAATTGTTTAATTGCAACAAATGCTTTGAAAGTAAATAATGAGACACAACAACATATAATCACTTTAACATTTTCTTTAAATCTCAGTTTAAATTGGTAAAGAGCATAGTTATTCATCAATGTCTTGCATAAATACTTAAAAGTAGCAATAAAGTGCTCCAGCAACCATAGAGTTCAAGGATGCAGAAAAGGTGATGGAAGACGGTGCTCTTGAGTGTGTAGGTAAGAAGGAAAGAAAGGAATTATTCTGGTCAGATTATTTAGTGACATAGCCTGTCAAACATCTAGATATATGACATCGACTCCATCCTATCGTGGGCCCAGCTCTTAAATAACAATTGCCAAAATGTGGATTCTAAAATCTTAGTCCAGGCTTGGATAAAGGGGAATCGACATTTCGACCCAACACAATGGCAGGGGCAACTGTATACCTCAAACGTGGGTCTTCATCAGGACTAGAGAAGTGGTGGGTGATGGAGGCACCTGAGGGGAGGGGTATATAGTTATAATGTAATCTACATTCAACAATTTTTTAATTTTTTTTTAATTTTGAAAGTTTTATAGAGCGCGAACCAGACCCAGGATAGGGTATCAGAGCGCTTTACAGAAGTAATATGGTGAACACAATTCCAATGGATAACAATGCATATACAAAGACATAATCCGAAAATAACATGGCGTAACAGCAAAGAAATGACTAGGTCTAGGTAGTGAAAACATTCAAAGTTCGTGTAGGTTTACACTTCATGTGTCAGCATTGGGGAGAAATGCTCTGAGTCTTGCAATACAGTTCAAGCTCGTGTCAGTCATCAGTTACGGTCAGGGAACTCACAGAAGAGGTAGTTAGTGGTTGAGGTTAAGGGTCGATGGTTGTGCAGATTTAGAGTAGGAATTTGCTCAAAAGGTATAATTTTGCTTCCTTTTTGAAGAGAGGTGTGGCGGAGATTTTTCTGATATAAGCTGGAAGAGAGTTCCATATCCTTGGCGCAGCCCCAGAGAAAGATCTGTTGGAAGTTTTCGACTTTTTGAAACGAGAGGGTTTCAGAAGTAGATTGTTTGAACTCCTTGAATGTCTGTTTCCCCCGGATAAGGTGAGTTTTTGGGCTAGGTACTGTGGGGTGTTATGGTGTAACGCCTTGTGTGTGATGCAAACCATTTTTAGGTGGATTCGGGCTTCGTAGGGTAACCATTTGAGAGCTTTCAAATGTGGTGATATGTGGTCAAATTTCCTAGACCCTGTTATAAGTCTTGCTGCGGCATTGAGGCAGGCTTTTAGCGGTGCGGTTGAGATTATGGGAAGTCCAGCGAGGGTGGTGCATCCGTATTCAAGCCTTGAAATAACTAAGGACTGGACTGCGGATTTGAGGTTGGAATTCTCGAGAAAAGGTTCCATTTTTCTGAGATAACTAAGGTGGAAGCGAGCGTTTTTAGTCAGTGATTTGATGTGATGTTGCATGTTGAGGTTCTTAACAAGAGTGATACCTAGTGATAAGGAGGAGTCTACTACAATTGGCGTGCAATTCAACGCAGTGATAATTTTGATCCATTCCTTTGTCTCTGTGGAGTTCTTGGGGGGGAGATTAGGAGAAATTCTGTTTTTTGAGAGTTGAGCTTGAGAAAGTTGGTTGATAGCCATTGGACTGTCTTTTCAAGAGCTAGGTTCATTGACTTTATCTCTTCGATAGAGGCAATCTTGATATACAGTTGGGTGTCATCCGCGTACATGTGGAAGGAGATGTTTTCCTGCTGTAGTAGCTCGGTGAGTGGTTCCACGTATAGGTTGAATAACATTGGAGATAGTGTGGAGCCCTGAGGAATTCCCAAAAGGTTAAGTGAGGACCCTGACAGATTGTTGTTGATCATGTAGGATTGTATTCTGTTTTCCAGGAAGGATTTGAACCACTGAAGGACTTTAGCTGTAAAACCCATCCTGTTTTCTAGTCTTCTTAGTAGTTTGTCATGATTAACCGTATCAAAGGCTGATGATTTCGAGACTACAAGTGTGTCTCGAAACCACAGCAATTCAAACTATCCTCACCTGACTATGGACCTGAATCAACTGTGACAGTGAATGCCCAAGAAGGGGTTCCTTTATAAGAGGTGACAAGAATCCACCTAAAACATAATGATATGTCATCAATGACCTGTCAAGCAGAACTCTCATTGTAAAACTCCCGTAGGTAGACAAAATTCCTTGAAAGGTGGTTCTCACCTGGGAGTTGGGTGAATTCACGTAGCAGGTAAATCCTATTCCTTCCCAAGCACTTTGCTGACTGATTCTGTGGAAACCCCATCTAAAATGTTTTACATTCAAAGGGCAAATTAATATGTCCCCTTTCCAAACATGAGAGTAAACCAATCAAATTAAAACAAGAGTCCCAATGCATCAATCATAAGGCTCACCTTATCTTTGGAAAAGGGCAGACTGGGTCTGAACAGTCCATAACGATAAATCAATTATCAAAAAAGGAGAGGATCTCCATTAGGATGCTCATGGTCTGGGACTCAACAAATTAATGAAGAAGCGTTAGAAATAAGTCCTGAGGCACCAGCATGCATTGTTACCTCAATGTAAAGCAACAGCTTCTTGAATCGCAGCCGGCAGCGAATCCCCTGGTGCACAATGCCGTTGACATGGATCGGGGATGTCGGATTGTGAGAGGCTCCCATGACCCTTGACGGCCCCTTACAGGCCTGAACTGGCATTGAAGACCATTAAAAATATTTTTGAAAAGTCCAGCTATCATATGAGTGAAAGGAAGGATAGAAAAGGAAACATCTTACACAGAGATTATGACTGTGCACATACTTACGGGTAAAAAATCTGTTTAAGGTTACACAAATTCATGTACATACATTAAAACCCATTGCATACAGGATCACATTAGGGAGTTACATTCACAAATAACACAAATATATCGAGGTTGCAATTACAATCATGTGCAACATAGTCATATAGATGGACAATGTTCACTGCAATAGGCAGCAGGAGTATCCTTAGGGATGTTAATCCATACATCTGCATGAGGTGATTATTCTTAACTGGTGACAGAGAGCGACACCTCCCCTTCATAGATCTAAGACACAGTTAGGGAGGGTTGATAGAAGCCAGCTCCTTCAAGGAAGATGACAAAATATTGTGGGAAAATGATAAATCACCCATTGGTCAACTTTGGTACCTGTTGTGATATTTCTCGAATGAGCCCCATATTTACTGAGTCCAAAGGATGTATCCATTTACATTCGTGAAGGTTGAGGATGTTCGCAATATCACCACCCCTGGGGTTGGGGTGTATTTTTTCAATAATCAACCACCTCATGCTTTTGATTGGATGTTTTTCTATTGTGATGTGCTCGGCAGAGGGAATCACCTTGTATATTACATCTAATTCTGCTGCAGTGTTGTAATATCTGTGTTTTAGCCTTCTGAACTGTGTGGTCCACATGGATCAAATCACGCGGGCAACTGATCATATAAAGTACATCAGTGCTGTTACAATTAGTGTATTGTTTCAAGGGGTACATTTGTCCATTATTTTTATAAGGTGTGGGTTCCTATGGTCATCTTACAGGCCTTATATCCTCTACATTTGAAATGTCCTTTAAGTGGTGGAGGTTCCACAATGTATGTGTAATAGGTTTAGATGGATCCCAAAGTAGAGAGCTGACAATGTGATCTTTTATGTTCTTCCCTCTCTTGAAAGAATGTATGGGGGGTTGGGGTATCTCCATTTCATCTGAGACTAGTGCCCAGTGGTGGTTGATAACTGTACGCACCTCATTACTACATGTATTAAATGCCATGATATGTCTCTTCTTACCCTGGGTCAGATCGTTCCTTTCTCTAGTTGCCAAAAGGGTGCCCCTAGGGCAGAACCATGCCCTCTTGTGTGCCCCCTTCACCAGATTATTGGTATACCCCCTTTCCACCAGGCATTCCAAAAGATTTTAAGGCTCTCTGAAATAATCCTGTTTCTGTGAACAGTTACTTCTGATGTGTAAAAACTGCCCATATGGCAGGGTATCTTTGAGGTTTCTGGGGTGGTGGCTTGAATATTTAAGGAGAGTTTTACTGGATATGGTATACTTTAATAGCGATGTCCAAAAAAATCTTTTGCTTCTGTGTTGTAATTTAGAGTGAATTTAATGTCTTCTAAGCTCTTGTTTAGCCATCATTGGAAGTTCATCAATAGCGCCTCACTCCCTGTCCATATCATAAGGATGTTGTCTAACTATACTGGCGCTCATAGTTATCCATACAGAGGATCGCCAGATCTGGGGCAAAAGTTTCCCGTACAGCAACGTTTTTGGTTTGGAGATAAAATTCTCCCTGGCAATAGAAGAAGTTCTTGGTCATGGCTATGCCCAATAGATCATTGATGAAGTCGGTGGGGACCTGCACCGGCAGCGGTCTCTCATTAAGAACCATCTGTGTTCATTTGTGTTTTCTCATACACTATGACAAAAGTGATTGGATCCTCTTTTGTTGTTGTTGTGTTTGCATCCCCGATTGGAACACTGCTTTTCTATAATTTTGGATTTGGAGCAGATAAAAATATGCTGTTTGCACTCAAATGTATTTTTAATTTAAAATCCTTAAAGCAGCAGCTGATGGTTTAATAGTCTGTATCCATACACCGCCACCAACCTTTGCACTTGGCTGGAATCCACTAGCACTTCACTCAAATGCCAGAGCAGTGCATTACGAACCATTAGAACTATGTCCACGACCCCAGTTTGTAAGTTATTCACTTGAGCAGTGTGCACAAAATTAGTTTGCATAATGAGACCTTAATAGGCCCGGTGAGGCCCAAAGTGCGCTTCACCCCGCGGATCTGGTATCAGGCCCACGTGCCTCTTCGTGGCCCAATTCTGTTCCTTCCTTGAGCCAAACTAGCATTGTATAGCCTACAGCATACAGAATTTCTTTTGTGAGCGGCACAGCGACAACGGCCTGCTTGTATTTATTCCCAGAAATAAAACGGAAACAATAGTACATAAATAGAAAACATGAAAGGGGAAAGAAATGTCGTACTTAGGTTGCTTAAATTCCTTTGCCATAAGCCCTCATGCTTTATTGCTTGCTGACATATTAAAGCCCTCCAAAGACAGAAATGCCAATATGAGCACAATCTGCAGTGTAATTCAAACGGAATTAATACTTAGAGACGTTTGAGTTGTAAAAGTCCATGAAAGGCCGGAGGCTCAATGGTGTTAATCAAGTTATTCTTTAGGTCTCTAGGGTTGTAAAATTAGAAGCAGCAATTAATTATTCATTTGAATATTTTTTAAATGAAAACAAGAGAGGAGATTTATTTTACTTTTAGTGCCTTCAGTGTTTCAGCTTAAACCATAAAGGGCTACACAGAAAATAACATGGACACGATTCCACGTAACTGATCGGAATATTCAGGAGAAAATACGGATTATGATGTTTCTTAAAACTTAGATATTGTACAGAATATAGACACAGTATGAGGCAGAATTTGTGACTTTTCTCCGAACTCTTCTTATCTGAGGGAGTTACAATTCATATACATTTTTGCAAAAAATACAGAGGGGCAGATTTACTACTTCTGGCGCATCTCTGCTAATCAGCAGGGATGCGCCAGAAGAGTTGCGACGCATCTGCCCACCCGTGCGCCACCACTCATGCGCCGCATTTACAATGCGGCGCACCGTGGCGCACAGATGGGCAGATGTGTGTCACATCCCCCTTCGGAAAGGCGGGTCATTGCTGGAGTTGCGTCGCAGCATGGCCGTAAAAGTGACTGAGTGAAATCTTGTAGATTTCACTCAGCCACTTTTCGGAGGCGTTCCTGCGCCGGAAGGCCCCCCCCCCCTGTGCAGGAACGCCCACATGTGGTGCAGGGCTTTACAACGTGACGCATCTCCCTAGATGCGTCACGTTGTAAAATGTCAAAAAAGTGATACAACAGCAGTGCAAATCTGGCGTAAGGGGCTTGTAAATTTGCCCCTTAGTTGGCGCTGGTCTGGTTTTCGCAAGTGGTTAGTTTTAGTTTTGTGCAACATCGAGGGACATATTTTTGACAGTAGATATTGCTTTACAGCAAATGTTTCTGGTCTAAGTGAATGTTGCTGAATGTTGTGATTTTTCAGACTTGCTTTTAAGGGATGGTGAATCTACAGAACTGCCCTTTATGTTTCATTGTCAGCATAACTCTAATAATAAGGACGAGTGGTAATAACCAGAGATGACTACAGCATGTGAAGACATGTTGATACTATTTTTTTTGTTTTTTTTTTAAAAGAGAGTTCTGGGGTAGCAGAAGAACAGTCAATTTTCCAGTTGGGAGGAGACAGCGAATGAACATTTTATGACTTAATTAGGCAACACAATGTTCAATAACTTTAGTGTTTTGTGCTTCAATTTGCAGTTTATAGTTCCTCTTTCACCATCCCCCCCGCTACCCCTGAAGAAGAGCTATACTCAAATAGCACTAAGGATAGTATTTCAACACCTGCTTGAAAGAAACTGCTGGAAAATCATTTCTTTGGTTTGAATCCTCAGTGAAATACTCGTTAAACAGCAGATCAATGTGATGTTGAAGGAATAATAAAGCGCCACACGTATCAAAAAATCATTTTGCGATTACCAAATAGTGATTTTTACCGAATCGCTATTTGGTGGTTGCAAAATTATACGCATATAAGGGATCACCAAAGATTTAGTGATTCCTTAATATTAACAAATAGCAATTCGCTAAATAGGTAATACTACTCTATTCATTCCTATGGGCCTAAAGGCCCATAGGTGCGAATGGTTTTTCATTAGCTAATTTGCGATCACCTAATTGGTAATTGAAAATCAGGTAATGCACAGCCATGGGTGCCTGGGGGCCTGAGGCTCCCCTGAAGAACCTCCTCAAAAAATTGTTCAACTGTAAAGAACTGCATGGCATTTTCCAAAATTTTCATGTGGTTACCATCGACTTGAAGTTAATGGTAATAGCATTTTCCTAAATGCAGTTTTCATTTAGAAAATGCTTGGTACATGTGCTAAGGAAATTTGCTGAATATCAATTCCCTTTTTGTATTCGCAATTGTAGGTAATCGCTGTTTTTGTAATTACCTAACCTTTGACTACAGAGCTTTTCATACATCTTGAAAGGCTATTTTGCATTCACAAATGGCCTAAATCACCGATTCACACCATATTCAAATGCAAAATTGTTTGATAGATGTGACACAAAATGCTTTCTAAAACAATGAAATTCCTGAAGTTTTATTGAATGTTTAAAGTGAAGCATTGATCAAGTTTATTTTCCCGTGGTGCCGAGCTAGAGGTTCTGAATTCCTTAGACCCCTCTTCCAGGAGCTACACAATTACCTAGATCAGGGATAATAGACTTGAGGGACACAACAAATATTTTCTAAGATTAAGCTTGTACATTTAAAAATACACACAGTTCAAATAGGGTGTGCTGTAAAAATTCAGGAACTCGCTTTTTTGCATGATGTGATAAATGTCAGCATCCCAGTGGGTGATTCTATGAAGTGTGACATACAACTGGAAATAACGGGCCTGGTGTTACTGCATCTAATAATTTCAGGTGTAGGCAGGAATACCAGTCTACTCAGAAGGTCTTATTCCTAAAGGTAAATTTGGTCACAAACAAAAATGTAGTACCAAATATACCTTTTCTCTACCTGCCATTAATTCACTGAGGGATTCCTGGCAAGCCTGGCCCCATTTATGGGGTGGAGATCTTTGCAACACCTGTTGAGTCTTTGCAGCCGTAATTTCTACCCATACTTGAGAAGTAGGTATACCAAGTTGTGGTTTCCCTTAAAAGTTTGCCAACACTCAGAAAGCTCCTACCACTGTGGAATTCCCAAATGGATAAACCCAAGATTAATTGAGGGAGTAGAGAAAGGAAATATTTTTCCCTGTGGATTGTTTTCTCCATTTGTTCAAGGAATCATACTCCCACTATGCAGTCTATATGAACCACGTTTTAACCTTTATCTGCATGAACAAATTATGACATTTTATAAAGTTAAATCTGCTTTTCAGTCAGTGGTTAATTTGCAGAAAAATAAGTGCCGAGCTCTCATCAGGAGGCAGCTTGCACCAGTCCATTTCTCCTGTTAGCGCTGCCTAAAAGAGAACCTACTACTAGCCATGAAAGTGGGGAGAGGATATGGCATAATGGCCAGAGTTACCAACTTCGGAGCAGGGGAACCAGGTTCGAGTCTTGGTGTTAGCTCAATATCCTGTGATGCTGGGTAATCACTTAATCTGCTTATAAATTAATGTGTCTTTAACTGGTGCTCATGAAAAGCGCCGGTGTTGGTGATTAAGTGCCGGTGCTGAGCACTGGAAACCATTGCCTCAAATTAACTACTGGTTCCAGTTTCTCCATTCGTGAGCTATTAATCGACTTTGGCAACCTTAACATCCCCTATCAACTGATAGATGATATTTCTTCTTCAATGCTAGGCCATGCTTTTTTGATTTACAGAATCTGCTAAATAAAACTAAAGAAAAGACAATCTCCCCATAGAAATGACTAAGAAAAATTGTAGCAATGTTGAATAAATGTATGAAAAAATGTAAACAAATATTAAACATATATTGTGATATAAATTAAATAATAGTATAAAATATGTACATTATTTAACCTACACATAAAAAACATGTTAAAATCTTGTAGAAAATATGTATATAAAACAAATTAAAAGTGGTTAAAAACTGTTGAGCAATGCAAAATTATAGTTAAAAATGTACAAAATACAATACCTTGTAAATATAATTTACATATTTTTTAAAAAATTACAAAGAAATATTTTATTTATTTATCTTTATAAAAATGTTGTTTTCAGATACAATATATATCATTAAAAAGGACAAAATATAAAGAAAATAAATGTGAACAATGTGTGACTTCTTTACTATACAAAACTATCTAATTATTATTACTATTGTTTAAAAACACACAATAATTATTTTGTATTACTAGTGAACGGCAATAGTAATGAATTGACACAAAATATGCCTACTACATACAAAAAAGTAAAAGAATTCAAAATAAAATTATACAAATAAATAATCACACTCCAACATAAATCATTTGTAAATAAAATTGTTCAGTACTAAAAGGGTGAAAATTACTATTCCCACTGCAATGTAAACACATTTATGGAAAGTGTTGGACACTAAAAGGATTACATTTATTAATCACACTCCAATCTAAACCAATTTGAGAAAGGCGATGGACATTGAAGGTGTGAAATATACTATGCCCACTGCAATCTAAACTTATTTGGGAAAGGCATAGGACACTAAAGAGGTGACATTTCCTATCCCTACTCCATTCTAAACCAATTTGAGGAAGGTGTTGGATACTTCAGGGGTGACATTTATTATTCCCACTCCAATCTAAACCAATGTGGGGAAGGCGTTGGACCCTAAAGGGGTGACATTTACAATTCCCACTCCAGTCTAAAACAATTTGAGGAAGGAGATGGATACTGAAGAGGAGAACTTTACTATTTCCAATCCAATCTCTACCAATTTGAGGATGTTATTGGGCCCTAAGGGGGGGAAATGTACTATTCCCACTCCAGTCTATATCAATTTGAGGAAGGTGTTGGACAATAAAGGGGTGACATTTATTATTCCCACTCTGATCTCTACTAATTTGAGAAAAGTGATGGACACTAAAGAGGTGACATTTACTATTCCCACTCACATCTAAACCTATTTGGGGAAGGTGTTGGACAGTAAAAGTGGGGGCGGAAATGTACTCTTCTCACTCCAATCTAAACCAATTTAATGAAAGTGTTGTACACTAAAGGAGTGAGCTTTGCTTTTTCCACTCCAATCTAAGCCAATTCAGAGAAGGTATTGCACACTAAAGGTGTGACAATTGGTATGCCTACACCAAGCTAAACCAGTTTGGGAAAGGAGTTGGACACTAAAGAGGAAGAATTTACTATTCCCACTCCAATCTCTACCAATTTGAGGAAGGTGTTGGATGATAAAGGGTGATATTTACTATTTCCACTCCAATCTAAACCAATTTAAGGAAAGTATTGTCCTCGAAAGGGGTGACATTTAATATTCCCAGTCCAATCTAAGCAAATTTGGGGAAGGTGTTGGACAATAACGTGGTGGCATTTAATACTCCCACTCCAATCTAAATTAAATTAAGGAAAGTGTTTTACACTAAAGGAGTGATATTTACAATTCCCACTCCAATCTAAAACAATTTATGGAAGGTGTTGGACACTAAAGGGATAACATTTCCCATTCCCACTCCAATCTGAACCAATGTAAGGAAGGTGTTGGACATTAAAGGGGTGAAATGTACTATTACAATTACAATACAAACCAATTTGGGAAAGGTGTTAGGCGCTAAAGGGGTGTAATTTACTTTTCCCACTCCAATATATGCCAATTTGTGAAAGGCATTAAAAACTCAAGAGGTGACATTTACTATTCCCACTCCAAACTAAACTAATGTGGGAAAGACGCTGGAAACGAAAGTCGAAAATTTACTATTACCACTCCAATCTAAATCAGTTTGAGGAAGCCATTGGACACTAAAGGAGTGAAATTTACTATTCCTACTCCAATCTAAACCAATTTGGGGAAAGACTTTGGGCAACAAAATTGTGACATTTACTTTTCCCACTCCAATCTAAACTATTTTAAGGAAGGTGTTGGACTCTAATGGAGTGACATTTAATATTCACACTCCAAACTAAGCCAATTTGGGGAAAGTGTTGGATACTAAATGGATGAAATGTACTATTCCCACTTCAATCCAACCATATTAAAGGAAGGGTAACATTTCATAACCCTGCTTCAATCTAAGGATATTTTAAAAAACTGCTGAATGCTAAAGATGTAAAATTTACAAAACCCACTTCAATATAATTTTGTTATAGAAAGTAATACAAATTAATCAGTTAAAGAAAGCTATCAATACTCCATAATCATACACATTTAAAAAACATGTATTAAATATAAATAAATTCTAAAAAAACTAACCTAAACTACAAACCAATATAAATAATTTGTTAATATTAATATATACGATTTTTGTTGAATTCTTTTACAAACGTTCCAAAACTATAAACCACAAACTAACAAATTAACAATTTTAAAATTAACAATCATTAAGGCACTGATTATTTTTTTAAATATTTTTTGTAAAATGTAAAATAAATGTTTGAAATACAATTAAAATTAAAAAAAATATATTAACAGATTTCTTTGTTTTAAAAATCATTAATTGAAAATTCTTATCCATTAATGTATATCTAAATGAAAAACTGTTTGCTAAATATTTAAATTATTTTGAAATATATCTAATATATAAAGTTGCATGTTTCAGAATTTGTAAAATTCTTTTAATTTTCAAATATACATATTTTAAAAATCTCACCAACCTTACTTCCTAAACCCCAATATCCCACTTCTGTGAAAAAACACTAAACAATTATTAATGTATATTGATGCTATTAAGGGCCTCATTACGATGTTGGGCAGTAAAAACTCCACCTGACATCGTCTTGGTCAAGGGACCGTCCAACACCCGGGAAGAGCCGCCCTTGGGATTACTGGCCGCATTCCAATTGTCTGACGGGCTCCCCAAGCCCATCAGAAGCCAGTCGGAATGACCATTTGCATTCTTTCCGTACCGACTCCATTATAATGGGATGGTTGGAAAGGAATCCGGCTGGCATATTACGATGCGCTCAGAACGGCTCCGACCGATTATCGGAGCTGTTTCTGACTGCATCATAAGTAGGCAGTAAATATACCAATTTTAAAAATCTTATAACAAAAAATTTAGCTTACTAAAAACACTATTCTAAAAAATATAAACAGATACACAAAAACACAATACAAAGGATTAAATACTAATTGACACTTACCAATGATATTGCATACATCATTTTCTACATTGATATATTTTACAGCGATATTAAATCAGCACCAATAATAATATTTTACCTTCGATATTCCTGTTGGCAAAACTTTTGGTGTCCCTATATTCTTGACGCAACATTTTTGTATCACAATATTATTTTTGCAATATATATCCAAACATCCAATATATCTGACAATAACTGATTTTTTCTTGTTTTTTTTAATAAAAATCCACCTCTAAGCTCATCACTTCACTTTGCTCTTTCAATGGTACTCCTAACACCAGTGACTACTATGTCTGTTTTGGTTATCTATTCTTTTAAAGTCAATGTGGAAAGCACTACTGCCATGGTTCACTTCTGCCAGCAGCATACTTTTCATCTGCATCCAAATAACGCTAGCTGAAGAAAAAACACCTGATATTGCACAATTATTTCTTTCAAGCCACTCAACTTTCAGTCAGGTTCTCAAGGCTGTGAAAAATGACTATTTTCATTCTAGTTATTTCGCTTTCCCCAAAAAGCTATTTCCTCACTAATGTACATCATTTTTTCTGGTATAGCCAGAGCCACTGACATTTTGTGGCAGGAGAGTGCCAAATTATGTGTCAGGGTTGAGTAAATTCTGCTGCAAGAAAACACAAATTATACGGCATAATGTGATACATTTTGTAATAATATTACTTCATTATTTCATCATTTCTAAACTTGGCAACACTGTCTGGGCACTGATTGCACCTCATCAGTACCAGATTAACACCCAAATATAGCAAAAAGCAACAAAAAGATGACCAATCCAGTATTGCAAAGTGCCTTCCAGTGCGTGGAAAGAAGTGTCACTGCATGTTTAGTAACTTTTGAACTGTTTGAGCTAGAAAAACATATTTTTGGGTGTAAAATCTGCAGATTATGATGCAGATTATGGATTATGTGGCAAATGCAGCAAATCTATAACTATGCAAAATTCACAGTGGCCACACAATCGTAGAATTCCCGTGGCCCTGGGTATAGCTACCGATCTTTTTACAAAACATTTGATGACTTTTGTCTCCCTTATAGCCATAGTCTAATTTTTTCTCTATGATCTGCAAACTTCTATAGTGTTCAAACTCTTCCTTTTCTTACATCCATACAGTTTACTTATTACCAAGGTTTGTTTTGATACTTTTAGATATTTCTACAGTTTGTGATTCTCCTGACCCCACATTGAACTATCTTCTATTTGTAAGGTAAATATCTCTGGCTCTGTTTACGAGTGGGCCTGCACCTTTACAGTCCCAGTTTTCTTAGTATCATGAACAGGACTACTTTAATCCCTATTTGTAGTGTAAAAGAAAAACAGAATGCTTGGTATGCCCTGTGAGTGTTAACGTGTGTTTAAGGCTAAATAGTGAACCATCAAGAAACAAATGTGCGTCAATTGCTGTTTCATTGGATCAGAGCCTCAGCTCTTAATCAATTAGAGCATGTAAGTCTAAAAAGCATACAGTAGTGTGTCATAATTATACAATTTTTTTCAACACAAGTGATTGAAAGCAGGAACACGTAACTCAGAATGAAAGTAATATTTTCCAATAAGCAGGTGCCAAGAACCTCTTGTGAGAAGAAATGTGAGGAGACATCGCCAAACTGATTCAGAAGACACAGAGAGCAGATGATGCTACTATTTTCTAAAATTTCCACTTCAGTTTGCCATTCCTCAAAAGGAGGCTTTACTTAACACAAAGTACAGAAAATATGCAATTGTACAACATGAAGTACAATGGCTGCAGTGCAGTAGAAATTCTGGGTCCAAACTGGGGTGGCATTTTGAGCAAAAGAACAATGTATTTAACCCAGATCTCTTGACTGGGTATGAGTGTTTGAAAAGTTTCAGCACTCGGTCCATCATCTTGTGTTTGCTATATTGCAGTACAGAGAGCCACTAATTGGTCAGTAGCCGCCCAGTAACTGTTGAACTGCTGAACATTTACTGCTTAAGTAATCAAATTGATGATGGGCCTATGGATAACTCTGTGCAACTGACATTGAAGCAACATTGGATGTCGCAGCTTCAGGGATTGCTGTCTCAAGAGGGGATGAGGCATCTAGCGACTTGCCATGTCAGGAGGGGGTACTCATCTTGGAAGGATCAAAAGTCATGTCTGCTGATTTTGGGGAGGGTAGAATCATCAGGGTAGCAGGTATTGGGGGAGGCCTCGCAGGAGCTCTATGAGACTCAAGAGGCACTTGAAGCCTTAATTTCTATCTCTGAGGCATCGGAGGTTGATGAGGAAAATATGGAGGGGAGGCATGAGATTCAAGATTCACAGAGGGTGGAACTACTTCTGCCTAGCACTACCTCTTGAGATACACTGCTTCAGGGAACTAAGGTTGGCCAGTCTGCTGTGTTCACTGTATATGATAAACATACCACTGGGCAAGTGGGAGAAGTTGCTGGTGCACGTGGTTGATGGTGGAACTCTAGATCTAGACTGGTCAGGGGAGGAGGAAGACTTGCTATGGGACCCTGAGGAGTAGAGCTCTCCCCTACAATTAAGAAATCTCATAAGTCACTGGAAACAGTGCTACGGACCTTTAAAGTAGGGGAGGAGGGCACAGACAATAAGAAAGGCATGCTAGGACCTGGTATAAAAGCAGACAGAGTGTCTGGAGAATCAGCTGCTATAGGTCCAGCTGAGCCCTCTCTGTTAGAGATATATGAGCTTATACAGACTTCCAGGGATGAGAATCATAAGGACAATCTTTCACTAAAAGCTACTCATCTCAAAATGCAAGTTGTGCTCCACAAGATGTCCAGAAATATAGACATCCTATAAACTTTGATTACTGAGGTTGAAACCAAACAGAGCAACTTGAAGGAACAGACTCAAAGTCATCAATGCCAGATGGAGCTTCAGGGATCCAAACTTATGCAGCAGACAGCTTGAGTTGAGGACATGGAGAATGGTCTCCATAGGAATAATCTGCGGATTCTGGGGATACCAGAAGGGAAGGAATGTGATGATACTAGATCTTTCGTGGTCAAACTGCATTTCCACATTTGGCTGACTAATAATTAGCCAGTGCTATCCAGAGGGCACATAGATTCCTGTTTCATAAACCTGGTAGAGGCTGAAGGACCCAATACCCACGGGTCATTTTGATGTATGTTGGCAAGATTATTCCAAGACAACCTATCCATAGAGCTGCCCACCGTAGATCAACGGTTGGGTCTTGAATTCTATGTGAGTCCCTAATTTTGCAAAAAAACTGTGGCCCGTGGATGGCGGCTACGCAAGTTAATCCCGTACCTACAGACAGTGGGAGCAACAGTGTTTTTGCTTGAACCTGCTATGCTGAAGATTAGCTATAAGGGCAAGAATTACTTTTGTAATTATGTGCCCCATGTTAAGGGTGTAATGAATCAGTGGTCAAAGACAACCCCATCATGGAGTGAGAGTTCTATTGGTCAGGGCCCAGTTTGAGAGATAGATATTCTCACAACTCATAACCTGGAATATGTGCTCTCCCTTTCTTGTCAGAATTCACTGTCTGCTCGCAGGAACGTCAGAGACATGAAGCACAATTCACTACTTCCCCAAACCACCTATTGCACCCAACCAAGTCAAAGTGTCAATTGTAACCTGGGGAAGAAGGCTACCAAAACAAGGAATAGGGTAAAGGTCCCTTGTCGATACTCCCAGTGGCACCGGACCCGTCAGGACGAGGAACACGGCTATGGGAAGTGAATAAATACAAAGAATTAGTTAATATACAAGACTAGACTCTTCAGTTTATGTCTCCCTTTTAATCTCCTTATGGAATGTCTTCCTACCTTGCACTAATGAGACTTAACTCTTGAATATGTGTGAGACTCCTATCAGATTCTGAAATGAACAAAAACAATACTAAGGAATGCAATTCTTGTAAATAAATAACAGGAAAACAGGTAAACTTCTGTATAGAACTTAAAGCCCACCTTATGTTGCATTTGATTGATAATTAGAAGTCTGACACCACCGAGTAAGAAACAAAAAGTAACCTTATCTTCAGGTATATCTTTTCTTTTTTGTTATAGGTTTCATAAAGATAAAAGGGACGGATCCCCACAGTGCCAGGAGCAGGATTAGGTAAGTAAAATCAAATGCTGGTAAATAAAATAAAAAATAAAAAAAGGGCAGCGCGAGAGTGCTGTTACCGTTACAACTTAGAATGTCTTTCTTTTGTTCTGTTGCAGGTTCTCAGATGCTCTATAAGGAAGATGCTGTAAAGCATTCCAACCAGGACCGCCGTCCGAAGCTGCCGCAGGAGCACCGATCAAGTAGACCTACAGATGCGACGAAGAAGACACCGCTGACAATGTCACCCGGAACCAGGACCGCCAATAGATGCTGCCGTAGGAGCGCCGACCAGGGGAAATGTACGCGCGACGTCCGTGGAGGAAGATCTGCAAACTGATGCTGCCCCGAGCACCAAAATCACTGAGTAGGTGCCGCGTCCAGGAAACTCAGGTAAGTTGAGGTGATGTACCTTAGAATGTCCAGAAGAGCGCGAAGCGTCAGCAGTTGAGGGAGGCTAGGCTTTGACTCACCTGACCTCCCTCCGCGCATGCGTCTGGGCGAGCGGCGGCTGCCATGTTTGTAGTTCACCGGGATTGGAACCGGCAGCCTCGACATTTCTCTTCCTTCTTCTCTTCACTGCTTGGGTGTCTATTTTGGGCCCTGTGGAAACAGTTTAGTGACTCCTGACTTCATGGATTAGTTTACCTCTCTTTCGCAAATTTGTTTTTTTTTTTGTTCTTTATGATTTATGATTTTTAGTCTTGTGATAGGCTGGGGTGGACCAGTGGTGGCTCCACTATACTAGCAGCGGACACTAGCAGATGACTGTCTAGGAAGTTTTGATCATACTGTCATCAGTGTGGTCAATAATTTGGTTGGTGTATTAGTGATGAGTTGGGGTAGGAAATAGGAAGAAGGACAAAAATCTTTTTGAGTGTCATAGTAAGAAATGTGTACAATAGGTGTGCGGGATAGGGTGTAGGCAAACAAAAAAAAGCAAAAAATAAGAATAGAACATAGTGCTGTGTGGCTTTATCAGCGTCAGTCTTCTAGATGCTGTGAAGACTGTCAATGGGGACTGATAAGGTTACGACTGGTATCCAAGATGTTCATATAGTTATCTAGAATTTTAACAGTTTATGAACATGTTGAGAAGTAGCGTTGATGAGAGAAGAACTTCAAACAATTATACCTCACATTATATGTCTCAGGAGACGCATTTGCCACCAAAGACAAAGAAAAAGTTATGCAATCTAGGGAATAAACCATTGGTGATAGCTTTGATCGACAGACCTCAGCGAGGTGTAGCTCTTCTGGTCTCCAATGCTGAGTGGCAAGTTAGGGATTCCAGGAGGGACACGGGGACGACGGCTGATCGCATGGGTGAGCGGAAATCGTACACAGGTCACTATATATAATAGTTATGGTCCTGATATAGACGACCCTAGCATATTTAATTTCTTATTCCTGGAACTTCATTGATGGCCTGAGCCACGTATGTTGTGTAGGGTTTTTACTATGAGTATGGAACCTAGAATTGATGCTCTTCCTGCAGAAGTGCATGATGGTAGCTGCAGCAATAAAATAAGAGCAGCTATCATCCAGATAATGGAAACCTATGGGTTAGTGAACACGTGGACATTTTGCCAACCAAAGGAACATGGTTTTACATACGTGTTTGCTGGGCACAAATCAGTTTTACTACTGAATAGGTTCTTGGTCAGGAACTCCATTAGTTCTAATATCTGTATCCAATTTAACACAAGGGTGCTAACTGACCAAAATGCAGTATCCTTATTCATAAAGGGCCCTATATGCTCCTTGAAACCCACCCCGGTGGACCTTTGACATGAAACGTCTGTTAGATAAACAGTTTATTGGTAGTGTGGAGACTAAGTTGAAGGAGTTTATAAATATAAATATGGGTTCAATATCTTCCTAATTTTTTGGGATACGTTGAAAGCTTACTGCCGGGGAGAAACAATGAGCTATGTGACTGGTAAAAGAAAGGATGAGAAGCCTATGAAGAATTACATGTACAGGCACCTGATTTCATCGGAAACAGAGTTAGGGATCTGTGTTAGCAAATCGTCAATGGAGGCTGCCATAGCGGTCTATGAGCAGATTCTTCCTACACAGAATCTGATCAAGAAGAGGATTTGGGACAGGGTTAATAAAAAGATTAGGGCTTATCAGCTGGATCAGTTTGAGAATTTCAAAGAAAAGGGCCGAGCATTGGTGCTTCAGATAAAGGCAAGTAACAATAAAAATTGGATTGTGAAAATTAAAACCTGGAGTGGGGTCTTTACCACAATTCCAAGAGAAATTAGGGAATTTTTTGAGATTAATATGCAAATCTGTACTCAGACATGAGCATCCCACCAATTGAGCAGATTGAGAAGTTTCTTATAGAATTCACTCTGTGGGCACTTACACCCACGCATTGGGAAGTTATTGAAGCTCCAATTACAGCCGGGGAGATTGTAAATTCTCTAATCCAGCTAGCAGTGGGAAAGGCTGCTAGCCCGGTATAGTTACCCCTTGAATTTTGTAGTACCTTTTGGAAAATATTGATCCCGGTTATTACCAAATTCTTGAACTCTGTTATTGATTGGGCAAATGTCCCAGTTCCATGGAGTGCATTATTATTCCAATTTCACTTATCAACTCAAATTCAAAAATATACTAACAAATATTAGCCCCACTGGCTGGCAAAATGTATTACATCTCTGGGAGACCTGATGCAGCATGGTTTATTCCGGGTAGGGATACAACCTCACATATTAATATGGTTATACCAATTCTGGAAGTTAATGGAGTACATGGGAGAAAGTTGGGGCTTATACAGTTAGATGCCCAAAAAAGCGTTTGATTTGGTTTCCAGGAATAATCTATGGCATTTAATATCACAAATGGGGTTTGACACTAATTTTAAATGCCAGGTAAAGTCAGTGCATGCGGTACTAGACCTGAAGGTATCAAAGCGCTTTACATGAGCACCAGTTACGTTACAGACATACACATTCATTTTTGTTAGGCACCGGGAGACTAAGTGATTTGCCCAGAATCACAGAATGCTGAGCATACCTGCGGAGACTCGAACCTGGTTACCCAGCTCTGAGGTAGACTGCCCTAGTCGTTAGGCCACATTCTCTGTGAAGGAGGGCAAAGCAACAGTATCTTCATACAACGAGGAACCAGGCAGGGTTGCCCTATCTCAAGCCTATTCGCTTTATAGCTCAATCCTTTTATACAGACCCTCAATCAAGCCAAGCACTTTAAAGCTATTGCGCAGTATAAAGTTGAGTTTAATGTACTGGCATATGCCGATGACATTGGCATACTCACATCCTCACCCTCTAAGTCGCTGCAGATTACAGAGGAGGTAGATTGTAAATTTGGAGATATCTCCAGCTATAAACTAAACATGAGACCTTTGTAATCCTGACGCATTACTTTGATATGCAAACAGACTCTCATATGGTTACAAGTGCAGAGTATTTAGGGGTACAGGTAACATTTCATTTGGAGGAAATTAATGACCTTAATTATAATACTACTCCAAGTCACTTAAAATATGTGAGAAATGGGATAGACTTCATCTTAGTCTCATAGGTAGATGCAATGTTTTTAAAATGGTAATCCTCCCTCGGTATCTATATCTTTTAATAGCCATACCCCTATATTTGACAATTAGCTTCTTTACTAAGGTTGAGAGAATCTGGATATCTGGATATATCATAAGCCCTCATATTCCATTCAAATTTTACAGTTACCACGAATGGAGGAAGGTCTGACTTTGTGGTCACAAAAACTTTATTATCTGGCTACGTTTACTTAAAGCTTGTATGCTGATATGGGAGGTACAGAGTGGCCACTAGGGGCAATCTTTGGGGACTACAAAGAAAATGGTCTGGTTATGAAATATCTAAATGGCCAGTGAGACACCGATTATTTCAAAGAACAGGATGCAGAGCTTGGCATGTATATCATTCAATATGGACTAAAATTAGGAAAATTGCAGGTTTTAGTAAATATCATCAGTATACCCTGATTGCTTACAACACTAATCTTCCAGATATTTTACACCACAGCTACATGTCTTGTTGGAGACAATATAACCTGGGACACATAATTGGGAAGTGGCGTATTCTTCCATTTGAACACATATGGAACACATATAAACACATATGTGAGAAGGGGTTGTCTAGTAAAGCTTTCCTTCAATATCTCAACTTTAGAAATTTTCTAACTACTATTTGCAGGTGCAAAATACATGTTTCTGGAATTTTTTATGAAGATGCCTAGGCAAGGACATAGCAAAATATAATACAGCGATCCAGACTGTTCTCAACGTTTCATGAATAAAAGTGCGCCATTTTAATGTCCTCAATGACTTTACACCACTCCTATTATCAAATTGGAATATAAGAGAGGACTCCCAGTGCTTTCAGTGTGGGGACAGGGGTGCTGACGTCATCCATATATTTGTAAATTATTCTCTGATTAGAAACTATTGAAGCTGGGGGGCGTGGCTTGACGCCCAAAGGAGATGGCAGACATGCCGCGAGCTCCATCGGACTGGCACAAAGAAAGTCCATTATGCGCGAGTTCCGGGACCCTGAAGCCATCTGAAAACCGGATATCACCTCCTGAAGCACTTCACTACTTACGAGCTGTGCGAGGGGCACACCAACTTTGTTTTCATTAGGTATTTTTACATTTCTGCTGTCACCAGAGAAGCGGCCGCCATTTTATGGCTCGCGTGTCAGAATCACCCGCCTTAACAAAGGGCTGCGGTGCGAATAGTTCACCTGCTATTAACTTGGCATCTAACAACCCATGGCTAAATGTCATTTAAGTTGGACTGGAGGCAACGTGTATCTATTTTTGTATTGACCGTTTTTCTCTCATCAAGTATGCGGTCGCAACGCTTGTCAATGCTGAAACATTAAGGCTGTACTAGCCGTTTAATTTGATTTTCTTTCTCCTACATTGTTTTCCTCATTGTGAAGTGTCGATGCTCAGCTGCAACAATGCTCACTCCTTAACGGTTAGTGTTTTGAGCCCCTTCTAATACGCCATTTCCTTTGTATGGCTGGGTTCTAATATCATTGTATGAGCTGTGGCTAGGACACTACAATGTTATAATGTCTATCTGCTTTTAAATCGACCGTTGCTCCTTCCTCACAATTGCGGTCGCAACGTTGACTATTTTTGAAGTGTTGAGGCTTCATACATTGTCTAACTTTATTGTTTTTCACCCCTCAACATTATCCTGTGTGCAGAACATCTCTACTTTCAACAACACGGGGCATTTTCATACTCAAGCATAATTGCTCGTTGTGTCATATAAGCCTGTTGTTCTTTGGTACGCCGATTATTTTTGTATTCCTTTTGTTTTTTAGCCTTCCTCTTCAATTATTTTGGCAGCTATCGGCTAATTTGAATTTTTCTCAGATTACCCTCACTCATTTTATGGGGAGGTTGCGAAGACTCTCCTCTTCTACTGCATCTTCATCTAACAAAATTAGCAAAAACCCTACAGTTTTCACCAAGTTTGCCACAATGGAGTCTGCCTCTGCCTCTTCACCAAAACCTGGTGCACCCACACAGATGCAGTTGATGGTACCAGTACCAGCAAATTCAGTCAAAGCTAACTCTAAACGCCTCAAAAAAGATCCTCCCTCACATGCAAAATCACCACCTCCTGCGTCATTAGATTTACTCTTGGAGGAAATATGGGCCTTAAAACCTTTTATGTAATGGACAAATTCAAAACTTCAATTTTTGACTGATTGATGGTCCCAAGAGACTTGTGGCGGTGGAGCAGAGTGTTTCTTCCTATAATGTGACTGAATTTAAAGTATATTCTCTTCAATCACAGTTATCTCTTCTTCAGAAGCATGTCGAAGATTTAGAAAACAGAAATCGAAGAAACAACCTACGCATTTATGGCCTATCAGAGAACAAGGAAGGGGCTGACCCTATCTCCTTCTTCAAATCTTTTCTGCCTAAACTGCTGGGTTTGCCTGTGGAAACGGTCCTAAATATACAACATGCTCATCGGTTGGGCCGTCAACACACTGATATCTCTACTCCTAATCACCCAAGAGGCGTTGTTTTGTATTTCTTGGAGTATACTTATCAGCTTCTAAAAAATCAACACGTATCTCTTGGTTGGGACACTCGTTGTTTTTCTCACAGGACTATGCTAAGAGTACTGCTGACCGACGTAGAGACTTTCTAAAGATGAGACCTGACCTCTGTGATCTTGGAGCTAGATATGTCCTTTTTCATCCCTGTCTTTTTAAGGTCACATACAAGAACAAAACAACTACCTACGAAGATCCTTTCAAATTGAAAAGCTTTCTCAATTTTGTAAAGCTGATACTATGGATACGTCCAGTGCTTCCACCTCTCAATGTGGCTGATTATAATGAGTTGTTTATTGTTGTTGGCCTTTATTCCTTTCACATTGTTGAATAACATGTTCCGTCTTTTCTCTACTTTATCATTCTAGATGTTCTGTGTTAATTATGAACCTTTTTGTTCTTAGTTTTTACAGTTTAATTGTATTCTTTTTCCCCTTTAGGTGCCCCCGTTGTGTGTGTATTCATCCTGTTGTCTCACACCATGTAATATCCAGTCATACATGTGCCTTCTTTCGTGAGTTCCGGTTGCACCGCCCTTCCATGTGGTTTCACCCTCTCATTTTTGGACATTTGTAGGTATACGTCTTTCCCTTTTTGTTCTTCTACTCCTTTTTTCTTATGCTATTTCTCTTCTCAACCTGTACTCATTCTTTCCTTATTTGGTTTCTCATTTCTCAATCTGTTTTCTTAAGCTTCCTTCTTTGGTGCATTCTCTTTTCGCTTTTTCTCTATTATTCTCCAGACTAAAGAGACTTGTCTTTCTCTTCCTATCACCTTATTTTTCTCAATTTCTGCTGACTTAGACTTTTTTATATCCTCTTCCCTTTTTTCTTCATCCCCTTCCTTTCATTTTTTCCCATCTTCTTACTTTTTTTCCTATTCTTTCTCTCATTCTTCATTTCTGATGCTTCTCATGATTTATCGAGTCTTTACTGGGTCTGGTTTAAGTCAAATTGTTCTCTCTATTTTCACCTTCAATATCTTCGTACCCAATAGAAGGTTTTATCCAATGCTTTATATACTTATTGCTGTTGAATTTTTCACAAGTATTATTGCTCACAATGTACAGAGTTTTACTGGTTCACTTATGTTTTTATTACCTTTATTTCATATATATTTTTGAATAGTCACATGGAACGTCAGAGGCTTGAACTCCCCTATTAAACAACAGAGAGTCTTATCCCACCTATCCAAACTAGATGCTAACATTGCGTTACTACAAGAATCACATCTCACCGAAGGCGATTCACTAAAACTCAAAAGAAATTTGGTGAAGTCTTTTTCTCGCCAGAAGATGGTAAAATGAAAGGGGTTATAACTCTCTGTCACAAAGCATTGAATGCCAAGCTTGTCTCTCAGGAATCCGATACAGAGGGTAGATGGGTTTTCACTAACCTCTTGTTGGGGAAGACCCCCCTGTCCTGTCTTAACATTAATGGCCCTACTAATGGTGACGCCATGTTCTGGTCTCGTATCTAATCAATAAATAACCTGAATATTCAAGTTATGAGAACCTAACCTAGGGGTGTCAGGAAGGCACTTGTTTCCTGAAAGAACACCCAAGGAAAAGAAAGGGACAGGACAATTCCTTTCTTGAGTCCCCTCACTCACCAGGGTTTCCCCACGGTGACATGCTTCATCATTGGGGTCCTCTCAGTCCTCTACGGGCTGAGGCGTGCTGCGACTTGCGGATTACGTAGGAGCACTGAACAAGACTATGTGTGGTGCAAGTGTCGTGGTGTGGAGTGGTTTAAAGTGAATTAAAATAATCAACTAGTGGGCCAAATAAATTTTATTGTTGCTCCTAGCTAATTGGTTAAAAAAGTGGGTGATATGCTATAATAAACTACTTTAATGGGTAAGTGTACCTAGCATATGGTCGACTAGTTTCGAGCTTCCCTAGCTCTTCCTCAGGACTACACTGGGACCAGCCCAGTGCAAGTACCACTCCTAAAGGACCTGATTTGGTGCAAAAATAAGTGAAAAACCATACAAACGCTGCGCATAATTAGCATGCGTTAAGGAAAATACATACGTAATGTACGTCTAATGAGAATCTGTAGGATGAAAAACAGATGTTAAAGGAGAAAAGGCAGATTATGCTTATTGTCATAGGATAAAATGGTGGTTACACTATACACCAGTGTCGCAATGCTCAATATTCACGTATTCTTATTGTGCCACTGTGTAGCTCTCCAGACAGTACATCTTTCATGCTGGCGTCTAGCTATATCGTGAATAAAAGTGATCGTGAATGCACGAAGTGCACATTTAATAACACACACACAAAAAACAAAAAACATGCGTCTGACAAGACGAATTACACACAAGACTAACAATAGTACGATAATACATACATTTTAAAAGGCAAAACTGTGCCTCATGATCGACTGAGGGGGGGTTGGACACTCGTACACCTAGAATAAAGGTACAAGCGATATGGTAAACAAACTGGAGCGCCGTCTTGTTTGTAGACCTAGCGCGAGTAAAGAGAAATACGATGGAAACCCATCTGAGTTAATGATGGACAAAGGGCTTCCCACCGCTACGTGGTTACTCACTTGTACTCTTCAAGCCACCCACCAGAAACACCTACTGGAGACCTGCCTCGCCGACCGCATACTGAGTGGTTGCGAGCCGGGTGCCGAGATATCTACCTGGTTGGGGATATGAAAAGCAAGGAAGGACTTGCCGGTTGCGGTCCTCTTCCGTGGCCGCCATCTTGGAGCAGGTACAAGTCTTTAATGTAAATGGAAAATGGAGAGAGAGAACTCCATTGTTAGCAGAGGATTGAGAGTCATTTTTCATCGGCTCCAAATTGCACAAATTAACGGACAAGGCTAGGGAGCCATTGGGCGTTATGTCTCTTAGTTAAGAGTGAAGAGAAGGAAATAGTTCAGCCATCATAGGTCGGGGAAAGAGTATCAGACAATACCATACATACTTACTTTCAAGTAAGCGGTGGGAAGCCCTTTGTCCATCATTAACTCAGATGGGTTTCCATCGTATTTCTCTTTACTCGCGCTAGGTCTACAAACAAGACGGTGCTCCAGTTTGTTTACCATATCGCTTGTACCTTTATTCTAGGTGTACGAGTGTCCAACCCCCCCTCAGTCGATCATGAGGCACAGTTTTGCCTTTTAAAATGTATGTATTATCGTACTATTGTTAGTCTTGTGTGTAATTCGTCTTGTCAGACGCATGTTTTTTGTTTTTTGTGTGTGTGTTATTAAATGTGCACTTCGTGCATTCACGATCACTTTTATTCACGATATAGCTAGACGCCAGCATGAAAGATGTACTGTCTGGAGAGCTACACAGTGGCACAATAAGAATACGTGAATATTGAGCATTGCGACACTGGTGTATAGTGTAACCACCATTTTATCCTATGACAATAAGCATAATCTGCCTTTTCTCCTTTAACATCTGTTTTTCATCCTACAGATTCTCATTAGACGTACATTACGTATGTATTTTCCTTAACGCATGCTAATTATGCGCAGCGTTTGTATGGTTTTTCACTTATTTTTGCACCAAATCAGGTCCTCTAGGAGTGGTACTTGCACTGGGCTGGTCCCAGTGTAGTCCTGAGGAAGAGCTAGGGAAGCTCGAAACTAGTCGACCATATGCTAGGTACACTTACCCATTAAAGTAGTTTATTATAGCATATCACCCACTTTTTTAACCAATTAGCTAGGAGCAACAATAAAATTTATTTGGCCCACTAGTTGATTATTTTAATTCACTTTAAACCACTCCACACCACGACACTTGCACCACACATAGTCTTGTTCAGTGCTCCTACGTAATCCGCAAGTCGCAGCACGCCTCAGCCCGTAGAGGACTGAGAGGACCCCAATGATGAAGCATGTCACCGTGGGGAAACCCTGGTGAGTGAGGGGACTCAAGAAAGGAATTGTCCTGTCCCTTTCTTTTCCTTGGGTGTTCTTTCAGGAAACAAGTGCCTTCCTGACACCCCTAGGTTAGGTTCTCATAACTTGAATATTCAGGTTATTTATTTATTTATGTATACAATGGGAGGGTGAACCTAACCGTTAAAAACCTCTCCTTCCCCCGTCTTTTGATATATGTTAATTACAGCACGCAGCTGAGGGAATCTGAATCTTTATTACAGAATCCTAGTCTGACATCCAACATTACACACCAAACTTACACGTTTCACAACCATGGCTGAAGTTACGGGCCTCACTTACTCACAAGAAGAGGTAGACAGAATCATAGCGTCTATGCTACCTCTAGCTGGAACTAACACCAGAGATACCACCGAAGCAAGCCAATGCTGGGATGAACTAACAGAATTGAAACGTGAACAGATAAAAACACTAATACATGGGATCATGATGACAGAGTATGTGAGAGCCAACATTGCACCGCGTGGATTAATAGTCAGAAATGAACCCTTCATTTTTCAAAATGATAAACTATTCAAGAAAGACTGGTCTCTAATATCATGGCACTGTACCAGGGATTGGTTAGTGCTAATTATCAAAACAGCTACACGTTTGTCTGAAGAAATGAAAATTGGAATCCATGATCTTGAGATTCGTCTAAAAACCTATCAAACTACAGCTGAGTTAAAAAAACGATTGGAAGAACTCAACAAAAGCATGGCTGAATTTGAAATAGGATTGAAAGATGCCAAGTATATCAAACTAAAGAAAGACCAAAAGAATTTTTCTCAAGAGAAAATGTACCCCTATACTAGAGATGACTACACCCCATCCAACCGCAACCCGGGTTACAACACGGACAGCGAGGGCTCAGATACAGGCTCTGATTTTTCAGACCCTGGTGGTAATTACATCTCCACAAGCCGAAACAGACGACCAAGAGGAGGGCGTCCTAGGAACAGAGGTGGAGCAAGGTTTGGCTGGTCCCCATTCCAAAACGCCCCACCGTATGGGCCTCCGCCCCCGCAATTCTTCTATGGACCGCCACCATTTCAGCAACCATATCCTCCACAACCCTACCCCTATTGGGAACCTCAGAACCAAGAACAAAACCAGTCTTTTTTAGGAAGAGGAAAAAATCCCCCAAGAGGAAAAAACAGACGTGGTCAGCAAGTACAATGGGCTCAGCCACTGGAATCAGTGAGGAGTCATACACGGAGCATGGGCCCACCGAATTTGCCCTCAACGAGCAACAACCTAGCCTGATAGTCAACCTATCCAACCAATCCTTGACACCGATTCAGGAAAATGTGTTGGAGAAAGGCTTAGGTTTTGTACCCACAGCGACATTGGATAAATTCAAACTGATCTGCGAATTGAAAGAATTGATACGCAGAATCAAGTTGGAAGTATTTTTCAAAGACAAAGAACAAGACCTCACATCTAAGACAGACACAGGATTGCACAAGAAATCAAACTTCACACCACCACCTAATACCCTCCCTATTGAGTTACTAGCATTTGAAAAAGCGGTAATGAAGGAGATTAGGGAGTTGGACCCAAAATCTATAAGAGTTTTTCATAATACGAGTAGAATTGAACAAGAGGCGATTCACCAACTCTCAAAGGACAAAACTATCACGATCAAACCTGCCGATAAGGGGGGAGCTATAGTCCTACAAAACACATCTGATTACCAAACTGAGTGTCTCAGATTGTTGGACGACAGAAGGAACTACCTAGCTATACCAACTAACCCAACTGAACGGCTGAGGATAGAGATTGCAAACTTGGTCGAAGAATCTCTGATTAATGACTGGATTAGTAAGAAAGAAGCAGACTTTCTAGAAAACAAGCAACCAGTCATTCCTTATTTCTACACTATCCCTAAGATACATAAGTCTATGGTCAAACCACCTGGCAGACCCATAGTTTCAGGGATCGGTTCTATTTTGGAACCTCAAAATCCGCAAGTCGCAGCACGCCTCAGCCCGTAGAGGACTGAGAGGACCCCAATGATGAAGCATGTCACCGTGGGGAAACCCTGGTGAGTGAGGGGACTCAAGAAAGGAATTGTCCTGTCCCTTTCTTTTCCTTGGGTGTGCTTTCAGGAAACAAGTGCCTTCCTGACACCCCTAGGTTAGGTTCTCATAACTTGAATATTCAGGTTATTTATTTATTTATTTATGTATACAATGGGAGGGTGAACCTAACCGTTAAAAACCTCTCCTTCCCCCGTCTTTTGATATCTGGTCTCGTATCTCTCAGTTATTGCTCAAGTAACCGTAAGAAAACTTCATTCTCGCAGATGATTGCAATCAAGTGATGGATCTATTGATTGATAGAAATTCTAAATCCCCCTTTAACCCAAACACGTCATATAAAGCTTTCATACAAACTATTCAACAGAGAAATGTATTGGACTCATGGCGCCTCCGCAACCCATCCACAAGAGAATACTCCTTTTTCTCCCCTCCACACAAAACACAACCTCGAATCGACCATATTTTTATTTCACGAACCAACTCCCAATCCCTGCGTTCTGCAGACATAGGCCCTATTCTCATTTCAGACCGTGCACCTGTCTCGATTCAACTGGACATTTTGAACCAATCCACATCACCCAAAAAATGGCGCTTCAACAATTCCTTACTCCTTGACCCTAATTTGACTTTTATCTCTTTCTCTTAAGAATGTTTTTCCATTAATTTAACTAATGATGTCTCCTTCCATACAGTATGGGATGCCTTTAAAGCCACTGCCCAAGATTTTATCATTAGATTTGTGTCAAATAAACTTAAAGCTTCTAGCATACTACATAATACACTTCTTGCTAAGATTAAAAAACTTGAACAGTCCTTCCATATCTCCAAATTGAAGGATTCCCTTAAAGATCTCATCGATGCAAAGATCACCTTTAATGAATCTATTACTGAGCAGGCCTCCAGATTCTTACTTAAATCCTCAGCGAAATACCATGGGGGTCAAAACAAATCAGGCAAACTTCTAGCCAACTACCTAAAGATTAAACAACATAAACTCCACATTGATTCTATTATAGATGACAACCAAACACCGAAACTCAAAGATCCTGAAATACTCCAAGAATTCGGACACTTCTATAAATCCCTCTATACACCAGAAAACACACCCTCAGATACAGACCTTTCCCTATATTTTTCCACAATTCAAAAGCACATTAATCCCCAACTGGATTTAGCACCTTTGGAAGCTGACCTTACGCAAACAGAATTGTTAAACCCCTTAAAAACCCTTTAAAAAGACAAGGCCTCTGGCCCTGATGGCTCCACAGTGGAATTGTATTTGGCTATAAACGGAACAGAGGATAAGGTGAGATATTACTCTTAACCAAATATACCTTCAAAGATGATTTTAATATCTCTAATTTCACTTGGAACTCTAAACATATAAAATATCTTGGCATTTGGTGTTCACCCTCTATAAAGTCATCTATCTCTCTAAATATGGACAAATGTTCTGTCAAACTTAAATCACTAACTGCAAGATGGCATCCCCTTCATCTCTCTTGGTGAGGTCGCCTTGACACAATTAAAATGATGTTGACCACTATAGTTTTGTATGTCCTCTCTAACGTCACACTATCCATTCCATCTAAATTCTTTCAAAAATGTAATTCCATTTTAACTTCCTTTTTATGGAATGCTAAAAAATCAAGAATGGCGTTACAGAAATTAACAAGACCAAAATCTGAAGGCGGTGTTAACTTCCCTTGCTTCTCCAATTATCATAAAGCCTTAAAGTTAAGACAACTATCAAATTGCATCACTAACCGGATTGAAGATAGGCCTCTCTGGGTGGATCTTGAGATCTCATTCTTAACTCCCTTCTCATTTCAGGAGTATCTCTCCTTTACTCGCAAACCACAAAAACTCACTACTCCCATAATTAGGCAATCATGTAAGTTACTATCCATTGCACCCCATTTAGCTATACATGACTCAGATACTTTTCTTAACTCCACAATTTGGCATAGTAAACAAATCCTTCTTAACGGGAAACCTATATACTGGAAGGTTTGGAGAAACAAAGGTCTACTCTAGGTTCATCAATTTTTGGATCAAGGCTCACCCTTTCAATTTACACAATTACAAACTCTTTATCTTTTGCCTCTTTCCTGTAAACCTACATTTTTGACCTTGCAAAACACAATAATCGAAGCATACGCTAAACTCAATACTTCACCTTCCTTACCTTCCCAATCCCTCTTCCCATGGCACAAGCTCTTGCTCATAAACCCCAAAGCCTCCACTATCTATTCCCGTCTAATGGCACCTTCTGAGAATCGGGTCAAAACCAAAGTGGAACTCACATGGGAGTCTGATCTTGAAACGAATTGGCCTATTTCTCTATTAAATATAATTTGGACCAAACTCAGGAAATCCTCCAGAGCGGCCAACACAACACAAACATTTTTCTTTATTTTTAACCAATTGTTTCTTACCCCTGCCTACCTAAATAATATACATAGCACAAACCCCAATACCTGCTGGACATGCTCCCAGGATGACGCTGAACTCAAACACATGCTATTCACTTGTACACACGTTTTTAAATTATGGGAACAGGTCTGGCACCAAATTAACATTATTTTTCACACCACAGCTCCCCTCTCCCTTACAACCATTTTCTTAGGCAGCTTAACACCGGACTGGAAAAGAGGACAATACCAGCTGATACTCATTGATTTGTTATTAGCTGTAGCTTTTCAAAAGATTTAAAAAATATTGAAAGATTCCTCTAAATTGTCTTATTTAGCTTGGTGGTATGCTGTGTGTCACAATCATCGCCTAGATACAGCACTCGTTCACCCTATGTCGCTTGCTACAAAATGATTACACCTCTGGTGTCCCCTCACACAATTTCCACATGATGCCGTGAAGAACACTTCTTCACTTGCTCCCTCATTACAAGAAGTTACCAAGCCTCCTTGACTTCCTATTGTTTATATATAACCCTGTTTAACTTATCATTCCCCATAAAATCTTTTAAACTATGTATTTTTGACATGTACTGTTATTAGCAATTCTTGTGAACCATCGACCGTATTCATATAATTTTCTATGTTATCTTTTTATTACTTCACCAGTTATTGTATATCAATATAATTCTTTATTACTCTTTCTTGTACTTATGCATTGGTAAACGATTATCTATCCGAAGTATTGTGTTTTTTTTATGATCATTTTAATCTTTTCCAATAAACCTTTTCTTGACCTTAGAAACTATTGAAACTGTGTAGTTTGTAGAATAAATCGATTGTTTACAAGTGAGGAGGAATGGGATCTGATTATGATTATTCTTGGGCATTCCAGGAAATTCCGCAATGTCTGACAAGTGTTTACTTTATGGCAATTGCACTGGCTTGATTTAGTATGGCCCAACCTTGGATATAGAAAGAATCATCCCAGCCCCTGTCTTAGTGGTCAGAATACAAATGTGTGTGGGCTTGAAATTTCGATATTACACAGCGATAGTCGCAGAGCGATGGATTCTTTCATTTGGGATCCTATAAAAGCTTGGCTGTGTAGACAACCCTCAGGCTATGATCCTGCTGACAGGGTAGGAATGATCTAGCTTTGTGCGGTATAGCTTTATACTATATCATTTATTTATTTTTTCCTTTTAATTCTCTGTTTTTCTCATTAATTTATTTCATTTTTATGAATATCAGGCATTGCATTATAAGCTTACTTTTCTAACAAAATGGTTATGTAAATCAATGGATCGGCTGAATGAAGAATTTTTGTATACACGGCTACTAATCTCTTGGTTAGTTGTGCTTACTTTGTGCTTGATTGATTCTTCTTTCCCAAATATAAAAAATGTGTAAAAAAAAATGACATTTCCATAAAACACAGATCGCTTTTAGGCCACAGATATAAGCCAATCTACTTTCTCAAAATGAAAGCATATTGTTAAGCTATGATAGAGGGAGGCTTTCACCTTGATGCAACCTATATTTGAGCTTTGACATTGCTTTATGTGAGGACTACCTAGCTCATCCTTGGTAGATTGATAATTCTATATATTATGCTATATTAGTCTAAATTAATTATGGGCCTGAATACACTCACAAGGTTTTCTGCCTTGTTAAGCTTACTATCTGTGAGCGATTTTGCCAAAATAACAAATTATGTGCAACAGTGTTTTTCCTTACTCAGTTTACATGTATTGTCCGAAAGATTTTGCAACAATTATACCATGCCAGGACATCTGCCATGAAAAGTTTCCTCTTGAACTTTCGCCTATGATTTAGCTGAAGGAGTATTGTTCTAACCTTTCAAAAACTGGATGGCTTAAGAACTGCGTAACTGTTCCACCTATTTTCTCTGCATTTTAGGCCAGTTGTATCAAAAATGCTTTTTGTGTTTCCCAAATAGCGATTTTTACCAAATCACAATTTCGTAATTGCAACATGCAATGTATCAAAAGATTTGCTAACTTATACTGATTTGGTAAAATTCACATTCACAAATACAGAATCCCAATTTGCAATTCTCAAATAGTGAATTTGCAAATTAAAGAACCTTAATATTGTGAATCTACTATGATGCAGCATGAGGAAATTACAACCAGGAAGTGAGGTTTCTCATGCTGTTCCTAAGGACCAGAGGCTGTGTAGGAGGCTGAGAGCAGGAGCACAGCACTAAGGAAAGCATCCAGAGTGCAGAGGCAGGCAAAAATACCCAGCATGGCATCACAGGAGAAGGCAAAGGAGGCTGTAGGATGTGAGAGAAAAATAATTCAGCAAAAAAGAATTGGAGTTCCTAATCAAGGAAATTGTCAAGACCCATGAACAATTATTTGGTAATAAAAATCCTCCATGTACCAGAGTCAGAGAAAAGGAAAATGTGGCTGGACATCCAAGCAAAAGTAGGGGTCACACAGTGCTCTATTGAGGATCTACACAAGCGTTGGTACAGCTTGCGGTCAAGGGCAAAGGAGAAGGTGGCAAGCAGGCTTGCGGATGCTAAAATGACCACCGGAGGACCATCTACCCAGCCTGCATCTATGTCCCATGAGGACTTGGTGGATTTGACCCTACAGTCTGAGTCCATCAGTGTTGTTACGGACATCAACAGCTCAGCTGCCCCCACCACCAGCGAGGGTAGGATGCATGCTAAAATACACTTGTCGCATACATTTTTTTATAATCCAACTCCAGTCCACTTCTTGGCTACTACCCTGCAATGCATCATGGGAAATGTAGTCAGGTACACAGGATAGAAAAAAAATAATTTCTAGCATCATAGGCTCAGTTGAGAATCACATGGAAGTGACTAATGAACACACCGTATTTTAGTAGATCCCATCAATTTTCATTTAAATTCAAAATGTCACAAAGCTGTAAACGCAGAAATGTTAAGTAGTTATGTTACATTCATACTCCTTCGCCACAGGGTGATGACGCAGCAACGGATTAGCCATAGGAGACCAAGGAACAGGCGGGGTCAGAAGAGATAGTCACCACAATGCCAACAACACCTGCACCAAGAACATGCAGATACACTGTTGCTCCACTACAGGAGTTTGGGATAGAAGGCGAAGACACCCAGGAAGAGCTGCAGTTGAGGCCAGATGAGCAGGCAGAAATTCAAAGTGACCAGTACCACTTGCATCGTCACAGCACCAATGCAGAGCAAGAGCACACAGAGGTTCTGAGGAAGGAAAGGGCTCCTCTGTCTTTGCTGGGCGTGAGGGCACGATGGTGAAGGTGCAGCACCTGCAGCTAAAAAACATGTGGACAATGCAAACCCAGGTGGTGTGTCTGAAGAACAACATGGTGGACGTTATGCACTGTTCTACAAAAAGTATCCCACGGTCTTGTGAACGCTGTTCACACGTTCCTGCAACTAACCCTGGAAAGTTAGATATGGACAGATCCTACATGAAGCAATTTAGTTGTTACCTACTAGAGAGTGGAGAAGGAAAAACTTCCTTTTATTTGTATTACCCTCACACACCCTAGTGGTGTCATGCTTCGACAGGGCTGAATTTTGAGAATCACTTTGAATATATTATTGTCTGACCTAACGGTTTAAGAGAGCTCTTTCTCAATGGTTGTGGTGATGGATTATTTGCTGTTCTGCATTGCCAGCTGATTATGAACTGCTAATTGAGATTTTGCAGAATTTACCTGGCAAATTAACTTGCCTAATTTGGACTGATGTCTTCTTTCCTGAACTGACCCATATGCTCTATGCAGTTGGGATCTCTTCCTTCAGAAACCACTCTAACTGACACTATTATCCCTTTACTGACCTCTTGAGCTTTTGGTACTATTCTTGTCTTAATACTCTAAGCGGTGTATTGATGGACTTATCTTTCTAATATTTGATAAGCTAAACTAAATTACTATTATTTTTTATTATTTTACTATTTTGACTCGGCTGTCATGTTTTATCCTTATATAAGTGAGAATGTATTTGCAATCTGCATTCACTGATGATTGGGAAGATACTATTAGAGAGATCTCAGAGCATCAATTTCTAATGTTATTATTATTTTGTATAGCTGTAGCTGAACATTTAGTATGTATGATTTTGGCTTGTCTACATTTCTCCAGGAGATTTGGGCTTTCAGTGATAATTCTTTATCTTTATAGCATTGTCTTGAGACTAATCTACATGAGCTTGATATCAATGTTTGTCCAATTCCTGATCCTCATTGGATGACTGTTGGGACTCTTTATATTCAACCTCTCTCGGCACCACCAAGGTCCATCGGAGGACCAAGAGAGAGGTAATGTTATCATAGAAATTCCCATCTGTTCTAGTATTTGGGGCCCAGTAAACGCTGCAGCAAAGGTTTTACCTGGTCAAAATCTCTTATTGCATGTGCTAGCAGGACTTCTCTAAAGCACACTCAAATCAGACCTTATTGGAATCCTGTACTTATCGGCGCTCGAAGAAAAATTTGCATTTAGGTGCACCTGCAGTCAAACTACTCCTGTGAAAGGCAGGAATCAGTGTATTTCCAGGATGGGAACAGAGAGGAAACACTCCAAAGTTAATGATTGTGTAGGCAAAGGAATTTCTTCAATGGTAAAAAATACTTTCTATGTGGAGAAATAAAGAACAAATATGGAAAAGATCATAGGTATCGCCTTTGTCTGCCACTGCAGACCTATTGGCTTTGACAATGCTTTCAGCTGAAAAATAGAAAAAAACAATATTTTGTCCATGTTCAAAAAAGAACGATCACATGTATGTGTGCATACATCATCATGCAGAAGCATGTATACATCATGATCGTACATGACACAGCGTGATGACGTATGTGTGCACAGACATCATCATGATGTGCACACATAAGACATGATACTGCTGCATTTTGTTTTTCCTTTATTCATGTTCCAAGATGGCGCATGGCATCTTGAAGTGGTAAATAAAAAAAATAAAAAAATGTGCATGAAAGTACGAATAGAAAAAAATGTGCATGAAAATACATTTTGAAAAAGGAACAACCCAGCAGCAAAATGCAGCTGCTGGGCCATCAAAAAAGTAGGTGTGCGGGGGCAATGGAAGGAGCTGGTTGGGGGAGAAGACAACGAAGGTGGGGCAACGAAAATTGAATGGGGCAGGTGGGGACCAACAGAAGAGGTTGAGGTGGGCATGGAGTATAAAAAATAAAAAGAAGCAAATCCAAACCGAAGGGAAAACAATGGAGCATCTGTGGAAAGTGAGAAGGGAGCACCACAGAATGTGCGAGGACAGGTATTATTTGAGAGCAGCAACACATGAGAGAGGGCAACAAAGCACAAACAATTCCACGTAAATCTCAGAATGCAAGTAAGTATTTGAAGGACACAAGCTATCTGATTAGAATAGAGTAAAGAACCAATGCTTCAGAGGCAGGGCAAACAAAGCAGTAAGAAGCAGGGAAATGAGATAGAAAAGAAAGTCAAAGAGCTTAGGGCTGGCTCAAAGTATATTATTATGCATATATATTTCAATGTGTTAGTGACAGCATATCTGCAAAACCAGTTAAATGCTGACTGGAGAGATGACATACAAAAAAATACGCATGCAAACGTGTATTTTAACAGCATTTACTTATGTAGAATTTTCTACCTTGTGGAAATTCTATGTGATTACATTTTCTATATTGCAGTACTGCTGGAAATCCAAAATTGTTACGGATTTGCAGATCTCATTAATTTATTGGAATTCCTGAACAGCTGACCTAACATAAGATATTTCCGATTTTTAAATCATGGATTTTGTGAATCAGAGCATTTTGTGCGCCTACCAAAAGCCCGAATTTTTCAGAAGTTCTGGTTTTGAGGCCACCTATATGCCAAGTCCAAACTTCATCTGACCGCAGACTAAAGGACATGATAAAAACAAGATTTGTTTTACAATGATTCATGAAGTAGGCAATGAGAGCAGCTATTCTGAAACCTAAGCAGGTTAAAATATTCTTGATTACAGACCACAGCTATTTCCTAATGTGAATGCAAGGAAATTTACAAAATCGGCGCTACTAGGCCACAGAGGGTAATGAAAGTCATGTCAAGCACATAGCAGACTGTGTATTCCTTTTTAGATGTAGTTACAGCAAAACTCATCAAATATCTAGAAAACATTCTGCTGAACAGATGCCATTATGAATCATACGCCATACGTATTTATGTTTCAAAATATGATAGGAATGTTTTCACAATAGTCATCACACATACATAATGTGGTGCAAACTGCTGATTACATAATAAACAGTAGCTCCAGAAGCAATTCAACAACAACATTCTAAAGGGCAATCACTGCCACGTATTGAGCTAGAAAATGATACACATGAACATTCATCTTGAAGAGACAACAGGCCAGGTATGCAAATGACAAAGGACAATAGAACAAGGGAAATAGCCCCAAAAGAGGTTTTTGTATTATGCATCGTTTATTTTTATTAATTGCACACAACATCCAGAAACAATCACAAGTGGATTGTGGTGTAAAAGTCGATAATGTTTTGACCATGTCAAGATAAAGTGTCATCATCAGAACTGGGTTATATTTTTAAAACATGGCTGAGAAGAAGACTATAAGAAAGAAAAGCAAAAGACGAGAATAAAACTGAAAAGAGTTCGCATGAGCACATACAATGGAGACCAGAGTTCCAAATGTCTGAGAAATACAGGAGACAACAAAGTACTTAGAATAAAACAAGCCTGCATTTGTGTAAGTGAGGCATTCATGAACTCAGTACCTACGGATTGGGCTTAGAAAAAGTAATATTTCAGGCAGAGATATTCGCTAGATATAAAAATCCTCTGATGGTCTCAATATAAAGAAGCCAACGTGAGGCTCAGTGTCCAGCATACCCATCTATGATTGCCGTTTGATTTCCCTTTCTGCACTTGTTTGCGATTTATAACCCTAGTCCTCCATTACTTTTTTGAACTTTGAGACCAAGACTAGGATGTAGTACTATGTCTTGAAATCAGGCGGTGTTGCAAGGAAGGCCGACAAGTGTTGGGCCACCTTATTTACTAGTCTGATTCTTGTCCATATTCTCATTACTGATAAAGTCAATTCAATTCAATAATCTTTTCTCGGATATAAGGTATGCATAAAAGCACAAAACAGTATCTCACAAAGTTAATCATTTAAAACATTACATAAAGACATCATCTGGGTTTAAAACATACAAAAAGGTTTTTGCAATATAAAATACACGGCTAAAGTCTTTCTCTGCCATTTGAAATTATTAAACCTCTTCGTAGAACATTCTACTCACATTCTGAGAATATAGCAATGTTTCTGAGTGTGTTGGAGAGTCCGATGGAGTCTCAGACATCTGCTCTGTCTTCAAGCAATAGATGATCTAAGGAAGATGGTAAACTGGGTCACCCTGAAAACAACTCAAACTGAGGAACATCATTTCCACAGTAATCAAAATGTATTGAGTATATACATTGCATGTGTACAGTTGCATGTGACTTAGAAGTCTAAGTCTAAAATCAAAAGCTTTATCCAAATGAGAATCGTAGTGAAAAAGCAAATCTTCAACTCATAACATATCTAACTCCTGATAGTTATCTGATATATCATAGTACTGTAAGAAATTTGGTTAGTGGTTCAGGGGGGTGAAACTCTACTCAAACAGCAACCACAATCCTTGTGAGGGTGAAGTCACAAGCAAACCCCAAATTAACCTGTGCTGAATCCTTGTTTGCTTGGCACAGAGCAGTCAGGCTTAACTTAGAAGCAATGTGTAAAGTATTTATGCAGCACTTCAAACAATAATAAAGTGAAAATACAAAACAAGGAAATTACCATAGCAATTTAGGAAAATAGAGTGAATTGTAATAGATGAATCAAGACCAAAATGACAAAAATCCAATCAGGTCAACTGGACATATGACATTTTAAAGATTTAAGTGAAAATAATACCAAAAAGCACAAAGAGGCAACTGTGGATATCTGGTCGCCCTAGGCTGGGAAAAAAATTAAGAGTTTATGTCGACCACAAAGGAGCGCAGACATGCTACAGGGACACAGCTAGGCCCACTGAACAAAAGTACTTTAAATCCTGGTTGCAAAGAGTTGCTGAGGATGGGTCATGCAGCCGAGGTGATGCAAGGTCCTGGTTGGAAATGTGTCACACAGTGTACGTTACAAGTAGTTGCGATGTGAGGTTCTGCATCATCATCAAGGAGGCCATCAACAAGGGGGATTGCAATGTAAAGTCTTGCTTCAAGGATGCATCATGCAGCAGCTGGTTCCAAACAAGCTGAGGGGCTTGCGCTGTGAAGTCTTTGTGTCAGTAAAGTCTATGCAGCAGAGGTGATGCATCTATTCTGCTAAGATTTGCACTGCACAGCATGTAGAGATGTGTTGGTTCTGCTGGCCCCACAGAGCACTTTTAGGCACACTTCCAATGGTCCAGGACTGGGTGGAACAGCAGGGCTGTAGGCCTTCAGAGAAACAGTCCATCAGAGTGGCAGTCCTTCAAGCAGCTCAGCAGTCTTTTTTCCTGGCAGAGTCCACAAGTCCAAAAGAGTACTGAACAGTTGGGATCTGAGGGCCAATATCTATACCTGGCCCCACTTTGTAGTGGAGGAAGCTTCTAGAATTTTCCACCCCCCTAAGGTGTCAGACATCCCCTTACTCCCTCTCCGGCCTCAGCTCACAAACGTCCAGTGATAGTCCCTTTGTGAGAGTGCTCTGGCAGAGCCTTTATGATATGAATGTTTGGTAGGTGACAGCTCCTCCCCCTCATTAACTCAGAGTGGCCATCTAGCCAATGCCTACATTCCCTTTGTCTCATTGTCTGAGAGCAATACACAAAGACCCACTGTAGCTGCACCTAGTAAAGGGACCCAGGATCAGACTGCAGACATCAAATGGTTAAGACAAGAAAATGGCAACTTTCTTAGGGGCCGATTAATGTGTGTCCCGTAAAGGCTCCGTCCCGCATTAGGATCCTTCAGGGCCGCATCATAATGAGCCGCTCTGTTTCTTTTTCCTACCTCCTCATAATGATGAAGGCAGTCGGAAGGGAAACAGGCCGTTCATTCTGGCTGTCTTCCAATGGGCTCAGAGAGCCCGTCTGTCAGTCAGAAGGTGGCTAGTAATCTAAAGGGTGGGCCTTTCCACCCTTGAGATTACAATGCACGGTTTCCGCCATGGTTTTCATGCTGGCCTGTCTGATATGAAAATCATGTTGAAAATCATGTTTGGACCCCCTCTGGTGCACAGCCTCCGGTTTGAGGCCAAGGGAGCACCTATGGTGCCCCCCTGTTAATCACTGAACCTTGTGGCAGGCACCTTGAGTTGCCTGCTACGGGGTGCAGGGATGAACCGCACCTCCCATTTTACCATGGGAGGATGCATACATCTGGTTTATGACCTGAATGAATGCTCCCATAGTGAAATATAGGAGTGCGACTGTACAGTGTTTGGTCGCACCCTAAATGTTTCAGTGTCAAAATCAGGCCCTAAATGTTGAATTTTCAGAATAGTCATTTAAAAACCAACTTTACCATTAAAGAGAGCTTTTAATTTATTTTTTTAGGCACCAAACCTTATCTGTCTACCTGCTCCCAATGAGAAGCCATAGCTTATTAAATGTAATAAGGCAACTCCAAAGTTATCCTAAGAAAGAGGTAGGCCTTGCAGTAGTGAAAATGACTTTAGAAGTTTCACTACCAGGACATGTAAAACTTAAACGTCCATGTCCTACTTTTTAAATATACAGCAGTCTGCCTTCTAGACTGTTCAGGACCTACTCCAGGGGTGACTTAAGTGTATTAAAAAGGGAGGTTGAGGCCTGTCAAATGGTTTATTTTTTTAAGTCGAAATGGTCTTATGCACTCATATCCATTGGGATCACGTGATGACCTTTGACTAGCAGTGTTTTAATTGACTCTAAGTGTTTTAGTTTACTCCATTTTGAATTTACGACATCATTTTTTGTGCACTTGTATTTTGACTTGTGATTTATTTTGTGTCTCCATATAGCTTCAGAGTAGAATTGTTTACCTTCTCTTCAGCAAAAAAAGCCTTGCCTGGAACAGAACGTGTAGGATGTGTGTTTGAAAGCATGAGAGAGTAATGTGTGGAATGTACTTCTGTGTCTCACGATGTAGCACTATAGGCAGTTGTGCACAAATGTGCATTATGTTGTTCATTGGGAAATGAAGCTTTAACTATTGACATTAACTTGCCATAACTCCATCTTGAATTCTGACTCTGTCTGGCCTGGGTTCTGCACACACAAGCAGGCCCCCAGGTAACCTACAGCTATTCTGGTATATTCGCATTCAAGATTGTTTTCCTCTTTGAGGGTGTTTGTTGTACTTTTGGTGATGTTTTCTACTTTCTCGAGCTTCACACAGATAAGGGGCTGCAATATGTAGCGTGGGACGCAAGAGGAGAATACTTGAAGAATCCTTTGCCCTGGAATACTTGCAGGAGCTTGGCCAGCTCTGGTGAGTTTCCTTGATGTAGAGGGTGTCTGCTCGAAACTTCTTGTGCATTGAGAATATTTTAAAAACTAAGATTTCTGGGCTCTTAGATGGGATCTCTCCTGAGAGATGAGTGCATCTGCTCAGTGCTATATATTCCGGCTTGATAAGTCTCTCGACCCCAGGGCTATTATTTTGGGACCCCCAGTCTTGGGAGAGAAAAGATGAAGATATTGCGGCCTGTGAGGATTTATTCTCTGATCATTGGTATTGATATATATGTATAGATTTATAGCTATCTTTATATGTGTTTTTAGTCTATGAGCACATTCATTTATTATTTGTATTTCACTTGTGAACTTTTCATTATTATTATCTGCTTGTTTTTTTATTTCCTTGCATTTCACTTGTGGATGTTCCATTATTATTTTCTGCTTGTGTTTTATTCCCCTGAATTTCACTTGTGAAGGTTCCATTATTATTATCTGCTTGTGTCTTATTTTCTTACATTTCACATATGAATATTCCATTATTATCTGACTTGTAAATGTTTATTTGCAAGTGTTTTTCCATTATTATCTGCTTGTGTTTTATCCCATTTGGTTATTTTTAGTGTGTGTCATGATTTACTTGAACATATATATAAGTGTATTTTCATTTTCAGGTTGTTTTACCTGATTAATTTGACATCTGGGAAAGTCTTTATGTTAGAGAGTGTTGTATTACTAAAATCCCACGCTTTATTTTAAAATTGTCATTTGATATGCCTTGTTTCATGAGTGTGGAGCCCCCTTTCCAGGTTTTTTTTCCTGCTTTACAGAGTGCCTCTGCTGGGGAGTGCTGAATTTCTTTTATTTGGGAGTGTAAAGAAAGACAAATGGTAGTTTAAAACTATACACACAGGCTGCAATGGCAGGCCTGAGCTTTGGTTAAATGGCTACTTAAGTGGGTATCACAATCAGTGCTGCAAACCCATTAGTAGCATTTATTTGACAGGCCCTGAGCATATGTGATACTACTTTAATCTGGACTTACATGTAAATTAAATAGGTACATTGGGTGTAAATTATTTCTACCATGTTATAAGGAAACACCAGAAGCACTTTAGCACTGATTATTAGCTGGAAAGTGTGTAGTCTTAAAAGTCTTAAAAGTCAACAAAAATGGGTTCAGAAAACATGAGACTGAAGGAAAGTAATTTGGGGATGACCCTGCAGAAAGTCTGCAATTATAAATTATGTTTTGCTGATCAAGAAAATAACTTTTGAGCAACTTAATAGAGTTTAGCAAGTCCAGAATCAAATAGTTTATTGTGGCACTCTCATAAACAGGTAAACACAAATCAAAGCTTCAATTGATCCTTGCCTTTAGAATCATAAATGGACAATGGAAAAAATGCTTTGCTTCATCTTTCATGCATTGTATGGCTAATTAACTGTCTTTCGTAATGGCCATTCGCAATATAAACTGCATCACACCTTTTACATTCTAGAAATTGTTGTATCTGACAGACATTTTCATCAACAAAACAAAGACAGGCACTCATTCACAAACATGGAAGATTACATCAGGGTCAAATCTGGCCCCCATTGGGGGAGGCATGGCCGGCTGCCGAGCGAAATGGCCTCCGATAAGTCTAGTTTCGAAATACCCTAACTAACTCCCCTAAGTAATCTGTCCACAAATTCAAATGCAGACCGCCAATCAAGGCGGAAAAGAAAGCAGAATCTATTGGGACGTGACCGCTGTGGTCGAATCCCAGGAAAAGTCTGATGAAAGTCGCTAGCACCGCCGTGAAGATCGAAGGCCGGGTGAAGACGTGAAGCCGGGATCTCTAGTGAAGGCGGGCCGATGCCGAGGACGTCATCATGCAGCCTCAAGCGCCGGAGTACAGGAAACCAACTGATGAGACCGAAGGGGGCTAGGACACCGGGTGAGTAAGCCCGGATCGGCAAAAGAAGGGCCAGAGGTGAGTGAAGAAACTGTGGCCAGCGCACATGGGGCCGTACCGGAGCAATGGCCCAGAACACAACCAGCTTTCTCCTGGTACCTCCCTGGGCACGTTTGACCCTCTACATTAACGGCGGGAGTCTAAATACTCAGCAAGTCAGGAGGGGAAGGCAGGACGTGAGCCCTCCCGACTGCCGACAACAACAGAATAGAGGCCTGGGCAGGGGGAAAACACACAGCAACTGGGAACACTAGAAGTTGGGCCCCCCCATTCTTTTATTACCACAACTGTTAGACCGGGCGAGGAGGCCTTAAATAAAGAGACTGCACTGTGGGGCATTGTCTGGCAAGACATCAAAGCTCCCCGTTTGCAATTGCAGGGGACTAACCCAACATTGAGTTGCACAGTGGAGGACTGCAAAAGCCGAAACCAAGATAGGAGGCCCATAGAGACTTCCCCTTGGACCGGCCTGATGCATCAATCTGCTAGAGGCCCAATCAAATTCAACATCTACAGCAGCCACACAGTGCCGCCAAGCCTTGGGAGATCAAGGAGACCCACCTGGTAGGCACCTCCTGTAATGCTCTTGATGGATGGGGTATCAAGCTAGTGGTACATTGTGGCTTCACCTCCGGATCGAGAGGTGTAGGGATCTTAGTCAGAAAACAATACCCCCATATCATTCAAAAGACATGAACGGACCAACAAGGTAGATTGGCAGCGATATCTGGCCACTGGGAGGGAAAACCCATTACTATAGTCACAGTTTACATCCCACCAGCACTACATACCATAGCCCTACCTGCACTGAGCACATTCCTACTCAAATTCCGGAGGGAGAGCTGAAAGTCGGGGAGGACTTCAACATAACCCCGTGTGACCAAATAGACCATCGCCCACCCAGTGAATCGACCTAAAACATGTCACAGTTCTCTGATTTCCTGGAAGCCATGAGACTCGTTGACGTCTGGCGAGCACAATACCCACAACTTCGACAATACACGTTTTACTCTGGAGCACACAATAGTTTATCACAAATAGATTTTGTTTTCACATTGGCAGACAGAGTTGCTAGGTTTCTGAGGGCATACCACCTGGCGAGGGGTATCTCCCCTATCCTGCCAGCTATGCTGCAGAAACCCAAAGCCAATGTCGCACGTTTTCAATATATCAAGGGTACTTTAAAAACCTACAAATATGTAACAGCCTATCCAAAGCAACAAAACAGTATTTCGCAGAAAACAAACACCCAGTCACTTCCCCAGTCACCCTTTGGGAAGCATATAAAGCATTAATCAAGGGACAAGCCATTTCCCTGATATTAGACCACAAAAAGGAAAATAAAACAAGTGACTGAACAGGAAGTACTGGACCTAGAAATACTACACTTTCAAGACCATTCCGAATCTAACACACATCGACTCAACACAAGAAAGCAGGAATACAAGGAACACATGTGGGAGGAAGCCATAAATAGACATGCAACTTCCCAATATAAGATCTACGAAGTAGGGGACAAAGAAGGTAAACTGTTTGCCTGGCTCGATAGGCATGACCGAGTGGATAGATCGGTGGCTGGGATTCAGACTGACTCAGGGAATTTAACCAAAGACCCGCAACATATTATAGAAGCATTCACAAACTATTATGCTAAGACCTATACCCCAGTAACCACTGCCACTGCACAAGATACAGCTGAACTCCTCAAGGATACAGGGATATAGCCACACTCACTGCAGAGGAGACACTGCAGCTCGAGAGTGACTTCACAGTAGAAGAAATAACATTGGCTATAGGTAGTATGCAATCAGGGAAGGCCGCCAGACCCAACGGCATCCCAATAAAATTGTACAAAATGACAGTGACACATTTAGCACCACATCTTATAGAAATGTACCGGCCAGCTGGGAGGCCAGAGAGCTCCTCAGAGATCATTGTCTGGTGACAACAGTCACAATCCGCAAACCAGGCAAACAAGTGGAGGAGTGTGCCTCATACAGACCCATCTCACTGCTTAATGCAGAACCAAAAAACTGGCCAAAACACTCGCAAATAGATTGACACCATACCTCACCAAACTTTTACACCCAGACCAATCCGGCTTCATGCCTGGCAGGAACACAGCCCTTAACTTATGCTGTTTTCATGGGGTACTGGGAAGAAGAAACATCATCCAGGAGGAGGCCACTGTCCTCTCCTTAGACACCCGCATAGCCTGCGATACCATTGAGTGGAACTTTCTTTTTGCAGTCCTAGAGCGGATGGGGCTAGGCCCCAAATTCAGGTCTTGGGTCCGCCTCCTGTATACAAAACTACTAGCACAGGTAGTGGTCAATGCCAGACTATCTGCAACTTTTGCCCTTGGGCGAGGCACACGACAGGGATGTCCCCTGTCACCAATCCTCTTCGCTCTTGTACTGGAGCCTTTTGCAGCGTGGGTGAGAGGGAACCCACTGATACTGGACGGCGGACTGGGAGGAACGTATATCATTATATGCAGATGATATTCTGCTGTACATCGCATCTCTAACGCGCTCTCTAGCTAGAATAATGAATATTTTAACAAACATTGGAAAATATTCTGGGTACACGATAAATTGGAGCAAATCAATTTTACATGTCCTCAATGGTCCACCCCCAAGGATACCCAAAGGATGTGAGGTGACGGGGATGGTACATGGCTTTTGCTACTTGGGTATCTTCAACACAGCAAACCCTAAGGAGTTCATAAACAGGAAACTCCAAGCACCCTTGAGATGCCTACGAAGTGATGTCAAACATTGGCGGTCGCTCCCATTAATGTAACTTGGGCTTGCCACACGTTTTATATAATGGCATTACCCAGGTTTTTATATGCTCTCTAGAACACGCCATTCTTTATACCACAGACATACCTTAAAGCAATAGATGCTGAAGTACGTAACCTGCTATGGGACGGGAAAACACCCAGCAGAGCTACCAATAAATTAGTTAAGTAATGGTACGATGTCGTAATAGCACTCCCACACATCCAAGCGTATTATTGGGCCTCACAGCTCATAGTACTTAATCACTGGACACAGTGCCCTGATACTGACCCTGCATTTCAAATGGATCAATACATCCTAGGTGAAGGGGGTGTCCTGCGTGCACTATATGCCAAAGCGAACAGTAAAATCCTCTCATGCCCAAAAGCACAAACAGTTCACTTATGGCACACTGGTCATAAAAAGAAGCTTGGCTAGCACAACAAACTGATGCAGTTTACCCCACTTTGGGAAACTGGGAAACTGGGCAGACTAATTAGCTGTAAAGGATTCCAAAAATGGGATCTCATCAGTATTTCAAGAGTGGTGATCTCTGGGATTAGGGTAAAGTTATCACCTTCGAAAAGTTGAAACAACAATACAACATGGTCACAACGGAAACATTCCACTACTTACAGATCAGACATGCCCTCATGGCATTGATCCCTGCCGGCACGACCCTCCCGGAAGCATCACCATTAGAAAACAGGCTACTCACAGATAGGATGGACCATAGAGCAATCTCCCTTACTTACCAATAATGTATCAATATTCTGCCAGACCCAATGCAAGGCCTCTGTGGTAGATGGCAAAAAGACATGCGGGAATTGCAAGACACTGACTGGCAGGAAGCATTGGAATCCCCGTGGGAGGTGGCAATACCCTCTAGATTGCGGCTACCATATTTCAAGGTGCTCCACAGAAGTTACCTATCCAGGGGAACATCAGTTAGAATGGGAAAAGTTGAATCCCAACTCTGCTTGCGGCAATGTGGAGGAACAGGTACATTCTACCACAATTTATGGGATTGTCCCAAGATTATGGGAGGCCACAGACCGTAATCGCAAACAACAATACTGGGCAACTCTAGGCATGATGATCGCAAAGCGCAATGTTGCTAAACAGTGGGGAGCGCAGCCTACACCAACACCTGCCGAATGTTGCAAAGGTATGGATTGGGCCATGGTAGCTGAGAAGGCAGTCTATGTAAATAGAGTGTGTCCCAAGAAGTGGGAACAGGTATGGGGAGAATGGAATACGTACCGGGGAGGGATATGCACCCCGTCCTCTCTGGGCTTGTCGCTGGAGGAGATCTGAAGAGCACACTAGGACGCTTTTGTAATTAAGTCTAAAAAAACTATATGTGAACAATATAAGGGATGGATATAAGTTTATTACAGATAATTATTGTAGCATTGCCAAGATTGTCTGAACTATGTTAATAACCTATGCTGTAGTCAATAAAACGAGTTTTAAAAAAAATGGCCCCCTTTGCCACACCCTTTGTCTAGAAATCTCCATTGATGATGAAGACATTTTTGGTCACAGCAATGTCAAGCAATACCATGAGAAAGTCAGTTGGTACTTGTGTTTGCCTCTGTCTGCTGTCCAGTGTTACCCTTATTACTTCCAATGCTGCAGATTGAGGAATACTCATATATAATGAAGAAATATCCATTATTAGGAAAAGTTGATTTACAGTATTGAATATACAATCTTCAATTTGTTAGGTTTTTTCCATAGTTTCCATTATGTGAGCTATAGTTGTGGACAGAAATGGTCTTATGAAGAAGTCTATATATTTGCAGAGAGGTTCTCACACCCAGACACTTTAGTTGTCCCGGGGGGTTGTCCATACATTCATGTATTTTTAGCATTGTGTAAAGAGATGGAATTTTGTGATATTTCTTATTCAAATGTTTTATTCTAGATCACTTAAAAAACCTTCTGCTAAACCTATATTTGTCACGGATCTGATCAGTCTGCTGATCTCTAGTGAGGGATCAGTTCTCATTTTCAAATAATGATCCTGGATGTTAAATTGTTGTGAAATGTCAGTCTTATAGTCCTCCCTGTCCTAAAAGACTTATGCATCCCCCTTGTCAGCAGGTTTGATTGCTATGTGGGTATTTTCCTTTATTTTCCTTTCACTTATCAGAACATATGGCCTCACACCTGAAAGGTATGGGCAGAGGTTTAGGGACAGCCAGAAGTTGTCCAAACAGCCCTAGGTGGATATTGTGGATCACTTTTGCACGTCACTGGATGGTTAAGTGAAGGGTAGTAATGTGGGTGACCACAAGGGGCTGTACAATTTGATTGTGAGAAAGCACATGTTCAGTAATTGGGGAATTATTCTGCCGTTTAAGCAGCGCGATGTTCATGGAAACCACTTGAGGCTCCATCAACTGGTCACCAGAGAGCCTTCGGGTGTCATTTTGTAATGCCAGCTGTCTCAAGCTGTTGGTGATGCTTCTTGAGTAGATTTTCTACTCGAGAAGTAGCTATATAAATCCTAAAATACCTTTTCGAGGGAAATATCGACTCAAACACAGTTTTAGGTACTTTTGTAGATCTTTTTGTGTAGTAGTTAGTGTGCATTTTTGTCCATGCCTCCTTGCTTGTTGTTGTTTGAACTTGTAGCCGGTGGCCATTTTGTGTAGCCAGCCAGAGTGCTTTTGCCATAGGCCTGTGTTTGTTCTTTGTTTTCCATGCCTTCTGGTTTGTTGTTGTTTAAACAAGTGGCCGGCAGCAATTTTGTGTAGCCAATTAGTGTGCTGAATCCTTTTTTTTCAATTTTCAAAGCCATTTTCTACTGAGATTGATAGTGGGCCATCACTTTTTGTTTATTTTTTTCACTTGTTTTCCCTGGTATCAGCTTAATGTGCTTGAGGATGGTTGTAGTATGTCTGTACAATGTTTATATAATATTATATGCATGTTTTCCCATTTTCCCTGCACCTACTTGCCCTCCAAAGGACTTCTCATTGTCCCTAGTGAGATACCAGCAATTTGTTTTTTCACATTATTTGATTTTTCCCTGCACCCCCTGCCTTCCATAGGTCTCTTATGTCATAGGCGCACACTAGCACATTTTTGGAAGCATTATTTCACTTTCCCCTGCACCCCCTGACTAACATAGGCACACAACAGCATGAATTTTTTAAAGGTTTATTCAATTTTTCCCTGCACCCCCTGCCTGCCACAAGTCTCTTAGGCCACAGGCACACACGCATATTTTTAAGGATTATTCAATTTTTCCCTGCTCCGCCTGCCAGCAATAGGTCTTTTAGGCCATGGAGGCACAACAGCATTATTTGTTTAAGGATTAGTCCATTTGTCCTGCATCCCCTGTCTGCATAGGTACACACCAACATTTTTTCTTTTAATGAATATTCAATTTTCCCAAGCACCCCAGCATTTTTATAGATTATTCATTTATTCCCTGCCTGCCATAGGTCCAGTCCATAAGCAAATCCTAGCATTCATTTTTTAAGGACTATTTAAGTTGTCCGTACACCCACTGCCTGCCATATGTGCACACCAGCATTCATTTTATTTAATGAATATTCCATTACCCCTACACCCCTTGCCTGTCACAGATGCCTTATAGGCCTTAGAAGCACATATAGTAAACATTTAAATCTGTATGTTGCTATTGAAATGGTATGTTGTAGTTTGGATTGGAATGGACACACTATTGCTAATTATTTGGGACAACCTCACTAATTTATATTGTTTGTATGAATAATTCAAATTGTAAAAATACAGCGCTTTACTGAATGTTTTTCTTGTTTGTTTGCTTTTAGGTGCACAAGAGACATCACCCACAGTACTGCCAGACACAAGGTCAACACGATGTGACACCACACCATATGAGTCTTCCTCTGCTTCCACTTGTGCAGCTAAGTGCCAACTGATAGTGCTTGAATATGACCCCAAAGACAGTGCGAAGAAAAGTGGACAGTAAGGAGTAGCAGAAGAAGGAGATTACAGCCACTGGCGTGCCACCCTCTACCCTATTCAGGAAATATGGTTTGCTTGCTATACCATCCTCTGAGCAGCATGTCTGCATCAATGGCAGCACCCCAACCTAAAATCTAAGCCCATTTCTCTCAGCAGAGCAGTCACTGCACTCATGGCGACAATCAGAGTCTGAATTGGATTTGTCTCAGTAGCAAATTATCAAGTCATTCCAGGAAACTGAGCAGAGTGGGCAAGAGGAGTCACAACCAGCAACAGTACTTCCTGAAGTAGGAACGGGACAGGAGACTGAGCTTCCTGCAGTGCAAGATGTTGCACCTAAATCATTGGCTTCACGATCTTCAACAAGATAAATAAAGGTTACTCCACCATCTTCTCCAAGCTCCCCTTCTGAAGATCTGGACATGGATTGCACCCCAGCTGAGTCCGGGACCTGCCAGGATAGACAAGGGAAAAGGAAGTTCCTGAAAGCCTTAGAATAGTGGACAGTGACATTGATGAGGATGAGCCAGTGATTGTCAGTATGGAGGGTGGGTCAGAGAACACTGAGATGACCCCCTCCTATTCAACCTGCTCAGAGGGCTGTGGTACTGGTTCCACCACCACCAGCTTCCATATTTGTAGACCTGCATCCACCACTAACTCAGTTGAAGTACGCAATACAGAGAGGCAAACAATACACCCACCTACTTCCAGTTATTCAGGCATTGGCAGTGGCACACTAAAAAAGTTCCTCTTCCCAGTTTGGGACACCTTAAAGATTAGCAAGCAGGAGGATAGCATTACTCAAGGTAAGCCAGGTTCACACTATGGTACTGGAGGCTAAACGTCCCATATGGAAAAACATGCAATCTGGTGAGGGGAGCACCTTAAAAAGGTAGCTGCCGATGGAGAAGAGAGAGGGGAACCAGCTCTGATCACAGTGATTGAAGGAGGTGATGAGGAAGAAGAGGATGACAGCTTTACACAAAGCAGCCCTGTCCCCTGCAGTGTGCTAGCATCACCTGCATCAGCAACCTCCAAATAGCTAAAGACTCTGATCCAGACAGCACCGCATACAGGAATTTTCTCAAAACGCACATTGAGTCTGCCACCTCCGGGCTCTCTCTGGAAGTCACCTGTGTCAGTTGCACTACAAAAGAAAAAAATCCAAGCTACTATTAAGGGCATGTTTAGGCAGGAGGTCCTATGAATGCAACCACCCAACAACACGTTTGTTCAATGAGAAGCTGGCTAAAATGTTAGCGCTGGACCTCCCCCCTTTTTCTTGTGTGGAAGGAGTGGGATATATATCTGATAATGTTTTCTTTTTGCTTTGCACTTACATCAGAGACTAACCTTATATTCCATGAAAAGACCTCTTAGAAAAGCTTTATAAGCATTCCAGACACAAAAAGCTGCTATGTTAATGTTCAAAATAAAAACCTTAATAGTCTTATCTTGAATACTTTTAATTAAGCAACATCCGACAGCAAAGGGTTATGGAAGGAGCAGTGAATATCAAAAGACAGATCCAAGAGGGACCTGAGAGAAGTATTGGGGCTTTAAGATATTATATATTCTCCTTTGATAAAGTGTTAGGTGTCATGAAATAGCTGAATCTAGAGAAAGAATGACTTTATGGAAATAGAATTGCTCATCTAAACCCTTCCACAGTAGGAGTGATCGTATCTATTAGACCAATAGAAACGGACCACAGTAAACTGTTAATTGTTTTCATATAAATATGTCATTACCCACCAAGCAAACTACATGTAGTAGATTCTTTCCCATTTATATTGGAAGAATTCCTTATAAGGATTGCTGTCTCTCATGTAGGTCCCTGTTGTTTAGATAATAGCACCAATGATGCCTGTATTGTTTTAAGTAATATAGGTTTTTTGTAGTAGAATAATGTCATCCCCTGAGTTTTGTGGACAATATAAAATCACTCATTTCTTCTTTTTATACTGTAGGATTCAATTCACCTCCCAGGAACTGATTGAAAGGTCTTTAGTATCCATATTATCTGGAGCTTTTCCTTCTTTGACATTTCAATCCTGCCTTCTATGCTACCAGTATTTATGACATATCAATAATGCCTTCTATGCTACCAGTATTAAACTGAATTCCATTTAACCCACTTTAATTTATCCATTTTTTTGCCCATGTTCCCAATTTAACAACCGTTAGATTAAGGCTGGGCGTTTAACTCCGCTCTGCTGGCGGAGTTCACAGAGCTTTTGTCACTCCGCGCTTTACTTGTAGTGCGAATTTTGGCAAAAACTCCGCCTCCACAGCATAGCAGAGTGTACCAGTGCTGCGCAGGCCAATGTCACCCTGCACACAGAGATAAACACTGGAAGTGCTTCTGTTCAGGTTGAAGCAATGAAGCACATGGCCACAGGTGGCGCGGATTAACTCACTGTGTCAGTCCTAAGGGGAAAGCAGCACCTGCACGGAGACAAGTCAGAGCTTATTCGCAGATGGCTAGTATTGGCTACCACAAGCTGGGCAGCTTCACATGTACACGTTGGAATTGTGCAGCACCTTCCCTTCCACACAGTGGGTTATGCCTGCCCCTTCGAGCCATGCTGCCACTTCATCCGCAATGCCCAGTAACGGGACCAGGCTGAGCCAGCTTCTCCCTCCCGCTCGCCTCTCCCTCGCACGCATACTTTAAACATGCAGCAGCACTCAGCAGAAGGGCTCCGGTGAGCCGCCGTGCTTCTATGGACTCCTTACCTCGGTGCAGGTTGGACCAACCTAGCCAAGCCCATACTCTGCTGCCCCTTCTATCACAGCTCTATGCTAAGGAGCCGTAGCTTCGGCTTCAGTTCACGGCAGTTGGCCACCAGCCTACTCACCCTGCTGGCCACGCCTCCAGCCTCAGCTTCTCATGGTGCCGGCTGGGCCCAAGCCAGCTTAACTGGTAGCCTCACACACCACTGCAGCTATAATCAGAGGAACTGCAACTGCTCTCAGACAGCAAATGCTTTTGGCTTCTTGGCAGGCTACCAGAAGCAGAACCTGCACAACCAGCACTGCCAGCACCAGCAGCGCTCTTGTGTCAACCCTCTGCCACGGATGAACAACACCACCGTAAGTGCACTTTTAAATAAACCAGCTATGAGCCTTTCTATTTTCTGTCCCATCCACACCTGAAGCTTGATCTACTGTTACTCCGTCCGTTCGCGGAACTCCGCATAGTGAAGCACAGTTTTTGGCTCACGTGGCACTCTGTGATCTTCACCCAGGCCTACCTTAGATAGTCAAAGTCCTCTGTATTAAAACCTCTACTTTAACCTAACTTATCATAATTATGTGTACTCTATATCCTTAACTTGAATTTACAATCCCCTAATACCTTCCTTTCCTTACCTCTAGGGAGCCAAAGGTGCACCCTCTCCTTCTTTCTGCCTAATGACACCCAGACTCCCACCCTCCTGAGGGAATGGTGCTGGGCCCTAGCTATAGATCGACCTAAATCAATGTAATTAGGTAACAGATTGACTCTGGACCTGATTTGCATCTGTGTAGAATGTGTATAGTGTTGTGCTATCTCTTTCACTAAACCCAAGATTATCAATTGCAACTATACTGTTCTTACATCTGTTTGAGTAGGAGAGTTCCAATGCAAACAGAACAAACTGAAACAATTCTTGAGACTGAGCAAATTAATGATTCGCAACATTTACTATAGAAGAGTCCTAGAGTTTTTACGGCATTGCACTATGTGCCGCTCGGGGACCTATAAATGTAAAGTCCACCCCTATTCCACCAAACACCATCTAAGTGATAAAGGTCCAGTATCTGATCCTTACATGTCCAACTATCCAGATTTTTCTCGCCCTTACTCTGATCCTAAGAACAGGTCAAACAATCTCCATATTTGTAGGGAACTTGAGAGGTCTCACAACGGCATCAGCCTCAGAGGGCCAAGACGTTCAAAGACATTGCCTTAAGTTGTTCCTGCTAAAAAAAACAATTACACAGCAGGATAGTGCCTTTGGTGGTATTGTCCAAAGAATGCATTTTCTTATTTTGTAAGCCATTTTTTCGTCCAGAAGCCCACCCTTCAATCCATGACTTTGGGGCTGAAGAGTCCCACCATCAGCATTTCAGCAATCTTTCTGTCCACTTCCCTGGCAGTCTCAGGACTGCAGCCTCCACCGACATTTCTGCTCCAGCGGAGAGGCAGAGGCGGTCCATGGAGGCGGTCCTGGCATTTTCCCCGCTGTGCTAATTAAGAAGTGCTTTTCCACCAATCTTTACCTGGCGAGGACACTGCCATACGTGAGTAGGCGGAAAGGCTGAAAATGTGCATTAAATTGTGACGAGGGTGGTTGTGCCTCTGTGTACCATCACTGGTGCAGTGCACATGTAAAGCCCTCCAATACCTTTGGCTTGGGTTTACACTGTGCCATACAGCTCACTCACCGTACACAACAGCATACGCCCAACTGGCTTGATAGACGTTGTGGGTGTGTCTAGCGATTTGCAGTGTGGGCAGCATTGCACTCCGGCTCATTCCCTGTGGCGATATGTGCAGCCTCATTACTCCACAACAGTGACACCATCAGCCCCGCTGGAAAATCATAATACAGCAGGTGGGGAGGCCATCTGTTCGGGGAAGTACTCGGTCCCGCAACTGCAGCGGGATGGCAGTAAGACCATATAATTGGTAACTGGCCCCTTTGTGCTCACCTTTTGAACGAAGCCAAGAATGTTAAAATATTCTCAAAACCTCATGGAATTTGTTCCCACCGACTAAACAGAGTTAAAGAAATTATTTCAATTGGAAAGTTAGCTTCTTCAATTAGTCAATCACTGCATTCTGGCAAATTCTCATTAACACCGAGCTTGCCCTTGATCAAGTCAATAGAAGCATTTATTGTCGTAATTTGCTTAAAATTAAGATATTATAAATATTAAGATTTTGTAGTGAAAGCTAATGAAATGATCATGTTGTCATAAGGTGGAGCAGATGTTGGTTATGCTAGTAATGCCTGTACACACATCACAAGAGTGTTTGTTGCTTTGCCCAGCCATGTAAAAACAATAGTGCTTGCCATGTGCTTCTGCTTAATATGTCACAAATATTTGGAAACTAAACACACGCATCACTAAATGGGTGTGATAATAATGCTCTATTCAAGCCAAGTATCTTCACTTACCAGAGCATGATGTAGTCAGTTCCTGAAAAGGATTTCTCTAAGGTTCATCCCTATGGAGTTAATGTCTCTATTCCTGGCTATGTAGAAGACCTACATTCTATATTGCGGTAAGGGTGAGCATTGGCCTTCTCTATCTCTGTTGTGGCCCAAAGAGTTAATTCACCTACCTTCTGTCAGAAAGACTAGTCTGCTCACTTTTCATTTGGAAGCATCCTTCCTTCATATACTTGTTTCTAATATTTGACTCTGCAACACTGGTCACTTTTGGTGGAATTTTGCATCATACCTCTTTCACCCATCTCAAGTTGACATGTCACATGCCATTAATGAGCAGAAGAGATGCACTAGAGAAACAGTACTGCTACCTTACCCCAATATAATAAGTTGCACACTTATAGCATTTGCACATTTACTGATTGCACGTATTGCATGTTTCCATTATTAAGGTATTCTGTCTCACATCTGTATTACATTTTGTGGACAATTGGTAGCGTTCAATATGTTGATTGTTATTTAATGTGATAGATATATATATATATATTTTGAATGGACGCTCCCTCATTCAGAATGAGGGCCTGGAGGAGCTTGAGGGGGCAATAACGAACTGGCTCAGAGAAGCAAGTGATGTCTATGCCCCTCTGCATAAGATGTGCCGGATCCGTCTCCATGAGGCATCAAAAGGTTTTCTGATGACCTGAAAGAAGACCCTGATGAAAAACTTAAAATCCTCTTGCAGTTATAGTTCTACAAGAAACTTATCTGGGAGGCCAAATCATCCAATTTTTCAAACAACATTTTAAACTACCCTGGTTGTCTAATCATTCGGCAGGCACCCACACAAGCTCTTTGTGATGAATTTAATTCTTTCTGCATTGAAAAGATTAGAGCAATCAACGACAAAATTCCACCTGGCTTCCCTGTCAGACCAGCCCCTTTGGAAAGCAGGAATCAGCTCCATCTTAACACCTTCCCTCCAATCACTATGGATGTTCTGTCAAAGCGTCCAATGATCTCTGCCCCCCTGATTCAAAAAGCGATTTTATCAAAGTTCCCAGAAACAACAATTACTAATTTCAACCTATCCCTGAGGCTGTGTGTTGTCCCTATTTAGCTTTAAGAAAGCAGTGGTTCTGCACCCCTTGAAAAAATTGGATGATGACCCTTCTATTTTAAAGAATTATCACCCAATCTCCCTCCTCCCCTACCTAGCCAAGATCCTGGAAGATCATATCGCTCATCGTCTCTGTTTTTTCATTTTGAAAGTTCATCTTTTTTTATTTGACCAGGTGGTCTTCCAGTTCTTTCACACCACAGAGTCTGTAATTCTCTCTGTAGTAGATGAAATGAGAGAGGAGGTGGACAAAGGTTAGCCCCATGCATTAGACCTTATGGATCTCTTGGTGACCTTTAACGCTGTGTATTCTGACATTCTTTTTGACTGTGTTGGGGCCTTCGGACTCAGAGGTTTGGTGCCCTGGATTGGATAAAGTCCTTTCTATCAGACCACTCACAATCGGTTTGCCTCTCCCCCTTTTGCTCCTCCAGGTTTAGGGTCAGTTGTGGAGTGCCTCGGGAATATTGTTATCCCTATCCTTTTTAATCTCTATGTTTGCCCACTTGTAAACGCCCTACAAAGGCGTAAAGTAAAAACATACAACTATGCTGATGATTTGTAGCTAATATTTAACCTTGTGGATACTCCTGACTCCACAGCATTCTTCCAGAGCACCATAGTCTTCATTCAGGACTGGATGAACAGTCACAAACTAAAGCTGAACTCAGATAAAACTGAGGTGATGATGGTCATAAACAAACTGCACTGCTGGAGTCCTTCCTTTTGGCCCCGGGAGTTAGGCCCTCCTCCCACTCTTAAAAAGGTAATCAAGTGCCTCTATATACTTGTCGATGAATGAAAATCTGTCAATGAAACCCCAGACGGCAGCTGTGACTTCTTCCTGTTTTTTCCAGCTCTGTAAAATAAAAAAATCTGAATTTTTTGGTCAGTTGAAGCCATCATTCAGATTACACTTGTACTAGTGATGCCCTGCACTAACTATGTTAATGCTCTGTACCTAGGCCTCCCAAAGGGTCTGAGTCAAAGACTGGAGCTGGTCCAGAATTGTGCAGCAAGATTTTTCTATAAACAACCTAGATACTGCCACACCACACCCCTACTAAAGAAACTGCACTGGCTTCCAATTGCACAAAGAACTCTGTTCAAAACAAGCTGCACAATCTTCAAAATCTGGCAGAGCAAAAGCCCTATTTTTATCTCCTCTAGAATACAAAACTTTACTCCTATGTGCAACCTCAGCTCGGCTCATCTCAGTCTCCTACAGGTTCCCAAATTCTACAGATATGGGCTAGATGGAAATAGGCTTTCTATGATGGCTCTTGGTCCTTGGAACACTTTTATGGCCAACATTAGAGCATAATTATCTTGTGAGCAATTTAGAACTCTGCAAAAAACATAGCGCTTCAGACAAGACTAAGGCTGTGCCATATCTGAACCCTGCCGCTAATGCTCCTAGTGCTATGAACCCTTTTGGTGAATATGCTCTTTAGAAGTCACCTATAACATAATATAAAATCATGATAACCAGTTGCTCACCTACCTACTTCATGAGGTGGTCTTGTGATTTGTGGGACTAGCTTTGTGCCCTGTAAAACTACAAAGATTGAAACAGCTCAAATTATGAGAGCTTTATAAGAATGTATCAATATCTTATGAAAGAAAATTATAACTAAGTCATAATGACGAAAGTCTATTTGTAGTTGATAATATTAATAAACAAAATGTGCTACGAACAGTAATGATCTGGAATTAAGGTGCAAAGTCATTTGATCTTAAAACAGGATTATAAATTGGGGCAAATAGGGACAGATATTTATCTTTCATAATTGCAGCACGTACCATCCATAGTTTCGTCCAACTCAGAATGAGGGATAAGACAACCAATTAGCACGTTGTCCTCATCCAGAGGTCTCTAACTAACTAGGAACTGGGTGCAAAATGTGTTTCTGCATCTCCTACTCATAGTAGTTAAAATTTGGGCAGTTTTGTTCATGATTATGAGTCCCATGTAATCAGGTCCTAAGAAGATGTGAATTGTTGCTGACTTTGGATTTTAAGATGGCAGCTCCAATCTTGCTTCCCACAGCAACATGATCTGCATGGACAGAAAACTTCCTCTCACTGTAACTGGAAATGTATTTTAAAATTATATACATATAGTTTTTTTTATGTCATTTACTTTTATTTGGTTGCTTCATTAATCATTTCTACTGTTTACCCTATATTAATTCTTCTGCTTTAAAACTTGAAATATTCTGTTGCTTATGATATAACATGGCTTTTTATTAAGTTAATCATCTTTCCTGTTGTATTCTTCATTTACAAATAAACATATTTTAAAACGTTGTACATGTTAAAGTTCATCAAATACTTTGGATGACCTTTGAGGGGCTCCATACAAAATCATGCTAAAGCTTTAATTTTACTATTAACTTTTAATTCAATTATTGTGCTCTGTAGTAGTCCTTTTTAAAAGGAGGCTTTGAAAATGTGTCTCGCCTTTTTGCAAAGTGGCACCATTGTGGATGGAAAGAAGAAAACAAGGATACTTCAACAAACCTAAATGTGTTTCTCTGGTAATCCTCTTAAAATGAAGTAAAGCCAATGTAAACAGACTGGGGCTGCTTGATACAACATTTGGAATGAAAGGCTGGAACTTAGAATGTTAAAATTACAATAGAAAGCAAGGTGACCTAAAAGTAATATGTATTCAGAGGACCAGATCAGTATACTTTAAAACCAGGTTAGAACTTGACATTGGATGTTACAGCAAATCCGAAACGTCATCTGTAATTCGATGCATAAAATCTAAAAGGCTTATGTAAAATCGGGAAGATGGTAAATGGAGAATGCAATGATACAAAAAACACAGTGGCTTTTCATGAAAGCAATTGCAACTGAAAACAAGCGGCCATATTTACTATGGGCTTGTGTTACCCGTGCGTCATGCAAGGCAATGCAAGCCCTTAACTGCGAATTACTAAACCACACAAAGCCACCTTGCTAGGTCTGCATGATTTAGTGAATCCAAGATAACGCAAGTCAGCGCATTTCACTGCCTTGCATTATTGTGTTCCAGGGAGGGGTTCCATGGGTGTAGTGTGGGCATCCCCACACATCTACGCATGGATTTTGGCACATTCCAAGATTTACAAAAAGTTGTGAACCTGGGAATGCATTGAAATGATATACATCCCAGACTTGGTTTTAAAAAGCAAAAATATCTTTATTTTTACTCATTACTTCCTTGTCATATGTGTGATACATTCCACATCACATATAGAAAAAGGAAAATGCCTTTGAGGGTTGTTTTTGGCAGGAAGGTTTCCCTTCCTGAACAGAAACAATCCTGCTCATAACGCAGGCACCCTTGCGCCATTGTGCAAGGGTGTGTGTGTTTGCGCTAGGCAGCACATAGTGCGCGAGAGCAAGTAGGCAGCAGAATTGTACCAACTTTGTAAATATGGCACATTGCTGATGTCTATCTTTAATGCAGTGCAGCAAGTTGCCTTGATGTGCTGTGTTGCATGAAATGTTAGTAACTCTGTCCTAAGATGTTTAATGTGACATTCTAATTACTCACATAAAATTTAAAATGTAAGTCCCCAAATGATTGTTAAAGTATGTATTACATGTTTAGTAATCCTATGGGTTAGAGTTCTATCATAAAGGTAAATCTGGACATTTGTTGCAAACTTGTGGTGGATGTAAATCCACTAACTTCTCTGGATTTCATAGCCACTAACGTATATGGTAGGGCTTCCCTGATAATGCATACATGTTACAAATCACCTCTAACTGCATGTCAAATCTGATGCACCTCCTGACACCCTAATATAACCTTGCATACACCCACTCTAAAATGCAAACGACCATTTTCAAAACCATAGACACACCAATACTAGTTACTACATACCCACTCACTGATTCCTAGGTCTACACACACATCCACTCATTCACCCATACAGTCACTCATCAGTACAACACTATCATATGCACTCATACACCTATACACACACTCACACACCACCACTCACCCATACAATTACTCACACACCTAGTCAAACATTCAATCAATCACACTCCCATTTACTCACCTATACAGTTATACACACACCACTTCACTTATTCATAGAGATATTAACACATACTTACTCTCTTCTAAAATCACTAACACAAGCACACACTCATCCATACAGACACTCTCACAATCACTCACTCGCACATAAAGTAATTTATATACTCCAACAGTCACATATACTGCATTTCACATATGTAGTTACTCGCACATGTACCACTGAGACATCCATTCACTACCAGACACACCCATACACACACTCACCCACCCATACAGCCCTTCACAGATGCACTCTTCAACCTATACACCCATTGAATCACCTACTCACAATCTATGCACAAAATCACACACCCCCACCCACCCACAAAAACACTCAGGCACCCATACACATACTCACACAACCAATCAATAACCCATATGCACACTCATATAGCTATTAACCAACCCATGCAGCTGCTTACACACCAACTAACAAACTGAGTCAGATATTCACACAGATTAGTCACTAACCCATGCATTCAGTAAGACACGTTTAATCACTCACTTATACAGTCAGTCACGCACCTACTAAATCATCTATTCAGACACTTATACACCAACTCATTCTTCAATACAGCTTGGCATATATATATATATATATATAACATATTTAAACTTTACAGAAACACACAGTCACTGGATGATGTGATTAGTGATGTAATCAGTGATGTCATTTCAGATGTCATCACTGATGTCATCAGTGATGTCACTGACCATGTGATGAATGATGTAATATGTGACGTCATCAGCAGTGCATTGCAGGGGTGCGAGTTATAGTTAGCTTAACTAACTATAACGGACCGAATTTCTCTGGTTTTGTATGAGTAAAATGTGCAACTAACTGTAACGTGCCTGAAACCTATGATTTTGTCAGTGAATTTCTAAGGTTTTTTAAATGCTAATTTCTAACTATAACGTCTCTGAAACCTATAGTTTTTTGAGTGAATTTCTAAGGTTTTTTAAATGCTAATTTCTAACCATAACGTCTCTGAAACCTATGGTTTTTTCAGTGAATATATATATGTGTTATCAAGGCCCTCAGAGGGCTGGATCGTGTTATGGTGGCGGTGCAGGGCACAAAATAAAATTATTGCACCAAATTCTGGGTTTGCATCGTCTTATTCAAGGAAATGAGCAAGAGGCGATTTATCTCATACATATAGCAAATTTCTGGCGTTTGATTCTTCTGAAGTCAAAGTATGGTGCAGTGTTGAACAGTTTCACAGAGAACAATCATAAAAAACAGATAGAAACAAATTGAACCTTGCTCAATACTTGCCTTCTGGCATGTTCCCTTTAATACCAAGAGTTAAGCATTATGAAGACGAAGATTTAGCGTCTTGTGAAGTGTAAATTAAATTATTGACCTATAAAAAGAACATGCGGTTTTCATCTGGGTGTATATTTATATAGCGAAGAGTTGGTTTCAGCTTAAGACAGAGAATAAAATATAATTACAATCATTTTCTATGGCATTCTAATTAGGACATCTGCATGTGGAGAAACACAACTACATCGCATTGTCATTTTTAAACATAAAGTGCTAAACAAGTCCGCCTAATAGCTCTAATTCTGGTTTGATACAAAAACAGGTGCATCAGCTTTCTATTTACGACGCCAAAGCCTACTATGTAATTATTTGGTCATAGAAGCCCTATCATTGTTTTATTGGGTATTTCTTAATTGTATTTAAATAACTTCTTCTTGTTTAGATAGTTTGACATTTATTTATTTATTTACTTTATTCATTCATTTATAGCATTAACTGCTATATATACGCATATGTGTATATATACATATATATATTCACTGAAAAAAACATAGGTTTCACATACGTTATAGTTACGAATTAGCATTTAAAAAACCTTGCAAATTCACTTAAAAAACCATAGGTTTCACACATGTTATAGTTAGCTGGACGTTTCACTCGTAAAAAAACAATGAAATTCCCCCGTTATAGTTAGTGCAGGCAACTATAACTCACGCGACCGCAATCCTCTGCTGATGACGTCAGATATTACATCACTGATGACATATGCGTCTTTATGAAATATAAATATTTGTAATATATGTATAGCTAAAGATTAATGGAAGAAGACATGGGTAAATAAGTGTCTAAACACAGTGATGTAATATCTGACGTCATCAGCAGAGGATTGCGGTCGCGTGAGTTATAGTTGCCTGCACTAACTATAACGGGGGAATTTCATTGGTTTTTTACGAGTGAAATGTCCAGCTAACTATAACATGTGTGAAACCTATGGTTTTTTAAGTGAATATATATATATATATATATATATATATATATATATATATATATATATATATATATATTCACAGAAAAAAACATATGTTTCAGGGGTGTTATAGTTAGCTGCCCATTTCACTCATACAAAACCATAGAAATTCCTCCGTTATAGTTAGTTCTGCATGAATGATGCAATATGTGACATCATCAGCAGTGCATTGCGGGCGCGTGAGTTATAGTTAGCAGAACTAACTATAACAGAGGAATTTCTATGGTTTTGTATGAGTGAAATGGGCAGCCAACTATAACACCCCTGAAACCTATGTTTTTTTCTGTGAATATATATATATTCACTGAAAAAACCATAGGTTTCAGGGGTGTTATAGTTCGCTGGTCTTTTCACTTGTACAAAACCATTGAAATTCCCCCGTTATAGTTAGTTCAGCTAACTATAACTCGCGCGCCCGCAATGCACTGCTGATGACGTCACATATTACATCACTCATGACATGGTCAGTGACATCACTCATGACATCACTGATGACATCTCAAATGACATCACTGATGACATCACTGATGACATCATCCAGTGAATGTGTGTTTTTCTGAAAATTAAATATGTTTTATATATGTATATCTCAAGGTCAATGGAAGAATAAATGGGTATATAAGTGTCTAAATGGATGATTTGTTTTTGAAAAATTGATTGTGTAACTGACTGATTAAGTGTATCATAGTGAATACATGGCTTAGTGAGTAATGTTTAAATATGTAAATATCTGTATCAGTCTCTCTCTCACTTTGTGTATAAGTGGCTGCATGGGTTGGTGAGTAGCTACATGGGTGTCTATATAGGTTATTCGTTGGTTTTTTGAGTATCAGTCTGAGTGTCTGCATGATTCGGTGGGGGTATTACGTAGTGCATAGGTGCATGAATGAGTGACTCACTGTTTGTATGTGTTGAACACAGCATGTGTGCAGGACTGTATGGGTGGATGAGTGTGAGTATGGGTGTGTTAGTGAGTGAATGACTGTCTCAATAGTGTCTTTATGAGTAACTACATATGTTTTAAACTAGTATATGTGACTATTGGTGTATATATGTGAGTATATGTGAGAGTGAGAAATTGAAAGAGTTCCTGTATGAATAAGTATGTATTTCTATAAGTTATTGTTTAAAAGAGTAAGTATATGTAAGTTTCTGTAGAAGTAAGTGTGGTGGTGTGTGTATAACTGTATATGCAAGTAAATGTATGTTTGATTCTTTATTAGCATGAGTGACTATGTGTGTGAGTAACTCTATGGATGAGTAAATGTAAATGTAAATGTGCAGATATTTTTATAGCGCAAATCACCAACCGGTCTCTAAGCGCTTGCTTAGGGAACCCGTCCTGGTATTCCCCTGTGAGATAACCCAGCAGGTAATCCACAAGGTGAAAGCCAGGCATCCCGCCTCGAGGGGCCATTGTGGAGATTAAGCAAGCTATTGCCCAGAGTCGCAGAGTGTGAACCCATGAATCGAGTATGAATTGGAGCGAGAATTATCGAGTCCATGGACAATTTATGGACTCAAGACCCAGCCGAGCCGGGAATTGAACCCTGGTCCCGGGCTGACCTCTGCTTCCAGGTCTGCCTACTCTAACCAGTGAGCCACACTTCTCCACTTGAGTGGCATTGTGTAACAGGATGTATAGGTGTATGAGTACATATGATGAGTGAGTACATGTATGAGTGACTGTATAGGACTGTTGGTGAATGAGTGGATGTGTATGTGGATCTTAGAATTACTGAAGAGGTTGTTGTAACTGGTATTGGTATGTCCATTGTTTTGAAAATTTTAGTCTCTATTTTTGAATGTGTGTATCAAAGGTTATATTAGGGTGAGAGGAGGTCTGCCACTCTATCACAAGGATGATGTCATCAGTGATGTCATCAGTGATGTCATTTGAGATGTCATCAGTGATGTCATGAGTGATGTCACTGACCATGTCATGAGTGATGTAATATGTGACGTCATCAGCAGTGCATTGCGGGCGCGCGAGTTATAGTTGCTGAACTAACTATAACGGGGGAATTTCAATGGTTTTGTACAAGTGAAAAGTCCAGCTAACTATAACACCCCTGAAACCTATGGTTTTTTCAGTGAATTTCTGAGGTTTTTTAAATGCTAATTCCTAACTATAACGTGCCTGAAACCTATGGTTTTTTCTGTGAATTTCAAAGGTTTTTTAAACGCTAATTTCTAACTATGCCTACAGAGATAGGACATGTGAAGAAAGAAGAAAAAATGCACAGAAAGAAACAAAAGAAGTGCAGAAAGAAGCAACACAAGTCCTCAAATACGAAGATAAGTGCAGGAAGAAGGATAACGTGCAGAAAGAACAAAAAGAAGAGCAGAAAGAAGCCTTGTTGCAAAATCATCCTGTACCCTCAACTGTTTCAGACGGATACTGGTGGTAACTGAGTCTGACTAACCAGTCCTAGAGCCAGTGCTATGTTAAAAGACACTTAGAATACAGTGAAAACACCTACATACACTAGGGAACATTATGCGTTGGGGTCCCCCTGTGATTAGCATGAACTCCTCTGTAAGCCCCTAGTATATAATAGGGCATGGGGATTAAAATTACCTCTTAAAACAGGCCACAGGGCGTTTTTGCACACGTTAACTCAGGCCCCGTCCCCTCCCTTCACCACTGTGTAAACACGCCCTGTGTCCGTTTTTAGTTGGGAGATTAAGTTCATTTGAATCCTGAGGGTCCCTAGGGTCCAACTAGCCCACTAGGTACCTCCAGTAAGTGCCACAGAGCTGCGTTGCAGAGAGGTGTAAAAAGTGGCACGGCCTGGACCACCTCTCTGCAATGCAGCTCAGTGGCGCTTACTGGAAGCACTTGGTGGGCTAGTTAGCCCCCAGGGGCCCTCAGTATTGAAGGGAAATTATATCCCCAATTTAAAACGTGCCATAGTGCGTGTTTGCACACGTCACCTCAGGCCCTGTCCCCTCCCTTCACCACTGTGTAAACGCGTCCTGTGGCTGTTCTAAGTTGAGAGATTAAGTCCCCTTGAATCCTAAGGGTCCCTAGGGTCAAACTAGACCACTAGGTACCTCCAGTAAGCGCCACAGAGCTGCGTTGCAGAGAGGTGTAAAAAGGGGCTTGGCCTCAGAACACCTGTCTGCTGCGCAGCTCCCTGGCGCATACTGGAGATGCCTGTTGGGGGCGCGTTTGCAGAGTGCTGCACGGAGGGGGCATGGCCTCCGGCACGATGCCAGTCTTTTATTTATTTTAATTTTTTAAGAAGGGGGGCTGTGTGGTTCCCCTGCTTATTCTAATTTATTGGCCCTGATGACCCCATCCCCCAGGGCAAGTCTCCTAATTATATTTTTTTGACCCCAATCCCCAGGGCCGGCCACTGTTTTTTATTATTTTTAAAAAATATATATTTATAGACACACCTAGGACATGCTGGACAAACCGTACGTACCTATCACCATGACGATTTGCGTGATATTCATTAAAAGGCGACTATTCATGCAATGAATCCACGTGGAATGTATTTACATCACTAGTGAAGCTCTGACATGTCTGATGCCCTACCGTGCCTAATACCGGTAGACACCCTTGTCTTTTATTTATACAAACATGGGTAGCTATTGACGGGCACATTTAATACACATGCACACCAAGCCATTCATAGGGAATTCGACAAAAATTCGACCAAAACTATGCAAGAAACCCCCCTCACATTTAATAAAACACACATCCACTGCCGGATGTGTAATACTTTTTATTTTACTCTCTGGAAAGGGGACGAACATCACTTGAGAGTCACAGCGCGCTCCTGACAGAGCCCAATGCTGTGTTACACCCACCATTGCCTGCCGAGTGCCACTCACCTCTGTGTTGTATTCCACTAGCTAGTGCATATGCTATGACACTCTCTAGCCCATGTGCACTGTAACACCACCCCGTGAATATGTCATGCCACACTTGGTGGGCTAGTTAGCCCCCAGGGGCCCTCAGTATTGAAGGGAAATTATATCCCCAATTTAAAACGTGCCATAGTGCGTGTTTGCACACGTCACCTCAGGCCCTGTCCCCTCCCTTCACCACTGTGTAAACGCGTCCTGTGGCTGTTCTAAGTTGAGAGATTAAGTCCCCTTGAATCCTAAGGGTCCCTAGGGTCAAACTAGACCACTAGGTACCTCCAGTAAGCGCCACAGAGCTGCGTTGCAGAGAGGTGTAAAAAGGGGCTTGGCCTCAGAACACCTGTCTGCTGCGCAGCTCCCTGGCGCATACTGGAGATGCCTGTTGGGGGCGCGTTTGCAGAGTGCTGCACGGAGGGGGCATGGCCTCCGGCACGATGCCAGTCTTTTATTTATTTTAATTTTTTAAGAAGGGGGGCTGTGTGGTTCCCCTGCTTATTCTAATTTATTGGCCCTGATGACCCCATCCCCCAGGGCAAGTCTCCTAATTATATTTTTTTGACCCCAATCCCCAGGGCCGGCCACTGTTTTTTATTATTTTTAAAAAATATATATTTATAGACACACCTAGGACATGCTGGACAAACCGTACGTACCTATCACCATGACGATTTGCGTGATATTCATTAAAAGGCGACTATTCATGCAATGAATCCACGTGGAATGTATTTACACCACTAGTGAAGCTCTGACATGTCTGATGCCCTACCGTGCCTAATACCGGTAGACACCCTTGTCTTTTATTTATACAAACATGGGTAGCTATTGACGGGCACATTTAATACACATGCACACCAAGCCATTCATAGGGAATTCGACAAAAATTCGACCAAAACTATGCAAGAAACCCCCCTCACATTTAATAAAACACACATCCACTGCCGGATGTGTAATACTTTTTATTTTACTCTCTGGAAAGGGGACGAACATCACTTGAGAGTCACAGCGCGCTCCTGACAGAGCCCAATGCTGTGTTACACCCACCATTGCCTGCCGAGTGCCACTCACCTCTGTGTTGTATTCCACTAGCTAGTGCATATGCTATGACACTCTCTAGCCCATGTGCACTGTAACACCACCCCGTGAATATGTCATGCCACACTTGTGTTCGCACGGGTTATATTGCCCCATCTAACGTGCCTTCCTCGATGCCTATGTTATAACGCACAGTGCTATGCCATACATATTACAATCTGGTATCCATATCTTTGTCACAGTGCATATGCAACGTTACACTCCCCAGCACATATTTTATATTACAACTTTAGAGACTAGTTAGGTTACACAACACTGCCCTGTGCATATTACACTCCAAGGCGCATATCGCATAGCACGCGCTAGTGCCTGTGCTATCTCGCGCTCTCCAATGAATCTGTCATTGCGCACAATGTATTGCATATTATATTTCACGCCCGGCTCATCTTATATCACACTTTTTGGTGCATAGTTTATACCATACACTATATCTAGTTTTCATTTTCAATCGTGCTCTCAGGACTATGTTCTATATAACACTGTGTTCACCTACCCTTTTCACGGGCATTACATTTTGCGATAGGGGGTGGAGGGTCAGGGGGTGTTTCTGCCAAGAGAGCCCGGAGTCACAGCCACAAACGTCCTCTTCTTCCTGAATAAAAGTGAGATTATGCTGCATACTTGTTCATATTTTAAGTAGTTCGCACACACACAATGTTTTAAAAACAATAAAGTTCCTAATACCCGCCTTCTCTGAACAGTTAGCTTGCTGCCCCATCCCCCTCCTCCCTATCCTCTGTTGTGTGAATCCATGGACTAGCCTCCTCCCTCCTGCCATGCATGGTCTGATGTGCTGCCACTGCCCTCAATTTAATATGATGTACCAGTCCACTCCTCCTGCCCTCCATTGCCCAATTCTATGCCCCATGATTGACCTCCTGCTTAAACTCGGTGCTTAGCTTGCTGCCCCTATTCTCCTTCCCCCTGCCCTCCGATGTCTTTGTGCATGCCCCTGCTCCATCCTTTTTGCCCACCATGTCCCATGGACCTGCCACTCCTATCTACTCTGAGTGTTCTGTTGAGCTGCCACTCCCCTCCCACCTGCCTAGCATTGTCAGATGACTGTAACCTGTCCCTGCCACCTCCACCCTGCCTGTCCACATGCCATGCCCCTATCCTCTTCCTCCTGTCCTACATGGTCCATTGTACTGCCACACCCTTCTGCCCTCCCTGGTCTGTTGTGCTGCAACTGCTCCTCCTGCCTGCCCCGTGTGGTCTGTTGTGAGGCCCCTTCCCCTGAACTTTGTCTGTGCACAGGTCCTGACCCTCCCTTCTTTCCTCCATCGTCCTTTGTGCATGCCCCTGCACCCTCCTTCTTGCCCATCATAGCCATTGTGCTGCCACTAACCCTCCCATTTGCCATGCATGGTCTTCTGTGCTGCCATGGCCCCTCCCACCTTCCCTGTGTGGTCAGTTAGCTGCCCCTGACCCCCTCCCACCTTCCCTCCATGGTCTGTGTGTATGCCATCACAGTCTCACTGTTGCTCTTCATGGTGTGTCTTGCTTCTAGTGCCCATCCTGCCTGACCTCCATGGCTATCTAGCTGCTCCTGCCCTGCCCCCTTGCCCCCAGCCCTCTGTTTACATGTGCAGACCCCTACTCCCTCCCTCCTGGCTTGTCTGTTCCATTGTAATGCCCCTGATCCGTCCCTCCTGCCCTTTATGGTCTGTTATGCTGCAGCTTTCTCTCCTGTCTGTCCATTATGGTCAGCTAGCTACCATTGCCTCTTGCCCCTCTATTCTCTGTTGTCCATGCGCATGGTCCTGTCCCCTCCCTCTTGCTTTCTATGGATTGTGCTGCACTCCCGTCCTGCATGCCCTGTGTGGTGTATTGTGCTGCTGCAAACCCTGATGCCTGCCCTGTAGGGTCAGTTTGGTGCACCTCTCCATGTCCCTCCTGTCCTCTGTTATCCAAGTCCATGTCCCTATCCCATTTCCTTCCATGATCCAATGTACCATACTTGCGAACGTTTTGAACTTGGTAAGAGGGAGATTTTGAAAAAAAACTGGGGTATTGATTTTCCCCTTTGAGTTACATTGAAAAAGAGGAGATTGTAGACAGGAGACAGATCAAATAAAGCCCATTTGAGCTTAAAAACATTGGACGTTTCCTGGCTGAAACGGGTCTGTTGGCATGTATGGTTGTACTACCACTGCCTCTTCCTTCTGCCCACAATGGTCTATTATCTTGCCACAGCCTCTCTTGCCAGTCCTGTATTGTTGGTTTGTTGCCCCTGCCCCCCTTTCCACTGCCCTCCATAGTCTGTTGTGCTGCCACTGCCTTTCCTGCCTGCCCAGTGTGGTCAAATTGTTGCCTCTGCACTCTCCTACCTGCCTTCAATTTTCAGAGTCCGTGCCCCTGGCCTCTGCCTCTCAACAGTATCCCAATGAACAACTAGATTGCTAACATTCTATATTTATTACAAAAGTGTGGAACACCTGACATCATCTTGATGTAATCAAAACTGTAATACCCAGAGCATTTCTTTTAGAAATTACATATATGAGAGTGTCTTATTGGCATCAAAATTATGGTTAGTGCTCTAAAAGACTAAAATAAGGACATATTTTCTGAGTATTCAAATAGCGACAAAGCACTTTTAAATTATTTGTTATCTTTATGTTTTTTTATCCAGTTGACCACTTGATTAAATGTTGCACTTAGGGGAGAGGATGTGGTGTTACTTCCAGAACTGCAGACTTTGCAACTGGGGAACCAGGTTAAAGTTTTTGCTTCAGCTCGACATTCTGTGATTCTGGTCAAATCACTTAGTCTCCCCATGTCTACAACCAAAATGAATTTGTTCTTGTGTGATGTAACCAATGCTCATGTAAAGCACTCCAATACCTGACAAGTCTGCACTATATAACACTGCAAAAACACAAAATAATAAGTGTTTTGCAAACTTCTGAAATTTGGCTATATTTGGGCTACATCTGGGTGATTTTGGGCTACATTTGGGCTCTTTTGTCTCCGGTGGCCATCTTGGGAGATTTATTTGTTATGAAGTTTCCTAATTTCCTCATGTACTGCAGTCTCCTCAGTAGGAAATGCTTTCAGTTTTTTACTTTGATTCCATCATGAAGGTATTCAGATATGTCACACATTTGCCATAAATTCTGAATGTTAGCACTCTAGTTGCTCATTAGATCACTGTAGTAAAACTACTGTTCACCATGGAAGTCTGCTCCTGGTATTAAAAGTGCATGTTTCAATCTGCATGTCAGAATTTTTTAATGAAATAGAAGAGGATTTGAGAAGTCACTCAAAATGTGCCCTCATTTTCTTTCTTCAGCATTAATCATAATTTCTATGGCAAAATGAACCCCCTCATTGTGTTCCTTTTTAAATTAAATGTTTTAAGTGTTACCAGTTTATTCCAATCAAGATGGCTTCAGGTGTGCCATACTTTTGTCATAATGAAGACAGTAAGCGCTCTAGTTGTTTTTAAGAACATTCTGGGACTTTCTGTCATTGGGCTATACTTGGGCTACATCTGGGTGACATTTGGGCTACATTTGGGCTCTTTTGTCTCTGGTGGCCTTCTTGGGAGACTTATTTGTTATGAAGTTTCCTAATTTCCTCATTTACTGCAGTCTCCTCAGTAGGAAATTCTTTCAGTTTTTTACTTTGATTCCATCAAGAAGGCATTCAGATGTGTCACACATTTGCCATAAATTCAGAATGTTAGCACTCTTTTTGCTCATTAGATCACTGTAATAAAGCTACTGCTCACCAGGGAAAACTGCTGCTGGTATTGAAAGTGCATGTTTCAGTCTACATGTCAGAATTTTTTAATGAAATAGAAGAGGATTTGAGAAGTCACTCAAAATGTGCCCTAATTTTTCTTTCTGCAGCACTAATCATACTTTTTATGGAAAAATGAACCCCCTCATTGTTTTCCTTTTTAAATTAAATGTTTTAAGAGTTACCACTTTAATCCAAGCAAGATGGCTTCAGGTGTGCCATACGTTTATCATAAGTAGGACTGTTAGCGCTCTAGTAGTTCTTTGGAACACTCTGGGAAGCTGCAGTAGAACACAAAGGAATCAACTGACAGTCTCTGCCCTTGTTGGATGTACATGTTTTACTGAGAATGTCAGACTTCATTCTCACATGAGTGAGAAAGATAATGTGAATTTACAGAAAATAAGCTCTCAGTTTAGCTTATATATCACCTTCCAAACCTCTGTGGTAAAAGCATGAGAAAGTATTTTTCTCTCAATCATGATATCCCAGCAGAAGGCTTTTTCACATGGTGAAATCACCTTAGAACATACCACAATTACTAAAATGAGTATGGTACCATCAACAAATGATATATAATGTAACTTAAGTCTTAAAACCTTCTATTAACTGCAATGCTTTTTAATAAGGTGCTATCATGTATATTGGTCCCAAGATGGCTGCCAACACTTCTTGGATGAAGTGCTGACAGCCAATCAGATCTCAGGATGAGATGTGTGGTTAGGCTCCGCCCAGATATATATATGCATTTAAATGCTATTTTCTCAGGAAATACTGAACAGATTTACACCAGATCTGCAAAAGGCACTTCCTTGACCTTATGGCTACCTCTCTGCCAAATTTCAAGTAATTCTGTTCAGCTGTTCGGGCTGTAGCTGTGTCTAAAGGTCCTATGGAAAAATGCATCGGGAAAACGCGTTTTGGGACCCCCCTTTTTTCTCGGCCCCTGCTTGACGAATCACCCTGAGACTTTCAGGGTAGGAGCTGAACGGAGCGCCCCATTAGTTTTGAAAATTTCACGAGCATTCGTCAACCGGCGCCAAAGTTATTCAAAATAGAATTTCGAGATTTCCTATGGAAACTAGGTTGTAACTATAACTATCTACTGGCGACTGCCAGTAGATAATATATATATATATATTTATATATATATATATATATATATATTTTCACCAAAAAGTTGCCTGGATCGAGAGAGCCCACACCGGTGAGTTTAGTTTATGCCTTGTCTTTATTGGAGGAATGCAATGAACAAACAGCGGAATTGCCCAGCACAAATCAAGCTCCTTGCCGCCGACGCGTTTCGTGCTGAAAAGCACTTCTTCCTGGGCTGCGGGCATCTGCGAATGATGATCACGGCAACAGCATTAGTCAAAGTCTTTTAACGCCCAAGTGGGCGTGGCCCACTCCCGTGGCCTACTGGTTAATGTAGTGACTTACGTTTTCCTCACGTGAGTTGCCGTGTAATCACTCAAAAATTGCAGTTCAAAATTAATCCCCAGTGGGTTGCGGTAACAACTGCCGCCGTCTTTCATGCTTGTAACTTCATCCAATCAGCGTCACTAGTCCCTATACTCTGGCGTAGGTTGACGTCAAAGCAGGACTGCACCGAAGTGCAGCGGGGCCTCTCTCGCGGCTCAGGCTGCGCCGCCATACATCCACCAAAAAGTTGCCTGGATTGAGAGAGCCCACACCGGTGAGTTTAGTTTATGCCTTGTCTTTATTGGAGGAATGCAATGAACAAACAGCGGAATTGCCCAGCACAAATCAAGCTCCTTGCCGCCGACGCGTTTCGTGCTGAAAAGCACTTCTTCCTGGGCTGCGGGCATCTGCGAATGATGATCACGGCAACAGCATTAGTCAAAGTCTTTCAACGCCCAAGTGGGCGTGGCCCACTCCCATGGCCTACTGGTTAATGTAGTGACTTACGTTTTCCTCACGTGAGTTGCCGTGTAATCACTCAAAAATTGCAGTTCAAAATTAATCCCCAGTGGGTTGCGGTAACAACTGCCGCCGTCTTTCATGCTTGTAACTTCATCCAATCAGCGTCACTAGTCCCTATACTCTGGCGTAGGTTGACGTCAAAGCAGGACTGCACCGAAGTGCAGCGGGGCCTTTCTCGCGGCTCAGGCTGCGCCGCCATACATCCACCAAAAAGTTGCCTGGATCGAGAGAGCCCACACCGGTGAGTTTAGTTTATGCCTTGTCTTTATTGGAGGAATGCAATGAACAAACAGCGGAATTGCCCAGCACAAATCAAGCTCCTTGCCGCCGACGCGTTTCGTGCTGAAAAGCACTTCTTCCTGGGCTGCGGGCATCTGCGAATGATGATCACGGCAACAGCATTAGTCAAAGTCTTTTAACGCCCAAGTGGGCGTGGCCCACTCCCGTGGCCTACTGGTTAATGTAGTGACTTACGTTTTCCTCACGTGAGTTGCCGTGTAATCACTCAAAAATTGCAGTTCAAAATTAATCCCCAGTGGGTTGCGGTAACAACTGCCGCCGTCTTTCATGCTTGTAACTTCATCCAATCAGCGTCACTAGTCCCTATACTCTGCCGTAGGTTGACGTCAAAGCAGGACTGCACCGAAGTGCAGCGGGGCCTCTCTCGCGGCTCAGGCTGCGCCGCCATACATCCACCAAAAAGTTGCCTGGATCGAGAGAGCCCACACCGGTGAGTTTAGTTTATGCCTTGTCTTTATTGGAGGAATGCAATGAACAAACAGCGGAAATTGCCCAGCACAAATCAAGCTCCTTGCCGCCGACGCGTTTCGTGCTGAAAAGCACTTCTTCCTGGGCTGCGGGCATCTGCGAATGATGATCACGGCAACAGCATTAGTCAAAGTCTTTTAACGCCCAAGCGGGCGTGGCCCACTCCCGTGGCCTACTGGTTAATTTAGTGACTTACGTTTTCCTCACGTGAGTTGCCGTGTAATCACTCAAAAATTGCAGTTCAAAATTAATCCCCAGTGGGTTGCGGTAACAACTGCCGCCGTCTTTCATGCTTGTAACTTCATCCAATCAGCGTCACTAGTCCCTATACTCTGGCGTAGGTTGACGTCAAAGCAGGACTGCACCGAAGTGCAGCGGGGCCTCTCTCGCGGCTCAGGCTGCGCCGCCATACATCCACCAAAAAGTTGCCTGGATCGAGAGAGCCCACACCAGTGAGTTTAGTTTATGCCTTGTCTTTATTGGAGGAATGCAATGAACAAACAGCGGAATTGCCCAGCACAAATCAAGCTCCTTGCCGCCGACGCGTTTCGTGCTGAAAAGCACTTCTTCCTGGGCTGCGGGCATCTGCGAATGATGATCACGGCAACAGCATTAGTCAAAGTCTTTTAACGCCCAAGTGGGCGTGGCCCACTCCCGTGGCCGACTGGTTAATGTAGTGACTTACGTTTTCCTCACGTGAGTTGCCGTGTAATCACTCAAAAATTGCAGTTCAAAATGAATCCCCAGTGGGTTGCGGTAACAACTGCCGCCGTCTTTCATGCTTGTAACTTCATCCAATCAGCGTCACTAGTCCCTATACTCTGGCGTAGGTTGACGTCAAAGCAGGACTGCACCGAAGTGCAGCGGGGCCTCTCTCGCGGCTCAGGCTGCGCCGCCATACATCCACCAAAAAGTTGCCTGGATCGAGAGAGCCCACACCGGTGAGTTTAGTTTATGCCTTGTCTTTATTGGAGGAATGCAATGAACAAACAGCGGAATTGCCCAGCACAAATCAAGCTCCTTGCCGCGTTTCGTGCTGGAAAGCACTTCTTCCTGGGCTGCGGGCATCTGCGAATGATGATCACGGCAACAGCATTAGTCAAAGTCTTTTAACGCCCAAGTGGGCGTGGCCCACTCCCGTGGCCTACTGGTTAATGTAGTGACTTACGTTTTCCTCACGTGAGTTGCCGTGTAATCACTCAAAAATTGCAGTTCAAAATTAATCCCCAGTGGGTTGCAGTAACAACTGCCGCCGTCTTTCATGCTTGTAACTTCATCCAATCAGCGTCACTAGTCCCTATACTCTGGCGTAGGTTGACGTCAAAGCAGGACTGCACCGAAGTGCAGCGGGGCCTTTCTCGCGGCTCAGGCTGCGCCGCCATACATCCACCAAAAAGTTGCCTGGATCGAGAGAGCCCACACCGGTGAGTTTAGTTTATGCCTTGTCTTTATTGGAGGAATTCAATGAACAAACAGCGGAATTGCCCAGCACAAATCAAGCTCCTTGCCGCCGACGCGTTTCGTGCTGAAAAGCACTTCTTCCTGGGCTGCGGGCATCTGCGAATGATGATCACGGCAACAGCATTAGTCAAAGTCTTTTAACGCCCAAGTGGGCGTGGCCCACTCCCGTGGCCTACTGGTTAATGTAGTGACTTACGTTTTCCTCACGTGAGTTGCCGTGTAATCACTCAAAAATTGCAGTTCAAAATGAATCCCCAGTGGGTTGCGGTAACAACTGCCGCCGTCTTTCATGCTTGTAACTTCATCCAATCAGCGTCACTAGTCCCTATACTCTGGCGTAGGTTGACGTCAAAGCAGGACTGCACCGAAGTGCAGCGGGGCCTCTCTCGCGGCTCAGGCTGCGCCGCCATACATCCACCAAAAAGTTGCCTGGATCGAGACAGCCCACACCGGTGAGTTTAGTTTATGCCTTGTCTTTATTGGAGGAATGCAATGAACAAACAGCGGAATTGCCCAGCACAAATCAAGCTCCTTGCCGCCGACGCGTTTCGTGCTGAAAAGCACTTCTTCCTGGGCTGCGGGCATCTGCGAATGATGATCACGGCAACAGCATTAGTCAAAGTCTTTTAACGCCCAAGTGGGCGTGGCCCACTCCCGTGGCCTACTGGTTAATGTAGTGACTTACGTTTTCCTCACGTGAGTTGCCGTGTAATCACTCAAAAATTGCAGTTCAAAATGAATCCCCAGTGGGTTGCGGTAACAACTGCCGCCGTCTTTCATGCTTGTAACTTCATCCAATCAGCGTCACTAGTCCCTATACTCTGGCGTAGGTTGACGTCAAAGCAGGACTGCACCGAAGTGCAGCGGGGCCTCTCTCGCGGCTCAGGCTGCGCCGCCATACATCCACCAAAAAGTTGCCTGGATCGAGACAGCCCACACCGGTGAGTTTAGTTTATGCCTTGTCTTTATTGGAGGAATGCAATGAACAAACAGCGGAATTGCCCAGCACAAATCAAGCTCCTTGCCGCCGACGCGTTTCGTGCTGAAAAGCACTTCTTCCTGGGCTGCGGGCATCTGCGAATGATGATCACGGCAACAGCATTAGTCAAAGTCTTTTAACGCCCAAGTGGGCGTGGCCCACTCCCGTGGCCTACTGGTTAATGTAGTGACTTACGTTTTCCTCACGTGAGTTGCCGTGTAATCACTCAAAAATTGCAGTTCAAAATTAATCCCCAGTGGGTTGCGGTAACAACTGCCGCCGTCTTTCATGCTTGTAACTTCATCCAATCAGCGTCACTAGTCCCTATACTCTGGCGTAGGTTGACGTCAAAGCAGGACTGCACCGAAGTGCAGCGGGGCCTCTCTCGCGGCTCAGGCTGCGCCGCCATACATCCACCAAAAAGTTGCCTGGATCGAGAGAGCCCACACCGGTGAGTTTAGTTTATGCCTTGTCTTTATTGGAGGAATGCAATGAACAAACAGCGGAATTGCCCAGCACAAATCAAGCTCCTTGCCGCCGACGCGTTTCGTGCTGAAAAGCACTTCTTCCTGGGCTGTGGGCATCTGCGAATGATGATCACGGCAACAGCATTAGTCAAAGTCTTTTAACGCCCAAGTGGGCGTGGCCCACTCCCGTGGCCTACTGGTTAATGTAGTGACTTACGTTTTCCTCACGTGAGTTGCCGTGTAATCACTCAAAAATTGCAGTTCAAAAAGACTTTGACTAATGCTGTTGCCGTGATCATCATTCGCAGATGCCCGCAGCCCAGGAAGAAGTGCTTTTCAGCACGAAACGCGTCGGCGGCAAGGAGCTTGATTTGTGCTGGGCAATTCCGCTGTTTGTTCATTGCATTCCTCCAATAAAGACAAGGCATAAACTAAACTCACCGGTGTGGGCTCTCTCGATCCAGGCAACTTTTTGGTGGATGTATGGCGGCGCAGCCTGAGCCCCGAGAGAGGCCCCGCTGCACTTCAGTGCAGTCCTGCTTTGACGTCAACCTACGCCAGAGTATAGGGACTAGTGACGCTGATTGGATGAAGTTACAAGCATGAAAGACGGTGGCAGTTGTTACCGCAACCCACTGGGGATTAATTTTGAACTGCAAATTTTGAGTGATTACACGGCAACTCAGGTGAGGAAAATGTAAGTCACTACATTAACCAGTAGGCCACGGGAGTGGGCCACGCCCACTTGGGCGTTAAAAGACTTTGACTAATGCTGTTGCCGTGATCATCATTCGCAGATGCCCGCAGCCCAGGAAGAAGTGCTTTTCAGCACGAAACGCGTCGGCGGCAAGGAGCTTGATTTGTGCTGGGCAATTCCGCTGTTTGTTCATTGCATTCCTCCAATAAAGACAAGGCATAAACTAAACTCACCGGTGTGGGCTCTCTCGATCCAGGCAACTTTTTGGTGGATGTATGGTGGCGCAGCCTGAGCCGCGAGAGAGGCCCCGCTGCACTTCGGTGCAGTCCTGCTTTGACGTCAACCTACGCCAGAGTATAGGGACTAGTGACGCTGATTGGATGAAGTTACAAGCATGAAAGACGGCGGCAGTTGTTACCGCAACCCACTGGGGATTAATTTTGAACTGCAAATTTTGAGTGATTACACGGCAACTCACGTGAGGAAAACGTAAGTCACTACATTAACCAGTAGGCCACGGGAGTGGGCCACGCCCACTTGGGCGTTAAAAGACTTTGACTAATGCTGTTGCCGTGATCATCATTCGCAGATGCCCGCAGCCCAGGAAGAAGTGCTTTTCAGCACGAAACGCGTCGGCGGCAAGGAGCTTGATTTGTGCTGGGCAATTCCGCTGTTTGTTCATTGCATTCCTCCAATAAAGACAAGGCATAAACTAAACTCACCGGTGTGGGCTCTCTCGATCCAGGCAACTTTTTGGTGGATGTATGGCGGCGCAGCCTGAGCCGCGAGAGAGGCCCCGCTGCACTTCGGTGCAGTCCTGCTTTGACGTCAACCTACGCCAGAGTATAGGGACTAGTGACGCTGATTGGATGAAGTTACAAGCATGAAAGACGGCGGCAGTTGTTACCGCAACCCACTGGGGATTAATTTTGAACTGCAAATTTTGAGTGATTACACGGCAACTCACGTGAGGAAAACGTAAGTCACTACATTAACCAGTAGGCCACGGGAGTGGGCCACGCCCACTTGGGCGTTAAAAGACTTTGACTAATGCTGTTGCCGTGATCATCATTCGCAGATGCCCGCAGCCCAGGAAGAAGTGCTTTTCAGCACGAAACGCGTCGGCGGCAAGGAGCTTGATTTGTGCTGGGCAATTCCGCTGTTTGTTCATTGCATTCCTCCAATAAAGACAAGGCATAAACTAAACTCACCGGTGTGGGCTGTCTCGATCCAGGCAACTTTTTGGTGGATGTATGGCGGCGCAGCCTGAGCCGCGAGAGAGGCCCCGCTGCACTTCGGTGCAGTCCTGTTTTGACGTCAACCTACGCCAGAGTATAGGGACTAGTGACGCTGATTGGATGAAGTTACAAGCATGAAAGACGGCGGCAGTTGTTACCGCAACCCACTGGGGATTAATTTTGAACTGCAAATTTTGAGTGATTACACGGCAACTCACGTGAGGAAAACGTAAGTCACTACATTAACCAGTAGGCCACGGGAGTGGGCCACGCCCACTTGGGCGTTAAAAGACTTTGACTAATGCTGTTGCCGTGATCATCATTCGCAGATGCCCGCAGCCCAGGAAGAAGTGCTTTTCAGCACGAAACGCGTCGGCGGCAAGGAGCTTGATTTGTGCTGGGCAATTCCGCTGTTTGTTCATTGCATTCCTCCAATAAAGACAAGGCATAAACTAAACTCACCGGTGTGGGCTCTCTCGATCCAGGCAACTTTTTGGTGGATGTATGGCGGCGCAGCCTGAGCCGCGAGAGAGGCCCCGCTGCACTTCGGTGCAGTCCTGCTTTGACGTCAACCTACGCCAGAGTATAGGGACTAGTGACGCTGATTGGATGAAGTTACAAGCATGAAAGACGGCGGCAGTTGTTACCGCAACCCACTGGGGATTAATTTTGAACTGCAAATTTTGAGTGATTACACGGCAACTCACGTGAGAAAAACGTAAGTCACTACAGTAACCAGTAGGCCACGGGAGTGGGCCACGCCCACTTGGGCGTTAAAAGACTTTGACTAATGCTGTTGCCGTGATCATCATTCGCAGATGCCCGCAGCCCAGGAAGAAGTGCTTTTCAGCATGAAACGCGTCGGCGGCAAGGAGCTTGATTTGTGCTGGGCAATTCCGCTGTTTGTTCATTGCATTCCTCCAATAAAGACAAGGCATAAACTAAACTCACCGGTGTGGGCTCTCTCGATCCAGGCAACTTTTTGGTGGATGTATGGCGGCGCAGCCTGAGCCGCGAGAGAGGCCCCGCTGCACTTTGGTGCAGTCCTGCTTTGACGTCAACCTACGCCAGAGTATAGGGACTAGTGACGCTGATTGGATGAAGTTACAAGCATGAAAGACGGCGGCAGTTGTTACCGCAACCCACTGGGGATTAATTTTGAACTGCAAATTTTGAGTGATTACACGGCAACTCACGTGAGGAAAACGTAAGTCACTACATTAACCAGTAGGCCACGGGAGTGGGCCACGCCCACTTGGGCGTTAAAAGACTTTGACTAATGCTGTTGCCGTGATCATCATTCGCAGATGCCCGCAGCCCAGGAAGAAGTGCTTTTCAGCACGAAACGCGTCGGCGGCAAGGAGCTTGATTTGTGCTGGGCAATTCCGCTGTTTGTTCATTGCATTCCTCCAATAAAGACAAGGCATAAACTAAACTCACCGGTGTGGGCTCTCTCGATCCAGGCAACTTTTTGGTGGATATATATATATATATATATATATATATATATATATATATATATATATATATATATATATATATATATATATATATATATCCTACAGGCATTCACCAGTAGGTAGTTATAGGCAGGAGCTACTTGTCATAGGAAAATTGTTTTCTTTTTTGCTAATAATGTATTTACCGTTTGACGAATCTTCACAACATTTTCAAAACTAGTTTGTCATTCACTTCAACTGCTGACCAGAAGGTTTCTGGGTGCTCCGTCAGGGGAGGCTGAGAAGAAAAAGGGAGTATTGTATGGTATTGTAATTGCATCTATGCAGCACTTACTACCCCTGACCAGGCATTGAAGCATTTTTTCAGTATGTGGTACACTACCCCGGAACCCATAAAGGATTAGAGGTGAAATTAGTATAGTGAAATTTGAAATCAATTTGAGCAGTCGATATGTTAGTCTGTTATTTGCACTGAGAAGAAAAGTGGAGGGATAGAAGAGCTAACTGGTTTGCTTTTATATAGTGCTAGCTACCCCTGAAGAGGTGTTGAAGCACTTTTAGGTGAGTAGCACACTTCTCGGGAACCAAAAAAGCATTAGCGGTGAATAAGTATGGGGAAATGTGAAGTTATTCTGAGTGGTGGACATGTTAGTCTTTTATTTGGATTGAAAAGTATAGTAAAGGACTGGAATAGGGAAGTGTTTGCATTTATATAGCACTTGCTACCCCTGATGAGTTGTTGGAGTGCTCTTTGGTGGGTAGTACGCTACTCCAGAACCTAAAATGGATTAGTGGGGAATTAGTATAGGTAAATACGAAATTAATTTGAGTGGTGGACTTGTCAGGCTGTTATTTGAATTGAAAAGGAATAGTGGAGGGATAGAAGAGGGAAGGGTCTAGAAAGTTTTTGGGGGGAGTTCATAGCAGTAGGAGGTGGTGGGATGAGTAATGGGGAGGTGGAAGGGGAAGAGTCAGAGGGAAAGGCTTATAAAGGCTTGTTTGGGAGATCTGAAAAGTAAAAGAGGTATGAAGGAGGGGTAGAGGAGTGAATAGTCTAGAAAGGGTTTTTTGGGGATCATAGTAGTGGTATAGGGTTTGGGATGAATGAGAGAATAGAGGTAGATGACATATTGATGGAGGTATAGGATTAGAAATAGTTTAGTGCATTGGAAAGAGTAGTAGAATGAAGTTGAGATGAGTCAGAGAGTTGAGGTCGATGATATATTGAGAGCGGGATAGGGTGAGAAATAGAGTAGTGCATTGGTGAGAGTAGTAGAATAAGGTTTGAGAAGAGTCAGATTAAAGTTGCATTTAATATACTCATACTTTCAAGTGTTGTTGTACTTTAAACTAATTTATTTATTTTTATTTTTGTAATTCAATAATGAAGCAATTGTAGACAAATAGTTATGATAAAAGATGTACTTATTTATGCAGTCACTTATATACATGTTAAATATAGAATAATGTAACTATAAGTAATGTGGACATTTTTTGAGCAGAACTAACAAATATCTATATATTTCAAAAACTTAATTATTATACATGTTTACATAAAGCAATACACATATGTAGGCACACATCTATATTCCAAATAAATGCGGATATACAGAGGAATATGCTGTATATTTATGTTTGAGTATGGTGGTTATGTGGGGATAAGCCAATTCTTTAGTAGTCTTCTGATGATAAGGGAGTTATTCCGTGGATCTTATGTTTGTGGGTAAAGAGTTCCGTAGGTTGGCTGCTTGAACAGAAATGTGCCACCCGTGTTTTTTTCTTGTACGGTGAGATTTTGAGGAGAGGTGTCAATCTAGAGCGGAGATTCCTTTGTCGAATGTATTTTGTGATTTTTTTACCTAATGAAGAATGGTCCTGTTCCATGCATCACTTTGTGGATGATACAAAGCAGCTTCAATGTGGATCTTCTGGCAACCGGTAACCATTGTAGGGCTTTTAAGGCAGGAGAGATGTGGGCTAGTTGCTTTATAAGTGAGAGTAGTCTGGCCGCAGAGTTCTGAATCTGTTGTAGTATTTTCACAGCTGTTAAAAGTGATCCGCGGTAGAGGCTATTGGCGTAATTGAGTTTGGATAGAACAAGAGAAATGGTAGCCTGGACCTTGTGTGGAAATTACAGGTGGGGGAACATGCGTCGCAGAGTTTTTATAGTGACAAAACTTGATCTTGCTAGTTGTCCACTTGGGCATTCATTGATAGCTTGGAGTCCATGGTCATTCGAGGTTTCTTATTTCCTTTGATACTTTAGGCGGTATTCCCAGATCATCAGGCCATGCGGCAAGTGGGTTATACTTTTTCCAATCGCCGCACATGAGTATTTCCGCTTTGGAAGCTTTCAATTTGAGATGGCTCCATATCATCCATTCATTCACGGCTCTGAGACAACTGAAAACTGGTGAGTTTCCAATGTCTTTGGGGAATTCCAGTTGAAGGATTATTTGTATGTCATCTGCATAGTTATAGCACATGAGGTTACATTGATTGATCAGTGCAGGTAATGACTTCATGTAGATCTTGAAAAGCATGGGTGAGATGATAGAGCCTTGATGGACCCCTGCTTTTGTGAAGTACAGTTTGGAAGAGAAAGGGTGGGTGTGAATGAAATTAGTTCTGTTGTGAGGGTAGGATGTGATCCAGTCTAGAGCAGTCCCCTCTATGCCAGTTTTGTAGAGTCTTTGTATCAATGTGTCATGGTCAACCGTGTCTAAAGCAGCTGAGAGGTCCAAGAGAAGTAGTGCAGCAACCCCGTTGTGGTTAATTGTGCACTTAAGGTCATCCCAAATTGCAACAAGGGCAGATTCTGTGCCTCTTCAGGAATGGAATCCGGTTTGGAAGTCTGAAAGTATGGCATTATCTTCAATGAATTGTGACATCTGGGTGAATGCTGCTCTATTTATTAGTTTTCCCAGGAAAAATCAATTTCTAATCGGTCTGTCATTGTCAGAGTTCAGCAGGTCCAGGTTTGATTTCTTCAGTAATGGGTGTATGTATGACTTTTTTAGTTCTTCTGGAAATATTCCCATAGTTAAGGAATTGTTGATGATTCTTCTTACTGGTGTGGCAGCAGAGGTTGTTAGAAGAATTCTCTTGAAGGTTTTTGGTGGACACTGGTCAGATAGGCTGCCGGAAGGCCTGCTTGCTTTAACCAGGCCCATAAATTCATTGTGTCAAATTTGTTGCAAGGAACGGAGGGGCTGGTTTGGAGTATTTTGGATTGAGTAACAGGATGAGCTCCTTCTAGGCAATTTGATGCATGAAATTTAGTGAGCATTTTTATCGGATTCTTTATTTGCACATTTAGCATTTTGAATTCTGTCTTAATAGCACCTTTTCTTAGCTTTTTTGATAGCTGACTCGTATTATCTGTTAGGTTTCCGTAGGCCAAGTTTTTCTTGATTGGTGTTTGTTTTGATCCAGGCATGTTGCAGCTTTCTAATTCATTGTTTTATCTCTTATATCTCTGTATTTCTCCAAGGCGCCTGTTTTCTTTTGCTCAGTTATGTAGTTTTTAGTGGTATTAGGATATCAAAAGCTAATATAGTTTTTTACAGAATGTATTGTGTCTAGATCTTTACTGGATGTTAGCTGTGTTTCTAAGCGTTCCAAATTGAGTTTGTTCCACAGTCAATAGGTGGATGCCCATAAGATGGCTTTAGGTGCATTGCTTTGTGTTGTTTTATGTTGGAAAGCAAGCAAATGGTGGTCTGATCCTGTGAGTGGACTTATTGTTTGAAAGGAAAATAGTTCTGAATTTGAAAAAATGACATCTAGGATGTGTCCAGCAATGTGTCTGGGTTTGTGGACAATCTGATGTAGGTTCAGTGCATCTAGGCCAGTGATGATTGTTTTTGGATGGGGCACATTCGGTTTGTCAAACCAAATGTTGAGGTCATCCAAAATGCATAGGTTGAAGTGTAGTATTATCAGGTTTGAAACCGTGTCTAGAAGTGTGCCTGGGAATATTGCTTTGCAAAGTGGAGGTCTGTTACGGAGCAGGAAGTTACAGGAGGAAGAGAGTGTACGATTGCATCTGGTGAAACGGACCTCACAACCTTGTATTGAGACATTGTCAGCTTTCTTTATATGTGATGTTTGCCTGAACACAACAGCTGGGCCGCCTCATCTTTTGCCTATACAAGTTTGCTTGATAGTTTGATAGCCTAGAGGAATGGCTTCATGTAGGACTGAAACCATATCATCTCCCAACCATGATTCAGTTATGAAGAGTGTGTCAGGTTTTGTGTCAATGAGAAGGTCGCAGATGTGTTGTTTTTTTTAGAGCCATTGCGCATTTATTAGACGATAGTTATAAAATGTGCTTTGGTGCTAGTGTGACTATGTTTTGTAGAAGAGTGAGCAGTATTTTGTGAGCTTGTAGCAGGTGCGTCCTTAGTGTTGGTATTAGCTATATGAGGATAGAAATCATGTAGCTGTTCTGTATTGTGTTCCTCGTCCAGCAGGCTAAGAAGGCATTTTTGGTGAGTCTGCGGGTGTAAGTGAGAGTGAGTGGAGAGTGAGTATTCTAAAATACGTTTTCCCCATGCAATTTCCATAGGGACTAAAGACACACTGCAGTCCACACCGCTGAATGGAATTACACAAAATTTCAGAAAAACCACAGCTGGTAATTCTATTTTGCATGGTCATAGCAGCCATCCAGCAAATTTGGTGAGTAGTATCCCGTATGGGGAGCTACTACGAATAAAAAGAAATTGTTCGATGGATGGGGACTTTGACCATGCAGCCAATAGCAGCATAAGACGTTTTAGAGCAAGGGGATATTCATTGAAGGTGCTAAAAGCTGCACAATCAAAAGTTAAAAATGTGGACAGACAGACCCTACTAGGAGACACTTGTGTCAACAAGAATGACACAGGAAGTCTGAGACTGATCACTACCTATTCATCATCAGCTAGTAAAATAAGAGCTATATTATGCAGGAACTGGAAAATTCTGAAATCCGATAATATTATAGGCAATGAGCTATCTGATTATCCGCAAATAACATTCAGAAAATCAAGATCTTTAAAAGACCAACTAGTACAGATTTAAGGAAACCACCTTCTTCCTCAGGATTACAGAACCTTCAAGGTTCATTCCCATGTGGGAAATGTAAAGCGTGTGGCACCAGTAAAAGAACTTTGACCTATGAGGTTCCTGGAAGAAAGTCTCATAATAAGATCTCTTAATTTATGACATGTACCACAACATATGTTGTATACTGCTTAGAATGTCCATGTAGCTACCGTTATATTGGCAGGACCATAAATGCGGTTAAAATGCGCATACTGGAACATCAGAGAGCCATTGCGAATAAGGATGAGAACTACCCAGTTGCACGTCATTTTGCCAACAGCAATAGAACTCTTCTGAAATTCTTTTGTCTAGATTGTATCCCGAATGATATCAGGGGTGGAGACAGAGAAAGAGCCTTACGGTGTCTGGAATCTAGATACATTATCGAACTCCAGACTAAATCGCCTAATGGTTTACATGCTGGGGAAGAGTTGATAAATCATCTATAATGAAAAATGATGCATAGTTCGCGCAGCATTCCAGTTGCTTGAGTTGTAGAAAGCGAGGATTGAGTAATGATGACAGCCCATCCAGGGCTTAATGATGCAAATTATCAATACGTACATGATAATTCATCAACCGATGTTATTTAATTTGAGGCTCTGAATATAACATGTTCAGGAAATGATATGATTTACTCGAATCTAACAAATTTTTGTTAATGAGGCATATGTAATAAGTATTCAATTTGTTTTGAATAATCATGTTGGTTTATATTAATCCATAATTTGGTGATTGATACAGGACTATTATGAAGTGTCCAATATTTTGATTTTCATTACAATGAATTAGAATTGAAAATGTTTGAAGATAAAACAAACAAAAAGCCTTTTGTAAATACAATATGATTTGCCTACTCTAGGATGGCGACCATAATCACGTAAATGAGTCCTTTGTCTATGTTTATTAAATGTGGTGTACATATGAACTTCCGTCTCTAAACGCGAGCCGACACTGACGAAAGCTACGGCTGAAACGCGTCTGTTTTTGCACCAATAAAATCCGAATTGGGATTTAATCTAACCCGAGTGCTGGTCCTTCTGTTTTTCAAACATTGGAGCGTCATATATATATATATATATATACACACGTTATAGTTAGGAATTAGCATTTAAAAAACCTTGCGAATTCACTTAAAAAGCCATAGGTTTCACACATGTTATAGTTAGCTGGACATTTCACTCGTGAAAAACCATTGAAATTCCCCCGTTATAGTTAGTGCAGGCAACTATAACTCACGCGACCGCAATCCTCTGCGGAAAAATTCTGCGAACTGCGAAGTGCACCGTGCGCGTACGGTACGCGCATGGTGAAAAACCTTAAAGAAAAAAAAAAATACCTAACTTAGCATTTAAAAAACCGTACAAATTCACTGAAAAAACCATAGGTTTCACACACGTTATAGTTAGGAATTAGCATTTAAAAAACCTTGCAAATTCACTTAAAAAACCATAGGTTTCACACATGTTATAGTTAGCTGGACATTTCACTCATAAAAAACCATTGAAATTCCCCCGTTATAGTTAGTTCAGATAACTATAACTCGCGCGCCCGCAATCCACTGCTCATGACGTCACATATTACATCACTCATGACATGGTCAGTGGCATCACTCATGACATCACTGATGACATCATCCTTGTGATAGAGTGGCGGTCACGCGAGTTATATATATATATATATATATAACCTACTGGCAGTCGCCAGTAGGTAGTTATAGTTACAACCTAGTTTCCATAGGAAAAGCATTTTTTGATTTGCTAATAACGTCGTCATTTGATGAATCTTCACAAAATTCTCTCAAAAAAAGTCTATCCAGGTCAGCTCCTATCCTGAAAGTTTGGGGGTGATTCATCAAGCGGGGCCTGAGAAAAAAGGGGGGGTCCCAAAACGTGTTTTCCCCATGTTAATTTCCATAGGACATTTTGTGACGAGCTACAGCCCAAACTGCTGAACGGAATTACCCCAAATTTGGCAGAAAGGTAGAGCTTGGTTCAGAAAGTGACCCTTTCTTAAATGGTGTAAATCCGTTCAGTAGATTTTGAGAAATTCAAAGAATTGGAGGCCCATTAGGATGAAGGGCGGATCGCCACCGCCCGCATGGAGGTGGCAATCCGCCCTACATCCTTCCCTGGCCGCCACCCATTTCCCCCTGCCATATTAGTATGGCTGGGGACCACGGGGGACGGGAAGACCGCACATATGAACAACATGCACTTTTGGCATTGCGGCGGGTGCTGCTGAAAGCACCGCCTGCCAAAATGTTAAAAATGTGCGATGCGCCCGCCAGTGCAGCCAGCACATCCTAATATCCTCCACGGGACCGCTGCACATATGGCGGGCAGTCCCGTTTTCCATCAGGATGGTGGGCGGGTAAAGTCCTAATGATGCCCTAAGAGTCAAAAAATCCATTTCCCATAGGGAACTTTGTGCAAGCCTAGAGCCGAAACTACTGAACGGAATTACCCCAAATTTGGCAAAAGGTAGTGGTTGGATCACAAAGCAACTTTTTTTTAAAATGGTTTAAATCCGCTCAGTAGTTGCTGAGAAATTATAAAAATAAAAGTTTCGATATCTGGGCGGAGCCTACGTCCTGTGCACGAGCTTCACTGTGATTGGCTGTCAACACTCTAAACCAGGAAGTGTTGGCAGCCATCTTGTGATTCGGTAGAAGCGAGTCACCAGAAAACAGAGAAACAAAGGAATAAAACAAGAGAAGGGGGCAGGGTAGAAACACCCTGACCCCCTAAGCCTGCTCAGGGGGTCCCAGAAGGATCCTCAGGGCCAAAGAAAGCATTAAAAAAAATATATATATTGGCGCAATTCGCGCTGGGGTCACGGGTTCCCGCGTTTTTTTTTATTGAGACCCTGGGGTGGGCTAGGTCCCGGGGTATTTCTTAAAAAATATTAGCGGGGGCTCGCTGGGGCTGAGGGGACCACCTGGGGTCCCCGCAGATCCGGGGCTTCAATCATGTTGGGAGGGGGTTTGCGCGGTCCCCTCCTAGAGCCCTCCATGTGCTTATATCTTTGGCATCGTTTGACGAATCTTTACTACATTTTCCAGAAAGTTTCTCTTTTTTGATCAGCTCGTATCTTGAACGTTTAGGGGTGTATTGAGGATGTACAAGGTTGGTTGTTGATTGAAAGCAAGTTTATTGTGAGATATTTGCACCCACAACCAGAGCCATCCAGCTGCGAAGACATATTATAGGGTGATTGGTCAAGGGGGGCTGAGAAAAAAGGGGGGTCTAAAAAGTGTTTTCTCAATGCATTTTTCATAGGAAACTTTAGACTAGGCTACTGGTCAAACTGCTGAATGGAATTAAATTTAGCAGGGAGAAAGGTCTTGGTCCAGAAAGCGAGCTTTGTTGAAATGGTGTAAATCCGTTCAGTAGTTTTTGAGATATTAAAGGAAAAAAATATATATACATCTGGACGGTGCCTAACTCCCAAGCACTAGCTTGCCTCTGATTGGCTGCTAACACTTCAAACCAGAAAGTGTTAGCAGCCATCTTGTGCTTCGCATCGAGTGAAAATATAAAATAAATGTCTCGGGGGCAATTTAATATACCGGAGCTCTGTCTGTGCGAGATACCCCTTTCATGCTGCCTCTCCCTACATCAGCAGGTAACGCACCCTTTTCCCCCATCAACAGCATACCTCCAACAACATTCTTGGGCCCGCAAGTCTCCCTCTACGAATTACTTGTCGACTCACAGCTCTTCGGGTGTGAGTCCAAATTCAGATCAATGCAGCAAGCTTCACAACTATGCTCAATTGTTAAATGCATTCTCGTTGTCTAATGACGTGAGCATGGCATTCTTAAAATGAGTGTGTTGGACATTGTCTACTATCTGAAGGATTTTCTTTGCACTTTGCCCACATTACTGACCTTTGATGAAGCCTGATTGATCGTAGCTACCAGCAGAACAAGTCAGGTAGTCAAGAATACCCTGAATAGCTTAGCAAATAGGTATGGGCAACTGGATGACCAACATCTCAGTGTCACACATTGATTTTAAAAATCTTAGGATCAGAACAAACTTCCTACAGGCAATTGTATACAACCAGGCTGTATAGTAGTCCAGACACAGTGCTTTTCCTTGCTTTGGTTTGTGTATGTCCCCATTGTAAAGAGAAAAGAGAGGGACCCCTTAACACCAAAGGAATAGGGTTCAATACAACAGTATTAAAAAAAAGTATTTCCTTTGGAATCCACTTGAAACTCAATGGATAGTGTGATCTGTACACTCACATGCTAGCCTCATTCATCCACACTCAAGATCTCGCCACTCTTATGAGAGAAATATGCAGGTAAACTCACGGTCAGCAGTCTGGAAAATGTTGTTTGTAAAAAATATATAGATCTTTTTATTCATAATAATATCAAACAGTACATAAATCACGTAACGCCTAATCTTTGACTTGAAACATTCCTAACATCAAATCTAAAATAAATTCAACACATTGTACACACTGTAAAAACAACTGGATTAAAATGAGAGTACATCAAAGAGAAAAAGAAATATGTCATTAAAATGCACACATCCGTGATCTCACAATAGTTAAGACTGGAGTCCGAAACAGCAGTAGTTATGATTCTGTAATTCCAGCCTTTACACAGATTGTGTTTCTGTAAAGTGCGTCCACTTTACACTTTACAGAAACACAATCCGTGTAAAGGCTTGAATTACGGAATATCCCCATGACATCATTCACTTTTTATCATCTAGTGGTTTCATCTACTATCTGGCTTCGATATGTTTGGATATAAATTTCAACATCAGAGTCTTCTACAGATTCTACATTGTAAAACAGTTAGTAGATGTTGTGTAAAATGAATGCTATGGTCATGGCTCGAATACAACCTTCACAATTTTATTGAAGAGTTCATTGCAATTCCCCTGAGTTTTTCTTGTATGTAAGTGAGACCAATTTATTCACTTGAAGCATAATATTTGTGTTTAGTCCTCATCAACACATACTTTGCCTTATCAAAATATAAGGCTTGCATTTGCAAACAGATGGCTAATATGTTACATCTCATCTTGGATGATAGTCTTTGCTTGTGATCTACTTCGTTCACTTTAAGTTGGTTTTCAAGATAGTCCAAACAACAGCTCTCTCCTTTTTGTGTCAAGTGGTTGCCGAGATGAAGGCTCCCTTTATTATCTTTTTCAGTGTGTGTTAGACCTGGCCCTCTCTGCAAGCTCACCTTCACACTTTTTGTCTTCATCCTCCTGTTATCTAAACCAGTTTTTCTTTGCTTTTAGGACTGTAAATTGCTTGTTTTCACTCCATAAAATTAACCCCAGGTGGAGCAGGTAGAATTGCTCTATGCGGAGCTCTACAGAGTTGGCCAAAAAACTCAGTGGAGCTCCGCCCTGCTCCGTTTCGTGACTCCCACCCCCCACAATAAATATTTTTTAAATACAATTTACAATTAAGTAAAATAAAAGCGCACGTACCTTAACATGGCTGCCCTCCTCCTCGCCGTAACATGACGGAAGTCTGATGAAGGGGAGTACGGCAAGGAGGAGGAGGGCAGCGTGGGACGCCACAATAAGGTTAGTGTGCTTTTATTTCACTTTAAATGTAAATTTTATTTCAAAAATATTTATTGCTGGGGGGAGGTGGGAGGCGGGAGGGTCCGGAACTAAACTTCGCAAGAACTTCGCATTCTCTGTGGAACATGGAGTATTCAAAATTCCGCAAACTCTGCCAGCGGAGTGGAGTTCGTGCTCAGGGTTACATAAAACATGGTACAGCTGGCTTAAACCTGATTGGAAATCTTTAATTTACTTATAAGTCCCTAGTTAAGTGGCATATTATATACCCAACACTGGTTAATTTATTACCACTAGTTGGTCCACACCCCTTATTGTGCCGCCCACTTAAGTAGCCCCGCATAAAACATGTCGCAGGCCCTTAATTTCAATCTATGAGCAATTTTAAAAAAACAATTCGACTTTGCAAAAAAAAAACCTTGCCAGACTTAATACTCACTTTTTTTATATATATATATATAGGTCACCCCCAAGGGAGACCATAAACATTCCAGAGGTCAGTGTGCATTGTATTTAAATGCTGGTCATATACTTTAAAGTTTTACATGTCGTGGTAATGACTCACAAATTCGTTTATTCCTACTGTGAGGCCTACCTCTACCACAGGTTAACATGTGGTTACCTTATTACATTCACATTTAATAAGTCCTAACTTTTGTTTGGAAGCAGGTAGACATATCATGTTTGGTATCCTGGAAATTAAAATGTAAAATATCCTTTAATGGTAAAGTCGGATTTAGAGTCTCAAATCTGAAAATGCAATTTTAGAAAGTTGGCATTTTCTTGTCCTAACCATTTAGTGCCTGCCGCCTGTTTCCTGGGTCACATGACAAAGTGCCTGACTACGAGTGTAGCAGTGTACTCACGGTGGTGAAGCAGTGGTGGTCTACCATCCATAGCAATATGACTTCAAACATTGTTGTGGCAGAGGACAACCAGCTGCACCAGGGAACAGTTGTTCCCTGGTGGTGGTGGTGGTGGAGCTCCGCCACAATGTAAGATGCTCAGCGGGACTGGCACAGGGCCCTTATCAACCCCCTGCCATCTGGATGGATTCAGGGGGGCACAACATGTGCCCCTCTGTCTGTATTCTCCCAAATTTCCAGCACAACATGGACATCACTGTCAATGCCATGCTGAAACTTTTTTGCCGTTCCCATCGTGGTGCCTGCGCCAGCGTAGAGCCAGTGCAACTGTGTCAACGTCGTAATCAGGCCCTATGTGTAGTTGTCAGTTGGCCATTATGTATTCCTCCCAGACAGCCACACCATGGAGGGACTGAGTGTTGGCAGGATGGGCCATCTAAAGCAGGATAGGGGACAGAGCTGTGCACAGTCCTACTTGCACTTCAAAGACATTGCCTCAGCTTAGACACAAAGAACTTCACACTAGCCTTTATTGACTGCGGACAGACTGGGACCATGACAGGGAGGCAGCAAATCCCAGACACGTCAGTGAGGGTAACATTCTAAATGTTTCTCCTACTTCAAACGTGGCAGCAGGTATAAAAATAGGACCCTCTGAGGATTGTCTTGCTGCCTGTGTTGTGCTGTGTACTTCAGCCAACTGCGTTGCTTCACCAAGAGGATGTCCCTGCTTTCTAAAGTCTGCCCTGTGCCCTCAGAAGACTGCCGTGCTACTTAAAATCTAATTTCCCATTGAAACCCAGGACTTTCAGAGTGACTTCGAGGGCTAGTCACCTGGCCTCCTTGGGACAGAAAAGGCTTTAACCATCTTGACCCAGCACCTGAACCCTGTCTGAGTGAGTCCTGACCCTCTAGGTAGTGTCCCTCCAATCCTGGACCCTTGGAAGTGGATTCTAAAGATGATCAGATAGCCCAAATCCAAAATGAGACTTAAACTGACAAAAAGTGCTCTGAGAACTGAGAGTAGACTGGGTCCTACCTGCTCACTGATCTGCCCAACATGCATTGCCAGTCAGCCTGACTTCGGGGCAGCTCATACTGCATTCTTCTCTTCAGCAGCAAATCCTGTTCATCAGAGTATTCAGCCTCTATGAGCCCTCACCAGATACAGTCTGCAGCTCTGTCCCGCTTGTGGTCTTTGGCTTGGGGCCGGATTATGAGTATGATGGTCCGTCAGACCACGGAACCTGTTGTGGAGGTGCGCTGGCAGATGGGGACTACCGCACCAGTGGTCAGACTGCTGTATTACAAGTACGGCAGTCGGACCATTTTTGGACAGCCAGAACCACCAGTCACTGTCTACAATTGCATCCTGAATAGTGTCCTCCACTTCCTGAAGGGGGTGTTTTCATGAAACAGACTATTATTCAGTCTCCATTTAACCACTCTGGCCTTGAGCTTGGACAGTGTAAGCGAAAGTGTGATGGGTGCCTGGTCTGAGAGTGCTATGTGGCCTATTTGTGTCATCAACACATTGCTCATGGAAAACATTGGCCTCATCTAGCATATTTGTGATGTTGTCTGAATGTTGTGCCCTCCAATTATCCACAAGGTCTACAGATGAAGGGCAGTCTTGCAAACTCACTCGCCCATTGTTGCTGTTGCATGATCTTCAGAGTCATCCATAACTAAATGTAGCCCCCCACAACAATGTCTCTGCTATACGGAAAATGTCAGTTATAGCTGATTCCAGGCACGATTCTTGGTTCATGTTTGTTATATTATGTTAAGGTATGTTCTGTTCATCATTTCATAGCGTGCGCTGTTACCCAAACTGGTATTGTGGTGCTAGGTAATGCCAATAAAAGAAAAAATACAGCAGAAACCTGTAGGGTCACGTTCTTAAGGCCTTTCTGAGGTCTAACAAATCACATGTTGCTCCCAAAGATAATGGAAGAGTGTTCCATATGGAGGCTGCCTTTACTGAAAAGGATCTGTCATTCAAGCATTTGTGCCTAAACTTTGGGATGATTACAAGATTTGCTTCAGAAGAGCGGAACAAGTGAGCTGGTGTATAATGTTCAAACTTGTGCTTTTGCCTGTCTTGTAAAAGTCCTTGGGCACATAACAGAGGGATTTAAACATAATCCTCTCAGACACAGACAACCAATGTAGGGAAACTAAGGTGGGAGAAGCATAAGAATACCAAGGTCACTGTAGCACCAATCTTGCAACTGCTTTTTGAATTTGTTATAGCTGATTGCAAAATGGCAACAGGAGTGCCAAAATATAGGTAACTACAGTAATGAATTTGATACAAGATGGTTGACTGTACCACCAAAGGGCACACCTAAGCAGGGGGAAGGGTCAAGATTTTCCGCAGGATATGCAGCAATGAGAAGCAGGTTGCAGACAGCAGATTAAAATAGTCAATTCAATTAAATAAAAACGTTGTTCGATATTCATCACAAACCAGCCGCGGCCCGTGGAGGGAGTTCCGTGGGGCGGTAAGGCGGGGCGGGGTGTTCTAAAAACTGGAATAGGGATAATTGCAGGTAAGTAAACAAATAAATAAATAAAACAAATTTCGGAGCGCGCGCTGCATTGCAAAATGCGATGCAGCGCGCGCTACGAAATTTGTTTTATTTATTTAATTGGTTACTTACCTGCAATTATCCATATTCCGGTTTTAAGAATACCCCACCCTGCCCCTCCCCCGCCCCGCCTTACCGCCCCATGGAACTCCCTCCACGGGCCGCGGCTGTCACAAACACTAACAAAACAGATACAAAATTATAAAAAATACTAACCCCAAATTAAATTAACAAAAAAAACCTTTACAATGCACAACCCATCTAAAAGCCAAAAGTATATCATCAGGTTACATTGCATTTTGTAGTGAAGACACATGGAAAGCAGGTAAGTAGAAGACTCGTTTATTGTAGTAGACTGGCCCATCAGAGCAGAGCAGAGGCAGCGCAGTGGCACAACAACCAACTCCAACTGCCAACTCTAGAACTCCCCAATAGAACCCTTACACGGAGAAGTTCCACACTATAACAGTTCTAAAAACAAGCACAGATTACTACATGGGTCTTTCTTTATAACAAAAACAAGATGCAAAAAAATTAAAAGGAAAAGAAAAACAATACGACACTAGCCATAAAAAACCTGTGAAAGGAAAAGGAAGTTAGACAGAGTATAACAAAATCATGTAACCATTAAATAGAACAAACTTGTAACAATAAGAAATGGTTAAACAAAGAGCAGCAATAAAATACAAAATCAGAAAAGAATAAAGCTCCCCAAAATGGATGAGATAAACACTGTAACAGGCAGGAAACTAAAGTTTGCAAATAGTTGAAGTTTACACTCTGTAGTGAACAGGAAGATTCCTGAATGGGAAACTGCGTCTCAAAATGGGAAGGTTAACTGCTTCTAAACCATTTTGATAACTTCCAACCAAAACCCTATTTTTCATTAAAGAACACATGTTCCACCACTGTCCATTCTCAAGTTTCACAGAACTGCCTTTCACCTTAGCGACCCTGAAAGAAGGGCCGAACTTTGGCAAACCGTTCTTCACATGGAATGATTTCTTCACACGTACATAATCACCCAAAAAAATCTCCAATTCCTTCACTTTTTTTATAGAATCAAAATAGTCTTTCTGTTTGCACTGAGCCATTTTCACAGAACTTCTCACACAGTCATCAGACCACTTCCCCCCTTTGGCCCACTTGCTCGTCCAACCAAGGCTAAAAATGGTTGAGGCTCTCCTGCCATGTAACAATTCAGAAGGTGAAACTCCTGTGGTGGAATGAGGAGTTGTAAGAGAGAACCACAACATGCTCTTCACAGAAATGGAAACAACACACCTGTTGGCAAGAGCCCACTGTGCCAAATAGACCTTGTCATAACTCTTCCTTCTCTTGAATTCCATAATGTCCTCAATGTACCCAGATAGATTGTTCTCATGACCTTCATAAGAAACTGCCTTACGATCAGGAGGCAGAAGGGGTCTTGAAGGCTGTTAGACCTGTCAGCCCTAGGGTGGTCTCCCCCTCTATTTTTGATCGTGCCTCATTTTTTCCACCCTCATTTTTATGTTGGACTTAGGTCTCCGGGCGCCTTTTCATTACCAATCAATGTTAAGGTGCAGGTGCTCCCTTCTCCCAAGATGGCTGCCACAGGCCCCTGCTACTGCATAGTGGCCTTTCTAGTAGCACCCTAGCTGCCAGGAGCTGGCTGGAACCCCACAACAATGTTGCGACACCAGCCCGCCTTTTTTGTCCCATAGGTAGAATGGGGAAGCTCCTGGAATGTGCTGGAACCTTCTAGAAGGGAGGTGGGGTTTTTACTTTTTGCCGCCTTGGATAGTGGTCACCTGACCTAGGGCTACTTAACAGAGGGAGGGAACTTTTTCTAGTCAGTTGGCCAGTTGGGGTAAAGCAGACCTGGGGAATCCACGCAGGAGTTTTAGGCGGTAGGGCCTAGCCAGGGACTTATGCCTCTAAAAGTGACAGGGCTTAGGTGCTGCCTTTTAAGTGAGTGAGGGACCCTATACAGCCCACTTATCTAGCCCAGCGGTAGGAGAACCCAGGGGCCATCTGCCAAACCTGACTAGGAGGGAACTAGTCACCAACTCAATCCCTACCCCCAAGAAACAGAACCCCTAAGGGCGCCAGAGACAACTGCGCCATTAAGAAGGCTGAAACTGAAGCTGGAACTTCATGCTGAAACTGAATGCTGAAACTGAATGCTGGAACTTCATGCTGAAACTGAATGCTGAAACTGAATGCTGGAACTTCATGCTGAAACTGAATGCTGAAATCTAATGCTGAAGCTCCCTACTGAAACCTAAGCTGAATTGACTGCTGGACTGCTGGGGGATCAACCAGGTACTAGCCCTGTGACCCCTGCGCTCCCCGACCTTGCCTGGGATCCCCCGAGACAGTCCCACACCGGGCGCTGAGCGCTGAGCTCGCCATCGCCCCCGCTTAATTTGTACCCCCTCCCTGGTGCGGAGACCCGAGGCACACTCACCGCCGCGGCCCAGGGCCCAGAAGCCTGCCCCCATCGAACTGGGGCCCGCGGAGAAGCCCGGGGCCCCACCGCTGCCGTCGCAGCATCCACAGGAGTCGTGGAAGGCCTGGGAAGGCCGTGAAGCCATCTTCTGCACCCACGTGACGGAGGCGGACTGCGCGTCGCCGCCCCCGCCGCTGAGCGCTCTGACTGCGGGGCCGCAGCAGTGAAGACCCCCAGAGCGTCTGCCCGCAACCGAGGACGCCGAGATCAAGGTAACCCCCGGGGGCTGGGAGGTAGCGTGGCCGTGCTGAGGCCTGGGACTCACCCCCCTGCTCCCCGGGAGGCCTGTGGAGGACCCGGTGCGCCCCCTGTTGATCGGGAGCGGCACCGCACTCCGAGACTCAGGTTCCCCTCTGTGGGATTCCCCCCTTGCCTCGGAGACTCTGACTCCCCTCCGAGGGATTGCCCCCCTTGCCTTGAGATTGCCGCGTATAAGGGGACCGCTTGTGAATGCCTGTTGATTACAAGTAGCGCTGTATTCTCAAGTCCTGCTCTAAAGTGCTTAATGCCTGTTTATTACGAGTAGCTCTGTGTTCTCAAGTCCTGCTCTAAATTGCTTAATGCCTGTTTATTCCGAGCAGCACTGTGTTCTCAAGTCCTGCTCTGAAGTGCTTAATTCCTGGTTATCAGGAATAGCGCTGTGATCTCAAGTTCTGCTCTGAAGCGCTAGTGGTGTCATGAGTAGCGGTATGCCCGCAAGTCCTGCCCTGAAACGCTATTAGTTTCCCAGGTGCGGCGCTATGTTTTCCAGTCCTAATTCGAAGCACGAATAATTGCTAGATACCGCGCAAGGTGCCCACGGCAGATTGTGAAACGCTAGTGGTGGAAGGGGCGCAGCGCTCTGGTTAACCGCTGTGTTTACCGCTCCCCCAGGTTCGCCAGGTATTGCCAATGGAGCTATGATGAAGTGCTCTTGAAACTGACGCTAAGGTATTCAGGTATTGCCTGTGACATCCTAATGAATTGCTGGTGAATCTGACGCTAATGTATTCAGGTAATGCCTATGGCATCATAATGAATTGCTGATAAATCTGACGCCAATGTACTCAAGTAATACCCATTGCAATCTAATGACCTGCATTTGCATCTAACTTGCTTAGATTAACTTGATTGATTTTCATTGAACCTACTGTGTGGTGTCCATTATTGTGTGCGTTTCCTGCTTCAGGGGATGTGTGTGTTGTATGGTCGCTGTACACTTAAGCCTTCGGGTGCCCACCCGCTCGAGTCACGTTACCCCTTAGGGCCCGGTGACCCCAGGTCTTACATTGTTGGCGAGCGGTGGCATTAGGACCTGTGACCATACAGCACCCTTCCGTGAAGCGGAAGACGTCACAATTAGACGCATATTGTATTTAAGCTCTGCAACTGTTTATGACTGCACTTATTACATTCCACTGTCCAGACTGAGGGTGTAAAAATCCTGGTTAGCTTGCAACTGTCACCCGTATCCTAGAATTTTTCTTCCTTGATATCTAGGTCCCCACCTGTCACGATGGAGTTCCGGTTAGCCGACCTCGAGGGGTACACTGTAAGGCAGCTGAGAGAATTCAGGCAGAGGATGGGGGTGCCTGGGGTGCGGAGGGCCAAAGGACCGGAACTCTGTTCCGCCTTAAGGGCATGGGTAGAGGCCCACCCAGAGGGGAGAGAGGATGAGGGACAGGAGGCACCAGATGTACCGCAGGAGGAGAGCGCCCAGGAAGTACTAGACATACTAAACGTAGATGTGTCTGAAAATGTGCCCCCAGGGAGACGTTCTGGGGCCAGCAGTAGGACAGGGTCTAGGAGGAGCGCGTCTCCAGAGGAGTATGAGGACAGGAGGGAGGAGAGGCAGTTAAAGTGGGAGCTGGCCAAGGTGGAACAAGAGAGAGAAAGGGAATTGGCCAAATTGGAACAATAGAGAGAAAACAAAAGATGGGTAATGGAGGAAAAGAAGCTGGCGCACGAGCTTCAGCTGAAGGAGTTGGAGCTGCGCGCCCTCCAGATAAATGCGTCCAATAAGGACAATGGTGGCAGCGTACTAAGAGATCCCCAAGAGTAAAAATTTTATTTGCCCAAAGAAGTCATTGCCAATTACAAAGTGGGGGATGATATTGCCAAGTGGTTGGAGGCATACGAGGTGGCCTTGACAGCCCATGGGGTACCCGAGAGCAATTGGGGAGGTGGCCTGTATCGCTATATACCTCCCAATGTCGGGGACACCCTGTTATACTTAGCCAAGGCGGATCAGGTCAGGTATGCCCCCATGAAGGAAGCCTTACTGAAGAAATTTGGTCTCAACCCTGAGAGGTATAGGCAGAAGTTCCGTGGCAGCCATAAGCTGTCCACACAGAATTGGGTGGATTTTTTTGACTATGCCCGTAAGGCACTAGATGGTTGGGTGCGTGGCAGCGAGGTGCAGGAGTACCAAGGGTTGTACAATCTTTTTTTAAGGGAGCACCTCTTGGATAAGTGCTTTCCGGAGCTGTGCCAACATCTGGTGGACCGCAAGTTAACGGATCCCCGTGAGCTTGCGGAGGAGGCGGATATTTGGGTGAGCACCCGGGTGTTTCACAAGGGCCCCGGGGGAGATGGCTCGAAAGGCGGACAGGGTTTCCCCCAGAAGAAAGAGGGGGGAGATAAAAAGGTGGAGTTCTCGAAAGGTCCCCAAAATAAGTTTGGGAAGGGAGTAGGAACCCCACCCCCGTCCAATTCCACAAAGCCCACTTACCCTAACAGGAGTCAGCAGCCAAGGATTGTGAGGTGCTACGAATGTGGGGAAATTGGACACTACAAAGGAGATCCCAAGTGTCGCAAGAGACCCCCAGCCCCAGTGGGCGGGAAGAGCCCCGGGGTAAGTAGTGTAGCGCTTGGAGTGGAGCTGCCCTTAGATAGGGAAGGGGAGTGGACAGGCCTGACCCTGGTTTCACTCGGAGATAGAGAGATGGTCCCCGTAGTGTCCCTGCCCCCGAACACTGCTAAATATCAGCAGAGGGTGAGAGTTAACGGGGAGGAGGTGGAGGATCTGAGGGACACAGGTGCCAGCATGACCACCGTAGTGAGGCGGCTGGTGTCCTCAGACCAAGTAGTCCCCGAGGAGTTCCATCCAGCCATATTGGCTGACTGCAGTGTGAGTCACTATCCAGTGGCTCGTGTTCCATTTGAGTGGGGAGGAGTCAAAGGCCTACTGAGAGTTGCGGTGAGCCCTGCCTTGCCTGTGGGGTGCTTGCTAGGGAACGACCTGGAGCACACCAAATTGAAAGATGTCGAGTTTCGAGCTCATACCGAGATGCTGGGATTACCATGGTGGACTTGCGTAGTCACGCGGTCCATGGCTGCCCGGCATGGAACTCAACCCGGGTTGGAGCCTGGAATCATGGCCCAACCCAACGCCAAGTGTGGAGAGGAGAAGGTGGTAGAGGACACGCCCCGTGAGGTGGATGGGGAGGCTGCAGAGGTGCCCCCGGAGTCCACGGAGGTGGATGTCGTTCCCGTGGGGGACTTGCCGACCCTTGCCGACTGGCATGTGGAAGGAGGACCTACCCGGGAGGAATTTTGTCAGGCACAAAGGGCGTGCCCCACGCTTGAAGGCATGCGGCGACAGGCCGAAGCCCAAGTGGCCAGTCAGAAGACGGGCGGATATCATGTGTATTGGGAGGATGGCCACCTGTACAGTGAGCCTAAGGTGCCGGTGCATGGATCCTCGAGGGCCATAGTGGTCCCCCAATGCTTCCAGGCCAACCTGCTGGAGTTAGCGCACGAGATACCCTTAGCCGGACATCTGGGTCAGGACAAAACCTTTGCGCGGTTGGTCCCACATTTTTATTGGCCCAGGATGAGAATTGCCTCAGACACCTTTTGTAAGACCTGTAAGTCTTGCCAGGCAAGTGGCAAGACTGGGACCAAATTGAAGGTCCCTTTGGAACCGCTCCCCGTGGTCGGGACCCCTTTTGAGAGGGTCGGCATAGACATTGTTGGGCCGTTGGACCCTCCGACCTCTGCGGGACACCGGTTCATTCTGGTATTGGTGGACCATGCCACTCGGTACCCATAGGCTATTACTCTGAGGACCATCACTGTACCGGTGGTGGCGCGGGCACTGTTGGGGATTTTTACCCGAGTGGGATTCCCCAAGGTCGTGGTGTCGGACAGGGGCACGAATTTTATGGCGGCCTATATGCAGGCCATGTGGAAGGAGTGTGGAGTGACCTACTGGTTCTCCACTCCTTAACACCCCCAGACTAACGGGCTCGTAGAGCGCTTCAACAAAACCTTGAAGGGAATGATCCGGAGCCTGCCAGAGGGCTTGAGGCGTAAATGGGACGTCCTCCTCCCCTGCTTGTTATTCTCCTACCGGGAGGTACCGCAGAAGGGAGTCGGGTTCAGCCCGTTTGAGTTGCTCTATGGCAATCCCGTTAGGGGGCCCCTCAGCTTAGTGAAGGAGGGGTGGGAGAAGACTTTGCAGAAGCTTCCCCGTGACATCGTCAGCTACATGCTGGCATTCCGCAGCCAGATGGCCAAGCTGTGGAAGGCGGCCTCAGAGAACCTAGAGGCTAGCCAGACCGTTATGAAGGAGTGGTACGACCTCAATGCTCGGACGGTAGGGTTGGACGTTGGACAGAAGGTGTGGGTCATGGAACCTGGGGAGCTTTGTGCCCTCCAGGACCGGTGGACTGGTCCGTACGAGATTGTGGAGCGACGAGGCCAGACCACCTACGTTGTTGATCTGAAGACCCCCCGACAGCCCCTCAGGGTGTTCCACGTCAACCGCCTGAAGCCGCACCATGAGCGATCAGAGCTTGCTCTCCTTATGGTAACGGATGGGAGCGAAGAGGAAGAGAGTGAAGCTCTTCCTGACCTTCTAGCGGCCCAGGAGAAGGATGGTTCGGTGGAAGGTGTAGTCCTTTCCCCATCCTTGACCCCAGAGCAACAGAGGGACTGCCGCCATGTCCTGGGACAGTACGCCTCATTGTTCTCCCTCACGCCTGGAATCACTCATCTGTGTACCCATGATGTGGACACAGGGGACAGCCCACCGGTGAAGAACAAGTCTTACCGGCTCTCTGACAGAGTGAAGGATAGCATCCAGCGTGAGGTAGCCAAGATGCTAGAGCTGGGGGTGATTGAACCTTCCAGCAGCCCATGGGCTAGTCCGGTGGTGTTGGTGCCGAAAGCGGCCCAACCGGGCACCACACCGGAACTTAGGTTCTGTGTGGACTACCGAGGGTTGAACTCTGTCACGAAGACAGATGCTCACCCCATCCCACGAGCGGACGAGCTGGTGGACCGGCTGGGAGCAGCCCGGTACCTCAGCACCATTGATCTAACATCCGGATATTGGCAAATTGCCATGGCCGATGGAGCCAAGGAGAAGACAGTATTCTCCACCCCCGAGGGCCACTTCCAGTTCCGAGTGATGCCCTTTGGGCTCAAGAATGCTCTGGCCACATTTCAGCGGTTAGTGAATCAGGTACTATCTGGCCTGGAATCCTTCTCAGCGGCCTACCTGGATGACATAGCTGTCTTCAGCAGCACCTGGGAGGACCATCTGCAGCACCTCCAGGAGGTATTGCAGGCGCTGCAACGCGCTGGCCTAACCATTAAAGCCAGCAAGTTCCAGATTGGACAGGGATCTGTCGTGTACCTGGGACACCTGGTGGGCGGAGGTAAGGTGCAACCCCTCCAGGCCAAAATAGAGATCATCTTGGCTTGGGAGCCCCCCAAGACCCAAACAGAGGTCCGAGCCTTCCTCGGCCTCACTGGGTATTACCGCCGGTTTGTCAAGGGATATGGTACCATCGTAACCCCCTTGACAGAATTGACATCTAAGAAGCAACCTCGCAAGGTCATATGGACAGCTGCTTGCCAGGAGGCATTTGAAACGCTGAAACATGCGATGTGTACCGCTCCGGTACTCGCAACTCAACACCGAGGGCCAAGATCAACCTGTGGCCTTCATCTCCAGAAGACTCCTCCCTCGGGAACGGCGATGGAGCACCATCGAGCGAGAACCCTTCGCGGTGGTCTGGGCGCTGAAGAAGTTGAGGCCATACCTCTTTGGAACTCACTTCATAATTCAGACCGACCACCGCCCCTTTCGCTGGCTCATGCAGATGAGAGGCGAAAACCCCAAGTTGTTGAGGTGGTCCATTTCCCTACAGGGGATGGACTTTCGGGTGGAACATCGGCCCGGAGTTGACCACGCCAATGCTGACGGTCTCTCCAGGTTTTTCCGCCTTAGCGTTGAGAACTCCCTAGAGGTTGGGTAGCTCTCCCCTCTTTCGGCTGGGGGGGACACGTGTTAGACCTGTCAGCCCTAGGGTGGTCTCCCCCTCTATTTTTGATCGTGCCTCATTTTTTCCACCCTCATTTTTATGTTGGACTTAGGTCTCCGGGCGCCTTTTCATTACCAATCAATGTTAAGGTGCAGGTGCTCCCTTCTCCCAAGATGGCTGCCACAGGCCCCTGCTACTGCAGAATGGCCTTTCTAGTAGCACCCTAGCTGCCAGGAGCTGGCTGGAACCCCACAACAATGTTGCGACACCAGCCTGCCTTTTTTGTCCCATAGGTAGAATGGGGAAGCTCCTGGAATGTGCTGGAACCTTCTAGAAGGGAGGGGGGGGTTTTACTTTTTGCCGCCTTGGATAGTGGTCACCTGACCTAGGGCTACTAAACAGAGGGAGGGAACTTTTTCTAGTCAGTTGGCCAGTTGGGGTAAAGCAGACCTGGGGAATCCACGCAGGAGTTTTAGGCAGTAGGGCCTTGCCAGGGACTTATGCCTCTGAAAGTGACAGGGCTTAGGTGTTGCCTTTTAAGTGAGTGAGGGACCCTGTACAGCCCACTGATCTAGCCCAGCGGTAGGAGAACCCAGGGGCCATCTGCCAAACCTGACTAGGAGGGAACTAGTCACCAACTCAATCCCTACCCCCAAGAAACAGAACCCCTAAGGGCGCCAGAGACATCTGCGCCATTAAGAAGGCTGAAACTGAAGCTGGAACTTCATGCTGAAACTGAAAGCTGAAACTGAATGCTGGAACTTCATGCTGAAACTGAATGCTGAAACTGAATGCTGGAACTTCATGCTGAAACTGAATGCTGAAATCTAATGCTGAAGCTCCCTACTGAAACCTAAGCTGAACTGACTGCTGGACTGCTGGGGAATCAACCAGGTACTAGCGCTGTGACCCCTGCGCTCCAGGACCTTGCCTGGTATCCCCCGAGACAGTCCCACACCGGGCGCTGAGCGCTGAGCTCGCCGTTGCCCCCGCTTAATTTGTACCCCCTCCCTGGCGCGGAGACCCGAGGCACACTCACCACCGCGGCCCAGGACCCAGAAGCCTGCCCCCATCGAACCGGGGCCCGCGGAGAAGCCCGGGGCTCCGCCGCTGCCGTCGCAGCGTCCACAGGAGTTGTGGAAGGCCTGGGAAGGCCGTGAAGCCGTCTTCTGCACCCACGTGACGGAGGCGGACTGCGCGTCGCCGCCCCCGCCGCTGAGCGCTCTGACTGCGGGGCCGCAGCAGTGAAGACCCCCAGAGCGTCAGCCCGCAACCAAGGACGCTGAGATCAAGGTAAACCCCCGGGGGCTGGGAGGTAGCCTGGCCGTCCTGAGGCCTGGGACTCATCCCCCTGCTCCCCGGGAGGCCTGTGGAGGAACCGGTGCGCCCCCTGTCGATCGGAGCGGCACCGCACCCCGAGACTCTGGTTCCCCTCCGTGGGATTCCCCCCTTGCCTCGGAGACTCTGACTCCCCTCCGAGGGATTGCCCCCCTTGCCTTGAGATTGCCTCGTATAAGGGGACCGCTTGTGAATGCCTGTTGATTACAAGTAGCGCTGTAAGTCCTGCTCTAACGTGCTTAATGCCTGTTTATTACGAGTAGCGCTGTGTTCTCAAGTCCTGCTCTAAATTGCTTAATGCCTGTTTATTCCGAGCAGCGCTGTGTTCTCAAGTCCTGCTCTGAAGTGCTTAATGCCTGGTTATCACGAATAGCGCTGTGATCTCAAGTTCTGCTCTGAAGCGCTAGTGGTGTCATGAGTAGCGATATTGAAGGACTGGGTTATTCTAAGACCCAGCGGTGCCAGGGAACAACACCTGAAACCTTCGTGGGTTACCTGTTCTGGCGTACCAAACACAGAGACACGGGACACTTCCAGCGACGTCAGAGATCAGCGTTTATTTACTGCAGAGATACAGAGGTCACAAGAAGTACACAACGTGTAGGTTCTCGGAGACTGCTTCGAGTTGCAAAAGTGGATCGCTCCTTTTATACATGTTTTTCCCATAGAACAGTATGGTGAACAAAGATTACAACTCAGTTCCCACAATAAACTTCAAAAGAGTCGCGTTCATGTTTCAGGAGGCCGGAACATAATTACAACAGTATTGCCAGTTCCCAACTGTAAAAACATATCTTCTCTGCAATAAAACACATTCCATCCTGACCGTAAACACATTAGGAGAAGGGACAAAAACAGATGCAAAGAAAGGACAAGGATGCACAACAGATTAGAGAAGAGTATTAGGAGTAGTAAAGGAAACTTGATAACAGGATCAGAGACCCCGCGTCTAATGTATGCATGACTGAAACAATAGACCGGCACGGCAAGATGAGCCTTGAGCCTTCGTCGTGTCATTTCCCTCGTCATAAAAGTCATACTCAAAGGAACACGTGTCCCTCGTGTAAGCTTGGGAGTCCCAGGGTCACGCTGGCTACTTGAGGGCAAGAAACAAAATGGATGCCGTATCTAAAATGGAACCCGAGGGTTCAGATGAACAAACCCAAAAATAAGACGAACCATACGTGGTTGCGTAGCGAAACTGCGTACACCCACTATACTCGTCATTTGCGGTTCATAGATACCCAACTCATCCATATTCGTCACCACTCAAAAGTGTCGTTCCGTCCCACACGGAACCTCAGACGCTCCTTTTGCCCTCATGTAGGCAAGCATTAGTCAAGATCGGAATCTATTTCAATATTCATCAGATCGTTCAGTTGCTGCTGGAACATCATTCTATTCATCAACGTCTCCTTGGTAACAGATGGCCGTCTTATACACGTTGGAGCACATAGGCCACATAAGGCAGGACCACACTGTACACAAAGACAACACGTGAACAGAAACGTTACAACAACCCCTACGATCATCAGAATCTTCCAACCCCAAGTTGACATCAGGCCCCAAAACCATCCTAGAAGCGTCCAATTACCTTCGTCCACGTGTATGGACTCGGAAATCTTGTGCAACTTCGAGATGGCTTGGTAGACAGTTGGAGCATTGTCAGGAATAAAAATGCAACAACTCGAATGGATAACTTTACACACACCACCTCTATCTGCGAGAACAACATCTAGAACCATACGGTTCTGCAACGTCATGAGTCTATCCGCCTGAAGTTCAGCTGTTAAATTACCAAGGGCACTTGCAGTAATATTAGCAGTCGACTCAACTACACGTGTCAACTGTCTTAGGTTCCTACTATTAACCATAGGTCCCCAAAACGGCAAGAAACCCTTAAAGAAGTCTCCTGCTTCTTGACCGGCAGTATCCTCTTTGCTAATAACGCCTCTCACAACTCTAGTTTTGTGATAATCTGAGGCGACAGTGAAAGTCGGTGGTAAAAGATTCGCAATATAACAGGTACCCGAGAAATCACGGGGTAACCATGTATATGCGCGTTCATAACATACAAAATAAGTGCCCTTAGCAGTCAGAAAAACAGGGGAGGAGAGCATCGGCAGAACATACGTGTCAGTGCAAGCACTGTTCCCAAGTTGTGCTTTCGGATTTCGACCCAAACCTTTCAAGCAGAAATTACCGAGGTGTGGTACAATCCATATTGGGGATGAGCTCTTAAGCTGTCTATCACCCACTGACGTACTATACTCAGCCTCGCTCAGATCCTTATAAGCCTGTACCTCTTCATTTGGGATAAGCGATGCATCAAAAACATCTCTATCCAAATCCGCTATCGCTATCGCCAAAGGTTTGTGATACGGCCCAGGACCAAAATTGGCAGAACGTGGCTCTCGACTGGGGTAGGAATCTAGTGCACTACGGAACATAGTTTGGAATGCTCGAGCCGAACCCTGGGAGCTGTAATGAAGGACCAAATATGGAATACCCCTATCCATGGTATGTGGCATTAACCCACACACCCAACAATTGGTAGTATTCATCACCAACTGATGCTGATGTAGAAGTTGAACGAAGGAGTTATTCATAAATTCCGCACGCCTAACCTGTTCATGTTGAGGCAGAGGATGAAAAGAATGTGGGGAAACAGTGGTGAGGGAGCTTAGTTTAGGAGAAAAGGTAGGTGAAACAGAAGGTAATAACAACTGTACTCCAAAATACACTCCACCCACCAATAACATAGATACGGTCAGGAACAGTAGGAATACCTGAAACAAAAAACATTTTGTACGTACAACTCTTCTTAATTCTGATCTCTGCGCCGACATCCTTTCTACTTCCAACAGCTTAGAGAATGCCATCCTCTACAAACCGTCCGTGGCGTACTTGACGCACTTCGTTCTGAGTAGCGATTATCAATCCCCAGGATTTCCCAGGAATCGACAAAAGTAACCGACCTAGCGTCAGAAACCTGCTAAACAGAAAGGAGTACCCGCACGGCCCTACGGTGACCCGGATGGAGAGGTTTCCTCAAAACGTTCAGTGTTATTACAAATCTCTTAGCCGTGGGACAGCACATAAAAACTCAAAAAGAAAGGATATAATTGTCCATAATGTTCATAGCATCAAAAAGCAAATATACAACTAATTTTTATTAGTCCTTGAACGAAGAAAGTATCGACTTCTTCCAGGTCGAGTTTGCTCTACAAACAATTGTTCAGCTGGCGCAACAGTATTCGATGAAGTGGACAACGAGTCAGACCTTGGGCTCTCTGCTACCGATGACTCCACATGTGGGTTTGGCAGTGACAAATCATTCCCCACAGGTTGAGCGTCGCTAAACGGCACAAAGTGCAAAGGAGTCTCAGTTTCCGTTGCCGAAATCCCAGTCCTCACCCAACCATCCGTTGGTAAGGGGATCGGTACCTTTTTCGTGTGGCTGGCGTGTACCCAGTTCTTCCGGCCCTCCAGTCGAACCGCAGTCCTCGTTGTCAACAAGACTTGAAAGGGTCCTACAAATCTTGGCTCCAAGTTACGTTTCCGACCGAAATTTCGGGTAACGACCCAGTCGCCTGGCCGGAGCTGGTGTCCAGGACCCTCTGTCTGTGCCGGTAGAGCTTCAAAGACCTGTTGATGGATTAACCGTAGTTTAGTGGTCAAATCATGCAGGTAATCAATTAACATTGGATACTCAAGACTATCAAAAGCCCTTGGCCTCGGGACCCCCCAAATATTCGCAGGGCGGCCGAACACAATCTCATATGGGCTAAGCCCTACTCGAGAGTGTATGGTCGCTCTGGTCGATAGGAGAGCCAGAGGCAAGGCATCAGGCCATGATAGACCAGTCGTAGCCTGTATCTTCGTGAGTTTTAGTTTCAGGGTACCATTGTACCCTTCAACCAAACCCGCTGCCTGTGGATGATTAGCACTATGGAATTTTTGACGAATTCCAAGGCCCTTACACACACTCTGCATTACACTTCCCACAAACTCGCTTCCATTATCCGACCACACGATCCGTGGCATTCCGTACCGAGGAAAGTATTCCTTCAGCAGGATTTTTGCTGTGGACAGGGCAGTATTATCCTTAAGAGGATAGGCCTCAATCCATCTGGAGAACGCACAAACCACAACCAAAACATACTTCAGGTTATTGCATCTCTCCATATGGATAAAGTCCAGCTGGATAACCTCAAAGGGACAAACAGGAGGAGCAAAATGACCAGGTGGAGTGGGGGTGCCCTTGCCAGGATTGTGCATCAAACACACCATACAATTCTTAACCACTCTCTCGGCACATTTAGCAATACCCTCATTCCTCCATACAGGGGACAAGAACCTACATATTCCTTTCGCACTGATATGTGACAACCCATGAGCCATCGTCACAACAGCTAATACGTACGCATCTGGTAACATCCACCTCTGACGTTCCGTCAGGTCAACCCAACATCCATGCATGTCCAACTTTCCCGTACTTTCTTTCCACTTAGTCTTTTCAGCTTTAGTAGCTTCGTTCTGAATTGCTTTCACACTCTCAATAGTATTTTCACACATACCAGTCTCCGTCGGCCACCTCACTGAACTCGTGACATACATTCGGGTCGCAAGATCCTTAGCCGTTTCCTTAGCAATCTCATCCGCAAACGCATTACCACGACCAACATCATCCGTCACTTTCCGATGTGCGCTACATTTAACAATCGCCACTTGTTTAGGCAATGTAAGTGCATCCAAAAGGTCATTCACGAGCTGCCCATGCTGAATCTTCGTACCATGCGATGTCATAAATCCTCTTTCTCTCCACAGTCTTCCAAAGTTATGCGCGACACCGAATGCGTACTGACTGTCGGTAAACACATTCACTCGCTTTCCTTTAGACAAAACACACGCTCTTGTCAATGCAATCAACTCTGCAGCTTGTGCTGAATTCTGATTCAATCTCGCAGTTTCCACAACCGTGCTCAACGTCACTACAGCATACGCAGTCGTCACATCGCCATTCGGCAATTTAAAGCACGAGCCATCCACATACAAAGTACCATCGGGATCTGTCAAGGGAGTGTTTTTCAGGTCCACACGACCTTTTGTTTCTTCCTCAGTTCGTAAATAACAATCATGTGGTGGCACATCATCTGATTCCCTATTAATCGGCAACAATGTCGCCGGATTCAGTACACTACAACGTTTGATCTGTATATGACTTGCCAAAAGGGTCAGCTCGTACCCAGACAACCTTGCACTCGTCAGATGTTGAGTCTTTGTCCGATTCAAAAGAGTATCAACTGCATGCGGAACCATCACCATGAGCATATTATCCATAACAAGACCTGCGGACTGCCGAATAGACGCCGCTGCTGCCGCTGTCGCCCTCAAGCAACTTGGCAACGCTCTAGCTACCGGGTCTAAGGTCGAGGAAAAATATGCACACGGGCGCTGCTTGCCACCAAATTGTTGCGTTAAAACACTCAACGCACAACCTTCCCTCTCGTGAATGTATAATGTGAATGGCTTGCTGTAATCAGGAGTACCTAACACGGGAGCCGAACACAGTGCATCACGTAGTTCAAAAAAACTTTTCTGACATTCATCCGTCCATGGCAAAGGAGTCGAAACGTCCTTGCACGTGAGAGCTATCAATGGCTTCGCTAACAGTGAAAAATTCGGAATCCACTGTCTGCAGTATGACGTGATACCTAAAAAGGCACGCACATCTCTCTGGGTCGTCGGCACAGTCATTCGAGCAATTGCTGCGATTCTTTCAGGGGTCAACCTTCTTCCCGCCTTTGACAATAAGTGACCTAAGTAGGTAACTTCTTGACAACAATATTGCAATTTAGAAGGCGACACTTTGTGGTGTAAGTCACAGAGATGCTGTAACAGTGACACAGTAGCAGTCTTGCAAACTTGTTCAGTATCTGCAGCTACCAACAGATCGTCGACGTACTGAATCAAAGCCGCACCAGTCGGCAGCACAAATGCATCTAGTTGACTCTTAAGAGCTTGGCTGTATATCGATGGGCTCTCACAGTAGCCTTGAGGTGCGCGTTTGAACCGGAAACTGCGACCTCCTAACGAAAATCCGAACAAATCACGACTTTCCTCAGCAATCGGAATGCTAAAGAACGCATTCTTCAGATCGATTACCGAGAACCATGATGCAGAGGCTGGAATCAGAGTCAGTAAAGCTGTAATGTCTGGAACCACAGGAAACTGCGGGACAACAATTTTATTTACTTCCCGTAAGTCAATAACTAGACGGTACACGGGAGGCTTGGACGGATCAGTTCGTTTCAGAATAGGCAACACAGGACTATTACACACGTTACCTCGTGTCTCCTCGATAACATCTTTACCGATCAGATCATAAATGATCGCTAATAGTGCCCGTTCACCATCAAGGGAAATACGATACTGGGGTATGCGTGGTAAGCGCGCATCAACTTTCAATTGAACAACATAAGGTGGGATATCCAGCAGGCCCACATCATTGGGACCTGTCGCCCACAAAGAAACCGGAAGAGAACTCAATTCCGGTGGGAGCTTATCGATCGATAGATACATAGGGGAAATCACATTCTCACCCAATGTAAGCTCCACGCCCGTAGGAGAGCAGTACAAAGTCGCATGTAACCTCTTCAACAAATCCAAGCCCAAAAGATTCTCACCACAACCAGTAGTCAAAATCAAAGGAGCTTCTAACTCATGAGACCCAATCGTAAGGGGCAAGGGGCTAGAAACTGGATTGCTAACGGGGGCGCCAGAGAATCCAACGGAAACATTCGTTAAGCCAGACAAAGGCGCGCCAGGGAGTTTCGAATGCATAATGGAACTTTTTGCTGCACCAGTGTCCAACAGAAAAGGCTCAACGATGCCCAATGTGGCTACTGCAACATAAGGCCCTCTCTGATCAACCGGAACTGATACTTCTCCCTTCCTTTGTCTATGGCTGTCCTAGTAGATACCATCCGTATCAACATCACGCTCGACGTAACATTCATCCACATGATACTGTGCAGATCTACCGGACGATGGTTCGCGTCGATCGAAACAATTCTGCGAGTCTGAGGAAGTGGCAAAACGCTCGGCCTGATTCTGAGTAACTCCACGACCTCTACCACGTGAAGCTTGTTGAGGACCACCACGACCTCCTCGAGCTGACACACCATTATTCCTATCACGGAGAACCGGACAATCAAACTTCAAATGGCCCTCCCCTCGACAATACGCACATTGATTATATCCCAACACAAAACGAGGTGCGGGAGAGTCATTTCGGGACTGCGATCTGGAGAACTGTGATTGCGATCGATTTGGCTGTTGCGAATCACTGAAATTCGAGCGCGGAGGATACGCTTGCTGCAATAAGACCTTAGTTTTAAGATCCTTTGTTTTCTTATCTGCACGTTCACTTTCCTCCTTTTCCCTATTTTCGTAATATTGGGCCGTAGCCAATATTTGAACAGTGGTAGAAACAGCCCACGAACTCTCAGAATTTTTCAACTTATTGCTAAGTTCGGGCAACAAGTTCGATACAAACTTATCAACAAACAGCCGCTGACCACCCTCTGAACCCATGTCCTGGCCACTATGATCAACAAATGCTTCCTCGAATCTCGTAAAGAAATCGGAAACGCTTTCATCCCTCTTTTGCTTGCACGCGGACAACTTGTCCCAATTGACGCGCATCGCCGGCATAAGCGTTTTCATAAGGGTAATTATCCTCTGGGGCAAATCCACAATAAGCTGCTCAGGCTTAGCCCCACCGACTTGCTGAGCGTCTGCCGCCGTAAGGGCAGCCCAGTCACCGCCTAACTCGGCCGCGTGATTCTCGTGACGAATTTTCGCCCAAATCGGCTGGGGCACTACATTGCCAAACAACATGTCAATATCAGCAAGGTTCATAACAGTAGCATCCACCAATTGGGACAGCTCCTTATAATAACCTGCTAGATTTTTACGGGGATCAGGCAAAGTTTGCTTCACCTGTAAGACTTCCGATCGTTTCCAAGGGAGGTGTATCCACACTCTCTGAAAATGGCCTGGGACAGCAGGGTTAGCATTAGGATCACCTGGCATCCATACTGGGGGAACTTCCCGCATCGGATATTGACCAGGTTTTGCCATCCACTCTGCGGTCTCTTCCTTAAACAATGCTCGAGGTTGCACTGTACATCGAAATGATAACAAACGTTCTAGAGCTTCTCGAACCTTGTCACCTACGATCACACCAGTTGTGAACTGATGCTGGAGCTCAGAAACCTCAGACGGTACATTATCTACCACATCATGATCCCACTCCTCCTTCAACGATTTACACAATTCCTCAAACACGAATCGTTGAGTGGGCGCATTAAACTGAGAAAATGTTTCAAACACTACACGCGAAGTGTATTTAACAGGATTACGAATCCATTTACGTGCCATTTTTACCAGCGATTCACGTTCCCTACCATCAGGAAGCTGGCTGCGCCTCTGAGCGACATCTGAAAGAGTCGAGCCGAGTATTGGCCCAAAAAGCGGGGAATAAAGAGTAGCAACAGCAGTCAGGAGACGACTACGAACAGAAGGAGAAGAGGAAGAAGATGCAGGCGCAGCAACAGTAGGGGTGGAGGCAGTAGAAGTAGACGCGGCACCAGGAGTAGCGGGAACGACAGACTGAGGAGGGACTTGAAAAGGCGCAGTAGGAAGAGAAGCCGGTAAAAGAGGATGAACGATCTGCGGCACAAGGGGATTCGGGAGAGCGGGAGGAACGGCGGGCTGACCAGCAGCCTCCAAAACAGCAGGTGGAGGAAGAGGTAGAATCACAGGGCCCACAGCATCGGGAGCATAGGGAGGTGGTGATTTCAACAGATAAGACATTAGCGAATCCTCTATCGCTTCTTCTCCCGACTTATCAACATTAGACGGTAGCACCGGATAACATTTATCCACCGCCATATGATGAAGTCGAGCACTAACTTCCTGCTCTTTCTCATCTTTGTCTCGCTGATACTGTTCAGCATTTCGCATCACCGTAATAACGCCTTCTCTTTTATTTTTCTTACTCTGTTTGATTTCTTTCTGCTTGGCCTCTTTCCGCCATAACCGGAAGGAATCAAACATGGCCGGCCTAGCCTTCTTTTTAAACAGTTTAGCTTCCAAATTATCTAAAACGGCAGTTTCGAAACTACCATGAGATGGCCAACTAAGAACACCATCATTTTTAGTGTAGCGGACCCAATATTCATTATACACGATAGGACCCTCACCATGGCGACTATAGAGCTCGTAAATTGGAGTTCCAACCGGAGGTATCGGTCATGAATCCTCCAGCCGGGAATCCATTCTGCAACATTTGAGAAACCCAAACAAAGTACTACGGCTAGGCATCGCGCACACTAACCGAGTTTACAAACTTCAAGGGCTATCGAATTTATGATATCCTCGCAAAAAAAATGCGAGACCCTCGGTTTTTGGCAATTGCAATCGTCAAATAAAACCCAACAACTAAGAACCACGAATGCTATGGTACCATGCAAACAACAAAGGAACACTGGGAGCGACCCACAAATACTTAACTGAGAGAACAATGGCGTCACCAGGAAGGCCCGTCTATCGTCTCGCCGTACAAAGGACTACGCCAGGCGCCAAAACAGGTCGACAGTCAGGGCATCAGTCCGTCGCAGCCGTCAGGAGGCGGGGATCTTCGCGGGAAAAGACGTCGGGCCACTTATTTCGACAACTGGATCGATGAAGCGGGGTGCACCTTCCCTCGGAGATTTCACACGAAGTTCCTCACGATCGTCGGGCTTTGGACCGGTACCGTTGATGTCGCCCAACGTTGGGCGCCAACTGAAGGACTGGGTTATTCTAAGACCCAGCGGTGCCAGGGAACAACTCCTGAAACCTTCGTGGGTTACCTGTTCTGGCGTACCAAACACAGAGACACGGGACACTTCCAGCGACGTCAGAGATCAGCGTTTATTTACTGCAGGGATACAGAGGTCACAAGAAGTACACAACGTGTAGGTTCTCGGAGACTGCTTCGAGTTGCAAAAGTGGATCGCTCCTTTTATACACGTTTTTCCCATAGAACAGTATGGTGAACAAAGATTACAACTCAGTTCCCACAATAAACTTCAAAAGAGTCACGTTCATGTTTCAGGAGGCCGGAACATAATTACAACAGTATTGCCAGTTCCCAACTGTAAAAACATATCTTCTCTGCAATAAAACACATTCCATCCTGACCGTAAACACATTAGGAGAAGGGACAAAAACAGATGCAAAGAAAGGACAAGGATGCACAACAGATTAGAGAAGAGTATTAGGAGTAGTAAAGGAAACTTGATAACGGGATCAGAGACCCCGTGTCTAATGTATGCATGACTGAAACAATAGACCGGCACGGCAAGATGAGCCTTGAGCGGGGCCATCTGCCTTCGTCGTGTCATTTCCCTCGTCATAAAAGTCATACTCAAAGGAACACGTGTCCCTCGTGTAAGCTTGGGAGTCCCAGGGTCACGAAGTGGACAAAGTCCGTTCGCTGGCTACTTGAGGACAAGAAACAAAATGGATGCCGTATCTAAAATGGAACCCGAGGGTTCAGATGAACAAACCCAAAAATAAGACGAACCATACGTGGTTGCGTAGCGAAACTGCGTACACCCACTATACTCGTCATTTGCGGTTCGTAGATACCCAACTCATCCATATTCGTCACCACTCAAAAGTGTCGTTCCGTCCCACACGGAACCTCAATATGCCCGCAAGTCCTGCCCTGAAACGCTATTAGTTTCCCAGGTGCGGCGCTACGTTTTCCTGTCCTAATTCGAAGCGCGAATAATTGCTAGATACCGCGCAAGGTGCCCACGGCAGATTATGAAACGCTAGTGGTGGGAGGGGCGCAGCGCTCTGGTTAACCGCTGTGTTTACCGCTCCCCCAGGTTCGCCAGGTATTGCCAATGGAGCTATGATGAAGTGCTCTTGAAACTGACGCTAAGGTATTCAGGTATTGCCTGTGACATCCTAACGAATTGCTGGTGAATCTGACGCTAATGTATTCAGGTACTGCCTATGGCATCATAATGAATTGCTGGTAAATCTGACGCTAATGTACTCAAGTAATGCCCATTGCAATCTAATGACCTGCATTTGCATCTAACTTGCTTAGATAAACTTGATTGATTTTCATTGAACCTACTGTGTGGTGTCCATTATTGTGTGCGTTTCCTGCTTCAGGGGATGTGTGTGTTGTATGGTCGTTTACACTTAAGCCTTCGGTTGCCCACCCGCTCGAGTCACCTTACCCCCTTAGGGCCCTGGTGACCCCAGGTCTTACAAAGGCCATGTTTGATCCAAAAGGACTTGAGTGATCATGAAAATACGAGCACCAGAATCAACTAAAAGTTTCAGTATCTTATCTCCAACCATGATCTCAACATACGGATCGACACACTTTTCAGGATTTCCTACTACAACCCCACTGTCTTGTACAACTGAAACCATTTCACTGAGTGCTTTAGTGATAAATTCTTCATCATCACTTACTTACTCCTGTCAACAACACATTTAACTGTAGAAGATTGAGGAAATGACTTGTTCTTGCTAGTCTGACACACTTTAGCAAAATGTCCTGTTCTATTGCACACCCTGCAAGTAACAAACTTGGCTGGACATTTACCATTCCCAAAATGAGATTTGTAACCACATCTAAAGCAAATATTACTTTGTGAAAAGAAAGAATTCTGTCTTTCGCTTAATCCGGAACGTGACTTTTCAAAAGAATTTAGTTTTTCTCCTAAATTTGAGCGAGGTTTTTCTGTATTCTTTTTGTCTTTGTCCTTTTTATCTTTTACTTTCACAACAGAAACAGGTTCACCGCTTTTACTGTCCAGTTCCTTTGCTGAAATTTGCGACGTTTCAATGCTTTTTGCTACTCTTATCGTTTCTTCAAGACTAGGATTGCCCATTGAAAGAAGCTTTTGCTTGATGGATTTATTGATACAGTGGCAAATGAACTGGTCACGCACCAATTGGTCCACAAAGTTTTCAAATTGACACTCAGACACAAGTCTCCTTAGAGCCGTGATGTAACTATCCACATCTTCACCAGTGTTTTGTACATGTAAAGAAAATTTATGGCGAAGAACAACAATACTTGGTTGAACATCAAACCTTGTTTGTAACCTCTTAACAGTGTCTTGATAATCATCTAAAACATCTTCACCGGCAATAACAGGTGGAGGAAGATGCTTTAATATTTCTCTTCCTTCAAAACCTAAGGAATGGAGTAATAGATATTTTCTGCGTTCTGCTCGAAATCTACTTGCCCCTATTGCATCCATATAAGTTTCAAAACCATCGAACCACTGCTTCCATTTGATGGGTGGTTCCCCAGGTGTTTCCAAGAACAGTGGGGGTGGTGCAACAGCTTGCATGGTACACCATTAGAATGCTGAAAATGTCGCTAACCACTTGTATTATTATTATTTTTTTTTTTAAATAAAAAAATAATATGAACACAGTAACGCCACATAATAGTATTATAAGTCAATATTCGGAATAATTCTGTTCATACTAATTGATTAAAAACTGGCTGAGAATTTGGTTTTTACCCTAAATATACTTGAAATAGAATGATGTCAAACTAAATCTTTCCAACAGAACCATAACATTTGAAAACCCTAACAGAGAAAAACTTGTATAGAAGAGAAAGAAATATATATATTTTCCAAAGATTAACTCCTCTTCACAACACAGAATTCAAAACACACTGTGTTGGAATGCTTGTATCTAAGACTTAAGCACTGTGACTAAATATTGGAAACAACAGAAGCGTATGTATTAAATTTGTTCGTTTTAATGCACTTCTGTCTTACTTGTCATTGTTTGGAAAAAATAACATCCATGCGTTCCAGACGTAAAATGCTTTAACTGAGAAAAACAGCTGCGCTTTAACGTTCTCCCACCCGTTGTTATTTTTTTACTTCCCTCAGCTTCCGATGTCTTCATGCATAAATGACACACGGTAACAAAGCAACCCACATGTTACCACGATCTGCGTCTGCGCATGAACATACGTGTTGGTGAAACTCAGGGCTTTTATGCATTCCACGTCTTGACATTAACAATGTGCTCCACGGCTTCCCGTAACTAAGCAACACACTCATTGTTGGGATCTGCAATTGCATATGCACGCAAAACCTTCGTGCATTCCACGTCTTTGCTTTACGATGCGTTCCACTTGTTCAACGCAACCCCTTTTATGCTTTCCACGGCCCAACTAAAGGCCCAACTGACCTTATTTCCACCACTCTGTTCACGATTCTTACAAGAATCACGACGAGGTATATTTCCAACATCCGCCGACATCAACTGCAAACTACTCCGACCTGGGCAAAGAACAGCGCCGCAACTTTTCTGCCGAGGATGCCTGCAGACACTACAGAGGTCTGTGTTGTTGGCCCAGCACTCTATTCGTCGCCATCAATAGTGTAGTGAAGACACACGGAAAGCAGGTAAGTAGAAGATTCATTTATTGTAGTAGACTGGACCATCAGAGCAGAGCAGCGGCAGCGCAGTGGCACAACAACCAACTCCAACTGCCAACTCTAGAACTCCCATCAGAACCCTGACACAGAGAAGTTCCACATTATAATGGTTCTAAAAACAAGCACATATTACTACACATTTCATAGCAGAAAAATTCATGTCAGCCCCCCCAACCCACAGTCATAACCACATTGAAAATTAGCAGCATATCTCAACCTGCCTGATGTCTAATGTCTGATTAGGAAATAGGGTACTCAATCAAGGTAGAGCAACTTTGTCTCCGGAGCATTTGCAGCCTTCATTAAGGGCCAGATGTACATACAACTGGTTGTAAAAATACTGGTCACAATTTCAAACCAGTATTTTTGTGACCAGTGTGGAAATTTGAGAAACGACCTATGTATTAATAGGATTGTTTGCAACTTACTGACTCATAGTGGGGCACAATTCAACCTATCTCATGAATATTAATGAGGTAGCCTACAAAATGTTACCCACTAGGGGCCACAGTCATCACAGGGATGGTGGCCTGCTGAAGTCAGCAGACCACCATGTCTGTCATTGCTTTTAAGTAAAGCAATTATTTTCTTTAAATGCAACCTGGTTTTTGCCAACTCTTAGAAAATATTTGTGTCCAATGGAAGGGTCCATTGGAGCACCATCCTGTTTGCAAATGCTTATCACCTCCTTGAAGGTGGCAAAACATTTATGTTTGCAACCTGAATTCAGTTGTGAAAACAATAATAAATACCATTCCCATTCGGTATTTGGAAGAGATTCCCAAAACACACCTCTTCCAATTACCGAATCGGCATTTGGTCACAAACCCAAATTGCATTTTACCAAGTCGCAATTTGGATTTGAGACATCAGAAAAACCTTTTTCTCTACACAAACTGCACAATTCTGCAAATCAAGCTGTTTGCAACTACAAAAAGGTTTTGTTCATCTGGTCCATACTTCCCAAATAATGTGTCTTAAAAACATTGTGGTGTTCTAAAGAACAATTTACCACTGAATATTGTCCATTGCATCACAAATAGTAATGAGCAAAGTGTAGAACCCTCTTTTGTTTATCCATTTTGCAATTTGATTTGAAAGGTTTTTAGAAAAACTTGGTGCAGTCTACACAGCACCAATTTGAAAAACACTGGCAGGGATATTTAGGTTTGTCAAGAAATTGGGAAAAAGCCCTTAAAAGAAATGCTACAAATCTACAAAGTGAAATGTGTCAGCATTGTGCTCGATGGAGCAGGTGTGTGGGGCCATAAAAAGATCTTCCCCATTCAGATATTAGAAAATAGATTCTTAAAGAAACTGCTTGCATGTTCCCAATTGACCTCTTCATTTGATACATTGGGAAGTGACTTCAGGCTTAATAGAAGATTTGATTCATATTCCATATACATTTTAGAGTTCAAGAGCAAACAGGACATGCTTTCCATTATGGTCATCATCACCGACTACATTTTCACTGTTCACCATCCCTTCAGTAGCCTGTAAAGGTGTATCTGTTTGTGCGAGGCTGCCTAAGATTTGAAGAATCTTCTCCTCAAATAAATAAACAGAGCTTCTGCGTGTCGTCAAACGTCTGTCTAGGGCACAAGGGGACAGACAGAAAACAAACTAACATAAAAGTATCTTTCAAAGGATTGCAAGAACACACGATTTTGTTAACAAAGTATTGTGCCTTAGTGGTTAGCATCTTTTAACTCAAATTTAGACTCAGGTTAGTAAGGTGTCATCCTGATTCTTTCAAGCTTCTTGCAACCCGCCTTGTAGACTTTCAAAGATGCATTGTACCATTGGGCCAAAGGCCAAACATGATTGTGATGTATGTAATTTAAGGGGAGAGTTTTGTTAGGAGCAATATTTACTCAGAGCAGGGGAAACCTGTTTAGTCCATTGAAGTTGTGACTTCGACAAATTAGCTTGGCAGATTGTTTTCCAGTCTTCCAGATATCATGAAGTCCAAAGACTTTTTAAGTCCCAGATTTTCAGAGGTGATAGCAGAGGTCCAGTTATATACAGTCTAGGGTCGCAGGACCTGAGAAACAGCATGCGGGGAAAGCTACCAGCAGGGTCCAGATCAGGTTCAGTTGGTACTGGTCAAATAAGCACTTCAGGAGAAAGACCTCTTTCAGCTTATTTTGTCCCTGTAGCCACATAGGAGGTCAGCCAACTGACCCTTCGAGTTCACTTTTTTGTCCACGTACAAGTGGAAACAGGTCCAGCCCTTTAGGTCTTCTCACAGGGATCAAAGAGTAGGTGCAGTTCTTCTTCTGTTCATCCACATTTTCCAGAATATTCTGAAGAGCGTGTTGTGGGGTGCCACATGTATGCCTGGCACTAAATTGGGGAGGAGGGTGACAACTGGTGCCTCTCTAACCAATATTGCAGTTCCTGTGTGCCCTACTGCAAACAATCCTTAAGTGCTCTTCACTAACTAAATCCAAGATGGAGAAATGCTTCCCCTGTAGTGCAGAGTGTGTATGGTGACCCAGAAGAGTGGCCAAGGTAATGAGCCTCTATGGTCACTCCAAATCAGTTCTGAGGGCAGCATTCCCCCCACTAGGTTTGGTGGTTTCCTGGTTGAGAGGACAAAGGAAGGGGCCAGTTCAGGTGTCATCTGACTTCTTGTGACAGGGCAGTTCCCTTTAAATATTTTAAGTTCCTGCGTACAGCTCAACTGGCCTTCCTGCATGAGGAACAAAAACACCTCCCCTCACTTAGGACATTAGCTCTGGGAACAATTTTAATGTCTCATCAGGGCTTTTCACTAGCTGGGGGACAATTAGAGGGCTAATGCAAATTAGCCTCCAGAAGCTCCAAGCATGAAAGGGTAGCTTTCTAGAAGCTCCTTTTCTTTCATATTTATCAAAAACTGAATTTCACCATTGAGTTGAGCTTTTTATATAAATGTCAGAAATTGACATTTAACCATTTTTCAAACAAATCTTTAGCCTGGGATGGAAGAATTTATATTTAATATTGATTCTCAGTGTTTCTTAATAGATTGGCCGGCCTTTAGTCAGTGGAAATAGCTTTTGTGTGCTTATCACTGTAGTTACATTAAATTTCAACATGACATACTTTTAAATACCAGGAAATCTGCCTTGTGGGCTGCTCGGCCGACATAGGGGTGACTTATTATTATTTAAATTGAAGGTTCTCTACTGTAATAAAGGGCTACTTTGAGAGGTTTAGGCTGTAGTTTTAAAACTGCAGCAGTCAGGCTACTATGGTAGGCCTGGATGTAGTGGCTCTATTCTGCTTCAGCAGAATATTGGGAACACGCCCTAAACCGGAGCGATGCCCATAAACAGTTCCCTGCAAGCCAGTGGAACGAACCTTGACAAAGAAGACCTTATTGTACCACTACATTGGATGTTCAGGAGCCTATGCTAAGCCATCGCATTAAGCTCCATTGTGAATCCAATCTGCTTGTTATTCTCCCAGGAGCAATGGCCTTTCATTTAATTCACAGCCCACCAGAGATTGTCCAACACCTGGAACCGCTCATATATACCAGGCTTTTTTTCATTATACATGGCTTCCTGACGAAGGCTGTTAGGCCAAAACGCGCATAGGAGATGGGAACACAAAGCCATGGCAGATACAAAATATTAATTCAAACAGTATTCACGGTTTGAAAAATACCTTTATTCAATAATGATAAAGAATATTTGAAAATGTATCAAAGTGAGCAATACTGTCACTATATGAACATTACAAGAATGTGTCTTCCACGTGAGATCTAAACTTTGAAATGTCAATACATTAAATAAGGAAGAACTTATCACAATAAAGGTGCAATATTGAAATACTGTACAATGCAAAATATAGTGAAAGATGAATGAGGAAGTTTGAATGAATGATAGGGTTGTTTCGTTATACATCAACGACAAAACATTTTTAATTAACCGAATTGTACATAGTCTGAAGTGTATGTATTTATGTAATTTTTTGGGGGGATAAAATACAAATATCAAATCTAGTCCTATATCTAGGTTTTGGTATTTAAATGTTGATGCCCCCATTACAAATAAAGCACTTTAAGACATAGTTGCCTAAGCATTTTTAATACAATTGCATTGTGCATGTTCCCCCTTCTATTTTTCTTATTTAATTCGGTTTGAGCATTAGCAATTAAATGTGCTGTATGTGATATGTTCGTGCAATCTACTACTCTACTAATATCTGTCAAGTAAGAACAGTAACTTGTATCATTATGTCTCCAGCAGCCCTGAAGAAACAGAATGTAATTGGTAAACACATGTTGGCATCTTTAACATCTATGTATAACAATTTTGCATTGTTGAAATCTAATGAATTGTGAAAATACATCACTGTACTGTTGATATTCTACAAATTGAGATATTCCTTTTTGTTTGGGAAGTGTCATATTAAATGTAAAAATGTACTGCATATTAAAATATGTTTGAAATGATTGAGTCTTTCAATGAAAGCAAAATATGCTAAAAAGAGAAACAAAAAAATAGGTAGGATTGATGGTTTGTGCTTTGATTGGGTATTTTTACTCCTCACTACCCCCAATGTTTAGGTCTAGAGTTATGTCCGCCTAATCACACTACTTGATGCCACAGTAGTGCTGGGTTCTATAAGCAACATTTAACTCTCCGTGCCTTGGGTGTGATTTGGAACACCATATGCTATGCCCTTATAAGACAGTTAAATAGACCAATGAGGAGCAAGCCAATTACAACATGTTTCAGGGGTCAGAGTACATACACTGGGTACTAGACAGCATTGACCCAGTATGTAAAGTTTGAAAAACGGCAATAAATTCACTGAAAATGTGAGGGTAGTGATGCAAAAAAAGGACATCTGCTCACACCAGTACATTAATTCCTTTGACATTGAGGCACAGGAGCGTGACTTCATCTCTGAGAACTAGCAAGCTGCAGTACACATGATCTTTTTTGTGAGAGCTCCTATAGTGTATCTCAAAGTATTTGGAACCTCTGGATATAAGAAGAGCCCTGTCCCTAGGGGTGATTTATCACCACCCTCTAGGTACAGTTGAGGCATATAGGTGGGCCACCAGTCCCCCACTCCTAATTTAGTGAAGAAGGATTTTGATGAATATTTGGATATCACCACCTTCTGCCTTTTAAGACAGGATACAGATGTGAATATTGATCCCTCTAGAACCATATTTTAAGTCCTATTTCATTATGAGTTCATGCATTTGTCTTCGAGTGTCAGCAGTTTGGTCACCAAGTTATGTTGATCCTCTAAATGTCTGTTTGCATGTCCAAGATGCAGGATTCAAGGGTATCTCAAATCCTGCTGCCTCAGTTTTGATTTCTTGCAGGGACTGGAATAGATATTATTGGGTAATGATCATTGCCTCGTTGAGCCCACTTCCCATTCCTAGGGGGTTCTAGATGCTTAACACTTTTGTCTCCCTTGGAATTATTTTACATGAATACGATATTGACTGAGGAGTCCCTGAGATTCATACTGGCAACCAGTGTTTATTGTGTCCCACAATGAAGATTATCAACAAATTTCTGCTGGATAAGCAGTTAAATGAAGGGTGTCATGTAGAGGTTCCATAATAAGTAATATCCGAAGTATCACTGTTGCATATGTTATCTGCCGAAGCACATGGCTATGAAATCCATGACCTCATTAAATTGCAAGAAATTTGATATTGTATTCTTAAAAGAAACATGGTTTTCACCATATTCAGAACTATTTTCCAATTAATTTAAAAATGTATGCATAGACTGTTCCTGTAAATGAGGGGAAGCATAGCTGTGATTTGTGCATGATGGCTCAAATTAAATAATTGAACAATGTTCTAGCAGATGACTTTTGGATTGAAGAAGTCCCTTTTTATTGATTTATTGCCCACAGAATATGCCTACTAATATATTTCCAAAACTAGTCAAAAGTCCACAAGGCTCAGGGGCTGAGTAGGATGTCAGTGGGACTGCTACCGACAGGCTGTTGGTGGCGGTCCCACCAACATCCAGCAGAGTGGTCTGGACCATTGGTCGGATCATATTCCACTCAATAGGGGTGGTGCCTGCTCAGGCACTGCCGTAGGGATGACGGTGTCCCTTTCCGATAGCCTTTCCATTGCAGTCCCACCTCCATGCACCCTGTGCCAGGCACCACATGGTGCCTGGCACCCGGTGCAGGGGTTGTTCTAAATATGTAGAGAACAACGAGAGAGCTAGGGAAGAGTGGTGTGCGTCCGTATCCCCTGTTTCTATGTCAGTTTTATCAATGTTGGACGAACCCAACGATGTGTGGTACGATCACTGTCAGACAGTGTTTGGGAACCCACTAGGTAAGTTAAAAGACCCCTCACACACCAACCTGGTTGGTGTCATGCTTCATCATTGGGGTCCCAACCGGGTGGCTGAATGCCCCCCAGTTGTGCTACGACGCCTGACTACAGCGGAGCTGGTGTGGTGCAAGAGTGTGATGTAGATTAAAAATATCTCTGAGAGTCCATGCCGTTGGGAGTTTATTGCTGGCGGCTCAGGATATATTAAAAACAAGGTATGTGATGCAACTACGAAGAAATTATTATCTAATAGTTGTTAGTGTTGTAGGTCTACATGTTTCAGCCCTCATGGAGATGTATGGAGCTTTCGTCAGGACCATTGAGAGGAGTGAGTGGCAAAGTGAAGGGTGCCACGTGATAAGTGAAAACATTTAAATGTTGATTACCTACACACTCGCTAAGGTGTGTGGACCCGGTGTCTGCGAACTTGCGGACACCGCAGCGAAAAAAGACCTGTGGGAGGAAAAAGACAGCACAAGAACATGTATAACAATGACACATGGGTGCCGAGTATAACAGCAACTATAAAATGCAATCTTACGTGCTGTGATGGAACAAACCTATCTGTAAGAGGATCGTACCTGTGGCAACACACAAACTGTGCTAGTGTTGCATGCTGCTAAGTGTATGGTTTGTCGAAGGAAAATCAATTTAAGGTGCTATGAAGACGCAAGCCTCTCTGTTAACTCTATAAACCAAGTGGTTGCAATCAAGACAAGACAAACAGTGAAAACAGGTAGTGGTGCAAACTATGCACGCAGGATGCCTGGTGAGTGAAAGGCATCAGAGACGACCAAACACCTCAACTTGGAACCTGGAAAAACATGGGAATTACGCAAGCACACCAACTGTAACACAGAACATGTTGTGTACCGGATAACTTGCCCATGCAACCTCATCTATATCGGTATGACTACCCGTAAAATAAAAACCAGGATCTGTGAACACCGCAGCACAATACGCTGCAAGAAAAACACCACTAAAATGACTAACCACTTTCTGGGAAAAGGCCACACAACCAATGACATGAGATGGGTCGTCCTGGAGGCTTTAGACCATAACCTACCCAACATCCAGAACCGCCTCTTGGAACAAGAACAAAGGTGGATATATCATCTGTCCAGCAATATCACTGGCTTAAACGATAATATCCCCTGGAACAGTCTCAGAAGATCCTAACTCTGCCCTTTATCAATTTATCCGGCTCAATTGCAGTCTCTAACCATTGGTCTCCACACACGTATCTGTACCTCCGGATGCCCAGCGGACCTACACGTTTATTCTCCTTTATTTGGCCCCTTGCTATTTCAGCGCTGCACATTGCAATCACTGCGCACACGCGGATGTGGGTTCGACACTTCAGCTCCCACACATGCGCGGCACACTCTTCCTCTATTGCACATGTGACATATTTACGCATGCGCGGCAGGTCAACACTTCTCCATTGCACAGTCGCAGGCTTCCCCACCCACGCCGACTGGCCAGACTGCACGTACCTTATGGAGCTCAACACTACTTAATCTACCTCCGCCACGGGTCCCACACCATCCGGGACCACGGGAGACCCCAATAGGTGCCAGGCGGGTGCAGCTCTACGATCAAGTAAGGTGACGCGTGCCTTTCTCTGTGGATTGCACAGGCTTTCCACGCTCCGCCTCTCTCATGCTCGTTATCATTATTTTTCTCCTCACAGAAATTTGCGTGAGGAGCGCACTCCTCCCGTATCCTGTGCAGCGAACTTACTCAGCCATAGTGTAATTATTTTATTTCTCCTCTTCCCTAGCGCTGCGCACAGGGGCATAGCAACCCTCCCTTCTTTTAATATCCCATCCCAGATTTATTAAGCGACGCGCTCTGCCGCTCGGCACCAGCAAGCCCTGACCTTAAAGCGCTCACTGGGTTTCTCACTGTGACACACCTCTACTATTATCATTCTGAGGCCTCACGGTACTACTACCTACTCGCCTGATGCCTTTCACTCACCAGGCATCCTGCGTGCATAGTTTGCACCACTACCTGTTTTCACTGTTTGTCTTGTCTTGATTGCAACCACTTGGTTTATAGAGTTAACAGAGAGGATTGCGTCTTCATAGCACCTTAAATTGATTTGCCTTCGACAAACCATACGCTTAGCAGCATGCTACACTAGCACAGTTTGTGTGTTGCCACAGGTACGATCCTCTTACAGATAGGTTTGTTCCATCACAGCACGTAAGATTGCATTTTATAGTTGCTGTTATACTCGGCACCCATGTGTCATTGTTATACATGTTCTTGTGCTGTCTTTTTCCTCCCACAGGTCTTTTTTCGCTGCGGTGTCCGCAAGTTCGCAGACACCGGGTCCATACACCTTAGCGAGTGTGTAGGTAATCAACCTTTTAATTTTTTCACTTATCACGTGGCACCCTTCACTTTGCCACTCACTCCTCTCACTGGTCCTGACGAAAGCTCCATACATCTCCATGAGGGCTGAAACATGTAGACCTACAACACTAACAACTATTAGATAATAATTTCTTCGTAGCTGCATCACATACCTTGTTTTTAATATATCCTGAGCCGCCAGCAATAAACTCCCAACAGCAAGGACTCTCAGAGATATTTTTAATCTACATCACACTCTTGCACCACACCAGCTCCGCTGTAGTCAGGCGTCGTAGCACAACTGGGGGACATTCGGCCACCCGGTTAGGACCCCAATTATGAAGCATGACACCAACCAGGTTGGTGTGTGAGGGGTCTTTTAACTTACCTAGTGGGTTCCCAAACACTGTCTGACAGTGATCGTACCACACATCGTTGGGTTCGTCCAACATTGATAAAACGTTTTTTCTAAATATGCCTTTTTGCACTGAGTCTTGTGCTGCGGCCCTTTTCTGAGCTGCAGCACCAGCATCAATGCAAAAAGGCATGTTGCAGACCACCTACACTGCAGTCAGATCATAATTCGGAGTTTAGGACTGCTGCCTACTTGTCGGGTGGTCTCGATCTTGAAACAATGGCGGTCGGACTCGCATCATATCACCATCGTAATCAGCCCCGTACTCTTTGAATAGGAACAATATCACTGTATTGGGAGATTTAAATCTATTGCTTGATAATCCAGTAGGAACATGCTACCATTTACGGAAACAGTAGATATTTTTAACCTAAAACCTCTTTGCAAAGAGCCACCCCACATAGAAGGCCAGCTGTTTTATCCTACATTATCTAACTGTGGGAAACATTTCCTTCATTAATAGATGATCTCTTTGTAATCCCTCTTGCTCTCACCCTCTTGGTGGCCAAAAAATAAGCTCTGTCTAAGACTCTCTCATTGCAAAGACACTGGAAGAAGGTTCCCTCGACATCAATGAATCATACCTTAGCTTTTTCCATTAAAGATAACTCTGGGTAGATAGTAACAATTACATTACCATAGTGGTTTCAACTTTTACTCAACCTGTACTAGATAGCCTAGATAAGTTTACTCCTATGCAAGAAAGTTTGTGCTCTCATAATAGAAATGCAAGACCTTGGCTTGCTTTGCATTCGAAGTCATCGCAATGAAGCTACAAACACACCAAGCAGTAAGGCATTGGCAAAGGTTACAGTCTCCTCATTTCAGGGCTCTCTGTTTTAGTGCAAAATATATAACCAGCAGATAAAGAAAGCAAGAAAGTCTACTACACTGATAGGATTGTGCATACCCCAATCTAGTTAAAGAATTGTACCAAATTATAATTGAGTGTTTGTCCCTGATGCTGCCAGCAATAATATTCTTCACTATGAGAGCCTTTGTGATGAACTAACCCATTTTGAAAAAATAGAATTCCTACTACCAATAAGGCAATTGCTGCAGAACAATATACAAACTTGTCATTCATAACATCCTTACAAATCAAACATTCTGTTTGGTGAAGCTAAGTAATTTTGAAGTCATTTGAAAATAATGTTTACTGCAAGCTATTACCAGCAGTCTCCCATCCGGCTCGGCCCTTGATCCCAGCACTAGTGAATGAACTCTTGGCAACTTTCAATAAATTACTAACGTCGAGGATTTTTCCTAATCATTAGAGAAATGCATACGTGAAACCGTTCCTAAAAAAGCCTTCTCTTGATTCCACAGATTTGAACGATTTTAGAGTATATTCTTGCTTACATATTGTCTGAAACCTCTAGAAACTTTCCTTTTCTCAAGGCATATAACATGCTGTGGAGAATGCCATTTTATACCCTTTCCAGGCCAGTTTCATACCCGGTGGAATCATTGAATAAGTTGTTGTGACAGTTTTAGATGACCTTTGCGGGCTCATAGACAATGGTGAAACCTGCTCCTTACTCTCTTTAGACCTTTCTGCTGATTGTACCACTAAAATATTCATTCCAAAAATATCGATAGATATAAATTTCGTACCCAAAATATTGAGACCCAGAATATCAACAATCCTTGACATATGATAAAAATAAAAATACATTATCAAATCAAAACTATGGTTATATATTAATATAAAATTTAAATAAATGAGTAATCCAATATGTTCGATACAAGTTATATTTACACTAAAACTATCTATTTATATGTACACAAATATATTAAACAGAAAGAAAAAAATATTAATAACACACATATATATATATAACAAATATAATTACAATTCTATTTTAATTATAAAAATATACATTATTTTTTTAAATGTACAGCAATTATGAACAATAGTAAAAACATACTTAAAAAAAACATATATTTGGTGAGAAACATCATTGTGGGGAATCATGGGGTGATCCCACTGCTGCGCCTGAAAAAACAAACTCAGGGGGATACTCATCCCTTCTTCCTACAAACAAATTAGTAACTCAATGCATAACCCATGCCAGCGCCCTAAAAACTAATCAGTAACCTGGTGCAACACCCATCCTCGTACCGTAATAACTAATTAGTAAATCTATTCAATACACTTCTCCGCATTCTAAAAACTAATCAGTAACCTGATCCAACACCCACTCTCTTCTACCCTAAAAGCGAATCAGTAGCCCACGGCAGCACACACCCCTGTGCTCCAATGCTAAAAACGAATCAGTAACCCAATGCAATGCCAGTCCCTATAAATGTGATTGGCTGAAACATGGATGAAGGATTGTCTTTAATTATAAACAGCATTGATAACTTAACTGGTTATCATTATGAGAAGCAATCTGTCAAGAGACTCAACAACAGAATAAACAATAAATATCAGCAGGTTGTTTGGAGAATGCAAATTTATGGAAAACACGTAGACAAATTGTCTACTGCTATTGAGGTAATTAGCAGAAGAGCAATAAATATTCAGGAGTAAATGGCACACTGTAGCAATGATGTAGCTAAGGGATTGGGACAGGGTACATTATCACTGGAATTGCTGCAAACTATGATAAAACGTTCCAGTGATCAGTGAATGCAGTGCTCAAGAAAGTGAGGAGGAATGCAGCCACAGTAGTCTGTCTCGTCTGTTCTGATAAAATGTAGCCAAACTCGGAGTTAGGCTGCTGAAAGAAAAGGTGAGATGTCAGAGACAAATGCTACAAGACCTACTCCATGTAATTCCAAAGAGACACTTTAAAAAATGTTTTTGAAAAGGATAAAAATAAACCTTTATTGTAGGTTACAATGTAAATTTGAATCTCATGGTTAACACAAAAGTATCTTATTTTATATGTATTTAGTTTCTTCATTTTGTCCTGCGAATAAACATGAAAAAAAAAAAATTACTCATCTACATTTGGCCCATGACTCATCATTTATGTATATGATTTAAAATGTACTTACCTTTGAAAGAGTGTGTTGGAATGTATGCATGCCAATCTCTTCCATATGAAGTCCTCATGGCATGATGGAGTGGTTTATGGTGTAAAAATCCTCATTCCTCATCAGAACTGCCATCATCAGGCTGTATTGGAAAACTATTTCTGGTTTCAATGTTGTATAAGACTGCACAAGCTGCAACAAATGTGCAGGTCATTTCAGGAGAATATTGAAGAGCACTCCACTTATATGAAGACTTCAGAATCTAGCCTTCAGAAGTCCAAAAATACCCTCTGTAATTGCCCTTGTATGTCTCTGAGCAAACTTATGGGCCTTATTAAAAGTTTGGTGATCCATAGGACTGCCGAATCCTGATGTGGCGATCTGACGACTGCCACACTGCGGTACAACCCGCAGTATTAAGACTGCAACAGTTGGATCGCCACAGGACCGCTAAGATCGCTGGGGATCAAGGATCCAATGGCAGTAGTGCAGTGATCAGGAGCACTGATATGGTGACGATGCTGCTGCAGCACCACCAAGCTTATTAGGAGTTGCCTGTTCTCCATCTTTTTTACGGTGGTGAGCCCACCATTAAAAGGGTGGTGAAGAGGCAAAAAAGGGGGCCCTATCAAGGCCCCCTGCCACTCCTGGGTCTGGGGGCATGCAGGGGGGCACATGTAGTGATCCCCTGGTTGTGTGCCCCCAGTTCATGCATGGTGTGGCATGTATGTCACACAGTGAAGGAAAGTGCAGTTCAATCAATCAATCATAGTCATTTGTATAGCGCACTACTCACCCGTAGGGTCTCAAGGCGCTGGGGGGGGAAGGACGTTACTGCTCGAACAGCCAGGTCTTGAGTTGCTTCCTGAAGGCGAGGTGGTCCTGGGTAGTCCGGAGGTGGGTGGGGAGGGAGTTCCATGTCTTGGCTGCCAGGTGGGAGAAGGATCTTCCTCCGGCGGTGGCTCTGCGGATGCGTGGAACGGCGGCGAGAGCGAGTCTGGCGGAGCGGAGTTGGCGGGTGGGTGTGTGGAAGGTCAGGCGGGTGTTGAGGAGCTCGGGTCCCAGGTCGTGGAGGGCCTTGTGTGTGTGGGTGAGGAGTCTGAACGTGATCCTCTTGCTGACGGGGAGCCAGTGCAGGTCTCTCAGGTGTCCGGAGATGTGGTTGTGGCGGGGGATGTCCAGGACGAGTCGTGCTGAGGCGTTCTGGATTCGTTGGAGTTTCCTCTGGAGTTTGGCGGTGGTACCGGCATAGAGGGTGTTCCCGTAGTCCAGCCGGCTGGTGACGAGTGCCTGGGTGACCATCTTCCTGGTCTCTGTGGGGATCCATCGAAAGATCTTTCAAAGCATGCGCAGGGTGTTGAAACATGAAGACGAGATGGCGTTGACTTGTCTGGTCATCGAGAGGGAGGAGTCCAGGATGAAGCCTAGGTTGCGTGCGTGGTCCGTTGGCTTGGGGGTGGTGCCCAGGCAGGGGGCCACCAGGAGTCGTCCCAGGCGGAGGGTGATGATCCCAGGATGAGGACCTCCGTTTTGTCTGAGTTCAGTTTCAGGCGGCTGTTCATCATCCATTCGGCGACGTCTTTCATCCCTTCGTGTAGGCTGGCTCTGGCGGTGTCCGGGTTGTTGGTGAGGGAGAGGACCGCTGGGTGTCGTCGGCGTATGTGATGATCTTGAGGTTGTGTTGGCGTGCGATGGCTGCAAGGGGGCGCATGTAGACGTTGAAGAGGGTGGGGCTGAGCGATGATCTTTGTGGAACGCCGCAGATGACTTCGGTGGCCGCTGACCAGAACGGGGGGAGGCGGACTCTTTGGGTTCTTCCGGCGAGGAATGAGATGATCCACTTCAGGGCCTTGTCCTGGATTCCGGTGCTGTTCAGGCGTTGCACTAGGGTGTGGTGGCAGACAGTGTCGAACGCTGCGGAGAGGTCCAGGAGGATGAGGGACGCTGTTTCCCCGTTGTCCAGAAGGGATCTGATGTCGTCTGTGGCGGCGATGAGGGCGGTCTCCGTGCTATGGTTGGCTCGGAAGCTGGACTGCGGGTGGTCGAGGGATCCGTTTGTCTCGAGGAAGTCGGCTAGCTGTTTGTTGACGGTCTTCTCGATGACTTTGGCAGGAAACGGGAGGAGCGAGATGGGCCGGAAGTTCTTGAGGTCGGTGGGGTCTGCTGTTGGTTTCTTCAGCAGGGTGCTGATCTCGGTGTGTTTCCAGCACTCCGGGAAGGTGGCGGTGTCGAAGGAGGCGTTGATGATGTCGCGGAGGTGGGGTGCGATGATGCAGTCGGCCTTGTTGAAAATGTGGTGTGGGCAGGGGTCGGTGGGGGATCCGGAGTGGATAGTGTTCATTGTGCGGGTGGTGTCTTCGGTGCTGACCGGGGTCCAGGTGCGGAGGGTGGTGGTGGGGGGCGTCGATTCGGTGGTGGGGTTCGTGGTTGGTGGGCCGAAGCTGCTGTGTATGTTGGCGATCTTGTCGTGGAAGAAGGCGGCGAGTGAGTCACAGAGGTCTTGCGATGGAGTGATGTCGTTGTTTCCGGCGTCGGGGTTGGAGAGCTCTTTGACGATGCTGAAGAGTTCCTTGCTGTTGTGGGTGTTGTTGTCCAGACGATCCTTGTAGGCTGTCTTCTTCGTGGCACGGATCAGTTGGTGGTGTTTGCGGGTGGCGTGCGTGAGGGTAGTCATGTTGTCTGCGGTCTGGTTGGTGCGCCAGGTAGCTTCCAGGGAGCGGCAGTTCTTCTTGGAGGTGTTGAGTTCATCGGTGAACCAAGATGCTTTCTTGCTGCCGTGTCTTCTGGGAGGGTTCTTCAGTGGTGCGTGGGCGTCTGCGCAGTTGGTGATCCACTGTGTGAGGTTATTGGCGGCTATGTTGGGGTCCGTTGAACTGGCGGGGGAGTTCTGGCTGAGGGAGGCGGAGAGCTGGTCGTTGGTGGTCTTGTTCCAGCTACTGCGAGGGGCCTGTTGTGGGCGGTGGTGGGTCGTTGTTCGTCTGAAGCTGAAGTGTACGCAGCTGTGGTCAGTCCATTGGAGATTGGTGAAGTGGTTGAAGGCGACGTACTTGCTGGATGAGAAGATTGGGTCCAGCGTGTGGCCTGCGTGGTGGGTGGGGGTGGTAACCAGTTGCTTGAGTCCGAGGTTGGCAAGGTTGTCCAGCAGGGCGGCGGTGTTGCGGTCCTTGCTGTTTTCCAGGTGGAAGTTGAGGTCTCCCAGGAGGATGTAGTCAGTGGAGTTGATGGCATGTGGGCTGACAAAGTCTGTGATGTCTTCGCTGAATTGTGTGCGTGGTCCCGGTGGTCTGTAGATGAGGGTGCCTCTGAGCGTGGTCTTGGGGTCGATGTGTATCTGGAAGTGGAGGTGTTCGGCGGAGGTGAGGATGTCATCGGAGTTGGTCGTGATGCGAATGGTGTTCTTGTGGATGATGGCGATGCCTCCTCCCGTCTGGTTGACGCGGTCCCTCCTGGTGATCTTGTAGTCGTCTGGGATGGCGATGGCGACGTCGGGCACTGAGGAGGCGTTCATCCAGGTTTCCGTCAGGAAGGCGATGTCTGGTGATGTCGAGTCGAGGAGGTTCCAGAGTTCGACGGCATGCCTGTGGACGGAGCGGGTGTTGAGCAGGATGCACTTCAGATGATTGTTGCTGGGCCTGCTCGGTTTGGCTGGGGTGGGGCAGGTACGGAGGCAGGTGAAGCGGCAGGCTTGGCAGGTGAAGGGTCCGGGAGTGCGTCTCTAGGTGACTCGGTAGCAGGCGGTGTTTCGTTCGGCGTTGAGTGCGTGGAGGGTTGGGGCATCGTAGGTGAGTCGGGTGAGCTGGCGACGGTGAAGACCAGGGGGTCTGGCGCTGGGCGCGGTCCAGGCACAGACGGGCGCAGACGGGCTTACCTTTGGCGCACCTTCGGCGCAGATACGGCGCTCCCGCTGCGCGCGTCCGCTGGGCGGTCGCTCTGAGGGCGTCATAAGTAAGGAGCCGGGAGGGAGGGTGAGCTGGGTGGCAGGAGCGGGGCAGCGAATGGGCAGGAGGGGGGCGGGGCCGCAGGGAGGCAGCGGCGGGAAAAAGGAAAAAATCGGCGGGAAGGGATCGGCGGGAGAAGCAGGAGGGGGCGGCTCAGCAGAGGCTGGGTCGCCCACAAGAACGGCAAATCCGGTGATGCCCGGGGAGGGCAGGGGTCAGGAGGCAGGAGGCAGTGTAGCGTTGGCCGACCTCGCCTGGGAGGGCTCAGCGGTCGCTACCTGCCCTCAGCGCGGTCCCCTTAAGTAAGGAGCCGGGAGGGAGGGTGAGCTGGGTGGTGGGAGTGGGGCAGCGAATGGGCAGGAGGGGGGCGGGACCTCAGGGAGGCAGCGGCTGGAAAAAGGAAAAAATCGGTGGGAAGGGATCGGCGGGAGAAGCAGGAGGGGGCGGCTCAGCAGAGGCTGGGTCGCCCACAAGAACGGCAAATCCGGTGTTGTCCGGGGAGGGCAGGGGTCAGGAGGCAGGAGGCAGCAGGAGGCAGTGAAGCGTGGGGCGACCTCACCTGGGAGGGCTCAGCGGTTGCTACCTGCCCTCAGCGCGGTCCCCTTAAGTAAGGAGCCGGGAGGGAGGGTCAGCTGGGTGGCGGGAGCGGGGCAGCGAATGGGCAGGAGGGGGGCGGGGCGCAGGGAGGCAGCGGCGGGAAAAAGGAAAAAATCGGCGGGAAGGGATCGGCGGGAGAAGCAGGAGGGGGCGGCTCAGCAGAGGCTGGGTCGCCCACAAGAACGGCAAATCCGGTGATGCCCGGGGAGGGCAGGGGTCAGGAGGCAGGAGGCAGTGTAGCGTTGGCCGACCTCGCCTGGGAGGGCTCAGCGGTCGCTACCTGCCCTCAGCGCGGTCCCCTTAAGTAAGGAGCCGGGAGGGAGGGTGAGCTGGGTGGTGGGAGTGGGGCAGCGAATGGGCAGGAGGGGGGCGGGGCCTCAGGGAGGCAGCGGCGGGAAAAAGGAAAAAATCGGTGGGAAGGGATCGGCGGGAGAAGCAGGAGGGGGCGGCTCAGCAGAGGCTGGGTCGCCCACAAGAACGGCAAATCCGGTGGTGTCCGGGGAGGGCAGGGGTCAGGAGGCAGGAGGCAGCAGGAGGCAGTGAAGCGTGGGGCGACCTCGCCTGGGAGGGCTCAGCGGTTGCTACCTGCCCTCAGCGCGGTCCCCTTAAGTAAGGAGCCGGGAGGGAGGGTCAGCTGGGTGGCGGGAGCGGGGCAGCGAATGGGCAGGAGGGGGGCGGGGCGCAGGGAGGCAGCGGCGGGAAAAAGGAAAAAATCGGCGGGAAGGGATCGGCGGGAGAAGCAGGAGGGGGCGGCTCAGCAGAAGCTGGGTCGCCCACAAGAACGGCAAATCCGGTGGTGCCCGGGGAGGGCAGGGGTCAGGAGGCAGGAGGCAGCAGGAGGCAGTGGAGCGTGGGGGCGACCTCGCCTGGGAGGGCTCAGCGGTCGCTCTGTTGGCACTCTGAGAGCAACAGTCTGCATTTTAGGCTTCTCAATGAGTCCGATAGACTACCGCCTTAGACTGCCACAGGACCGCCCGTCAGACCAGAATTTATTTTCTAATCTGACTTGTGGCAGACCACTGCTTCGGCAGACTACCAGCGGACTGTGCCATGCACCATCTGCTGCTGGACTGCCAAAGCCATAATAAGGCCCTATATGTTCTCTCACTAGATGTAGAAGTATTGAGATGTGATGTCATTATCCAAATGCATAGAGCATATGCATTGCCACCAACCACAAACATAATGTTAAAGTGCAGCATCCAGCAGGAGCCAACTCTTATCACTCCCAGGGATCAGCAATTCATGCTGTACCCTGTGGGTGGGCATAATCTCCAGATCTGTGTCCCTGCTTGCATCAGTGTGGGCAGGGAAACAGATACAAAGTCTGATCCCAGTGGGCGGGAGCATATTCAAAGGTGACACACACTGGGAGCAGAATTTGAACGGGTGGAGAGTAGCATTAGCCTCCTTGGCTTAACGCCACGTTCTGGCACTTCCGAAACACAGGGCTGCACCCTATTTTCAACAATATGGTGAAGTCCTGTGTTTCCCCCTGCTCAGGTGCTAAATTTAGCAGCCTAGCACCAACGCAGGCACGAGGGGAAGATTGTTTATGTCCATGAAGGTGACCCATCCTGCACATAAACAACCTTTGAATGGCGTTTTTTGTCGCTTCTATGCGTGCTGCGTAATGCAGCACACATAGATGTTACACAATGGTATTTTTTTTCAAAGATTGTTTATGTGTAGTAAGGGTCACCTTCCTGCACATAAATAATCAAAGGGCTTTTGTTGTTTCTTTGTGTGCTGCACAACGCAGCACACATGGAAACAGCAAAAACGAGGAGAAATAAAAGCATTTCTCCTCATTTTGCCTGTTTAAAACCAGATTTTTCCTGGTGTTAATTTTGGAACTGCCTCCTATTTATGCTGCTCTTGTAAATAGGGGGCGGCATCAAAATCAGTGGGAGTTGCGGTGTAACGCTCACTGCAACAGCCATTGCCCTGCCTTTTCACGCTAAGTTCAGCGTGAAAGGGTGCCTTATTTACAAGGCAGCATTAAGCCAGTTAAGTGGCTTAACACTGCCATGTAAATAAGGTGAAGCCCCAATTTATTTATTTAGTTATCATTTATTTAAAGGTTTGATATAGCGCTGGCTCGACCCGGGGGTATCAGAGCGCTTTACAAGAGTATGGATATAGTACAGGAGTTTCATAACCTAGGATTAAAACAGGATATAATAAGGAGAACAAATAGCAAAAAAAAAACATTTTACATGTGTCAGAGTGGCAGGAAAGAACTATCTACATAAATAAAATGGGTACAGGTACTCGAATTATTAAACAGTAACGAGAGATGGAGGAAGGCTGGAAGGTAGGAGGGTAGAGAGAGGTTAGGAGTGAATAGGGGAGAAGAAGAATGGACTAAGAAAGGGGAGGAAGTAACTAAAAGGAAGGGAGTCGGAGGTAAATGGGACAGAAAGAGGCAAGGGCGGGAGGGGAAAGGAGGGGGAAGGAAGAGAGAAGAAAAGGAGTGAAAGGAAAGGCTTAAGGACCCCAAAATTTGTTGAGCAGGTGTAGTTTGAGGTCGTTTTTTAAGCTGATGTAAGAGGGGTAACAAAGCAGGTCTTTAGGAAGGGCATTCCAGATGATAGGGGTGTTTCCCGAGAAAGAGCGAGATTGTGTGGATTTATTTTTTAACAGAGGTGGAACAAGGAGGAGGGCGTTGGTGATTCTCAATGGTCGGGAGCAGCCCGCTTTGTTGAGTTTGTTAGTGAGATACAGCGGGACCTTTTGGTGAAGGGCTTTGTGCGTAATTCATTTAATCTTGTAAGAGGATCTGCCTTCAATGGGTAACCATTTAGGGCTTTGAGGGCTGGGGAGATGTGGTCAAAACGTTTGCAGTCATTGATGAGTCTGGCCACCAGGTTGAGCACAGATTTGAGAGGGGCACTTTAGGGGTTCCAGAGAGGATAGCGTTACCATAGTCTATCCTCGAGAGGACTAGAGATTGGACAACCGATTTAAAGTCGTCTGCTGGAATGAAGGGTTTCATTTTCTTGGGATGACGGAGAGAGAAGAGTGCTCCTTTGGCCGAGTTTTTTATGTGGTCCTGAAGGGAAAGGCTATTGTCTATGGCGATACCAAATATTTTACTGAGTTGGAAAGGGAGAGCGGACAGTTGAGGGCATTAAGGTCAGAGATCCATGTTTGGATAGGCAGAGGGTTGTTTTTTGGAGAGAAGAGAATGATTTCAGTTCAAGGGTGTTGTTAAGGTGGGATCACCACCACATCACTGAAAGTGATGCTGTGGTAGTGATAAGGGCTTGTAAATATTCCCCAAAGTGCTATACTAAATAAATCTAACATATGACTTGGTCTTCTTTGATTCTAATTCATTACCTCTTTTTATCAGCACATGCTTGGTATTCATTTGAGGCCAACAACTATCCACACTACTTTCTGCTGTACTTTTGCTACTTTCTTGAATTAAGCTAAGGGTATCAGCTTCATTTTTAGCCTTCCTATTTCAAATTCATGTTTACAGTGTTTTAGAATTTTAATTTTTTCATTTTGCTTTTCTATGTGCAAATACTACGCTGATGTGTTAATATTATTTAATTTTTTAAACAGTCGCAGACTCCCTGAGTAGTCATCACGGATCCCCAGGGGTCCATGGGACGACAGGTGAAGACGCCTTGATTTACCTTATCCGACTCTCAACACTAGCATTACAAAAATGTAATTGAACTTCTCATAAATAGAAAAGAGACGCAACAAATAAGCATTTCCCAGAGAAGCTGCAGTTTTGGAAGGAAGGATTGGTACACTGTAAATATTTCTGTCTCTGATCCAGCGGATGTGTACAATGCACATATTTACTGACCTGATTCTGTTTGGTTTTCCAGAGTTGACAAAGGACATGCAGCTGGAAAACAGAAGCACTGAAGCTAACATAACTCTATAATTGCTTTTCAGTGTGACTTCGTTTGGCCCAGATATAACTGCCTGAAATAAGGAAGTACAAAACAAAAGTGGTTAGAGAAAGGAAAATATTAAACAAACAAGTTTTCCTATAGTGGGCTCAAAAAAGCAAAAAGCTGACTGTTTAATCTTTTGTTACCAGGTGATTTTGCTATTATGTTCATTTTGTTTAACCTTTATATTTATATGTTTGAAGACATTATATAATATGAAAGAAATGTAATCCTTGTTAGATAATTTAGTTTCCAGTAAAAATTATATTTGCAAAAATATATATATAGACAGAAATTGTCCGCAAATCACTCATATGTATCTGTGAATGATACACATGATTTTGTTTCACTCGACTTTCCGAATTATTCATGTTGAGAAATAAATCCAATTCTTCAGCAACATGTTTTGCATGAAATTCTAACACCCTTTTTTAGTGAAAAGCCTTGTCGCCGCCTGCAGGTAATGAGTCTTGGAGAATTCTTGAGGAGCAGTGTGTTGTAGCTTGAAGTAATCTGCTTCATTTGAAAGTCTTAGAATGTTCATTGAAAATTCTAGCTGCTTCTATCTTGAGTGTGGTGACATTCTATCACCAGGAAGTTGCTGCGTGGTTGGAGAGGGTAACACCACCTCAGAGTCATCATCTTTAATAGCGATACATTTGGAATCCCGCTTGTCATTATAAAGCAGTATATGGGACATGTAAACCAGAGTTTGTGCCCAAAGGGCCCCCAGTGCTGTTGTGCCATTTTCATGATGAGGTTGCAGTGTCATGTGTCTTAGTTAGGCCCATGAATGAGTTCTGCAATTTTCCTCCATGTACACATGTCTAAATTGCCTTTCCCTTTCACACAATAATCGTTTACACACATTTGCATGCATGACTATACTGGATTAGTTTCTCTGAAACTGTTTTGCTTCCAGATTCCACTTTTTGAGACCATTATCATGACTCCTTGAACACATGTACAAGGCCTCCACACGCATTGTGCAAATGCCTACCATTTTTCATCCACGAGGCGAAGCAGATGTCTATAGACCATAACAATGCTGGTTTGCCCAGGACGTGCAAGGATGTTTTTTATTATAAATAAACAAGCATTTCCGGGTTTAGTCAGAGCAGCTTGCTGACATCTCTGCGAGGGGTTTCGAACTTGTGACCAAGACGGGGACTTACATCCTTTTCCTTCAGATAACTGGGGTTTGGTCATCCAGTACGGGCATTCTTGGCAGAGCACACACACACACGCCCTAGACACTTAGGTTAGGGACTGCATAGTAGGAGTATGCCAGATTTCTATACTGTGTTACATGCCTGCATGTATACATTGTCTTAGCATGATGGTGGATCTTTTTTTTCTGTCCACTGTCCTGGTACTTCTAATATTTCATTTGCTTCTGCCTACTGATCATTACAAAACAGATATTCTATAGAAAAATCATGTTGGCTCAATAAAAATTGAAAACATCCTACTGTGTATTCCTTGTATATTACCAGACATGAGTGACTGGGGAAAAGGGTTCATGATCTGTTTCCATGATCCCTGGGTGATCAGGGATGTCATGTTCAATGGGTGCCAGAACCATTTTTTACATGCCTAGCTTTAGGGGTACTCATGGTGGCATTGTGTGTTAGCTGGCCTATAGGACAACATATCGTGAGGAGGTGCAAAGAATCAGTCTGGCACAATCCCAACGGTTATGCCATCCTCAAACAAGCAGATACTACCATAGGGCTGAAACTACACAACAATAGCACCACCCATAGAGGTACAAGAAGTATTTTTGTTTCGTGACAAGCGTAAGAGGAGAGCAGAGAAGGTAAGGCTACATTTTGACAATGAGTGATATGACCTAATTGATCAACAGCATTGTGTGTGTAGGGAGTGTGGAGTTTGTCAATTCTAATAAGGTACAACAGCCTTGATTTTCCTTTGGTCTAGGAAGCGATCATTATGGTCTATTCAGCAATAGAATGAGGCCTCTGTTAGGAAGGGTGAGCGCGCAGCTAGAAGATTGTGCAAATGTGTTATTTTAGCAGACAATATGGACTACAGCTCTTAATGTGTCAGGGGGCTGCACATCATCTTCCTGAGTTTCTAGGGTAGGGACATGTGTGATTCAGCAGTCAATATTTGTATTTGGAACCCTTATTCATGCAGGGCTCAATGGGGTTAAATGGAGGAGTACTAGAATGATCGGTTAAAATAATAAGTGTAATAAAACAGAACATCACTGCAGTCGGATTATCAGCTAATGTGCATGCCAAGGGCATGTTCCCGGGGGAAAACATGGCGGCAGCAAGCTGAGCTGCCATGGTGCTCCTCTCATGAGCTCCCGTCTAGCAGTCTTTTTCAGCTAACAATTTAAGTTGTCTACCTGCCGTGGCCCATTATTTTTTATGTCTGGGTATCTTTTCTTGGGGGCCTGAGTGTTTCTGTTTATTGGGCACCTGGATATTTTCATATTTCCGCGTTTGCATCTCTGCCTCGCTTGCACGCCCGTGCTGAGCCCCATGTGTGTGGACAGGGCGGGACGAGGCTCTCCGGATTCAGCAGATTGAGCCTTTCCGCAGCGTTTCATACAGTGTTTCATACAGCCTTGCTCCGCTTCTTTGGTGCCGCAGCGAGCTGTCGCAGTCTTGCGGCATTGGAGTCTGGCCACCCTGGAGCTGCGGCGAGGGTGAAAAATCCACAGCCTCATCCGAGACTCGCGTGGTGTCTCTGCTGGTGCCTGTGCCAGTACATCGAATGGAGAGAGGGAGATCAGTTGCAAGACAACAACGCTGGTAGGAGGTTCCAAGGGGGGGGGCGGTGTTTCCTTGAATTGTTCTGAACCCGTGGGCAGTGAAGCTATTGTGGAAGACTCAGGGGAAGCAAAAGGAAAGGTTGGATTAACTTGTAAAGGGGTTAAGGGGATTAAGAAGTAAGAAAAAAAAAATAATAGAAACAGCAAAAAGTAAAACCGCCCCTGATTCAGTCCTAAATGTGGAGCTCGAGCAACCTAATCCTGACTTAAACTTTACGAATAAAAAGAAAGTTTCATCCTTTCTATCGGGGCAGGTTGAAGCTAAAAGAGCATATACTAATAAAACTAGCAGGGCTGTTAATAATCCCAAATACACTAACAACGCAGGATCTAAAATAACCCCGTCCCTTCGATCCTACTTTAAAGTTGTCCCACAGGTCTTACATCTCGCAGAGCAAAATCTTGAGAAAGAATATTCAGGAAACGAGCTGACCCCTATTGGCCTCACTAGATCCATGTGAGGCAACTTCCGTAGTTTCTGCGAATATACCTGGTGGCATGGCTGTGGTCCTGGAAAATAACATAACCATCACAGATGAGGTTGTTTTAGGCAATGTGGGTCGGACGACGGAGGGGGGCGTAAGGGCAAACGGTACTCTAAATATAAGTGAGTTCTCCAACGGTACTCCGGCAAATCTGGGGCTTTCGTATCCTCTTCTCTCTCCTGCCCTGGGTTCAGATTTAACACCTTTAGCAGTTTTTCCTAATTCTCTACAGGGAGTGTCCAGTAAGAGTAGTGAGGCTCCACAACACGGAGTTTCCCAAAACTGCATATCTCCTCTCTCTGGCCCCCGAGACGAGGACCAGTATAGGGCACCATCATCATCAATTAATTCTCTTCAAGATATGTTTGCATCTCTGTCTGCAGACATTAAAAAAGGATTTGAAACATCAGCAGCAAACCAGTTGGAAATAAGAAGTTTTTGTGAGTCCCTAGATGATAAGATCAGTGGTCTGTCTATAAGAACAGAAACACTGGAAAGCACTGTAACAGAGCTGTCCCTGTATCTAGATGAAGCTAAGGCAGATATTGTTAAGCTAAAAAAAAGAGGACTCGATGTTGGCCGTGAGGATGGAAACATTGGAGAATCATGCTCGACGAAATAACCTCCGCATTTTAAATGTCCCGGAAGATAGTGAAGGCCAAGCCAAGGAAGATCTTGGTGAATTTTCATACTTATTCTCTTAAGAGACAATTCTCAATCTGGCCCTTAAGCAGAAATCTGTGAGTGGGAAGGGATACAACTTTCAGATTCGGTCTGATCTTTCTAGGTCCACCTTAGATAAACAATGGGAATTTGGAAGAAGGCTTGAATCTTTCAGAGGCTATGGCGCAGTAGCCCAGTTAATTTTTCCTGCTGCATTGAAAATTATGTATAAAAATAAGATGCACAATATTACATCGGTGCCGGCAGTACATGAGCTATTAATGATCATGGGGAAAGATAAGGGGACATCTGGGCAGCTGTAGTGTTAATATATGAAATTTATTGTAGTAGAAGTGTAGTCATGAAGAGCGGGAGTAGTTACCGGGTTTATTTTTGCATGAGGAGGATGATGTTGACGGGGAGAGGATCTCTTTGTCATGAATAATTTGAAGTTTATATCTTGGAATATTAACGGCCTGCGCACTAGTCCAAGAAAGAATAAGATAATGCAATATCTGCGCGACTCTGATGCGCAGGTAGTTATACTCCAGGAGACACATTTAACGGAATGTGAGTTGCTCTCAGTAGTCAAAAAGAACAGATGGATTGACCTTTGGGTATCGACCTCGCAAACATCACATACTAGGGGTGTAGCAATTTTTTTAAAGAAATCCGTAAAAGCTAGATTAATTTCTAAGATGGTGGATCCAGGTGGTAGATGGGTTATTGTATCGGTAATAGTAGTTGGATCTCCTATTACTATAGAAGGATATTACGGCCCTAATTGCGATGACCCTTCAGTCCTAAAAACTATTTTCTCCCACTTGCTTTTGTTTCCTGAGCCAACCATCATAGCAGGAGACTTTAATATAGTCTTAGATCCCCTACTGGATAAATCCCCGTCTAGTAGAGCTTTAGCTTTGTCTAGAACTAGGTCTTTTCTGCTCGACAATATGAAACAGTTAGGGTATATTGATATCTGGAGGGTCAAGTTTGGGCAACAAAGAGCAATTTCATTCCGCAACTACAAGTATCACCATCAGTCGAGAATCGATTATATTTTGATTAGTCAAAAATTGGCTAGCTCGACGAAATGTATTGTGTATCTCCCATTTCACCTTTCGGATCATGCGGCAATATATTTAGAATTAGGGGGGTTTTTTAAAAGCCCTACGAGAAGCTGTTCTTTTGATCGTTCTTTGCTTTTATCGTCAGAGGTTATTAACTCTCTCCAAATTGAAGTCCAGAATTTTTTGGATAATAATATTGGCTCGGCCTCCCCTGAGTGGGTATGGGACACTCTTTTTTTTATTTTTTATTTTTTTTTGAAACCGTTTATTACAGGTCTTAAAAGTATACAAGTATGGGCCCACAACCTTCCAGCCGGCCGCTAGCAATGGTAGGAACATACGACATACATTTATGGAACACGTGGTATTACAGGAGGAGCATTTCTCAGTAGATAACAATGTCAAAAGCCACAGCATCCAGGCCCCATTATGCGGTTTCATTTTAAATTAAGAACAACAAAAATTAAAACCACACCCACCAGGCAACCCACAATCAAAAATAGCAGCACGTGCTCCCCAAGAGGGGGGATCCCAACTATACACAGAAGTGTGAAGAGGGGGAAGAGAGCAAAGCGAGGACTGGGGGAACCCAATGCCCGGCAGCGGGGGAACGAGTCGGCTAAGGGGATGGGGCTGGCGAGGGATCAGGCAGCAGCGGTGGCGCGCAGATACCCCCTCGGTAGGCGTTCCAGGGGCCCCATACTTTCACCCATGTCCCAGGCTTACCCCTCGCCACATACACCACTTTTTCGCGAAACATGCACCAGTCCATGTGTTCTTTCCAGGCCGAGACCGTCGGGGGCCTCTGGGATCCCCACAGTTGAGCAATATCACGCTTGGCTATCATATATCCCAGAGTCACCCACCACGTCTGCGGCGCTGAGTAATCAGTCGGTTCCCACACATTCAGCAGGCATCTCCTCGCTTCCGGCAACAGCGCCACATGCGTAACCAGTCGCAGCACCTCATGTACACCACGCCAGAACCCCTCTACCTCCGGGCACTCCCACAAAATATGCATAAAGGTCCCCAAAGCACCACACCCACGCTTACACAACCCATCTCCAGCATAGCCCATACGCAGAAGCTTTGGCCCCGTCATGTAGACCCGGTGGAGTATCTTGAGCTGGACGAAGCGGAGGCAAGCCGGTATGGCCACCTCCTTCGGGGAGGCCACCGCGGAGGTCCAGTCCTCGTCGTCCAACTCCAGCCCGTCGGCAACCCAAGTCGCACGAAGGGCAGTCAACAGGCCCGAGCGGTCGTTTATCAGCTTTTTGTATATAAGTGAGATCGTGCTGTCCGGGACGTGCCCATCCAGCATTCTATCTTCCAGGGGGGAATATTCCGGGATGGAGGCAACGTCCGAGAAGACGGAGCCCAGCGCATGTCGGACCTGCAAATACCGGAAGTATTCACTGCCTTGCAACTGAAATTCCGTCTGCAGCATATCGAACGTTTTAAATCCTCCCCTCGTCCAAAGATCCCCCACTTTACTGATACCTATTATGTCCGACTTCTCGAAGCCCTTAGAGGTCCACAGGGAACCTAACTGCTCAGACGCGTATAGTGGTGATGCCCGGGTCAAACGGTCCTTCCACCCCATAGCTGCATTGGCCGCGTGCCATACTTGCACCCTGACACGCGTGGGGCCCGTCAGACGAGCGTCGGGCGCGCTAGAGTAGAGCGCTCGAGTGTAATCGCCACCTGGCAGGAGCATCTTGTCCATTTCAAATGCCGGGTTTAAGGCGGGCCCATAGAGGCCGTGGTTAATGGCAGCGAGCTGGGAGGCCCAATAGTACCGTTTAATATCCGGGAGGGCAATCCCCCCGTCAAACCATGGGAGCGTCAGCTTAGCCAGAGCAATACGCGGCCTCCCGTCCCAGAACAGGCGGCGTTGCAGACTCTCCACCTCACGGAAGTAGCGCGCCGGGACCAAGTCCATAGTGTTCTGCAGAGCGTACAGAAAACGCGGCAGAGACATCATCTTGAACAGTGCCGCCCGGCCGAGCGGCGAAAGCGGCATGCGCCGCCAGCGTGCGACATCTACCCACAAACGCTGGAGGGGGGGAGCAGATTCCGTTCATACCGGGCCTCCGGGTCCAGAGTAATGAAGACACCCAGGTACCGAAATCCCTGCGGGGCGATCTGGATCGGACAGCCCCGCGGGAGAATAGGAGCCTCCCCAGAGAGAACATACACACACGATTTAGCCCAGTTGATGACGAGACCGGAGTTACGACCAAACGAGTGTAAAACATCAACTAGGACTATAAGCGATTTACGTGGGGAGGCTAGGTACAGAAGGATATCATCAGCGTATAGGGATACGCGGTCCTCATACTCGGGGGTCCAACGGAGACCACGGATGGAAGGCTCCCACCGCAGCCACTCCGCCAGGGGCTCCAAGGCAAGCGCAAAAAGAAGCGGCGACAGGGGACAGCCCTGTCGCGTGCCCCGGCCCAGCTCAAACGGGGCCGATACTCTTCCGTTCATGACCACCTGCGCCAATGGGCCCGCATACAACAATTTGACCCAACTGATAAATCCTGGGCCAAACCCGAACTTCGCAAGCATCGCCCAGATGTATGGCCACTCAAGCGTGTCAAACGCCATGGTGGCGTCTAAGGACGCCAAAATGGCCGGCTCCCGTATAAACGGGACGCGCGCAAGCACCCCATGCAAACGCCGCAGATTAAGGGCTGTATTGCGATGGGGAATAAAGCCAGATTGGTCCTGATGAACCAGATCTCCCACCACACCGACCAGCCGATTGGCGAGTACCTTAGCGAGAATTTTGGGCTCCGCATTCAGTAGTGAGATAGGCCGATAGGAAGTAACCCGATCCCGAGGTCTCCCTTCCTTGTGGACCACCACAATTGTAGCCAGACGTTGGTCAAGCGGGAGGGAGCCCAGCGAGTGGGCCGCGAGGAACATTGCGCGGAGGTGAGGCGCCAATGTATCCGGTCGCAGCTTATACAGCTCGATAGGGATACCGTTCGGGCCCATGGCCTTGCCAGAAGCGACCGAGCGTATGGCGAGGGCGATTTCGTCGGAGGTGGGAGCGGCGTCCAGCGACACCCTGTCCTCCCCGGACAGGGAAGGCAGCGCGATATCCCTGAGCAGAGCACGGGAATCCTCTTCCGAGCAAGAAGAGACCGGGGAATACACCTCGCGGAAATACTCCGCGAAACAGGAGACAATTTCTTCTGGCTCAGTTACACATACACCATTCGTTTTCTCAATCAGCGGGACCACACGATTCGCTCTCTCCTTTTTATCCAACCACGCTATCAGTTTACCAGCCTTATCACCCACATCATACAGTCGCCCCTGTTGCTCCCTACTGAGGCCCCTGGCCGCCTCCGTAACGAGGGCCCTATAAGCCGCCTGCTTGAGCTGGAGGACATGTAATGCAGCATCCGTCACCCCATCTTCTAGATTACCCTCCAGCTCAGCTATTTCAGCCTCCACCCGGGTCACCTCCTCCCGCTCGCGCCTCCGGGCGTGGGAAATAAGGGACAGGGCCTCCCCTCTAAGTACTGTTTTGAAGGCCTCCCACAGGGAGATAGCTGAAGGCACTAACCCCACATTCTCCTCAAAATAGCGCTGGAGGGATTTAATCAAGTCAGCGCGAATGGTGGGGTCGCGCAGGTACCAGGAATTGATTGGGACCACCCTACTCTCAGCCCTCGGAAAGACATCAAAGTGCAACAATAGCGGGGAGTGGTCCGAGATACCCCGTGCCATATGGCGCACCTCCCCCACCCTCCCGACATGGGCCGCCGGGACAAGGACATAATCAAGCCGTGAGAGACTACCATGGGCCCCCGAGTGGAAAGTGTATTGCAGCTGCGTGGGATGTTTTAAGCGCCAGCAGTCCACCAATCCCAGTGTATCCAAGAGGCCGGATAGCCACGCCTGTGCCCGGGGGAGGTCCCTAGGGGGGTGACGATCCACAGTCCCAGAAACCACCGCGTTGAAATCCCCCCCCACCACCAGAAGCCCCCCCGGAAGGCCAAGGAGGAGGCGCCCCAGATCTGCAAAGGTGGTCGACTGCAGCCCCGGTGGGACGTACACTGACACAAAGACAACCACTTTGCCCTCCATTCTCCCCACCAAGACAGTGTAACGTCCCCTGTCGTCGTGGAGCACCTCATCAATTTCTAACGGGAGCGAGTTCTTTACCATGATACCCACACCCCTCGAGCCTGACGTGAAGCCCGAATGGGCCACGAGGCGGTAGCCACGCCGATTCATGGCGCAGAAGGAATTGCCAATAAGTTGTGTCTCCTGCAGGAAGACCACATCAGGCGAGAGTCACTTCAGATACTGCAGGACCACACCTCGTTTAATCCTGTCCCCCAGTCCATTGACGTTCCAAGACAACAAAGTTAATTCCCTACCCCCCATCATACACAAAAACCATAATTCGTCCCCCCGAGAGCAGAGTAGAACCAACACAAAAAAAGGGTTGCCTTGTGATAATAACGAACAACACCCCATCCCTGCCCACCCACCCCAACAAAACTCCCCCCTCCCTGCACCCCTGCATGAGCCCAAACAGCCCCCCCAACGTGCAGTGTGCCTGTCGCCCCATAGATAGTTAAACTAACTAGACCCCCAGAGGAGGAGGGAGAACCCCCAAGAGACCCCACACAACCTCCATAGGAGGGGAACTTAAACAATCCGACGTATAGTCAAAAGTGGCATCATTTTTGTCCCGAGCGAGGCCTAATATTAGTCCCTCAGTCTTGATCCGGCGAGCCCTCTCCCCCGGCCGCTCCCCCCCGCCACCCCGATCCCGATCTCCAGACAGAGTATCCAGCCAGTCCCCGGCCGCTTCGGGACGATCAAAAAAGTGTGTGCGACCTTCCACCTCCACTCGCAGCTTAGCTGGGAAGAGCATGGCGTATTTGAGATTTAGGTCCCGAAGACGGCGCTTGACACCAAGGAAGCTTAGTCTCTGCTTCTGGACCGCAGGGGTGAAATCAGGATAGAAATTAATGTCCATATTATCAAGTCTAATCGGTCCCTGTAGTCTGGAGGATTGCAGGATAGCGTCTCTGTCCCGAAAATTAAAAATCCGGGCGATGAGAGGTCTCGGAGCGGCTCCGACCTTAGGCCTTCCCCCGGGAACCCTGTGGGCCCTCTCCACAGCAAAGAATTTACTCAGCCCCCGTGGCTGGAGATGGGTAACGATCAGGTCTTCCACGAAAAGGTCCGCCGCCGCTTCCTCACGTCCCTCAGGCACCCCGATGATACGGATGTTGTTCCGCCGGGCCCGACTCTCGGAGTCCTCCAGGCGACGATCCATCAGCGCACTCGCCCGAGCAAGTCGGCGCACCTCCGTTTGCAGGGCCGCCACATCTGTCGTAAGGCCCGATGCGGTGTGGGCCAAAGAATCGACTCGGTCGTTGGTCTTGGAGAGATCGGCCCTTATCAGGCCAACTTCTACGAGGACCGAGTCGATCTTCTGCGCCAGTGTGTCAAAACGCTGGCCCACAGAGGTCTTCATCTCGGCGATGGCGCCCATGACATCCCGCAGAGTCAGATCCGTGGGCAGATCGGGGGCATCAGTAGGGCCCTCAGGGGACCTGCGTGGCACCTCAGGAGATCCCTTCTGGAGGGTATAGCGATCCATGCTGTTGGACTGATGGGCTGCGCCACGCCGGGTCGATTTTACCTTTGCCCGATCGCCATCTTGTTTCGTGGCCATGGTCCCAGTCTCCCGATCGCACCAGCCACGTCGTGAAGGGCGGGCAAGCCGGTCCACGGGCTCCGGGGGGGTGCCACCCCAGATCTGCAGGGCGGATCACAGCCGGCGGGCAGGCAGGGTCCCCCAGCGAGGCCACACCAACACACCAAGCCCCGTGACCCAACCTCGCATAGACAGCAAGGAGGGTACGAAAGCGAAAGTGAAAGTGCGGGTTACGCGAGCCACCAAGCCCTGTCCGCCGCTGTTATTCACTTCGTCACTGGATCGCCCCACAACGCAAATCCGGGGTTCGGCTAGGAGAAGGCCGCAAACCTCAATCGGTGTTAAAGTCGGTGTCCGAGGTCCGATTTGGAAGCGGAAAACGGGCGCCACCTCAGCTCGGGCTCACCAACACAGTCCCCTCATCTGGGACAGGATATGTTCAGGATAGTGATAGGAGGTCGCAGAGGTCCTCGGGAGCCTCGCACCTACGCGGCCATCTTGATTGCGCGCTAGGCTCCTCCATGGGACACTCTTAAAGCATCTTTGAGAGGAATGATAACGAACAAGGCCACATACAAGAAAAGGATCCATAGAGAGTTGGTAGCCTCACTGGAAGCTGAGATGGTTAAAATTCAAGCAGAAATAGAGCTATATCCGGACGCTCCTGCTAACACTTTACAGGAATGGCAGTGTAAGTTAGTTGTCTTGAAAGGAGAATTGGATTCTGTATTGAATTCACGGATTCTCGAGAGGTGGGAAGCGAGCAATTTAGCTCACTTCCAATATGGAGAGGGAGCAGGGAAGCTATTAGCTTGAAAGGTAAAAACCGACCAGGTTAGAAATAATATAGACTCAGTCATCTCTGGGGGTGTAATATATTCTTCCGATGAAGATATTAGACGAGCATTTTGGGATTTCTTTAGTAGCATATATCATGAAGATAAGAATATTGATGAAGCACAAGCGGAGGATTGGTTGAAGGATATATCCCTTCCAGAATTGACCCCTGAACAGAGCATTTCCTTGGATCGTGAGATTACACAGGAAGAGGTTAGGCGTGCTATCTTAAAGTGTAAAAAGGGTAAGGCAACGGGTCCGGATGGCTTGCCATCTGAAATATATATGGCCTTGGAGTCAAAAATCCTCCCCTTTCTTACAGTTCTGTTTAATCAGATCTTTCGGGAAGGTTTGTCTCCTCCATCCTCGTGGAATAAAGCTTCCATAACCCTTATATTGAAACCAGGAAAGCCTGCTTCCAGATGCGGCTCATATAGACCGATTTCCATCTTAAACTCTGACTATAAAATATTTACGTCAGTCTTGTCAGATAGGTTGGGAGCAGTAGTAACGGGGGTCTTGCACCCAGACCAGAAGGGTTTGTAAGGGGCCGACAACTATATGAGCTGACATTTGATCTCATAGCAGCCATCGATATGGCAACAACAGAGTCTCTCCCATTGGCCGTACTTACATTAGATGCCACCAAGGCCTTCGATAGGGGGAACTGGGCATACCTGTCGAGGGTCTTGAGTAGGTTTAACATCGGGGAGAGATTCCGGCGAACTGTGAAACTCCTATATCAGAATCCTTCCGCCTCCTTGTTGATAAACGGAGAGCTGTCCATGCCGTTTAACATATCGCGTGGTACGCGTCAAGGCTGCCCTCTTTCCCCCCTCCTATTCGATCTATATATTGAACCCTTCGCTCAACGGCTGAGGGATGAGTGTAATATTAAATCTTTTACTTATGGAGGGGTGGGAGAAGAGGGTAGCCTTGTACGCTGGTGATATCCTGGTCTTCTCCTCAGAGTGAAGTACGGCATTCCCCACAGTGATCGCTTTGACACTTGATTTTGGGAAAATATCAGGATATGAGATCAATGCTTCCAAAACGGATATAATGGTTTGGAATGACCCCGTACCTGTGGCCGGGGCTCAATTGAGCTCTAGTCTACGGTATTTAGGGATTAATATTGTTAGAGATATAAATAAAATTGCATCCTTTAACTTTTCCAATGTTGCTAAAGAATGTAGAAGACTTATGCTATCTTGGTCTTCCCTACCTTTATCAATCCTGGGCTGAGTAAATTTAATAAAAATGTCCATCTTGCCAACAATATATTTTTTGTTTAATACTATTCCACTTTTTTTGTAACCTTCCCTAATAACTAAACTACAGAGTCATATTAGCTCCTTTATATGGAATAACCATACACCCAGGATTTCCTGGAAAAAACTCAGGCGGCGTAGAGAGAAGGGGGGTTTAGCGGCGCCTGATCTTCAACTATATGCATGGGCATTTCAGCTTTCCCATGCCAGGAGGTTGCTAAAAATGCCCACAAACTCTCATATTGGATGTATGTTTGCAGCATTACTCAATGGAGAGGGGGTTTTTGTTTAAGTTTGGAGATCCGAAATTTAAAAAAAAAAGTGAAATTGAAGGTGCTGCGAGACATGGCAAAAACTTGGAGTAGACGCAGGTGTTCTCTAAAGATTGGTTATTTTATAAATAGGTCACCATTGTGGAATTCACCAGGCTCCCCAGATTGGTTGATGGATAGCCTTGCAATACCTTTGAGGGAGGCAGGTTTGGAGGTCTGGGGGGATTTATTCCTGGAAGGGTGTTTGCTTCCATGGGAGGCTCTGTTATCTAAAATAGGACCAGGCCTCTCTAGGTTTAAGTTCCTTCAGATTACAAGTTGGCCACACTCACAGATCTCTGCTTGGGGCAGTTGTTTACTAGGAGGAGATAGTAACCTAGTGACGCAGTTATTGGATAAACCACCAGCCCGAAAGGAGGTCTCGACATGGTATGAGTTATTATTAGAAGAGATGGATGGCGAATTCAAACTACCAGATTTGTTGTGGGCCTCTACCATTACCGACCAGAATCTTGAGAGTCTATGGTTTACATCTTTTAAGATTATGTGGGACACAGTGAAACCTGCTTGGCTTTGTAGGAACCATCTTTTTACCCTACATAGGGCCTATTATTCGCCACAGAGACTCTCAAAGTTTTCTAAGGGCATTCCAGTGGCATGCCCCAAATGTGGACTGATTGCTGCCACAGATATACATATGTTCCTCGAGTGTCCCCTTCTGTCCCCGTATTGGAAGGCGATTAGTATATCACTCTCATCGGTTCTGGGTTTTGAAGTCCTGATAACCTCTTCTCTTGTAATTTTTGGAGTTTCATCTGAAGTTCGGGGTCCGGCGAAAAACCTTCTCTTTTATTGCATATTGTTGGCCCGAAGAGAAATTTGTAGGAAATGGAAGGACCCGACTCCACCAACCGTGTTATATTGGCGCACTTCAGTTCTACAAACATGTAAAGTGGATTTAACAAGAGCTGATAACCCTGACAAAAGAATTTTTTGGACTTGTTTGAATTGGGTTTAAGCGGTATACCGGGCGATGGGGTTTTTGTTTTTTTCCCCATGGTCCAATGATTAAGCTGCTTGGGGAACTCCATGTGCTGTATATCCATCAGGGCGCCCTCGATATCAATAGCAATGGGTACTTGACTGCAGCAATGTTACCTCCCTGCTTATTTTTTCAATGGTTGTCTTGGGGAGACGCAACTCTCTTGCGCCCCTAATTGGTAACCAAGGGCGGAAAATGATGACCAAAAAAAAAAAGGGCATGTCACATGAAATGGTCTGAAGTTGCAACCTGAAAATCCCCTTTCTGAATTCGTGACAATTGTACACATTTCTCCATGCTAAAGAAGGAAGCTCCAGAGAGAGAATCCTTGAACATAAAATTATCCAGTCTAAAATGTAATATCTCATCAGAGGCATGGAGAGTTGGTCATGAGTCATCCACCTTGGATGTATGGCAGGCAGGCATAGCTGCAGAAGATTAGTGATATTAAAATATTCTTGTCAATGAAAGGCCTTGTCACAAGGCAGTGAGGAGACATCAATATAGGAAGATGTTGGACTTGTGCCTCAGTTCAAAGATATGGTAAAATGCAATTTTGTAATCTCTTTTGAGTTCGGCCACTGTCGAGGTAGCAAAGCCCCACCTTTTAATTGTGTTGCCATCCATAGAAAGCAGAAGATAAACTAGTAAACCAAACAGTTTTAAATGTTTTCTTAAAGCAGATTAATTCCTTTATCTTTTTTTATCTCATCCACAATGATGTTCCAGTCTGGCCTTTTCTATTTATTATATTTTACCACCTAGTATTCTTCTGTTGACATAGGGAACCATCACTAAACCCTTATTCCTTTATTTCCTGAGTTTAACCTCCGCCCTGTGGCATAATCCATTTCCCTATTATTTAAGTGAGCTAGACCCTATTTCTTCAACATTCTAAAATTGTAATCAGTGGAGTGAATTGTGCTTGTAATATGTCCACAATCTTTCTACTCACCAGTATACAAGAGGATCCCGTCTATTTGTGCTTCATCTCTACCTCTTTCTAGTAATGCACATAAAGACATTCTCTTATAATTGCTGTTTTGATTATATAGTTCCATCTCATAAGATATTTTATAAAATCATGGATGCTGTGTGACACCCCTGATTCTGCTCAGATTAGAATGGCGGGCACATGACAGTTTCCACACTTTAAGGCTTGTCATTTGGCAATTTATTTTTTAACTGCAAATCCAATTAGTGTTCTACCACAATATCAAAATTATATTATTGACCTGCACTTATTCTGACTCAGCAATATTAACTAACAAAAGATTACAAAGATAAGTTGATATGGAGTTATGAGTTGTGAATTTAAATGTCCCTATCTATATTCTCTCTTGATGATATGCTGGTAGTCAATATTATAAAGCTGATATATGTGTCAGTTGTTAATATTGACCTCAATATGTTTAAGAATATCTGTGTTTATGCAAGCCTTGAACTTCCATCCATGCAAAATGTAGTTGATATTTTAGATTCTGACCTGACTCTGTGATCATGGATTAACACTAGCCTTGGAGCCTGCTACTTTTAGATCAATGCTCTCAAAATGTTTTCCCTCGTTCATTATTTTCTTTATCAAGACTCAGATGTTAGTGCTGAAATCGATGTACACCCTTAATTTTAAAGACAGAATATTGAGGGAGACAAATACGGAGGACAACATGTCAAAATGGATTTATAGATTTATATACCTAACTCCACATATATGTACCTTGACTATATATATATGTATATATATTACCTACTGGCGGTCGCCAGTAGATAGTTATAGTTAGGACCGTGTTTCCATAGGAAATCCGCAACATTCTATTTGGAATAACTTTGGCGCCGGTCGACGAATCCTCGCGAAATTTTCAAAACTAATGGGGCGCTACGCTCCGCTCCTACCCTGAAAGTCTCGGGGGGATTCGTCAAGCGGGGGCTGAGAAAAAAGCGGGGTCCCAAAACGCGTTTTCCCCATGCATTTTTCCATAGGACCTTTAGACACAGCTACAGCCCGAACGGCTGAACAGAATTACTTGAAATTTGGCAGAGAGGTAGTCCTCAGGTCAAGGATGTGCCTTTTGTAGGTCTGGTGTAAATCTGTTCAGTAGGTCCTGAGAAAATAGCATTTAAATCAATATATATATCTGTAAGCATGCTCCGTGCGCTTACCGTAAGCTTACCGTACGCGTACGGTGCCGTGCGCGAGCTCAATTCTTATTGGTGGTTACATGACTGTAAACATTCGAATCGGTCGAAATCAGGAAGTGTCGGCCGCCATTTTCTTTCTCTCGCACTGACAAACAAAGGTGGGGAACGTGAAACGGGGGCAACGAAGAGAGTTGCAGACCCCCTAGTGTTTGTCAGGGGGTCCAAGAAGGACCCAAAAGTACGAAAAATAAATTTAATAATTTTAAAAAAAATCACGGGGTACACGTACGGTAAGCTTACCGTACGCGCACGGCAAAAAAAAATAAATAAAATAAAGAAGTAACAATCACATTTATTAAATAAATTAAAGGACCCACAAGGGAGAAAAAAACAAATGTTACTGCGTAAAAAAAGGCGAGGCGCGCACGGCATGGACTGCGCAACGTGGGCGCTCGGTGCGCATAGTGTAAAACCAGAAAAAAAAATAAACAAAAAATACATAACTTAGCATTTAAACAACCTTGCAAATTCACTGAAAAAACCAGAGGTTTCACACACGTTATAGTTAGGAATTATCATTTACAAAACCTTGCAAATTCACTTAAAGAACCATAGGTTTCACACATGTTATAGTTAGCTGTACATTTCACTCGTAAAAAACCAATGAAATTCCACGTTATAGTTAGATCAGGTAACTATAACTTGCGCGACCGCAATCCACAATGTGTAATTTCAGATGTCATCATTGATGTCATGAGTGATGTCACTGACCATGTCATGAGTGATGTACTATGTGACGTCATCAGCAGTGGATTGCGGGTGCACGAGTTATAGTTACCTGATCTAACTATAACGTGGAATTTCATTGTTTTTTTACGAGTGAAATGTACAGCTAACTATAACATGTGTGAAACCTATGGTTTTTTAAGTGAATTTGCAAGGTTTTGTAAATGATAATTCCTAACTATAACGTGTGTGAAACCTATGGTTTTTTCAGTGAATATAGATATAGATATATCTATATATAGATATAGATAGATACAAATAGATAGATAGATAGTTATATGTCTATAGGTTATATGTCACGGGAAACCACACCAAAGAAGCCAAGTCTATGGCTTCTTTGGTGTGGTTTCCCCTGACTTTTTTCCTTTATCTCCTGTATTTTTTATGCTGTGCTGGATTTTGTTTTTGCTGGCTTAGATGCCTTGGGCATTTTGACACTACTGATCAGTGTCAAAGTACAAGTGCTCCCTGTGTAAATTGTGTTTACTATTGGTTCTCCCTGATTCGCATATTTGATTTACTGGTGAGTCTCTACTAAATTGCACTGCCAGGGCCTGTAAATCAAATACTGTTAGTGAGCCTGCAGCACTGATTGTGTCACCCACATCAGTAGCCTTGAAAATGTATCTCAGCCCTGCCACTACAGTTTCTGTGCGCAGTTTGTTAACTGCCAAGTCAACCTGGCAAGTGCACCCACTTGTCAGGCCCTTACCTTCCCTTTTCTTATATGCAAGGCACCCCTACGGTAGGCCCAAGGTACCCCCCTGGGCAGGGTGCAGTGTATGTGAAAATTAGGACACAAACTTGTGTGTGTGACATGTCCTGATAGCAAAATACTGCCAATTTCATTTTTCACTATTGAAAGGCTATCTGTTCCTAAGATAGAATGGGAAATGCGTTGTAACATTGTGCAAGTATAACTTCCCATTGGGACAAGATAGAGAAATAAAGTTTAGGGTTTCCGAAGTCAGAATTTAATAACACACCGTTTAGTATTTTTGAAAATGCCACTTTTAGAAATTAACAATTATGGTGATGGGATGCACACCTATTGATCAATGCTTCTCCATGTTTCTCAAAGTACTCCAAGAATGCGTGCTCACTGGTAAAATGCCATGCCCAAATGGCACCTAGGTAAACAACTGCTCGTAGTGGTGCGTCATCTCGCCCCAAACCAATCGCACAGCTCAATTACGCCACATGGCAGTCTAAGTTTTCCTCCAATCTGCTCATTATCTTCCAAGTATTCCATCATTTTTAATCTGGTCAAATCAATTCTGTCCACAGATTGACAAAGCTAAGAAACATGTTAATAAAACTGTTTCTGCTTTCCTCAGAGACCATAACAGGGACTACATCTATAAATACAATCTGCGTTTTCACATGCATGGAATTTATAGAAATTATGGAGTGCACTTTACAGACAAAGGCAACAGGGTGTTTCTAAGTAACCTGAAACTCCACATCTGGTCTTATGTGTAGCTGTCATATACACACAATCAACACAAAGGCACTTTCAGAGTCACCCAAGTTACCTAAAATATTGTTTATTTTCTATAAATTATGCTTTTTTTCAGTAATTGAAATTCTTCACGACGGCGTCGCGATGGTAGCGGATGCGTCGCAAGAACACTTTTTGGAGAAAATTACATGCAGAATGGTCAATGACGCTAAAGTTATAGACCAGTCAAAAAATGCTGTTCCTATGGAAACTAGGTCCTAATTATAACTAAGTAAGGTTTTGTCAATGAATTTCTATGCTTTTTTAAAGTCTAATTTCTAGGTATAACGTCCCTGTAACCTAAGTTTTTTTGTGTGAATATATATCTATCTATATATATATATATATATATAGATAGATAGATAGATAGATAGATAGATAGATAGATAGATAGATAGATAGATAGATAGATAGATAGATAGATAGATAGATAGATAGATAGATAGATAGATAGATAGATAGATAGATAGATAGATAGATAGATAGATAGATAGATAGATAGATATGTTTTTTTTCAAGATACATAGTATAGACACCAAGAAACACTCTGCCTGCAGACCTGGGCTCGAGCGGGGGGCATCACCACCATTTATCAATGCTCCTTTCTCCAGTTATGGAATGTGCAATATTTTCATGACTGTTCACCGATCGGAGTATGTCTTCCATGTATATAAGGGTGGAAGTCTGCCTTTAAAATAATGTAATCACAACTACGTGTCATTTAATCAAGCTAGAGTGTGGTCAAAACACGTTATGTTCTCTGCCGTATACATTTTTTTGAAGCAGATCCACTGGTGTGGCTCATCTCTTCCATAACTGGAGAAAGGAGGTTTTGGAAGTAGAGCTTATTTGTAGTTAGGTGCAGGTTGCACTCATATAAAGTATAAACCCATTGAAATCAGCGGTTATAGTATAACTTGCACCCCCGCAATGCACTGTTTATGACCTCACATATTAAATCACTCATGACATGGTCAGTGAAATCACTGATCACACCTGGCTGTGGGAATGTCTGTATTAGTCTGTCAATTGGGGTCTAAGAAGCTATATGAGTGTGATTGTGTACATGTGTGGCTGTATTTGTGAGTGATCAGTTGTCTGAGAAACTGCACTTTCTGAGTGTCTGTGTGGGTGGGTGAGGGGTGTGTGACTGCCTGTATAAAAAAGTGAGTGGGTATATCAGTGGCTGTATGGGTTATTGAGTGTATGTGTGAGGCACTGTATGGATGAGTGAGTGTGTGTATGGCTGTGTGGGTGAGTAATTGGATGTTTCAGTGGTATATGGTTGAGTAACTGGGTATGTGAAAGGCAGTATAGGTGAGTGATGGGGAGTGTGTTTTTGTGTGACTCTATAGATGAGTGAGTATGTGTTTGTATATGTATGAGCATTTGAGTGGGGGCATGAGTATCTGTATGGTGAGTAAGTGGCTGTGTGTTTGTATGGGTGAGTGACTAGGTGTGTGAGCAGCTTCATGGGTGAGTGGCTGTATGGGTATGAGTGGATATGCCAGTAAATATATTAGTGACTGAGTGGGTGTAGGAGTGGCTGTATGGGTGAGTGAGTAGATGTTTGTGTAGATCTATGAATCAGCAAGTGGGTGTGTAAGTACTGGTATGGGTATGTGAATGGGTTTGTGAATGAATAGTTGTAGGGAGTAGGTGTATGAAAGGTTCTATAGGGGTATGAGTAGGAGTGTCAGTGATTCTGTGGATGATGCCATCAGTGCTGTCGTCAGTGATGTCATTTAAGATGGTTGGGGCCAGTCCTTTATGAAATGGGGAGGGGAGCTGCACGGCCCCCCAGGATGATTTCGGCCTGAGGACCACCATCCCCCAGGGCAAAAATATATATATTACTAGGGAAGGGGGCCCTGCCGGGGCCAATTAACGCCCCAAGGATCCCATCACCTTGGGCCTGCCCATTTCTTTATTGTTTTACTGTAAAAGAGGGGAGAAGAGCTAATTTCAGCCTGGGGATGCATCCCCCGGGGCTTGGACTTTTACAGATGGGGACGGGGGCTGTCCGGCCCACCTCCCTGGTCTGAATTTGGCCCTGGGGACCCTATCCTCTGGGGTCTGTCTATTTAAAGTGGGTGCCTCCAAAACACTCACTCACCACTGGGACCGTGGTGGGAGCCTGAAGGCCCCCACGGTCCCGGCCGGCTCCCCATGTCCTTTGAGAGAGGCATTGCTTTTGGAAGAGATGCGTGGGAGGCCGCACATCTTTTTTACTTTTTTTTTGCCAGGAATCCGTAGATCCACCTGCAAATTCATGGAAAAAAATATATTTTTTTAAAGTTTGTATCCCCTGGTGGGGAACACCATGACCCCCAACAAATCTGGGGGTCATGGTGTTCCTCCCCTGCCCTCTTTTCTTTATTTTTCACTTTTTTTGTGGGACTGGGCTTCGAGCTAAGTCCCAAGATGTCTGCCAAAACGTCCTGGTTGAATTGTTGGCAGCCAATAAAATTTTAGTAGGATCCGCGAGTCCACTGCAAGGACTCGCATTGCCAGATATCTATATTTTTTAACCTTAAATATCTATGAAAATGCTGAACAGATTTACACCAAGCACGCTTTCTCGACTAACAACAACTAGCTTTCTGCCAAATTTGGTATAGTTTTTTTTTTTTATAAATCTTTTTTTATTTTTTATTGGTTTTATACAAACTATAGCAATTACATTTATGTTACATCTTCTTCAGACTGTATCAGTAGTATACTTGTATGTGCACTTTGAGCAGTAAAACACCAATGCAATACATTACATATTTTTCTTACCGCAATTCAATGACAAATATCTATGATCAATTAGGGCATCCACCACGTCTAGACTCTCCCCTTATGCAAACCCCATTCGCGGGTGTAGCTTATTATTGTTTTCAAACACCCCACTATTTTAACACTTGATTTTTCCGTCAACATGTGGCAATATAGCAATCAATACATAGTTATATCCTAACTGTACCATATGAGTAATCTGCTTTCCCAGTTCTCATAACTCCTTCCCATTAGTGAGTATTACTTCATTGTTCCGGACCCATTCCTTCCAGTGGATGTTCAAGTAGATAGCATGTCAATGGGGCCCATATATTCTGAGGTCTAGAGCCCCTGGGCAATAGTTCAGAATACAGTGCAAGCTGTTCCTGACATATCAGTAGATCCGTAATCCACTCCTTGAACTTTGGGGCCCACCCCATACCCCACCGACAGGCCACCCTTCTCTTCGCTATTAACAGTACCATCGCAACATATTTCCGATGTGTCACCCGTATCGGTTTGACATACCCAAGTAATGCCGTCAGAGGTGTGGGATCAATAGGTGTGTGTGTCATGTGGGTCAGTGCATCAAAAACTTGTCGCCAGTATTCATTCACCCCAGGGCATTCCCACGCCAGATGTAAAAAATCCGCTTCAGGCACTCCACATCGGGCACACCGATCTGTGTCTCTCAATTGAAATCGATACATCTTAGCCGGCGTATAGTATAACCTATGCAAGTATTTATAATGTATAATTCGGAGTCTACTACTGGCCGCCACTCTTTCAGTTTGTAGGCAACAATATTCCCACTGTTCATCTGAAAGTGTCATTTCCAGTTCCTGATCCCACCGCGCCCGGGAACCTGGGTCAGCCAGTTCTCTCTGTGTGTGTATTGTTCTATAGATTAACAAGACAAGTCGTGTAGCTGTCTTGTTTGTAAGCATTACTTGCAGTGGGGCTAACGCCTGAGGTTCCTCTGGGAATTTCGGAGTGAGTGCACGTATTCCCTGTCTCAGTCTGACATACAGAAAAATATCCATAGGGGTCTGTTGCTGTCCCTGCAACATCTGCTCTGCTGAGCGAAACTTCCCTTTGTGATATAGATCCACCCATGTTGCAATATGCACTCGGTCCTTGAACTTTTGAAACAATTTCTCTTGTAGTAACGGCATATTCGGATGATGCGTAAGCAGCAAAGAGGCCACATATTGCATGGGAGCCCCTAAAAGGCGCCAAATCCTACGCCATGCATTGATCGTGCAAGTGACCGTTGTTGGTTCCCTATCCCTAGGCTTCACCGACTCAAAGAGTGCTCCATCAATGGGTATCGGATTCGCCAGCCAGTGCTCTAGCGCTACTTGCGGCATATATCTGGGTTGCATAATCCAGTACCAAGCGTAATGAGCCTGCGCGCTTAAATAATATAACTCAAAATCGGGTACTCCAAACCCTCCTCCCAAATATGGTCTTGTGAGTATGTTCCATTGCAGCCGAGGTTGACGGCCTTCCCAGACTAGCCGAGTTAACTCTGACCTGAGCGTCATAAAGAAATGTTTCCCGGGATAAAATGGAATATTTAGGAATAGGCAAAGTAGTTGAGGGAGGATCACCATTTTAATCAAGGACACTCGGCCTGCCTTGGAAAGGGGCAGGGCGATCCAGTGGGTCACGCAATCTGCTATTCTCATTATCACAGTACCGTAGTTCAATCGCATTAGTTCGCTTCTGTCTCTCGTCACACGAACCCACAGATAGCGCAGGTCCTCTTCACACCACTCCAGGGGATAGTCAAGCGGAAATCTATGGGTTGCCAGTGTCAGTGGGAATATACATGATTTAACCCAGTTGATGCTAATCCCGGACAATTTCCCAAACACTATAAATTCTCTCAGGATTGGGTTTAAGTTATCATGCGGATTCCGAATGTACCGTGTGATATCATCTGCGTATAGCGAGATCAGGATTTGTCTCAAATTGCACCGCAGTGCTCTATCTTTGTGATGTTGCCTTGACTTCGCTGCTAGTGGCTCCATGGCTATGGCAAAGAGCAGGGGAGAAAGTGGGCACCCCTAGCGAGTCCCCCTCGTAATGGACATCGGTGTAGATGTATGCTCATTTATTAGTATCTTAGACACAGGTAAGTTGTATAACAGCCGGATCCATGATAGGAAAAGGGGTGGAAAGCCCATCCTCGTCATTACTCCGAAGATATAGTCCCACTCTACCGAGTCAAACGCCTTAGTGGCGTCCAAAAAAACTGCTGCTAGAGGCAGATTGGGCGAGACAGGTTATGGGATGTGGCTCTGCCAGGCACAAAGCCTGATTGGTCCGGGAGTATCAGTTTGTCCATCAGTAGACTTAGGCGAGTAGCGATCAACTTGGCCAATATTTTGGCATCACAATTCAGAAGGGAGAGTGGCCTATAGGAATTGCATGTCCGCAGCGATTTTCCTGGATTCAGCAGCGAGATCATAAGCGCTTCCCTCATGGACGCTGGGAGGCAACCAACTTCCAGTGACTCCTCATATACTTCTCGCAATACGGGGGCCGTAATGTCTCTATATGTTTAATAGAATTCTATGGGGATGCCGTCCAACCTAGCTGCTTTTCCTGACTGCATACTCATAATTGCCTCCCGCACTTCGTCTAGTTCAAATGGAGCACATAGAAACTCTCGTTGCGAGTCACTGAGCCATCCCAGCGCTACATCTCCCAGAAAGCCTTCTAGGTCCAGCTCTATCCCTCTTTGGGAGGTGTACAATTGCCCATAGTGTCTTGCAAATGCACTAAGTATATTAGTCGAGTCCTGATACACCATTCCCTCCATGTCCTCAACTTCCAAAATATAGTTTGTATATCTAGGCTTTCGTATCAGGCCTCTCACCCTCGCCATAACAGCGGGCCTTCCAGTATTTACCCCGGAAGTGCGTTTCCCTCTCTGCCGTAGTCATATATTCCGTCAGCGTATCCCTAAACCGCACCTGTGCCTCAGCGGATGGTGTCGTAGCCATCTCCGCCTCTATTAGTTTCAGTTCCCCCTCCAGTTTCTGCAGTGAATTAACTATGTCTCTAAGCACCCCGAACCCCTTGGATATGCAGAACCCCCGAATTGTTACTTGAAGGCTTCCCATATGATTTCCACACTGTCTACTGAGCCTTTATTGCGGGTGAAAAAGTCACGCAACTCTTCTCGCAATTCCTCCTGGAACACCGCATCAAGCAACATTGTAGCCTTCAACCGCCATCTGCCCCGTGGCACATTTAGGTCCAATGACGACAATGTAAGTTTTACCGGGGCATGATCTGAATACGTTCTTGCTAGATGCTGCACTTTAGATATTGCCGGGCCCAGACCCCTAGACACCAACCAGTAATCGAGTCTCGCCGAGGAATTTGCCCACGCTGTGTAGTGTGTACCTTCTTGTGAGGAAGCGTGCATGTGTCTCCAGGCATCTATAAAATGATATGTCTCTATGGTATCCCTGATTATTCCGGCTGACTTAGTGTGGGGGGCAGGGTGAGATCTATCACGGCTCGGATCATATGTAGCGTTAAAGTCTCCCCCCCAAATGATGTGCTGGGAGCCCATGATGGAGCAGGGTTTTTACTCTAAAACCAAATATCTGTTTCATTTTCGCATGTTATGACTAAAAGTACTACTGATTAATTATTAAGTATTAAGAGTTTGTCAAATGTTGTCTAATCAACCTTATTAACAAGAGAATTACACGTGGGGATGCTAATGCATGGCTAAATAACAAGTGAACTAAGTTGGTGAGCAAACTGACAGAAAACGATGTTGCTTATGTAATGTTATGGTGTTTTGCGCTTATAATTAATATGCATTAATGGCTTCTGATGTCGCAAATGGCTAGATAAATACACACACATAAGGGTATTAGCAGGGTAATAACACTGTATAATCATTTCCGTGCAGTAATTTTGTTTTATGTTTATTTTTTTCTTAAGTGGTCCATTGTGGACTGCCACAAAATGGCCACCACCCGCAGCCTGCATTGGAGTTGCTGGAAATTTACAGAAAGGCTTTGCTCTGCCTGTGACCTTGCACCTCCAATGAACTGAAAAGCCTTAAGCATGATGACAAGTCTGGGACATCTGCCAAAAGCCCCTGAAAGACAGAAAAGTTGATACGAACTTAGTGTGAACCCATTTTTGATACAAATTCACCTCGTAGAGACATCCGTAGATGTAGCGAATTAGTCATGGATGTTCAATTCTGCTATTCATTATTTGGGACAATCTATGTGTGAGAACCTCCCGTATAATATCGAAAAAGTACCAAGATGACATTATTTCCGCCATTCATCCGTTCTGAATAAAGAAATGTTACTTTTTAGAATGTAAATTTCAGTATAAATAATAGTAGACTAGAGAGGTCTAGCGCCACTTCTTCCCGAGCTGATGATGCGAGGTCCCTATGCTGACGGAGAAGACGAAGGCTCTACATGACGGCAGAAAACTCTAATTTTTCTCCAGAGGACCGGTTCTGACTTAGGATCTGACATTTAGACAGAATAGGTAAATATGAGAGAAATGAAATTTTCATTTAATTGGCTTTTCTTGAAATTTTAGATAAATGAACAATCTGTTTGAATTTCCGTCTCGGGTGATTATTTCTGGTCATGTTTTATTGATTTCATCCTTTGAAATGTATTTTACTAGATCCATAGCAACTAGCTGGTCGCATTGACCCCAAAGTATAGGCAGATTAGATAGAGCATGTGAAAGGTGCTTCTCCTTTACAGGGCACGGATAGTGTGATTTAGGGTGAATGTTGGTGTAATGGGCCCCACCAGCGTATGATGTGTGTATGCGTGTGTGACTGTGAAATCATTCCGTGTGTGGAAGTAGAGAGGATTAGGAAGCTCTGATCTGCACCAGTTTCTTGGTAGCAGAATGATGGTTAGCTATTGTCTTGATCTAGCGAAATTGCGTGTATATAGGCTTGTTGATTATTGATTGATATTTGTACTAACACTATATGTTGAAGTCGTGTTGAGTTCTATGTATTGTGAACGGCTTCTGGGATGTAGGGAGTCGGTGACAGTTCCGTAGTAGAGCAGAGGAAGTGTTGCTCTCGGAAAAGGTGGGATTGTTGGCCCTGTATGCAGGCAGGGGAAAACGTGTGACAATTGAAGTTGCGCGTCGCATAGTCTGGGTTCGACAAGGTAGCATCACCGTGTGTTGCCATTAGAAACGTTTTTCTGTGTGAGAGAAGTGTATATGATAGCAAAGGTTATCTGTGAAACTCTGGTCTTAAGTCCCAGGGATCCGTAAGGTATTCCGTTAAAGCTTACCGCCGGAGAAGTAATAGGTATTCTCGGAGCTTGTTAGAAGGACAGGGCAGAGGTAAGTGCTGCTTTGTTAACGTATGATATAATTCTGTAGTAGGACAGACTGTTCGCTGTCCTCGGGAAAGACGGAATTCTGTGTGGATGTACTACATTTTCTGGTATGTAAGTGCGTGAATGAGAAGGCATTCTGGTTAATTGTGAAACTCTTAGGAACATTCCGGAGGGAAACAGTTAATTGATGCTTGTTAGAAGGGTAAAGTAGAGGGATGTGCTACTTTATCAACGGAAGTAACGATTCTGTAGTAGGGCAGAGGTAAGCGCTGTTCTCGGGAAAGGCAGAATTCTCGTGGGAAAGGTCTTTTGCTGTTCTGTAGCTAGCGAAGCAGACAATGGAGATGTTTGTATGTTGTAACTAACAGACTCGTAGAAGTTGAAACAAAGTCTACCAAGTAGTCCTGTAAAGGAGGGGTAGACGGGAGAGACAGGAGACAGGAGCAGAAGCGACTGCAGCGACTGCTGACGTCAGGAAGACCTCGCTGTGATTGGACAGTGGGTTAGAACGGTGGAAGCGCAGAGATTGGTGTGCTAGTGTACGCCGCGCTAGGATTGGGAGACATACAGGGTGACGTAGACGCTCCAGGATTGGTGCGTTAGTGTGAGTCGCACTGGGATTCGTGGACTGAGTCAGTGACGTAGACGCTCCAGGATTGGTGCGTTGGTGTGAGTCGCGCTGCAATTGGACAAAGGATCGTACAGCTGTAGTAAGAGTAAACAGCTAGTGGAAAATAAGAAGATGTATTACCATGCTGAGGAAAAGAAGAAAAAGTCCTTGTTTAGTAAGGTCAAAACCTGGTTTGACAAGGATAAAGACATAGTGGCAAGGGAAGGACAGTTATTGCCCCCGATAAGAACCCCGGCATCCTTCATGGTTGCGAAGTATGGGTATCATACCTGTATTTGGTTGGATAACTGGGTGAAATACACCAAAGATGACGGAGTGTTAGCGTTCCCAGAACATGGTTCATTTAATCTGGCCATACTGAAGAACTTACGAGAGCAGATGATGAACCTAGAGCCTCGGCCTAGGCCGATGCAATTTGAGGCATTAACTGAATGGGAAGACGAAATGCATGAACGAGAAAAGCAGAGGGGTGGGGGTAGCTACCGATACATGTTTGGGCGAAAGTATGATCGTGAAACCCATCATGACGGAATGAGAAGGTGGCGAGATGCCAGTATGACCGAGGGGTTATATCCTGTAAGAACAGCAGAGGAATCAGGAGGGAGAAAGTGTACAGAAAAAGAACATAATGTAGAGACCAGAGGATATGGGGCAAATGAGTCAGATGATGATATCTTAGAAGACATGCTCTACAAAAGACCACCCCCGTATAGGAGAGAACCAGAGGTAGGAACAGCAGTTACCCCAATGAGAAATACCCTGCGGATTATAAAGACAGAGGCTACAGCCCCTGAGCTGAAAAGCGGTTGTTCTCTGGCGGAAAGAGAAAGAGAGAGAGAAAGAGAGAGAGAAAGAGAAAGAGAGATAGAGAGCGAGAGAGAGAAAGAGAGAGAGAGAGAGAGATAGAAAAAGAGAGAGAGAGCGAGAGAGAGAGAGAGAGAAAGAGAGATAGAGAGAGAGAATGAACTTGAAAATGAAAAGACCAGAGAACTAGCAAGAACTACATCTGAACTAACAGAGAAAATCAGGGAGCTGACTAAGAATCTGGAGGCTGTTACAGTGCCTGTGACAATAGGCCCGGTTATGCCGATTTTTGACAAGCAGAGGACGGGTGAAAATGGTTTGACGGTGCCATATGTGGGCAATAGGTTGATTGTACCTCCGGAACAGGCAGAAATGAGAGCGGGAGAAGCACAATGGAGAACAGGAGAAAATCAGTGGAGACACACTGTATGTGGAGGGGAAATGAGTGTGCAGACTAACTCAAGTTTGAATTCTGGATGTATGGAAGGGAACAGAGGATCAATTTTGGAACCGCAAAGGGTGGCAGAACCAGAGGGTGCGGAAAAATCTGTGATAACTGCTGAAGATTTGAATGACTGGCTGAAAACATTACAGAAAAAGGAGAAAGAGTCACAGGGAATGGATCTAGCTAGGCTACGTATGGAAATGGAAGAAATGATAGTAGGAACTATACCTACAGAAACACTGAAGAATTATCAGGAAGGGGAGATCCTCTTTTTATGTAAGAGTATCACATGGAGAGCAAAGAACATACACGACAGGTTGAAAGGAATAGCCAGTGAAGTGGGAATTGACATGGATAAGGTGAAAGCTTTACAGAAAACATACCAAGTGGATTTTTCAGACAAGGATATTGAGAATCTGAACAATGATGGCCGAACAGGACAGATTAAGGAAATGATTGCCATGTTAAGGAAATGGGGAGATGTAGAAAGATGGAAAGACAGATGGTATCGAAAGTGAGAGGATGGAGTGGAAAGAACCTACTCAGCATTTCCCCTAGCAGAAAAAGAGAAGGCAGTGACAGCTTACCCCATGAGAGAGATTCCAGGAGGAGGGTATGTACATGTCTCATGGACCAGACAGGATATTTTATCATTTACAAATGATTTCCCTCGATTAAGGGAAAAGCCTGTGGAGTGGTACAGACAAGTCGACAGATTTGTAAAGCTGTCAAAAGTACTGTGGATTGACCTGAATAGTCTGCTTGATATAATTGTACCAGCAGACCTGTGGGCAGAATGTAAAATAGTCATAGGCTGGCCCACTAAGGAATACCCGAGAGATCCAAAAACAGGAGCTCCAGACCCGGAGGTAATGAAAAAGTATGAGCAGGTTATGGCCTTCTTGAAAAATAAAGTACCCCCCAAGGAGACAGACTGGGTTAAAATAGACCGAACACATCAGGAATTGAAAGAATCAGTCCATGCTTACTATGAAAGACTGATACTAGCTTTTAAGCAGTTGAGTGGAGATGAACACCTGGGTGACAAGGATCTGAGTCATTTTGTGTACAGATTTGTGTATGGTTTGTGGCCTGAAATCAGTGAAATGATACAGCAGCATACCGTGGACTGGCAGAGTAAGAAGATTGATGAGATTTTGAGACATGCAAAATACTTCAGTGATGAGATTGAGGCAAAGCAGAGAAAACTAAAAGAAGAGGCAATGTGGGCACAGGTGAAAGTTGCAGAAAGACAGGAAGCTCAGCTGGTTGAACAGGCAAATAACCCAGGAAATAAACCTAGGTTTGGTTCAGGAAAAGGAAAAGGGAATATAGAGGAAGCAAAGAAAAAGTTCCCCTGCCATAACTGTGGAAAATTGGGGCACTGGAAATCCGAGTGTAAGAATCCACCGTCCACTAACGATGATAATTCATCATTGAATTCGCAGGTGCAGAGCGAGGGGTGTGGTCAGCATCGGCAACAGCAGAAGGCTGATAAGCAGCAGAATCAGGTGCCAAAACCACCCTTGCCACAGAGAAAAGGATCCCAGAAGTACAGCCAAGAATCGGGGTTCTACGATGAAGAACAGGTAATCAAACCAAAACGCGCAAGCGCTGTATCTCAGTACTGGCTGAAAAATGAGGGAAGTGACTCTGAGGGAGACTTCTGACGGTGCCGAAGAGAGGAGGAGGAGTGCGTACTTGGCGCAACTCTGGAAATAGACCAGGCAGGACCTTTTGTAGACGGGAAAATTAATGGTGAAAGCATCACTTTCCTAGTTGATACTGGGGCCACGAGATCAACAGTCAGGTAAGCTGATATAAAGAATCTTCCTCTCTCGGACGAAGCGATCCAAGTGGTTGGTGTGCCCAACACACAGATCAAAAGATTACTTACTGAACCAGTAAAGGTTAGAATAGGGAAATTTTCAGACATGCACCGATTCGTGGTGTGTGATACCAGTCCAGTGAACCTGTTAGGCAGGGATCTGCTGTGCAAAATGAATTGCACTATTTTCTGTACTCCAGATGGTATAACCTTTGAAACACCTGATGAGGATGTGCTATACAGAATGACCATGGATAACAGAGAATGTGAGGCTTTGGGAACATATGCAATATTTAATCCTGATGCATTACCCCCAGAGTTGAAACAGACAGTGAAAGCAGCAGTTTGGGATTTTACTGGAGAAGATGTGGGCCTGATGAGGAATGTAGATCCAGTAAAGATTACTATAAAAGAGGGAGTGGTTTACCCAAATATACCGCAATACAGATTGACACCTGATATAATTGAAGGAATAACACCCTTAATCGAAAAGATGATCCAGCAAGGGGTGTTAAGAGAAATATTGAGCAGCCCATGTAATTCACCGATAATGGGACTGAAGAAACCTAATGGAAAGTTCAGAATAGTACAAGATTTGAGAAAGATTAACAAGATTGTTGTGCCATGCTGTCCTATTGTGCCAAATCCATCAGTGATTTTGTATCAGATTCCCCATGATGCAGAATGGTATACGGTAATTGATTTGTGTCATGCTTTCTCTTCTATCCCATTGCGTCATGACAGCCAGCCAATATTTTCTTTTAGATTTGGAGAGCGGATTTTGGCATGGTGCCGAATCCCACAGGGGTATACAGAGAGCCCCTCAATATTTAATCAGTTGCTAAAGAAATCTCTGGAAAGTCTGACAATGCCTGAAAATTCAGTTTTGGTCCAATATATTGATGACCTACTTGTGGCATCAAAAACACGTGAAGCTTGTGAAGTAGATACCATTGCATTATTAAATCACTTGGCAGATGGAGGACTAAAGGTATCTCCAGCAAAATTGCAGTTCTGTAAGAAAGAAGTCCAGTATCTAGGACACAATATTGAGAAAGGCCTGAGAAAAGTGACTATTGACAGAATCAAAATCATTAGGGGAATGAGAGCCCCAATGACACAAAGAGAGGTGAGAATGTTCCTGGGAATGGTAGGTTACTGTCGTCAGTGGATAAGTAATTTTTCCCTGATTGCCAAACCATTGATTAAATTGACCAAAAGTGAGGTGAAAGACCCATTAGAACTAAACCCAGAAGAAATGGCTGCATTCAGAGAGCTGAAAGACAGACTTTGTGAAGCTCCCGCCCTAGGGATGCCTGATTATGAAAAGGAATTTGAATTGTACTGTAGTGAGAGAAATGGATGTGCACTTTCAGTGTTAATCCAGAAACACGGACGTCTGAGAAGGCCAATTGCCTATTTCTCAGCAACTCTTGACCCAGTAGCTGTGGGTTTGCCAGGTTGCTTGAAAGCAGTAGCTGCTACTTGCAAAAGTTTGGAACAAAGTGAGGGAATTATAATGGGATACCCTGTACGGGTATTTGTACCTCATGATGTGGCAATCCTTTTAACAAGGAGCCAGACACAGTTTATGTCTCATAGTCGGCTGACTAAATATGAGAAAGTCATTCTTAGTGCAACAAATGTAAGTCTGGAGAGATGTGTGAATGTGAATCCAGCGACACTGTTACCTGATGCTGAATGTGTGGGAGTGAGAAATGATGTTGATCATGATTGCCTGGGTGTACTTGATTACTGCACAAAACCATGGCCAGACATAAGAGATCTGCCACTGCCTGAAAGTGATCATATGTTGTTTGTGGATGGATCTTGTCTGAGAACAGATGAAGGAGTGTTGAGTGCTGCATATGCTGTGTGTAAAGTCTCAGAAGTTGTGGAAGGATCACCCTTGAAAGGAGTTAAATCCGCTCAGGTGGCAGAATTGGTGGCACTGACAAAAGCATGCCAGATTGGGAGAAGTGTGAGACTGACTGTGATGACTGACAGCCAGTATGCCTTCGGAGTTGTCCATGATTTTGGCCAGCTGTGGCTACAAAGGGGTTTCCTGACCTCAAGTGGAACTCCCATAAAGAATGCTGAAGTGGTTGGAAAACTGCTAGAGGCGATACAGCTGCCTAAAGAACTAGCAGTTGTAAAATGTGCTGCTCATGGTCAGGGTGACGATTTTGTAACGGTTGGTAACAAGCTTGCCAATGACATAGCACAATATTGTGCAAGGAACAATCACTCAATTAACAGGAGCAAAGAAAGGGAAATGTCTTCTTGTTCATTAATGTTTACTAATGAAGTGGGGACATGGGAGGAAGTAAAACAGCTGCAGGATGAGGCAGAAGATGATGAAATGAGAGATTGGGTGAAGGCAGGTTGTGCACCTAGAGAAAAGGATCATGTGTGGGTCTACAGGGATGGAAGACCAGTCATGCCTAACAGCATGCTATCAACAATGGCAAGGATGTATCATGGCCAAGGACACCTGGGGAGGGATGCTATGATAAGAGCCTTTAAGCAAACCTGGTACAGTCCAAAGTTCAGACTGATAGCAGAAAGTCTCTGCCAGAGATGTCTGATATGTCAGCAATTCAATCCTGGAAAGAAAACAGTGGTGAGCCTAGGAACAATAGGCAGAGAGGGAGGACCCTTCACAAGAATGCAGATAGATTTCATTGAAATGCCCCCAGTCAACAGGTTGAGGTATGTCCTGGTGGTGGTCTGTTTGTTCTCAAGGTGGGTGGAGGCGTACCCAACCAGAAAAAATGATGGGATAACAGTGGCAAAATTACTGTTAAGAGAGTTCATCCCAAGGTACGGGTTCCCAGTAACCATTGAATCAGACAGAGGAGGACATTTCTATAATGAAATCATGGGTCTAATTTTTGAAGCATTGAGTGTACAGCAGAAGTTGCATTGTGCTTACCGACCAGAGGCTTCTGGGGTTGTTGAGCAGATGAAAACAGAATTGGCAAAATGTGCTTAGCCACAGGAATGAAATGGCCCGATGTCTTGCCTCTAGTCCTGATGACCATTAGGTCTACTCCAGACAGAACAACAGGTTTGAGTCCACATGAAATTATCATGGGACGTGCTATGAGGCATGCATATGTACCAGTGAACAAGCTGATGACTATAACTGATGACATGATTTTGGATTACTGCAAAGGCCTGGCTGACGCAGTTCATTCTGTGTTTCACCAGGTTGGAGAAGACGCCACCACACTTGAAAAGAAACCAGCCCATGATCTGAGCCCAGGGGACTGGGTAAGGATAAAAGTCCACAGAAGAAGAAATTGCCTGGTTCCAAGGTGGGGAAGGCCAAGACAAGTCATCTTGACCACAACGACTGCTGTGAAGTGCGCTGGTGTGAAGAATTGGATACATGCAAGCCACACACTGAGAGTTCCAAATCCAAGAGATGGTACTGGAAAAGAATCCTTTGAACAATCAGACTCCAGTGATGATGCAGACAGTGAGGCAGTAAGAAGGAAAAAGAATCCTGAAAGTGGGGAAAGTGAGTCAAGAGAAGCTTTCATCCCACCTGAAGAGGTTCTAAAGAGGACAGTGCAAGCTGCAGAAGCAAGTTCAGACTCAGAAGAATTGCCTGAGGTTCCAATTGACAGTGACCAACACAAAAAGAAAGAAAGAAAAGAAAAGAACATTCCAACAGAAGAGACACCTGAGTCACATGAAGGAATTGGACAAATTCCACCTGAGATAAATATTGAAGAAAAAGGGACAGACAAAGACAGTGAGGGACAGATTGCGGAAAAACCCCGTGGAGGTGTAGGGAACATCAACAACAAGCTAGGTGAAGGGACAAGTAGACAGCAAGAAGATTGCGTGTCGGAGACCCGAGGAGGGACAGAAATAGGGAAATCTCAATTGGTGGAAAAAGAGACTGTTGGAGAAAAAGAAGTTGTTGGAGAAAAGAAAGCTGTTGACGAACCAGTAGCAACTGAAACAGAGTCTGATGAAAGTGACAATGAGATACATGGAGGACGAGTTCTGAGAAAGAGAACTTGGCTGGGAGAAAGAAACAATAAAGAAGGAAAGCAAAAGAGAAATGCTAAAGGAGATCTCTGGCCAAATAAGATAAAGAGACTAAGGTACAGATTGACCCGAGTTAACTCTTCGAAAGCTGAACAAGTGAACAAAGTGTCAAGTCAGAATCCTACCAAGGAAGAAGAAGCAAAGATACCTGAGAGAACTAAAAGAGTAAGAAAACCAAACCAGAGGTACAAGTCACCGGAATGGATGTATGTGGCACTGCCTGAAGAAGTAGAAGAGGCGGACAGCCAAGGAAGTCCAGAGGAGGCTTTACTGAAGGAGGTTGCTGAAGAAGAAGCTGTGGGAATCCTGAGAATTATCTTGTCCGACATTGGAGAAGAGACGGATGTTCAGGACCTGATACAGTTTGATGATGATGAAGAGAAAGTGAAAAGTGATGAAAATCCAAATTGAGTGAATCCAAGAAAAATCACTTGGAGAAGAGAAGAAGAAGTAGTACTAAAATTAGTAGGGTTTAATAATCTGGTGGGTACTTGCTGCCCTTAAAAGTTCAGTAAAGGAGTAGAAGAGGCTAAGTCAAAAGACACGGTCAAATTAACAAAATGGCTAACACTGAGAATAAAAGTAGATGTACCTTTCTGAAAAGATGGTGCAAAATGTGCTGCTGCTGTACAGGTTTATTAATGCTGCTTTGGAGTGTGCTTGCTCTACTGATTTCATTTAGAGTCACTATAGACACTTTAGAAGGTCATACTGAGAACAAGACTAATACAGGCGAGAGTCCATTAAAAGTAGTTCCAACTAGAACTAGTAATGTACATATACATAAAGATAGGTCAATTAACGATTTTTCTAGCAATGTTTTTTCTAAATTGTTGTACGAATACGTAAAGACAATGGAAGTAAGGGATTGCTACGTCTGCATGCAATTACCTGCCTCTGTTTCGGAAGGAGTGACTTATCATCATCTTCCGGCTACGTATGGAATTTCCTGTAGTGTGTTGATTAGTATTTTTTATCAATTAGGGAAATTAGATTACAATATGTCTAATGTAGATAATAGTCTTGGGCAGTTGCCTATGAATAAAGCACTGAATCCTGCAAAGGATGCTAACACTTTAGGTGAGATTTTTCTAGAAACCAAAGAATTAACCTTAGACTATGTTTTTAGAAACAATTTAACTTGCAGATTAAAAGGAGAAGAGAAGAATTTTCTAGACATGGTTGAGAGAAGAAGGTTGAACATGCACAAGAAAGCAGAAGGGCATAAAATGAGTGACACAATGTGGGATATTGAGAAAGAAAAGGAGTTGAAAAATGGAGCCAGTCCAACTATGGCTATAGATGCCCCACAGAAAGGAAAACTGTGCATTACCAGGAAGAGATCCCAATATGATTATTATTTCATAGGGACTAGTGAGTGCCATGATACATACTTTATTGCAACCGGATGGGGATTCAGATGAGGAGAAGATCCAGTTTTTCCGGGAGTGTATTATATTTGTGGGAACAAGGCTTATTACCGTTTGCCTGACCATTGGTTTGGTACATGTTATGTTGGCCTGGTCTTTCCAAAGATTTTTCACATGGATAGAGTAGATGATGCTGAACATTCTAACACATTAACACGCTATAGAAGAGAAACATGGACAGAAATTGTAGGAGATATTTTTGGAGCTTTAATTCCAGCAGTGGGAATTTCTTTGAATGCATTTGGCATTCGGCAGCTGTCCACAGTGGTAGATCGCTTGTCAACAAGCACCGCTGGAGGCTTTCTTTTGGTTAATACAGAAATGGTTGCTTTGCGTGCTATGGCGATGCAAAATCAACTTGCCCTTGACATTCTTTTGGCAAAAGAGGGTGGAGTCTGTGGAATGCTGAAAGTTCAACATTGTTGCACTTACATTCCTGACGAAAGTAAAGATCTAAAAGTTTACATCAAAAATATTACTGATTTGCATGAAGAATTAGTACCACTGGAAGCTGAAAGTATCTGGACTAAAATGGCTAACAAGATGATTGCTATTAAGAATTTTGTAGCTAAGATAGGTAGTACCATATTTGGTAAGATATTCTTTCCATTAACTTGTGTAATAGTTGCATTATTGATCCTTAGATTAGGATGTATGTGTTGTAGATATAGAAGAAATAAAAAGAAAATCACAAAAGAAAATGTTAAAAAGAGACAAAAGAAACCAGAAAGAGATCCACAAGAAATAGAACTAGAAGAGCTAAGAGAAAGCATGTATATAGAAACTAAAAAGGAAGATGAGATGGAAACTAGGGTCTAAAAACAAGAACAAGAAGATATTTCAAATTCTTCCAAAAGGGGAAACTAAATTGATTTTTGGGGTTTTGATTTATTGGGTGATTATATATCACCAAAGGGGGGATTGATGGAGCAGGGTTTTTACTCTAAAACCAAATATCTGTTTCATTTTCGCATGTTATGACTAAAAGTACTACTGATTAATTATTAAGTATTAAGAGTTTGTCAAATGTTGTCTAATCAACCTTATTAACAAGAGAATTACACGTGGGGATGCTACTGCATGGCTAAATAACAAGTGAACTAAGTTGGTGAGCAAACTGACAGAAAACGATGTTGCTTATGTAATGTTATGGTGTTTTGCGCTTATAATTAATATGCATTAATGGCTTCTGATGTCGCAAATGGCTAGATAAATACACACACATAAGGGTATTAGCAGGGGAATAACACTGTATAATCATTTCCGTGCAGTAATTTTGTTTTATGTTTATTTTTTTCTTAAGTTGTCCATTGTGGCCTGCCACAAAATGGCGACCACCCGCAGCCTGCATTGGAGTTGCTGGAAATTTACAGAAAGGCTTCGCTCTGCCTGTGACCTTGCACCTCCAATGAACTGAAAAGCCATAAGCATGATGACAAGTCTGGGACATCTGCCAAAGCCCCTGAAAGACGGAAAAGTTGATACGAACTTAGTGTGAACCCATTTTTGATACAAATTCACCTCGTAGAGACATCCGTAGATGTAGCGAATTAGTCATGGACGTTCAATTCTGCTATTCATTATTTGGGACAATCTATGTGTGAGAACCTCCCGTATAATATCGAAAAAGTACCAAGATGACATTATTTCCGCCATTCATCCGTTCTGAATAAAGAAATGTTACTTTGTAGAATGTAAATTTCAGTATAAATAATAGTAGACTAGAGAGGTCTAGTGCCACTTCTTCCCGAGCTGATGATGCGAGGTCCCTATGCTGACGGAGAGGACGAAGACTCTACATGACGGCAGAAAACTCTAATTTTTCTCCAGAGGACCGGTTCTGACTTAGGATCTGACATTTAGACAGAATAGGTAAATATGAGAGAAATGAAATTTGCATTTAATTTGCTTTTCTTGAAATTTTAGATAAATGAACAATCTGTTTGAATTTCTGTCTTGGGTGATTATTTCTGGTCATGTTTTATTGATTTCATTGTGTATCCTTTGAAATGTATTTTACTAGATCCATAGCAACTAGCTGGTCGCATTGACCTCAAAGTATAGGCAGATTAGATAGAGCAGGGCACGGATAGTGTGATTTAGGGTGAATGTTGGTGTAATGGGCCCCACCAGCGTATGATGTGTGTATGCGTGTGTGACTGTGAAATCATTCCGTGTGTGGAAGTAGAGGGGATTAGGAAGCTCTGATCTGCACCACCCACGTCAAAAATCCTGGCCTAGAGTGTGAAAAAAAAAATTTGGATCATCAACATTAGGCCCATAGCAACAGGCCAATGTAACCGAGATAGAGCCCAGCCGTCCCCACATTAGACAATAACGACCATGCGAGTCCTGTATTGTACCTCCAAGATGAAAAGGCACCTGTCTCTTTATAAGTATTGCTGTCCCTCGCGCATAGGAGGAATAGGAAGAGAATACTCTGTGTTCCGCCCAATTACCCGCAAACCTGCTAAGTCTCTGGGGGAAAAGTGTGTTTCCTGTAGCATTGCGATGTGCATGTGGTGTCTGTCCAGATAAGCTAACACTTGGCGTCTCTTCCGTGCATCTCCTAGCCCTCTAACATTCCACGTAAGGATATTCAAGTTGCCAACTTCACAATCAGCCATATCCCTGTGTGCGTCTAGTGCCTTGGTGGACCACCCCAACCCCGCAGTCTAGCATATACTTTGCGATACAGCCCAGTACAATAAACAATCGAAAATGCTCCTCTTTTGCTTTGTCTCCCCACCTTTCTATCTTACTTTCATTCCCATCCAGCTTAAAGAGTAACCAATGTAACCCAACAAACAACCCATCAATCCCCACCCCCTCCCACTGAAGCAACCCCAACTTGCCAGCGATGCACTCCCTCCCCAACCCTCCCAATTCCAACATATGTACCATAGGTACCACAACATCCAAACTAGGCTCGTGGTAACCCATTCTGGGGTAATACCCGCTGGGGGCCCTATCTAGGAGGCCACACAACACCTCTCATCCCACTAGTTTCCTCCCGACACAGCAGTCAAAAACCTAGGGGGTCAGAGGGCACCCGGCCGATCATATCAAGTGCTCAACAATTGTTCTTAACCAAACAAAAAAAAAAAAAGTACTGATCCTAGGCCGCTTGTCATGCCTTGGAAGGGAGTAGTATAGACTCGTAAACCAAGCAAGCCCAGCCGGGCCCGTTAGTGGCAGTTCACAGCGCGTCCTCCCCCGCTCTCTCTGTCTCTGAGTGTTGTGACGACGATCTTCCTCAACCATTCCGCATCGATTTTTTCCTGTGCTTAAGGAAGTCTTCCACTTGATTCGGTGCGGTGAAGAAGTGCTGCTTACCTTGGTGTGTCACTCTCAGCCGCGCCGGGTATAGTAGTGCATAATCAATTTGCTCCTTTCGTAGTTTAGCCTTGACGTCCAAAAATGTACGCCTCTCTTCTTGCACCATAGGCGTAAAGTCGGGGTATAACGTAAAGGTATTCCCGTCATACACCATAGACTGTTTCCCTCTGGCGGCCCGTAGTGCCACATCACGGTCTTTATAGTTCAGTAGTCTCGCGATGATTGGACGCAGGCTAGCTCCAGGTTTTGGCCTGGGCCCCAGTGATCGGTGGGCACGCTCCACTATGAACTGGCCCGAGAACGCCTCCGCTCCTATGGTGGTCAGCAGCAGCTTCTCCACATATATCTCCATCTTTCCAACGTTGGTGGACTCCGGAATTCCCAGTATGCGAACATTATTGTGCCTACTGCGCACTTCCAAGTCCTCATTCTTTGCCACAATAACACGCAATAGATTATCCATTCGAGCAAGCTGCGTTTTGTGCCTGGAAGTCGCATCTTCCGCCTCCGATATGCGCTTTTCGGCCTCTTGGAGCCATTCCTCATGCCCCTCCAGTTTGTGTACTATAGCGTCCATTCTGGTTGACATGTGATCCACTTTCTCGACCACCGTGGCAAAACCCTGCCGGATTTCCTGGAGAATGTTCTGGGTGTCCGCGGCCGGTACTTTGACGTTATCATTGACCTCATTCCGCCCCTCTGGGGGTTGACCTGTTTGTAGAGCTTGACCTCCATGCCTTGTCGCTTCAAAGTTCAGTTTCAGCTGTTTGGCGTCGGGCTTGCCCATAGTGCCGCTGCCGTGGCCCCTTAGGACGAATAGTGGGAAGGATTCTCTATGCTGCTTGCTTGGTTGTCTTTTCAGCTCTCAGAGCTCGGCTTCTCTATGTTGCAAGCGATTTTCCCTTGCTCCGATCTTTTGCCGCATCAACCATCGCCGATAAGCTGTTTCTTCCCCAGTCCGCTATAAACTGCCGTCCTGCGCTCCATCTTTAGCCCAATTGCCATCCTCCGCCACGTACAAGACCTTGTCGGCTCTAGGTCACATCCCACTCAGCTCCCCTGGCGCTAGATTTCCCTGCACTGTACAGTGCTCCATGCGCTTATGGGTGCAGCCAGGGCCTTAGTAGTCATGCAGATTTGCACTCGCAGCAGACTCTCCTTTCATAGCTTTTTATTTGTTTCTGCCCTCATTAGGACCCCTCAAGGGGCTTTCTAAGCTTTGTATGGCTCTTCAGGGGGGGGGCCAACCTGCCCGTCCTTCCTCCCCCGTCACTCGTCTTTTGCCACTCTCCAGAAGACCTACAGCGTCTGCCCCCAACCGGGCCCTCCGTTCAGTTGCACTCACCGCTATGCTTGCAGTTGCCGCAGCGCCTCCAGCGTGCGAGTCTTTGCAGTTATTTACGCTGATCCGGGATATCTGCAACTTATTACCGCTTTCACCGCGCTGTTTTTGGGTTGTTTTCTGCCGTTGTTAAGGTCGCGTTCTGCGGCCTACTTCCACATGTGCAGCCGCGGTCTAAAGTCCGTCCATCAGCCGCCTAAGCTCGCCTCCATGCTCCACCGCTGTGTCCCGGCTAAAGTTCTCTGCCGCGTAGCTCCGGAGCCTGCGGCACGATGTTCCTCAAACTTCCATCGAGTCTTCAGCAATGTATTGCGATCATTTTAGTGCGGGTATATTATTCTACCGCAATGTTGATCAGGATAATTGCAGGAGAATGTCTCCAGGATGCGGGAGTTCCACTACAGTGCGGCCATTCCGTGCGCGCGCCACCTAGCGCCCCCCCCCAAATTTGGTATAGTTCCGTTTAGCAGTTCAGGCTGTAGTCTTGTTAATAAAATGAAAAGGTGAGTGATGGGGTATATGTGTGACTGTATGGGTGAGTGAGTGAATGTGAGAGTGGCTGTATAGGTGAGTGTATTTTTGTGTAACTCTATAGATGAGTGAGTATGTGTTAGTATATGTATGAGCATTTGAGTGGGGGCATGGGTATCTGTATGGTGAGTAAGTGGCTGTGTGATTGTATGGGTGAGTGACTAGGTATGTGAGCAGCTCCATGGGTGAGTGGCTGTATTGGTGTATGAGCGGATATGCCAGTAAATATATTAGTGACTGGGTGGGTGTAGGAGTGGCTGTATGGGTGAGTGAGTAGATGTTTGTGTAGATCTATGAATCAGCAAGTGGGTGTGTAAGTACTGGTATGGGTATGTGAATGGGTTTGTGAATGAATAGTTGTAGGGAGTAGGTGTATGAAAGGTTCTATAGGGGTATGAGTAGGAGTGTCAGTGATTCTGTGGATGATGCCATCAGTGCTGTCGTCAGTGATGTCATTTAAGATGGTTGGGGCCAGTCCTTTATGAAATGGGGAGGGGAGCTGCACGGCCCCCCAGGATGATTTCGGCCTGAGGACCCCCATCCCCCAGGGCAAATTCTTGAAAAAAAAAAAAATCTTACTAGAGAAGGGGGGCCCTGCCGGGGCCAATTAACGCCCCAGGGATCCCATTACATTGGGCCTGCCCATTTCTTTATTGTTTTACTGTAAAAGAGGGGAGAAGAGCTAATTTCAGCCTGGGGACACATCCCCCGGGGCCTGGACTTTTACAGATGGGGACTGGGGGTGCCCGGCCCACCTACATGGTCTGAATTTGGCCCTGGGGACCCTATCCTCTGGGTTCTGTCTATTTAAAGTGGGTGCCTCCAAGACACTCACTCACCAATGGGACCGTGGTGGGAGTCTGAAGGCCCCCACGGTCCCGGCCGGCTCCCCATGTCCTTTGTGAGAGGCATTGCTTTTGGACAGAGGGAGCTGCTGAACAAAAGCAATTCTGCTCTGCTTCAAGTAAGCTTCTTTGAAGAGATGCGCGGGAGGCCGCACATCTTTTTTACTTTTATTTTGGCCAGGAATCCGTAGATCCACCTGCAAATTCATGGAAAAATATATATTTTTTAAAAGTTTGTATCCCCTGGTGGGGAACACCATGACCCCCAACAAATCTGGGGGTCATGGTGTTCCTCCCCTGCCCTCTTTTCTTTATTTTTCACTTTTTTTTGTGGGACTGGGCTTCAAGCCAAGTCCCAAGATGGCTGCCAAACCGTCCTGGTTGAATTGTTGGCAGCCAATAAAATTTTCGTAGGATCCGCGAGTCCACTGCAAGGACTCGCATTGCCAGATATCTATATTTTTAAATATCTTTGAAACTGCTGAACAGATTTACACCAAGCATGCTTTCTCGACTAACAACTAGCTTTCTGCCAAATTTGGTATAGTTCCGTTTAGCAGTTCAGGCTGTAGTCTTGTTAAAAAAATGAAAAAGTGCGTGATGGGGTATATGTGTGACTGTATGGGTGAGTGAGCGAATGTGAGAGTGGCTGTATGGGTGAGTGTGTTTTTGTGTGGCTCTATAGATGAGTGAGTATGTGTTGGTATATGTATGAGCATTTAAGTGGGGGCATGTGTATCTGTTTTGTGAGTAAGTGGCTGTGTGATTGTATGCATGAGTGACTAGGTATGTGAGCAGCTCCATGGGTGGGTCGCTGTATGGGTGTATGAGTGGATATGCCAGTAAATATATTAGTGACTGAGTGGGTGTAGAAGTGGCTGTATGAGTGAGTGAGAAGATGTGTGTGTAGATCTATGAATCAGCAAGTGGGTGTGTAAGTACTGATATGGGTCTGTGAATGGGTTTGTGAATAGTTGTGGTGAGTGGGTGTATGAAAGGTTCAATAGGGATATGAGTAGGAGTGTCAGTGATTCTGTGGATGATGCCATCAGTGCTGTCGTCAGTGATGTCATTTGAGATGGTTGGGGCCAGTCCTTTATGAAATGGGGAGGGGAGCTGCATGGCCCCCCAGGCAGAGTTTGGCCTGAGGACCCCCATCCCCCAGGGCACATTCTTTAAAAAAAAAAATTATTACTAGGGAAGGGGGGCCCTGCTGGGGCCAATTAAGGCCCCAGGGATCCCATCCCCTTGGGCCTGACCATTTCTTTATTGTTTTACTGTAAAAGAGGGGAGTAGAGCTAATTTCAGCCTGGGGATGCCATCCCCTGGGGCTTGGACTTTTACAGATGGGGACGAGGGCTGCCCGGCACACCTCCCTGGTCTGAGTTTGGCCCCGGGGTCCCTATCCTCTGGGTTCTGTCTATTTAAATTGGGTGCCTCCAAGACACTCACTCACCACTGGGACCATGGTGGGAGCCTGAAGGCCTCCACGGTCCCGGCTGGCTCCCCATGTCCTTTGAGAGAGGCATTGCTTTTGGATAGAGGGAGCTGCTGAACAAAAGCAATTCTGCTCTGCTTCAAGTAAGCTTCTTTGAAGAAATGCGCGAGAGGCCGCACATCTTTTTTATTTATTTTTTTGCCAGGAATCTGTAGATCCACCTGCAACTTCATGGAAAAATATATATTTTTTAAAAGCTTGTATCCCCTGGTGGGGAACACCATGACCCTCAACAAATCTGGGGGTCATGGTGTTCCTCCCCTGCCCTCTTTTCTTTATTTTTAACTTTTTTTGTGGGACTGGGCTTCAAGCCAAGTCCCAAGATGGCTGCCAACACGTCCTGGTTGAATTGTTGGCAGCCAATCAAATTTTAGTAGGATCCGCAAGTTCACTGCAAGGACTCGCATTGCCAGATATCTATATTTTTGAACTTTAAATATCTTTGAAACTGCTGAACAGATTTACACCAAGCATGCTTTCTCGACCAACATCTAGCTTTCTGCCAAATTTGGTATAGTTCCGTTTAGCAGTTCAGGCTGTAGTCTTGTTAAAAAAATGAAAAATCCCCTTAGACATAACATGCGGAAAATGGATTTTGGGACACCCATTTTTTCTCAGCCCCCGTTTGAAGGATCACCCCAAAACTTTGAACACAGCAGTTGTGGTACATGCAGTTTACAATTTGCGCTCTCCTCAGTGTTGTAGTGTCAACACTACCGCCAACACTAAGGGACAGAATAGTCAACTCTGAGGGGAGCACAAATTGTAGACTGCGTGTACCATAATGCAAAGAGCAAACTTTTATGGGATATGATGTAGTGTCCGGCCACACCATTTCCCCTGCCCAAACTGATTTTCATGACCTCCTCTACCATTTATCACATGTTCCTTATGTTCCTTCTTGTAAAACTTGTATTCTGGCCCATTGATTTTACTTCAGCCGGCCTGAGTCGGAAAGTATGGCCCAGGTGCAGATAATACGGCCCAAGCTAGATATTCTGGCCTGACTGCGGAAGTAAAGATACTACTCATAAGTGACCTTAATGAATACCTAAAGTCATAAAGTTACGCTTTTTTCTCAGATTGACTTTATGAATCGGGTACTATATCTCCCTCAGTGACCTCAATTTTCACCTCGACGACACCAACACTGCCAACCTCTGCAAAAGCATGAACATCATTGGACTCACGCAATTTGTCACCAACCCCACACACAATGCAGGAGACACATTCTACCCAATTTGCATATCCAACTACAGAGTCAATAACAGCCTTCTCACCCAGCAGACCTAGATGGACCACTCAGTTGTTCACAGGAGCCCCCACACTGCCTCCAAGCTGCCCAGCACCTCAAACTGCAGCTGTGGCAAAGTATCTGAAAGCCAATGGGCCGATGTCCTCAACATCTCCCACCCTGACACCACTACCAACCTTGAACAGGTTGTTGAGAACTTCACCCCCTAGATTTCACTGACTGCACCAATAGAGTCACCCCATCAAACCCATGAAACTCAAAAGACCCACCAAACATGTGAGTTAGTACACCCTAGAGCTGAGAAGCATGAAATACAACTGCAAGCAACTAGAAAGGAAAAGGCACACCAGCAAGGAGCTCACAGACTGCACCAACTTCAAAACATCACTACCACAACTGCTGAAAGAGACACTCAAGAATTCCCTAGCCAACTGCATTGATGCTAGCTCCAACCACATTAGAGAACTCTTCAGCATTGTCAAGGAGTTCTCCGGTCCTGCAGCAATTAAAAACATCATCATCCCCTCCCAAAAACCCTGTGACATCTGGCAAACTTCTTCCATAACAACATCTCAACCATCTACAAACACTTTGAACCCCAACCCACTGCCTCCAACATCCTCAGCTTCCTTGCCCCCACTAATGGAAACCAGTAGCAGATGACATCAGGGAAATGTGGTGGGCAGCACGATGGAGGGCAGTGTGAGGGGGACAGTGAAAGGGGGCTGAGATAATTAAAAAAACTTGCCTGCTGGTCTTCTTCTTGCCAGTCTTCTCCTCCTCTGTTGAATGCTGAAGCTTTCAGCTTCCCCTTTGGCCAATTCCTATGCTGCTCTCACCATGATAGCAGCGTAGGGATTGGGTGGAGCCCACTGGTTTTGTGCTCCATCTGGAGCTGGGAGCCTTTGCCTTCTGATCGCTCCAACAACACAGCTGGGTTGTAGAGATGTCAGTGCACATGGCGGTTTGGCCATCCAGTCCGGAGCACCCATAGACCCCTGCCCCAACCACATGTTCAACCTTGGACACAGAACTATCAGCAACAAGCTCATTGTGATCTTCAATACATCCATTGCCTTGGTCACCTTCACAGAAGAATGGAAACATGAAAAAGTCAAACCCCTCCTCAAGAAACTGCCCACCGACCTCAGTGAGCTAAAGAACTACTGGCCTGTCTCTCTGCTCCCCTTTCCGGCCAAAGTCCTTAAAAAGGCCATCAACAGCCAACTCATAGAACACCTAGAGAAAACGATCTTCTGGACTCATCCCAATCCAGATTCAGTATGGACCACAGTACCAAAACCACCCTGATAACAGCCACCAACGACATCAAAACGCTACTAGACTCAACCCCTCGGCAGCCTTTGACACCATCTCCCACCACACCCTCATCAAGAGACTTCATCAGATCGGAGTCCAAGAGGACGCCCTCAAATGGATGCCCTCAAATGGATTGCATCTTTCCTAACCTGAAGAACCCAAAGAATCTGTCTGCCACTTTTAACCATGGAACCCAAGAACATCATATGCAACGTCCCTCAAGGTTCATCCCTTAGCCCTACTCTGCTTAATACCTACATGATCCCCCTGTCCATCATCATCAGATCCCATGGAATAAGTATCATATCCTATGCAGACGACACCCAGCTCATCCTCTCTCTGTCTGAAGACCCATCCACCACGAGGGCCAACTTCTGCTTGTGCATGACCATCACCACTGACTGGATGAAATTCAACTGCCTCAAACTCAACACAGTCAAAACAGAAGTACTGATCTTCAGGAACAACACCTTCCTGTAGATGACTCCTTGTGGCCTGCTGAACTAGGACTCTCACCCACTCCTACAGACCACACCCGGAACCTCTGCTTCATACTGGACAGCAAACTCACCATGTAGAACCAGATCAATTGAGTTTCCCCTGCCTACATCCTCACACTTCGCATACATTTGAATGATCTTCAAATAGGTTTCAGTCAGCACCAGATGCACCGTCACTCAAAGCTGTTTTTACCAGATGCCTGGATTAAAGCAACACACCCTAAGCAGGAATTACCACATACCTACTGAAGAGATTGCAGACCATACCATCCTCGACCTCCCCAAATGAACCCACATCACCCCACACCTCACGAAACTCCACAGGCTTCCCGTCCAAAAGAGCCGCCCGGGAACCGCATATTGGTTCAAGGTCTGCCACCAAGTAGGTAAGAAAACAGAGTGAAGTCTTGACGAGAGTGTGAGTACAGACTTCACTCTCCGCTGGATGAACTATGGAGCATTAGCTGAATAGTACATATAATTCAATAGTTCAAACAAAAGAAAGGTGGTATAAGTATATGCACCTTCTTACTAGCATGCAGGTTTAATGTACGTTAATTGCATGACAACAGGAGTGGAACCAGGTGTTGGAATGAATGTAGAAAATAAATAAAATGTTAGGCCCTGAAGAATACCCAATAAGGGTATGGCTAAAAACATGCCAACCTGTAGGAAATAGGAACATTATTTCCCCTTTTTCACAATATTTCCCCTGTTTTTAACCATATCGACTAGGGATTGGAATAAAATAATCATAAACCACTAGCCAGGTATTTTTTAAGATTCTCCCCCCTTCCCCACTACTCCCTCACAGACCATCTTGTCTTTCATTGTAGGTCGCAGCATGCCCCGTTCCGCAGTGGAACAGGGAGGTCCCTATGATGAAGCATGCCACCAAAGGGTAATTCTGGTGGGTGAGGGTTTCATAGAAAACCTAGGGGCATATTCACAAGGAGCTATCGCCGAACCTACAGCTCTTTATCGCAGCCAAAGTCATGATAAAAATACCTCCCCATTCACAAGCTGGTGTAAACAGCCCACAGCACCAGTTTACCCATGATAGCAGCCACAAAAAACATTGCCACAGAGGCCCCTCGCAACTATCGCTAATGGGATGCAGAGTGGGTGTTCCCGTGCCAAAATCCATGACAACATCACACCACAACATTCTCAACGACCAGCCACATCGGCGATAAAAACACAAAACAGACAATAAGGTGCATTAGCACCAGGAAATCTATACCTGCTGTGACCTGGTGTAAAGTCGTATGGCAGCCTGCACCACAAAAGGGAGACCAGCCCAGGGCCACACCGGAAGGGCAACAGAAGCCATGGAGCCACCCATTATGTGACCCGGACACCCAAGTGGGCCACAACACCTTCCGACAACACACCCAGGCCCGCAACAGCCCCCCCAGACCACCCCCAACCCCGGACTAAGAAACTGCACACCAACACCATGAATCCCAATCCCAACATTTTGCCTGATGTTGCACAAGTAGGAAAATCAACAGACATGCTTGGCCATGAAATGGAGACTCAGTCAAACAGCAATAAAATCACCAACACAAAACACCATACAAACAAAAGCGGAGACAACCCTTAGGATGAGTCCTAGTGGCTCACGTAGCACACAGCCTGGATGACCAAAACCAAGAGAAGAAGGTGTGCCATAGGCCCAACAAAGGAAAGAGAGGGAGAGCACAAGCAGCGCAAGGCCTCTTGGGCACCTGGCTCCACATGCCAACATGTGTGTGTGTATTGCCATCCGTACACTATAAGCCCAAGGCCGTGTCCCAATCTCAGCGAAAAAGCCACATCACATTCCAAAAACGCAGGTAGTAGTCAGAAAAACATCAGGGATGAAAGCTCCATTGTTCCAATGTAGAAGGCGGGAGGATACCTGCACCTCTGACCTTGGTCTAGAACATGCCTGGAACACCCTGAGAGAGATGCCATGGCAGACGGGGATGACTCCCACACCAAACATTCCGATAATTAACTATCTGACTCATCCACACCCCACACACAGAAGCCCCTGCCTGTGGTACCCCCATATGGGATGCCCTTGACACTCACGGAAACAGCAACCCACTCTCCCCAACATTTCCCGCACATACGAATCATTGCTCAGAGCTGTGGCATATCTCCCACACAACTGCCGCAGTTCAGAAGAGTGCCGATTCCACGAGACGCACCAATGCAAGGGCAGGCCATACCAGGCACATGCACAACCCCGTCACGTGAAACAGTACCATGCACATATGCTGCATTCACTGGGCGCAGTGCCACTAGCAGTGCTGCGGATCAGTTACCGGCTCAGCTTCCGCATTGCCTTTGTCACCTGCGTCCAGCCCGGGTTCCACTGCCAAACATGCACATTCGAGTGTCCCATGGATGTCTGCCTATCCAACACAACTGTTGATGAATTGGACTATGACTTGTGTCTGCACCCCCTATTGGATCGCAAACAGGAGTGTAACCGAGACAGACGTGCATGGGATGCATTGACATACTGCGTATTTATTGGCAGTAGTGCATGGGAGATTGCACAATTCCTCTTCTGCAGTGACCACAGCGAGGCGCTCCCCTATTGGGCTGTGTTGCGGATTGGTGAAACGGCGTGGTCTGAGCACACTTGCCTGGACCACTTAATGGATTAGCTCACCCTGGGGTTCCTTGAACACGACAACGACGTACTATTGGAACACACTGCACATGAAGCTGCACGGGTATTCATGGACGAGAAACTACGTTTCTGCAGCCACATCTGATTGTCACCCACAGCACATGTTCCAACAACTTGTTGCATCGTGGGGATTGCTCACACATCCCACCACAACAGAGGACACGTCTGTCTTCATCCAGGCTCTGGATGCATGTGCGTGGAACAATGTGTGTGTACACACACCTGTGCAAGGTGATGCAGGTCCATGTTCGGTGCAACTCATCGTCGCTTGGCAACGTTGCCAATTCGGACACACTGCTGGGGGAGAGCACATACATGGCAATGTAGCACAACATTTGAAACTGTCAGACCCCCACACCTGATCACTGTCAGCAGAGCAGACAATCGGCGCACTCCGGAGGCAGAGCACTATGCAGATCCCATGGGCAGTGAATCGTGCCCCCTCACACGGGGCAATGGGCAGACGCCAAACAACACATGACTCATCCAGCAAGGCAAGGTGGGCTAAGAGCTTTACCATCCGTGATGAATGTTGCCCATTTTAGCCCCAACATTTTCTGAACCTCGACATGTACCCATGCTGCGTGTAAGTGTCTTAAGCATGTCCCTGCCTGTTGTGGCCGTTGCCTCGTCGGTACTGACACACACATGCCAATAAAGTCTATGCAACTCCACTGGTGTCTAACTGATAGGTGTGTTGTTTGGATTGTCCACTTGTGTGCCATAATGAGCATCGTCCCTACACAGGGAGGAACTGACTGACGCATGTGCAATGGGGGTGTGTTCCTTTGGCAAGTTCCACCTCTGTGAGCCAGACATTGTTTTTGGGTAGGTGCTGGAAGCCATGTGCACTTACGTGACTTCAGCAATGTGAGTATGGTGTCCAACCTCTGACCATGTAGAACAATGTCATATATCACAACAGAATGTGTCCACACAGATGTGTGTGAGTAGGTATGCAACGTGAACTTCTGGTGTCACATGTGCTGTAGGACACCACTCCTGGCCTGCTTTCGTTTGGGTCAGTCCTACACACAGCCCTATTCAATACATTGACGTGTGCCCACATTGGAGGTTGTGAGATTGTTGTTGATGTGCAATGGAAACACAGATAGTACTCACCTTTACAGTCATCCAATTGGCCATGTGTCTCAGGGATACACATGTGCATAGATGTCAGTTAACAGGGTGTACCTTCATGTGCAATCAGTGTACCTACATCGATCTATACCTCCATACGTGAGTGAACATAGTGATGACACATCTGTGTGATATAGAATGTTTTATTCACATTCGGGTGATTGACGGAGCTGGGGCTGTACATGGCCATCCAAGCCCACATCACATGGAAGCCCAGTGGTGTGCCAACCAGAGTCCTTTGGGGATTGCACAGTGATTGGGAAGAGGGAGAGTGCAGTCCGCAGCAGGATAGCAGTGTAATTGGCCAGCGGTGAAGAAATGGCAGTCCATATCGTGGTCCGGGTGAAAGTCGCAGAGTGTTCCGGTGGTCACTATAAGTGTTTCACAGACCCTGATGCATAGGCAGGCAGGGACAGGCCATAGGGCGGTGATGGCTGCTACTGTCTCCTTCCTCACACAGTAGTTCACATCCCCTTCTTACTCCCCTGATACGTGTTTGGTGTCCGGTGTGTCCGGTGTGTGTGGTGGGGTGATAGCAGCATCACTGTTTGCCACTGACAAATCAGACTGTGAAGGTGATGTTGCAGCATCACTGTGTGCTACGGACACATCAGGGGTCGGAGCTGTGTGTGTCGATGTTCCCGCTGCAGTCATCTGGGAACGGCTAAGTGGCAGCAATGGCAAGCTGAAGTACTGCAGGGCATTGAAGTCTCCAGCTACTACTCTCTGGTGTCCATCCGTGTCAAACATCTTTCCAGCCTGCATCTGCTCCATGATCTCCATTGACCTCCGCATCTGTCCCAACTCTGTGCTGACATGGCTGGTGCCTGTCTGCCCACACAGTTCTTGAGTATGATTCGTGGCACCAGCGAGGTCAGACAAGGTCTGTGGCGGAGCATGGTGCAGACAGGGGGTGTCCATAAGGCACTGCACGTGGTCCCTGATGCGACTCAGACACCCACGTATTGCATCGAGTTTGGCTGCCATGAGCTCGAACCCCACCAGCAGCTGTTCAGCCAACTCCACCTGGGAAGACCACACATGTTGTATGTGCTCCATGTATTGGTCGGGGGTCCTGGGAGACAGCCGCGGTGTGTGTGTTTCCTGCTGTGTGGTCTGTGCAGGTGGTGGGGTCACCTCAAGGCAGCTGGCCTGCCCTGCTCCTGGGGATGGGGTGCGGAGGCTGTCCATTATCTGTTGGAGGGTGTCTTGAAATATGTGCAGGTTGTCCTCTTCATCATCAGTGATGGGAAGTGTGGTGTGCTCTGCAGGAGGTGTTGCTTGTCCCTCTGCAATGTAAAGTGGAGATGCAGGTTAACAGAGTTACACATGTATGTTGTAGATTTCCAGATGTTTACATGCAGACTGCATGCCAATGTACATTGTGACTGTTTTGGGGGAGCTGGCTATTTGATGGTAGTCAGTGTGTTTTCCGAATACATGAAGGATGTGTGGTAGTACCCGTTCATTATCATCACACTGTGTCAGGCAATGCCAGATGTGAGTGGACAGTTACTACGCACGAGCAGAACCTGTTGTGAGCCCTGTTCTGTGGTGTTAGTGTTGCATATTGTACCACATTGCCGTCGTTCCTGATCTCCTTTGATTGCTATTTTTGTGTGCTGCATTGTGGAGGAGTTGCCCCTGCAGCTCAGATTTCGTGTGGCCTTCTCACTTCAAGGCGGAGTTCCTTTGATTGTGTGCTTTTCGGGGCCTGATTTGCTTTTGACTTGGGTCATATGTGCTCTTGGACAGATTGTGTGGCCTGGTGCATTGTTTGTCTACTGCGTGTATTGTACGGCATGGGCTGTGGGTGCACCTGGACATGTCAGAGTGTGACCTGCTCCTTTACAGATGTGATCCATACTGGGCTACCTCCATGTCGATTCATGGGCCATTTCATTTTTTTGGGCTGCTGCCATGCTATCGGACATGCAGTGTTACTTGCATAGTAAGTGTGGGTCACAGAGCCACTGCTTTGCTGGATTCAGCACATGTGCATGGTTCGGTTGTGATATTGGTGATGGGGGGGCCCTCTGTGAACGTTGTGGATGGGGGCCTACTTGGCATTTCTATGTGTGCTGCAGTGTGCCAGGGCAACCAGGGACATATTACATGGTCATTGTGGGTGTGCAGTGTGCTACGCATACTTTTGCATGTGTGCCATTGTGGCCATCTCCCCCATCTCCCCGTCCCTGGTCGATACTCCCCTTGTTGCTGTTGGGTCAGGTTGTATCGTGCTGTGTCCAGGCCCACCAATCCTGCCACCGTCTCCTCACTGCTGACTGTGGCCACTATTTACTCCAGCTCATCCAGCTCCTTCTGTGTCGCAGGAGGCCCACCTACAGTCGTAGTTGCTGCCTCCCTGTTGGCGGCGAGCTTAAGTTTGGTCTGCCTTTTCAGATCTCCAGTGACCTCCTTGACACTCCGACTGCATTGACATTGGTAACGATGGCCTGCCATATTTCGGTTTGGGTTACCAGTGCCGCAGTGGAGGTGCCGAACAGTTGTTGTTGGTGTTCGGTCTCCTCCGTGACGAGGATCCGGTCTTCTTGCGGACTGAACCCCCGTCTTCCTCTTCCTTTTGTCCTTGCCCTTCCCCGAACGTGGGGTTCCTGGCTGGTCCTCTGTGGGGCTGTGGTGTTCGGCTTGTCCTCTGCACTCGGTCTGGATGCATCCATGTTTCTACGCAGTTTGAATTGCTTTTTGTTTTTTTTTCTTGCTTTTATGGTGCTTTTTCCTGCCAGACGCGGGGGTTTGCAGGCCTGTGGCTGGTCTTCAATGATTAGTGTACCGCAATTGTCCTCATCACATGATTTTTCGCATTTGCGCTTCAAATTTTTGCGGCGTGGCGTGGATTTTGATGCTGACATTTGACGCATTATCTGGTGGCTATCGCATGGTACCGCCGTGTTGTGAATTCCATGTTGACAGGGGGTTATTTTCCCGCGATGGGCTGCGTTACGCTACTGTTGCGGAAGTTATCACACGTTCTTGTCAATTAGTGTTTTCTCCTAGGCACAACTAGACTTTCCCCAAATCTGCTGGATACCTTGTTTCTGTGTTTTACCCTCTTACTCCCTCTTTATTTTTTGTTTTCAATTTCTCTATGTATCATCTTATGATGAGACCAACCCTTTGGGAACTTTTTGTGAACACTAGCGTACCTTATTAGTGCTAGCCTTCAAATTGTTACTGTATGATGAAACATGTGTCGGCCGTTATTTGCTGTTATTCAATAACAAATCAACAGTACATAACCTATTTTTTCACTGCAATTTGCTACAGAATTGAAATACATACGATCATCCTAACTTTATGGACTCACCATGATTTTTGGCCCAGTATGTGTTGGCACCCCAGGTACTAGGGTATGGACACAACACCGACTCATATTTATTTGTAGTGTTCTGTCAGGTAACACCAAACCATTGAAGGGGAAGAAGGAGAGTAAACTGACTTTCCATGGCACATACCAATGTTTCTCACCTTGCCCGTTTTTTATTTACAGCAGAAATCAAGGAAGGCAAGAAACAAAGACCGAGACATTGCCTACCTCACTTTCCTACGAGAACCATTATTATCATTAGATGAGAACCTGGAAACTTAGGTCATACAAACAGGCTGCGACACCCTTAGACACCCTTCAATCGATAGCAAGGAAGACGCTAAGGTAAATGCGAGGATCGATGCCAAGGAAAACGTCAAGGTGAACGTGAGGATCGCTAGAGAGGAAGACGCTGAGATGGAGAAGACGGGACTCTGTTCCAAACTCAACGTCATTGCGGAGGCAGCACAGAAGCTGTTTTCAGAATCTGAATACTTTGGAAGGCAGGAGCCAAAGTGCAGACTTTGGAGAGGCCAGAAGACTCCACCAGGCAGTACGGAGACCACTGAGATGACGAAGTGCCCCGCCACACTCCAGGAGGAGCGTGACTAACCCAGATACACACAGGTCTCCTGGGGCAATACAAAAGAGAAAAGATTAGGATGGGAGGACGGTGGAGAATTTAAAAGTACAATCCCAGGTAAAGTTGTATTATAATCATTCCTCTTGGATTACCAAGTGCAATCCAGCTGTGCTTCAACGCCTGAACTACAGTGGAGCGGATTCTTGTGTGGAAAGTGTACAGTGCTATGTGAGGTGAAATTATGTGCTTAAAATGTCTCTAGGAAATGCTCTTATGAAGGTTTTAATAAAAGGGTCCTAGGACATGGATAAAACCATCATCAGGATACACTGGAGGTTTTAAAATGAACCTCTGTATCTCTTTAAAAAGGTGTGGGTCTACTAGTTTCAGCCTTCAGAAATGTTCAAGAGGCTTTCGTCAGGACCATATGAGAGTGCGTGACCCAAAGAAGGGGCACGTTGGTGTTAATATCAGCGCACACCCTAAAGTGACCTGTGAATGTTGTGGGATCTTGTTACTTACAGATTCTATGCAGCGAATACCTGTGAAAGAGAAAATACATAGTACAACTTATATTGTCACATTTTCAGTTATCTGTAGGTATATCATGCATGTCTTACTTTTGTAGCGCTCCTCTGTGCGTAGAGTGGTGGGGACTGGTATGAAGAAGGCATCATGCATGTGACTTTGTGAGTGCATGCATGATGGCTTCAATAAACAACCAAGTGTGGCTACAATGTGCTCCAGTAGTGTCTGGTTGACTATAAGACTACCAAACTACCGAATAGCAGTTACTCCATAGGTTTTTTGTAATTTTTTTTTTTTAAATTATTTCATATGGCACTCCCGCACAATGACCATTAGCATGCTTTACAGCAACTGAAAAGACTTGCTACAACAAACAACAACAGCAACAGACTCTGCAATTCTTTCCTTTCCGGAGTGAAACTCATGACTGAAGTTCATGACAGGCGGAGCTCGGAGCAGCACTGAGAGCACTGGCTCAGCTGAGCGGAGCGGTTGAGTGGAGCCGCGAGTGGGTCACGGAGTTGCGTAACCACAGGGAATCGTGGGGGAGTCGAGCTCCGATCCACCCGCTTCACTCATCCACCTCACCCGCTTGACCCTTCGTGCTCCTGACTTACCTGCTTACACCATCGCTCACTGGCCTCGCTTTCCCCACCAGGCATCACCAATTAACAACCGGTGACCCGCGCGGCGGTGCACCTTGCAGCAGAGTCTCGATGCAGTCACTCCGGAGGCGTGACCATGTGACTGGGTCACCACGGCTGAGCCATCGTGGGCTTGGTGGCATGCAGGGGCACGCAGGGGGTCCCACACTGAAGCTCTCTCCACCTTCCACCCAGTGACTCACAAGGGGATAGCTGCAATCCAGTTCTGGTCTTGCGAGAGATCTTGTGAGAGCGCAGGAGAGTGGTAGAGCAACAGCAACCAGCAGCTGAGCGGAGCCGCGGGGGGTCCAAGAACCAGGATCTGTATTAGGAGCCGCAGGAGGTTGCAGCAAGCTCCAGTGAGCCCCAGTGAGCCCTCCATAACAGTTCAGTGGCACAGCAATCAGTGGTGAGCAGGGCTACAGCATAAAGCTACAGCATAAGCACATGGCACAAAGCACCAGTTGTGGCCAGTGGGTGAGTGAGAAAATCTGTGATGCCTTAACCCTGAATGCTCACCACCCATCCACCACACCCTCTTACTTTCCCTCGCATCCTCATACCCTCATCATATCCCCCACGCTGCCCGGTCCTTGCTCAGCCCCACCAATCTTTGCTGAGGAAAGTGGAAGGGGTGTCTCCTTTTACCGGCAATACACTGTACATAGGAGCACAGTGGTGGTGGTTATAGACTGGGGGTTTCGGAGCAAGTGGGGGTGCCCGTACGCATGTACAAAAGGACAAAAGGGTTAATGGCAGCACGATAGCAGAGAAGGCCGCCGGAGCAAAGGCATCCCACTCTTTGGCTCAGCCCAACTATCCAGCCTAACCACGCACTGAAGAGCGAGCACATAAAACAGCCCTAAAAACAAAGGGAGAGATTTTTAAGACTCCCAAAACCCAGCAAGCACCCCAAAATTTTTCTCCTAGTGCGGGGAGGATAATGCTCAAGGGGAAATTGATCAAATCAAAGAGGATGGACACTGTCTGCGACAAAGAAACTCACAAAGACCAAGCAACCAGGGTCACAAGGAGTGCGACTCAGAACCCCAGACAAGACGCACACCGGGAGCCTCCTATTACAATCCTTTCAACAAGGGGGCATCACCCTCTATTTACAGATGCCGGGCAGCTTGCCACCCTCCAGCACGTCTGCCAGGGGAGTTGAAGAGATGGAAGGGACCGAAGAGCTCATTGCAAGCAACCCTCAAGTACTCCGACCCGGCCAGGCTTCGATCAAGGAGATTGACTTCAAAGAACCTCCAATCGGGGGAGGCTATCTCCTGTCCAATGAAGGGGGCCAGGATTGGGACACATCAGTACAGGGAGATCAAAACTCGCCCCTGATCTGCGGGCACAAAGCTCAAGACACAGAGGAAAATAATATAATATACAAAGAAAGGATTGGTGAATCCAACTCCGAGAGGCTCACAATAGTCGCTGGGATCGGAATGAAGCCCACAGATTTGATACACAGTCTTTCACCAATTAAAGTTTTTTTTAAATGTGTTTATTTGTTAACATCACAGTCATGTATACAGAAAAGGATGATATTTTTCAGACTTACACAAATATAATATCTGGACAACCAGTAAACAGAGATATACATTACAAAAAATCTGCACTTTCTGTATGTCTATGCATTTCCAATTCCACCATTGTGGACACCACAGGATCACCTCGATATTTATTCCAGTGCGACTATTTCCGGTCCCATTTTTTAGGGCACCCCCTTGCTAAGAAGACTTCTGTTTCCGCCAGCATGCATCTGTCAAGCTCTTTCGCCCACGTGTGGACGCGTGGTGTGAGTACTCCCCCCCACCCTCTCGCTATCTCTCATTTAACTAATGTGTACCCTAGCGTCGTGAATTGCTTTTCCACTTCCGTGAGGTTGGTTGCCTCCCAAATATTCAACAATCCCAGTTGTGGCGTTAATACAATCTCCTTATGTAAGGCCGTCTGCATGTGCTCCGAGGCCTCCTCCCATAAGATACAAATCTTTGGGCAGCTCCAGAGAGTGTGGTAAAATGTGGCCTGTTGGCCACATCCCCGCAGGCAGAGGTCGTCAGTTCTGGAACCTATTTTTGCTGGGGTCTGTCCTGTCATACATGAGCGGTGCAGTATCCTAAGTTGGATCAACCTAAATTTAAGTGTAATGGCCGTCTCTCAAGGGGACATGAGGGCCTCCTGCCAATCCTCGTCACTAATCAATCCCAAATCACCCTGCCACCGCTCCCTGAGTCTCGGAAAAGTATCCGGGAGGTTATTACATAATTTCTTATATTTGAGAGATATTGCTTTTGAATTTAAGGGCCCATCTAACAATCTGTCCTCAAGTGGTGAAGATTCTGGTATGTCTGTAAAGGACGAAAAGGCCGCTGTAAGAGCATGCCGAATTTGCAGATATCTATACGTTTCTCCCTGAGCCAGATGATACTGTTGCTGGAGGTCCTCAAATGTGAGTATAGCCCCCCTTTCTGACCAGATCTTTAACTGCCGAGATGCCTATAAGGTCCCACTTCTCAAACCCAGGCTGGTAGCACACCATGCCCAGTTTCTGTGTATTCCAAAGTGGCGTTACCTTTGTGAGGATGCTAGCCCGTCCCAGGCGAGAATGCACTGTACGCGAGATCTCTAACATGTGTCGGGTGGGCCCGAAAAATCGCCCCTTGTTTTTCTTATTGCTAGTATACAAGGCCCTCAAGTAGCCGGATCGGTCAGTTTGGTATCGGTCAAGAGCATATGCAGGGTCGTCCGGAGGACGGTATATCCAATGATTGACAGTTACTAACTGTGCTGTCCAATAATAGAGTTGCAGGTCCGGAAGCGCAATGCCTCCATCATACCAACTTTTAGTCACCTTCTTCAGTGCCACCCTTGGGGTTTTCCCATCCCACAACAACGTACGGACCTCTCCCTCCACCGCTTTGAAATACGAGTCCAGAACTCTGCGTGGGAAGTTGTGAAGGATATACAGGAAGCAAGGGAGGGCCAGAATCTTAAAGAGCGCAGCTCGTTCCAGCAGCGAAAGTGGAAGGGACCTCCAGTGTTTCACGTCTGCTCGCAGTTTAGCCAACGGGGGGGGCCAAGTTGGAGCTGTAAAAGAGATTTGGGTCTGACGTGACGAAAACCCCCACGTATCAAAACCCATCCTCCGCCACCACTATGGCGCAGCCTGCTGGAAGCCTGGGAACCTGGCCCTGCAACATAAACAATACGGACTTATGCCAGTTGATCGTATTTGCGGAAATTTGTGAAGATGTCAAGCACCACCGATATAGATTTGTATGGGGAAGCCAGGTACAGCAGTATATCATCCGCATATAGGGATATTCGATCTTCTACTTCGTCGCCCACCTCTTCCCTCGGACCATAACATCTCGGCATATCCATGCTGCAAGGGGCTCCAGTAAAAGAGAAAATGTCAACGGGGACAGAGGGCATCCCTGGCTAGTACCTCTTTGCAGCCTAAATGTCCGGGACATATGACCGTTTACCCTCACTTGTCCCAAAACATCTGTGTATAGCAACCGAACCCAGGCTATAAACTTGGGACCCAGACCACCCTTTTCAAGACTTCGAACATGCATGGCCATTCTATGGAATCAAAGGCCATTGAAGCATCGAGAGACAGTAACACGGCATCCTCCTCAATGTATTTCCTACGGGTCATCACGTTATGTAGGCGCCTTAGATTGCGGGCCGTATTCCTTCCAGGCATAAACCCAGACTGATCCGGGTGGACTAGTATTGTGATAACCGCCACCAGCCTGCTGGCCAGGACTTTCGCTAATACCTTTGCCTCCACATTAATCAGCGAAATTGGCCTATAGGAGCCACATGTGTACGCCGGTTTGCACGGCTTGTGAATCACTATGATAGTGGCTAATCTTTGATCCACTGGCAGCCAGCCCACCTCCAGGCTTTCCTCATACATGGCCTTTAAATACGATATCGTGCGAGAGGCAGTGGCTTTTTGAAAATTCAACCAGGATGCTGTTGGGCCCCATCGCCTTCCCTGATTTAATCTGTCCTATAACTTTTCCAATCTCTTTATCTGAGAGAACCTCATCTAGGGTCTCTCTATCCGCCTCTGAGAGGGCCGGTACGTCACTATCCTGGAGGAGCCGGCGTGATTCCTCAGCCGTGTAGTGAGTAGAGGGGGAAGATACCTTTTCTAGGTGAGTAGCGAATTCCTATGCTATTTCCTGCGGATGTGTCACAGTGTCACCCCCTGATGTTGTCAACTTATGTACCCATCTCGATCCCTGTTCTCGCCTCTCTAACCAAGCCAGTGTCCTGCCTGCCCTATCTCCCATTTCATATAGTCTATGCTGGGTGTGGCGATACCTAGCCATCATGTGTTCCCTGGTTTTTATCCGATACTCGTCCTGCTTCAGTAGAAGCACCAATTAAAGTTTTGATCCATCGGCCCCAGGAGGAAGACAGGCCGGAAGTCATGGGGGGCAAAGATCCAATGCATATCAGTCCGCAAGACGTCTCAAGACCAAGCTCAACGGTTTCATCATCTGGGCGCCGACATCTCGACTCACCAGAGACAGGAGATTTCACCCACTCCTTTCTACAGAAGTTAGAGCAGACAATTGAAAGGACCTTGGACTTTACCCCCCTCCTTATCGGGAGAGGGGAAGCAGCAGAAAATCAGGGTAACAAACGAGCAGGGATGTCTGTATCGACAGACCAGAAGGATCAAGACAAGCAAGAAGATTCCTCTTTTCTGACAACGATTAGCTCAGAAGTCAATAGCCAAGGCCCTGATATGGCAAGCAACTAAAATGGAGATCCAAGTAGACCTCCTACAATCAATAGCCCAGTGCCTAGAGATGCAGGGCTGCACATTGGATTAAATGGAGCTAACAATCAAACACAATCAGACAATGATAGCCCAGACATGCTCAAGTGCCGCCATAATAGAAAAGTGGACTGAACTGCCAGAAATTATAGGGGGACATAATGGCACTAACCAAGACCAGTGGCGTATCGTTAAAAAAACCTGGAATAACGGAATTATTGGACAAGGGTAACCCCAAAGTGACCTCCAAGGGCGAACACGACAGAGCAAGGGAAATGGAAACAAAAGCCTTAGAGAATGAGATGAACAGCCAAGAGATTCTGGCATCCCCGACAAAGAGTGACACCAAGGGAGCTCTGGCAAGATCGGTCACGAAGGAAGCCGAAGAGCAGAAAAATATCATGGAGAGGGAAACAGAAGCCAAAACAGAAGCCCCCCTAACAAGGAGGGTGAAGAAAAAGCTGAAAAAACTGCTGAAAAGATCAAAAATAAAAAGAAGATCCATCCTGCCGGCAATGCTGAACAGCCACAGACCTGAGGAGAAAAGCACCTCACTTCCACCCGATTTTTAATCTCAAACAAAAGATCAAGTGCCAGCGCCTGCCGGCAGACACAGGAAAGGCCGAAGAAAGAGAAAGGGACGACGTAATACAACATGGCAGAGTTCAAGCAATCCAGTCGGACCTTTCACGCTCAGCAGTGCTAGCACCAACAGCCGTTCAGGCGAAAACAAATAGGGACAGCATGGGTAAGGAGGACTCCGCCACACAAATCAGGCTCTATGACCTATTGGAACTGGAGAGCCTCAAAGGCCCTATGGAGCACACTGCATCCCCACCGACGGAGCAAATGCACATGGCTAGTACGCTGGGAATTAACAACAGGGCAGAAGAGGAACAACATTGGCAAACCTGGATCAAACCCCCCCACAGTCTGAGATCAAACAGCAAGTGCAACGGGGGGTTATACAAATAACAAATTCTGTGGAACCTCCGACACTACATGAGATAGTGCTTACCCCCAGGTACCATATGGAAGAGCCTCATGACATCTTAAACAAAACTAACATCCTCTGACTCTTTGGCCATGTGAAATCACTGTCTCAGATCACATCGGAAAATATAGAGTGGGTAAAGTTCAGAAGGACACAGGGAGACAGTCATGGCGATTCAACCGTCCTGGGCTTTTGCGAGCATTCCCTCTAGCGGGCTGTCCTTGGCGAAGCCCAACAACTCGCAAATTGGGGCATAGAAGCAACAGAGCCCATCAAATCTAATTATCCCTTGTCCTCATACTTCAAAAAGAGAGGTCGGGGCCTACACCAATCCTGAAAGGCACCACCCACACCAGGAAACGAGGAGAACACACAAATGGTTGCTCTAAAACTCCAATAAACGTTTCTATATTTCAAAGTGACAACCTGCGAAGAGTGCTAACGAGTCAGGCAAAACAGGCAACAAGAGGCGACAGCTGGCAACTGCACCCGTAGCCACAATCAAGCACTCGCTAGAGAAGGAAGGGCAACCGTGGTACAGGAAGATCAATACCAAGGCCAAAATGCGGACCTCCCCCAAGAACTAACCCTCATATCATGGAACATCGTTGGGTTAAATAAAAAATAGGGGTCAAGGAAGTACAGGACTACTTTGCAAAAGGGGACATTATTTGCTGTCAAGAAACCTGGTCAATGACATCAACAACCATAGCGGGATTTCATGAACATCGGATTAATGCAGCAAAAAGAAACATCTTCGGTCGTCTATCGGGGGGTCTCTCTATCTTCATAAGCCATGCGAGAAAATTCAAGCCCACAGAAATAAGCATAAACTCCCCTGATCTGCAAGCAATGACAATCGTTGAGCTAAGGGAGGGCCACTTGCCGTTCAACCTGCTGCTCATAAACTGTTACATCAACCCGTCACTGACCACTGCCAGTATGGAATCTCTCACCAACACGCTGGAAGATATATTAGTAAAATACGAGCACTACAACATAATAATCGGAGGAGATTTTAATTTGAGAGGTTTCAAAAGTGCCCCGGGAAAACAAATTAAAGGGCACAAGGCAGGCCCACTACTCTGTCTTCTTCTCCACTCTACCCACTTCCTGATGAAACTACGATCAGCCTCGTGGTGCTCTAAACCATCGTTTCGGAATATATCTACTATAGATTATATCTTAATCAACGAAAAAACAGCGGACAGGCTGGAAGATTTCCAGGTCGATGATAGAGGAGAAAGTGACCGCATGCCTCTATGCGCAAGATTTAACTTAGGAACGGAAGCTGCAGAGCTTCTGAAAATGTTGGGAGAAACCACAGGGGACGAATGTTTCAGAGCCATTAGAAGAATAAAATGGACAACCTCTCTCGAAGGGAAAATGCAGGAGTGGGCATCAATGTGGCAGGCCCGTGGACCAGGGGAGACCGAATCAGAGGTGATCAGCCTCTGGGAAGAACTGACAGAAGACCTATGGCGGAAGCTGGGTAAAAACCATTGCAAGTAAACTTTCTGTCACAAGGCCAATTCACTAAAAAATCACAGCCACCGAAGTGCCTGAGACAATGCAAAGGAGTGCTAATGAAGGCACTCAGAAGTAGGAAGAAAGGTGGAACAATGGCAGAGAGGGCCTCTATAGCTGCATTGAGAGCCGCCCTTAGGAGGAAAGTAGGTGAGCAAAAGAGGAAAGAGATGGAACAAAAATGGATCACGGTATTTGCCCTGCTAAAGGAAAAAAACAACGCCAAATTATGGAGGTACATCAACCGTCTGAGCTCTCAACCCAGTAGCAAGGAGAACAACATTGCAAGCAACGAGTGGGAAGAATACATAAGGGGACTGTATACCAGAGGTACACCAGCTACAGAGCAAGCCCCACTGAAGAACATCTGGGGAGCAGGCACCCAGACAGCCACTCTTCCCGAATACCCAGATGAAGCAAGACAAATGAAGCTGGAGGGCGCAGCGTTTACGAAAGCTGAAATAACTTCGAAGATTAGGAAAATGAGGAATGACGGGGCGCCAGGCCCAAACGACATTCCAGCCATGGTCTTCAAAACAGCTCAAACACTCTTCTCCACAGTCCTCACCCCCCTATTCAACTTCTCATATGCAACGGCAGTAATTCCACTCTCATGGACAGGATATCCTCTTCCCTATTCACAAGAAAGGTGACCACTCCGACCCCTCAAACTATAGGCTAGTGGCCCTGCTGGATGTTGAAGCCAAAGCTTTTGCCAAACTACTACTGAGAGATCTAGAGGATGGGTTAACAACAACGACATAGTCCCATTCTACCAGACCAGCTTCAGGAAAAATAGCGCAACAACAGATAACATCATGGTCCTGGCCTACCTCTCAAAACCTGCTGTGAAAGTCAGGCACCCGCCGCTGTTCTGCTGTTTCATTGATTACAGCATGACTTTTGATAGAGTCGACAGGGGCAGTACCTCCCAAGCTACTGATGGCCATCATATCTCTCCATGAGGAGACCTAGGTACAAGTCAAGATAAGCCCCACAGCTCTTTCAGCAAAAGTTGAAACCAACAACAGATTGAAGCAGGGTTGCGTCCTGGTCCCCCTACTATTCAACCTCTATACAGCAGATATGGGGGAAGCCCTGAAAGAGGCAAGTTTAGCTCCACCAAGACTGGGCAAGGGGAGAATGGCAATTCTACAGTACGCAGATGACACCGTAGTGATGGACCATACAAGGGTATGTCTCCAAAGAGCCCTTACAGAGCTGGGGAAGTACAACAAGGAAAATCACCTGACAGTTAATCAAGGTAAAACGAAGATAATGTTATTTGGCAGATACCCGCACAAAAAACAAGCGGTCTGGAAGATGGAAGACCCCCAAATTGGGACCACTGCAGCCTATAACTATCTATGAGTTTGGCTAAACGAGAGGGCAACATCGGCAGCTCATAAAAAACATCTAACTGCCATTTTTTCAATAAGACGACAGAGCCAACGCCTGACCAGCCCCACAGCCGAACCCATGCTGAAGGTCCTCAGGGCAAAATTACTTCCAGCCATCAACTACGGGCACCTGGCATTTCCAGGAGCTTTAGACAAACTTATAGCTGCAGCGCAGGTCATAGCCCACAAGATCGTACTGCAAGTATCCAGGAATGCTAGGAGCAAGAGATTATGGCTGGAACTAGAGCTCGCCAGGCCGGAACTGGCCCTCCAGGAAGACCTAATAAAGAATTATATTGGAGTCCTTAAAGCACGGCATAAATCTCTAAAACATCATTTGGCAACAATCTTCAAAGAAGAGGTCTCCCCCTGGCACACCAAGCTGGTTAAAGCAATAGAGACCCTAAACATAGATCGAAACAGTCTGCCCCTAACAGAAATCCCGCATAAGGCCTGGCTGAACACCATGAGATGGCAGGTCCACTCCATTTCTTATGAAAAGGATCTAACTGCACTCCGACACAACACCTATACGAAGGCGCTGGACGAATCTTACACCCTGGGGAAAGTCCAACCATACCTAATGGAAGCATCAGGGGCCCAGGCCCATAAGAAAATCCTTTTTATGAGGCTAACGGCCCTAAGAATTTTGGACTTCAATCCTGCATGGACACGAACAGATGGAGCCGTTTCATGTCGCCGATGCAACTACCAACGGTAATCTTGGCTTTATTTACTGTGCTGTTCTCCAAAATTCATCAACGAACGACAGAGGCTGCTTCATCCCATTTTAAGAGCCCTTGGCATTAGAACCTGCAAGGAGGCATCAGATTGGTGCCTCTCGGAAACAAAAACACACCACCTTGCAAGAGCAGCAAAACTTGCAATTGGTCAAGCTCTAGGCGCTAGAGTATAAAGGACTCTCCATAAACTCTCAAAATCAGAGTTGATAAACACATCAACAAATGGTTTCTGCAAACACCAATGGGCAAAGAAGACCTCGCCCGCTACCTCAAGTGCTCTGTCTGGAACCCTGCTGCATTAAAATGAAGTACCCGGATAGAAAGACGAAAGGTCCCTGCAACACAAGATTGACTGTTGGAACGGGGTTTTTTAATCTCCCAGGAGGCACCAGGAGGGGGGTGGAATGGGTGGGTGGGCAAGGGGGGTGGGGTTCTAACTTTAGCTTTTTACTGTAATGATTTTAACTAATCGAATGGTCAATAATAAATCAATCAATCAATCAATCAAACAGTAAAATGACTTTAGGTTAGAAAAAAAACTTTTCAGACACAACTAAACATTCAGTGTAAAGTATAGGCACTGAGGAATAAGCTGAAAAGGGGCCCTTTTATTTGTATCCTACAAAACAGGAGCAGTGTTCTTGGAAATATTTGGAGAGTGTTCCAGAATTTTATTGCAGCACTTATCAAATTTTATTCAGAGCTTCAGAGATGTTTCCAGAAAGACAGATTTGTTGCTCCCGACAGATTGTTTGCTATATCTTTAAGGATCCTTCAAATTATATCAATAATTGATTGCAAGCCAACCTGTCATTATAAGCATCCACTGAAACACTTGCCAGATGTGGAGGAAAGATTTGCATTCTTCACAACTGGACATTGTTTTACCAATTTCTAAGTGAATTTAGTATTGTGTAAGGACAGATGTGTGGGTGAACTGAGAGTCTTAAATTGACAGCGCTTGATCACCACCAGATTTGAAGTTCCCACACTTCATTTAGAGGTGAGAGACCCACTACCTTTCCAATGGAGCACACTCAGTTAGCGCTGCCATTGAAAGGCCTTGAATGGTGGCCCATCTGACACATGTGTATGAATGTTGAAAAGCTCACCCTATATAGGGTGGTTATGTTATGTTATGTTATAAAATTTATAAAGCACATCTGTTACCCGTGGGTGTCCTGGCGCTAGGGTATGGTCCTCCTTCAGCTGAGTAGGTTGTCGTAGATACCTATTAGTGAGCAAATAGCCATGTTTTTAGTGCCCTCCTGAAACTGAGATGGTTAGAAGTGCCTCTAAGGTGTCGTGGTAACGCGTTCCAGGCCTTAGTAGCTCCAACCAAAAAGCTCCGGCCACCCCAATTCTTTTTTTTCGCTAGTACAGTTGTTGCCAGTTCGGCCTCAGCAGAGCGTAATGCTCTTCTGGGTGTGTACCAGCGAATGTGCTTGGTCAGGTATGAGGGTCCCTCACCCTGAAGTGACCTGTGCACAATGCACATGGCTTTAAACAAAATACGTTTTTTTACTGGAAGCCAGTGTAATTTTTTGATTTCGGGTGAGATGGCAGCGTACTTTGGAATCTCAGAGATGAGTCGAGCGGCTGCATTTTGATGTAACTGGAGCTTATTCAAGAGCCCTTCCCGAATATTTAGGTAAAGGCTATTTGAGTAGTCCAGTTTTGAGAGGGCAAGAGCTGATACCACTGTTCTTAAACTCTCTTTGGGAAGTAGGGGCAGAATTTTTTTGCAGGACTTTAAAGTAAATGAGGTGGCAGAAACCACCGCATTAACTTGATCTTTGTAGGATAGCTGGTTATCTAGCATTACCCCTAGGTTTTTAACTTTCCTGCTAGGTGGCGGAAGTGGTCCTAAGGAATCTGGCCACCATCCTGGGGGCCAAAAGTTAAGATCATTCCCAAAAAGAACCACCTCTGTTTTGCTGGAGTTCAACTTGAGGAAGTTTTGAGCCATCCACTTGCCAACCTCTGTCATACAGTCATTGAATCCAGAGCAGATGTTCTGTTGTCTTCCGGGAAGCAGAGACACCACAATCTGGGTATCATCGGCAGAGGAGGTAAGATGGAACCCAAAGGATTCTACCAGAGGGGCTAGCTGTTTGACATAAAAGTTAAAGAGTGTTGGACTGATGGAGGAGCCCTGCGGGACCCCACAAGGGAAGGAGAAGGATTTGGCAGAGAAGTCGCCTAGAGTAACCGTTTGTACTCTATCCTTCAAGAAGGAGTTGATCAGGTTCCAGGCCATGCCTCGGACTCCAATTTCCTTTAATCGGTCCATCAGCAACCCATGATGAACCGTATCAAAGGCCACTGATAGATCCAACATGATCAGTGCCGCTTTTCCTCCTTGATCAAGGGTGGCTCTGATCTCTTCCGGCGATTTAAAGAGAGCCGTTTTGGTGTTGTGTCCTGCTCGAAAGCCATATTGAGTAGGATCCAGTGCCCGACCTGCCTCCAGAAAATTGCTAAGTTGGGTATTCATGATTTTTTCCGTGATTTTGGCAGGAAACGGGAGCCTGGAAATAGGCCTAAAGTTGTTAGGATCATTATTATCGAGTTGAGGTTTTTTTAGAAGTGGGAGGATAGATGCTGTTTTCCAGTCTAAAGGGAAGTGTCCTTTTGTAAACATGGCATTGATTACAGATGCCAAATATTTTGTAACTGGTTCAGGTGCAAGTTTCAGCACAGATGCAGGACATGGATCCAGCGGGGATCCTGATCTGATTTTAGTCAGGGCATTCCCTACTTCAGGAGCTGAGATAGGGGCAAACTGGAGTAACTGGCTTGATAAAAAACTCTGATTATTCTGATCTAGCGTGCTCGGATGGGAATTTTTAGATACTTGTGAAAAGGTGGAAAATATTACATTGACCTTATCGAAAAGGTGGTTGGCTATCCTGTCGCAAAGCTCTTGAGAGAAGTTTAAAGGAGGGGGGACAGGATGACCCAGCATCATAACTGTTTTAAATATTTCTTTGGACGAATTTTTTGCCTCATTGATTTTAAGGGCAAAAAAATCTTGTTTCGTTTTGAACACCAGATTTTTATATTCTGTAAGGCATTCTTTATATAGTGTTTTCTCTACTTCATCATAGTTCCTTCTCCAGTTTCTTTCAAGCATTTTACAACAGAGTTTTGTTTCCCTGAAAGCCTGCAAATACCATGGGGACGTTGGTCGTTTCCTAGTGTTCCTGCTTTTTCTTAGGGGGGCCAGTTTGTTACTGGCGGCTTCCAACCACTTAAAATAGCATTTGGCAGCTTCGTCTAAATTGGTGGGAGGGGTAGGAAGGGTGCCATGTAGCAAATTATTTAAATCCTGTTCCCTTACCTTATTCCAGGTGCGATATAGCCTATGTATCGTCTTACCCTGTATTGGATCGGAAGGAGGAGAAGTGACAGAAAATATCACTGCATTATGGTCTGACCAAATACCAGGATAGGTATCAGAAAAGTTAAGTTGTTCATTGTTGGAAAAGATTCCATCAAGAGTATGCCCTGCTTTGTGTGTGGGTACCAGGACCAACTGTTTCAGATCAATTGAATTCATTATATCAATTAGTGTACTAGTGTCTGGGTCTCCCTCTTTTTCTAAATGAAAATTAAAATCCCCTAGGATCGTGTACGATCTTGATCCCAGTTCATTTTCAACCCAGCTACTAGCTTGAGTGAAGAACTGAGATTTAGGGCCGGGAGGCCGATAGACTAAGGTCCCTTTTAAGGTGTTACGATGGGAGAGATAGAAACAGAATCCAGTGTTTCACATTCTGGCATTAGTGAACCCTGAAACATGGCGTTCAGAGATTCATGAAAAATTACTGCGAGCCCCCCTCCTTTCTTGTTTGCCCTATTGAGAGAGTGGCAACTATACCCAGGTGGTGTGGCCTTGACCAGATCTGGACCTGAGGCCTCGTTCGTCCAAGTCTCAGTAAAAAAAGCTATCTTAATATCTTCGTTTTCCAGGAGCTGCGCACATTCCAGACTGTTTTTGACTAGAGATCTAGTATTTTAACAGGAGGCATTTAAACGTCTTGTTTTCATGCTCTCCCCTGATTGTTTTATGCCAAAACTGTGTATTCATAGATGCGTGGTAGTGGTATAATAGTATTCTTGAACTACAGTTAGGGCAGAATATCTGGTCTATTCCGGGTAGTGTATTCGGGAATATACAGATGCATCCAGAGTTATGAAGCTTACTATTTAGTTCATGCAGCTGAAGGCTAGAATATGATCGCCGTGTCTCCGTCTTGCTTGTTGGGCCGACATTCGGGCTGGCGCTGGTTGCGGATCGGGCGCGGACGGGCGCAGACGGGCTGCGCGTTCGCTCCAGCTTATGGCTAAAATAGCCTGAAGGAGCGAACCACTAGACCGCTAACCAGCCTCCCTTCCGGTAATGGCGGTCAAACCCGGTGCGCGGACCCCCGAGGAGCAGGTCAGTATGCACACAAAGTTATTCACACAATGCAAAGGATTTAAAAAGGTTGTAAAAAGGTTAAAAATAACTTAAATGAAATTAAAATGAGGGTTTAAAAATTGCCTACTAGTGCGCTTGTTAGAAGTCAGCCCGGCTCAAGCCTCAGGTGACATTCATTTTTCCTTTTCACAACTATCTTGTAAGTTATTATAATGACAGTTAAGAAAAATACTCAATGGCCCTCACATGCACCAAAAAATCTCCTGGAAATCAGGGAATGATAGACATTGGGGATCTAGTTGGCAGAGGTTTGCACCCAGTCCAAGTAGGGCCCTCAATTCTAGTCATGGTAAACTAGATACACACTAAAAGATAACCTGTGCTCACCCTCTGGTAGTTTGGCACAGAGCAGTCAGGCTTATCTAACGAGGCAATATGTAAAGGATTTGTGCAACACAAACCGTAACACAATGAATACACCACAAAAAGACTCCACACAGGTTTAGAAGAATAGAGAATATTTATCTGTGTAAAACAGGACCAAAACTACAAAAATCCAATGAGTAGAAGTTGAGATAATGTTCCAAACACTTTGCTTAGTAGCGCTAAAAGGTTACTTGAGGTTGTGATGGACCGAGGTAAATCCAAAGTTCTTGCCGACCGGGATGGGGGGCCGGTTACCTACCAGATTAATGCAGAGTCTCTTGAAAAAAACACCTTGGATGGAGCAAAGCATCATCTGTGAGAGTCTGATGCGCCAGTTCAGATTGAGGCAATCGGGTCGATGAGTGAAAGTTGAGCCTTACAGTCTTGACCTCACTCGGTGCTGTGTTTAGTCAAATCTCACAGTCAGGTCCCACATGATCATTTGGCCGTGCAGTAATGTCTTCGGATTGGCACTAGGTTGGCGTCAAAGGGCACTGTGTCAGTTGCAATTTTGTAGCAAATCGTCGGCAGGACCCACTTCTGAGGCCCAGGACTGGAGGGGTACTCAGGCAAGGGTGGGACTCACAGATGGCAGAGTCCAGCAGCACCAGCAGAATTGTGAGAAGTCTTTTGTGTCCCTGAGACTTCGGGAAAAAGGAGGCAAGCCACCAAGCCCTTGGAGTCACTCTGGGTTCATGTTAAATGCATCCAGTCCTAGTCTTCATCAGGGCAGGGATCAGCAGGCAGCAGGGGAAGCTTGTGAGAGCAGTTCCTTGGAACAGTTATTCAAGCAGAGAGGCAATCCTTGTAACACAGCAGTCTTTTCTCCTGGCCGAGTTCTTCCCAGATCCAGTAGTTGACTGATTTGGTAGGGTGAGAGACCCAGTACTCATACACAAATGTGCCTTTGAAATGGGGTTGACTTCAAAGTAGCTCCATGAAGTGCACAGGTCCATTTTCACCCCAGCCCTGTCTGTGGGGGGAGTAATCTGCCCTTTGTGTGGGGACAGGACTGAGTCTATTCAGATGTCAGGTCCCACTCCCCTTTCCTGCCCAGGAAAAGTTGTCAGAATGCATATGAATACAGATAAGCCCTCTGACATACCCTCCCTTCTTTTGTTTGAGGCTGTCTAGAGGGAATGCACAAGGTGTAGCTGTCACTCAGCTCAGACGTACATTGGAGACAGGCTGCAGGCACACAGTACTAAGCTAAGAGCAGAGAAATGTCCACTTTCTAAAAGTTAATTACAAAAACGGTGAGTTGAAGTGCACTCCTTTTCGTCAATGTTTCATCAGTTTGATCATTTGATGCGTGCATCCCGGTAACGTGGTCCGCCCTACGGCCACGTGGGTAAAAATAGCATCTAATTATTTGGGAACATGTTATCGCTCCCATGCCGGAAGCACTGCTATTGCATCACAAAAATTATGCCACAATTAATTCCATTAAATCATTTTATTCAAGTTATTCCAGTCTTTTCATTTGCCTTTTCAGTTCGTTTTGTCACATGAAATCCATTTTATGTATAAAAATCTGATGCTGTAGGTATGCCCATCCAGGCCTTTTCTCTAAAGCAGGACATATACATATTTCATCCTCAGTAGTGTGTCATTCCCAATGCATTTCGGGCTGCTTCATCGCCCTTCGTCAGGGGTTCTCTACAAATATAAACAACAAATTTAGACGGTATGTTTAGACTTTTAAAACATGTTGCATACTAAACTAGTGAATTGCTCATTATATATGCATTTTAAATGCCTCGATCGGCGTTCTCCCTCTAACAACAACCAACGTAAGACCAAGAGACAATACCACCCCGTCCTTCTCTATCTCAATCCCATGTTGTAGACCATATAGGAATGTCACCCCACTGCCTCAATGCTCAAAATAACCCATACACCTTAAACCAAACCTCATGGAGACACTCCCGTACCTGTGATGCATGTCCGTTCCCGATCTCATTTCTCCTTTTTCAAAAAACGCCTATCAACTGGATTTCATGTGACAAAACGAATTGAAAAGGCAAACGAAAAGACTGAAATAACTTGAATAAAATGATTTAATGGAATTATTGTGGCATAATTTTTTGAGATGCAATAGCAATGCTTCCGGCATGGGAGCGATAACACATTCCCAAATAATTAGACACTTTCTAAAAGTGGCATTTCTAAAATAGTAATGTCAAATCCAACCTTATCACTCAAGAGGATTTATCATTACCATTCCAGATATATGAAACATGATTTAGCTATTCCTTTCTAATCAGGAATTACAGCCTAAAAGTGTTTAAGGAATTCCTAGAGCTAGCCTTTGAGAGGAGTAAGCCTCACAGTAGTGAAAAATGAATGTAAATGGTTATCACTACCTGTCAGGCTTCGGCGCTAATCCAGCGTTTGCCGCGACTCTGACGCTCCAAGCGTCGCGCGGGTGGTGGTGGGTATGAAACTACAATACCCATCACCCCTAGCGAATGCGCGAACGCACTTCCTGAGGCGGTAAAAAAGCCTCGTACACGGAAGGCCAGGGGCTTGTCAATCAAGTCCTATCTGGCGTTCGGCGAGGTAACGGACATCGCGTGATCTTCACCCGGCATTTTCTCTGCCTCGAGAGCCGCGTCCTGGCTCTATCACACGGATTCCCGCAAAAATTGACTTCACGCTCGTGGGCGCTCCGCAAGGACCATTGAACCCGTGTGTGCTTTCCTTTGACCCCGCCGCGACTGGAGACATTGCCAGCGCCTCCTCCTGTGAAATCCCAAAGTGCGCCTTCCCTTGACCCCGCCGCGTCCGGAGACATTGCCAGCGCCTCTACTCTCCTCGTGGACCTCCTAGCTCCCGCATCACCTTTCTTCCCGCTTGGAGCCGACTGAAAGGCTCGGAGAGTGCCCGGAAGAAGAAGAAGACTGCAAGTTCCTCCTGTGTCCTGTCCCTGCGCTTGGAGCAGCTTGAAAGGCTCGGAGAGCGGCCCAGCCTCTACTACGTGGTGACCTCAGCTGGGGGAAGACAATCTACATCTCCTCTCCTGTGACTGCTGGTTCGTGAGTACCTGTCTGAGAGCACCTCTGTAGTGGTTGAGACTGCAAAGCGCGATACAGAAACAGCCTGAGTGAGTGTGCTGGAGATACCCCCATATGTGCTTGTGTTATCCCTAGAGGTATGGGTAAAGGGTTCCCTTAGCTCAACCTGTTCCTTCTCTCTCAACAGGAGTAGGCACCCTGAGTGAAGGTGTCGTGTAGTCGTCTCAGTCCCTCCCCTGTTTTCTTTCTTCCCTTGTTTTTCCCCAGGGGTGGTGTTGCTTATGGAGGGGTTCTGTAATCCTCGTGAGTAATACCGTTCTTGGGGAGAAGGGACACTAGCGTCTTGGATCGCTCCTGCTGTATCCGGCTGCTAAGGTTAGTGAGCATCCTGTTTGCCCTCTGACACTACCACGACATGTGAAACTTAAATGTACAGTTCCCTGCCCATAGTGCTACCTAAGGCCTATCTTAGGGGTACCCGCTGTGTAACAAAAGGGGAGTTTAAGGCTTGGCAAGTGGTTTCAAATGGCAAGTCAAAGTGTCAGTAAACTGCACTCAGAGGCCTTGCAATGGAATACCTGAGATTGGTTTGAAAGGTTACTTGTGTGCGTGGCACAACTTGTGCTGCAGGTCCACTAGTAGCATTTAGTTTAAAGTGCTCAGAGTCCTAAGGCCAACAGAAAGATACAGAAAAAATTGAGTTAAGCAGGAAACAGAGGGGGATATTCTCAAGAATGTGTGAAAACCATTGCAAATTTAGCTTAGCGCAACTTTGCATATCGCAGTCCATCACAGGAAAACAACGTTGTGTCAACATAGCATTCTCAACCTGGCGGCACCATGCGATAGTAACACGATAACGTGTCAAATCACTGCATTAAACACAACGCCACGCCACCAAAATGCGAAACACCAACGCAAAAAATGTAGTGATGAGGGCAACCACGATAAAAAAATCAGCAAAACCAGCAACAGGCATGCAATTCCTACTCATCATGCGGGAAAATGCGCTATAAAAGCAACTTTAAAAAAAAGGGAGAAAAAAAGAAACTGCGTAGCACCATGGATGCTTCCGGACCGAGTGCAGAGGCCAACGCGAACCCCACAAGCCCCACAGACTACCACCAAGAAACCTTGGGGTCGGGGAAGGCCCAGGAGAAGAGGAAGAGGAAGACGGGGTGCAGTCCGCAGGAAAACCTGATCAGCGTCACGGAGGTGACAGAACACCACCATCCACTGAACGTCAACATGACAAACGTGAATGCAGTCGGAGTGTCGAGGAGGCCTATGGAGGAGGACAAGAGGCGCTGGCACGATATGAAAAGCCAAACCAAGTACAAACTCGCTGCCAGCAGGAAGGCAGCAAAGGCGACAGGGGGTGGGAGTCCTGCGCCAGAGGAGGAGCTGGAGGAAATGGAGGCCACAGTCATCAGGGTGGAGATGGCTCAAGGAGTTGGGAGTCCGCACACAGCTCAATAGGAACTGCACAACATCCACCAGGTGAGTAACGACCAGGCGCAGGGGGGACAGGGGGAGATGGGCACAAAGGCACACATGTACAAACATGTGCAGCACACTGCACAACCACAATGACCTTGGAACATGTCCCTGATCCCCGTGGCACACTGCAACACACACACTTAGCAATAATAGCACATCCGACGACAATGTGGTACACAGTGCAACACCGACACTGCAGAACAGAGTACACAACTGGGTCCGCTCATGCGCAGAAACAGGCCAATCACATGTAACATAGCAGGAAACTGCGAGATGAAAACGCACGTGTACAACCTCACCTACGTCATGTACTTCAAATGTCCACTGTTCCGCATCAAATATACAGCACCTCCTCCCAAACAGTCACAATGTACATTGTGTTACAATCTGCATGTAAACCAGAATAATGCGCCAACACACATGTCAACACAATGTCAACATGCATCTCCCCTTCACATTGCAGAGGGACAAACAACAACTCCAGAAGAGCAGACCAGACTACTCATCAGTGATGCTGGAGAGGACCACCACACCTTCGACACTGACGCCCTACAACAGCCCATGGACATCTTAGGCAACCCACCCAAAGGAGCAGTGCAGCCAAGCCACATAGAGAAAACACCAACCCCTGCACAGACCAAACAGCAGTAAGCACCCGCCTCCACGTCTGGCTCCCAACACTCCACCTCGGCACACATTGCATTCCAACGCCATGTGTCAGAATGCCAAAAGGACGTGGCCGAACAGGTGAGGGTGGGGTCAGAGCACATGGAAGCCGAACTAGATCACACACGTGGGTGTTCAAGTCCCACCAGGGACCACCTACAATCCACAAAGTAGACCCACGCCTCGACAGAGACACATACATACTTCCTGCAATGAACCATGCACAGAGCCCAGGAATCATCATACACACCCCCACGCTGGACCTCCGTATGACGGCCCAGTCCACTCCTCCCATGCATTGAGCAGGTGACGACGAAGCTGCATGTCCAAGGTCTTACCCACTGCCAAAGGTGACATGGTTGCACACACTGTACACAGCACAATGTAATGTTGTAGGCCCAGGGACCCTCATGCATACATCATGACCACACGGACACACTGAGATAGTTTGTGGAACTGTCTACGGGCACAAGCGCCCTGCTTCTTTATTGGCATTGTCACATGTACAGTGACGCCTGTTCTGGATGTGTGTGGGGTGAGTGTAAGCCAGCCCGCAAGGAGCTGCTGGTGCTGGCAACAAGTCAAACAGTGAACACTATGGATAGTAAAACAGTGAACACCAGCATTACAGAGACTACTGCGGAGCATCATGTTGGTAGCCGGAGCAAGTACATAGGTCAACCAACATGCAAACAGATGTGTCCGTGAGTTGCAGTGCACCGATTTTGGGGCACTAGAGCTGAGCTCGCTCATGTGAAGAAAATGTCTAGGATTGTATCCCTTTGGAAAATACCTGATGCAGCTGCAGGGGGGTGTGTTACACCTGCATCATCTTCCTCATCATCGTCCCAGATCTCCCACACTGCCTGAGGTGACCTCGCTGCGAGAGCTACCCACAGCACACAACTCAATCAGACATGGCCCATGAGTCGTGGTGCTCTGTGTCAGTGGCACCTTGAGTGTTGACCAGGGTATCAGGCAAATGATGGCATCCACGACGGTGAGACCAACTCTGATAGTCTGGCAGTAAGACACTTACGACTCTGGCTTTTGTCATCTGGAGGTGGTCCTGGCAGTGGTGGCGTGTGCCTCCTGCGGTGATGAGACGTCCGGGCAGGTCAGGACTCAAATTGATGTGTGAGCCCTGGTGGACCGCTGTTGAGGCTGGAGGCAGCGGACATCGCAGGGCCACAGACACATGGTGTGGAGGACACAAGGCCACCGTCTCAGAGGACATCCAATATCTCAGCAGACAGGGTCCCTGACTTGAGCTGCACAGAGTTAGTGGCCCCGGATGCACTGGGACCGGAACAGGCAAACCCGCAAGGGATGGTGACTTTTGGTGCACTGAGATCGGGCCACGTGAGTTGAGCGGGTCCTCATCGATGTCCAAGGTGAACGAGGCATAGGGTTGCAGGCGACAGTGGAAGATGTCATCCAGGGCTTGATGCAGAGGGTACAAGCTGTCTGCTACTGCCTCGTTTGCACCACAAAGTCTGTATCACAGACATGATGATGATGACAATCCCAATGCCATAGACCCATTCGCTACCACAGTTCACCCAGGAGTGCCCATGGATGTTTTGGAATGGACTTAGTGGCACAAGAGCTGAGCGGGTGGTCAGTCAGGGACGATGCTGTGTCCTGCCTGCTATGGACTGGATTGTATTGGTGGGAGGTCTGCTGGACCGCATTGTAGGCCAGAGGCAGTGGTCCACATGGGCCCATAGCCACGTGTCGTTGGGATGACATGCAGAGTTGCTGCCACCTGATCAAAGGGTGTACAATGAAATAAGGCTTCCATGCATGTATGGCCTCGGACATCATGAAATCAAGACACATTTACATATGTGTGACCTACTTCACCGCAGTGTAGACCCGAGGCAGCTGTCAGCAGGGGCACACAGCCATGTGTCGTTGACCCGCTATGCACAGAGTTAGTGACACCAGGGCAGTTGTTGGCAGTGTTCGATCACCCCCGTAACGATGATCCTTTTCTCCTTCGTACTGAACTGCATCTTCCTCTTACACCTCTCCCTGCATGCAATGATATGAACCGTAGTTTGGTGGCAGCAGTAGAGTACGTCAACGAGAAAGGAGTAAACGGACCTGTGTCGCAGAGGCCTTGATGGTCTGAGGAGGCTGTCATGATCATGGGCCTCGGTCTTGGAGCTTGCGCCAGCACGTGGTGGGCCCTCTTTAACACACGCCCGTGTTGGCAAGTGAGCAGTGTGGCCTGGCTGTGCAGGGGCAGGCCTGATGGGTCCGGGGTCCAGCGGCCCGGGGTACAGCATGCGCACAGGATCGCAGGCAACTCCGCTCACGACGACGGCATCGGCCTCGTGGTGGGGTGAGAGGCGGAGCCCTGGCAGAGATTTTGGGCATTCTGGAAGAGGACCACGCCCAGGGCTACGTGCTTTTTATTCACACTCTTACGCTGGCCTGGCATATGCCAGATGTGAGGGGGTGGGCCCGGGGGTGCAATATAAAGCTCCTTCCTTACCGAATGCCGGAAAAAGAACCATCATTCCTGCAACACCGTTTTTTCTTCCTGAGCAGAGTCGTGATTATCCCTGCACTTCCTCTATCCATGAACATCGTTCAGCCTTCCTCACCACGCTGGTTTTCTTTTTCCCTGTCACACCCCACTTTCCCCCACCCGTGCTTCTGGTGTTATAACTAAATTGGGCTCTAAGCACACCACTCTCTAACCCTATCCTTAGCGGATCGGTTGAGGTGAAAATTAGCTCCAGAAAGTCCGGGCTAAGAAACGGGTGAGGTGACGGGTAGAGTAACGCCTACATGCACTGAATTACCCTGATACTGACGGCCCGCTGTTTCCTCTTTTTATGAGCCTTCGGGAGGATCCAACCATGGCAGAAGAAGCTAGGCAGACGCCCTTGAGCTCCAGCTCAGAGGAAGATGACGACAAGCAGCGTTACCCCAGTACATCTCCACGGATAGGACAGGATACCTTCCCCATAGCCAAACCAAAGAGTGACCTTCCTGACAATAAAACCTTCTCACGTGGAAAATATATTCAGCCTCCGCGTCTGTATATCCGACCCACCCACCCACACTGGGCCAACCCACTCCTCACACGCTTGCAGGGTAGGACGTAACAGGCTACATTTCCGCAAATTCCCCCACTGGCTGGGGTGACATGGTTGTGTCCACTGTCCACTACACTCCAAACACAAGTGGTGTATGTTGCCATGGATTTGGGGGTGTTCTGCATACTGCAGTCTGTCCAGCACATCTCCGCCAAACTTGGCATTGTGTACTTTCCCATTCATGGGTCACTTGCCTCCTTCACACATGCCTGGTTTCCACCTCTCCCCACATTTCGCTATTGTGTGGCTGGGGTGCCATGACATTGATGGCTCATGTTCACGGCTAGCCTAGGTTACCATGGTAAGTTGTGCTGTCGAGTCTGGTGGGTGGGCATGTTGTTTGGCAAGTTGTATGTGAATTTGTGACGTGTGCATTGCCAGAGTTGTAAGTTGCATGGTTGTGGAGTTGAGGTGTGTGGGGTGTTCATTTGGTACTTGCCAACGGTCTGTACATTTCCATTCCATTGGTGCCATCCTGGAAGAAATGGTTGATGTAGGACTGTCGGAAGTTGTAGGTCTCATGCACACTGCCTGGGTAGTTGGCGACGACATTGGTGACAATTCCACAGTGTTCTGATGTTGCCTGCACATTGATGGGAGACGTGTGCTTTCTGTTGTGGTAATTGTGTGCTGTGTCACCAGAGGGCACAGGTAGGACATGTGTGCTGTTGATTGCCCCCAACATGTGCGTGCATCCAACTATGGCGTATGGTCCTTGCTTGGTCTCCAGCGGATCCTGCGCGTGGTGGTGGACGTATAGATACTGGAGTACCAGGCTGATGAAGGCATCCATGACAGGTGTGAGGGACTTGGATGTGGCTGGCTGTGATATTCCTCCGACTCTGGCGGGTGTTAGTTGGGAGGCACCAGTGGCCAACAGGTGCAGCACAGCCAGCAGCTTTGTGTGGGGTGGGATGTTGGTTGTCCGCTGTGTTGGTGCCGTCAGCCTGTTGGGCGATGATGGTCAGGATGCGCAGGATGGTTGTCCTTTTGAGTCTGTAGTGGGCAATGACATTGTCAGGTGTTGGGTCTGTGAGGCGGTGAGTATTGTGGCCCTGTTGGGGCTCCGAGCTGCATGATCAGTGGATCCATGGCGCCTTTTGAACTTCAGGTGTGGCTGTGGTCTGGGCTCCCTTTTCTGTTGCCAGTTGTCGTTCGACTTTGCACCAGGTCAGAGCAGGTGTTAGTTTCCTGCTGCTAACGAGCCATATTGCCTGTTTTGTGTTCTTATTGCAGATCTGGCTGGTCGTTGTGAATGTTGAGAAGTGGTGTTGTCGCGGGTTTTTGCGTGGGAACCCCTACTCTGCATCTCATTAGCGATAGTTGCCGGTGTCATCTGTGGCGATGTTTTTTGAGGATGCTATTGCCGGAACTCGGGTGATATTGGCTGTTTGCACCTGCTTGTGAATTGGTTGGTAATTTTATCGCGACTTTGGCTCCGATAAAGTGACGTTAACTCGGCAATATCTCCTTGACAATATGCCCCAAAGTAGGGAGAAGACCACCCGAAGGATGACAGGTCTAACAGGGATATTAATACATCTTATTCTGCAAGAAAGAAACCCCTGCTTTGAGGTTTTAATTCTGTAGCCAAAAGAATGTTGACCATAACATGACGGACCACCCAGTACCACATGCATTTTGACAAAAATCCTCTCCTGGGTCAGTGACAGCACTTTCATCAAAAATGTCCTTCCAGAATGGCAGGGAACTGTAGGTAAAGAGGCAGTCTGCCGCGAATCAGTTATATGCCAACCCAGTCACTCAGCACAGCCTACTTTAAATAACTTGCTACAGCTCTACATGCTTGAAACTATTCTCTTTGGGATGTTTCTAGAAATAATTGCATTGTGTAAATCATACTTACACTAACAAAATAGACTTCTTTAAAAGTGCAAAACTGTCGCGCTGTGCCCATGACGAGACTATCTCGTCATGAAACCCGCCCACTAATGTAACGCCCAGCACAGGAGGGGGAAAGGGCGTGGCACAGAAGGGGTTAACGCAGTCCTTCACGGAGTCTCTGCTTGAACTGCAGAAAGCACAGTTCAGAAACTATAAGTATGGATTCTCTCTGTTTATAATCTTTGCTGCCTGCAGCTCAAGCCATAACTTGGATACATTTCAACTTAAATGTAAATGCTTTGAACACTGTAAACATACAAAATAAAGAGTCAACCCTGCGCCGAGCCAGCACAGCTTTTCAGAATAAAGCCCATGCTTTCTTATGTGGTTTCTCTTCTGGTGATCTGGTGGTAAAATGTCAGTGTCAGAATATTATCTAACTTATTGCATACTAAACCTCATTTTCAAAAGCATTGGTGTTAGTAATAGAAAATCTACACTCAATGTGACAATATTTTTGTTCTCATTATATATATAATATATTATGAATATCAGACAATATTTATGTGTACAATATTCCCACATACTGGTTCACCAATTGAGCATAGCTGGAACAAATGTTCCTAGTGGCCATGTAGAAATAAGATGCCTAGGGTATCGATTTTGCCAGTTTCTTCAACATGCTTTGTGGAGGGTGGAGAGAACTTGAATGTAGATCTCTACTTCACCGGTAGCCAGTGAAGGGCTTGTGCTTAAGGCTTATTACATTCTTACAACTCTGCAATCAATAGGCGGACCATCATTGCACTTTTACCTGTTCCATGGAAAATGGTGACAGAGGCAGTGTGTCTCTCCTAGGCAGGACAATGCCAACTCTACAATGTCACTGAAAATGCCATGTTACTCTGAAGACACTGAAAGCATTCAAGAATCAGTCGCTGCATGTGCACTGCAGGAGGCTAACGTCAATGCAAATGGCACCAGCAATGCATGCATTGAAGGTGAGTTTCTGGGAGGTAGTACATCGTAGTGGGTGTTTATAAATGTTTCAGTAATGTGATTTAATGCTGTATATTATGGGCTCAATTCACAAAGGTAAACTTAGACATGAAGTCTGTCAGGCTGTCAGTAGCACAAGAAAATATACAAAGCCACTAACCTTACTCCCGAGACCAGCAGAGACGATGGTAGTCGATCATTCCCCCAAATTCCCTTGAACGTAACCCCCAGCAGTGGAAAAGAAACCCTCCTGTGTGAGGTCGTGCCCAGGGGAAAAAGGAAAGGGGATAAAATAACAAAAACGCTGCAGGTCCTCTGGTCTCTTCAGGGTCTGGTCTGGGAGACTGTAAAATACCCGTATAGATGTAATCCTGCAGGACAGGAGAGAGAAAAAGGCACAACAGATGTATGGGAGCTCACACTACTACTTGAAGGTATAATTACTCATCGTTACACCTACCCACCAGAAGTGCAGCAGCTACTCCACTAAATCACCACTGTATAGGAACCTGGTGCAGGATAACGCATTCCTCAATAACAATGGGGTGGATTACAAAAATGTGGTAATACAAACTACCTAAAGGATTCCACCAAGGCACACCATCTGCGACCTCTGACCCTTTATACCAGGCAGGTCGCTCCCCTCACCGCCACGCAGCCCCCTGTGTGACCGCTATCCGCTGCTGCATTGTTTCTGCCTGCGTTCGAGTGCCAGTGTCCTCCTTCTCTTCTGTTCCCACGAGTGAGTGCCTGCATCGCCCCCATTGTACCTGTGCCTTGTTGCTGCCTGGAATTGTTCCTACTTCTCTTCTGTTCCCACGAGTGAGTGCCTGTAATCGCCCCCATTGTACCCGTGTCCTTTGCTGCCTTGAATTGTTCCCCTCTCCTTTTTTGCCCAGATTGTGATCCTTTTTGTCTTCTGTTCCCCTGTGCACCGCGTCTCCCCCTCGCCGCCCGTTTCCCGCCACCGCGTCCGTAGCTCCGCCCCCTCACACCCCATTGGCCGCCCCACTCCCACCTCCCTGGAGGCGGGAAGGCGCGCCTAAGGCAAGCCCGTCTGCGCCCGTCCGCGCCTGGCCCGCGCCCAGCACCATACCCCCTGGCCCCCTCAGATGCCAGCCCACCCGCAAGTCCTACAACGCCGCCACTCTCATCGCACTCAACACCGGCCAAGCCGAGCACCAGCAGCAACCACCTGAAGTGCATCCTGCTCAACACCCGCTCCGTCCACGGACACGCCGTGGAACTCTGGAACCTGCTCGACACCACATCTCCAGATGTCGCCTTCTTCACGGAAACATGGATGAACGCCTCCTCAGCACCCGACATCGCCATCGCCATCCCGGACGGATACAAGATCGCCCGGAGGGACCGCATCAACCAGACAGGAGGAGGCCTCGTCATCGTCCACAAGAACACCATCCGCATCACGACCAACTCCGACGATACCCTCACAGCCGCTGAACATCTTCACTTCCAGATACACACCGACCCCAAGACCACACTCGGAGGCACCCTCATCTACAGACCCCCAGGACCCCGCACTCAATTCAGCGAAGACATCGCAGACTTCATCAGCCCACACGCCCTCCCCTCGGCTGACTACATCCTCCTAGGGGACCTCAACTTCCACCTGGAGAACAACAACGACAACAACACCACCACCCTGCTGGACAACCTCGCCAACCTCGGACTCAAGCAACTGGTGAACTCCCCCACCCACTACGCCGGACACACGCTTGATCCAGTCTTCTCCTCCAGCAAGTACATCTCCTTCAGCCACACCACGACTCACCACCACCTGCAACAGGCTCCCCGCAGGAGCTGGAACAAGATCACCACCGACCAGCTCACCACATCACTGAGCCAGAACCCTCCCACCAGCTCAATGGACCCCAACCAAGCAGCTAACAACCTCACACAGTGGATCACCAACTGCGCTGACGACCTCGCACCTCTGAAAAACCACCCCAGCAGGCCCTGCAGCAAGAAAGCCTCCTGGTTCAATGACGACCTCAAAAACTCCAAGAAGAACTGCTGTACCTTCGAGAAAGCCTGGCGAAAAAAACCCGACTACAGACAACATGACCGCCCTCAAGCACGCCTCCCACAAACACCACCAGCTGATCCACACCACCAAGAGGACAGCATTCAAGGAACGACTAGACAACAATGCACACAACAGCAAGGAACTCTTCAGCATCGTCAAAGAGCTCTCCAACCCCAGCGCCGGAAACAACAACATCACTCCCTCACAAGACCTCTGCGACTCACTCGCCTCGTTCTTTCACCGCAAGATCGCCGAAATACACAACAGCTTCGGTGCACAGACCACGCACCCAACCACCGAACCGATGACCCCCACCACCACCCTCCGCGCCTGGACCCCGGTCAGCACCGAAGACACCATCCACACGATGAACACCATCCACTCCGGATCACCAACCGACCCATGCCCCCACCAAGTCTTCAACAAGGCCGACTCCGTCATCGCACCCCAACTCCGGGACATCATCAACTGCTCCTTCAACACCGCCACCTTCCCGGAGAGCTGGAAGCACGCCGAACTCAGCGCCCTCCTGAAGAAGCCATCAGCAGACCCCTCCGACCTCAAGAACTACCGCCCCATCTCGCTCCTGCCTTTTCCTGCCAAAGTCATCGAGAAGACCGTCAACAGACAGCTTGCCGCCTTCCTCGAGACAAACGGATCCCTCGACCACTCGCAGTCCGGCTTCCGAGCCAACCACAGCACCGAGACCGCCCTCATCGCAGCCACTGACGACATCCGAGCCCTGCTCGACAACGGGGAAACAGCTGCCCTCATCCTCCTGGACCTCTCCGCAGCGTTCGATATTGTCTGCCACCGCACCCTAGTACAGCGCCTCAGCAACATCGGAATCCAAGAGAGGGCACTAGATTGGATCATCTCGTTCCTCGCCGGAAGAACAAAGAGAGTCCGCCTCCACCCGTTCAGATCCGAGGCCACCGAAGTCATCTGCGGCGTCCCGCAAGGATCATCACTCAGCCCCACCCTCTTCAACGCCTACATGAGCCCCCCCACAGCCATCGCACGCCAACACAGCCTCAACATCATCTCCTACGCCAACGACACTCAGCTGATCCTCTCCCTCACCAACGACCCAGCCACCACCAGAACCAACCTACACGAAGGGATGAAAGACGTAGCCGAGTGGATGATGAAAAACCGCCTGAAACTGAACTCAGACAAGACGGAAGTCCTCATCCTGGGATCATCACCCTCTGCCTGGGATGACTCCTGGGGCCCCCCGCCCTGGGCAGCGCACCCAAACCTACGGACCACGCACGCAACCTGGGCTTCATCCTGGACTCCTCCCTCTCGATGACCAGACAAGTCAACGCCGTCTCATCATCATGTTTCAACATCCTACGCATGCTCCGAAAGATCTTCCGATGGATCCCCACCGAAACCAGAAAGACGGTCACCCAGGCTCTCGTCACCAGCCGACTGGACTACGGAAACACCCTCTACACCGGAACCACAGCCAAACTACAGAAAAGACTCCAACGCATCCAGAACGCCTCCGCACGACTCGTCCTTGACATCCCCCGACACAGCCACATCTCCGGACACCTGAGAGACCTGCACTGGCTCCCCGTCAGCAAGAGAATCACGTTCCGACTCCTCACCCACGCACACCAGGCCCTCCACGACCTGGGCCCCAGATACCTCAACAACCACCTGACCTTCTACACTCCCACACGCCAGCTACGATCCACCAGCCACGCCCTCGCCACCGTTCCACGCATCCGAAGAGCCACCATGGGAGGAAGATCCTTCTCCTACCTGGCAGCCAAGACTTGGAACTCCATCCCCATCCACCTACGCCTGACCCAAGACCACCTCTCCTTCAGGAAGCAACTCAAGACCTGGCTGTTCAAGCAGTAGCGGACCCCCCTCCCCCTAGCGCCTTGAGACCCTCCGGGAGAGTAGCGCGCTTTACAAATGTCTTGATTGAACGCTTGACCATCTAGAGATACTCCTACGATCCCTAATGAGTCCACAGTGATTTCTCCTGATAATTCGAAATCGAAATTACAGGAGGTAGTCAAGAAGGCAGATGCGTGTTAGTAATTATTCTTAGCTAAACACTGCACTCTCGTGCTACAAAGCGGTAATGTCAGTCTCCGAAAAGCCAAACGATATAAATCATACAGCACTCCAAGTGTTAATGTGTGCAGGAATCTAGTCTTGTCCTCGTTCCCACAAATCCAATAAACAAAGGTAGACAGTGGCACCAGCGACCAAGAACAGCCAAAAAGGTCGCGGTGCTACAGAAACGCGCTCTGGCGTTTTTCCAAGCAATGCTGGGCAAAGAAATGTAACTTAACAAGAGTCGCGGTAGCGAGGAAAAATGCCCTGGCGTTTTTCCTTTGCGACTCCGAACAACTGACAGACAAGAGGAATCGGTACAGGAAGGAAGCGCAGCTGCTTTTCTTCCCGTAATAGCTGTACCGCTGATGGAACTGTTTCCAGGGCAATCCACGGTACTCCAATGCACGGGTATGCTGAACGGGAACAGAAACGGGCCTCGGGAAGACGCTGGAAACTATGCTGAAAAGGCTTCACGTTGGAATCCGGCGGGGAGCACCCTCCACCATCATGATAATTCTCCACAACGATTGTCAAGCTCCTTCCGCCTACGGAGGAGGTGCTTATATCTGGCCTGCCCTGTAACTCGCCCCACTGCCTGTTGGGAACTGTAGTTCATGGGGCCTTTTCGTGATTTAAACCCGGGAGCTAGCTTCTGTGTGTCACGGTGAACAGCCTGTTTGATTGTCTTCAGGTGGGTGATCGCTACAAGTCTAAGTTTAGACCTGAAATCTAAGGGCCCAATTCACAAAACTAAACTTAGACCCGAAGTCTAAGTTTAGAGCTGTTGTCTATTTTTACCTTTGTGAATTGGGCTGTTAGACTTCAAATCTAAACTTAGACTTCCGGTCTAAGTTTACCTTTGTGAATTGGGCTCCTAGTTGTATTGCATTGCCCTGTACTGATATTTTTGTAATGTTTCCTTTCCTCAATGATATGTACAGCACTTTCTGTTTGCTTCATACACTGATGTTGTAGTAAAGAGGAGCGAAGTGTGTCTGGATCCTCAGCACCATACCAAGTGCATGACTGAAAATAAATTGTTTGTCTTTAGCCTATATGTGAGATGCATTGCGAAGAGTGTGAATTTTGAATGATGTAGTAGAGGTATGACATAACTAGTGTTGCTGTGCATAACCAAAGAGTGTAGCACAAAGGGAGAGATTAGTGGCCAAGGGCCATGCAGGTACTTCACATCTTTAGGGTTGATAGTATCAAATGTAGGAGCTGTTGTTGATGTGCATCCCATTGGATCCTCTACGGTATATGTATTCCATGAAATAGCTTCAAAACCTGACTCATTGGAGGCATTGTTAAACTGCCAAGGGAGTTCACCTACGAGGGAAATAGACCCTTCGCAATGTAGGCACTGTTAATCTTCCAAAAGAGTGCTCTGGGGAGTCCACTTAGAAGTCACAGAAGACCAAAACATTTGAAAAACTGTCAATTCACCTAGAAGAACCATATGGATTTCACCTAAAAGTGATCTATAATTAACTGTGCTAGACCACCAAGATAGTTCTATAGTACGTCCACCAGGAAGCCCAAGAGCAAAAGCTCCAGCTCTGGGAGTGCTTGAAAACAAAGGTAAACCACTCACCACTCCCGGGGTCAGGGATGTAATCCCATAGGAGAGGTACAGATACTTTTCAGAAAATATTCCTGGGGGGATGCTGCCCTTCCTGTAGTCTCCAGAACAATTTTACCAGATGTTGGTGGTGCCTCTATACCTTTTGCGTTCAGAAGCAAAAGCTCTGTCCAGGGAGCACGGGTGGGTCTATAATGCATGGAGATTAAAGCACAAAACAAGAAAATATCAAGAGCAATCAACCTCACATAGAATGCTAGATCAATTATCTAAAAAACAAATCCACCCTCATCAATTTGTTGATATAAGAGATTCATTAGTTCAGTCATTGATTATGTGACATACGCAATTTCAAGATAACACATTTCAACAGAAAAATATACACAGAAAACACATTATATTTTGTGCTAGACTTTTTGTGAAAGGTGTGCCGTCACCAGTGAGTAAACAAGTGAAAAATTAAGAGGAATGAAACAATTATGAGTTCCAATATTTCAGGAGGAAAAACATATGTGAAAATGAATCTTAAAAAAAATCTGTATTTTGAAAAACCAGTCTTTGGACAATTGCCAAGAGAATGCCATGATAAACTTCAGAGAGTGCCTATGGTTTTTATGTTATTCTTTGTTATGCCCAAAGTCTCCTATTTCTCAGAGTAGAGGCAGAAACGTTGCCCTTGGAGGAGCTGTTGACACATTCTCAGTCTATCGAGTCCATCACAGTTCAGGGTCTCCTCAGGATGTTGAAATAGATTTAAGTAAATAATACAATTATTGGGGAACTTTATATTGTTGGTGCCTAAAACTAATATTTAAATGAAATCCATGTGTTTTAAAGTGAGTAGTGAAAAATCCTCTGGGTAGGATGACCACTGTGGGGAGAAGATTACTTTTTAAAGTGAAAAAACCCACAAAACAATAAGTGACAGATCAGAGAAGGACACCTTCGTGAGCTTAATTTGGAGAAAAGGTGTTCTACTTGAAGTTTTATAGTTTTGATTGCTTATGTGTCTGGCTTCCTTGTTTTAGTGCTTGGAGGAAGGTGGTTTTCCAAAAGAACACAGTGAATGTGTTTTTCCTGAAATCCTTGGTATGGTATTCCCCTAAACATTTTGCCTTCACGCCTCCTGTTTTGATGAATTGATTTTTGTTGTCTTTAGGATTTTACCACTGCTAATCATTGCTAAAGTGATTGTGCTCTCGCCATCTAACATGTTAACATTGGCTAACACTTAATTGGCATATGTAATTTACTTGTAAGTCCCTGGTAAATTGTACTCTATGTACCCAGGGTCTGTAAATTAAATGCTACTAGGTAGCCTGCAGGACTCATTCAGCAACCCACTGAATTAGCCTTTTAAAACATGTCTCCGGCCTCCCACTGCAGTCTGACAAAATAGCCTTTTGCCTAAACATTCTTTTTTAATAAATGCAACTCACCCCTAGACCCGAAAGGCTCGTAGAACAGGGTGCGTTTTATTAAAAAGTAGGACATGTGTATTTATGTTTTGCATGTCATGGTAGTGAAAAACTCCTAAAGGCATTTTACACTACTGTAAGGCCTATCTCTTCCATTGACTAACATGAGTTTACCTTATTGCATTTAATTAGTGACAAGGTTTGATTGGGAGCAAAAGGGAGATATGATGTTTAAACTCATATGAATTGTAACTTATAATCCTCTTTAATGGTAATGTTGGCTTTTCAGACACAAGTCTGAAAACACGCCTTCTGCCAGTATCCTGGGTCACATAAGTGTAAATGGCTCTACTGTTGGGGTTTGTGTATTCCTTCCAGACAGTGATACAAAAGGGGATTTGGTGTGGCCAAGAGGGGCCATCCTGCCAGGATGGATAAAGGCAACTCTGTACCCAGCCCCATTTACACTTCAAGCGGCTTTGCCTCCTGCACACTCAAAGGAACCTGACACTAGTCTTTTTTCTCCTCAAACTTTTTGGAGCCTTGACAGGGGAAGAAAATAACAAACCAGAACCAGATGTGGGGGTAAATGGGAATTTCCCCACATCAAAGGCTGGCACTAGGCCTAAATATTCGAGCTCCAGAGCCACTCTGCACTACACTCCGGGACCTGTGGCCATTACAGAAGGAGGACTGTCTTGTTCCAGGGAGGCTGCCCTGCTGCTATCAGAGGACTGCCCTGTTGTTTGAGGCTTGTCTTGTGACTTCAAGATTCAGCTGATTGACCTCCTGATCTGAGCTACAGGGATACAGCAAATTCTTGAGCCCTCCCTGCAACTGCCTGCTGACCTGCTGCAACAGGACTTGCGTGGACCTGCAAATAAACCTGCATGAGCCCTGCTGGTCTCTGCTTGAGTGAGTTGCAAGAGGTGCCTCCCCAGGTCCTTGACCCTTGGCTGACATCAGTTGAGCTCCTTCAGTAAAGAAAGGTGAAATCCTGAAGTTTTGGGCTCTTCCTGACCGCCAACATGTCCTCTGCAACGACTGCCAATGGGAAGCTCCACTAAACCGCACACATCGCGCTACAGTGACTGCCAGCAATGATTGGACTAGCGAGATCTGCACTTCACATTACAGCCATAACAGCCCGAGCTGATCGTCAACACAATGCTCTTTTTTCTAAATTGGTTTGGGCTTTTCTTGTGTTTTGTTGTAACTTTATTACTATTTGGGTGCTGTATAATTACACTTTTCCTCTAATTTAAACCTGACTGCTTTATCCCATGGCTACTACGGGGTTAAGCAGAGGTTGACTTAGTGACTTTTTGTTGTTTGCTCTGACAAGGATTGTAGTTGTTGCTTGAGTAGGACTTCCACCCCATTCAACCAATAACCCAATGATTTATAATATATAAGTTCAATTGAGGGCGGTCAGGAAAATAATGCACCTGTATTAAAGGCACAATGAGTTTGATACCTTAATAAATGCTGTGCAGGAGACCCTTTTGGACGGTGTTGCATTTAGGCTTCAACTCGAGATCTCCAGGCAATAAGTTTCCAAGAGTACTTATTGATTTATAAATATTCAACCTAGAAATTGCTCTTATAATAAATGTGCATTAGTGCCCCATGTGAGTTAATATAGTCAAATAATAAAAATTTGTATTGATAAATGTTTTAAACATTGCAAAAGAAATGTTGGATTCTGATACAAATAACGCAGTTAAATATTTTCTTCACTCCAAGTTCACATCATAAAATATTATTATGTGGTTTTATTTCAATTTCAAAGTTTCATTGGCCCTTCATAGTGCTTGCCACATCAGGAATGGAAACTGAGGTGTATGCACGTAAGCCAGGCAGAACCCTCCAGGCTAGTCAGGATAAGTTAGATACACACCTAGGATAACCTGTGCTCACCCTCTAGTAGACAATGTGTAAAGTATTTGTGCAACACACACACAGTAATGCAATGAATACACTACAGAAAGACTCCGCACAGGTTTAGAAAAATAGGGAATTTTTATCTGCATAAAATAAGAACAAAATGATAAAAAATCTAATCAGTGGATTGAGAGATATTTTTTTCAAATTAATCAAGGCAAACGCAGTGCTTTAAAATATATGAGTATTTTCAAAATACAGGTAATAGTGCAGTCTTAAAAGCAGGGGTGCTTCTCTTACAGTAGTTATGGTCCCACTGGGGGTTTGCTATTAGAATGTATTAAATGCAGGAACTATGGGGAACGAAGAAAAGCTGCAAGAACGACTAGGGTCTAAGTTACCCAAAGAAAAAAACACTGTTGCAATCCGCCCGGATCTGGTTACTCACAGGATACATTCAGAATTCCACTGCCAGCGTTGCTCATGGGCCTCAGGACACAGTTTCACACTGAGGCCCTTCGAACTGGAAGTTGGCACAGGCTTGACGGGCGTCACTCAGCACGCATGCGCAGCTGAAGGGGAATGCACTGAGGGATTCCCTTGGTGCGCTGTTGATTAAAGAAGCTGACCTGCGCTAATCATCGCGTCTCTGGGGGAAAGGCTGTCATGAGCAGGACGGGCCACCAAGCTGAGCCACTGCTAGGCCAAACATGGCACGCTGAGCTCAGCACAATAATTCCCCGCATGAGGAGATTTAGCTCTCCCAGAGTGGAGTGCTGGTATTTTTCAGGACGGTATGATGAGCTGCAAGCAAGCAGATCACAAGATCTTTGATATCACTGAGACTTCAGGGAGAATTGAGGGCAAGCCAGCAAGCCCTTGAAACCACTCTAAGATGCAGTCCATGGCCCTCTAGCAGGGCAGAGGTCAGCAGGAAGCAGGGCTGCTCAACAAAGGAGGGAAGCAGTTCCTTAGAACAGTCAGGCACCACAGAGTGGTAATCCTTCAGCGCAGCAGCCTTTACTCCAGCAGAGTTTCTTCCTGGTCCAGTAGAGTACTAATTTGATAGGACCAGAGCCTTAATACGTATACTTCAAAGTGCCTTTGATGCAGGTGGTGATTTCAAAAGAGCCTTCTGAAGTGCACAAGAATCTTTTTCAGCTCAACCCTGACTCCAGACTTCCAGTAGGAGGTACATCAGCCCTTTGTGTGGGGGCACAACACAACCTATTCAGATGTAAGTGTGAACCACCTCTCCCCATGAAGACTATCAGTATGCAGATAAATGCAGATGTACCCCCTATCACACCCAGCCATTCCTGTTTTGGGGGTGTCTAGAGAGTGTCTTTCCCGGAGCTGTCTCGTACTTTGTCCTTACCTGGAGAAAGCCTGGTGGTTGTGTTTGCCAGCTTGCAGGTGCTGGCCTAACAAGACGCCCTCTCGGTCTGGAGCTACGCGGGACACCTGCAACCTTGGTTGAAGTATTGTCTACAATGTGTCGCCCCCCGGTGCTACGCATTTCCAATAGGAGGTTATTGGCACATGGGGAGAGAGGAGGCGGAATTTAACGCCTGAAAAGGGAGACTCAAACTGACTTGTACCCCCCTGGGTAACTGCGCAGGAGTGGGGTTCACCAGCCAACAAGGATTGGGGCATCACCTGGTGTCTGAGAGGCCCATCACTGTATGGGTACTCATGGAGGACTTCAACTCCCAGCATGCAGCGGCCTAGGGAGTGGAGCGCGAGATGTCCTGCAACCTCAAAAATGGAGGAGAGGCAAGTAATCACCTGAGTGGGAGTGGCCACAGCAACAGCTATATTCCATCAGTCCCCCAGGACATTGTTTTAACCTTTGAAACGGGCACTGATGAAGCTAATTAAGCTAATCGCGTCTGACGGGCGTTTCAGGGTTGTTGCACACAGAGCGCCTAAAATCATTAAAGTCAGTTTGACGCCTATCCCGGAGCTGTCTCGTACTTTGTCCTTACCTGGAGGAAGCCTGGTGGTTGTGTTTGCCAGCTTGCAGGTGCTGGCCTAACGAGACGCCCTCTCGGTCTGGAGCTACGCGGGACACCTGCAACCTTGGTTGAAGTAGTGTCTAGAGAGTATGCACAAATTGTGACTGTCACCCAGCCCAGGCGTGTATTAGAGGCAGGCTGCAGGCAGGCAGAGCAAAGTTAAGAGCAGAGAAATGTCCACTTTCTAAAAGAGGCATTTCAAAAATGGTAATGTCAAATCCAACTTTACCACTAAAGAGGATTTATCATCATCATTCCAAAGATTTTAGGCATGACGTAGCTGCTCCTTTCCTATCAGGAATTGCAGCATAAATGGTACTTTAAGGAATCCCCAAAGCTAGCTTCTGGAAGGAGTAGGCCTCACAACAATGAAAATGAATGTAGCTGTTTGTCACTTCCAGGACATGTAAAACATAACATTTCCAGCCTTTTATTTACACAACACCCTGTCCTTAGGGTTACTTAGGGCCTGACTAGGGGTAACGTATGTGTAATAAAAGGGGAGTTGTAAGGTTTGGCAAGATTTTAAATGCCAAATCTAAGTGGCAGTAAACTATACACACAGGCCTTGCAAGGGGAGGCATGAGATTGGTTTGAAAGGCTACTTGCGTTGGTGGCAGAGCTAGTGCTGCAGACCCACTAGTAGTGTATAGTGTACAACCCTGGTTACATGGGGTACCACTTTACAAGGGACTTACAGATAAACTAAATATGCCAATCAAGTATACACCAATGTCACCATGTTTAGCGGAGGAGCGCATGCACTTTAAAACTGGTAAGTAGTGGTAAAGTGCTCAGAGTCCTATGGCCAACAAAAAGATGCAGTAAAAAGCAGGAGGCAAAAGGCAAAACTTTGGAGGATGACCACCCTGAGAATGTCAGGGTACATTTCTTAGTTGTGTCAGGCATAGTGAACATGTGCATTTGATAATTGTTTAGGCACTTTTAAGAAACATATATGTACCATCAGATTTACAAAGCCAATAATTATTCATCGATGCACATCCACCATTGTGTCACTCATAGTAGTTGTAGCAGCCCCTCTGAAAATCAATCACTGTTATTTTGCCACTCAATGGCCACTTGCCAGTTGCTATGTCACTCAATGCTTGCCTATCCATTACTGCTCATGTTATAGCTGCCATTTTAAGGTTTGACATTAGCCGAGATATTTGGATTTCAGTAGAATTATATGTACCAATGTACAGGAATTCCATTCAACCCTCTTTATCTAGTGGTAAGTTGTGCCAGTCACATTTTGCTTCTGCCCACTTCAGCATGGGGCCATGTGTCAGCCCACTTCAGCCATTGGTTCACTTCTGTGTGAGTGATAGCATTCTTCCAAAGCACAATGTTGTCACTCCACACAGAAAATAGTCCCCTTCAATGCCAGGGACTTGTGGGCAAATGTGTCTTTTTAAATCTTTTTTTTAAATTAGTGAGCAATCCGCCTGCACTTCCCAAAGGGGTTAGAGATCCTCCTGCAGGCAGGTGTAGTGAATGGCTGAACCCGCCTGCAAGGGGATGTCTGAGGGGTCAATGGCCTACCCTTTCACCCCTAAAGAGGGTTGCTTTCAGGAGGTGCACTGAAGTGTGTCACATTTTTGTGACACACTGTGAGTGCACCTACTAAGAGTCTGTTTGGGTCCTTCCCACTTCTAAAATAAGGCACACGTTCCGATGCAAATAAGGGAACACCCTCTCATGATAGTGCTGGTGCAATATGAGTGCCAGCACTATTAGAATTACAAAAGGGTCTGCACAAGTGTCTGCAGCACATTCTGTAATATCATTATGACCTTAGGGTGCACAAAGCGGTTGCACTTGCCCATTGCGCCGCCGGTTCACTATGTATTATACAGCACCTGGGTGTTCAGAATTTCCATTCCTGCCTGGTATCTCCACACACATAACCACATATTACAAGTTAAATCCGATAGAATGGGTAATAGATGCAAACGTGGATTTCCTGGGCAGTATTCCACTCCAAGGGCCAGATTTACGACCGTTCCATTTTGCAGGTCGCAAATTGCAATTTTTTGCGACTTGCAATACGGTATGTACAAATGTGTCTCAGAGAAGTTTAGCTATTCCCAATGGGGCCGCAAATGACTTGTCTCATGAATATTCATGAGGCAGGTCCTAATTTGTGATCCATTGAGATTGGCCACCACTCACGGGGATGGTGGCCTGCTGGGGTCAGCAGAGCACCATGTCTGTGACTGCTTTTAAAATAGATCCGTTTTTTTTAACCCCATGGGTGCTCAGGACAGCTCCCGGCCGTCATGAGTCACGGTAGTCGTGTGCTCATGACGGCCGGGAGCCGTCCGACCGTTGCCGCTCCGCCCACGCGTGGCTAATTCCCCGCCTGTGCGGGCAAATTAATGAGTGGGCGGAGTTCGGACGGCTCCCGGGCGTCATGAGCACACGCCCACCGTGATTTATGACAGCCGGTAGCCGTCCTGGGTACCTGAGTGCCACGCCCAGCCCCGCCCCCCCTCACACCGCGGCACAATTTGCCGCGCTGCAAAGGGGTTAAAATGCTGCCCCTTTTCTTTAAAGGAAAAAGGGATGCATTTAAAAAAGAAAAATTAAACGTTTCTGTTTCATTTTTTAAGAGTAGGGTGTGGACCATTGGAGCACTGCCTGCTCTTAAAAAATATTTTCGCTTACATTCACAAAGAGGAAGTGGTCCCCTGGGTACCCCTTCCCGTTTGCAACTGCCTTACCACCTACTATAAGTAGGTGAAAACTGCAATTGCATTGCAACCACATTTGCGGCCGCAAAACAATCATACATACTAGTGTGACGTGCTATTAGGAAGGGACTCTCTTGGCACGCTGCTTTCTAATATCGACTCCCAAAGCCTATTTTGCGAGTTGGTAATTTTAATTTATTTATTTTATTTAGAGGTTTATATAGCGCCAGAATTGACTCCGAGGAGTATGTGCGCTTTTGTGGAGGCATATCAGTTGTATAACGAAGGCTATGAGGTTTATTTATTTATTTTTTATTAAAAGCAAAACAAAATAGTTTTATGTGATTTCCTGAAAGCTAAGTGATTTGAGCATTCTCTTAAAGAATAGGTTAATGACTCCCAAAATAGGGTCTGAACATACCACAACCCTTTTTAGCCGTCATAAACAGCCCGATTTTCCATTTGCGACTGCTGAAAAGGGTCGTTCATCTGTCCCCAAATTCCCAAATCTCTGGCATTTAATGCAGACATTTATCATGGGTTCTAAGTAGATGATAAATGTCTGCAAGGCCCGGGGGGTAAGTGGGGATGTTTCCTCTCATGGGAAACATGACAGGTGCCTTGGAAGAGGATTATACAGGGACTTGGAAGGTCCGTGAATGGGCTGTACTGTATCCAGTTCCCAAATGCAGATATATTGTCTGATCGACCAGCAAATTCAGGTGTGGTGCACTAGCATCGTGCTACTTATAATTGCACGAAGTGAAATTCCAACTTAGGAATTCTGCCCCACTCAACTCGTAATTGGAGCCCTAGTCAAACGTAATCAGACTTTCGACGGTGTGGAGAGCAAGCAATAAATCTAACGCTTGACAAAACAAACTTTATTACATAATGTAAATATGAAACACAGGTTCTCCTTCATAGAAGAAACAGCAAAACCTTTATTTTACATATGTGAACGATGGTAATATTCCATGACCTTTCCCCACTTTCTCAATGTGATTTAAGGTGTTTTATTATCAGAAGCATTATTATATACAACTGTGCCCAATGATTGTTATGTTTGGTTAGTATGTGCTTTCAACTTGCATTATACCCTAAATACCAATGCATTTGGCCCCTTGAGGGACATCCATTTTACTTAGTTTTAAAGTAATAAAGAACAATATGATATGGTGCACTGTGGTTTTCTGTACAGTTTCTAAATTGGTCCCATGCCTGTTACAGCCCCATATCCGTTTACAATCTGATCTTTGGATTTGTCTCCACTCCAGAAAAACTTAAGTTGTGACTGGAGTCTTACATGCCTCCATTTTTAGGTCTCACCTAGCGATGCAGCACAAATGTGCTGCCATCGCTTTGCGAGGCATGTAGTATACACTGTAGTGTGGAAGCTTTGTGGAAGCTCTGCCCACTCTCTGCCCATTGGCTTTTGTCTTAAATGCTGCCCTCCGATTGGCTTGAGGCTTGTTAGTCTCTCCTCAGTCATCATTTGTATCCTTCCACGGCTACTGGCCCCTTTACTCCTAGCACTATTTGGTTTTAGGTCTCGCCTAGCGATGCAGCACGAATGCGCTGCTATTGTTTTGCGAGGCATGCAGTACACACTGTAGTGTGGAAGCTCCGCCCGCTCTCTGGCCATTGGCTTTTGTCTTAGATGCTGCCTTCCGATTGGTTTGAGGCTTGTTAGTCCCTCCTCAGTCATCATTTGTATCCTTCTACGGTATACTGGCCCCTTTACTCCTAACACTGTTTTCTTCCCTGTCTCCCCTCCCCTCCCTCAATCTGTGGCTTCTCGCCCCCCCACACCCACACTCCTGTTCGTGTCTTTTCGTGTCTTCAATGCAATAGGACTTGTGTAAATCACGACCTGCTTTGTTTAAATTTAGCTTGCCGTGCACGCTTTCACTTTCTAAGCAGCCGGACAATTGAGCCGGTGCTGTTTGTGTCTTCAATGCAATAGGACTCGTGTAAATCACGACGTGCATTGTTTACGTTTAGCGCACCGTGCCACTGGTCCGACTCCCTGTCGCTGTCTCAAGACGTTGAGGAGGCTGGCCAGTTATCGTCGATAAAGAAGGAGCCAGGATGGCAGCCCATTGTTTAGCACCTTTGGCACCGCGCCACGCCATTGCAGTCAAAGGACGCCCCTGCTGGGAGACCGGAGGCAAAAGAGTCGACCTCCGAACAATCAGCCAGTGCTGCTGGTCTGCTGAGGCAGCCGTGACCCAAAATGCCTGCTCCGAAAATCCTCACTTGTTTAGTAACTCGAGGACTGGCTGCGGGAGAGGTTAGAGCGGTGGATTCACTTGGACGCAATCTTGCCCTGCATATTATGCCTCAGATTAAAGTTGATTGATTGAATGAAACATAGACTAGGAATATGATGGAATTGAGAAATATGAAAGATAAAATATCAGTAACAACATCCATTGGTGGGATGGAAATTGACTTTTCAATAGCACATCGGCAGCTTTTTTCTTACTGTTATCTCTGATATGCTTATGATGCTATGTCTGTGCCCTGGGATCTCTCCATATCACCAATCATTTTTACTTCTGGAACCCCAATTTTGTGAATCAACAACATCTGAAATGTTTTTTCATACGCAGTGATGTCTCCCTGCCCACAGAACACGTTGGCTTCCTTGCAAGGACAAGGTGTTTGAAAACAGCACAAGGCCAGAGGATTGTAGAGGGCCCCCTTACAGACCATGGGGGGAGGGGTGGAGGCTAAGATTTTGTTACCCCACTGATGCATTGGTGTAACTTGGAACAGCATGTATGCTGTTTTCATAGCACACTATTCCTCTGTGGTGTCACCCAACACAGAATTGACGGCAGAAGATTTACGTGCATATTTGAGTTAGCACTTATTCTGTGACTTAATAACACACTCAGCAAAGACCTCCATGTGCGATATTTAGCAGTATAAGCTCGCAATTACTGCGTCATTCATAACAAGCTGCTTAGATTTCATAATACTTGGGGTGCTGTACTGTAAAGAGCTACCAGTGCAAGTTTTAATTCTGAAGTTTGTAGAATGGGTTCCATGACCTCACTGTGCAAAATGTAAGAGCGTTTACAGGTTAGAACATTATTTAAACTGCGCAATTTCTCGTATGGCTTGAAGTTCAAGCCGCTCATGCGTATAGATGACTTAAATCCATACAAACAGAAAACTCTGGAGGTGTTAAAGCCAGACCTAATGTCGTTGCCAGTGCTTGTTTAACCTTGACATTCCAGCGAAGGTTAGCCCAATCTCAAACAATAACAAGTTTCACAGATTGTTTTTGTTTCGCAGATCATATTTCAAGTTCGGCTCGTGTCTTTCTCGAGTACAGAACACGCTTCTGTTTCAGTCTAGCTATTGCTCATGATCAGTTTCAGTTTCATACCACACTGTTCTTTACCTCCACATTCCTCTGCTGCTCCACGTCCCTGACAAAGTAACACAAGCATTTGCAAAGCTAGCTGGCCCGACTTATGCTGCCAGCCTTTTGACTTTGTCAATGCATATTAGTTTTTGTAAAACTTTATTGTTTGGGACTAATAGTTATCTTAACCCCTTTCCATAGCGCCTCACTGAGAACAAATGCTCTTTCATCCGGTTAGAGCAGTTGTGTAAGGCTAAATGAGAATAGTTAATATAACACCCAGTATAATGTGCTGCATAGCTAAATACTTTTAAGATTCTAAAAGCGAGACCGTTGCATTGCAAATGCTTGTTCTGTCTTTCTTGCTTCACATTTACATGAGTGCAACAGTCATGAAAATCATTGTAAAGATATGCCTTTGTTATATGACTTTTGTTAAGAACAATCAGCTAATAGTAATCTGATGGGCTTTCCCTGAACTAAAAGGCCACGCTTTACCATGAACAGGTAAATGCATTTTTCTGACAAAGCCATGTTTCCTAGTAACCTTTATTGTTTCCTATTTTGCTTCTTGACTCTTTGTTTATAGCCTACTACTGTCCTCTACAATTCCTGTTTCTGTTCATTCATTGTACGGGTGTTGTGCTAAGTATTACCTTATGAAGCAACATACCCTCCCACTCCTCCCTTACTTGTGGGGCCTCTGGCAGTAGTAAAATCAACAATGCACACTGGCAGAAGTCCTATTCTACCCTTTTCCTCCCACGATGAATGAGACATGATTGGCTATTTTATGTTATGTTATGGTATGTTATGTTATGTTATTTTATGTTATGTTGTGTAGATTTGTATAGCACAGCTCACCACCCATGATGGTATTCAGGTGCTGGAGCAGGAGCGTGGGACCAGCAGTGCTCCTACTTGAATATCTAGGTCGTCAGTTTCTTGCTGAAGTTGAAAAGTGGAGTGGCAGTCCTGATGTGTTAAAGAGTTTGTGCCAGTTTTTGGCGGCAATGAAGGATAATGTGAGCTCTCCTGGCTTGCTTCTGCGGATACGCATAACTTGTTCGAGGAAGAGAGAGGAGGAGCGTAGCTGTCTGGAGGAAAATACTCCAGACTTGCAGTCCTCCCTTCTTTAGGTGGTATACCGGGTTAGATTTTTCTAGCCCTCGATCTATTGGTATCACCTGTTTCAGCAGAGAAGGAGAAACAGACAGAAACAGGTATCTCACTCCCCTCACTTTGGACTATCCACATTTAAAGCATATGGAGACTCCTCCTCAACCAGTACACACACAGCAAGCCAATAATATTAGCAGGCAATTGGGATACCCTAACTTAGAGTCGAAAATATGTGTTAGATTCATCATGGTGACAATACAAACTCCAGCAAAGGCCAACGGAATCAGGGAAAAATATTAAAACACAAGTGTTCATCAGTGAGAATTAGGGGTGTCATCAAACTCTTCCCCCCACACACACACACTTTAGCAGCTATAGCAGGGGTGGAGTTCTTCATGGGCCTCTTCTGTCAGGAACTCGGCAGACAAAGACTCATAAATAATGTGAAAAGGTGGCTGGGTGACTGGGACGTAACTTCTGGGGGCATGTGTGGGGTGATACTCCCCCTAATAAATGTATTTTCAGATACAAAGTTGGGTACAGGTGCCATCAGTCTGGTATGGTGAGGTGTTTGTTGTATTTCACCAGGAAGTTTTACCTACACACAAACAAAAACACACACACACTTTCTCCCTCTTACTATTTTGAAAGCCTTAAAAAATGTTGGTTATTTTCCAAAATATTGTGTTTTCTCTCACATAGTACCCCTACCAATCTGCACTCCTCCCTCTTTTCACTGCCCCTTAAGCCCATCTCATGTGCCCTGCTTGAGTATAATGTATTTTAACATTTTATAACAGAGAACTGTTCGAAAATCTGAAGCTCACACCTCCCAATTGTACTGGCCAAGCTACGCCCCTGGTGGGTGAGTGAGTGAATGAAAAGATGGATTGATGGGTATGGGTAAAAGGATGGATGGATGAGTGAAATAATGGATTTAAGGATGGATGAGTGAAATAATGGATGAATTGGTGACAGCGAGGTTGGGTGGATGGATGAAATGGTGGATGGATTGATAAGTGAAAGAATGGATGGATGAATGAAAGCAAGGGTGAAAGGATTGATGAGTGAAAGGGTGGATGGGTGATGAGAAAGAATGGATGAATGAGTGAAAGGGTGGATGGATGCATGGGTGTAGTGAAAGGGTGGTTACAGGGATGGAATGAAAGGGTGGGTAGGTAGGTGGATGAGTGAAAGGATGATGAATTGATGAGTGAAAGAATAGATGGATGGATGAGTGAAAGGATGGAGCTCTAGTATCATGAACCACCAACTTTAGCAGCTACAGTGGGGGCGGAGTTCTTGATGGGCATCCTTTGTCTCCACCTTGGTAGACAAAGGTGAGGTAGTGACTGAAAGGATGAATGGATGGATATGTGATGGAAAGAATGGATGGGTGAGTAAATGGATGGATGGATGAGTAGATGGATGGGTGAATGAGTGAAAGTGTGGATGTAAGGATGGATGAGTGAAAGGAATGGTGGATGAATGGATGAGTGAAAGGATGGAAGGGTGGAGTGAAAAAAGTGTGGATGGATGGGTGACTGAAAGGATGGATGGAAGAGTGAAAGGATGGATGGATGGATAGATGGATGGATGGATGGATGGATGGATGGATGGATGGATGGATGGATGGATGGGTCGGTAGGTGGTTGAAAGGCTGGATGAGTGAAAAGATGGATGGGCACGTGAAAGGGAGGGTGGCTAATTAGAGAAAGGATGAATTGATGAGTGAGTACAAGGATGGATGGCTGAATGAAAAGGAAGGTGGGTGGATGGATAGCTGAGTAAAAGGGAGGGTGGGTGGATGGATTGGATGAGTGAAAGGATGGATGTATTGAGTGAAAGTGTGGATGGATGGATGAGTAAAAGGATGGATGGATGAGTGAAAGGATGGATGGATGGGTGGGTGAAAGGCTGGATGAGTGAAAAGATGAATGGACAAGTGAACTGGAGGGTGGATGTATGGATGAGTGAAAGAATGAATAAGTGAAAGGGAGGGTGGATGGATGGATGGGTGGATGCATGGATGAGTGAAAGAATGGATGGATGAGTAAAAGGGAGGATGAATGGATAGATTGGTGAGTGAAAGTGTGGGTTGGTGAATAAGTGGATGGATGTGTGAGTGGATGGATGGATGAGGGCAAAGTAAATGGATGGATGAGTGGATGAGTGAAAGAGTGGAAGAATGACTGAAAGGGTGGATGAATGGACAAGTGAAAGGATGAGTGGAATTATGGTTGGCTAGATGGTTAGCTAGGAAGATAGATTGCAATAAGTGCAACACTGATAAAACAGAATTCCTGCTTCTTGGGAAATCTAACTCTTTCGATCCGGCCCTATAGTGGCCTAATGCAACTCCTCCACCAACCCCTCAGGTCGAGATTGTGAAGAACCTTAGTGTAAAATTTGACGCTCTTCTGTCATTTCTCCCAAAAGCTAAAGCTATAGCTGGGATGTGTGTCAGTTTTATAAAGCACAGAATTTTTTTTTCAAATACCTTCCACTATCAGCTAGAAAAACAGTTGTTTTTGCCTTGATATCATCTAGATTTGACTATTGAAATAGTCTGTATACAGGTTCCTCAAAACAAACCCTGCAGAGACTTCAGGTGATGCAACATTCTGTGGCCAGACTGGTACTTAAACTACCTCGCTGCTTCTCTGCATCAGCAGCCCTGAAATTATCACAATGGCTGCCAGTCCGTAAAATGGTTCTTTTTAAAATCCTTTTACTCATCTTCAGAGCCTTCAGGTGATTGGGGCCCACATACTTATGTTTTAGTCATCTATTATACAACGACACAGACTCTGTGGTCCTTACAAGCTAACTTGCTTAAACCTTACATGTACAGATTTAAACCTCTGAGGAGGAAAATCCTTCACTTTTTTTTGGTACAAGGGCCTGGAACCTGCTCCCTGAGCTGGGATTCCTAGTGTCTGAAAGGCTTTTCACATGGCAGCTGAAGACATGGCTCTTTGGCATCTCTGATGCTCTGTGCTATTCACTCATTCTCTGATGCATTTTTTCCCAAGACTGACCACGTTTTGCTAAAGTTTGTACAGCCATATTTATTGCTGCTTAGCGCAAGGAAGCTCCTTTTTGAGTGACAGTGCACTCTATAAGTATCATATTTATAGATGGATAGATGGATAGGTTTGATGTATAGGTTTGTAGATGAATGTATATGTTTGGATATGGATGGTTGGACGGAATGGTGAAAGACTGAATGATAGATGAAAGAATAAATAGATCACATAATGTAAAGGTGACATTTTGTATATCAGCAGGTGGACGGAAGGATGAATGGATAGGTGTTTGGATGGAAGAGGTAAGAGAGCTTTTCTGGGGAGTGTCGGTATGAAATGCTTCATTTGCTTTGTGCCATAAGAGCTTTGGTTCTAAGAAGGGGCATTTGAGTTTTGTCTCTACTCCCTTGGTGAGAATCCTAGTCTGTGTTTGTTTCCGGATCTGCCATGTGACTGGTGTATTAGTAAATAATGTCCCTTTGACAGGCATGGCACCGAGTTGTGTCGGTGGTCCTTCTTGCACTCACAAAAAGATACCGCTTTATAGTTATCCTACTCCAATACAGTGGTTACCTTTTAAGAAGGGCATGGCAATCCACTCTCACTAAACCCATTTGTGGATGAGGGCACTTGGTAAACCGGTCTCGATCGCTTACGATCCTGTTGCTGAGCAACGTGGCATAACAATCACTGATCATCGATAGTTCCTGCAAGAAATCAACCCCCAGAGCCTTTAACCGATTGCAATCGCTGGAACGTCCGGTTGCAGGCAACTGGCAGATGAATGAAGTTCATTTTTGGCTCAGAAGATGTTTTGTGAAGTTAAGAAACTTTACTAATCTTTGCGAAAATGATCCCGACAACACAGGGGCGGTTGTAACTTCTTATAGTCCTCCATCCAACGCTATGGAATAGAAAACATGTTTCTCTATGTTTTGATGGAAATTATCAAAAAATCACTCTCATAATTCGAGTGTGATGTGCTCATGAGTGAAGCATTGGTCCGTTTCAACGGAAACACTGAGAAAAAAAGGGGAGAGGATGTGGTCCGTGGGCTGCGCTGCCGCCTCTGGTGCAGGAAACCAGGGTTCGAGCTTCGAGGTCGCGTCCACATCCTGTGATTCTGGGCAAATCACTTAATCTCCCCGTGCCTGAAAGTGTAATGTAAATACGGTGTTATGTAAAGCGCTCCATTACCTTCGGGTCGAGTTCGCGCTATATAAATATGCAACAAAAAAAAAGCCCTAAGTGGAGGTATTAACGGGGAGCAAAATATCCAAACGTCTGAGAATTTTCACCAGAGCAGATGGGATTCCAATTTCCTCACTACGCACCACTGGCAGATGTTTCTCTAGGATCTTGGTCAAGAGGTTTTCCACTTACCCACCTGGATACTGAAACTCCAGAAAGATGAACGAGTCGGTCTGTCACTCCTGTAATTTAAACCTTCATTCTGCAGCTTCTAGGCTTACAGCCTGTCCCAACATGTTAAGGTATTTGTGTTTCTCTGTTGTCATTTTTTTCAATCAATACTTGTTTTGCATACTCATTTATAATGCAACACTCTCCCGCCAATTCCTTCTGAAATCTTGTTCTGTGAAATTTGATTTTGGAAATAGCTTTCAGCCTCGGTTTTAATTATCAGTAGCGCTGCTCCTGGTACAGTGGAACATCAGTGCCTGGATAGATTTTATTTCATCTAATAATAGAACAGTAGGTACTTCACTCATGCATTGCCTCAGAGAATGACAGAATTAATTCCAAGGCACATTGCATGAAGTTGTTCAGATTCTCAAACCCCACTCCTCCCTGTCTCACCGCTGACACAACTGTCATCAAGTAGACGCCTAGAAGGGGCCTTTCCCGCTCAGCAATTACATGTCCCTACCTCCTGCATATCCGCTGAGACTTTACATTTTCCCTTCTAGAAATATCGACACATTCTTCTGGGTTGTAGAAGTAATCTCCAGAGAGAAGAAAGTCCACAGATTTAAACACAGAAGCAGGTGTTTCGAAAGCCTGCTGAAAATACTCAAATTATTTTATCCCATAACATCTTTCCTTTCAGTTCGCCTGTAAATCTCAGTCTCTTTCAAAACGGTGTATGTTGTTTGCCTTAATTGTTTTGTCAAGGTGTTTTAGGTTGTTTGTTTAATAGCATATAGAGTTCTCACTTTAATTAAGCACAAATCTGAAACAAAACGCGGATGTAATCATAGTAGATTTCAACTTTGTTTTAATAATAACACTTTTTAGTTCTTTTGCATCATGAAGTTTGAGTGCGTCATATGCATGTTTCCTCATGAAAAACATATCTGTAAACAGCATTGCATAAACATACATGTATTTGAAACATACAGGTTCATTATCCTACTTACCTCGGAGAGTAATGTTTTAAAGATGGATTCTTGAGCTGATATAAAGGTGTTAAAAGAATTGTAAAAAATGCACTATGAATACAAATCAAGTAGTTGTGAATGGTTTTTGATCACTGTACGATTGGGCAACGTTTTTGTCAGGGTCGGGAAAAGGTAGAGAGAGAGGGGGGGGGAGAGAGAGAGAGAAAGCGAGAGAGAGAGACATAGTAAAACAGAGAGGTGACGAGAGAAGGACGTGAGAGAGCCAGAAACAGAGAGAGAGAGAGAAAGAGAGAGAGAGAGATAGCGATGGGAGACTTCTGACTCTGATAGGTGTTTAGATACTTTTTTATAATGAAACAGACATGTTAACTGTTTAGGTGCCACAAATGGTTACTTGATTTAGATGACATTCCGTACGCCCGCCCCGCGTGTCACTGACGGACACAGTCAGCGACACACCGGTGGGGGTACCTACGACAGGACATTACATTAGTCTAAGTGTCCCGCTATATCCCTCACCCAGGTGTGCAAGTGTTTTCTGCTGTTGTGGCTCAGAAAATGCATACTATGACCTCTGGGTAGCACTGCCTGTATCCGTCCATGCCAACATTCATTTTGATGCTCTAGTCAGGACCTCTGCATGATTCAACACAGTTTCATGTGAGCAAATTACTTTACTCAGGATTTCTCACAATGTCTACCTTTCTTGAGCCAGTAACATGAATGTAAAAATAAAACAATGAGGTTCAACACATAATAAAACGATATAGAGCTGACATTTACTGAGGCAGTAATTTGCTTTGTGATAAAGTAGATTTGCTGTGCTGGGATTATTTTGCGTCCAAATATTATCACAAATCTCTTCATTTTATTCAAGCTAGGAATCTGGGGCGACTTCCAATGGGGTGGCATCCAATGTGATGGCTTTTGTGGCATTATAAATGACACGCTGTCTAGCATCCTATTTGCAGTCCTCTGTGATATACAGGTGCCCATCATGACTGTCGTACTGTCTATCACCTTGGAGGGCATCCACTGTGGCATCCTTTTTAGTGCCCTGCTGAAATCGTTAACTCCTTCATGTGTGCCAGCCTGTATGGTATCAAAATACCATTGTCAGAGGCTTCCTCGACTGCGTCTCTGCTTCCATATCCTAGACTTGGCAAGGTTTAACTTTTCTTTTAAATAACCTGAGTAGAGAAGTTAAGCATGTGAATCCTAGTTTGTGAGGGATGTGAAAGTATTGTACGCAGTCTAAGACTGGTATTCTATAAGGCGTGTGAAAGCGTTTCTGGTAGTGCAAGACTGCTATTCTGGCCAGCTGGTACACAGAAAAGCTCAGACTGACGAAACACCACTGCAAGCGCAAACGCAGAACAAGCTAGGACACCGCAGATAAAGACATCTTCAAATCAGCCCAAAGACGCTACCACCAGCAGATATGGAGCAGCTTGTGTAGATTGTATTGATAGAAGCACGCCACTAACAGCAGCAAGGAAATCATCGCCATCATCAAAGATTTCACCACGCCGGTAGCCTCCAGCAACATCACCCCCTCACAACACCTTTGCAACAAGCACTTGGAGTTCTTCAGTAACAAAATCACATTCATATATAGGAACTTCGACCCTCCACAGCATCCAGTTACCATTGCAATTCAATTACCCATCATTGCCGATTAACAAACAATTACCTTGTGGCCTGCCAACACCATTATCGAAATGGCTGCTACCACGAAGACCATCCACCCGGCGGCTCCATTCAACCCTTGTCCAAACTGCTCCTTAACCAAAAGACTCATACCAATCAATGAAGCATTAACACCCATCCTCAATGCTTCCATTGATTCAGCAACATTCTGGGGCACCTTGAAACAAGCCACTGTCATGTCCCTACTCAAGAAACCTTCTGCTGACCCAGTCAAGCTTTCCAACTACAGACCCATCTCCCTCCTACTGCACCTGGCAAAGGTCTTCGAGAAACTAATCAACCAACACCTCACTGACCACATCAGCAACCACCAGCTCTTTGACGCCATGAATATGGGATTCAGGGTCAACCACTGTACAGAAGCAGCACTCATTGCCACCACAGACATCTGCATGATCCCTGACAGAGTAAACAAGTACTTCCCTGCAGTATTTGACACAGTCTCACACACCATCCCCATCAGGTGCCTGCACAAGATTAGCATCCAAGGACATGCTCTCAACTGTATCTGCTCATTCCTAAAGTGTAGAACCCAAGCTGTTAGCTTGGCACCCTACTCCTCAGAAGCCATCAAACTCATCTGTTGAGTCTCCTAAGGTTCATCGCTCAGCCCCATCCTGTTCACAGCATACATGAGCCCTCTGGCCAATGTAGTCAACACACACAACAACAACATCCACTCCTCTGCAGGCAACACACTACTCATACTCTCCCTTTCAGACAATACTCCAACATAAGAAACAAGCCCATCTCACGCATGACTGAAGTTACTAACTGGATGAAAGCCAACTATCTCAAGCTTATCATGGACTAGAACGCTGTAGTTATCTTTGCCAAGAACACCTCACCATAGGATTCCAAATGGTGGTCAGCCAAATAGGACACACATCCACACCCATAACCCACACCAGAAACACCAGAATAATCATCAACAGCAAACTGGACATGACTGCACAAGTCAACACCTAAACTGCATCCTGCTTTCACACCCTGAAAATGCTGAGGAAGATCTTCAAATGGCTCCCAAGTAACACAAGAAAACTGATGTTCACACGTTGGACTATGGGAACCCCCTCTACTCCGGGATCACCAAGCAACTTACTATAAGATTACAGACCATCCAGAACTCATCAGCTAGACTGATCCACAATCTTCCACATAAACCTCACATTACACCGCACCTCAGGGAACTACATTGGCTTCCAATACACAAATGTGTTCAATCCAAACTCCTCACACATACACTCAAGGTACCCCACAACTCAGACCTTACCTGCCTGAACAGTCTCATCTCCTTCAACCAACTATCCAGACACTTATGCTCCACAGGACTCCACTTGCTAACATCCCACGCATACACAGAACCATATCAGAAAGATGAGCATTCACTTATGTCGCTCCTAAAGCACAGAACAACCTTCCTCTCCACATCAGAGCCTTCGCCTCTATTCTTAAATACCGCAAGAAGCTGAAGAACTGTTTATTCAATTAACCAGCCAATCATGGGTAGGACAAGGAACACACACCTGCGCAGCGCCAGGATACTCTGCAGTTGACAGTGTGCTTTACAAATACGCATAACCTGCTACTGTCTCTAAGAAGAGTGATGCCATGAAGTAGTAGACCTTGACACTCATGTGCATTACATGGCAAAGCTTGGCAACAGGCTCCCCAAACTGTAAACTGCTGATCATATTGACAAAAAATTGGCATCAAAGTACCCCAAAGCCCTCATCTCTGTAACAGGTGACTTTGAGGCAGATATATTTTATTCTATCAGTATCTGAGCAGATCTACCCACAGAGAATGTCTGCCTAGGTCTTCAGTGCAGCTTACAGGGAAAGCAGAGATGTCTCTCTTAAATATAGTTTTTGCTTGGGTCCATGGTCAAGGCACAATGGTACAGCATCTATGCTCAGTCAGGGATGTCTAACAGAGCAAGAGAAGGAACTTCACTCCCCTTGATTTTCTTTCCCCAGTTCACCCTCAGAAATGTAGAGAGGCCGAATTTAGCTCACTTCACCACCCCAGTTCAGACACAGCTATATGCAAATCAGTCTTGACCCTGTGCCTCATGGTAACAGTCCACCCCGAACTGCCAAGCCAGGTCTTCCCTGAACCGGAAACAAGCATCCGGGGACCAGTTTCGGGCTAGCACCCCTCATCAGCCATCACTACATGCAACCATCGGCTCAAATTAAGCACCAATTATACTACTTCTGAATTCATATTGGTGTTTACTATCTATTTTTATAAAACCATTTATGCTGTTTGTCATCATTCGTAAAATGTTCTGAAAAGTGGCATTCAATATTTTCTTTATTTTCTCCTACACTCAGAAATCAGAATTTTCGAATATTGTCCTTAACTGCTTCATTCTTGTGAATGTTGTACTGAGTCCTCTATTTATGTGAATGTAGTTCTGAACTCTTTCATATCTGGTTAAAATGCCAAAGGACATTGCAAAGTCCTCCACTTTCATATATCAGGCAATCACGCTCAGGGCATATATATGAGCAGGTGTATAACTGTACCATGTTGCCCAAGAGTATTAGCTGCCATAAATCCTTAATGCAGCAAACTGTATTGATCACATTGTCATTAAATGCATTTTGAGGCATGGAGAACTTGAGTCAAGTTAACCTACTTGAGGCCATGCAAATTGTTGCTTTCTTTATGTGGACATTTGATAAAATACTTTTCTTTTGCTGATTGTTCAGAGACCTTGCATATGCTTTCAGCAATTTGGAACAACTAAACTGTGGTTCCTGGACACATCGCTGAAAAACCACAAAAGCAAATATTTATGTTTTAATATCAGGCTTTCAAAGTGCTCTGTCAAAGAGGTACTGTCACATTGCGATCTGCACTTTTTATATTATTTCTATTTTTAATATTTATAATAATAATAATAATAATAATAATAACACATTATTTACTACTAATAATGTGTTATTATTATTATTATTATTATTATCATTATAAATATTAAAATAGAAATAATATTATGAAAATAGAAGTACTGATCTTTCAATAAGCATATTTTATATTATTATGATAATGGAGTTATTATTATTATGAAAATAGAAAAACATATCTGCACTGAGCAGAGTTTCAGAATTAATAATAATAGCAATAATTATGATAATAATGAAAACATGATTATTGTTATAATTGCTATTATAAATGTTATTATTATTAATAACAATACCAACAATAATAATAATAAAATAATAATAATAATAAAATAGTAATAGTAATATTAATAATAATAATAATATTGTTATGTGCCCCTCACACCAGGTCCACCGATTTCTGGATGCTGTTTTTAATTTGAGTGCATCCCTTTTAATTTTGAATATGTCCCTTCTGGCAAGCTGGCTGATACCTGACTGAGACCTGGTTTCAAGGCTCCGGTCCTGGTTGATGTTTCTTTCAGCTTGGTTCAGCTCTTAGCTTCTATTTTCACCCTGCTGGCTCTTTTAGCTTCTATTGTCACCCTGCTGGTTCTTTTGGCTTCTATTTTCATCCTGCTGTTTCTTTTGGCTTCTATTGTCATCTGGCTGGTTCTTTTAGCTTCTATTTTCATCATGCTGGTTCTTTTAGCTTCTATTTTCATCCTGCTTGTTCTTTCAATAGCAGATAAGAGCAGCTATAACTGGGCATTATTTGCTCTCTGAGGCTTCGGTGAAGGAGAAAGAGGAAGATTGTAGGTGGAAGTGGCCCAGGCAAAACCCCTCATGGCAGTGGTAAAGACTGATGGCATATCAGAAGAACCAGCATGAAAGAATAGTTGATTGAGAGGATGAGGAGAAGAGATCTCTAGGACCACTTCTTGATGTCTCATCACCAAAACCTACATTGCCTGGACAATGTAACTATTCACAGAATGCCATGGACTTGATAGAAGTTGCATCCAAGCAAAGACAAAGTGTGAAAAACATGAAAGTCATTGCCTGAAGAAAACTGGGCCCAAAGTTCATTCCCTAAGAAAAATCCCAGAGAAATGAAGACGGCGTAAAAAGTGCAGATCGCAATGTGACAGTACCTCTTTGACAGAGCACTTTGAAAGCCTGATATTAAAACATAAATATTTGCTTTTGTGGTTTTTCAGCAATGTGTCCAGGAACCACAGCTTAGTTGTTCCAAATTGCTGAAAGCATATGCAAGGTCTCTGAACAATCAGCAAAAAAAAAGTATTTTATCAAATGTCCACATAAAGAAAGCAACAATTTTCATGGCCTCAAGTAGGTTAACTTGACTCAAGTTCTCCATGCCTCAAAATGGGTAATGACCCATTGCATTTAATGACAATGTGATCAATACAGTTTGCTGCATTAAGGATTTATGGCAGCTAATACTCTTGGGCAACATGGTACAGTTATACACCTGAAGAACTGTGCAAGTAGGTCAGGACTTGCCCTCAGAGCACATTACCCTATGCGCTAATGTTAGCTCATTCTGGAAATAATATCAATGCTTTATCAATAATGTTTTTTCAATAATTTCTCAATTAACCATGATGAGATTAACATCTGAAACAATTTATCATGAATTACTTGAATACAGATTTGACATTTATTTTTGTTCAAATCACACTTTGTATCGTATTCATGTACATAAATACAATAAACATATCAATGCTTGATCAATTTCATGCCTGCCCAATGCATTTCGGGCCTTTCTGTGGCCCTTCTTCAGGGGCAATGATCTGAAAACAATGCAAACAATATAAGCATTATATTATGCGTGTGCGGGGAAGCACGGATAACAACAAAAAAGTTTTTTTTAAAGAAATAAACAATGCTGTCACAAAACATCAATGTCTTGTTATTCTCATTAAATCTTTAAGTAACGTTAGCCAAAATATAACATTGCAAAGTGAAGAGGCCAAGGGAAAACCAATCACCCTGTGTGATGATGTCGGAAAATAAAATTTCCAAGAAAAATTCTAGGAGTGTGGTGAACAAACGTAAATGTAACGTTGAAAATACCTGATTGATGTGTGTTTGTTGAATTCCTAAAATACAATAAATCGACAACAACATTTTTTTTTTAACTGGACGTATAAAGAACAAGAGTACCCCATAGTCACAACAAAAACTCTGCCAAGACTAACCTTAAAACTTCAAATGGTGAACTTCTTCTGGTACCACCTTACTATTTCTCAACGTTGAACAATGTAGCTACGAAAAAAACGGAATAATTAAAAAACGAGTTACCGTCCCCGTTTTTGAGAATAGTACTAAAGTAAATATACTGATATCTAGTCTCCTGCTCACCTTCAGTGGGACCTTCCGGTGTCCATAAAATGACAACTGAGAACTGCTCGAAACTTTCCCCCGTAATGATTATCCTCTCGACTTCAGCGTTATCCATATAAGGCTAATCAGACCGAATATTAGAAGACAGACTATATCTCGCTGCTCACTCATCTTGATAAGCGCCATCTTAGAATGGGAAACCACAAGAGCTCGAATCTACGTTACATCGCAACAAATACGAACTAGAAAAAGAACTCGAAAATAGCATTCCACAAAGCACTACCTTTGTATAAAAATATGATAAAAGTGAATACTTGTGAAAAACAGAGGAAGAGTATTGAGTATAGAAAAAAGAAAATAATCAGATACGTGAAGAGAAAAAATATTTTGAAAAAAATACTATGATACATTTGGCTAGCTTCGAATTCCTAAACATCGTATAAAAAAGATTCACAAATATATACTGTGGAATATACAGTCTACAATATATACTGTGGAATATACAGTCTACATGAGTTTTAACTTAGTGCAGCATATCGGGCTATAAGTAGCATCCTAATTCGACTTTATCGTTGATCCCATGGGGATCTTGGGTGTTTAACCTCCTTATCCAGAAAATTTCTCTCTGCAAGAGCATTTTAGTTAAATTTTTACTAGGCGTTGGGACCACTTGCTAAATGACTTGGAATTTAAGTTGCGATATAGAGTGTTTGAATTTGATCCAGTGTGCTGCCAGACTGCTTTTCATGTTAATATTCCGAATAGTGCTTTTATGCTCTGAGATGCGGGTCTTAATCTTCCTCTCTGTTTTGCCTATATAAAGAAATCCACATGGACATTTTATAGCGTAAATCAAGTTTATAGAATTACAATTTGCATTGTGTCGTAATTTTATGGTTTCTCCAGTTGATGGATGATATACTTCATTTCCACTTATTACGTTGTTACAATGGACACAATTCTGACAACGTTGGGTGCCTTTGAATTCTTTGGTGTTAATCTTTGGCGTAATAGTTAGTATTTCTTTTAAATTTCTCGATCTTTTGTAGGCAAATAGAGGTTTCTCATTGAATAAGTCTTTAAAGTCTTCTTCATTTTGTAGCATCTCCCATCTTGCGTTAATGATTTTTTTAATTTGTCTGGAGCATGTGGAATATTTAGATACAAAGACTTGTCTGGTCAGTTTCTTTTTTGGTTGAATGCTGAGAAGATTATCCCGTGTTCTTTGTTCTGTTTTCTGAATTGCTTCACTAAGGATGTCTTCTGGATATCCTTTGGATAAATACCTATCCTTCAAAATGTTAATGTTTTTTTGCAGTGTTTGTTCAGTGGAACAGATCCTTTTGGCTCGTAGAAATTGAGAAAAGGGAAGGTTATGTAACAGATTTTGCAAGTGAAAACTGGTAAACAATAAGGCGTTACTCTTGTCTGTAGGTTTATGGTATACTTCTGTGAAAATTGCTCCTTCTTCAAAAGTGACTAGTACATCCAAAAATGATAATGATTTATCATGAATTGTTTTGGTAAATTGTATGTGTTCATCTTTTTGATTCAACTGGACTATTTTTCTCTCCAAAAATTCGTGGCTGTTATTCCATAGTATGAAAATATCATCTATGTATCTCCCGTATAATAACAGGTTGTCCATCCATTCTCTGTCATTGTATATGTACAGGTCTTCAAAATGAGCCATATAGGTATTTGTGTACGCCGGTGCACCCGCAAAACCCATTGATGTGCCTTTTAGTTGTAGATAGTATCTGTTATCCCACTCAAAATAGCTATGGTGTAAACAAAAATGCAGCATTTCCAATAAAAAATCTTTTTATCTGCCCTTATGGTGGATTGCTTCAATAGTGCCCATTCCACTGCCTCCATCCCTCCTGTGTGAGGGATAGAGGTGTATAATGATTTTACATCCAGAGTACAAAGTAGAGTGTTGTTAGTGATTTGTATGTTGCATAGCTTTTGCAAAAAGTGAGTTGTATCCTTAATGTAAGATGTCCATTCTTGAACGAATGGTTGCAAAAAATGATCTATGGACTGTCCAATTGGTTCGAAGATGGTCCCGCAGCCTGTGACTATTGGTCTAAATGATGGGTCATGAAGATCTTTATGGATCTTTGGTAGCATATATAGTCCTGGTCGGTTGGGATTCTCTTTTGTCAGAGTGTTGTTCGTGATCCATCCCATATCAATGGCTTTATTTAGAATAATGTTCAAAGTCGTACTCAATTGTTCCGTAGGGTCCCCTTCTAGTGGGAGATAAGTAGTGGAATCTGAAATGTGTTCTTCAACCTTCCATCTGTAAAATACCTGGTCCATGATGACAATTGCTCCTCCCTTGTCTGCCTTTTTATATATATACATATGCCCTGAGCGTGATTGCCTGATATATGAAAGTGGAGGACTTTGCAATGTCCTTTGGCATTTTAACCAGATATGAAAGAGTTCAGAACTACATTCACATAAATAGAGGACTCAGTACAACATTCACAAAAATGAAGCAGTTAAGGACAATATTCGAAAATTCGGATTTCTGAGTGTAGGAGAAAATAAAGAAAATATTGAATGCCACTTTTCAGAACATTTTACGAATGATGACAAACAGCATAATTGGTTTTATAAAAGTAGATAGTAAACACCAATATGAATTCAGAAGTAGTATAATTGGTGCTTAATTTGAGCCGATGGTTGCATGTAGTGATGGCTGATGAGGGGTGCTAGCCCGAAACTGGTCCCCGGATGCTTGTTTCCGGTTCAGGGAAGACCTGGCTTGGCAGTTTGGGGTGGACTGTTACCATGAGGCACAGGGTCAAGACTGATTTGCATATAGCTAAGTCTGAACTGGGGTGGTGAAGTGAGCTAAAGCATGATGATGGATTCAACCCAGTGACTGGGGTGAGTGTCTGAAAAGTTTCAGCACTCTGTCCACCATCTCCTTTTGTATTCTTTGTTCACCCTAAATTGGCTGGATATGCCCAGATATGGGTCACTATGCTCACTTTGCCACTGGATTCAAGCTAGCGTGGCTGATGAGGGGTATTACTCTGAAACCGGTCCCAGGATGCTTGTTTCCTTTCCAGGGAAGACCTGGCTTGGCAGTTCAGGCTGGACTGTTCCCATGAGGCACAGGGTCAAGACTGATTTGCATAAAGCCGGGTCTGAACTGGGGTGGTGAAGTAAGCTAAAGAATGATGATGGATTCAACCCAGATCTGTCACTGGGGGTGGGTGTCTGAAATGTTTCAGCGCTCCATCCACCAGCATTTTTGGGGGAGACCGCCACTTATTTTTTTTCATCAGATAATTATCGAGGGCAAGAGAGGGAAAAACACACAAATAAGAACAAAAGGGGAAAAGAAAGTCAGAATAAACCTTTCTCAGTGAGAAATCAGAAACCAGCAATAGTGAGATAACGGAGTAGGGAGTGAGTGGTAGTGGATTTAACACTACCACCCTTGGCATTCAGCACACAGATATTTTTTTGCACTGGCCATGGGCTTCTGAGCAGAGGTTTGAGCACCGATACTCTTTCTTTAACAAATTAAGCAGTGAGTATAATTATACACTATTGATCAAGTATTCAAAAAATATTGATTGCATCCAAATGTACACCTCATTATCATTTCGCCAATCATGTTTTTACCAATATACAGTAATACTAAAATAAATTTAGGAACTCAGGCGTTATTTCTTTCTCAATTTTTTTAAAATTAAAACATGAGTTATACTTTCTAAACCTTCACTCAAGTGTATGTTTCTTTCAATGCAAATCTACATTATCCTAATTTCAACTAAGTATAGTGTAAAAAAGAGAGTTTAAGGAGAGCACACCCTGAGATATCCTATTGAGACCATTGTCAAATGTGCTGCACCCTTTAGACATCATCATCAGGAGAGCAGTACTGATGGTTTCTGCATGGTTAGCAATTAGTTAGAAAGATACTAAGGCATATCACTACTTTCAGTATTATATTGAATTTTAATATATCTATATTAGATTTTGCTTAAGAGCAGCAAGCTCCATGTTCTTCTCTAAAAGTTTAAATTTGGACAACAATTGTTCAGTATATGTGCTAAACACTACTTTGTGTAGGGCTAAAAATTTGGGGTCGGTGTAACTTGCATTAATCAATTTAGTGTAATCAGTAGAATTACCTAAAAAATCTTTAAGTGTACGCATAATTACGCGGAAGACTAATTCTACTTTTAGCGCATTTATTTATTTCCAAAATGTCCCCTCGCATTCAAAAGCATGTTGCACTAAAAAAGTGTGCTCAATGCAACAGAACACAAATAGCCAGCATGAGCAGCACTCGCTAAATGTGCTTGTTGTAGCGGGAATCACATTTTATTTGTAGCGGTGCATTATAATCATATGTGTAGAGCGCACCCATATATAATCATTGTGGTAGGAACATGACGTGTTAGAGTTTCAAATGTATTTACCTGAAAAGTGATTTATTTAAGGCCATTGAAAGGTCACATGGAGAATTAACATAGAAAGTGAGTGTAACTAGCAGAAACAATTAACGGGAAGAACTGGTGTTGTGAAACTGACAATGTATTAATTGTGTCGTTTTACATGTAATTAGATGTAGTCACCAAAAGTGTCTTAATTTCTATGCAGTTTTGTAAAGCTCATATTATGCTTTCTTATGTTAGCTGAATTTCGTTGGCCTGAAATGCAGTTCCCTGGAAACTCTTGCTTTAGAATTAACAAGTTGGATTTCATGTGTGCTGTGGAATTTGTTTCTCACGTTTTGTGTTGCAGGTGAAAGAAGCGAACATGTTAGCTAGAATAATGTCTTTGTTTTAGTAGTCATACAAGGAGAGAAAAAGTCACAATCATGAGGCTTGAATCGATAAAGAAAGATTGTTGTGCTTCACACAGGAGAAGGCCTGGGAACCAAGGACAAACTTTTGCGAGGAAAAGAACACCGTGGTACCATGGAACAATACCTTCAGGACTGTACCCAAATCAGATGGCATGACCCGCAATGGATCTTGGGAATGTCACCTATGAATAATTTGCTTTGGGATTAGGGAAAGTGCCCTCTTCTTCCTCTGCCTTCAGAGAGAGAACATCTTAGAGCAAGCTTGATTTAGTAGCTTTATGCTACATGGCCCACTGATGGTGGAGAGACTTCTTAGGGGGACTCCACATGCTGACATCTTTTACCCTTCTTTCTGACAATGCTTAAGTAGGGATGTCACTTCAGAGTTAGTGTAGGGATAGATTTAACGCTTTAATTTATCAACACTCGATGCAGGGAAACCTGGACTCATGCTTTCTGATCTTCTGCATTCTCCTTCTTGAACTAATTGTATTATTCATGCTGCATCGTCTAAACTGGATACAGCAGATATGGCTTCATGCTATTTCTGATATTTTTTTACACCCTCAAATTGAGGTGTCTGTCAGTTCAGTTATTTATGGCTTTGTAATAAATCAACTAACCCTAAGTAGTTGTCTGTAGTTAGTATGTGTCTAAGTGGACTATAGATTAATTAATTGGCTCCTTAAGAAATTTTCTCCCCTCCACGCTTTCATGCTGTGAAAAAGAACCATTGAATTTGTTTGTAGAACAGGTCCAGAACTTATTGGCCTAGCCTTTTCATGATCTTGGGGTAGCATTTTAACCCAACTTTCCCCTGACATTTAGCATCATTTTTTATTGCAAAACGCCCCCCTTGCATCCAACATGGGTGCAAGAAGGCTTTTTGCGCTAAGAAATAGTGTTAACTATGTTGTTGGAGTAGAATATTTCCCCCACATACTCCGGCATCTAACACTATGTTCTAAGTGCAAAATGCACACTGGACACAATGATGCATTTAGCATTAATAAATAGCGCTAAATGCTGCAGAACACAACTAGCGAATGCGAGCGGCTTCTCGCGGTTGTAAAATGTGCTCTCGCAGAAGAATTGTTTTTCTCCAAATCACTCTAAATTATGTGACTAGGCGTAATCGCATTATCGGTAATTCCATGTTAAAGAGTAATGCGATTACTCCAGCATAATTAAAATTACATACGACCCTTCTAAAAATGACAGACTAATATAAATTTCATAAGCTCAATTCTATGTCTAAGTTTATTGCAAAGGAAACTTAAATACTTATTTGTAGAACAATAAAAATGATCACATTTTGCTGTACCAGTTTTATTTCAAGCAAATCTTTCAAAGGCAAATTATGCTCTGTTTCTGGTGTAATTGCAAAAATAGAAAACGCTCTTGCATCTCAGGCTTTTTTTAATCAAGTCAGTTGCAAAACGGATGTCTGACATTATGTCTGAAAGTTCTATTTCTAATTGCTGCAAGCAATTTTGTTTCAAATTGCCCTCATTGGCATCGGGAAAACAGATTGACAATAGTTGACAGTTGCACTGAGACTTCTACACCCAGAACAATTTGCTCAGTAAGAAAGGCCGCCTATCTCCAACCCCTGCCTCCTCCAATTGAATACATCCTCTAATTACTATCTTTGTTGATTGCACAAGGATAAAGAATTCTTATCTTTCACAGGCATGTAGGCTTTCTTTGAGTATTTTAATTGTGCCTAATATTGCCATTGTTGTGCACAGTGATACGGGTCAATCATAAAAGTCCACTTCTAGAATCATATTCTTTTCACAGCACTCCATTAAGTTACCGGTACATTTACTAAAAAAAATGTATGCTCTTGTAAATGTGTTTAATTTTTTTTTTTTTTAAAGTTCAAAAACCCTTGCTGTCTTTGATTAATGTTTCTATATTATGCCTGAATATTGCCAAATTTTTTCATTAGAGGTGGGCCTGCTCTGTGTTGATTCACAGAATGTAAATAACAGTTGTCTGTTTCAGTAACTCGATGCGTATATCTCAATTTTAAAAATGTATGCTGATGCTTTTCCGATTATCAGTGTTCCATGCCCTGTACTAATGTTGACAGCCATACAGTCTAAGGCCAGGGGCGGCCTTAGGCATGTGCAAGCTGTGCACCTGCACAGGGCCGCCAAACCCCAGGGGCCGCCACGAGGAATCGGATACAATACATATTCGTGGCAGGGATTTGGCGGCCTCCGGCTTCCACTAACTTGCAAACACCCTGACCGTCACCCCCCCCCCTTCCCGCACCTGTGTTCCTCATTCCTGATTCGCGCCTCCCCCGCAACGGTCGCGCGGCACGCTTGCGGACGCCGCCATCTTTCTCTGTGGACTCACTCATTTCTTTTACATTTTAATGCTAAGAGGCTCTGAATGAAGCACCTGCCGGTGGAGCTGGCATCGCATGCGGGCGGTGCCTCAGAGATGCGGAGGGCACAGATTTCCAGGCGGGCTCTCTGGAGGGTTTTTTGCACCGAGGTACGCACGATTTGTGAGTGTGTGTTGCAAAGCTCAGCTTAACACCGGGGCTCTTCCCCCGGCCCCACAAGCGCTTAGCAGATGTTTACTACCATTGGGGTGTTTTTGAGTTGTGCAATTATTTTTAAAATGTTTTGGTTTTGTGTCGAAAAATAAGCGCGCGTGGAAGCTATACACATAGATCGGTGAAACTAAGGATGTGTTTGAGGCAGTGCTTTAAACGGGCAGGTGATGTCCGGTACGGACTACCTGCACTTCTTTCATTCTGACGGGGGGAGTACCGGCACTTCTCGGCACCACTGCAATACATTTAATGTGAGAGTACCGGCTCCTCTGCAATACATTTATTGTGAGAGTACGGGCACTTCTCGGCAATGCGCAATGCATTTAATGAAAGAGTAAGGCAGTTGAATCTCCTTGTTATTATGCTGAATCTAGGCACCATGTTTGTGAGAGGGAGTAAACATTCTGCATGATACATTCATGCGTATGTTGGTGGTGAATTCTATAAGTAGGTTTTAATGTTTACAAATTGGTCTATTAACGAATTTTACAAACTACTGCATTTAACTGTGCAGTTTAAGATTTTGGTTCAGAACAGAGTACAATGAATGTAATTCTCTCCTCTACAAGAACGTCTCAAATCTGCTAGTAGGGTAAGTCTGGAAGCGATTGCTGGGCAGGGCTCCACAAGGCCAGAGACCTTTGCTGAAAGGTGCAGTCGAACCATTTTTCTTCACGGCAAACAGCTTCAAGCCAGTCAGAACGGGTTTTCTTTCCAGCCAGTGTGACCTCGCTAGGGCCAAAAGCAGCTGCAGAACATTATAAGGAGCTGACAAATGCCATTAAGGAGTTATAGACAATAATGCAATAAAGAGAATGTGTTAGAATCCGGGTTCTCTGGTTGGCACAGGTAGGTACTTGTGACAAGCAGGGAACCTTTCCTCTAGTCAGGGTAAGGGGTTACACTCCTAAAATACCCCTGCTCACCCTCTAGGTAGCTTGGCGCGAGCAGACAAGGCTTATCTCAGAGCGTTATAGGTTAAGCATTTGTGAACACATACAGTAACCAAGTGACAACACTACAAATGGACACCACACAGGTAGGTATATTAAAAATAAGGATTCTTTATATAGGATTATCACAAGACCATTAAACGATTAAAAATACACAATACGGTTGCTTAGTTGGTAAAAGTTTGCTTAGTTTCTCTTAAGTTCTTAAATGCGACACTTTAAGTCAATATACCTCAGATGCGACACGCAGGGCAACGAAAGTGTTGCAGCGATGCAGATGCGTTGAAGTTCTTGGTGCAAAAGAAATAAAGACGGGATCTTCCAGATGCGTGACGCTTCTCCGAGGTTGCGAGAAGGCCCGATTCGATGCGTCAGCTACAGCGGCGTCACCTTTGACGAGATGCGACAACAGCGGCCTTGGCAGCGGCACTCTTCTCCGACGTTGCGAGACGCTTCCGCTCGATGCGATGCTGCAGCGGCGACACCCCTTCTGCGAGGTGCGGCAACCGCGGCTCCGACGGCGGCACGCTTCTCCGTGGATGCGAGACACTTCCGGTCGATGCGAGACGCTTCCGCTCGATGCGATGCTGCAGCGGCGACACTCTCTGCGAGATGCGACGGCAACAGCTCCGACGGCGATACGCTTCTCTCCCTTGCGTCGCGCTTCCAGCTCCTTGCGACACGCAGTCCCTCAGAAGGCCCAACAACAGCAGCAGGCACTTCCAAAAGACTTTGGGGAGCTGGGGATGAAGTCCACTGGTCCTGGGACTTCGTTCAGGGGGCAAGCTCAGTCCAAGCCCTTGGAGATCTTTAAGCACAAGTTGAAATAAAAGTCTTTGTAGTCTTTTCTCCTCTCCTTCAGCAGCAAGGCAACCACTGCAGGCCAATCCCCCAGGTCAGGGACAGTTACTCCTCCTACAGCTTTCCCAGTTCCTTCTCTTCTGGCAGAGGTTCTTCTTGTTTCAGCAGGATCTGATCTAATTTCTTGGGAGCAGGGTCCCAATACTTATACCCCTAATTCCTTTGTTCCTCTGGGGTAGAGGGGCCTTTGCCCAGTCCAAACCAGTTCTTGAGCACTCTGTTGACATGACTCTGCCTTTCTATTCAGGGTGCAGGGCAGAGACATCAGCCGCTCCGCAGGAGGCGGCGCCAGCATTGTGGTAGCAGAGCACAACCCTATTCAGAGCCCAGGTGTACTCCTCCCACCCATCTGACTGCCAATCTTCCTATTCACCACCAGGCTACCTTGCCCTGCCCCTCTGGGTTTCCCCAGCCCTGTCACTCACACAACCAGACAGGCAGATACACATCATAGCAGAGGCGGGCTGAAATGGTCAGGCAAGCAAATACCAACTTTCTAAAAGTGGTATTTGCAAACACAGAATATTAAAATAAACTTTACTAAAAGATGTATTTTATTATTCTGAGTTCAGGCATACTAAACTCGAATTTCTACCATGTTCCCTGGGTCTGTTAGGATCATAGAATGTAACAATTCTGACAGCCCATTCTGGCCTATGGAGAACAGGTAGCCTTACAATAGTGAAAAACGAAAATGGCAGTAATTCACTATTAGGACATGCCACACACATCAGGGCTTGTCCTACCTTATGCTTACAATGCACCCTGCCCTTGGGCCTACCATAGGGGTGACTAATATGAAGTTAAGGGAAGGTTTAGGGACTGGGAAGTGGGTGCACTTACCCAGTCAGCATGACAGTACCAGACTGCACGCAGGTTCTGCAGTGGCAGACCCTAGACACATTTTACTAGGCCGCTTCTGTGGGTGGCACAACCAGTGCTGCAAGCCCACCAGCAGCATTTGTATTTACAAGCCCTGGCACTCCTGGTGCACTTTACTAGGGGCTGACAGTAAACCAAATGAACCAATCATGGAATCCAAACAACATAAACATTTTAAATAGGGAGCACTTGCACTGTGGCACTGGTTGGCAGTGGCACAGTGCCCTGAGCAGCTAACACCAGCAAAAACATATGAGGCACAACGAAAAAATGTGGAAGGGAGACTCACGCCAAGGTGCCAGGTCTAACACGTGTCCCCTCCAGCTGAAAAGTGGGGAGAACTACCCTACCCCAGGGAGTTCCTCATCACTAAGGCGGAAAAATCTGGACAGACCGTCAGCATTGGCGTGATCTGTACCAGGGCGATGTTCCACCATGAAATCAATACCCTGTAGGGAAATGGACCACCTCAACAGCTTTGGATTCTCACCCCTCATATGCATCAACCATCTGAGGGGCCTGTGGTCTGTCTGAACCCGGAAGTGAGACCCAAACAGGTAGGGTCTTAGCTTCTTCAGCGCCCAGACCACAGCAAATGCCTCACGCTCAATAGCACTCCATCTCTGTTCCCGTGGTAGTAACCTCCTGCTAAGAAAGGCTACAGGTTGATCTAGGCCCTCCTCATTAATCTGTGAAAGAACAGCCCCCACACCATGCTCTGAAGCGTCTGTCTGGACGATAAACTCTTTGGAGAAGTTGGGAGCCAAAAGCACGGGCGCCGTGCACATAGCAGCTTTCAGGGCCTCAAAAGATTTCTGACAGGTGTCAGTCCAGATCACCTTCCTGGGCTGCTTCCTTGAAGTCAGCGCTGTCAAGGGGGCAACGATGTTGCCATACCCCTTGACAAACCTCCTGTAGTACCCGGTGAGACCTAGGAAGGCTCTCACCTCTGTCTGGGTTTTGGGCGACTCCCAATTCAGGATGGTTTCTAGCTTGGGTTGAAGGGGTGCCACCTGGCCACTCCCAACTTGGTGTCCCAAGTACACCACTGAACCCTGCCCGATCTGGCACTTACTCGCCTTGATCGTGAGGCCTGCCCTCCGCAGCGCCATCAACACTTCCCAGAGGTGGTGCAGATGTTCCTCCCACGTGGAGCTAAACACTACGATGTCATCCAGGTAGGCTGCACTGAACGAATCCAGCCCAGCCAACACCCGATTGACCAACCTCTGGAAGGTGGCAGGGGCATTTTTCATCCCAAAGGGCATAACCCGGAACTGGTAATGCCCATCAGGGGTGGAAAATGCTGACTTCTCTTTGGCCCCCTCGGTTAAGGCGATCTGCCAATACCCAGATGTTAAATCAAACGTACTGAGGTAGTTGGCAGCCCCTAGCCGATCTATGAGCTCATCAGCTCTGGGGATGGGGTGTGCGTCAGTCCTAGTGACCGAATTGAGTCCTCTGTAGTCCACACAGAACCGGAGTTCGGGTGTGGCTCCCGGCTCGGCAGCCTTTGGGACCAAGACCACTGGGCTGGCCCAAGGACTGCTTGAAGACTCAATTACCCCAAGGGCAAACATCTTGGAGACCTCCTCCTTGATGCAGGCCCTTACCCTGTCAGTCACCCTGTAGGCCTTGTGCCTCACAGGTGTACTATCCCCAGTGTCCACATCATGGACGCACCACTCAGTGACACCGAGAACCAGGGAAAACAGGTCAGAAAATTGTCCCAGCAGCTGGCGACAATCATTCTGTTGCTCAGGGGTCAGGGTGGAAGAGAGGATGACACCATCCACTGACCCATCTTGCTCTTTGACTGACAGGAGGTCAGAAAGAGGCTCGGTCTCCTCCTCCATCCCAGCATCTGTCGCTAAGAGCATGCCCACTTGGGACCTCTCCAAGTGGGGCTTGAGGCGGTTGACATGTAGGACCCTTAAGGGGTTCCTAGGAGACTTCAGGTCCACCAAGTAGGTAACAGGACTTTTGCGCTCCACAACCTCAAAGGGACCGGTCCACTTATGCTGGAGCGCACAGGGCTCCACGGGGGCCAGGACCCATACTTTCTGCCCAGGCTGAAGCTCTACCAGAGTGGCATTCTGGTCATACCACCACTTCATCTCCTCCTGGCTGGCTTCCAGGTTTGCCTCAGCAAGTTCCCTGAAACGCCTAGTCTGGTTTCTGAAGGCCAGCATGTAACTATATACATTCTGGGGAGGTTTCCTGGGAGATGGCTCCCAGCCTTCCTTTACCAGACTTAGAGGTCCTCTCACTGGGTGTCCGTACAGCAGCTCAAAGGGACTGAACCCCAGAGACTTCTGTGGCACCTCTCTGTAAGCAAAGAGAAGGCATGGTAAGAGGACGTCCCACTTACGCCTCATGGGTTCCTCAAGACCCATTATCATGCCCTTTAGGGTTCGGTTGAATCTCTCAACCAACCCGTTTCCTTGGGGGTGGTAAGGTGTGGTGAACTTGTAGGTTACACCACACTCTTGCCAAAGGGACTTCATATATTTAGATATGAAGTTGGTACCTCGGTCAGACACCACCTCTAGAGGGAATCCCACTCGGGAGAAAATTCCCATCAGCGCACGTCCCACCACGGGGGCCGTCACTGTCCTCAGATGTATGGCTTCCGGGTACCGGGTGGCATGGTCCACCAGGACCAGGATAAACCTATTGCCCATCGCTGTCCTAGGGTCCAGTGGCCCTACGATGTCAATCCCCACTCGCTGGAATGGGGTACCGACCACAGGGAATGGTTGGAGTGGAACCTTCTGCTTCCTTCCACTCTTCCCACTTGCCTGGCAAGTTTGGCATGTTCTGCAGTGAGTATCTGAACTCCTGCGCATTTGGGGCCAAAAGAAGTGGGTGACAAGCCTTTCAAAGGTCTTGTCCTGCCCCAAATGTCCTGCTAATGGCACATCGTGAGCCAGCCCCAGTAGGAAGGCTCTGAAGCGTTGGGGTACCACCAGCACACGGGCTGACCCAGGCTCAGCAACCTTAGGCTCAGAATACAGGAGGTCGTTCTCCCAGTAAATGAAGTGTGTTCCAGACTGATCACCGTTGGCCTGGTCTGCAGCCTGCTGCCGCATACCCACAAGAGAAGGGCATTCTTTCTGCTCCCTGCAGAATTCTTCCCTGGAGGGTCCTCTTTCCTGCTGCCAATGGGTCAGCTCAGGCAGGTCCCCCAGATCAGCTATCTGTTCCCCTGTAGGTTCCAGGGCATCCCCCTCAAGGTCTGCTCCCTCCTGGACCGTGGGAACTTCAGGAGCCGGTTTCCCGCGCCCCCTGCTCCTTCTCTTTAAGGCCGGTCCCTGGGCCTCCCTCTCAGGCTCCAGGACCTCTTGAGTACCCCTACTGGCTGCCATGGACCGTGTGGTGACACACGCCCAATCCGGCATACCCAACATCTCCAGGTGAGCACTCCGCTCCACCTTAGCCCAAGGTGAGCTCTCCAAGTCGTTCCCTAACAGACAGTCAACAGGCATGGCGGGCCTCACAGCTACCTGAAGAGTACCAGAGACCCCGCCCCCACTGAAAGGGAACCCTGAGCTACTGGGCAGTGACTCTCGGTGTTGTCGGCGGCAACAACCGGATAGAATGCTCTTGGGACAACCTGCTCTTGAGACACCAGGTGGCGCTTGACAGCCGTCACACTGGCTCCTGTATCTCTGAGAGCTTCAACCCTATGGCCATTTATGGTCACCCACTGCCTGTATTTTTTAGTGTTCTCAGGCAGCTGGGTTTGGGGGACCACTTCACAGTCTCCTAATGAGACAAGGGACATCTCTGAGGGACCCCACCCACCTTGGACATTCACCTCCTCCCCCAGGGCTACACTAGTCACCTGCCGGGATGGAGCACCAGTGGGTGCGGGTTTACCAAATAATGGACACTTCACATCAGAGGCAAAATGCCCCAGGTTACCACACTTGTAACATCTGATGGGCCCCTTCTGAACAGGTGTACCTGTCGGGGCCCCGGTCTGCTTCTGGGGTGGGGGAGGCTGAGAACCTTTCCCTTGGTTCCCTTGGGGATTACTTTGGGGCCCTTTCTGGAACTCCCTCTGTTTACCCTTGTCCCCCCCACTCTTCTGCTGGGGACCCTGCCCTCCTTTGGCGGAATCTCCCACCTGACCCTTGTGGACCCTGGTACTGACCCAGCGGTCCGCCTCCTCAGCAAGCTTCCTAGGGTTAGTCAGCCTACTATCAATCAGGTGCTGGCGTAGCTCAGGAAAACAATTACTAGACAAGTGCTCTCATGCCATTAAATCAAGAAGCCCTTGAAAATCATTAACTTTGCTACCCTTCACCCAACCATCCAGTGCTCTGCAAAAAAAAGTCACATACTCAACATACGTACTGTTTGGAATCTTAGTGCAACCCCTGAACCTTTGTCTATACAACTCAGGGGTCAACCCATACCTAGACATCAAAGCAGCCTTCATTTGGGGATATGAATTATAATCATCTGAAGGCAAATCCAGCAGTGTATCCCGCCCCTCACTAAGGAACCGTCCCCACAACCCTGCTCCCCAATCTTTCTCAGGGATCCGGTGGGAAGACATGGCTACCTCATAGGCCTTAAACCACTGCCCTATGTCATCATTTTTAAAAAATTCCTTCACTACATCTTTGGGTATGTACACTCTAGACTCTACCTGCACTGGGGGTGTGCTGCCACCAGAGGGAGTGCTTCCCAAGCCCTGGGCTTTCAAATCCAGCTCCCTCATTATTCCGTCATGCTCCATTTGGATTTTTTTCTCTTCCATTAGCATTTTTCTCTCTTCCATTTCCATTCTTTTTTGTTCCATGGCTAACTGCCCGTTTAGTTTGGCCATCTCTATTTCATGAGCTCGTGTGTCTTTCCTGTCTGCCAACTCCTCTGGAGATAAACTTTTGTCAGAGACACTGCTACCTGCAGGGGAAGGGCTTCTCCTTCCTCTTGAACCCACTGGCTCCTCTGCATTCTCATCATCACTGGCATTCCTTGCTTCTACCCAGGCCCTCAGCGCCGTGTAGAACCCTGTTTTGTTTTTACATCCAGTTGTAGCAACATTAAACTTTTTGCAAAAGAATTTCAGCTGTGATAATGTGTAGCTGTCTAGTTTCTCTTCTTCCCATTTAAATTCAGTATCCACAGAGACTATGGATGATGCTTTCTCCACCATGGTTAAGCTTGGCAGTGCTCAAAAATAAACGTGAAAGGAGAGAGCACAACTGCTGTGAAAGAAACCCCTCACCCACCTACCTAGTAGGTGGCATGCTTCATCATCGGGGCCCAACTGGATTGCCTAATACAATCCAGCTGTGCTACAACGCCTGGATTACAGCGGAGCAGGATATTGAGCAGAGAGTGGCGTGCTATGTGAGATGTGATTATGGGTTAAAAAAGTCTCTGGGAAATGCCCTATGGAAAAAACTTTTATTAGAAGGGTCCCAGGACTAATGTAAAAAAGTTATGCGGGATATTGCTGAACAAGCGGACCCGATCGTCGTCCTAGGTACCTCGGACCTTACTTTCCCTGACAACTGTCAAGAGGGGAGTTACACGGCGATCAAATTCCAGAGGCATAACTACCTCTTTACTCAAGTAATCTCAAACGGAGATACTGTGAGTACATTACCACTACACTCACAGCACACTTTAGGGTGTGTGCTGATATTTACACGTGGCCTATACCTTGTTCATATGGCCATTCACCTTTTTCTGGTCCTGACGAAAGCCTCTAGAACCATCCAGAAGGCTGAAACTAGTTGACCTTATTTACAAGGGATTTCAGGAAAATAATATTCCTAACTATATATCCCGCATAACTTTTTTACATTAGTCCTGGGACCCTTCTAATAAAAGTTTTTTCCATAGGGCATTTCCCAGAGACTTTTTTAACCCATAATCACATCTCACATAGCACGCCACTCTCTGCTCAATATCCTGCTCCGCTGTAATCCAGGCGTTGTAGCACAGCTGGATTGTATTAGGCAATCCAGTTGGGCCCCGATGATGAAGCATGCCACCTACTAGGTAGGTGGGTGAGGGGTTTCTTTCACAGCAGTTGTGCTCTCTCCTTTCACGTTTACTTTAAAGTGATAGCAAAAAAAGTTTGCTCTGAATCATAAAAAACTTGTCCATTTTGTTTTGCCAAAGTCATTGGGGAAGAGGACAAGTTTTTCTTTGTCCTCGCTCTCTTTTTGTTCCTATTAGTGCTCAAAAATAGACAGTCCAAAAAAGAAATCTACCAACAAGTATTGGTTGCGTTTAAGGTCTGCACTCACTAAGTAGTGTTCACCAATCACTGTACATGAGTCACAAATGCAAATACAGAATCCTCACCGCTGACCACCAATGATAGAATCCGGGTTCTCTGGTTGGCACAGGTAGGTACTTGTGACAAGCAGGGAACCTTTCCTCTAGTCAGGGTAAGGGGTTACACTCCTAAAATAACCCCTGCTCACCCTCTAGGTAGCTTGGCGCGAGCAGACAAGGCTTATCTCAGAGCGTTATAGGTTAAGCATTTGTGAACACATACAGTAACCAAGTGACAACACTACAAATGGACACCACACAGGTAGGTATATTAAAAATAAGGATTCTTTATATAGGATTATCACAAGACCATTAAACGATTAAAAATACGCAATACGGTTGCTTAGTTGGTAAAAGGTTGCTTAGTTTCTCTTAAGTTCTTAAATGCGACACTTTAAGTCAATATACCTCAGATGCGACACGCAGGGCAACGAAAGTGTTGCAGCGATGCAGATGCGTTGAAGTTCTTGGTGCAAAAGAAATAAAGACGGGATCTTCCAGATGCTTGACGCTTCTCCGAGGTTGCGAGAAGGCCCGATTCGATGCGTCAGCTACAGCGGCGTCACCTTTGATGAGAGGCGACGACAGCGGCCTTGGCAGCGGCACTCTTCTCCGACGTTGCGAGACGCTTCCGCTCGATGCGATGCTGCAGCGGCGACACCCCTTCTGCGAGGAGCGGCAACCGCGGCTCCGACGGCGGCACGCTTCTCCGTGGATGCGAGACACTTCCGGTCGATGCGAGACGCTTCCGCTCGATTCGATGCTGCAGCGGCGACACTCTCTGCGAGATGCGACGGCAACAGCTCCGACGGCGATACGCTTCTCTCCCTTGCGTCGCGCTTCCAGCTCCTTGCGACACACAGTCCCTCAGAAGGCCCAAAAACAGCAGCAGGCACTTCCAAAAGACTTTGGGGAGCTGGGGATGAAGTCCACTGGTCCTGGGACTTCGTTCAGGGGGCAAGCTCAGTCCAAGCCCTTGGAGATCTTTAAGCACAAGTTGAAATAAAAGTCTTTGTAGTCTTTTCTCCTCTCCTTCAGCAGCAAGGCAACCACTGCAGGCCAATCCCCCAGGTCAGGGACAGTTACTCCTCCTACAGCTTTCCCAGCTCCTTCTCTTCTGGCAGAGGTTCTTCTTGTTTCAGCAGGATCTGATCTAATTTCTTGGGAGCAGGGTCCCAATACTTATACCCCTAATTCCTTTGTTCCTCTGGGGTAGAGGGGCCTTTGCCCAGTCCAAACCAGTTCTTGAGCACTCTGTTGACATGACTCTGACTTTCTATTCAGGGTGCAGGGCAGAGACATCAGCCGCTCTGCAGGAGGCGGCGCCAGCATTGTGGTAGCAGAGCACAACCCTATTCAGAGCCCAGGTGTACTCCTCCCACCCATCTGACTGCCAATCTTCCTATTCACCACCAGGCTACCTAGCCCTGCCCCTCTGGGTTTCCCCAGCCCTGTCACTCACACAACCAGACAGGCAGATACACATCATAGCAGAGGCGGGCTGAAATGGTCAGGCAAGCAAATACCAACTTTCTAAAAGTGGTATTTGCAAACACAGAATATTAAAATAAACTTTACTAAAAGATGTATTTTATTATCCTGAGTTCAGGCATACTAAACTCGAATTTCTACCATGTTCCCTGGGTCTGTTAGGATCATAGAATGTAACAATTCTGACAGCCCATTCTGGCCTATGGAGAACAGGTAGCCTTACAATAGTGAAAAACGAAAATGGCAGTAATTCACTATTAGGACATGCCACACACATCAGGGCTTGTCCTACCTTATGCTTACAATGCACCCTGCCCTTGGGCCTTCCATAGGGGTGACTAATATGAAGTTAAGGGAAGGTTTAGGGACTGGGAAGTGGGTGCACTTACCCAGTCAGCATGACAGTACCAGACTGCACGCAGGTTCTGCAGTGGCAGACCCTAGACACATTTTACTAGGCCGCTTCTGTGGGTGGCACAACCAGTGCTGCAAGCCCACCAGCAGCATTTGTATTTACAAGCCCTGGCACTCCTGGTGCACTTTACTAGGGGCTGACAGTAAACCAAATAAACCAATCATGGAATCCAAACAACATAAACACTTTAAATAGGGAGCACTTGCACTGTGGCACTGGTTGGCAGTGGCACAGTGCCCTGAGCAGCTAACACCAGCAAAAACATATGAGGCACAACGAAAAAATGTGGAAGGGAGACTCACGCCAAGGTGCCAGGTCTAACAGAATGTAACACACCTAAAGCGCCATCATCAATTCATAGTCAGATTTGATGGTTTCACTATCTCTGTCCATGGCCTGACAGCTGCTACATCAACCTTATCTTGCTGCACAGTCACCATGCAGGTTGAAATGGCACAGGGGAGATATAGCACAAGGTTGCGTGCAAGTCAACAATGCCATTAAAAACAAGAAACAGCACGCTCACAGCAATCAGTGTCTTAACTGGAGTGGAAAGTGAGGAGTTATCCAACCTTAAAAGGATTACTGCCCCTGAAGTTAGGAATCGGTGTCGTAGTTGCAGATGTGGGAAATCTAAGAGGATTTGGGCAAATTAGTATTTAAGACTAAACACCACAACTAACAGATATTGTCCTCTAGAATTCCGGATGGCTCTTGACAGGTCAAGGGACCTTGGCCACCGTTTTCTGAATTGAACCTGTAGCAGAATGTACAGAGCAAATATATCATCAATTGTCAAGTTCTTTATTTTCAGGCAATGATGAGAGGTTGAGTAGTTTTTTGGGTTTTATATTCTTATTAAAGTTTAGGTTTCTCTGATTCTTTATTTATTAGTCAAATATCAGTATTGGGTATTTTGCGGGAGGGTGGGGCTGCTCGGCTTTTCAGAGCAGGGCAGGGGAGGAGTGGTAAGCCCACTCCTGAGTGCACAATGATTGTTTGGTCCGCCCTCTCGGGCCGCTCAAACAAGTCATGCACACTTTCCCCTTCTCCATGCAGGATTCATTGCAGCCTGCATGGAGAACATGCCCACCCTTCCAGCCCCTGCCTGTGCGCCGTGTCATGGCGCTCAGAACAATCACCACGCTGCATTGCAGCCTGGTGATTGGTTTAGGGGAGGGAGCCTGGATGCCTGCTTCCTGTTCCTATCAGACGCAGGAGAGCAGGAGCAGAGAAGATCGAGGTCCCGGCCTAAAGGTAAGCTTTTTTTATGACCCCCCTACCCTGGGCATTATTTGGGGAATTTGACCGGAACTCTGCATTACAAGAGTAATGTGGAGTCTCCAAATTTAGCCAATTCCACGAGCAGAATGAAACAATGGGAGAAGCAGGCCATAGAGAAATGAAAAAATGAATGGATGAGCTGTCCTCGACCTCGGCGCCGATGCCTCATCTCCAGGACGCTGTACATCATCATAGACTTTGTTTTACAAGGTACTGTTTGTTTGGAGGTCCGTGTGATTCAGTGCCCGATGCCATGCATCTCACTGTCTGCGCCATACATTGGATGTATTGCTGTCATGATGTCGTAATAGCCCCAGGTGGTGCTATTTGTTTTCTACAAGCTTTATTGTGGAAATAACTGTTTTTAAGTGCTTTTTTCCTACATGTATGTTGAATTTTTGTCATTTTGGTCTTGTTGAGTTTAGATGGCGATACTTTATATTTGTAAACTGGTGTGGTGTCCATTTGTAGGTTAGCACTGGGTTACTGTGGAGCCAATTACGATGCAACTCAGAGGTCCTGGCTGTTGGTCGGAGCCTTCCGAACTGCATCGTAATGTGCTGGTCTGATTTCTTTCCAACCGCCTCATTACAATGGATGAGGTCGGAAAGGAATCCAATCCCCTTGTTGATCCTTGCACCTTGTGACAGGCACTTTGAGGTGCCTACCCAGGGGTGCAGGAATGAGCCACTCCTCCCATTTTACAATGGGAACATGCATTTACTTCCAGAATGCATGCTCCCATTGTAAAATGTAGGAATGCAACCGAACAGTGTTCAGTCGCATCCTAATGTGGAAGTCGGGACTGCCGACCAGGTTTCGGTCTGTCACATGACTGATGCGGTGTCGGGCAGAAGAGATTACACCTGACATCGTAATAGGGGCCTGCGTGTTTTGAGTACAAAAACTTTACACATTACCTTTGGGATAAGCCTGTCTTCTCGTGCCAAGCTACCAAGGGGGTGAACAGGGGTTATCTAGAGTGTGTATCCCCAGTACCCTGTCCAGAAGCAGGGGTCCCTACTTGGAAAAAGGTGCATATCTGCCAATTAGAGACCCCCAGTTCTAAAAAGCACCCTGTTCAGTGGACTCACAAGACACATTTTAGGGAAAATGTATACCTGTTTAAAAATTGGGGGGCTTATTTACAAGCCCCTTGCGCTGCCAGTGCGTCACTTTTTCCCATTTTAAAAGTGACGCACTGGCTGCGTGAGGGGCTTGTAAATAAGTCCCAGGGATTTTACATACATGACAAAGGGAGTTTTTCCCTGCCATGTGTTACTGCATTGCATTTAAAATGCAGTGCTGCCAGAGCACATTGATGCTCCTGTAAGACATATATTTTTTGTCATATATGTTACTAAGGTAAATACAATGTAGTCCACATATGACTTATAACTTCCACGCCATAGATGCATGTTCTGCTACACTGTTTTTACAGGACAGTTGAGTGAAAACTAATTATACTAATAACATTTTATATTCAGAGATCCAGCATTGTGTTACTAAATAGCAGTGCCAGTGTGTCCTAATAACAGGTAAAGAATGCCAACAAGGGATTTTATTTAAAAAAAGATTACTAATTAGTCGTTTTCTAAATTCCTTTAGGAGTGAGTCAAATAAGAACATACACTCAATTTGTCATCCAACAACATCAATAAATGAGAAAAAACAAACAACAAGCACGGGAATATCTTTTGTAAAAAATACAAAATTATTTATGTAGATGAATCACATTAAAAAGGAGTACAAATTAACAATCAATTCAGCAAAAGATCATGAATAAGGTACAAACAAATTAATCCTGTAATTCATGAGCAAAACATCTATTCCAGAGAAATCAACAATGACATATCTCTCAATGAGAATAATGATCACTTGAATAAACTGAATATTTCGGAAATAGATGAAGAAGTCGACGTTTCGGTCTTTATTGGCGTCAGTCCATCAGACCATCTTCAAGACAATGGATATTGCAAATGCTGAAATAACCCTTTGGTAATCAAGTCTGCCACGATTAGTAGTACTCGTGGAGATCTGCTTCAAGCAGTTAATATGAATTGCGGGGCTATCACTCATCGGTGAATCAAGATCAAATCAAATGGATGGCACTAGTTTGAAAATTAGTCCAAATCATTCACGCCAATTTTGGAGAAAGAGGAGCCCTCTTCCAATGGCAATTTCTCAATAATATTTTAAAAGCAGCGTTGTCAAGAAAGCAAGCGTCAATTCTTGAAACTCGCTCATACGAATGCACCAATCTTTCTTTCAAGAGATCATGTCACGACTGTGCCATGGTTCTCTGCTACATTTTCCAGCCGAAACTGAACTTGGTTGTTTTCAGATGGTATCTGGAGGTTTCCCTAGTATTGGTACTGGAGCTGAGCCATTTGGCATTTAAATGTTGAATACGAGAAATGATAAAGAAGAATTCAGAGAAACCTCACATGAAACCATGCAGAAGGATAATTTAAAGGCTCTGATTTCGACTTTCTGCCTACAGTTAGATCAGAGGGATCTGATGCATTTTTAGATGAGATCAGAAAAGACAGCGCACTCCTCAAACACAGAAGTACATTGTTTACCAAAGAGCTGTAGACTCATTACTCTTCAAGTAGTATGCAAGTTCACTTTATTTTATGATCTGTTAGATGAAAGAGTACTTCTCGTATGAAGGCCAAGGCTGATTTGATGTCCATTGAATGCCTGAAAGCAGAGTGATGATCAGGAAGGATGGAATTTAAGTCCACCTATTCTTATAGTTGTCTTTGTATCTCCTATTCATGATCTTGCAAGGAAAGGGGAGATCAGAATTCAGGTGATAGTGACCGCTCTTGGGTCAGCTGTTTTCTTCTTTAGGAGAGCCATGATGATGGTATGCTTCATGTATTGATAAGTCAAATCCTAAAGCAGTAAGGAAGTGCTTGAGCCAAGAGGCTTGATGTGGCTCAGCAGGAGGATTGGAAGCTTTGGTTATGGATGATAATTTTGAAAATTCCTTCTTCATAATTGGATTTAATGTAGAAAGTGTGAAAGGTTGCAGGCTGTATCTGTCAAAGTTCTTTCAAAGCTGATAGCCACTGGACACAGTTCCATTGAAGCTGTTATTTGTATCAGGTAAAGTTCTGAGTGGAGTAATTATAAGAGGATGCGTTTCATGCCTTCTCCTGGTCAAAAGTTCTCCATTTGGACTTAAATCCTAATTAAACTTTTGGCAGACAGGGTGCCCAGTTGCAAATGCAATGGAGTGCCCTGCCCGCCTAACTGTCATGTCTGCCTGCCTTATTAATAGTCAGACAGACCATAACTTTCTGTTGATTGAGCCCGAGTTGGATCCGTCGATGGAATACTTCCTCTGATGAAGGGCCCTTTGGAGGAAGCACTTTATACAGTCCATCCTAATTAGCGTACATTTTTTAAAGGCTTTTTTTGCATACCTGTCACTACCAGGAGAAGCCTAGTGGTAAAAGAAATGAGAAAAACAATAATGCCCACTACAGCTTGGGAGAAACCTAACAGGATGTGGGAGTCATTAGCTTTGTTCTTATTTTTCAAAAACAAACTCCCACTTTGTTTTGAAAAACAAAACACTTTTGAAAGGTTTGGCAGGCGGCCATCATGGTGACGGTACGGCTGTTGTGGCATAAATAATCAGCAAGTATTCCTGGAGCCCTACTAAGGAAAGAAATCAATATAACTGTGTTATAAAGTCTATAGAACCTACAAAGGGTGGAAATAAAAGCTCGAGATTGGACTAACGATTCCAGCATGCATTGTAATGAGACTGCACTAAGCAACAACCACGAAGGGCTGGTACTATACTTAAAAGCATGCAGAAGGCTCCATGTGACTTTTTGTCAGTTGCCTTTGAAAAAGAAGTTAATACTTCGAAACGCGTCGGCATTGTAATTTAAAGACCAGGACTAAATTGTTGGTTGCCAGAAGCTAATAAACCGTATGGTTTACAACAGCAGGTTGAGTGCATCCGGAACTGCTTTGGGGCATTTGTTTGATGACGGTATTATCTATCTAAATATTCATACATTGACAGACACTGCTGTGACAGAGGTTTCTGTCAATGTTCAGAGTTCTCTAAATTTGGCAGGCGGTGTCCTCTCGGGATTGGCAGAGGTAATGTCCTCTGCCATCCTAATGAGTACCCTCTATCTGCGAAATTCTAAATCAGGCTATTAGTCTTTTTAAGGAAGTTTAAAATCCTCAAGCAGTGCAAGCCTGAAGCTGTAACCAACTTTTCAGAGTTTCTAGAGCAGCTTCTCCTGGTTGCTTCTAAGGCTCCCTGGATATCAGAAACTGCACCTAATAGCCAGAACTTACTTCAGCAGAACAATACAGAAATAACGTACCCCGGAAAATGTAAATATCGTTTTTATCAGTTGTCCTTTCCGAGCTGTTATGTGTTGCCTATCTCACATCCAGGCCCTACTGTGAAAAGGCCTAAACCATTGTTTCTAGCACTGGCATAACAAGACTTGAGGGGTCCCCCCTGCAATTTACATGGCGGGACCACATCTGGGCTCAATCATGAGCTCTCCAGCCAGAGTATTGTGCTGAGGGGGCCCCCTGCACCGCGGGGTTTGCAGGGGCCTGTGTTACGCCACTGAGCTCTGGGAGTGGTTTTCACAACTCATTAAGGGGAAGCCCTGGCACAGGCATGTGCCAGCATCCTGGGAGCCTAGGCAGGCAAAGTCTAACTTTTAAAAGTCTTTTTCTCATAGGACAGCCCTTTGTAGTGAAAATAGCTTTTGGAGGCTAACATTAAATACTAGGCACCTTAACTTCTTGGCTACAAGGCCTACTTAGGGGTGACATATGTAATAGTTAAATGTAATGTTTTAAAGTATTTCTTTTTCTTTGCCTGCTGGTTTAAACTTGCAGGAGAAAGACTACACAGGTAGGCCTTAAACCATGTTTCCTTTGTCAGCCCAGTCACTGGCACAACATGTGCTGCAGTCCACTGGTGACATTTAACTTTTTCAGGCTATTGGTGTAAATCCTCCACCGTATACTATGGCTTTACTATCATGCCAATTAGGAGTTTGACAATTTTACCAGTGTCCCAGTGTGCAGGGTTAAAAAAAACAACAACCTCACTCCAAATATATGGGACTGACCACGCAACAAGCTGCAGGTGCACACAATTTTAAAGATTAGAACAGGAATACTATACTTTTTTGTATATTACATATGATAGTGTTTTTACTATTCTGTCATGGATTATGACTCCTTACCTTAACCCTCAAACCCCAAGTCAGCGCTACCCTAAAGCTACACACAAACAAACCATAGGAGTTATTGAGAGAATATTCGGAATATTAAAGGGAAGATTTGTATGTTTGCACAACATTGGAGAAGCATTAAAATACCCCATTTAAATTACAGAAGCAGACACTATATTGCTCAACATTGCAATGGGCAGGGGATTGTGTGAAGAAGCAAATGAAAGTGATTCTGAGGATGAAGAGCCACAAGCTGCTCCTCGAGCATATGGACCGAGAACTGTACATTCGGGATAATATCGATCACGCAGAAAACAAATGATGAATATTAAATTTTGAAATGTTATGTTTTTTTGTTTTATTGTGAATAGTAAGACTTAACAAGATCTTTGCACTGTTAACATGCTTATAGAACAGATCAATGAAACTTTATAACAATATTGTTCCATTAATGAAAGCAAAAGTTTGACCACAATACGAAATAAACTATTTTTTCTTTTGTCTAACACCACTTGAACTGGTCATGTGCACTTGCTCTGAGGTACTCACCCTCTCTTCCGATCCACTATGTAAATTAGTACTACTTTATTCTACTGAGAATTACTCACAGTTGCACCTTTTTTCTATCAGGTAATACAGGTGTATGTCCACCTGTCGCTGTTTTAACTCCTTCCAAAACACTAGCAACATTACCTACTGTCCTTGTAATGCACCGATTTTGCCTTGACAATTCTAGTTTCAGATTTAAAATGTCTTGAAGATAAACGCTCTACTGAGTGACCAAAGATATGATGCAAAAGTATGCGTGAAGCTGTTATTCTCCTGTGTGCGTTTCCTTCCATAACTATTCCTCTACAAATTAAATCTACTGAAGTTCAAGAGTCTTTCATACTGCTCAAAATATTTGATAATTTATTTGTGACACTTTTCCGAAAATTGTCCAAACGAAGGATTGAATGACATTCAGTTCAGTGTTATTTAAAAAACATAAAGCATTGCACTTTTAAATTTCCCAAAGTCCAGGAGTAATGTTCTCAATTGAGAATGTTATCGATTAGGAATTTATGATTTACTTAATTGTAATTGTGAACCATAACGATTAGTTAAAGATAACCAGATTTCTTTAGTATGTTAAAAATAATAATTTGTTTTTTGAGTCATTATTTTTTGCATAATATGAACTGTAATTTTTAGTTTTGTACATTAGGACATACGTTTTATCTTAATTTTTTCTCTTGCATTCTAAATTAGACTGTTGAATTTGGCAGTTAAATACTGAAAGGTAGCATTTGTTGATGGTCCATGTTTAAAGTGCTCCTGGGAATATTAGCAAATCCCTAAAAAGTCAGAAATATTTTCTAAATGTAGAAGCAGATCTACAGAAAGAGTAATTTCTGCCTAAGTCACTTTTTTTTAGACCTGTGGTAATACCACAAGTGGCATTACTTCTGGTGACTCCAAGGCAAGTAGGTGGAATGTTTCCCTGCAAAAAGCGAAGGTATTTTCGGAACATCATGTGGTCCTTGGTGCAATAAGCACATTTCCATATGTTATGCCCTGTTTTATAGGGATTTAAAGAGGGTTGCCCATTATCCTGAGGTATTGTAGCACAACGGATATACCGATAGATATAACTGGGCTGCTTTTAAACCGAGCCCTCTGTGCGTGCTGTGAAATATAAAACAGGGAAATCTGAACGTCCATTTAAATACACTAATTACTACTGCCATACACCAGCGTTATATAATATTCTACTAAACCTTGTGACCTAATTTATCAGCTGAATTGGCAAATGCAACCTTACTCTTGATGACTGCGTCTGGCAGCCATCTCATCGTAGCAATCATGTTTCCTAAATTGAACAGAAAATTACATTTCTTTCCAAAACGTGCTTTTATGTAAGTTGATATTGCACATATCAAATTAAAATGAACCCGGTGAAGGATTCCATCCAATTTATGAATACACTTCAATTGCATAGTAAAAGGCTGTGGCTATTACTTAAATATATAGCAAGAACATGCAGCATTTAAGAGATGGCATCAGGGAGATTAATATAATCAACCCCATCTAATCAGTTTTCATAACTTGAATGTTTCTTACAAGTCATTCAAAACCACTGAAAGTGAATAGAGGTGTGCCCTAACGGCCTATTATGAAAAATACAAGATTATATGAATTGTAAAATAGTGTAATTAAGACACTGATTCTAGATTGCCTTAATTATAATCCAAGCAGAGATTCATTTTGTAGAAGATAAAAACTGAATAATATTTAAGTAGCAGATGGCCAGTTGCCTTGCCTCTTGCATGTTGATTATCATAACACTTAAATGAATCTATTTATATGCATTTCATGAACAGCTATTTTGACATTTAGCTCGTACACTTTAAAAAGAATGCCATTTACTAGCCAACGATGTGACAGGTGTCACTGAGTTCCTCAAACCTCCTAACACACATGCATTGAGGCTTTTCCAGGTGCGTTTGCAAAAGCAATTACCATTAACAATCGTTCAATTAGGAATGGAAATGTTAAAGCAGGAAATCAATTTGAAAGAGGAGAAATGTAAAATCATTGTCGCACCTGTGGTGAATAGAGGACCCACCCCCCCTAAAGAAATTGCACCAAAGCCTTTATGTAACAAGGAGACATCCAAACCTACGCGATAATATAAAGGAATCAATTCAAAATGCTGCACAGTGGCAAATCATTTGACATTACAACAAAGTAATGGAACTGACTCCATATTATACTTAGGACTCACTCAGGACAAGCTGCCTCACAGCCATGCAAGCAAAGATGCCCGGCACCTCTGTTGAGCTAAATTAATCTGAGAACAATGTATACTCTTGTCCACTGCAGTACACAAGATCTAATCCATGGATGTCTCGATTAAATGATCATGCAAGACTTTAACTTGCCAAGAGCAACACGTCTCTTAGCTTTCACACCAGCAAATTCAATTCCAAAACGCATATCATACATTATAGCAAAACAACCGAGCGCCAACTCAGGCTGGTCCGAAGAGTGAAACTATTCCTTCAAGATGGAGCTGAGAAGGATTCAACAGCACTAGTCCTTTTACGCCTTGATGGGGGCTATGCCCTGTTCAGAAGCATCCCACCTAACCCAGATGGAAAGCATCCTCCACGTGGCTAAATGGATTATCAAAGGCCTGCGGAAGTTTAACAGAATAATACCTGCACTTGCTGCTCCTGTCTCCCATCATCAGGAGGGATGTGTGGAACTAACAGCAACAGAACAGGCACGTTAAAGGCCAGTGCAGATACGAAAGAAAGAGCAACATGCCCAAAGGGTCTAGAACATCATATCAGTAGAAATTCATGCATGCTGCACTTCAAAAACGACATCAAGACACTGCTGTTCAAGCAACACCGCATCACTGTGTAACTCTGTATCATATTGCACTAAGAAACTCAGTGGTCCTCACCTTCAAATCTTACTCCTTCGGTATCCTACTTTCCTGTGTTTCTGTTGCCAGTCAGATGCGTGGACACAGCTGCAACAACCGGCTTGCCCCTTGCAAACTCTGGCACTGCCTTTGAGACCCTTGGCCTCAGAGGTGGCAAAATCAGAGCCAGAAACACTGGACGTTGGTTGGGGCTCCACTTTTATATTACACTAATAGTGAACAATATAATTATATACAATTATTATCTTATTCAGTGTTACTGTAATGAAAAAAGGAGTACAATTAGCTGGAATATGACACTCCCTGGAAGCTGAGGTAAGTAAAAAATGCTTTCAAATGTATGATATGAGTGCTTGTGGGTGAGAACGTGTTTATGTGAGAAACTGTGCATGAATGTGTGTGTTCATGTTTGTGTGTGTGTGTGAAAGAACAGGTCATATGGCGTGTGATGTCATTTATGCTACCCAAGGCATTTTGGTGAATTGACATCCATGGTCAGATGCTGCCCCCTGCCCCTTGATACAATCCTCCCCCACAAATCTCCTGCTACTCATGCCATTAATTTATTTGCTATGGATCCAAATTGTACGGGCTTCATTGTTTTGTAGCTAGGCTTGCACCATATAAACCATTGTCTGCTCAGCAGTATTACATGGGTAAGTTTGTTGATGTCTCTGTGGCTACTGCTTCACTGTGGAACATGAGTTTCTGTACTTCAGGCCTACATGCTTAAGGCACAAAGGTGATTTTCTGTGTCATATTGTAGCAGACACGGTTTTTGCCCACTAGACGCAATTATTGGAAGAATTGACAGTGTTCTGCAAAGTTGTGCAAAGAATGTCCAATACAATTATAGAATTAAATCTATGGTATCCAATACAAATTATAGAATTAAATCTATGGTACACGCTGTGATCATGCGCCCCTCATGCCGACATCTGGGCACATTACCCACTGGCCCCCATTGTGTCCACGCAAGGTCGAGGCCCACCTGCATTTGTTTTCAGGACCCTGATTTATGACTCCAAAGACAAGGCCCACATTCTTTTACCAAAAAAGGATTGATGGAAACACTTGACAACACCCAAAGAAATGTATAAAACCTTCCTCAGAATGATTGTACGTTGAGACAGTCCTCAGACCCGCTTCTGCAACTGTGCTCCTGGCTGAAGTGTTTATTTAAACCAACTGTTTCTGTTTTGCAAATACGTCTCTTGTCTTTTTTTTTTAAGGTAGATTCATATTTGAGCAACAATTGGGGTCCTGAAGAAACTCATTAATACTAAAAAAAGTTTCAAATTAAACAATAAATTCAATTTTGAGCCATATTCTGGAGAGCCAGCCAGGAGAGATTGATACCTCGGACCCCATTGCAGAAAAAAAGGAAAGGGATCCTGCCCAAATGGATTCACATTTGTGCGCCAAGGAAGATGAACAGCCACCACAATTGATCTGCTGAATCTACTGAGTGAAGGTCCATCCTGAAGCCGCCTCAGTGGGTAAGAGACCACATTTTATCCTTAGTCCCCACATTTGGCATATGGAAAACTAGGAAGAAGTGCAAAAAATGTACCTGAGTACACTGCCACTGACAGAAACCTGCATGTTACCAATTTTATGTGTCCAAACTGAATACTTGCAAAGTAGCCTCTAAAGTGTTCCGGCGGAGGTCACCTTTTTTCGAGAGTCAGCCCTCTGGGAAAGGTGAATATTGGTTGTGTTTTGGACCACTGGACGTGACACAGATGGCACGCTTGTCCCCTGGGTGTGAAACAGGATTGAGGCCTCACCATGTGGGCCGCTGGGCATGACACAGATGGTGTGCTTGGGCCTTGGTTGTGATACAGGACTGGCACCTCAATCTTAGATTTTAGTCTAAAAGGGTTTTGTCAGTGCTACCGATTTCTTAGCACGGTTGGTATCTGAAATAAGTCAGAGGTGGTGTTCCCGTGCACCACTGGGCATGACACAGATGGTACGCTTGACCCCCGGGTGTGATACATGGTGTGATTTCAATGTTAGAGAAAAAGATTTGGGTCTGGGAGATCAGGTGTAGCTTGTGTTTGGCCAAGAGGGACCTCTGATTCTTCGAGTCATTCCTTTTCTCCACAAACAAATTGTCACTTTCTTTTTCCCAGATCCGATGTTTATAGACTATCAGGCTCACTTAATCCCGTGTACCGTGAAGGGTTTCCCCTGGTCACAGGATAGCATGCGCTAGAAGCGGGCTAGGGCTATCGTATTTTTGACAAAGTCATCATTTTTTCTCTGTCAGTTCTTTTTTACACTATAAGTACTGAAATTGATGCACGTATATTAGATGTTGAGGTGTTGGTAATTAATGCAACTGTGTTTTGTCCTAAGTGTAGTATGTTGTCGTTGTCGAGAATTCAATGTCCTCTATGAAGATGCTACTTTCTCAAATTTGTTATTTTATGCCAAATTTCATGTCAATTTTGATTAACAATTGCACTTTCTTCTAGGTTGTAACCCTTCATATTCATTGTTATTTGTATTTGTGAAATGTTCATGTTGATGCATCAGTGGATAGTACTAAGCTCATAGTAAATAGTTAGAACCAGTAAACCCCTGTGTGACTAAGGCTAAACGCTGAAACGCGTAGACGCTGAAACGATACCTCTTTTTTGTGATGGAATAAAACTCACATCTTAATTCAAAGCCCTGTCTAGTGCTGTCTCCTTTCTTCGGATCCGTTTTGGGAAGAGGAGTTCTTTATTTTTATATATATATATATATATATATATATTCACTTAAAAAACCATAGGTTTCACACATGTTATAGTTAGCTGGACATTTCACTCGTGAAAAACCATTGAAATTCCCCCGTTATAGTTACTGCAGGCAACTATTACTCACGCGACCGCAATCCTCTGCTGATGACGTCAGATATTACATCACTGTATTTAGACACTTATTTACCAATGTCTTCTTCCATTAATTTTTAGCTATACATATATTACAAATATTTTTTTTTCAGAAAGACACATATGTCATCAGTGATGTAATATCTGACATCATCAGCAGAGGATTGCGGTCGCGTGAGTTATAGTTGCCTGCAGTAACTATAACGGGGGAATTTCAATGGTTTTTCACGAGTAAAATGTCCAGCTAACTATAACATGTGTGAAACCTATGGTTTTTTAAGTGAATTTGCAAGGTTTTTTAAATGCTAATTCGTAACTATAACGTGTGTGAAACCTATGGTTTTTTCAGTGAATTTGTACGTTTTTTTAAATGCTAGGTTATGTATGTAATAATTTATTTATTTTTTTAAATCGCGAGGTGCACCAACGGTTCGCAGTGCGTGCCGTGCGTGCAGCGTGCACGCACCTCGCGATTTAAAAAAAAAAAAGAAATGTTTTTTTCTCCCTTGGGGGTCCTTCTGTGACCCCCTGACCAAGGCTAGGGGGTCAGGAACTGTCCACTCTGCCCCCTTTTCAAGTTCTCCACCTTTTTTTTTCACCCCCTCAGACTGCGAGAGACAAAATGGCGGCCGACACTTCCTGGTTTCGACCGATTCGAATGTTTACCGACATCTAACAACCAATCAGAATTGCGCTCGCGCACGGCAGGGTGCGCGCACAGTGCGCGCACGGTGCGCGCGTATAGATATTGATATGCTTTTAAATGCTATTTTCTCAGGAAATACTGAACAGATTTACACCAGACCTGCAAAAGGCACTTCCTTGACCTTATGGCTACCTCTCTGCCAAATTTCACGTAATTCTGTTCAGCCGTTCGGGCTGTAGCTGTGTCTGAAGGTCCTATGGAAAATAACATGGGGAAAACGCGTTTTGGGACCCCCCTTTTTTCTCGGCCCCCGCTTGACGAATCACCCCGAGACTTTCCGGGTAGGAGCTGAGCGGAGCGCCCCATTAGTTTTGAAAATTTCGCGAGGATTCGTCAACCGGCGCCAAAGTTATTCAAAATAGAATTTTGAGATTTCCTATGGAAACTAGGTTGTAACTATAACTATCTACTGGCGACTGCCAGTAGTATATATATATATATATATATATATATATATATATATATATATATATATATATATATATATATCCTTTTACATCATAGATATAAATAAAATACTTCCAGGCTCATTTCGAACAGCTAAATTATAAGTTATAAGCTTATATAACTCACTGCTAGTATGCACGCCAGTTACCAATAATTTTCAACATTTTTCTTATTCAGTCCTTTAAGAGCATTAATGCACATCTCAGAATACATTTCACAAACATGCTTCTTAGTGTAACCACCTAGTTAACCTTAACCGTAGGTTTACTCTGCAACAGATTGAACTTCTAAGAACAGAGCAGCTCGGTAAAAGCCAGAAATATGGCTGAAATATATATATTTCCTTTTTTTCCCCCACGATTAGAGCAAAGGAAAAAAGATTCCCAAAATAAGAGAAGCTAAGGCTCATCTGTCCCCTAAAAAGTACCCAACTCATCATGAAATCACCACTAAGACACATGCAAACCAGGTTCCCCACATAGGAAAAAAAACGGAACAAGTTTTGCCACAAATGGCACACACAATAAGGCACATGCATTTCCCTGGCCAAAGGAGGCACTTAGATACTAGTGCAATCAGACACATAAGAACAAACATAGGGAGCAAATACGCAGGACAGAATAAGGACAGAAGAGGGACACTACTGGAGCTCTGTGCCATCTTCAAGGAAGCCCAGACTGATAATCCTATCTAACAAACAGTACGCAAGACTTCCCAACTCCCCCGCCAAAAGAAGGAATTGAGGTGCTACACCCAATGCCTGATCTCCCCTTATTAGGATGCTCCAACCCACAAGTTGAGTGAACCAAAGGGTCCCCTACCTAACAGCAAACTGTTAGGTCCAGGCTTGAGAGCCTAACAGGCCCACAGGCCCAGGCAATCCTAGGACCACCGCATTCCAGTGCACAAGACTCCCCAAAGTTCGACCCCCCGTCCATCGCTCTCAACTCATCGATCCCCAGCTGTATAAAGAACACGCACTCCCACCTGTTCAGTCGAGCAGACATGAGTGACAGGTAGGTTCATAGCAGTTCTGGACAGTGATACAACTAGCAGGGTGAGGAAAAGGGTCCCAGACTTCTGGGATCTGATGATGATTGAGGAACTTCAGGATTTGCACAGGTAGCCAAAGAAATGTCAGAAACCAAATTTGAGGGCAAATTCCAACCGAAAAGAACAGCACATATGTAAGAATCCAACTCAAAGACGAAGTGAAGTTTGTAGATTGTAAATTTAATCCAGGATAAAAGACCCCATCCACAAGCTGCTTGTATTCCAGTCAGGCTTTGGTATCAACTGACTTTTCCATCAACCAAAGATTCTAATCACCTAGCAACATCTCATGCTTCCATGAGATGTGCAGGATGTTACACATCTCCCTTCTTTACAGACAATACACAATAATCCTTATAATACAAGCAAAGGTTACTCTAAGCATAGAACCAAACATGAATAAATAATTAAGTTCAGCATACATAGTCTTTTAGGTGCCTCGGTGCAGAAATCAGCCTTGAAGATCTCCGTGCATGTGACAAGGACTCATCATGTAGAATTTTTCCTGCGATGGAAAATCTGAATTTCTCGGAACTTCTTTGAGTCCCGTAACAAAGTCCTTTCTCACCACAATCACACTATTCAAGTTCCACACCCGGTGATCAGCCGTTTTGATCGCATTGTTAAATAACTTAACAACCTGAATAGGTTTCAGGAAAGCCCCTTTACTTTTACCCTTACGGGGATTCTTTATTAGCACCCAATCCCCTACTTTCACCATCATTTTTTTTACTGACTTCTTTACATCATGCCAAATCATCCTCTCTTCAATTTTTTTTTTTTTCTAACGACCTCCAGTCATCCTTCTCATTTTCCCTAAAACGATTAGGCTGTAGATCATTTACCCAGGAAGGTGTAACTAAAGAGTTAGCACACCTACCCCTAAACAACTCAAAAAGTGTCCTTTTTGTGACTGCATGAGGTGATAGCCTATACACTCTAACTTTTTTAAACACTTCTGCTCGCCAGTCTAGGCCCGCTGATTTTGCCATTTCAATCATTTCTTTGAGGACCCGATTGAACCGTTCAACGAGTCCATTTGTCTCTGGGTGATATAGAGAAGACTTCTTATGCTTGATGCCATAAGTACACAAAAATTCTTCCATATCTCTTGAGACTAATTGTACTCCATTATCCGTGAGTATTACATTAGGTATGTCTTCTCTATCAAAGATTTTTTTCAAAAAATCCTTAACATGTTTAGATTCAATCCCACGCGTTATAGCTATTTCCGGCCAACGAGAAAAGAAATCAACTAAAACCAGAACGTACCACTCAACACCAGATACAGAGATTGGACCTAAAATGTCAAGTCCAACTTCTTTCCAAGGAGCATCAGGTCGGTCCCTTATTATCATGGGTTGTGTTCTAGGCTTATTCACTCTCTCACTAAGTGCGCACTGCATGCAGTCTCTTATTTTCCATTCAGTTAATAAATCCATTCCTGGCCACCAGTAAGAAGATCGCAAGTATTCCTTAGTTTTAGAAATACCAAGATGCCCATCATGGGCCAAAGAAATTAATTCATCTCTAAGAGAGGTAGGGGGAACTAATCGTGCCCCTCTGACAAGAAAGCCATCTTGATCCGCAAGTTGATCTCTAACATGCCAAAATGTATCCACTTCCTCATTCTTACTCTTCACATTCCAACCCTCTTTTAAACAAATTTTGACTTTCGCTAGTACATCATCTTCAATAACAGACCTCAACCACCTTTCTTTCTCTATTATTCCCCCTTCAATGAAGCAAACCATTTCTCCTTCCTCTTCATCCTCTTCTTCTAGACCTGAATTGCCACACACAACCAACCTTGACCAAGCATCAGCTACCTTGTTTTGTATGCCTGGAATATACCTGATGTCAAAATCATAGTCTTGTAAAGCGACTACCCACTTTGTGATTCTGCTGGAGATCGCATCTATACCCTTATTTTTGAATACCTCACATAAGGGCTTGTGGTCTGTCCTGACCTCAAAGGTACCTCCCCAAAGCAAATTTCGTAGTTTCTTTATAGACCAGTGCACTGCTAGAGCTTCCCTCTCTATAACTGAATACCGTACTTCAGCACCTCTTAAACTCCTAGACAAAAATAAGATCACATCATCATCACCATTATTCCTTTGCATCAAAACCGCACCCAGACCTTTCACACTTGCATCGGTCACCAACACTGATTTCTTTTCCGGGTCAAAACTGCTGAGTTTAGGAGCTAAATCTAATTTCTTTTTGAGTAAACAAAATTCCTTTTCACATTTATCATCCCAGACAAACTCACATCCTTTATGCAATAACGTCCTCATTGAGACACATAGGGAAGCAAAATTCTGCACAAACTTACTATAAAATTCGGCCGTGCCTAAAAAACTTAACAGCTCCTCTTTATTGCTTGGAGAAGGCATCTTCTGAATAGCGGTTACTAGACTTTCTTTAGGTAACACACCCCCATCTCCAATTGTGTGACCCAGATAATCTATCGATCTCCTCTTGAACTTGCATTTTTCCACTTTAACTGTCAATCCCGACTCATCCAATCTCTTCAGTACTTGTAAAACTCTCTCATAGTATTCATTATCATCTATACCAAAAACTAGAATATCATCTTGATATACCCTGACACCAGGTTGTCCCTTCAAAACAGATTCCAGTGCCCTCTGAAACACTGAAGCCGCCAAGACCAACCCAAATGGTAGCCTCAAGAAACGAAAAGTCCCAAAGGGCGTGATAAACGCCGTTAAGTCCTTTGAACGCTCATCCAGTTTGATTTGGTGATACGCAGACCTGAGATCTATTGTACTAAACACTTTTGCCCCTTTTAGCAGCATCAGCATGTCTGCGATTTTTGGTAACGGGTATTTGTCAATCACCACGCACTTGTTTAACTCTCTAAGGTCCACACATAAGCGAAGAGAGCCATCAGCCTTCTTCGCAGCTACCACAGGGGCAAGCCATTGCGTTGCTTCGACTTCTTCAATAATACCCTCTCTTCTCAATTTTTCTAACTCAGTTTGAACCATTTCCTTGACAGCTACCGGAATACTCCTTACCTTGCAATAAACTGGGTTTGCCCCTTCAACCAGGTGAATATGATGAGTGTTACCTCTAAGACAACCTAGGCTACTACCGAAAACTTTGGGGAAACGTTCTGTCAGCATACACGTAAAATGGTTTTCAACACTCGTCTCCACACTGGTCACAGAGGGCGATTTAAAATTTTCCTTTAACAAAATAGGTGGAGAAGAATTTGGATCTAAAATAACACCAAGGTCTCTCTTGTGAAACCAGCTCAAAATGCTGTCACCTTTCTGTGATAAATACATTTTCCCACTTGTAAGTCTATTTTTGTATTCAATCAGACCCCAAAAATACCCACATAACTTGATAGGTTCACCTCCATAGGCAAAGGATCTAATGTCGGGTGAATACATTTTGATGCTATTTTTGATTTCTTTTGCATAAAAATCTTTCGAAATTATGGTGATCTTAGCACCCGAGTCAAAAAGTACTCTTGTAACTTTGTCCTTGTGAGAAGTTGGCCTGGTATATGATGTTCACTAGTTAAAGTGACCACCTTGTACCATGCCAAGCAACCCTTATGGTGGGGTTGTAAGTCAACCTTTTCGGACCAGCTGCCCTAGTGGGAGCGTAGGTTAGCAGTCTTTCAGGCTAAACTCATTTTGGCATGTAAAGCAAGCTGTTTTACCATATGTAACCCCCCTTTATACCAATGAAAGGACACCACACAGATATATATTCAAAATATATATGTATTTATTACTCAAAGTATGCCCTAGACTCTTTGTGAGCACAGAAGCACAAATCATTAAACAAGAAAGTATCACAATATACAGAAGTTGCACTTTATATGGATAGGCCCTGGTGGCCGCTCAAACCATATACTAAAATAGTGGTATAAATACCACGACTAGGAAAGGGAAAAGGCCTAGGGCCTCTAGAATCGCTGGGCCTACAAGGAGCTAACTTCAGTTAGTGACCAGGAGGTCCACGGGTCGCGTGTACAGTGAGGAAAGTTACACGCGGGCTCCCATAGGTTTTCAATGGGTGCGTAAAAGTTCAAAAGTTACTGCTAGAAGGGTCTTCTGGTTGAACTACGAAATCAAGACTTCAAACCTAGACATTAGAGATGTTACTCTACACTTGTGCACCGGAGTGCCAGCTTTACCTCACCCACGGGAAGCGGGTGCATAGGGCTCGAAGTGCGTCGGGTTTCGTCTATCTGTTCAATGGAGCCTGATGACAAAGATGCTGCAGGCGGCCGGTCCAGAAGAGATGCGGTGGATCCAAGGATGGATCGGAGTTGTAGAAGACCTGAAAGCAGAGGGGACAGTGTTCACAGTCACTAGCCAGTGACCGGCGTGGCACCAGGTAGGTACCAGGCGATGTCGGGTGCAAACAGGTGAAGAGGTGTAGCTTGTCTCTGCAGCCACGTGGTCCCTGAAGGTCGACGACATCCAGGAGTCGGTTCACGAGCTGTCCCATGCAGGCTCTCGCTGTCGGCGGTGTCGGCGACTCAACAGAAGCAAACAAGCCTTGGCAAAAGCAGGAGTCGCAGGAATCGAAGAAAGCTGGTGGTTCTGACCAGCAAGGTCAGAGGGGCTGCTTCTTTGGAGGGCAGCAGGGGCCAGTCTGGGGCAACCAGACCAGAATCATAGTTTTCAAGATAGTTCGCCAAAATGGCCACTAGCCAACGGGCCAGGGACCGGGCAGGCGCATCGAGTTGCAAAGTGCAGAAGGGCCCCACGCAGATCGTGGAGATGCTGGAGGGCTCACCTTTGGTGCAGATGCTGCTCGGATGTTGGGCTTCTCAGAACTCAGAACCCAAAGCACAACTTGGAGGGAGCCTCTGTTGTTGCGCTTGCAGCTTGTCGAGTGTCTTCCAAGATGGCTGGCTCCACGTTTCTCGGTGCCTCCACGGGTTCCTTCTTTGCAGGGACTGTGGATCGGCCTGTGAGAGTTCTGGAGGTCCAGTTCTTGTCGGTCTCTGGGCTCGGGCTCCGGCAGGAGGCGGCGGCAAAGCAGACATCGATTCGCTGGTTGGTGCTTGCGTTAGCAAGATGGTCACTCCCTGACCATAGGGGAGAATTCCTTCAGTCTTCTGTGCAGCAGAACGTCGAAGTTCCCGTCTTCTTCTTAGTGTTAAGTTGAGTCCAGGATGTCTGAAGTCTTAGGACACAGCTCCTACCTTTAAGCGGATTCTAGGGGCCGGACTACCTGCTAGGTCCCTCCCTAAGGGTGGGACCAGGAAGGGGGGTGGTTACACCCCCAATCCTTTGTCCAGCTCGCCCCAGGTCTGGGGCTGGTGTGCCCCAAGACCGGTTTGAACTGGCATATGCACCGAGGCTCCTTGTGAGCCTCAGGCATGTCTGATTCTATTCAAGCCCTACCTGACCAATGCACAAAATCCTGTCTGGGGTGGTGCACGCACCTCCCCTGGCAGGAAACCCTTTGTCCACATCTCCCAAGCTGGAAGGACTCCCAGCAGCAGGAGGGCAGACTTGTGTCGGTGGTGGCAGCGTCCATTTTGTGGAGCTGAGGCTATGTCTGATTTTACCCGGGTTTCAGGTGCTGTACATGTCGTGTCCCTCTAGAAGGGTGGAATGCTAACCCCGTCACCAGAATTGGCGAGGGGTTAGTATTCCAATTCGTATGACACCTTACTCGACATGTTTTGATAAAGCCAAACCAAAGATAGCATTTAACCGCGAGGTTCATAATGCACTTAAGAGTATATGGTATGGCGATATCTGGAAACGGTAGAAGGAAGTTGTTCCGACCACTGCAGACAGGCTCAGCTCATGCCAGAGCACCATCTCACATGGAACCAAGCACTCTGCCTTCAGGATTGTTAAGGCCTGCCATAGGAGTGACTTATAGGTTAACATGTGTCCCATTTAAGGTTAGGTATAGGTATACTACACCTAAGTAAGAGGTGGATACACCAACTTACCCGAGCTGAGTGATCAGCCAGTTGTGTCAAATTGCTAGGCCAGGCCAGGGGTGGCACAATACATGCTTCAGCCCCTGGTAGGCCTTAGATACACCAATGCCCTGGGTACCTAGTGTACACTGGTACAGGGGCTCACAGGGTGATCCAATTCCAATTGGTTATGCACCTAAAGTGCATAGTGTCAATTTAGTAGAGAGAACAGCAGACTGGGGGTCTGATTAGCAGGCCCACAGCCTCAATATGTCAAAAACCAGTGAAGCAAAAAGCAAAAATTTGGGGTGACCATAGGATAGCAGACCCTACTCTCCTACAGCCCTCAACACATATTTCATCAGTCGGGCAACTTTTCTTTTCCTCACTCTGAACTGCCTGGATTTGAATCTGTCCACAGTCAACCTCACTGAGAGATTCACAAGTATCCTCCACATCATAATATATTTCATTAGCTTTGCCTTTGAAATTTTTTCCTTTACACGCAACTGTGAAATGCCCTTTCCTTTTACATTTACCACATGTGGCTCTCCAACCAGGGCATTGTTTATCATTTGCTAAATGACCTAGTTTACCACAACGAAAGCACGTCATTTTAGAAGTATCAAACTTTACACCAGTTCCATTAGGAGTACTTTTCTTAAAATAATCCCTTTTTTCATTGTTAACTTTAGGATTTTCTTTGATTACTTGTACAGAATGTTTTTCTTTCTTTTCTTCATCCTTCTTAATAACCTCTACACACTTCAAAGAATGTTCAATCCTTTTTGCAATGACCAAAACATCTTCTAAGCTTGGTTCATCCTTCTGCCAAAGTTCTTCCCTAACACGTTCAATGTTACAACCTAACATAAACTGATCTCTAATACGTTCATCCAGTGTAGGACCGAACTTGCACGATGAAGCTAACTTCCTAAGGGCATTTATGTAATTTTCTATGCTTTCATCTTCCATTTGTGATCTCCTACCAAAGTGGTACCTTACAAGTATTGTACTCACCTTAGGTAGGTAGTGTTTATCAAGCATAGCTATGCATATCTCATACTCATTCAAACTTCGATCGATTAATTCTGGAAGGTGGTCAAATACCTCTTGACCTTCCGACCCCAAGCAGTGAAGTAGTAATGCAGTCTTTCTTTCGGCACTCAAGGAGGCTCCGCAAACCCTGGCATATCTCTCAAACACTTTACGCCATTTCTGCCATTTAATTGGTGGATCTCCAGGGGTGGACAGAAAGAAAGGGGGTGCAGTTACATTTTGCATGTTTGAAAATCAACCCTCAAATGTGATAAAACTTCAAATTATTACTTAAACTTTTTTCTTAAGACACGCTAATTCTCTCAATTTAAGTTTTGATCCTATGTGAACGTTGAACCCTTCTACTCTTCAGCCCTTCTATTTCTACCAAGAGAATTTTAAATTAATTATTAGTGTACAAGCAATACATAACCCTTCAATATAGCGCATACATCATTAAAATTACACACAGTTGAATTTTCAAAGTTTTAAAGTTTCTTTTGAACTGTGTTTTTTTTTTTTTTTTAAAGTGTGCGTATCACTGAAGTGAAACACCAACAAAGATTTTCCTTGGTAAGTGTGATTTACTCTTCACAGTGTGCGTATCACTGAAGTGAAACGGAAGCAAATGCTGTAGCATGTAATGTGGCCTTTCACTCCCTCTCTTTATTCCTTCACATGAATCGCTGTTCCCACCTGTGTTAGTAGTCACGTGCAGTGTGCAGGAGAGTCAGCGTGCAGATGAAGCGCTTCACAACGCAGGTTACTAGACAGAGTATCGCCCTGTTGAAATGAACATACCTTGCATCAATTTCCCAAGTGTGCGAATCACTGAAAAGACAAAATGTGATCCGCTGTGCGTATTGAATATCTGACTCGCACTTCAGTCAAGTGTGCGGATCACTGCCGAAACACCGATGAAACCTTGCTTTCCCCTCAGCCTCAAACCGCTTCACACCGCGATGCAGGCAAGGTAGTGTTCGCATGAAGACAGTGCGTTCCACTCTTGCGTTTCAGGTAGCTAGGAGACGGGTCCCTCCGCAGTGCGCTGATGCGTGGTGACGTTGCGGCCATGCGCAGAAGGTTCACAATGGGCTGAAGAAAAACTTCCGGGTGCCGAGCAGTAACCATGACAGCACGAGATACACGACGCGGTAAGGATCTCCGTTTATGTTATTGATCAAAAAAATTTTAAACACTAACAACGGAGTGCATTCTCCTAATGGAGGAGACTCTCAAAGTCCCAAATCAACAAAACACCCGAACCTTTGGCAAGAATTCAATCCTCAACGAGCAAACCTTCAAGAGTGATGCGAGGTATTGGCAAAGCAAAAACACAATCCATTAGGAGCCCATCACGGTTCCAGGCCACAATGCAGCACACGAGAAAGTTGTACAAAAGAGGCAAAGAGTCAAAATCTCGTTTTAAGTAAAATGAAATGAGGAACGATGATTTTCTCACCAGTGATGCAAGTAGTGTTGAGGTCCTTTTTCTCCTTTTAACTTCTTTCCTTAAAATTAGCTTAGCAATCTCATCCTCTGTCGCCAAATGTAAGAATCCAACTCAAAGACGAAGTGAAGTTTGTAGATTGTAAGTTTAATTCAGGATAAAAGACCCCATCCACAAGCTGCTTGTATTCCAGTCAGGCTTTGGTATCAACTGACTTTTCCATCAACCAAAGATTCTAATCACCTAGCAACATCTCATGCTTCCATGAGATGTGCAGGATGTTACAGCATACCTCAGAGCAAAGGCGGCAATCTAAATATGATTTAGTGGAAAGGCGCGAACTAAGGCGAGAGTTAGAGAGAGAGAGCTTTCACCATGGAAGCACAGCGAGAAGGCAGAGTAGCGCAGCCTTCACCTAAGGAGGGGGGATAGGTATGGGTCACTGATCGGAGAGGAATCAGAGGTAGAACTAGATAAAAGACTTTTGGCTGGAATCCGTGCCTCACCAGATTATTAACACAGAAATGGGGCTGACCGGGAAATAAGAGACCATGGTAGCCTGGTACAGACCCAAACAAGGTGCAGTAGAAATAAGATGGCACCCTTGCGTGCGCACAAGGGGGGCAGTGACAAAGACATCACTGCTTCTACCGAGCACGTGGGACAGTTAGACGGACCCCAAGAGAGATAATGGCCCAAGGGAAGGGTGAGATCTTTCTAAGGCCATTCTGCAACTTGCATGGAATTGGATCTCATGCTTTGAGAAGAGCATGGCGTGAATAAGCATAGCAATGGGCGATGTCAAAAGTCTACTAATTAGTATTATCGCAGAGCAGACTAACAAGGTGTTCGACCGAGCTCGCATCCCAGCAATCACGCTGAAAAACACCAAGCATGATGGGGGCACATTCAATTTGTACAGGCACCAAATATGGACTGCCCTGAGGGATATGTTCCTGGACCGCCCTGATGTAGGAGGGTTAAAGACAGAGGGCCCGATTCACAGAATTAATTTAAGACTAAATCCTAAACTTACTACTTTGTGGTATTCACAGAATGCACTTACTACTTTTGGTATTCACAGACTGCACTTACTACTTTTGGTATTCACAGAATGGATTTACGACTACTAACTTTACGTCCGCACTCGGGACGGAAATTCCAGGCCGGAGGCGGGGCTTCCGGGCCGGAGGCGGAGCTTCCGGCCCAGAGGTGGGGATTCCGGCCAGTGGCGGAGATTTAGCCATGGCCGAAATCTCCACCTCCGGGCCGGAAGCTCCGCCTCCGGGCCGGAAACTCCGCCTCCGGCCCGGAAGCCCCGCCTCCAGGCCAGAATCTCCGCGTCCCGAGTGCGGACGTAAAGTTAGTAGTCGTAAATCCATTCTGTAAATACCAAAAGTAGTAAGTGCAGTCTGTGAATACCAAAAGTAGTAAGTGCATTCTGTGCATACCACAAAGTAGTAAGTTTAGGATTTAGTCTGAAGTTAATTCTGTGAATCGGGCCCAGAGACTATGAAACATGGGAAAACCATAACCAATTTTCTGGATAGAATGAGGGAACAATGGGGACAAGAGACAGGACAGCATTGGACTGACACAGGCCCACAAGTAGCATTCTTTTATAATATCCTCAAAAAGGGGCTACCCACCTAGATACTAAGCAGTTTGGATGGTGAAGTGGGGTTAGATACCAAACCCGGGTTGGAGATACAGGCCCACATATTGCACCTGTACAAAAGAAACAAGAGAAGGATCAAGAAAAATAGGAGCAATCCTAAATAGACACCGCTAATTTAAAAAATACCGCAAGCATTCAAATGGCGCCAGTTTTGAAGGGGGATCCACCACAAAACCCCAGAGGATTTTGACATAACTATAACGGCAAAGGAAAGGGTTGTTGGCATGAACCAGATTTTATGAAATGTTACAATTGTCACAGAATAGGCCACATGGCAGACAGATGCCGGCCAAACACATACCACAAACAAAGGCCAATGAGACAGGTCCAGTCCCCACTGAAACTCCATCTATAAAACCAGGCACAGGGAGACACGAATGCCCCCTACATTCAGTCACAGGGAGGCAAGTCAGCCACCACAACAGCGCAACGGAGATGAGGTAGTTGGACAAACGCATGGCAAGAGTAACAACAGACAGGGAACCCCACTCAACAGGGACCAGGGCCACAACCATGACAGGGAGTAGTAACTGTCTGGAGAGGTAATGCCTTCACACAAATGCAGAACCCAAATATACAGTAAGTTAAGAATCCCCAATGCATACCGCCCATTTCACCCACACCTCAAAATCCGCTGTACCAAAAATCAAAAAGAAGGACCAATGATGCAATATTAGGAATTCAAGCCTTCACTTGCATTCAGGAATTCAGAGTTGCTGTATGTACTTTGTTGATCAGGTATTCACACTAGGTTTCATAATTTAGGGCATCTGCGAGAGCCTATACCCAACTCTGCTGCTGATCCCCAGGGCGGGACTGGCAAGCCACACCCCAGGAGAAAGGCAGTCTGATTAGGTAGGCAGGGATGCACCTCGACAGGTCCTTAAAAGCAGGCACCCAGGTGCTCATAGCCATGTCCATTGGGAGGAGTTCCAATTACCAAATCACAAAGTCTTCATTCTCGAGCTTCCAGTCCAGGACCAAAGTTCCTTCATGGGTTGTAGCCCCAACAGTGCCCCAAAAGACCAGAAGCCTCCGACCAAATGGAAGCCCCCTCTGAGTTCCGAAACAAAGCAGCCCTCCAGTGTTGGGAGCCAGGATTCCTGTATGCTTGGGATACCGAAGACCCCAAAACCTTGGCCACACATGATCTGACAGTTTGCAAAGCATTGCATGGCATTGAGTCAGTCAGGAGGGGGAGGTCCACCTGAATAACCAACTGTCCCAGTCCATTACCTTCATTTGGCAAATTATGATGAGTTCTTGGTCTTAATCCCTGGATTCTCCATTCTCCATTTCTTTCTTCCTTTCCCTGAAATTGTCAAATTATTCACCATTTTTTGCTGGGTCATGCCCCTCCAAAATGACAACAGAATGTGCCACTGGTTAGAAGCCCTTAGACGCAGCTAGGAACCACATATTCAAATACCCATGAAGAGACGTGGTCCGAGGGAGAAGGGGTGCCTGAAAGATGGGGGTCTGCAAAATCATTCACCGTTCTAAAAGAGAGTAGAACGCAAAATGTGCTCACCCATGTATCAGGCCTAGCAATCAGCCAACACAGCGGGCCTTACATACATCATCTGGAGAAAGCAGTAACCCCAACCTCAGACCTCGCAAAATGAATTTTTTTCATGATAAATGAGATAGCAGATCACATGAGACCTAGCGAGGTGCCTAAAATTCTAGTGACGAGTGGCATCTACTGAGGGTGGGGAAGGTGGCCAAAAAATATAAGAAAAATGAAAAGCACTTACCGTGAACATGACAACAATATCCTCCTCACTCCATCTTCTGTTGGGACTAGAGTGCAGGCCCCAGCAAACTCCCTTTACCAATTCAGGACTGCTCACATGTTGTTAACCAGCAAGTGAGCAGTGCCCTGATTGGTGGGAGCGGGTCTCTCGGCGCTTTTGAGGGCACTTGATGCCTGCACTTACTCTCAACCTAGCTGTCTTAAGACAGCTGGGTTGAGAGGTTTAAAGTGCGCATGTGTGGCTGGCCGTCTTAAGACGGCTGGCCAAAGACACATGCACACTTTAAACAGGTGCAAAAGCAACCCTCTGCCCACCACTCCTTCCTACTCACTCAGCAAGCCACGCCCGTCCTAATGCTTGGGTCAGGAAGGGACGATAAAAAATAAAATGGAAATCAATTGCCATTTTATTTGTTATCTCTGGGGCTTCAGGGGGAATGTGAGGCGATGCTCCTCTGCTCCAATGGAGGAGCCGCCCCTGCAAAATACCAACAAATGAAGCCCAAACTAGCCCAAAAAGAAGTCTCTAGAAAAAGGGTGTAGTCAAGACACCTGGCGCCACGAAGGAGTTTCATGGTGCATGCACCATGCCGGGGACTAGAGGGGTATACACGAGACTTTGGGGCACGTTGCAACCACCAACAATGCACAAACAGGGACACACCTCCTCATTACACATATTCGTGTGCACCTGTAGGTCAAAAAACACTGCCCACACGGATAGCACCCCAATGCATACACCCCAAGTGAGACCGGCTGGCAACGCCCATGGAATCATCACTAAAATTAGTACCGTTCTTATAATCATGAGATCGCCCTAAAAAATCCATTACCAGTCTAACTCCCAGCTAGGTGCGGAGAGAGGAGAGGCCTAACAACTTATAAAATATAAATGCATTCCCACTCCTTAATGTAAGCCATCAAAAAATAGATACCCCGACTGGGGCCACCTTCTGGTGCCTCACTAAAATTGAGTGAATGAAGGGTGGAGAGCGCACCCTTGAAGGAAAGCACAGGAACCCCGAAGCAAAATTATTGATGACAGCACATGCAATATTGCACTGTTTTCTGAACTAACAAATTAATGTAACTCTTATTTGACAGGCGGGCAATCAAATGTCCAAGTACACCACCTTTTCAGCACCACATCAACACCCTGGCGAGATATACAGCGTGCAGAATGAAAAACTACGAACTGTACCGTGAACTTTTTTGCTTCAAACCTTTTAAGAAAATTATCCTCAGAGGACTACGGACACCTCTCTTTGATTCATCCCATGACTTGCAATGTTCAGTGCTTTTTGTTGCACTTCTATGTACCCTCTATTTACTATGGGTGTTTCTGCATCCATCGATCAACTAAGAACTGCCTAGTCAAAGGAGTCCATCCTGAAGCTATCACCACACTTGTCTAATGGACCGTTTCCACACACTTATAATTATACCAAACCTAACACTAGCATCCCATATGCACTACACAGCACCCTCTTACACAACACCTGATAGCAGCACAAGACCACTATGGGCTCTAAGATATCAGCCAGGTCATGTTACGTTTATTCACTGATACTGCATGCAGTAGGCAAAACAAGGCTTTACTTGCCCCAAGGGCTGGTACCGGAAAAAGCAAAATGCCTTCTCCAACTATACCTATGTAGGTTTAGGGCCAAAATGCAACCCAACATGTTAGAACCCCATAGCGTAGTAGTGAATCTGACCTGATATGAGACCGATTCAACAACACTGTACCTTTTCTCTTAGCCTTGTGAGAATCAAACTGAGCTTGACAGGATGTGAAGGAGGGGCACCTTAGGGGAGGTTACTGTTTGGACTCAAGACTTCCCAGAGAAGAGATTCTTAGAGGTAGCAAAGCCACCGAGCCAGTGCACAAACAGGTTCGCTCCTGCTTCCATCTGCAGTCCTTTAGCACATCTGGTGCAGTCTTCTTTAATAACAAATGGACACCAGACATGGAATTCCAGTATAGGGCCATCCATCTTGATGATATGAAGGGAACTGAGTCTCTGAAGGGAGGATTGAACAGCAGCTTAGATACCCGATGCCATGAAATCTGCTAAACCGAGGTGGATAGAAGAAAAGGGGCAACCCTTAATTGTATTCCCTGTGTTTCAGAGGTAAAGGAACATTTCCACTAGGCATGAATGAAAACTGTGGCACATTTCAGAAATGCAATGGGGCACCTCCATGCTGATGGATACCTTTTGGCAGTGAGGCGAGTTTGCCTACACTCAGCTCTTCTCTGGATGGCGTGGCATCTGCTCCCTCATCACTATACACACCCCGTCCATGGCTATTCCCGGAGAAGACCTGTCACCTTTGTACCAACGCCCTCTAAGGAAGAAGACGTCTCTGTTGCATCAGGCTCGTGAAAAAAGAACTGCTGATTATTTTGGCTGGGCTCAGTACAAGGATATTCCAGAATAATTCGGACTGTTCTCTGATGCACAAGTATCTGCAGGAGTGTCCATACCCTTCTTCACCTTACAAACAAAAGCAAATGCCTGCTGGTTTCAGATAACCAGGTTTGAAATGCTCAAGATAATGAACAGCATTGAGCTCAGCCTGAATTTGATCAAGAAAGTACTGACAGCCATGTGCCTCATGGTGATGCAACAACGATATGTGTTAGCCCTAATGACCACAATGTGGAGTAGGGATGTGCGCATAGATCTGGACATCCTGCTGCACGGTTATCACAAGAAATGAGATGGACAATGGGACTCTGACTCTTGCCATCCGGACACTGCACCTCTTACAAAGAGACATGTGCAAGGAGGGAGGTGCCCCTGAGCAGGAATGGTTTTCGAACCGGTTTTCCTGGCTTCCCCGGTGGCTGTCCGGACTGTGCACATCATTACTGCCTGTTTTCTTAAGCCTGTCATGTTAGGGTGATTCCCTGCAATTGGAAGTTTCCTGCTGTAAAAATGCAGTCCTCAAAATGAGTAGAATCAAGTAACTAGGAAAATAGCAATAGTCAATAGTATGGGTTAGAATAAATCAGGGGTCTCCAACCTTTTCTGCATTGAGAGCTACTAATATAAGTTTTGTATAATTTCAATTTTGTTATATGTATATTAATTCAGCCAAGCAAAAACTTTCTAATTTAATAAGCTGGGCTACACACAGGTGAGATACTCAGAGTTAGCTGGAGAGCTACAGTAGCTCACAAGCAACTAGTTGGAGAACACTGTGAGATGAAGTAGTTGAAAGTTCAACTTGAGGGGTATTGTTAATGTTGAAAAAATCGATGCCAGTGTTTATAATGACACATTCAAATGTAAGAATGACATTGCATCTCTATTATCAAATTCCCCCATCATGAATGCTCCAAAAACCCAGATTCAGAAACATGTGGTCAGGCAGGCGCTGAGACTTAGGCCTCAGGTTACTGATTGTCGAGTCACAGGTGGGGTGGCATGTAGCTGGCAGATATATGTATGAACAGAAAACTGAGGTCAGTTCCTCAGACATTAGCCCCAATAAAGCACACAAGGCCAGAGGGGTGTGCGTTTTCCCAGAAACACCGTAGAGTCAGATGCCACATGAAGTTAGGAATACACAGCCAATCATGACACAGCACACACAGTACATGCCGGACATCTGGACACATTACACACTGGTCCTCATTGTGTCCACACAAGGTCAAGGCCCACCTGCATTTGTTATCATGGGCTCTATTTATAACTCCAAAGACAAGGCCCACATTCTTTTACCAAAAAAGGATAGATGGACACACTTTATGATACCCAAAGAAATGTAAAAATAGATTGTTCAGATTGATTGCATCTTGAGACAGTCCTCAAATCCACTTCAGTAACTGTGCTCTCGGCCGAAGTGTTTATTTAAGCCAACTGTTGGGGAGAGGATGTGGTCTAACGGCTAGGGCGGTTGACCTCAAATCTGGGGAATCGTGTTCATGCCTCGGCAACAATGCTCAACATCCTGTCATTCTGGGCAAATCACTTAATCTCCCTGTACCTAACAAAAATGAATGTGTTCTTATGTAACGCAACCGGTGCTCATGTAAAGGTCTCTGATAACTGATACCTTCGGTTAAGTTCGCGCTATATAAAACTCAGAAGAATAAAAAACTGTTCCTTTTTTGACAAACTCCACTTGTCTTTTGTTTTTTTCATGATAAATTCACATTCGAGAACTGGCTGCACACATTACCTTATGTGAACTGCATGATAGAAAGTTTTACAAAGAAGGTTGCATAAGGCCGCTGAGGGCACCCCCACAATTTCCGTTATAGGGCAGCTATGACGATTCACTACCGACATCACAGGAAGGAGGCACAGATCATAGTCTCAGCAGGGTCCATCCGCTTCATACATTGAGTACAGTTCCACTGCATGAGATGAATAACTCATATTTTCAGCATGTAGAAACATTAAAAACTGCGTTATTAAAAACAATATGAAACACAAGTTGGTATAAAAAAATTGTGTTTCGCTATAAACAAAAGCACTACCCAGAATGCATAGGAAACAGTAGTGTACTCGCTCAGCGCAAATAACATATTTTTCAGGGGAGTAGTGTATAGCTATGGTCCAGAACCTCAGGCATATGGAATGCAGCAATCTGATGAACATGTTCGTACGTCACCTAGGAATACACGAAGCACACTAACTGCAGTCTATGTGTGATTGATGAATGGAATACTAACACCATATGATGCAATTCTGAAAATTTGAGATAAATATTTCTACATATCCATTCTGATATGTAGATATATCATTCATATTGTAAATCTATCTTAATGTTTTAGACACAGTTGTGAATTGCGAATATTTTATGTTCAGTTGTGTAATGTTATGTTGTGTAATGTTATGTTATGTTATGTTATGGTATGGTATGTTATGTTACCTAGTTTCATAAAGCGCATGGCTACCCAAACTCGTACATCACCAAGATGTGTAAATGAATGGTACTGGCTAAACATTTCCTAGAAGAAAAGTTGTGGGTAATGTGCGTTAGAAATCTTTGCTTCTCTGCACAATTTTAATCTGTGAAAATGTTTTAAGGGTCACATTAAACTAAGCTTTCCCTGGATATAGTGACTGTACTGGCACCTAGTGGTCCATTGGTATGCTAGGGACCAAAAAAAAGCCAACAAGGAATCTAGCAAAAAAACCTCTTCTTTACAGCTACTCTTTGAAAGGAAGTGGTGGAGAAGCACACAGAGAGACGCGCCTCAGAAGTATAGGACAAACTGTTTTTATCTTAACAAGGCAAACACATTTGCTACCCGAATATTTATTTATTTTTTGATTAATTAAAACCATTACAAAAAAAGGACAAAAATAAATACAAACCAAACACATTACCTAATTGAACATTCCAGGATACAATGTATAAAGTTGACCACAATCAATTAACTTTTTCCAGTTCGGGATAATTCAACATTATTATTTCATTTTTAAAATAGTTTACAGGACGTGGCAGTTTTCAAGGATAAAGTGCACATGTGCCATTCTATAAAAATAATAAACAATATTAATGGAACAGTTATCTAAAAGTAGTATTTTAAAAACAAACAATTAGTACATTATCTAAAGGTAGTACTATAAAAACAAACAATTAAAAAGTGCCATAAGGATAATTCATCATCATCTTAAAAACAGCAGCATCATCATTTACAGCCTTAACAAATTCAACATATACTTTGGGTGTCAACCTTACATAATTTCTTTTCCACTGTAAGTATAAATTTTACAAATTGGTGTATAATATAGACGTTGACACCACTTAGGCAAAATATTAATGCCGATCTACAAGTCCTAAGTCCCATTTCTTTAAAAATAGGTTTTAAAATTATTTTCCGTTCCTTCATCATTTTTGGGCATAGTGTTACAATATGCAGCAAGGTTTCGTCATACTGCCCACACAGCCGACAAATATTTGATGCCCATTTGAACTCCCATTTAGGGGTTCCATCTTTGGTTGGATAAATTCCAAACCTTAATAACATAAATTTCTTCTTAATTAAGGGTTTTTGGTGATGAAAAAGTAAATAAGGTTGGGCCATCATTTTGTCGAAACAATTGGCAATAGACCAAAAGTGTTTTTTTTTTCTCAGCTCATATTTATCCGACAATTCTGACAGCAAGGCGACGGTTGAATTAATTATTTTTTTATAATCCATTTTACTCTTTGTTTCGTCTTCCAATTTGGGACATTTGCTACCCATTCACAGTTCATAAATACTGATACTTTCCAGGCAAAATTAGCATATTGCTTTAACTAGCGCTCCAGAGAAAAACAACCAATTTCCACTGCCTCTGGCCTAGGCATGGGTGGTGAACTCCACTCTGTTTGCGGAGTTTGCAGAGTTTTCCACATTCCACCTCAATGGAGCAAGAGGAGTTGTGAAAAACTCCAGTCGGTGTAGCAGAGCAGAATATTTTCCTTGCTCGCACTCACCAATGTCAAGTTGGCGAGCAAAAGCTAGAACAATCCACCTTCGGGCGAGATTTCTCCACACGGGTGGCACATTTCTCAACATGGGTGGTCGCGGATGGTCGCGACCGCTCGCTTTGAGAAACCTTCCATGCACATTGAAAAAGCTGCTGCACGAGTAGAAAACCTACTAGAGTGGCAGAAAAGATGCAGCACCCTTTTGTGCTGTGCATGGTGACATTTGCGCTGATTTCACAGCGCGGGACAAACACCTGATGCTGAAAATCAACATGAACGGTGTTACCAATCGTACTCCACCGCTTGCGGAACTACACATAGTGCAGCAGAGTTTTTTTGGTCACTTCACTGAGTTACACGTGGCGGAACTCCATGAACTCCACTCAGGGCTATTTTTAACTCACCACCGAACCAGTTGTACTCCTTTTCGGGGCCCTCAGCAGCCCACATTCATGGCACTAAACTTATCATAAACTAGCATTTCTCATGCTCAATTTATGTGATGCAGCCCTAGATAAATAACTACAGTTCTAGATAATCAATTGGGTAGATGCTTATTCTGAGCTTGTTATCTTTAATCTCTGGGATTATGAATGCACCAGCAGACAGCAGGACGCTTTCACTAGCTGTTTACTTTCTGTAGTCCCTTCCTCCTCATTTGTCCTGTTTGTATCTCTCAATGGAAGATATTTGACTTCAGAGGGGTTAAGGTTGGTCAAATGCTCAGCGCTGTGTGAAAAGAATAGGTCAACGTGTGTGGATGTCACTCCTGCTACCCAAGGCATCATTGGCTGATGCAATATCATGCATTTAGTACCTCTATTTCTACTTCAGCTAAGGGCTCCTGCTCTGCACTTTATATGCTTCTATATGTCTTACTATAAGTGATAAGAGTAGTGTAGGGGTATCTGGGACTCCCACTAAGCAAAGAGTCTAATAATCCATATTTGTAAAGCGAGAACATATCACCCCTTAAGGTTTCAAGGCCCTGGAGGCCGTAGGGGAGATTAAGTGAGCTAATGCCTAGAGTCACATGATGCTGAGCTCGCCTGCGATTGAACTATGAGCCCCACGCTGCTAAGTCAGCCGCTCTTGCCGCTGCGCCACACTACTCCTATAGATGAAGGCTCTGAAAGGCTAAAGTGAGATTTACACTTTTTACAATTTAGGAACCGATTCTGATCTCGCTCGGAAGGGCTCCAAACACGATCCGGCCGGAAAAAGTACGAGCCGTACGTGGGTTTTCCGAACAACTCCTACAGCTGTACGAGCGAACAAGTATGATGTGAGAAATGCTAAATCGCTGACCGAATCATTTCCGGGTTCGAACCGCTCCGTACGTCTCGTCCGTAAGCAAACCGTGCCATGCAATGGAGGCGGTTTCCGACACAGCCAGTATGATGCATGATTCGGACAGCTGGATCAAGTCGGAGCCTCTGACACGTAAACGTGCCGGGAAGCAGACTTCGAGGGTCCGTGCCCGACCCCCCTTCCCCCGTAGTCATATGAGTCGATCACAGGGGGTGACCCAAGGGGGGATCCCCCCTACAGATGCATGTACTGTGACACAGACGCATCCCCACTACAGGGGGTGCCCTTGTGCGCAACGTACCTTTTTCGTTAATGGGAGCCTATGTACGCATCGTACAACAGGCTCCTATTGACTTCAATGGGGCCCAGAGTGACCTGTGTCAATCAGCGCTTGTTCGCATCGTACTCGGGCGCTCGGAGCCCCGGAGCACGAGTCGGTCGGAAAGCCTCCCGGATCCGAGTCAGACGGAGCCTTCTCCCAGCGAGATCGGAATCGGCTCCTTAATGTGCTTACCACCAGGACATGCCTTACTAATGAGCCAAATGACTGCATTAAAAACCAACCCACATACCACAATTAAACTTTCCCTTTTTGTAAAACGAAGGGGAAGCTATGCATTAATTTAAAAACTGGATGAATCACAATTCATACTTCCCCTTTTCTATAAATACAGTGCAAAGGCAACAATAGTATATTTTTCTCCAGCCTCTCACTGAAGTGTATGCACTTGGGCTGTTTGGAATAAATGTCACAATTACATGGATCTCCTCGGAGATAAGAGAGAATGGATTTCCGACCTAGATGGAAAAAGCTGCATTTTGCCCCAAAAGCTATTAAGGTATGGAGTACAGCCAAAGTGAAATGTGCTTAGCTCAGCTTTACACTCTTTTGCCTTGTTCCTTTCTGAACCTACAGAATAGGACAATGATGAAAACAAACATGTTTCTATAATGCTTTTTATGTATCCACCTTCTTACATTGTAGAAATCAAAACCTAATCTGGGGCTTCACTGATACACCGGGTCCTTTTAAACCAACAAAGAAGAGATTGGCACAGAAGCTGTAATATAAAAGACATCTTTTTATTTAACCTCTAAAGAGGGAAAAATGCGTCATACAGAATTCTCAAATCACTGTAGGAGACATTTCTAAGGAGTACAGAGAACAGGGGCATTATATACCCACACAGGGGCTGAAAAAAGGCGGTACAAGTACACATGAGAAGAGTTATGCACATAGATGGTCATACAGAAACTGCACAGTCAACAAGTAGGAGGAGTAATAAGTTGCTGACATCAGTTAGAACAGCCTGACAGTTCTATACTAGGAACAGGTGCATTCTACTAGCTAGGCCCATCTGAGCATGTGCAAGACTCTGGGAGAGGGAAACAGCAAATGGCCAGCACATAGCTAACTAAAATGGCTGCCAAGTACAAAATGGCTTTCAGCGCAGCTAAGAGATTAATGCAATCTTCAACAACATTTCCTCCTTCTGATCCGTTAGCAAAGAGGGAGAATGGACCAGTCTTACTGTCTTTCCATTCTTTCTAGCGTTCAGAAGCCCTTTTTCAAAGTAGTAGATGTTATTAATGAATATTAAACAGTGCAAAGCTTCAAGGAACATAATTAATGGCTTCATTACAAGTTATCATTATTTGGTACGGATACAAGGGGCTGCAGTTCTCAATGTTGGCAGGTGTCCCTGCATCAAATATTAGGTATCATATGTCATTCCATCCAGAATGCAAAATACCATGAGGGCCATGGCATGGCCAGGCCGCCGGTCAGCCCCTGTTACAACACTGGGGGAGAGGACAATGCTCTCCCAGAATATCACAGCCCTCCAGAGCGAACTCCCCTCTCCCTCAACCTCCTGTCTTCCGGCCCCACAACACTCCTCCCACTTATATTTAACTCCTGCTTAAAACAGGTGGTAATAACAATGATATAGGGCCAGTTGGGCAAATGATATTGGATTTTTTCTTTCCTTTACAAGATTTGATGTTATGCTTTTTATAAATAATAATAGAAGAATCCGTGCACTATGTGGGCATGAAATATACTGGAACAAAGTTAACAGGCATGGGGCTAGATGAAGCTCACATGACTGCATTAAGTGCAACTGACTTTGGTAATGCAAAGTTGAAACGAGGAATCCACAAAAGTGCACTGTGCTTTGTGATTGGTTTTACGATTCGCCATGCAAGCATGGAAACTCGTCCAAATTGCAGGGGAAATAAGCCGGCCAAAAGGTGTTCCTCCCTGCTTGCAGTTTGCAATGGAAAGCTAAAATGCTTAGCAACCATGGGGCAGATTTACAAGCCCCTTGCGCCACTTTTGCGTCACTTTTTCCCATGTCAGAGCAGTAAGTAATTTGGCATTTGCAAAAGGCTGGTGGTAACCATTTGCAAAGAATAAGATGGGAAAGAAAGACAGCTTACTCTCTTCTTGCACAGGATGCAGGAGGTGCAAACAGTGCTCTAAAAGACCAGCGCATACACTCCTCTATGTCACGCTCACAATGCGCCAGTCTTTGGAAACCTGTTAGTGGACGAGGGTCATAATAGAGGCAAATTGCTGGGATAGAGGTGTGTTATTTCAAGGAATAATTCATTCTGGCATTCACTAGTTGTTGCAAGGAGTCCCAATCTGAATCCTCTTTTTTAATATTTATTTGGGAGTTGAACAGATTGCAATTGTTTTTGTCAAAGTACTACTTTCTTGTGCGAAGACAAGTTGAGAGGCTAGTCACAGCTTAATGAAAAAACTGCTCTTTAATCAACTTATGTGCAGAAGCAGACTGCTTTGAAACAAATTGCATTGTTAAATACGTTTTTTTATAATTGTTTACTTGTTTTTAATTAAACTAATTCAAATTATATTTTAGACAATAAAACTACGTAAACTCAAATAATGAAAATGTTTAAGAAAAAATATATCATGTATACTTTCTCTACAGTTTTATGTGTGTGTTCATGCTACTTTGGACAGCTGCTTTTTCTTCAAAGCTTCGTTTTTCCATTGTCTTCATTCAGCCTTACAGGCATGTGAAAACACTGCTTTCTTTACAACACAACGCCAGGAACCAGAAAAGTAACTTAAGTAGACCTCCTGTATTATTCAAATGCCACCATTCTGTGTAGCAATTTATGCCCGAGGCAAGAGCGTCCACCGGAGACCAGACAGAACCTTCAGACACACAATTGCACAAATTGGCTATGGGCTTCTTCTGCTTCACTGCTAACTGCTGAAGTGAAGCCATGTGACATAATGTTATTTCACTCACAACACAAAAGGATCAGGGGAAATTTTATGACCTAGACATACATCAGTCCCCCAAAGCTACTAAATACATCACACAGAGAGATGCAGTAGATCATATAAAGCTTGATGTTAAAATCCTTTAACTCAAGCAACAGTGGTATAGCAAGAAAATATTTTCTTTTTAGGACGGAAGCCCTCACCCACCCTAAGGTGACATGCTTCATCAGTGGGCCCCTCCTCACACCAAGAATAAGAATTCAATGGTGTGGGCTACAACAACTGGTGTTTTATGTATAATCAGGTAATATCCCTTTGAGAGCTAGGTGTGGGTGGGATGGAGAGTAGGTGCAGACTACAAAGTAAGTGTGAAACAAAATTAAAACTGCCTTATGGTGGATTAATAACTTTATTAGCAGTCTCCAAGCGGCAAATTAAAACTCAGAGGGGAGTGAGACCTTCAACCTAATACAAACCAGGTCAGCATGTTTCTGCCTGTGTTTGGGCCCTATCAGGGGGCTCTGGGCATTCATCAGGATAAATAGGTAGCCACTGTGCCAAAAAGTGCCAAACAGTTATAAACAATGAAGGCAATATACTTATAAAATCCATCAGAGTGGCTCACAAGCAGTTCACAGAGGATCACTATTCTCAGTGCCTACAATAAGAGTTATAGATGATAAAAACCATTTCCTAAACCTAGGTTACAGAAAGTGATTGGATGGGTGGTTACACAAGAAAATGAAGAAGAGTGGATTACACTGAATGAGGTCGACTTTTTGGTAACTACACGTCCTAAAATTCCGCACTTCTATGTGCTTCCAAAGATCCATAAGCCACAATGTTACCCTCCCCGTAGATCAATCGTCTCAGGGATTGGATCCTTTTTGGAGTTGTTATCGCAATTTGCTGATTATTTTCTGAGGCCAATTGTTGGTAAGATGCCCTCCTTTCTTCAGGATAAGAAACATGTTTGAAATATTTTGAAAGATTTCAATTTGATACAGAAACAAAGTACTTAGTTTTGATGGAGAATCCTTGTACACATCTATTCCACAAGATGAGACACTGAGAAAACCTGGTACCCCATTTGAAGTGGAGAAGCTTTTGGAGCTTTTTCCATTCAGAGGTGTCTGGAATTTCCTGCCTCCCTGCCCTGGTGCCAGTCTGTCTGGGCACACAAAAGGCTAGTGTGAAGTCTTTTGTGTGTGAGCTTGGTCAGTGCCTTTGAAGTGCAAGTGTGGTAGGTGACAGTTCGGCCTTCAATCAAGCCAGGATGGTTTAATTTACAATTCCTCAGACACCAAAGACAACTTTCCTATCTACTTCCAAGGTATCACTTAATAAAGGCAATGAGGTAACTCCATGTTATCCTATAGGAGAGGCAGGCCTTTTCACTACCAGAAGATGTAAGGCTTGAAAATACATGTACATTTTTTTTTAATTCAACGTACCCTGCCCTGTGGCTGTTTAGGGCCTAATTAAAGTGTGACTTATTTGTATTAAAAGGGAAGGCAAACGTTTTTTTTTTGCCAAGTCTCAATTGCAGTTTAAAACTGCGCACATGGGCTGCAATGGTAGGCCTGGAACATGTTTCAAAAGGCTAGTTAAGTGGGTGGCACATTCAGTGATGCAGGCCCACTAGTAGCATTTCATTTACAGTCCATGGATACCTGTAGTACCACTTTACCAGGGACCTACAAGTAAATTAAATGTGTCGGTTGGGTGTAAGCCAATTTCACCATGTTTGAAGGAGAGAGCACAAGCACTTTAGCACTGGTTGCAGTGGTAAAGTGCACACAGTCCTAAGGCCAGCAAACAAATTCAGGAAAACAGGAGGAGTGAAGGTGAAACATTTGAGGGAAGACCACACTTAGGTAGACTGGTCTAACACATATACTTCCCATGCCTTATTGCCTTCATAGGAAAAGTGTTCGAAAAGAAAACATGGGTGGTGTGGGCACTAGAGTATGTTTGATTGTTAGCTTGACATAAACCATGTTTAGTATATCATTATAAACGTGTAGTTAAGTTACTCACCACTGAGGGTATGAGCAGAGCAACCACAAGTATAGCTAGATCCTCAATAACATTACAGGATTTTATATACGAAGTAGAGAATTTTCTGGGTAAGAAGAATGAACTAGCAGATTTCTTGTCTAGAATGCTCAAGGAAGTTAAGGAGGATGAATGGGAGAATTATCAGATTGCTTTAGTCCTTGATACAGTAGGCATAAAACATTGAACCACATTTGTTTATAATCCCTGTTGTAATGGTATGATAGGAATGTTTAACAAAATACTTAATGGGGCTATACAACTAGCTTTGAAAAATGATTATCATTGGGACGTGTAAATTGTTTAAATTATTTGGATGTATAGAACTTATGTGAATGAGACAACATGTTTTTCTTCTTTTGCAATTTTGAAAGCTAAAAGTGCCAGAACCAAAAGCAATGCGGAATGCTTGTTAGAATTGACATTTAACAGTCACAATCAGTGCTAAAGTTAGCAGGTTTATCCAAATTGATTTGTAAAACTGCACCACCCAATACAACTGGCCAAGGACAATTATTCCCAGGATTCATAGTAGGCTAACACAAATGATATTGTCTACAGCTGTGAGGATCATGTCCCCCTGTTGAAAAATGGCCCTCTCTGAAGATTCACCACACACATTTTGCCTTCCTCCTCTATATCTGACCTTCTTTTTGTTGGCTTTAGGACTCTGATCACTTAACCAATGCTAACCAGTGCTAAAAGGCATGTGATTTCTTATCTAAACATGGTATAACTGGTTTACACCTATTTGGCATATTTATTTTACTTGTAAGACTCTTGTAAAGTGGTATACCATATACCCAGGGCCTGTAAATAATATGCAACTAGTGGGCCTGCAGCACTGATTGTGCCACCCACATAAGTAGCCTTTCAAACATGTCTTAGATCTACCACTGCAGTTCCCGTGTGTGCAGTTTACTGCCACTTCGACGTGGCATTTATTTCAAAATCATTTCATTAAGTTTATACCAATACAGAGAAAAATAGTACAGCATACAGGCCAAGAGTTACAGATATCTCTCAGGTTCACGGTACACACAGCTTGTTAACAAGGTCTATGCCTCATAAGTATCCGAACTAGGGTGCCCCAATCAACACCTTTAGCATCATATATTTCAACGATTACCCAATTTCCCTAATGCGGGACCATTGCCAAGATGCTCTTGTGCGTCTTACCCCAACTTTAAGCCCTAGGCTGGGCACAAAAAGAAGAGGAAAACCTCAAACCAGAAATAAGAAGAAGGGAAGAAAAAAAGGGAAAGAAGAACTAAGAGTGAACCGAACAAATGTATCATGGTGAATGTGTTCCAAAGCGGGCCGAGTGGTGGGGTGGCCAGGTGGGCGAGGGCTAGGGCCGTCTCTCTCTGATCGTATGTTCGCCTGAAGTGCTCCCCCTCCAATTAAATGTGAAAAAGGTGAAATGCTCGCAGTCTGGGTCTACATGCAAATAAGGGCCATCCTTCTGATAGATATTCCACCAGTGGGGACCAAATATACTCGAACCCCTTTCTTGAACCCCTTGTTATGTCAGTCAATCGCTCCAGCCCTAACGCTTGCCACAATCTGGCATGCCACTGCGTGATGGACAGAGCCTCCGCCCTCTTCCAGGCTGCCGCAGAAGCCATCTTAGCAGCGCCCAGACACAACCACATGATGGAGTGATATCCGTATGTTTGCCGCTTCAGAGTTGGATCTCGGATCCCAAGGAGAGTGTGGTCTATGGTGTCCGGAATGGGATACCCCAATAGCAGTTTAATGTGTGAGAAAATCTCCTTCCAGAATGGCTGAATAGAGGGGCAGTCCCACCAGATGTGTTGAAAGTCCCCCAGGTGCCCACACCCCCTCCAGCACCTGTCTGTAGTGTTATGGAATATGTTATGCATTTTCTGGTTGTACATAATTTTATAGTGAGCCTCTCTCAAATGCATTGAATCGTTGTGCTTATCAATGTCATTGTACAAGCGGCTCCATTGTTTCTCCTCTAGTGGCCTTGGGAGGGTAGAGTCCCAGAAAGTCCTGGTCCTCGGAGTTGACCGTGGACTCAGAGCCCTAATGAGGGAATACAGTAAAGAGATAGTCCCCTTGGAGGTAGCCCCCGCTTGTGCAAATTTTCCAATTGGGAGCAGATCCCTGGTTGCAGCCAGCCATACCTGGGGCTGTTGCACCCAATGTTTAAGCTGTGTGTAATGGAAGCTCTCTGTGGGTTGCTGTAGGAATGTTTTGGCGCATTCTACAAACGTCAGGAGTTCCCCTCTTTTGTATTGGTGGGAGATCGTAAGACAGCCCACCTTTCTCTATTGTCTAAATGGCCCCTCCCGCATCGCCGGGGGAAACTCTGGGTTGGAGTGAATGGGGTGTAGGGTGATGGGAAGGTGTTCAGGGATAATGATTTTGTAAGAAGGTCCCAGACCCGCAGAGTGGTGGCCGTTGGGGTGCTGAGGTAAGCGTTTGGGGGCTTATGCTGCTTCTTTAACCATATTAGATCCCAGATGGTCCTGCCTGTTATTTGACGGTCCATATGGAGCCAATGTTTTTCGGACTCTCTGAGGGACAATTCCGTCAGCACCCGGAGCTGGGCAGCTCTGTAATATCCCCGGAAGTCTGGAATGGCTAAGCCTCCCTCTGCTTGCGATCTTGTTAACACTCGGTAGGATAGTCGGGCTCTTCGCCCTTGCCAAATGAATTTAGTAATCATCATTTTTAGATCTGTAAAGAGGTCCCTGTCCAGTGGCACCGGAAGTCCCTGAAAGAGGTAGGGTAACCTGGGGAGGATATTCATCTTAATTGCATTAATTCTCCCTATGCAGGAGGTGTAAGCCGCTTTCCATCTATTCAGGTCTGCTTTAATCTGTAGCAGCAAGGGCGGGAAGTTGGTCTTGTAGAAGCCGGCAATCTTTGGGGTGAGTTTGACCCCAAGATAAGTAATATCTTTGCCTGTACTGCAGAAAGGGGAGGTCTACTTTATCCTTTCCATCACCTCTCCCGAAAGAGTTAAGTTGAGTAAGAATGACTTTGAGAGATTTACCCTAAAGCCGGAGACTAGTTCAAAGTGATCAAGCTCCACTTGTATGGCCGGGAGCGAGTTCAGCGGATCAGAAATGGGAAGCAGGACGTCATCCGCAAAGAAAGTGATCTTGTGATTGTCAGTGCCAAATGTAACCCCTCTTATATCTGGGCTTGAACTCATCCGCTTCACCAGAGGTTCAATGTTAAGAGCAAAGAGTATGGGGGACAGAGGGTAGCCCTGCCTTGTCCCCCGCAAGAGTACAAAAGAGTCAGAGGTCACCCCATTTACGAGAACTTGAGACCTGGGAGAGGGATAGTTGGCACGCACCATATCAAGAAATGTTTCACTGAAGCCAAATTGTCTCAGTGTTCACAGGAGAAAAGGCCCTGTCGAAGGCCTTTTCTGTGTCTAACGAAAGGAGTGCCGAGGGAATGCCCTTCTTCTGTACTTTCTCAATCATGTGAGCTATTCTCCGCAAATTTTCATGGGTCTGCGCTAGAAGGAGATTTTTGAGGTGAGTGGCCAGTATTTTAGAGTATAATTTTGCGTCCAGGTTCAGAAGTGTGATGGGCCTGTATGGGCCTTTGCTATGTTGTTAAAGAGGGTCACCAGATGCGGAGTCAGCTCGGGTGCAAATATATGACACAAGTGAGCATTAAGCCTGTCCGAGCCAGGGGACTCTGCAGTTTCAAGGCGTCTATTGCCTTCTGGACCTCTTCCCCGGTGAAGCGGCGACTAAGGTCCTCATTGGTGTGGCTGGGACCTGAGGCAGGTTTATAGTCCCTAGGTAACACTCCTGAGCATGGGCCTCCAGCGTGTCGGTGGTGTAGAGGTTGCGATAGATATCCCTAAAAGGCATTTACTTTACCCTCCTCCTTGAGATGGGATACGTCCGCGTCATCCACTATTTGTTTGATATATTATTTTTCTTGCTTTGCCCTCAGCTGCTGTGCCAGTAGAGTGCCTATTTTGCTGCCACTTTCGTAGCCCCGGGCCTGAAGCCTTAGAATAGATATCTCTGATCTGTTACTGTATATGGCTCTTAATTTCCCCTTTAGGGAGGTGACTTTGTGGTGAGTTTGGATCGACGGGCTCTCTTGGTGTATTTTTTCTGCCACTTGGAGTTCCCCTTCAAACAGTAATCTCTCCCCTCTCTGCTGATTTCTGAGCGTGGTGGTGATCTCCATGCACTTGCCCTTAATAACAGCCTTAAAGGCATCCCAATTGTTAGCGTGAAATGTAAGGGCCGGATCGTTGGTCTTAAAGTACTCTGTGATCGCCTTCCTGAGTTCGTCCCTGAGAAGTCTATCCCTGCTAAAGAAATTGGGGAAATACCATCTCCCTTGTTTCGAGCGCGGGGATGGCCAATTTAGTATTACCTCCAGGTGGGCATGATCTGAGATGCTTATTGGATGGAACCTAGTACCCAAGACTGTGTACAGAAGGGATTGAATGAGGAAGATGTGGTCTAGAGTAGGTTCTGTAGGAGTGAGAGAAAAAAGAATAGTCCCTTGTCTCAGGGTGATCTGCCCTCCAAGCGTCTAGTAGGCACAAACGCTGAAGAGAGGTTTAAGAGCCCTGTTGAATGTCCTTCTCGTTGCCCTCTGCAGGTGAGTCGTGTCCAATGACGGGTCTCATATTAAGTTGAAGTCCCCTAGCAGTAGGATGTCTATCATTGCAAATCCCTCTAGAGTTGTTAAAAATGTCTCTAGGAAGTCCAGTTGCTCTGTGTTAGGTGCAAAAATTGAGGCAATGGTGCATGCTCTACCCCTAAGCTCCCTTGGACCATCACAAAACGCCCTGACGAGTCTATTTTAGTAGCTTGGTGATTGATGTGGGTCGAGGAGTGAAAGAGAAAGGGCACTCCATTTTGTTTTGTGGGGGCCGAGGAGTGGAAGACCTGCGGGTATCGTTTGTGTTTCAGTCGCATCTCCTCACTTTTCTTTACATGGGTTTCCTGCAAGGAAGTTATCATAATCTGGTGGTCGGTTAAAGATTTCCATAAACTCTGCCTCTTATTAGGGGAGATAAGACCCCTGATGTTCCAAGATAGGCAATTACCCACCATTTAACATTTTGTGAACCCCTCTTCTGCGGATCCCAAACCAGCCCTTACTCATGCTGCACATCTTTCCACCCCACACCCCCCCTCCGTGGCCCTGCTAGAGTCAACAACTGTATGAGCACCATGATACATAGCATATAAAACAAGAATAAAGAAGAACTGCAAGTTGTGGGGTCTTCCATCCCAAAGGAAGGCCTCACTATGACTAACTCCAGGAGCGAGTCCACTTTCGCTCCCAGGAATCCCTTAATCAAACTGCAAGGGCACTTATGTGCCTACTCATGTGACATTTTCAATTATCCACAAATCTCAGTTTTAAAAGATCCCAGAGACGCTGAGTGTCCATCGGGATAAGAGTCTCGGAATCCGATGCCTCAGCAATTGGGTCAATTCCCAACTGATGTCTCTGCTGCAACCCCATTACCCTGTTCCAAGTGAAGTGTAGGCTAGGGCGCCTATAATGCAGAACAACAAGCCAAAGTCTCCAAGCATTCCCACGTTCAGTACGGTGCATTTTTTGCCTCCTCGTCCAGTCGTCCACCCCAGGCCGCCGCCCCGTCACCCCTTCAGTTGCTTCCCTTCGTCATTTCGCAACATTGTCGCTCGTGTCGGGGAGGGTAGTCTGATTCACAGAAGATCTGCCGCTTCTTCCATCTCTGTGCAGTGGAGATGCTTATTGTCCATTTGAAATGCAACGCCAAAGGGGTAGGTCCAGAGATACTTTATTTGACATTCTCGCAGGGCTTCTGTGATAGGTCAGAACTGTTGGTGTCACGCTAAAGTGGCCCGGGCCACATCTTGGAAGATTGAGCATGAGACGTTTTGGAAGGTTACATTGTCCATTTCTCGCTTTTAGAAGGACCGGTTCTTTTGTTTTAAAGGAGCTGGATTTTGCTAGAAAGACTCTTGGCCTCCTGTTGTTTCCAGGAAGCCTCGGCACTACTCTATGAACTCGCTCCAGTTTCACCTCTGGGCCTCCCTCTTCGAAGACAATGGAAAAGTGGCCTACCATGAACGCCTCCAGGTCAGGGCCTCTCAGCCTTCTTACAGACCTCTGACCCTAATATTGTCCCGTCGGGAGTGATTTTCTAAATCTTCACATTTGAGCGCAGATGCACGTAGCTGGCCGCGGAGCTCCACAGTGCTCTCTTCCAGAGGCCTCATGTGTTCCTCCAGCTCCTGGCATTTCGCTTCCAGGTCAAGGGTGCACGTTCCTACCGAATCTACATTGGCCTGTAAGGCCACCAGCTTCACCTTCATCTCTATCCTGAACGCATCAAAGGAAGCATCCATGTCCATTTTGATATCCTCCCTCAGCTTCTTCCTGAAATCCCTGAGGGATACCAGCAAATCCTCCCGAGTGATAGCCATATTGCCACCTGATTGCGTCTCTCCATCGCTAGCTGTACCTGCGCCAGGCGAAGCGAAGTAATGGGAGACCTTGTTATCCGTGGCCTTTTTGGGTGGCATGTGGGGGCCGGGGGGTCCGGTCGGCTTGGGGCCACCCTCCTGCAGACCAAGTCTTGTCCTATGAGTAGACCACCCGCGGAGAAGCCAGCAAAGGACCACCAGCCCTCCGATCCTGGAGACGTGCCCACTTACTGGGGTTTTCAATCAGGGACCTAAAGCCCTCTCCAAGACCTCAGAGCCTCGCTCTCTTTCTCCTTTTCACAGGGGCTCCTTTAACACCAGGGTGGCTAGGGGTGTGGTCAGCCCCAGCCTCATCTGGGATCTTGTTTTCTTAAGTGCCTTTTCCCCCTTTAAAACGTCCGCTCCAGCTTCTTGATAGCCTCAAGCTTCACACATCCAGCGCCATCTTAGGGTCAGGCAGATTCAATTGGGGGTCAGGCGCGTGCTCCCCCTTATCAAGGAACAGTTCAAATCATGGGGGGCCTACTGCCCAGAGGGAGTCCGGACATCACCTACCTCGCAACAGCCATCCGCGAGCCCAACAGCGTTGTGTCCTCCTCACTCAGGCCGCCAGGATCGGGCTGCCGCATGGCGCTGGGGGGCCTCATCTCTGCCAGAGATGCTTAAGGGCAGTGTCTACGGTTCATCCGAAGTGAAAGCAACGTTGCTTACCTCGGGAGGGCTCGTCCTGCTGCTTCTCCTTTCCGACCAGGGCAACTGTGGGCTACTTCCCCCTCAAACACCACGGACTGTCGGAGTCCGCCATTTTAGGGAGTTCTGCGGCGCTTCACCCTGGGGCTCAAAACTGTCTTTCAGAGCCCCCGACTCCCCCCGCGCCTTCCAGGGAGTAATCCGTGCAGTAAATTGTGCCCTTATTAGATCATCAGCGGGGCCTGGGACGGAGCCGGTCTGAATCACGTCGATCGGCCATGATGGTTGGCCACGCCCCTTGACGTGGCATTTGAAACTACTTGCCAGGCATTAAAACTCCCAATTTATTACATATAAGTCACCTCTAAGGTAGGCCTGAAGTAGCCCTAAAGGCAGGGTGCCATGTAAGAAAAAGATAGGACATCTGTGTTTAACCTTTACATTTCCTGGTAGTAACAAACCCTCAAATTCATTTTTCACTACTGTGATGCCTACCCTTCTCATAGACTAGCATTGGGAATTCCTTAACTCTTGCCAGGACTTTTCCCCCCTGTGCCACACCTATTTTTGGCTATTAGTGGTAGTTTGCGCTTAGGCCCCCATAACCTTTTTTCCACGTAAGGTTTCCATGCCAAATTAGTGTCCTTTTCTTCCAAATTCTTGTGGATTCTAACGGTACCCAGGGTTTGTGGCTTCCCTTGGAGGGCACCAAGAATTTAGGCAAACTAGAGCAACATTTTGGTTTTTGGGCAAAAATGGGAAGAATGTGTACAGAAGACCGTATCTGTTTTTTTCCCTGCAAATGGTATCAACAAAGGGTTTGTGGTGCTAAAATCACTATCTTCCCAGCTTTCAGGAACAGCAAAACGTTTGTAAGAAAACCAAAATTTTCTACACAGTTTTGTCATTTTACTGGGGCATAGCCTATTTTTCCTATTTTTTGTGCTTTCATCCACCTTCCAGTTAGTGGTAGAAATGGGTATGAAACCAATAATGGATCCCGGAAAGCTATACATTTCTGTAAAGCAGACACAATTATTAATTCAGCAAGGGGTCATTTGTGTAGGTCCTTCAAGGTTTTTTTTATAGAAACTAACAGTTGAAAATAAAAAATATTAAAATGTAGTTGAAAAAAACTTCTACGTTTTCACCTGTAACTTCTTCTAAGTATGAGAGATTTTTTAAAGCAATATACCGTAGCATCGGATGGACCCTTCTGGTTGTGGGGATAGATAGGAGTTGTAGATTCACCAAGAACCTGAGGAACCCAGAGCCAATAACTGAGCAGCATGTTGTAATAGTTTTTCATTGTGTACCGGGTATATAGCAATTCATTTGGTAAATATAAAGAGTGAAAAATAGGTATCAAGGACACCGGTGTAATTACGAAATGTGAACAAAATATACAGTTTAGAAGCAGTAGTTATTTACACATCTCCAAAAATGTGGGTACCCATACTAGCATGTGAATTATAGGACATTTTTCAAAGGGACTTCTTTTTTCCACATTGTCTTATATTTGGACGCCAGAAATGCATAGAATGTCAATAGGTAATAACAGTTGCTCTACAATTCTGTGTTCCCCTAAGTCTACCAATAAAATTGGTACTTCACTTGTGTGGATAGGCCTAGTGCCTGGCACAGTCAACGGCCCAAGATTCAACATGGACATATCACATCTTTCTAGTGAAAACTGGCCCTTTTTTTACAATGTGCCCAGGTATCATTTTACTCGGGAGACCAAACGGAACACTGGGTGGTATGAAATTTGTGCCGGTATATCAATTCCTCCCCCCAGAAATGTGAGACAAATGTGATTTGGGGGGACTCTGGGTAAAAAAAAGTGATGGGGGATCGACGCAAGCCTCCCCCAGGTGTCTAGTTTTCAGAAATGTCAAGGTTTGGTAGGTTTCCCTACATGGCTGCTGAGCCAGGGCCAAAATCGCAGGTGATCCCGCAGCAAAACCAGGTTGTTTTGTGATTGATTATTTTTAATGTTTCCACAATATATTTTGGGCCATTTCCTGTCACGGGCACTAGGCCTACCCACCCAAGTAAGGTACAATTTTTATCAGAAGACTTGTGGGAATGCTGAATGTAGGTAATTTGTGCTGGCCCGATGATTCCACAACTCTCCCACACACAAATGTGAGAACATTGAGATTTTTTTAGCCATATTTGAGGTTTGCTGGGGATTCTGGGTAGGAAAACGTTGGGGATCCACACAAGCCACACTTCCTTGGACTCCCTCAAACATTTCTGAAAACTAGACACCCAGGGGACTCCAGTGATGTGTAGCTTATGTGGATGCCCCAATGTTTTCTTACCCAGAAATCCCTGAAAAACCTCAAATTTAGCTAAAAAGTCACATTTCTGTGTGAGACGGTTGTGAGATCACCACGCTGGTAAAAATTTCCCACCACCCGGTGTTCCCTGTCTCTCGATAAAAACTATACCTCACTCGTGAGGGTGCCCAAAACATTGTCAGCCTAAAAACGTATGAAAATAAAACTGCCCTTCTCGACCCACTTTGGTCCCCCCTCAGTTTTTCATTTTCTACATTTTTAGGTTCTCTGCTTTGGGCATCCACACAAGTGAGGTATTATTTTTTTCAGGAGACTGAGGGAAACACTAGGTGAAGGGAAATGTATGCCAGCGCAGTGATCTGACATATTTTCCACACCGAAAAGTGAGGAAACTGTGAATTGTTTGCTAAATTTTAGGTTTGCAGGGGATTCTGGGTAATAAAACACTGGAGGATGCACGCAAGCCACACTGCCAGCCAGCCAAGCACCATCCATGCATACAACCAGCCAAGCGTCTTCCATGCATGCCACCAGCTAAACACCATCCACGCACATTGGCATCCAAGCTACAGTCCACAAACACACCATTTCATGCACGCTGCCTGCCAAGAGCTAGTCTACACATACTGCGAGCAAAGCACAAGTCCACACACACCACCAGCAAAATGCAGGTTCACACACAGCCAGCCAAACATCAGTAAACCAAGACCGTCAACCGAACTCCATTTCTCACACACACACACAGAATTTGTGCGCTTTAAAAATCCTGTTAACATTAAGATTACCCCGATCTACCTCCCGGTGGGCAGAAAGGCTGTCCCTTTTGTGTTGTGGTGGGAGCATTGGTATGCCAATTGTAGGCAGCCCCCACCCCTCTTATAAAAATAAATAATAAATCCCTGGTGTAAAGTGGGCTTTCTACCCCCCAGGGTGCAGTTCAGGGGCTATTGCCCCCAACTGTACCCCAAGAGGGGGAGAAAGACTGTTGCTTGTTCCTGGGAGGGATGGGGGCATTATTGTACCAATTTAGGGCAGCCCCACCCCAAAACATTGAAATAAAAGCATCCCTGGTGCCTAGTTTGCTTTCTGCCCCCCGGGGGGCAGATTGGGGCTACTGCCCCTATCTGCCTCCCAGGGGGGGCAGAAAGACTCTTTGCCTAGTTTATTATGGGGGAGCAAAATCCCTTGCCCACGGGGCTGCTCCCCCTGGTACCTAGTTGGTGGATCCCTGCTTGGGGATCCACTAGGGAGGGGTTCCATTAGAAAGGGGAGATTCTCCCCTTTCCAATGGTACTACTCCCATGTGTTTTGGTTCTCTCTGGACTGAGATAGCCCCACGAGCACCAAAACACTGAAACTGAAATAAGCTGATTTACTCGTTTTAGTTTCAGTTTCATATGTAATGACGTCAGCACGCTATTTGCATGATCAACATCACATATGAAAACAAAATGCCTCCTCCTGAGGCCCAAAAAAATAAAGGAATTCCCTCAGCTGAAAACAGCAGAGGGATTCTGCATTGGTGTCCCATGTACGTATCGGTTGCGTCCATGGCACACCAGCGCTGTAGCCATGGACATAACCGTTACATCCATGGCACCAAACTGGTTAATACATTTTAAGCTATAATTCCTGATCAGAGAAGAGTAGCTTTTTCAAGTTACATATCTTTGGAATGGTAATGATAAATACTCCTCACTGGTGAAGTTGGATTTAGATTATTGTTTTTGAAATGTCACTTTTAGAAAGTGGACATTTCTCTGCACTTACTGCTCTGTGTGCATAACAGGCTGTCTCTATTACACATCTGGGGTGGGTGACAGCTACGCTTTGTGTATTCCATCTAGACAGCCACAACACATGAAGAATAGGTGTGTCTGAGTACCCATCTACATACATCTGCATTCTGATGTCCTTGTCTGGCAGGATAGATGGGAGGGGCTTACACTTGCCTTCGAATTGGAAGTGTCCTGTCTCCATACAAAAGACCGATTACCCTCCACAGATAGCCTGGCAGGCAGGACTGAGTAGAAAGGCATAATTGTGGACTTCAAAGAACTGCTTTGAAGTCACCCCCATATCAAAGGTTCTTTTGGGTATAAGTACTGTGTCCTGATCCCCTAAAATCAGACACTACTGGACTTAAAACTGAAGCTCTGCCAGAATATCTGTTGTGCTGCTTAAAGGACTCAACTGGACTACTGATCTGGAAGACCGCTTTTCTGTTTGTTGCCCTGCTGCCTGATGCTCTCTGACTTTGTGAAAGGAGAGCTGGATTGTGCCTTCACTCCAAGTTATATCCAAGGGCGTGTTGGCTTGCCCCGAGTTGCTAGAAACTCATGGATATCAAAGTCTTAACCCCTACTCCTGTGCCTGGCTCACTGGAAGTAGTCCAGATTCTTGGAACATGGATTTTGACGCATCTCCTGTGTACTCGTAGCAGAACATGTGCATCCACCCGGGGTGAGTAAAAATCAGCACATTGCCCCTGAACAAGCACTTTGCCTTCAGAAATACATAGCCGACAGCGTGTCCCCGCTGCTGCAGCTTTGTGAGATTGACACATCCCCAAGACTGTGTCGCAAAATCCGATGCATCGCTCGATGCCTCTCGACTCCGGCACTCGTCTTCGGAACTGACGCATTGCCTTCGCTGCTTGGAGAAGGTCAGCGCATCCTGCACCTGCGGGCCTCAACATTAATTTATCTCACTGTTTGTGACCATGAAAGGTATTTTGTTCACCGGGGCATGCGTGGGTCCTGTAGCCAGCCGGCACTCTATCGTAATCTGCCCAAACTTTGACTTTGCTCCGGTCCAGGGCGACCTAAAGTTAACTTTTTAAATCTAACTGCTTCTAAGCACTTTATTGCATTTATTCCTTTAAAATTCAATATCTCAACTTTCATACATTCGATTTTACTTATTTTGTTCTTATTTTGTTTCCTATATAATAGCCTGTTTCTATAATACTGTGTGGAGTATTGTTGTGGTGTTGTCATTGTGTTACTGTGTGTGTGTTTTCCATAAATACTTTACACATTGCCTCTTGAGATAAGCCTGCCTGCTCTGTATCAAGGTAACAGAGGGTGAGCACAGGTTATCTTTTAGTGTGCATCGAGCTTACACTGACTTGAATGGTGATTCCTGATTTCACAGGGTGCATACTCTGATAACCAGAAATGCCAGTTCTAGCACACAGTATTATCCCAATATCAGGCACTACCACAGTAGGTGTGGTGGTGACCCTGTTACTCTACAGCCTCCCCAGCATAGCTTTAAGTGTTTATTGTCAACCTGTATGATTTTTAAGGGTTGTGGTACAAGTGCATGGTTACTTTCTTTATGGTCTCCCATCCTCCCACATTTCGTATAGTGGCATGGGCCCTCTCTGATATTCATTACGTGTCTTTGTCCAATATAATCCTATCCAGTTCCACTTCCCACCATTTCTGACAGTGCATTTTAGGCAAAGCTTTGACTGTAATATAATCCTGTAGATAGGACAGGTGAGATGTCTATCAAGTTCCTCACTGCTCAGACATTTCCTAAAATGAATAAGACCTCTTGGGCCCCCTTGCCTAATTGAGGTGTGCATTGCTAAGTGTCCCACCAAGTGGATTAAAAAATACTCACTTTCTGAGAAATAAAGTAACGTTCATAGGCTCTTTGTTAGAGCTGAATTAAAAAAATAAAATCAAAATGACAAACATCCAATCAGTAGAACTGGAGGTATGAATTTTAAAAGAATATAATGTAAAAATAGCACCTAAAAGCAGGAAGCGCCAACCGCTGCTATCTGGACGCTCTGGGGCAGGTCAAAGTCAAAAGTTCAGGCCGACTGTGATGGAGCATGGATTAGATAGAGTTGCAGATTCGTCCCGCTGAAGGTTTACCTTCTCAAGCTTTGTGCCACGAGTCCAACTCACATTGGAGAGGGTCACGAGGAGCAAAGAAAGCACCATGGGCAGCAGTTGGAGTTGTGCAAAGAGCAGAACAGTGGTCACAGATGGGTGGGTAGGAGATTTGCGCTGGCAGTACCCCGCAGGCTGTTGTGCTGCTGTGTGAAGAGATGGGATGATGGAGGTTCACATTGAATTTTGTGCGTCCGGTGCCGTTCTGGTGTGAATGGACTTGCTCGCTGTCACAAAGAACTCAAAAGCTTGATTTAAAGAGATCATGAGCCAATTCAAGGGTCCAGGACCTGAGAGGCACCACTTGGGGTTCAGGAACTCACTGCAGCTGATTTGAGGAGCTGTTTGGGTAGCCTTTGTACAATTTAAAACTAACGATACCATCCCTGTAGCCTTTGTTTTTTTCAGTGAATTTCTGCCGTTTTTTAATGTGGGTTTCTAACTATTATGTCCCTGTCCCCTTTGTTTATTCCAGTGGATTTCAAGGTTTTTTAAATGTAAAGTAATATTTAATTATCATTAGTTATTCCAACTGCTGCCGAGCATGGCCTTCGGCCCTACGGCCAACCCCCCTCATACAGCATATGTGGCTCTGTGAGTGGGTATGTGAGTTCCTGTGTAGAATAATGAGTGGGTGTGTTAGTGAGTGGTTATCTGGGTCTCTGAGTGGATGTATCAGTGACCATATGGGTGCGTGAGTGGCTGTATGGGTGTGTGAGTGGGTGTATGAATGTGTGAGCAGTTGTGAGTGCACCCGAAAACAATATATTGCCCATGAGCGGTCCCTCATAGACCTCTCCAGCACTCGCTTGGGATCTAGGGAGATGCGTCACGTTGTAAAGCCATGTGTCACATATTACCTGCGCCAGGTATAATGTATGCAGGCTAGGCGTTCCCATGCGAAAAGCCACGTGGAACGGACACACCATTTCACTGCGTCAAAATCCCTACACCTGCTCAGACCAGGCGGAAGGAATGATGCAGGCCTTTTTGAATGGCACTCACCTATCTGTTGTGGCACATTGCTGGAGTTGCGTCTCTTTCATGAGCAACTCCAACAATGCATCACAGATGCGTCAGTATTTCTGACCAGATGCGTCAGTATTTCTGACCAGATGTGTCAGTATTTCTGACGCATGTGGTAATCCTTGCGCCATGGAGCACTGTATTGTAAATACAGTGCATCCATGGTGACACAATGACATTTTACACTGGTCCATAGAAATTGACGCATCTATAGATGTGTCAGTCCCTTGTAAATCTGTCCCTTTTTTTTTTAACAACTTCAGAACTACTGAACAGATTTACACCAAATGGCTGCCACAACTTTCCTCTCAGGCTGCAGCCAGCCAATCATGTCATTGTTGGTGGTACATGGATCCGAGGTGAAGACCTGGACCTAGATATATTTTTTTTTTACTTTGACAACTCCAGAACTACTCAACAGATTCACAACAAATTACAAAGAGAGATCTTTCTGGACCAAGATCTAGCTTTCTGGAAAATTTGGTGTAATTCCAATCAGCGATGCAGGCTTTAGTTGCGTCTAAAATTCCTATGGGAAATTGCATGGAAAAAAAGTTGTTAGGCTTAGCGGTTTCTGACTGGCTGGAACTCATCACTGCTATATGGAAACCAGCGTCCTAGATAGGATGTGTACACCATGTGTCCGATAACCTGTGCTCACCATTGGGTAGCTTGGCACACAGCAGACAGGTTTATCCTCAGATTCAATGTGTAAAGTATTGGTACAACAGCATCCTTACAACACGCTGTGTATGCTTCAAAAAGACTACACATAGTATATTTAAAAGACTGATCTTTGTGTTACGCTCACACATCAAAATCAACTCAATATATACATTGAAATCAAAATGATGTGCACATTGAATATATACTTCACAGTGATATGCAATTGTCAAACTTTCGCATTAGCATGAGAACGGCATATATGCCTTATTCAGAGGTAATCAACAAACATAACATTCCCAATATCACATACCCAACTATTTGCAATGGTCAGGAAATCACAGGTCTTTGACTATGCCTCATGACACAGCCCCTCCAGTCACTCATCCACCCCAGCCAACAATTAACGTTTCCCTGCTGCTGACACATTGATTTGAATGCCGGAACCACTTAAAGCTGAAAGAAACAGTTACTTAGTTCCGTCCATCCGGATTAGACCTCCAGGCGCCCGACGGCGCCTGCACGAGTGCCGGATCGATATCCCCCAAAGATAAAAGGTTGTGATCTAGGAATCTGTCAGGTCTGGAGAAATGTTTCCCCTCAGGTGGAGGTGCGTGCTGTCGTAGCTCCTGACAGCCAGCTGTAGGTGCCCACAAGGCACAACGGAACCACTCGGGCCCCATCACAATGTTCTCCACAACAAAGTGCCTTGTGTTGTGGGTCCAGTGAGAGTAAGCCAGCGACCTTGGACAAAGGCCACTCTGTCAGGCACTATCGTTGTTTCAATCTGGAGGTCAAAGACAGTCTCAACTCACAACTCAGGTCCCCCAACACCACTCGAACACCACACGCTCCGGAGTGCAAGCTAGTACAGGTGCCCTGGTTGCAAGCAAGGGTCCCTCAGGCTCTACAAGCTTTTCCTGCACTCCTAGAACTCCTCATGTCCTGGCACCTCAAGTGGGCCCTACTAATCTTCATGAGCACACTCCTCTGCACAGTGTGATGACGGTGCATGTCAAGACAGTCCTTGTCCCAAGAAACGATCACTTCCATCCATGTCTGCCACCCCTCTGCATGGTCCTTATGATCTCGTGAAAGTGGGGAGACCTTTTTTGTCCATTGGATCTTTTGAACAGGCGGCCAGCCAACCAGTCCTTGGGAAGTACTTTGGGACCCGGGCCACAAACATTGGCACTAGCTGCAGGCCAGCAACATCCAGGCAAAATCCACCAAGTAATAGTCCCCTTCCTGGAGCATGACAAGCTTTAGACCACAACTAGTCTGTGGATAATCTAGTTGCAGTCCCTCCTGCCCTAATGATTCCTCTTGTCGATGTCCCAGTGTTGAACCAGCGTAGTATGGTTCCAAATCCAAAAGTGTCTCTTACTTTAGAAGACAATGAAGTTATACCCATGATGGTCTTTGAAAATGCAATTTGTTCAAAAGGCCGATTTTCAAATGCACAGGCCCTCTCTAAATTCTTTCTTGTTTTCAATCCTACCCCGGGAGGTCTGCAATCCTACCACATCCTATCACTATCTTTAGTGAAGCCAATACCCTGCCCCTTGGAATGCAGGTGCCTGGGACGTAACCGTGCCAGAGAGGCTCCTCAGAGTCAGAGGTGTGCAGTGTACCTTGAGCCCATAGTGTATGGCCTTCTATCAGGAATGCACAGATGTAGCTGTCCCCCAGCAACCAGATGGAAATTGGAGACAGGCCGACAGGCACACAGAGCCATAAGCATCGAAATGCCCACTTTCTCAAAGTGACATTTCCACACACATAATGTTGATTGAATCCACTCACACTACTGGAGAAGATTTTCCATTCCAAACTCATCAATAACAAACACTATACTTGTACTTTTCTGCCCAAAAGGAATCCTGCTCAATAGCCTTCCCTAAATTCCTCCATGATAATTCAAAGCTAGAAGCAGACCCCATCGTACTGGCTGAACATACCAACCGGTGCCATTCAAAACTCTTGCATGTAACCTACATGGGCACATGCCCTACCTCTTCCAGTCACCAAATTCTGTCACCAGGGAGAGCTCCGATATAACAAGAGACATGCAGAACCTTGGCTCGTAGCTTTTTAAATGCTAAGCTGTGAACACAGGCCCCACCGTGCAAACCTGTGGCACAATCGATGAGCTACCTCTGTGGATGACACAACCTGTGCTGCAGGGCCACAGAGGTGCATTTCATTTACATGCACGGGATATATGTCTTACCCCTAGACAAGGGACTTATAGCTAACTTAAATCAGCCAATCCTGTATACACCAATCCCCAGTACGTATATGACAAGCACAGTGCTTTGGTACTGAATGGTAGTGTCAAATGCACTCAAAGTCCTAAGGCCAGCACCTAGGTCAATGGAACTGTGAAAAAGAAAAGCCAAATTTTAGGAAAAGCACCCTAAAATTGGTAATTTCCAACAAACATGGAGTCACATGTCTATATAGACCTGCTGCAAATAGGATACTTATTCAATATAAGACAAATATGACACTTAATCCAGCCTAAATATATGCATCCCTAACTTTGAAGTTACATTATAGGGAGGGACCACAATGATCCTCATAATAATTGAGGGTATACTATACGGACACTGAGTCGAGATAAATGTCAAAGTCAGCAATATAGGCATGAACACAAAACACAGAATACAACATTGAAATCAATCTCTAGTAGTTCTGTTTGAAACCACGAATAAGTGAATTCTTACTGATAACAAATATTTGAATAATGCACTCAGGTGCTGGCCGTACCATATCTTACAAAAGATACAACACTTGATTATTTGCGAGAATTACATGTATTATTACTGGATTGTCGGATTGACTTTTTAAGTTAAATGTGTGAGAACTACCATTCCCACAATGCCTCATAACAGACTAAGTAGGAGAGAGGTATATAAGGTGAAAGCAAAGATGGACAAACTATTTACCGTGATCAAGACCAGTGTGGTCGAAACGCGTAGGTGAGAGGGTTGGGCTGAGTTACTCTATGACTCAATAAAGTATCTGGCTACATCGTATTGCGAGTGCAGCGTTATTCTTTACATTCCTTGCCTGACTTCTGGTGCTTCTGCCTGTGCGATGTCTTTTGGGGAGGACTGTTGTCCTCTGTTTTTCCAGGTTACTCTTCACTAAATGGGTTGCCTTCTTCTAAGGTTCAACCAATGTTGTTCATGCTGTCAAATGGACATTACATTTGATATGTCACCTCATGGTTACACTGGTAGTATGTTACCGGTTTAAATCCTCTTCTCTTGTATAAGAAAGATGCTGCCAGGTTGTGGTAGATTTACACTGAATGTTTCCGCAGCATATCTGTTTTTTAGCTTTTACCATCACCATTATTCCTTTTTTTGTTGTAGAAGTAATCCCTTGTTAAGATATTAGGATGGGCTTCTCCTTTTGGGTAAATGTTCACTACCACGTGAGTGCGAGGTGTGTTGTTCGGTCATCTGGGTAGCCCCAAAGGGAAAGTAGGAGTGGTCTGACGAGCATTTGGATATTGGAACACACTGCATTTCTGAGCAGGCCGCATATGCAAATATTGTTCCTTCTAAATAAATGTTTTAAGTGCTCCTGCTTCAACAGGAGTTGACATTTGTCATCCAGTATCAGCAACCTATTATCTACATGGTGTTATTACTCAACATGCCCATTCACTTTTTTTTCTGTCATATACCCAATGTCCCAGCAATTTTACTTTAGTTTAGCGGTCGTAAGGGTAAGGTTTCAGGTTTTCTATATTCATGCCATTATAAGTTATGATCTCCTGTAGAAACTAGTAAAGATCTTCCTGGGTTATGGCTGTTGCCTCAATGGAGACCTTCTCTTTCTATGGTGAGGACCTACATAAACTTACCGAAAATAGTACAGTGGTTGACTTGCATGTTATTCAGATTAGTCTACTGTAATGTCCTTTATGGTAATTCCAACATAGACTTTTGTCAGTATGCAGCATGTCTAAAACTTTGCCTCTAGCACTATTGTGAGATTGCAAAAATATGACCATCTTTTTGAAGCATGGGAAGTAGAAAAAAGGGTTCAATTTAAAAGCACTCTACAAGGAATTTTAGGGAATCAGATTCTTTACCTACTGAACACACCTATGCCATTATCAACCTTCAAGACTTTTTTAATTGAACTTCTTACTTCAATAAGTTCTACAGATTTGCAAGGGAGAGCCTTGAAATGAGATCTTTTGCCTCCTTGCCACAAACCTGTGGCAGACGTTGCCACTCCAGTTGCAACCAAACTGAGAATCTCTTCACCTTCATGCTGGCTTTAAAGACTTTCTTGTTATACTAGTCATCTTTTTAGAGCTTAGCACCTGATAAGTGCCATAGCGAACTGCTATCGCTATTCGAACACCTGTTTGCTCAAAGTTCACAATTATAAATGGTGTGATGTGCAAAATACAACAATATTCACAGGCTAATTTAGGTTTCAGTAGAACAAATCAGGATTTAGCAGGGGAAAAGGTCTTAATATTTATTGAGACATGTGGGGTAAGCAAACGAAACTGCATTATAGTCCACATTAAAAGGAGAACACTAATAATAAATGTTGTTTGTTGCATGTGATAACTTCCTAACCCCAGAGTGCCATATTATATTGGGTGAGTTAAATACCACCCATTCATTACTCTTGAAAGAGTGCCCTATGTTTACTCTCTCACCTCTGAGATCATTACATTTCTCGTTATGATCAGGTGCCTTGAAGCCAATGGATTGTGTAAGTCAATACTCACAAATGATGAAATCAAATCTATCAAATCAATCATTAGTCCATATCAATCTGTCGCCAGTGTGCACTATCCATTGATTAATCATTGCTTATATCTGTATCACGTAACTCTCTTTAGTTTGTCTTTCTACATTAATATCTTACTAGTCTCCATTAAACATGCCACTGTACTATCTTGTAAAAAAGTAACTAATGCTCACATTCACACACAGTTAGTTCTGAAAAATGACATAGCATTTCAATATCTGAAGGATGCTGCCATTCAAGATAGTGGGGCAGGTATGTCCAGACGTGGGTCATTTGCACACTGTGTCACTGAAAAAAGTTATACCTGGCTGATGAGCCCTAACTAGGGCGAAACTCATCTTGCAGTTTGGGCTGGGCTGTTTCTTTCGGCGCAGGGTCAAGACAGATTACCATATGGCTGGGTCAAAACTGAATTGGCATGGTGTACAATGGGTTGGAATTGGCTAAGCTAAATTCAAGCATTCCATCTATCATTTTTTGTAAGCTTTAGTATGCCAGGCAGGCAGAAATACACACAAGAATTATGAAAAATGTGTCCATTAACTTGAGTAAAGCAGTGGATAAACTCCCTCAAAGGCAAGTATCATAGTATCCAAGAAGCAAAAGAACATTTTAATGAGAATTCTAAACCTTAACCCTGAAAGAATTACAACTTTAAAAAACGTAGCCTGTGGAAATGTTATAGAAATAAGTCAAAGTTCTTTTTTACTTGTTATTAAATCTGTTTCTGTAGTGAAAGTAGATTTTTGATAAGTGTAGGGGAAAAAACAACTTTTAAAAAGTGTACTACATGCTGCTTTAGAATAAATTCCTTTAAAATCAGTTTGGTTGGTTGTTCTACTGCAGAGGCTGTATACTCGCCATCCCAAAATAGTTGCAACAACTGCCTCCTGAAGAACAGTATACCTGCCTCTGGGAACAAGAAGGCTGAGTAGGCATAAACAGAGACAGATTAATCTGGATGAGTCACTTGGAAGGGAACAGAAGCAATGAACACAACACAAAGAATTGCCTAAACAACTCTTACTTTGAAGTGGAGATTCCAAATCTGAGTCACAAGAGCTGACACCATTCATTTCAAAATGCAGCTCATACATTTTTATGCACTACAGCAAGAGGGAACACTGGTTCCTGCACAGGGAGAGGGTGAAGTTCCCTCAATTGAACAGAGATATTGCTGAAACAGAATACCTGATTTCTTTCAGAGAGAAAATGACAGTCGCCATCTTGACATAGGATTTCTGGGAAGATTTACAGTAAGTTGGGAAAGGAAGTGTTTCAAACAAATTGTGAATTTTCCATGGGAAACATTATTCAGTTTAAAGATTTCATCAATCAAAGCTTGGTGCACTGATTGAGAACAACACCTCACCACCACCTCTTAGGAAGACTCCTGCCTGGGAGAACATCATGAAGAAGAAAGATGATTCTGCCAGACTGCTGGTAAAAGAAGACTGAAGGAATCTTGAATCCTTTGCCACCCAGAAACTCCAACCACTGCAAAATGCTTAAGAACTCTCTGCTCTGAAGAAGTGCCACTAGGCCCTTTGGGAAAGGAGCCTGAGAAAGCTGTGATCGCACAGAAACTGATTTCTAGAAGAATGCCTGAGGACAATGATGTTGTAGACGAGACAAGTATGAATACATCTTTAGAACTTAGGCCTTCATTACGAGTGGCCTGGTATTTGGTGTGATATTTATTGCACCTGACAAAAGTCACCATTTATCAGGTACAATAAATACCACCCAATACAGGTTTCTGGAGAATCACATGCAGATTTCGGTGCTTATTGTACAAATGTGCATGCTCTATTAATTACTGGACATTTTACCCCTGATAAATAATGGCAAATGGAACCTGACAGTATTTATCACGAAACTCATAATTGTGATATATGCAAAACTGCAGTTACCGCAAAGATTGCAGTTAATTGCGCCACTTGGAATGAGGGCCTATGTAATCTTTTCAAACTCTGGAGAACCTTCTCTGCAGTTATGCCAGAGATGGTACATACCAAGTAGGCAAGACTTCCAGATCAGACTACCTTGGAGCTTGTTGGGACAAAATAGAAGAGTTCAGCAGGAACCCAGGATAAAGGTACATGGCCTCATGGTGCATTGTCTGTATCATCCATTAAAGATTACCAAGTGTGAAGGATTTTTGTGATGAGGGTTGTGCAAGGGGGTAATGCTACCTCAGCAGTGAAGCAACCTGAACAGTTATAAAATTCTGCTTAGTTCTGCTTAGAGATTTTGGTGCCAAAATTGAAGATTTTACAGGGAGGTTGACGAAAATGTATCTGACCTACAAGGACCCAAAATAGCTTCAGCATCCTGCCTTGTACCACTTCAGAATTTTGAGAATCAGAAAAGTAATAGCGTAGCAAGGTAAAAACTTGGGGGCATATCAACAAGCAGGCGATAAAAAATTATCGCCGCTTTTGCGGCTGTTTTCGGCCGAAAAGCGGCGATAATTTTATCGACTACTTAGCAAGGTCACGCTTACGCGTGAAACCTTGCTTTAGCGTCAGGATTCATAACGCCCAGCTTTGCATCTCTAATGAGATGCAAAGTGGGCGTTCCTGACCTGGCATGACTGGAGAAATGTCGCTAACCGACATTTCTCCTATCAGCAAGCCTAACGCTATGAAGCATAGCGTCAGGAAAAGTAGCGATAATCCCTATTATCGCTACTTTCCTTACACCTGCTTCAGGACTGACTTAGCCATGATATCCTATGGAAGGTGGATATCATGGCTAAGTTTGTGAGTCCCTATCAACTAGCTAACTTGAGATTATCGTTGGGTTTCCAGCGATAATCTCACGTTAGCCAGTTAGCGCTAGGATTTTTATCGCTGATGAGATAAGCGTTGCTAATAGCACGCTATCTCAGCGATAAAAATCGGCGCTAGCCTGCGATAACTATCCTAGCGCTAAGTGCGCTCAGCGATAATTATCGCCGGTTATTGTTGATATGCCCCTTGATATTTTGTAACTCGCTTGGTTTATTCATCATTAAACTAGCCCAAAATCGAGCTTTGGGTCTGGTCTACTCCGAACATTGCCTTTCGATTGGGGCTTTGTGGTTTCTTGGCACTATTTCACATTTCCAGTTATCCTTACTCGCTTTGAGACATCTCTTTGGCTTCTTGCTCCTTAGCTATGTATCTATTTTTTTAATTAGTCTGGCAATTTTAGTGTATTGTTTTACGTGTTTCTGTGTCATTTGGTGTTGCACAAGCTTAATACACATTTCTCTGGGTAACGACCTGTTATCTGTGCCATTACTACCAACTGTTGAGCGGACATTTATCTAGAACAGTTGTGTGGCCTAACCAGAGTTTGTTTATTACATTGATAAAGGTACATCACATTTTGAGAATTGGGAATATACTGTTTGCTTTGGTTTCACTAACTTTGTTCAACGCAGGCTTCCTTCAATCTTCGGTGTGTTTCCCCTCTACCCTGCAAGAACGGCAGCAATTGACTATGCATAACACAGCTGCCGACCAGCGTGTGCATATTCAATCAAGCAATGCAGTACTGGAAATACATATTGGAAGTGAGAGGATGAATACATATGCAGACATCTACACGGCAAAAACAAAACACATCAGGTCTGAGCATACCTAAGTGAATGAACCTACTAAAGCAGTGCTTGAATATCTTAATACAATTTACGCTGTTACTGCTGCTGTTGCAGGAGATAGCTCTCTTAGATAAAAGGTTCTGCATATATCGGCATTAATTCTTCATAGTGGGGTTTATGCACCATTCCTTGCCTAAAAACTAAGGCCATGATTTGCTAAGGCTTCGTGCCAATCGAAAAGTGATGCAAAGCAATGCACTGGTATTTATTTTCGAACAAAAGGTATTTCGTGCTGGAAAGGTGCCCTTTTGTCAGTGTAAAAAGCACTGTGCTTCAAAGCACCCTTATGTGAGTGGATCAGCATCAATACCTATAAGTTTTTACCCAAAACCTGCTCCACCAAGATAGTCGGGCCGGACTTTGGGGCCCATTAGGATGGTGGGCGGATCGCCCCCACAGGGCCGGCGGTAGTCACCGCCGGGCGGTGGGGGCGATCCGCCAGCCATCCACACAGCAAAGACCCCCCACCATAAAGACCGTCTGCCCAAACGCCCGGCGGAAAACAAAGTTAATATGGTGGCGGTGTCTGCAAGACACCACCATCCATATTACAATGCGTGCGGAGGTGTGCTTTTCATTGGCGGTGTTGCCGCCATGGAAAGGCATGTGGTCTTTCCTGCGGGGGCCTGTAGCGGGCCCCCAGGATGTTGGAGGGGTGGGGGTACCCATGGGGGGTACCTATGGTACCCCCCTGCATTTGCATGCACAAGGGGGCAGGCACCGCGTGATGCCTGTCACGTTGTGCATGCAAATGCACGATGTGCATTCCCAGCATTGTGGCGGGCGGTGCTATGAGCACTGCCCACTACAATGCTGGGAATAGGGTTTGCCACCGTCACGGTGGCGGTGGCATCCTAATGTCAGGTGCGGGACCGCCGCACCCCTTGTGGACGGTCCCGCATTCCGTGCCCGTCATCGTAGTAGGCCCCTTTGTGTCAAAAACGAATGCCTCCTTAAAGAAGGCATGAAATAGGTGAAATGTTTTCATTTCTCACAAAAAACTATTCATTTGCACGTGGGCTGGTGTGTACAACACACACTGACTTAGTTCATCTAGGTATAGTAGTTTGTACTGGAGGGTATGCTACCAATACAAATCCATGCTAGAGAGCGCACACTCGTCTCTGCGCCATGGTGTGAGGCTGTGTGTTGTGCAAGGCAGCCTAATTAGAGTACCAACACAGGGGATGCCAGCAGCTGAAGGACAATCTCAGTGGTTATGACCGGGAACTGCGTTTCCCTTCTTGTGCAACGCAGCACAGCAAACGTGGTTGCTGTGCTGTGTTGCGTGCATAAATAGTTAATCTACCTGAAAATATGTTGATGTCTCACTGAAGTCACATTCGATCTCTGCCGGCAATGTAAAAGATGGGTAATGAGAGTCAGTCGGATTGCAACACTTCTCTCAAGATCTCAGGGAGTGGAAGATGCAGGGGAAGGTTTCACTTTGCCTGGAGTATCCCCTAACGCGTTTTGTCACCTTGTGTCATAGCTTCTGAACAGCAATTTAACATCTATTCACACCTCCGAACAATCCTCATTGTTTAGTGATAGGATATTTGTCCTGAAACGATAGCTATCAGATTACATATTTTTTTCTTTAATGAATTCGATCTATAGTCCCCTATAAAAAGAATTGTGTTATGCAAGGCACGCAAAACGTAATTTCCTGGAAATGTGATACCACATATATTTAAATCAAGCATTTGTTGGATCCGTAAAAAAAAGGAATTCATTCACACTTCGGGAAGCAGAGTGTAAACATTTGTCAATAGTTCTCTGTCAGTGCAACTTGAAGTGTTAATGGAATTGAATGATGCGGTTGGTTTTGAGTATAATAAATATTGAACATATGTAAAATAATTAAGTGATTTTTAGGTCGTGGCTAGGGAAAGCATGAGCAGTCTTTCAGCTTGATGTAAGGATTTACCAGCCCCATCAGAATTACAAGTATTGCTGGAACCCTGAACATTCTGAGTTCTTCCATCCAGACAGATTGTTGAAAGCATATAATATATTCTGGTTAAAATCCACATGAAAGTAGAGAAAGCATGCAAGCAGGGCTTTAAATGGACTGGGTCCCTCCGGATCTCATACCCGTTAGTAAATAAAACCAGACATTGATACAGGTCCCTATTGGGATATATATTTGTATCCTTAATTGCAATAGAAAAATCACTTCAGGACTAAGTTTACCTTTGTGAATCAGGCCCTAAGTTTAGACCTAAAGTCTGAGTTTAGACATAAAGTGTAAGTTTAGACTTCAGGTCTAAACTTACACTTCTGGTCTAAAGATAGAGCTCAGGCCTAAAAAAGACTTTAGATCTAAAGTTAGAATTTAGGTCTAAATTTAAACTTTATGTCTAACCTTAATCTTTAGGTGAAAACTTGGACTTCAGGTTTAAACTTCGATTTGAAGTCTAAGCATTCATTTGCAGATTGGGCCCTGATTGAAGACTAACCAATGAATGTTAAAAACAGCAAACATCAAATACAGCGATTTAGTTAATATATTACGTCTATTAGAATATTGGCTATTTTTAAAATGCTGCATTTCTTTATTTTTTTTTATAGTACCGTAAAACTGTTATATAGTGCAAACTTTCAACTGAGTCACCTCCTGGTGTTGGGTCTGAAGGCAGTGTGATTTTCTCACTGTGTCTGTCAGTGGGTGTTAGACCTGGCACCTTGGCGTGAGTTTCCCTTCCACTTTTTGATGGTGTGCCTCGATTGTTTTGCTGGTGTTGTCCGCTCAGGGCACTGCGCCACGGCTAATCCGTGCCGCAGTGCAAGTGCTCCCTAGGTAAAGTGTACCTGTAATTGGTGTTCATGATTGGTTTATTGGATTCACTGTCAGTCCCCAGTAAAGTGCACCAGGGGTGCCAGGGCTTGTGAATGCCAATGCTGCTGGTGGGCTTGCAGCGCTGGTTGCGCCACCCACAGAAAGCGGCTTTGTAAAATGTGTCTAGGGTCTGCCACCGCAGACCCTGTGCGCGGTCCGGGACCGTCGCGCTGACTGTGCAAGTGCCCCCACTTGCCGGTCCCTAAACCTTCCCTTACCTACATATTAGCCACCCCTCTGGTAGGCCCAAGGGCAGGGTGCATTGTAGGCATAAGGTAGGACATGCCCTGATGTGTGTGGCATGTCTTAGTAGTGAATTACAGCCCTTTCCGTTTTTCACTATTGAAGGCTACCTGCTCTCCATAGGCCAGAATGGGCTGCTGGGATCACGCCAACGCTGTGACCCCAGTGGACTCAGAGAGCATGGTAGAGTGTCAAGTTTAGCATGCCTGAGCTCAGAATAATAAAATACTTCTTGTAGTCAAGTTTATTTTAATATCCTGGGTTTGTAAATACTACTTTTAGAAAGTTAGTATTTACTGACCTGACCATCTCAGTCCGCCTCTGCTGTGTGTGTGTGTTCTGCCTAGCAACAGTAAGGAGCAGGGTTGGGGAATCCCCAGAGACAGGTTGGCTGCCAGGTGGTGGGTAGAGAGGTGACACCTGGATGGGTGGGAGGAGTACACCTTGACTCTTGAATAGACCTGTGCTCTGCCACCACAAAGCCGGCGCCGCCCCCTGTGGAGCGGCTGATGTCTCTGCCCTGCTGCTGAAAGGAAAGAGCAGAGTCACCATAACAAAGTGCTCCAGGACTGGACTGAGCCAGGCCTAGGCCCCCTGGCGCTAAAGAACAAAAGAATCATGGTATAAAAGTAGGAGCCTGGCTCCTAAGAAATCAGAATCCTGTTTACCACAAAGAACCTCTGCCCGACTAGAAGGAGAAGAAGACGCTGGAGGAGCTGGCCTGCTGCTTGCCTTGCTGAGAAAGGAGAGGAAGAGACTTACTGAAAAGACTTTGCTACTTTGTGCTTGAACATTCTCCAAGGGCTTGATCTGAGCTTGCCCCCTGAACTGAACCCCAGGACCAGTGGGTTCTCAGTGCTTTTGCTCGTCCTCCAATTCGAGCCGTGTGTGCATCCCGCTGGAAAGAGACTGCGCCCCTCATCGCCCCTCCTAGGGCCGTGACACTCAGAAGCTTGCCTGCCTCAAACCCGTGAGAGCCCCGCTCCGTCCAGAGCCGCTCTCTGTCCCCGGGCCAGGCCGCCGGCATCCCTGTCACCGCCTGCTACTGGAGCGCGCTGACCGCGCTATCACCCCTCCCGCCGGAAGCCATCCGACGACTGTGATCTACGCCGGGTCATCCAGCTGCACTGACCGTGCCCTGCGACCCCGCTTCGCTATCCCCGGACATCTCAGGCCGCGCCGCCCCCGCTGTGGAGACCCTCCGGCACCGCCGTGCTAAAGGGTCGCTGGCCGCGCCTGCCTACGTGCCCACACCTGCTGATTGAGGACCCAAGAACACTTCCCAAGCTGAGAGTCGCACCGACCTGTGCCGACTCTCCACATCACGAAAGAAGTTCCAGTATCGGGCTCGGGGCCCGCAACGCCTTATTTCCCCGTTCGCAGGAGCCGATCTCTGTGAGTACTGGAACCACAAGTAACATTTGCAAGAGACTACAAAGTATCCATTTGAAGCTACGAACAAAGAACATTTGCCTGCTTTACAACCTGGTGGCCTAGCGAAAACGTTATTGGTCTTGTGATAAGTCTGCTGAGATATATATACCTATTTTTACATAAAGAAGCGTATTTTTATATATATCCAAGTCTGGTGTCCGTTTCTGGGGGGATTGATGTATTTACTGTGTGTATGATTGTAAGTGCTTAACCAACAACGCCTGAGGAATCGCCTTGGCTGCTCATGCCATGCACCTAGAGGGTGAGCAAGGGTCATTCGCGAGGGGTTATCCTGCGCCCTGACGTGGAGGAGAGGGTTCCTGCTTGACACAAGGGCAACCTTGCGCCAACCAGAGATCCCCGACTCTAATATTGGTGGCAGCGGGTGGGATTTCGGATTTGCATTTATAATTTACATACAGTGAATTATTAATCACCAGATAGTGAGAGCAGACCAAGTAACGCAGCCACAGGTTTTCATTTTTGAACTTTGTCGAGACATCTGCCATTACTGCAACCATGCCTAGCTCACTCTCCGCTGGGAGAGCACTCTCTGTGATTTCTGGAATAGATGAGGTGGATTGGGAGAGACTGGAAGGCTACTCAATGGAGCAATTGAAAGGCTACAGTGTAAAATTCCGAGTTCCCCATGCTGGATTCAAGAGGAGAACCCAGTACGCCAAGGCGCTGAGAGCCTGGAAGGAGTCACGAGACCCACGGAATGCGGGGGACATCGTTCCACCCGACAACCTTGAGGAGCCCAGCAGAGTCCGGTCGCCAGAGGAGCTGGCAGACAGGGCAGCAGACAGGGCGCATGCAATGGAGATGGCAAAGTTGGCAGGACAAATGGAAATGGAAAAGCAGAAGTTGGCCCTGGAGGCACAACAACGCCAAATGGATCATGATATCAGATTTAAGGAGTTGGAGCTGAAGGCGAAAAGTTTGGAGACCGCTCCTTCTGGTGGCAGCACTCCACCGGTGCAGGTAGAGTCCAAGGTGTACATCCCCAAAGATGTAGTAAAGGAGTATTTTAGAAAGGATGACATAGGGCAGTGGTTTAGAGCCTACGAGGTGGCCATGTCTTCACACCGGGTCCCTGAGAAAGACTGGGGAGCGGGGTTGTGGGGAAGGTTCCTTGCTGAAGGGCGTGACACCCTGTTAGATTTGCCCTTAGATCTCCAAGCCTCATACCCCCATATGAAGGAAGCTTTAATGACCAGGTATGGGTTAACTCCTGAGCTATATAGACAGCGGTTCAGGGAGACTAAGAAGATCCCTGAGAGTACGTATGTGGAGTATGTAACCTTTTTCTGCAGAGCACTGGATGGTTGGGTGAAGGGTAGCAAAGTGAATGATTATCAAGGGCTGCTTGATTTAATTGCATGGGAGCACTTGTCCAGTCAATGTTTTCCTGAGCTACGCCAGCACCTGATTGATAGCAAGCTGTCCAACCCGAGGAAGCTTGCTGAGGAGGCGGACCGCTGGCTCAGCACCAGGGTCCACAAGGGTCAAGTGGGAGACTCCGCCAAAGGTGGGCAGGGTCCCCAGCAGAAGAGTGGGGGGGACAGGGGTAAACAGAAGGGGTTCCAAAAAGGCCCCCAAAGTAATTCCCAAGGGAACCAGCCGAAGGGTTCTCAGCCTCCCCCACCCCCGCAGCAGAACGGGGCCCCGACAGGTAGACCTGTTCCAAAGGGGCCCTTCAATTGTTATAGGTGTGGTGACCCGGGTCACATTGCCTCTGATCCTAAGTGTCGCCTGTTTGGTAAGACCGCACCCACTGGTGCTCCACCCCGGCAAGTAGCTAGTGTTAACTTTGGGGAGGAGGTAGCAGTCCAGGAGGGTGGGGGTCCCAGGCAGATGACCCTAGTCTCGCTAGGAGACAGTGAGATGGTCCCTGTAACCTACCTGCCCTCTAACACTAAGAAATATGGGCAAGTAGTGACCATCAATGGAAAGAAGGTTGAGGCTCTTAGAGATACAGGAGCCAGCGTGACCTCGGTGAGGCAACACCTGGTGTCTCAAGAGCAGATTGTACCCAATGCCTACTGTAGGGTTGTCAATGCTGACAACATAGAGAGTCGTTGTCCAATGGCTCAAGTTCCCTTTGAGTGGGGGGAGGTCTCTGGTACTCTACAAGTCGCTGTGAGAACTGACATGCCTGTAGACTGTCTGCTAGGGAACGATCTGGAGAGCTCCCCTTGGGAAAAGGTGGAGAAGACCACGCATCTGAGGATGGTGGGTCTACCCGACTGGGCGTGCGTGACCACCAGGTCCATGGCAGCCAGTAGGGGTGTTGAGAGGGTCCTGGAGCCTGAGGGAGAGGTCCAGGAACCGGCCTTAGGGAGAAGGCGCAGGAGGCGCGGGAAACCGGCCCCCGAAGTTCCCACGGCCCAGGAGGAAGTAGACCCTGAGGGGGATGCTCTGGAGCCTACCGGGGAACAGATTGCCGAGCTGGGAGACCTGCCTGAGCTGACCCATTGGCAGCAAGAAGGAGGTCCCTCCAGGGAGGAATTCTGCAGGGAGCAGAAAAAATGCCCTTCTCTCGTGGGTATGCGGCAGCAGGCTGCAGACCAGGCCAATGGTGTTCAGGCCAAAACACACTACGTGTACTGGGAGAGTGACCTCCTGTATTCCGAGCCTAAGGCTGCTGAACCTGGGTCAGCCCGTGTGCTGGTGGTACCCCAGAAGTTCAGAACCTTCCTACTGGGGCTGGCTCATGATGTGCCTTTAGCAGGACCTTTGGGGATGGACAAGACCTATGACAGGCTTGTCACCCACTTTTACTGGCCCCAAATGCACAAGAATTCAGATTCCTACTGCAGAACCTGTCAGACTTGCCAGGCAAGTGGTAAGAGCGGAGGGAAGCACAAGGCTCCTCTGCAACCTTTCCCTGTGGTCGGTACGCCATTCCAGCAAGTGGGTATTGATATTGTGGGGCCTCTGGACCCCAAGACAGCCCTGGGCAACAGGTTCATCCTGGTCTTGGTGGACCATGCCACCCGGTACCCTGAAGCCATCCCTCTGAGGACAGTGACGGCCCCCATGGTGGGACGGGCACTGATGGGAATTTTCTCCCGAGTGGGATTCCCTCTAGAGGTGGTGAGCGACAGGGGGACCAATTTCATATCCACATATATGAAATCCCTGTGGAGGGAGTGTGGGGTAACTTACAAGTTCACCACTCCTTACCACCCCCAAGGAAATGGGTTGGTTGAGAGATTCAACCGAACCCTCAAAGGCATGATCATGGGCCTAGACGGTCCAATGAGGCATAAGTGGGACGTCCTCTTGCCATGCCTGCTCTTCGCTTACCGAGAGGTGCCACAGAAGTCTCTAGGATTCAGCCCCTTTGAGCTTCTGTACGGTCACCCGGTAAGAGGACCTCTGAGTTTGGTAAAGGAAGGCTGGGAGCAATCTCCCAGGAAACCTTCCCAGAATGTATACAGTTACATGCTGGCCTTCCGAAACCAGACTCGGCGTTTCAGGCAACTTGCTGAGGCAAATCTGGAAGCCAGCCAGGAGGAGATGAAGCGGTGGTACGACCGGAATGCCACTCTGGTAGAGCTTCAACCTGGACAAAAGGTGTGGGTCTTGGCCCCAGTGGAGCCTTGTGCACTTCAGGATAAGTGGACAGGTCCATTTGAGGTTGTGGAGCGCAAAAGTCCTATCACCTACTTGGTGGACATGCAGTCTCCCAGGAACCCTTTGAGGGTCCTACATGTTAACCGCCTTAAGCCCCACTTAGAGAGGACCGAAGTGGGCCTGCTGCTGGCCACTGATGATGGAATGGAAGAGGAGACCGAGCCTCTTCCTGACCTCTTAGTGGCCTCTGAGAGAGATGGGTCAGTGGATGGAGTTAACCTCTCACCCACCCTGACGCCCGAACAACAGGAAGATTGCCGCCACTTGCTGGGGCAGTTTTCCGATAGGTTCTCCCTGGTTCCTGGTGTCACAGATTGGTGCGTCCATGATGTGGACACAGGAGACAGCTTACCCGTGAAGCACAAGGCTTACAGGGTAACTGACAGGGTCAGAGCTTGCATCAAGGAGGAGGTCTCCAAGATGCTTGCGCTAGGGGTGGTTGAGTCCTCCAGCAGTCCTTGGTCCAGCCCCGTGGTCTTGGTCCCCAAAGCTGCTGCGCCGGGAGCCACACCTGAACTCCGGTTCTGTGTGGACTACAGAGGACTCAATTCAGTAACGAAGACTGACGCGCACCCCATCCCCAGAGCTGATGAGCTCATTGATCGGCTGGGGGCTGCCCGGTTCCTCAGCACGTTTGACTTAACATCTGGGTACTGGCAGATCGCCTTGACCGATGGGGCCAAAGAGAGGTCAGCATTCTCTACACCAGATGGGCACTTCCAGTTCCGAGTCATGCCATTTGGGATGAAGAATGCCCCTGCCACCTTTCAGAGGTTGGTCAACCAGGTACTGGTTGGGCTGGATGCGTTCAGTGCCGCCTACCTGGATGACATCGCAGTGTTCAGTGCCACCTGGCCCGAACACCTGCGCCACCTCTGGGAAGTGTTGATGGCTCTGCGCCGAGCAGGCCTCACGATCAAGGCAAGCAAGTGCCAGATCGGGCAGGGTTCCGTGGTGTACTTGGGACACCAAGTGGGGAGTGGCAAGGTGGCACCCTTGCAACCCAAAATTGAGACCATCCTGGCTTGGGAACCCCCCAAGACGCAGACCGCAGTGAGGGCCTTCCTGGGGCTCACTGGGTACTACAGGAGGTTTGTCAAGGGCTATGGAACGATTGTTGCCCCCTTGACAGAGCTGACTTCCAAGAAGCAGCCCAGGAACGTGATTTGGACTGACACCTGTCAGAAAGCTTTCGACACCCTGAAGACTGCCATGTGCACGGCGCCCGTGCTCTTGGCCCCTGACTTCTCCAAGGAATTCCTAGTGCAGACGGACGCTTCAGAGCATGGTGTAGGGGCTGTTCTCTCACAGATGACTGAGGAGGGCTGGGACCAACCCGTAGCCTTCATCAGTAGGAGGTTACTTCCACGGGAAAGTAGGTGGAGTGCAATTGAGCGAGAAGCATTTGCTGTGGTCTGGGCGCTGAAGAAGCTAAGACCCTACTTGTTTGGGTCTCACTTCCGGGTTCAGACGGACCACAGGCCCCTCAGATGGTTGATGCAAATGAGGGGTGAGAACCCGAAGCTGTTGAGGTGGTCCATCTCCCTACAGGGTATGGACTTTACGGTGGAACACCGTCCTGGTACAGATCACGCCAACGCTGACGGTCTGTCCAGGTATTTCCGCCTTAGTGACGAGGAACCCCCTGGGCAAGGGTAGTTCTCCCCACATTTCAGCTGGAGGGGACACGTGTTAGACCTGGCACCTTGGCGTGAGTTTCCCTTCCACTTTTTGATGGTGTGCCTCGATTGTTTTGCTGGTGTTGTCCGCTCAGGGCACTGCGCCACGGCAAATCCGTGCCGCAGTGCAAGTGCTCCCTAGGTAAAGTGTACCTGTAATTGGTGTTCATGATTGGTTTATTGGATTCACTGTCAGTCCCCAGTAAAGTGCACCAGGGGTGCCAGGGCTTGTGAATGCCAATGCTGCTGGTGGGCTTGCAGCGCTGGTTGCGCCACCCACAGAAAGCGGCTTTGTAAAATGTGTCTAGGGTCTGCCACCGCAGACCCTGTGCGCGGTCCGGGACCGTCGCGCTGACTGTGCAAGTGCCCCCACTTGCCGGTCCCTAAACCTTCCCTTACCTACATATTAGCCAACCCTCTGGTAGGCCCAAGGGCAGGGTGCGTTGTAGGCATAAGGTAGGACATGCCCTGATGTGTGTGGCATGTCTTAGTAGTGAATTACAGCCCTTTCCGTTTTTCACTATTGAAGGCTACCTGCTCTCCATAGGCCAGAATGGGCTGCTGGGATCACGCCAACGCTGTGACCCCAGTGGACTCAGAGAGCATGGTAGAGTGTCAAGTTTAGCATGCCTGAGCTCAGAATAATAAAATACTTCTTGTAGTCAAGTTTATTTTAATATCCTGGGTTTGTAAATACTACTTTTAGAAAGTTAGTATTTACTGACCTGACCATCTCAGTCCGCCTCTGCTGTGTGTGTGTGTTCTGCCTAGCAACAGTAAGGAGCAGGGTTGGGGAATCCCCAGAGACAGGTTGGCTGCCAGGTGGTGGGTAGAGAGGTGACACCTGGATGGGTGGGAGGAGTACACCTTGACTCTTGAATAGACCTGTGCTCTGCCACCACAAAGCCGGCGCCGCCCCCTGTGGAGCGGCTGATGTCTCTGCCCTGCTGCTGAAAGGAAAGAGCAGAGTCACCATAACAAAGTGCTCCAGAACTGGACTGAGCCAGGCCTAGGCCCCCTGGTGCTAAAGAACAAAAGAATCATGGTATAAAAGTAGGAGCCTGGCTCCTAAGAAATCAGAATCCTGTTTACCACAAAGAACCTCTGCCCGACTAGAAGGAGAAGAAGACGCTGGAGGAGCTGGCCTGCTGCTTGCCTTGCTGAGAAAGGAGAGGAAGAGACTTACTGAAAAGACTTTGCTACTTTGTGCTTGAACATTCTCCAAGGGCTTGATCTGAGCTTGCCCCCTGAACTGAACCCCAGGACCAGTGGGTTCTCAGTGCTTTTGCTCGTCCTCCAATTCGAGCCGTGTGTGCATCCCGCTGGAAAGAGACTGCGCCCCTCATCGCCCCTCCTAGGGCCGTGACACTCAGAAGCTTGCCTGCCTCAAACCCGTGAGAGCCCCGCTCCGTCCAGAGCCGCTCTCTGTCCCCGGGCCAGGCCGCCGGCATCCCTGTCACCGCCTGCTACTGGAGCGCACTGACAGCGCTATCACCCCTCCCGCCGGAAGCCGTCCGACGACTGTGATCTACGCCGGGTCATCCAGCTGCACTGACCGTGCCCTGCGACCCCGCTTCGCTATCCCCGGACATCTCAGGCCGCGCCGCCCCCGCTGTGGAGACCCTCCGGCACCGCCGTGCTAAAGGGTCGCTGGCCGCGCCTGCCTACGTGCCCACACCTGCTGATTGAGGACCCAAGAACACTTCCCAAGCTGAGAGTCGCACCGACCTGTGCCGACTCTCCACATCACGAAAGAAGTTCCAGTATCGGGCTCGGGGCCCGCAACGCCTTATTTCCCCGTTCGCAGGAGCCGATCTCTGTGAGTACTGGAACCACAAGTAACATTTGCAAGAGACTACAAAGTATCCATTTGAAGCTACGAACAAAGAACATTTGCCTGCTTTACAACCTGGTGGCCTAGCGAAAACGTTATTGGTCTTGTGATAAGTCTGCTGAGATATATATACCTATTTTTACATAAAGAAGCGTATTTTTATATATATCCAAGTCTGGTGTCCGTTTCTGGGGGGATTGATGTATTTACTGTGTGTATGATTGTAAGTGCTTAACCAACAACGACTGAGGAATCGCCTTGGCTGCTCACGCCACGCACCTAGAGGGTGAGCAAGGGTCATTCGCGAGGGGTTATCCTGCGCCCTGACGTGGAGGAGAGGGTTCCTGCTTGACACAAGGGCAACCTTGCGCCAACCAGAGATCCCCGACTCTAACAGTGGGTCAAAACAGTGTTCAGAATTCATGGTCATCCAATCCTTGGTTTCTCTACAGAGTGCAGAGCAATGAGGTCACGTATTCCAGTTGCAATTGTGATTGGGTGCAAACGTGCATGAAAGAGGTATCCAGTTGTAAAACTATTGACAAGGTGAAAGTAAAATAAGGTGTAGGGCTTACAGGTGAGTGGGTGTGTTGTGTGTTTTGGGGGTGGTGACATGAAGGACATTCAAGAAAATGCATTCAGGAGGGAGTGAAAACAGGGAGTTGGAGAGTACAATTATGAGGTCTCTAACAGAGTGAAAATAAATTAAGGGATTGAGACACTCTGAAGACCACTACTCCTTCCACAGTCCTCAGTAACGTTTAATTCACAGTCTCATAATTTCAGAATTGAAACATGCCAGAAATTGGGTTTCTGGTTGGCAGAGGTATGCACCCTCTCAAAGCAGAAAGCACAATCCTAGTCAGGGCAACCAGACTACACACCAAAAAGTAGCCTTTGCTCGCCCTCTGGCAGCTTGGCACAGAGGCACAGAGTAGTCGGTCTCAACTTAATAGGAAATCAGTAAGGTATGTGTGCAACACTTTAAACAGTGAAAACACCACACAAAAAGATACCACACCTCGTTGGAAAAATAGAGCTTAATTTAATGAACAAAACTTTCCGAAATAACAAAAATCCAATAAGTATAACCGGAGTTATGACATTTTAAATAATACACTGAAATGTAGTGCTTAAAAAGCTTAAAGCGCCAACCGGGGCTATCTGGTCGTGGTTGACCAGGTCAAATTCAAAAATTCAGTCCTACCGCGATGAAGCATCGAACGGATGCAGGGACCAGCCTTGGCCTCCTGAAACAGTACCTTGATTTGTGGTTACGTCGAGGGCGAGATGCAAGGAGCAAAGGAAGCGATGCGTTGGTGTCGATCCTTCAGATGTAGGTGATGCATTGGCTCCGAGATGCACAATATCGGAGATTCATCGAGAATGGAGGCAATGCGCCGCACCATCAGCAATGCGATGTTCTCACACCAGCAGTGATGCCTTACTGTCAATGGGGATGCGGTGTCTTTGATCCACACAGCAGTGTGGATGCATTGGCGTTGATGGAGATGCGCCAGTTCTGGGCAGAAGAACTTCATTGATGTGTGGATTTTGGCAGTTGCGGAACTTTATTTAAGGGCCCAAGACTGGAGCGGCACCACTTGGCAGGTCAAGACTCTCGGATGGCAGAGTCCAGGTGCTGTAGGCAGAAGTCTTTGATGTATCTGAGCCTTCAAAGAAGGGGGAAGCCACCAAGACCTTGTAGTCACTTTGGTTCTGGGCTGGAGAGATGCAGGTCCAGTCCTGAACAGTTTTGTCTTGTCCTGCGGGAAATATTTTTTCATTGACAAAAAAGTTGAGAAGTGGCCATTTTCATGATTTGTCTAAAGTTCATAATATTCCATTTAAAATATCACTGAATAAGTTGTTAAAAAAAAAATATATATATAGATCCTCCTGGTTTCGGCGAGTTTCCTTCCGGCTTCCAAACCACCGGTGGTGCTGAGTTTACAGCGCATCGCCGCGCGCTGTTATAAATGCACAAACGGTTTCCAGCAACAAGTAACAGAAAACCTCAGCACTCTGGTGCAGTTGCTAATTTGTTTTTCTTAGCTGCAGAATCAATAACGCCAACGCGTTTCGGTGCAACTATGACTATGGTCAGCACTGATGCCACAATGGGTGTTGACAGCAAGTAAGCAAGTGGATTCTAACAACTATTGGAGAGGAGAAAAGAGAACAAAGTAATGCAATATGATTGTACAAAGATGAAAAAAGAAAAAGACAAAAAGGGAAACAAGATAAACAGATGTATTTTTTCAGGGAATATGTGTTCAAGTCACATTTCCTGACTTAAGCTATATTCCATTTTTGCCAAAAAGCCATAAGGTACACTGAGGATCATATGGTTTTGTTATACACCCATTGGTTTAGGAGTTATTGTGCCTTAGACAGATCCTAACAAAATAATGTTTGACTCTGGAAGCAGATCCTCAAGTTCGTGGGCTCAAACAAAGAAACTGTTGTGGCAATTTTCTGAAAAAATGAATTCATCTTGTACAGGTGCCAGCGGCAATCCATAGTCTTGTGGCTGAAGTATTATCTGACAAGAAACTCAATGCTGCATTGTTTAATGTGATTTTGCAAGCTGAAAAATAAGTTTCCTGAAAATATAATTCACTACATCGATCAAAATAGCATAGGGATACTGTGAGGCTCTTTTTGTTTTAGCTTTTAAAAGCAAAATCTGTGAGCTCTTTGGATTTGGCAATCCACATTCCAGTCATTAAGTTGAGGACTGTTTGAATGTACGGTCCTGTGCCCCTTCCCTTGTTCCCCTCATGGATGCCTAACACTCAAAGGTTGAAACGTCACATGTGGTTCTCCATGTTTTCCATCCTATATACCATATTCCTTAACTTGACTTCATATTTACCAACTTGATTTTGAGTTACTCATCCTGACTCTGGAAGGCTCAAAAATCATGCTTGAATGTCGTTTAACCAGCTATGAATTATATCCATATTTGTAGACATTTTGCATAGGTCCATCAACATTCAAAATGAGGACTAGGTGTTTTAAGACAAGGACTATATGTCACACTCTTGCTCTATTCAATATACCTTTCTTGTCTACAACAACAATATGCTGCCTTTTGTGCATGATAGCTCCCGCCATTGCTGGCATGACTTACAATTTCACACTGTAGGCCAACTTGATACAGATGATATATAATGACCATTTGAGGAGCTACAAAATGAATACAGGATGCCTATGCAAGTGTGTATTAGATTTCTACAGCTAAGGGATTTCCTTCTACATCTTTCCATAAATTAGCTGGATCTGGCACGTATTGAATTCTTGAAAAAGCTTTAGCAAGGTATCTAGAAGTGACTCTATTCTGATACTTTATCAAATTCTTATGAATAACAGGAAACAGGAACATAACTTCAGCCATCATGCCAGTAAATGGGCCAGAAATCTGGGCATGAATGTCTCCCTCGGAGGCATCTGCTTGAGCAATCAGTTTGCACAAACTATTCTCCATATCGCTTATCTTAAGGTCCATGCACAAATGGGGCCTCAGAGAAAACTTGAACTGCTTTCGCTGTCAAGGCCCAGAAACTGACATGATTCTTATTGTCTCACGGCCAATTATCTTACCTTGCTGGACTTAAGTGTTAGATCAAATCAATAATGTAAACGTTGGTACCAGCTCTTGTCGTGGACTCCAATCCCCACTGTTGTGCCTGGAGGTGCCAAACCTGGGAAGAGAGTGGAGTCTGGACCAACTGCACTTATAGTGCTGCTGACTCTACTGCAGCGTGGGGCGTAAACTCTTGCACCAGTTCTTGTTCAGGACTCCAATCCCCATTGGATACCATGCCCGAATGCATTTAGCTGGGAAGGGGGAGGAGCCATGACCCACAGCGCTTATAGCGCTGCTGACTCTCCTGCTGCACCAAATGTAAACTTTGGCACCAGCTCTTGTCAGGGTCTCCAATCCCCACTGGACTGCACACCCAAAGGCATAAACGCTTGGAATGAGGGGGAGCCTACACCAATACCGCTTAAAGCGCCCCTGAATTACCTGCTACGTGAGCAGCATGTGGGTGAAGCGGGCCCATCCTGCGCCCGTCAGAGCCAGGAAGAGCCAGGTCAGACCCACACCCTTTGGCTTCCCCTTTGGGATTATCATGCGTCCAGGCTCACCTGAGAAGGAATTATGAGTATTTCCATCTATTTCCTTTCTACGTTTACTTCTGAGCACCTAAACAGGAAAAAGGAAGGCCACAGAGCCCTCAAAGGGCCCAGAGCCTAAGCCTAAGTCTGTCAAAAAAACATGCTGCTGAAAATTGCACACTGGATGACATAGATAATCTAATGGAAGAGATGGAAGATATGTCTAATAAAGGGAAATCACAAGCCAAGAGCAAGGGAGAAAACCAAAAATAGCCCATTTGTTAAAAGCTAAGGAGGCCAATGCAAGTAAAAACACCAAAAGTCCTGCCCTCACTCTGACAGCCCTGGAAGCACCACAGTGTGAGTGCCCAGCAAAATCTTAACCAATGCAGCCACCCACTGGCAATGAACATCTACCCCAACCTGGACTACCAGTAAAACAAACAGCCTCTGTCCCTAATATCACATGTAGCAATCATTTTGCTACACTTGCTGAGCCAAGAAATGGTCTACCTTTATCATCTCCTAGGAAAATGATACCAGCCAGCTGTTCGGTGGATACAACTTTGGTCATTGAAACATTGAGGAAGAATATTATTGACATGAAGATCACCTTGCACACAACTAACCAAGAGGTCTTAGAGCTCTACAAGTTGAACACAATTTTATTGAGGGAACTTAAAAAACATTTAACTGGAACCTGTGATGCAAGCCAAAATTGCCAACACTGCCAATATTGCCAAGCCTGCTGGCCATGCCCCACAGAGATGCTGGTTGACATTCATAAGACACATCCAGCACCCACCGTACCCAAAGCCTCCCAACCTGCAAAAGCACCTGATTATGGATGTACCACAGCGTAATGAAGCAGCAGAGAAGTGCCAAGAATTAACATGCCACAAAATATACCTCGCGAGCATAAGAGTAACCTAAGGACTTATTCTCCTCTGCCACACACCTGCGAGATTCCTATTCATCCAGCAATAGCAGGTAGCCATTATGGAATTTATAATCAGCAGCATGGCAGGAAATGGCAAACTTCTCATCGATCAACAGTCAAATGGCATTTTACCAGTGCTGGCATAACAAACAATTTCTAATATATATGACAAACGTATTGAGGCTCAAACCAAATCAAATAGAGCTCACTAAGTCCTTGGTACATATGGTGAATACAACAGTGCCCCATGCAGGACCCAATACGGATACTACTCCCTTGTTTGACACGTTTAAAGCAGCTTTGTTATCAGCAATGGATATTAAATTAGATCCAATCTCACTCCATCTATCCGTACTGGAAAAACAACATAACAAAACTAACTGCCTCACTACAAAGGGACTGCATTCCACCACGTATAAGCCACCCATTCCCAAGGGCCATGGACAACAATTTCTGTGGTAATGGTAGGGTGCCTGGTCCTAGGCTCTCTCCCGGATCTGTGACAGAGGTTGTTGAAATGAACAAGTCACTTAGGGCCTGAAGCTTGCCTTGAGAATACCATCTATGATCAGTGAAAAACTTCTTGCTCGTCAAGTTAACCGTAAGGGGGGGTCTTTTGAACCCAGAGTTTCATCAGCCTCAAGGTCCCGAAGCTGGTGGGTCTAACAGCTTTCCTGATGACAGACGGGGAGGGATGATCCTAGGGGAACTCAGCACCCCTTCTCAGAGTTTGTGTACTGTCCACCTGCTACCAGAGTCTACCCCGCTTGTTGTGGTCTTAGCCAATGTACCCCGTCTTGACCTGGGATCAATGAAGATTTTGACCAACTGAAGAATAAGGTGGGGGATTGGTTAAATTCGAACATTGCTCCTGGGCCGAAGGTGGAAAATCAAATCCTCATGGTGTGTAGAGTATCTTGGGTCGGCAGTGCTAAGAAAGCTTGGGCTAGGTACTGTGTTATCATTCTTTTGAACAATTATTTTATGGTAAATATAATTTTATGTTCAGTTGCGCAATCTTATTACAGGAGTTGGAACTCAGCAATTGTGGCACTCCCGCTGGACTACTTTTGTAGGCCCCGGAGTCACCTTCTTTCCTTTCTCAGCAACCCACAGGGGCGGCCCGAAGATGCAGGCTTACGGAATCAACATGAGGTGACAATAGGGGTAAGTTTAGCGAATAAGTTAATGCCCCTGCGCTCACTAGAAGGTTGTGATTGCCGGTGTGCTCGCTCCCAGGAATAAGATGTTCTTCCATCACAGGGGGTGGCACGGCCCTTGGACCTGGGACTACATGAGTGTAAAGGGTGTAAGTTCATCTCCTGCAATATCGCAGGGCTTGTGAGCAAGATTGAGGATCCTGACTGGTTACTCATTGTTAAATGCTTTGATGTGATCTTTCTCCCGGAAACATTGGTTGTAAAGAATAGATTTCATCTGGAAGGTTACAGAACTTTCTTTGTGCCAGCTACCCCCTCTATGGGGCAACGAGCAAAGGGGGGCCTTGTGAATTATATCTCAGTAGCAGTCCGAGGCAGCTCTGTTATATTGCCCCATATTTTCTCTACTCTACATGCCATGATATTATCCAGCGGAAAGAGCAAGCTCCTGCTCTTAAACTTTCTTAATGCGGTAGTCACTCATATGGAAGAAAGTAACATCACACGGCTGGGGTCCGTATTACGGAACATTACCCTGAGAGGGCAAAGTAACCTGAACAATATGGGTTGCACGCAACAAGCTGGTTTGCACATGGAACACACCCCTCAGGGAACCACACTAAATGCTATCCTGCATGAATTCGACTTAACATCTGCCATGAACAAGCTGCCTCCGGAGAAAACTGATATTGTTCCCACCTTTATTGGGAGAGGGTGTGAGAATTTTATTGGCTTTATCTTTGCTTCCACACTATTTTATTTTCTGATCAAGGACTTTTCAGTTAATCCTGTGTGTGTTTCAATAGGATGGCCTCAAGCAAATAAGCACATTAAGGAGTCCTTGGGGGTTCCTCTAAAAGTGGTGGAAGGGAGGAGGAGACTGAAGTGGGGTCAAATTATCCTGGAGCGGCTCCATGAGTCCCTTCTAACTTAGTGTTATGGGGAGTTTGCCACCTGTTTAGATAGTGAAGGTACTCCATTGGACGTCATGGAGGCCTTTGGAAATATGTCCAGTGTTTATTGAAGCTACTTTGGGTCCAGGGTAGGTATTCACCACACTTAGGACCAAGATGGTTTGACTCAGAGTGCTCTTGTGCTGCCAGAAAACTGAAAGAGGCCTTGGGAGTGACACCTCGAGACCAGGTGGTTGATAAGCGCCTCCGGAGAGCCTATAAGGCTGCTCTAGTAAAGCCTAAGTCTGCCTGGAAAGAGGAGGTCTGGCCAGAACTAGTAGAGGCCAGCACTTTGAGCAACAGTTAAAAGTCCTGGAGCATTATCAATAGTGTTTTCTTAATAGGAGACACTTGCAACCTAATGGATGCCCACATCTCAGAGGAAGATTGCGTAAATGACTGTGAGGGCATGTTCCAGACTGACATACCACCGACACAAGGGCAGGAAAGGGTGGGGGTAAATCTGATGTCATTTTTTTAGCATAAGCGGTATGAGCTGGCATTTTAGGACTGTCTAAAAATAAGGCCCCAAGCCCCGATGGAATTCCGCCAGACCTTTATATTGCGAATGTGGAAACCTGGGTGCTTGTACTCACAGCAGTTATTAATGCATCGGTTCAGGCCATCCACCCAGATTCCTGGGCCCTATCGACCATTGTCCCAGTCTTTAAAAAGGGTGATCAGGATAGCACTATTTGCTATTGGCCCATCTCCCTTCTGGACTCTGTGGTGAAGGTGGTGGGTTGTATGGTTGTAGATAGACTTGTAACCTGGGCAGATGACAATAATGTCTTAGCTGAGGTACTATATGTTTTTCACCCAGGTCCCTAGAAAGTCTTTAATTATTCCTATTCTTAAAAAGGCTTGTATTAGGTGGATGAGACCTGCTTTTATCTTTTTACAACTTCTCTCAAATGATACTGCACTGTACACGTTTAGTTTTCTAAGGGCTGCTATCAGGCTTAGGTCAAGTTGTGATTAACTTCGATTGTGGGACTCATTTTTTATCTTGTAATTATGTTACAATGGTCGTACTGTATTGCTATTCTGTACATATGCAGAGTTTTATTGATGTTTGTACGACTTTTATGGTTTTAACTGAAGAAACTGAATAATGTTTGATGTGTGACCTTGGTCCATATGGTGACTCATTGAACTAGAACACAAAGTGCCTTTCAATTGTGCATTCACACATTGTTTCTTCTCAACATTTCTCCAACCCTAAAGAGATTTGGGATATAATCAAGCTCTCACTTAGGGACATTTAATTGGTTAATGGCTTACTGGCATTGGACGCTCGATCCTACCCATCTATAGGCTCAAAAATCCAATCCAAGAGTACCATGGGCTGACATTCTAGTAAAACAATCGTTTACTCCCCCCCCACACACCCTAGAATCTTAGAACCCCAAGACCCAGGTGCCCGGGGTAGGGTGCTTGCTTGCGAGAAGGTAACCAGTCCAACTAAAACAGAGATGTCCCATTTGAACGAAGTTGACTAACTGACTGGTATTCCATCTACGATTTGTCATGTATGCTCAAGTACCTCACCATGCCCATCTGTGAACATTCAAGTACTAGCATCTTTTAGTGGCATCCACGTTTTGTCTGCACATTGACTGAACCCTCCAAAGGGGGCCGCCTGTCTGCTGGGCTATCGATATGGGTTTAAAGCATGCCAGATGTTTCTATAAAAAGAATAGTGCTTGACAGTAAAGACATCATGGGCTTGATCTTTAAAGGGCAAAATGGGCATAGTGTGAAGTATTTTAACATCTATAACCCCTCTACGAGCAGCAGCACAGAATCACACACACTATAATTGCTGGCTCACTACCTCTCAGAATGCCCTGACACATTGACTGTTGTGCTCGCAGACAAATTCAAGACCAGAATTCGAGCCCCTGGAAGGGTTAACAGCCATCTCCGATGGGGAGATGAGGCAAGGGGTATCTGGAGGCTGAAAGCAAAACCACTTAGAAATTGATCGTCCACCGCGCGACAGCTACTCTTCCTTACCATGACTTTCGGCCTACATGCCTGTAATGGCAGATTTAGGTCTGATTCTCAACTTGCAACTCTCTTTCAAAAGAGCGACAAGCCACAGTTGTATCAATTACTTCATTGTAGACTTAGATCTATCGCACTTGCTTTTGAAATTGTTCCACAAACAGATAGTGCTCATGATGATCTCAAACTAATGAAGAAAGATAACCTGTTCCTGTCCAATACAAATCTAGTGACTCAATCTGAGGTGACTCTAACTCTCACAGATAATATGCGAGCTGTTAGATGGTCCAAGCTAGGTTCTAACCACAAAACATTTTTCAAAAATATATGCGGCATTTAGCAGTATATTAGGCCCATTCAAGACTTTTTCCCCCGCAAGGTACCATTGGGCAATCTCCATAAGGACCAGTTCAAGGCTTTGCATTCCCTTTGTACTAATGAAACAATGACAAGGAAGGGAAGCATAAACCAATCTCCCTCCTGGTACGCAGGCGAGTGCTGAAACGCTTAGGAGCACCTAATCGGGGCAATCAAGCTGGGTGAAAAATAGAAAAAAAGATAACCCTGGAAATTTGTTCTAGGTCTGGGAAATGGGGAAAAAGTAAGACAAAATGATGCGAAAATTCCCACTTGTCCTGTATACGACATAAAATGTAATTTATATGTTTTTATTTTATTTATGAATCATTTTTGTCTTCTCTCATTTTCCAACATCATTTATAGTTGTATTTAACCATAAAAATGTAGGTGTTTAGTAAAAAAAAGTTTCACATTTTTATCAAGAATGCATACATACAAAACAGAAAGACAGTGTAATGCACACTAATATGTACACACTTTACATCATAGTGTTTACTGTGCAACCCCCATATTTCAAATCACTCTCTACTTCCAACACCACACAAACACATTTGCACTACAGCCACTCATTCGTGTCCCAGCCTGTTCTCACATACACCTTAGAGTATATTCAGGAAAGATCTCCAATTTCTTTATATTTTTGTGGACTGGGGTTTTCCAAACATTAAGCCAACGAACATTTTGATGGTATCAGAAATTTAAAAAACACCTTCGTCGGGCCCATTCACTGTGCACCATATCATATGGCGAAACAATATGGGGTAATCAGACTTTCCAAAGTACTTTTATCTAATGCTGTGTGTATCACCTCCACACTTCTTCTCATCAGTACGACTACTGGGGCAATAGCTTTTGTGTGCCCTCGGTTCTATCAGTCTTGGGTTAGTGTCGTCCACAGTTATATGATGTCTGTCATCAGTGCAATAAGGTGGTTCTCAGGTAAAGGAAACTGGGTATGCCTCACCAAGATTTGTGCTTGTTTGTTGGACAAAATTGATTGATAAAATTAAATAAAAACATATAAATTCAAGTTCATGTTGTTGTATTTGTAAAAGCTGTTGGTCGAGACATTGTGCACTGTGAGCTATTATTGAAGGTATACAGGTCAAGTGGGAATTTTTGCATCATTCAATCAAGCTGGCTGGCCGCGACCAAATACAGCAATTGCGGGCCAATTGCAAATCAACTTTCGCCACACTCAAACAGGATTGGATTGATTCAAATTAGTTCGTTTTGATTACAGCATCCAAACATAAAGACCAGAAAATGTTCTGGCAGATTTTCTCCCATGGTGATGTAATATGCAGGACAAACCGAGCAACTGGTGGACCATTTTTGGGGGATGCATACTGCAATCCCCCAGATGCCACCGCTTAGAGCTGAACAGGTAATTGAGGCACACAATTTGGCTACTGCAATATCTCACAAAATCTACCCATTCACATTAGAAGAAACACATAGAGCTGTTCAATCTCCATGTCCGGGTAAAGCACCAGGTCCAGACAAGGTCCCTGGGGACCTCTTTCGTACAGAGCCCAAGGTATGGGGCCCATGAATCAATGCACCCTCCAATAAAATCATGGAAGGTGACAGCCTCCCAACTTCTTGGTTGGGCACCAAAATCATTTCCATCTATTAAAATGGGGCAAAAGAACTTTCCAATAATTACAGACCAATAAGCCCTGATTGACAACCTCCAAAAGGTAATCTGGCAACAAGTCCTATATAGACTAATAACTTGGCTTGATAAATCAAAGGTCCTGTTCCCGCTCGAAGCAGGGTTTTCCCCTAATATAAGTACCATTGATCAGGTCTTTTGATTAAATCTCATAGTCTGGAAATACGTGGGGCTTTCTAATGTTATCTCGAAATAGCATTTGTAGATCTGAGGGCCGCCTTCCGCCTGGTCCCCAGACACCAATTATGTGACCGACCCTACAAAGAATGGGTGTAGAACCTAGCCAACTGGATGTTCTCATCATTTTTCATAATGGGGATTTTGCCCAAGTAAGGTGGGGGGAAGGAGGGAGCTCACAGTCCGCATTCCCATCAATCGCGGTATGAGTCAGGGATGTGTGCTTGCCCCCACTCTGTTTTCCCTCTACTTAAACGATGTGGTAATTTTCTCCACTTGTATCCATGATTGCCCTAAACTTAAGGTTCTGTCTATTTCTGCATTATTATTTGGAAATGATACTGTGTTAATATCTCACACTCCATCTGCCCTGCAGAATCTTTTGAATAGCTTCTCCGACTGTTCTGATTCACAAGGACTGGAAGTAAACCCTTCTAAAACAAAGATAGCAGCCCTGAAAGCACATAGATCCTTTAAAATGGGATTCCATACGAGAGGGACTAATCTCCAACAGGTAGATCACTTTGATTACTTGGGAGTTTGGGTTGATAAAGCTACCAAATGGAAGGCTCAAATACTGAAATCGGAATTGTCCCTCGTTCATAGCACTTCTGTAATTATTAAACGCTACAAAGCTAGAACCCCAAAGTCAGTATCCCCAGCTATAGAGATATATTGGGCAAATGACATAATCGCCTTCCCTTTACGGCTTAGAAATTTGGGGTATAGAGAATCTAAGTGGGCTGATTTCCAAAGAGACCAGTCTCATTAAATCATTATTCAAACAGCCAAGTAACAATCCGACTGTTCCTATATTTTTCGATACTGGCCCTAAAAGGATTGGAGATCTGGCTAGGCTGAAGCTGCTACTCTTCTGCTTAGACTGTGGTCTACTCTGGAATTTGCTTCGTATAGAACAGCTTTGAAGGAGGTTCTCAGCTTTAGGAACACCAGCTCCATCCCATGACTACATTATAACAAACAGCAATTAGGAATAATAGCAATAGGCACACATTGGTCCCCAAAACACGAAGGTGGTGGACAAAGAGACATATTGGGCCAACATGACCCACTTCTATCACCAGAACGCAGAGAGCAGGCAGGCTAGTTGAAGAGTTCTTATCATTTAAACCTTCTCCTCAACTAGAAATGTACATATACGTACCTATGGCGCGTACATTACTTTTGAAACTTATAGTAGGCACACTAATGGTTAATAGGTTTACCTATAAATAAAACTCCAGCCACTTCAATTTTAAAAATTGTCCATTCTGCGATAATAATGCAGAAATGTAGAGCACATACTTTTTTTCTGTCTGGCTTACATTAAAGCCTGGAGGTCTTGGCTTAGACCCATCTGTATTTCCCTGGGCGTGAGACACTACAGAGAAGCTTCCAAAATCATAAGGACAGATTCTAGCCGCTCGACTGCACTAGGTCTCGCCAGCTATCTGCACGTTGTCTAGCGGATAAGCACAAATACCGGGAATTACACTCTAGCACTTTAAAGTACCTATTAAATTGTGCATCGCTGAATGATATGCTTGTTGAAAATTGCATGCATTTATTTTAATTCTTTAACACAGTTCTTTTAAACATTGCATTATAGTGTGGCAAATGAATTTCAGCTGTAATGTATTTTGCTTTTAAATTACAAATGTGTCTACGAGTATTTTCAGTTATTTTATTGATATGTTTTATGGGTTTGTACCCGAAATTAACATTTAACAAACGCAATAATCTAAACGAATATTCTTTCTAAATCTAAAATTATTATGCTGGGTTATTCACCCAGTATACCATTTCACATAACAGGGTCTTGTTTTTTGCTATCACTGTGGTGAGCTTGGGGATTGCTAGCACGTGCCTACAAAGGGAACCCCTGATTACAAAGCATGGTGACAGGAATTTGTTTCTGTTGCAGCCTGGAAATTCCTATCATATGAAACAATCAGCAGTGACGGAAACTATGAAGAATTATGAATATGGGCCCCTGTAAATGAATGGCTTGTCACGCTGATTCCTGGTTTAGAGATACTTTTAAATAATCTCATTCTTCACTGCTGTAAATTGTTGCTTTTGTTCTCTAATGAATTTGTTCTACATGTGACATCTGAAATATTTTCTTGTGTCTCTTTATATCGACCACAAGTGTGTTAATGAATTATCCTTTTGATAATTAATTAATGGACAACCGCTGTATGACAATATCTTTATTTTACCTTAGAAACTTAGAATATATGGACTTGTTCCATGCAAAGGGTTTCACAGACAAAAATAATGTTATATGTGGATGGTATCCCTGGATAATGCTCTATTACTTACAGGTAATCTTCACTACTCTGGGTCCCGTTGTCCTCGACCCATTTATTGACAACGTGGAAATAACCATCTCCCCAACAGAAAAAAAGACCAGAGGCAAGCTGGGACCCTAATACTGCCCCTCCCACCTGGAGTACATAAGCAGTACTTACCCAGCATCCCACCTGTACAACCAAGCCCACAAAGGAAGGCCGGCAGCCCGGGAGGGAGGGAGGGGCGCATGAATGGGACGAGGACAACGGGACCCGGAGTAATGAAGATTACCGGTAAGTAATAGAGCATTACCCCCAGGTCCCTAAGTCCTCGTCCCATTCACTGACAACGTGGAAAATACCGAAGCAGAAACCCCGGCCTTCCGAACCCCCAAGCGCACCCAGGAAACCACACAAATGCAGTGACCCAAGGGAACACAGAAAGAGGGACCCACATGAAGCAACCGGCCAGCAACCCAGAACAGGACAGCAGGGACACAAACAAGGACCGGAAACAACCAAGAAAAAACAGAAGGCCAGAGCCACAACAAGGAGGCAGCCAACCAGAGAAACCAGAGACAGCGCAACCAGGCCGAAAACCCAAAAGGACAGAGCCAAGGGAAGCCGCCGGAAAAGGCCGACCACCCCAGAACCACGAGGAAGGAACACAGGCCCCGGCAGCCGCACAGAAACCCCAGGAGGCCAAAGTTTCACAGGAAAGAAGGCAGCAAACAGCACCAGGACCGGACACAAAACCCCCGAGCAGCAGGGGCAGAGGAGGTCAACCCCAAAAACAACAGCAGACAGCTGACCAAACAACAAAGAGGCCAGCAAAAACTACAAAACCAAGAAAGGGAACCGAACAGGCACAGCCAGGTCGGGGTCAGGGCCAACCCCCACAACCTCGGAACCCCCAACCCCAAAGGGAAGGAAAAAAACAGGCAGGGCGTAAGCCAAGGGCAACCAGGAACCCCTGGAAGAACCCAAACAGGAACCAACTAGGCACAAACCCGCCGAACCACAGGGGGCAGACAAGAGAAGCCGAAGCAAAGGGGAGGGAGGCCACAGAGGCAACAGTCAAAGCGGAACCCGGAGGAAGCAGAGAAGCCAGAGGCACAAGCAGCACCAGACTCCGGAAAACCAGCCGCCAGGAGAACACACCCCCAGAGCGGGCAAGACAACACCATCCAACCCCACCCCACCCAACAGGGGAGGGGTCATGCCGGAAGGCACCCCACACCAGGAGCAGAACCCGGGGGAGCCAGCAGGGAAGACAGGAGCGAGCCAGGACACCAACCACCAGGAAAGGGACTGGGCAATCCAGGAAACACACTTCAGAGGCAGCACAGAAGCCACAGCACAGCTCGCCAAAACCCAGGAGGTACAGCCGGAGGCCAAGCCAAACCAGCCCCCAGCCGGCAGACCAGGAGGAACAGGAGGCAACCCCGGACACGACAACCCGGAAGGAAAGCGGGAGCCAGAAGGGACCACAGAACACCAGGGCCCCACAAGCCGGAACGAGACCAGAAGCAACCCAGGGGCAAACAGAGCGGAAACACCGCCAGCCACAAGAAGGACCAAACCAAGGATGAGAGACTGAAAGACTGGGTTATTCTAAGACCCAGCGGTGCCAGGGAACAACACCTGAAACCTTCGTGGGTTACCTGTTCCGGCGTACAAAACACAGAGACACGGGACACTTCCAGCGACGTCAGAGATCAGCGTTTATTTACTGCAGGGATACAGAAGTCACAAGAAGTACACAACGTGTAGGTTCTCGGAGACTGCTTCGATTTACAAAAGTGGATCGCTCCTTTTATACACATTTTTGCCATTGCACAGTATGGCGAACAAAGGTTACAACTCAGTTCCCACAATAAACTTCACCAAAATAGTGTTCATGTTTCAGGAGGCCGGAACATAATTACAACAGCATTGCCGGTTCCCAACTGTAAAAACATATCTTTTCCGCAATAAAACACATTCCATCCTGACCGTAAACACATTAGAAAAAGGGAACGAAAACAGATGCAAAGAAAGAACAAGGATGCACAACAGATTAGGAAAGAGTGTTGGGAGTAATAAAGGAAACTTGATAACGGGATCAAAGACCTCGTGTCCAATGTATGCATGACTGAAACAATAGAACGGCACGGCAAGTTGAGCCTCGAGCGGGGCCATCTGCCTTCGCCGTGTCATTTCCCTCATCGTAAAGTCACCCTCAAAGAAACACATGTCCCTCGTGTAAGCTTGGGAATCCCAGGGTCACGAAGCGGACAAAGTCCGTTCGCTGGCTACTTGAGGGCAAGAAACAAAATGGATGCTGTATCTAAAATGGAACCCGAGGGTTCGGATGAACAAACCCAGAAATAAGACGAACCATACGTGGTTGCATAGGGAAACTGAGTACACCCACTATACTCGTCATTTGCGGTTCGTAGACATCAAACTCATCCATATTCGTCACCACTCAAAAGTGTCGTTCCGTCCCACACGGAACCTCAGACGCTCCTTTTGCCCTCATGTAGGCAAGCACTAGTCAAGATCGGAATCTATTTCAATATTCATCAAATCGTTCAGCTGCTGCTGAAACATCATTCTATTCATCAACGTCTCCTTAGTAACAGATGGCCGTCTTATACACGTTGTAGCACAAAGGCCACATAAGGCAGGACCACACTGTACACACAGACAACACGTGAACAGAAACGTTACAACAACCCCTACGATCATCAGAATCTTCCAACCCCAAGTTGACATCAGGCCCCAAAACCATCCTAGAAGCGTCCAATTACCTTTGTCCACGTGTATGGACTCGGAAATCTTGTGCAACTTCGAGATGGCTTGGTAAACAGTTGGAGCATTGTCAGGAATAAAAATGCAACAACTCGAATGGATAACTTTACACACACCACCTCTATCTGCAAGAACAACATCTAGAACCATACGGTTCTGCAATGTCATGAGTCTATCCGCCTGAAGTTCAGCTGTTAAATTACCAAGGGCACTTGCAGTAATATTAGCAGTCGACTCAACTACACGGGTCAACTGTCTTAGGTTCCTACTATTAACCATAGGTCCCCAAAACAGCAAGAAACCCTTAAAGAAGTCTCCTGCTTCTTGACCGGCAGTATCCTCTTTGCTAATAATGCCTCTCACAACTCTAGTTTTGTGATAGTCTGAGGCAACTGTGAAAGTCGGTGGTAAAAGATTCGCAATATAACAGGTACCCGAAAAATCACGGGGTAACCATGTATATGCGCGTTCATAACATACGAAATAGGTGCCCTTAGCGGTCAGAAAAACAGGGGAAGAGAGCATCGGTAGAACATACGTGTCAGTGCAAGCGCTGTTCCCAAGTTGTACTCTCGGATTTTGACCCAAACCTTTCAAGCAGAAATTACCGAGGTGTGGTACAATCCATATTGGGGACGAGCTCTTAAGCTGTCTATCACCCACTGATGTACTATACTCAGCCTCGCTCAGATCCTTATAGGCCTGCACTTCTTCATCTGGGATTAGCGATGCATCAAAAACATCTCTATCTAAATCCGCTATCGCTATCGCCAAAGGCTTGTGATACGGCCCGGAACCAAAATTGACAGAACGTGGCTCTCGACTGGGGTAGGAATCTAGTGCACTACGGAACATAGTTTGGAATGCTCGAGCTGAGCCCTGGGAGCTGTAAGGAAGGACCAAATACGGAATACCCCTATCCATGGTATGTGGCATTAACCCACACACCCAACAATTGGTAGTATTCATCACCAGCTGATGCTGATGTAGAAGTTAAACGAAGGAGTTATTCATAAATTCCGCACGTCTAACCTGTTCATGTTGAGGCAACGGGTGAAAAGAATGTGGGGAAACAGTGGTGAGGGAGCTTAGTTTGGGAGAAAGAGTAGGTGGAACAGAAGGTAATAACAACGGTACTCCAAAATACACTCCACCCACCACTAGCATAGATACGGTCAGAAACAGTAGGAACACCTGAAACAGAAAACATTTTGTTCGTACAACCCTATATAACTCTAATCTCTGCGCCGACATCCTTTCTACTTCCAACAGCTTAGAGAATGCCATCCTCTACAAACCGTCCGTGACGTACTTGACGCACTTCGTTCTGAGTAGCGATTATCAATCCCCAGGAGTTCCCAGGAATCGACAAAAGTAACCGACCTAGCGTCAGAAACCTGCTAAACAGAAAGGAGTACCCGCACGGCCCTACGGTAACCCGGATGGTAGGTATTTCTCAAAACGTTCAATTTAAATACAAATCTCTTTAGCAGTGGAAAACGTAAAAAAACTCAAAAAGAAAGGATGTAATTGTCCAGAATGCTCATCGCATCGGAAAAGGAACAAAAAAAAACAATATACAACTTAATTTTTATTAGTCCTTCAACGAAGAAAGTATCGACTTCTTCCAGGTCGAGTTTGTTCTGTAAACAATTGTTCAGCTGGCGCAACAGTATTTGATAAAATGGACAACGAGTCGGACCTTGGGTTCTCTGCTACTGATGACTCCACATGTGGATTTGGCAGTGACAAATCATCTCTTACAGGTTGGGCGTCACTAAACGGCACAAAGTGTAAAGGAGTCTCAGTTTCCGTTGCCGAAATCCCAGCTCTCACCCAACCATCTGTTGGTAAGGGGATCGGTACCTTTTTCGTGTGGCTGGCGTGGACCCAGTTTTTCCGGCCCTCCAGTCGAACCGCAGTCCTCGTTGTCAACAAGACTTGAAAGGGTCCTACGAATCTGGGCTCCAAGTTACGTTTCCGACCAAAATTTCGGGTAACGACCCAGTCCCCTGGCCGGAGCTGATGTCCAGGACCCTCTGTCTGCGCCGGTAGAGCTTCAAAGACCTGTTGATGGATTAACCGTAATTTAGTGGTCAAATCATGAAGGTAATCAATTAGCATTGGATACTCAAGACTATCAAAAGCCTTAGGTCTCGGGACTCCCCAAATGTTCCCAGGGCGGCCGAACACAATCTCATATGGGCTAAGCCCTACTCGAGAGTGTACAGTCGCTCTGGTTGATAGGAGAGCCAGAGGCAAGGCATCTGGCCATGATAGACCAGTCGTAGCCTGTATCTTGGCGAGTTTGAGTTTCAGGGTACCATTGTACCCTTCAACCAAACCCGCTGCCTGAGGATGATTAGCGCTATGGAATTTTTGACGAATTCCAAGGCCCTTACACACACTCTGCATTACACTTCCCACAAACTCGCTTCCATTATCCGACCACACGATCCGTGGCATTCCATACCGAGGAAAGTATTCCTTCAGCAGGATTTTCGCTGTGGACAGGGCAGTATTATCCTTAAGAGGATAGGCCTCAATCCATCTGGAGAACGCACAAACCACAACCAAAACATACTTCAAGTTATTGCATCTCTCCATATGGATAAAGTCCAGTTGGATAACCTCAAAGGGACAGACAGGAGGAGCAAAATGACCAGGTGGGGTGGGGGTGCCCTTGCCAGGATTGTGCATCAAACACACCATACAATTCTTAACCACTCTCTCGGCACACTTAGCAATACCCTCATTCTTCCATACAGGGGACAAAAACCTACATATTCCTTTTGCACTAATATGTGACAACCCATGAGCCATCGTCACAACAGCTAATACGTACGCATCTGGTAACATCCACCTCTGACATTCCGTCAGGTCAACCCAACATCCATGCATATCCAACTTCCCCGTACTTTCTTTCCACTTGGTCTTTTCAGCTTTAGTAGCTTCGTTCTGAATTGCTTTCACACTCTCGACAGTATTTTCACACATACCAGTCTCCGTCGGCCACCTCACAGAACTCGTAACATACATTCGGGTCGTACAATCCTTAGCCGTTTCCTTAGCAATCTCATCCGCAAACGCATTACCACGACCAATGTCATCCGTCACTTTTCGATGTGCACTACATTTAACGATCGCCACTTGTTTAGGCAATGTAAGTGCATCCAAAAGGTCATTCACGAGCTGCCCATGTTGGATCTTCGTACCATGCGATGTCATAAATCCTCTTTCTCTCCACAGTCTTCCAAAGTTATGCGCAACGCCGAATGCGTACTGACTATCGGTAAACACATTCACTCGCTTTCCTTTAGACAAAACACACGCTCTTGTCAATGCAATCAATTCTGCCGCTTGTGCTGAATTCTGATTCAATCTCGCAGTTTCCACAACCGTGCTCAACGTCACTACAGCATACGCAGTCGTCACATCGCCATTCGGCAATTTGAAGCAGGAACCATCCACATACAAAGTACCATCAGGATCTGTCAAGGGAGTGTTTTTCAGGTCCACACGACCCTTTGTTTCTTCCTCAGTTCGTAAATAACAATCATGTGGTGTTATATCATCTGATTCCATATTAATCGGCAACAATGTCGCCGGATTCAGTACATTACAACGTTTAATCTGTATATGACTTGCCAAAAGGGTCAGCTCGTACCCAGACAACCTTGCACTCGTCAGATGTTGAGTCTTTGTCCGATTCAAGAGAGTGTCAACCGCATGCGGAACCATCACCATGAGCATATTATCCATGACAAGACCTGCAGACTGCCGAATAGACGCCGCTGCTGCCGCTGTCGCCCTCAAGCAACTTGGCAACGCTCTGGCTACCGGGTCTAAGGTCGAGGAAAAATATGCACATGGGCGCTGCTTGCCACCAAATTGTTGCGTTAAAACACTTAACGCACAACCTTCCCTCTCGTGGACGTATAGTGTGAATGGCTTGCTGTAATCAGGAGTACCTAACACAGGAGCCGAACACAACGCATCACGTAGTTCAGAAAAACTTTTCTGACATTCCTCCGTCCATGGCAAGGGAGTCGAAACATCCTTGCACGTGAGAGCTATCAATGGCTTCGCTAACAGTGAAAAATTCGGAATCCACTGTCTACCGTATGACGTGATACCTAAAAAGGCACGCACATCTCTCTGAGTTGTCGGCACAGCCATTCGAGCAATTGCTGCGATTCTTTCAGGGGTCAACCTTCTTCCCGCCTTTGACAATAAGTGACCTAAGTAGGTAACTTCTTGACAACAATATTGTAGTTTAGAAGGAGACACTTTGTGGTGTAAACCACAGAGATGCTGTAACAGTGACACAGTAGCAGTCTTGCAAACTTGTTCAGTGTCTGCAGCTACCAACAAATCGTCAACATACTGAATCAAAGCCGCACCAGTCGGCAGCACAAATGCATCCAGTTGACTCTTAAGAGCTTGGCTGTAGATCGATGGGCTCTCACAGTAGCCTTGAGGTGCACGTTTGAACCGGAAGCTACGACCTCCTAATGAAAAGCCGAACAAATCACGACTTTCCACAGCAATCGGAATGCTAAAGAACGCATTCTTCAAATCGATTACCGAAAACCATGATGCAGAGGCTGGAATCAGAGTCAGTAAAGCTGTAATGTCGGGTACCACAGGAAACTGCGGGACAACAATTTTATTTACTTCCCGTAAGTCAATGACTAGACGGTACACGGGAGGCTTGGAGGGATCAGTTCGCTTCAAAATAGGCAACACGGGACTATTACACACGTTACCTCGTGTCTCCTCGATAACATCTTTATCGATCAGATCATAAATGATCGCTAATAGTGCCCGTTCACCATCAAGGGAGATACGATACTGTGGTATGCGTGGTAAGCGCGCATCAACTTTCAATTGAACAACATAAGGTGGTATATCCAGCAGGCCCACATCATTGGGACCTGTCGCCCACAAAGAAGCCGGAAGAGAACTCAATTCCGGTGGGAGCTGATCGATCGATAGATACATAGGAGAAATCACCCTCTCACCCAATGTAAGCTCCACACCTGTAGGAGAGCAGTACAAAGTCGCATGTAACCTCTTCAACAAATCCAAGCCCAGAAGATTCTCACCACAACCAGTAGTCAAAATCAAAGGAGCTTCTAACTCATGAGACCCAATCGTAAGGGGCAAGGGGCTAGAAACTGGATTGCTAACGGGGGCGCCAGAGAATCCAACGGAAACATTCGTTAAGCCAGACAAAGGTGCGCCAGGGAGTTTCGAATGCATAATGGAACTTTTCGCTGCACCAGTGTCCAACAGAAAAGGCTCAACGACGCCCAATGCAGCAACTGCAACATAGGGCCCTCTCTGATCAACCGGAACTGATACTTCTCCCTTCCTTTGTCTATGGCTGTCCTAGTAGATACCATCCGTATCAACATCACGCTCGACGTAATAGTCATCCACATGATACTGTGCAGATCTACCAGACGAGAGGTCGCGTCGATCGAAACAATTCTGCGAGTCTGAGGAAGTGGCAAGACGCTCGGCCTGATTCTGAGTAACTCCACGACCTCTACCACGTGAAGCTTGTTGAGGACCACTACGACCTCCTCGAGCTGACACACCATTGTTCCTATCACGGAGAACTGGACAATTAAACTTCACATGGCCCTCCCCTCGACAATACGCGCACTGATTATATCCCAACACAAAACGAGGTGCGGGAGAGTCATTTCGCGTCTGCGACCTGGAAAACTGTGATTGTGATCGATTTGGCTGTTGCGAGTCACTGAAATTTGAGCGCGGAGGATACGCTTGCTGCAATAAGACCTTAGTTTTAAGATCCTTTGTTTTCTTATCTGCACGTTCACTTTCTTCCTTTTCTCTATTTTCGTAATATTGGGCCGTAGCCAATATTTGAGCAGTGGTAGAAACAGTCCACGAACTCTCAGAATTTTTCAACTTGTTGCTAAGTTCGGGCAACAAGTTCGATACAAACTTATCAACGAACAACCGCTGACCACCCTCCGAACTCATGTCTTGACCACTATGATCAACAAATGCTTCCTCGAATCTCGTAAAGAAATCGGAGACGCTTTCATCCCTCTTTTGCTTGCACGCGGACAACTTGTCCCAATTGACACGCATCGCTGACATAAGCGTCTTCATGAGGGTAATTATCCTCTGGGGCAGCTCCACAATAAGCTGTTCAGGTTTAGCCCCACCAACTTGCTGAGCGTCTGCCGCCGTAAGGGCAGCCCAGTCACCGCCTAACTCGGCCGCGTGATTCTCGTGACGAATTTTCGCCCATATCGGCTGAGGCACCACATTACCAAACAACATGTCAATATCAGCAAGATTCATAACAGTAGCATCCACTAATTGGGGGACTGCTCCTTATAATAACCTGCAGGATTTTTACGAGGATCAGGCAAAGTTTGCTTCACCTGTAAAACTTCCGATCGTTTCCAAGGGAGGTGTATCCACACTCTCTGAAAACGGCCTGGGACAGCAGGGTTAGCATTAGGATCACCTGGCATCCACACTGGAGGAACTTCCCGCATAGGATATTGACCAGGTTGCGCCATCCACTCTGCGGTCTCTTCTTTAAACAATGCTCGAGGTTGCACTGTACACCGAAAGGATAACAGGCATTCTAGAGCATCTCGAACCTTATCACCTACAATCACGCCAGTCGTGAATTGATGCTGGAGCTCAGAAACCTCAAACGGTACATTATCGACCACATTGTGGTAAATAATTTAATTACCGGGACTTAATTTGATACAGAAACATAATAAAATAGCTCAGTAAATAAGAGGCAGAATCCGTGGTATTAGAGGTTCGGAATGGGCTTTATTCCAGTGGTCGATTATAATCGGTTGCTCCAAGTTCCATCACCACGAAGGTTCAGGAAGTGAAGTACATACGTTATTGACAATCAATTACTTTTATACAATAGGCATTACAGTGAAGCAAATACAAGAGGCGTAACAATTGATAGTGGTGATAATATATTCATACGTAGCAAAAATAGGCGTAACTGGGTGTGATTGAAGAACGTCATCAGATGTGATGTCATAAGAGGGTGGTTACATGAAAGAATTTCGCAATGTCAGCAGAAATACTTGGCAGAAATGCGCGCGCAGCAGCATGACGTGTGGTTGACGTGCAACTAGGGGGTGAAGGGGACTTGACATTTAGCTCTACATGTGGCGACAGAAGTCTGGAGGGTCAAGTCAACCTAATCCCAAATCATATCTAACATCCTATGTTTAAAGAACTATGTTATCCAAAAGAGAGGTCTTCTTAGAGTAGAATCTTATTCTATACTGACTATACTGACTGTTAGTGCGTGTACAAGCGTCTAAGTGTCTACACTAGATGCGTGGGTAGAAATCTTCCATAGTAATAGGGCTATGAATTACTTGCATAAAGACAGAGAAGCCGGGCCTTTGCTCGGTAGCTGGAAGAATGTTTACTTAAACTACTAGACAGGAATGCATTGGGCAGGGAACGGAGCAGATAATTTCGAAGGTGAAATACAGTTTTTGGCAGGCAGCAAGCTGATGTCAGGCTTTGTGAGCCGCGCAGGGAATGAGACAAAGTTCATGGTCACAGATGCAGGCTCAGACTGGAGCTTTCAGAGGTAGAAGGCAAGAAGAGTTTGATGACAGAATCAGGGCCTACTTGCCTGGACTGTAAAATGGCATAAGTGAACCACATAAAGCCGGTGGCCTTTCATACTTAGGAATGGCCTATTCGTGGCGGATCTGAAAGAGGACAGTTTGACGGTGGACGCACATGTGTTTGCGTCTTCATAACTGGAACTGGAGGGAACATACATGTACTTGTGATTCATACATGAAACCGTTGGGGTCCAAGATAGGGGACATAACTGATCAGAAAAATCCATATTTCCACATTCCCTCCTTGTCCCCTACTTGCCCGTTAAGAGATATCAATCTTCATCAATCCATTGATCTGTTCATATAGCATCATTTGTTCTTCTTTCTTCTTCCGTGATGAATGAAATCCTGGTGGTGGAATACACGATGTGGCACACAGACCACAGATCGCTGGTCCACATTGTAGACATAGACAGCAACTGAATAGTATGAGAAGGCCAATACCTAGGAAAGATAGGACCTTCCATCCAAAGGTAGATAATACACTCCAAAACCAACTGGACCAAGTCCAGGTACCTGGATTCTGGTGTATCTGGCTTACAATCTTATGAAGGCGAGTTATGGCTTTATATACAGATGGCGAATTTTCTGGTATGAAAATGCAACAGCTTGATCCGATGACCCTACAAGCTCCGCCCCTATCGGCCAGGATGACGTCAAGGACAAGACGATTTTGAAGCACAACAATCCGCATAGCAGACTGCTCTTCTGTTAAATTGCCTAAGGCGGAAATAGTTTCGTTCACTACTGCTTCAAGGGTTCTAGTTAATCTACGTATCAGCTTACTATTAGTAACGGTACCTATATAGGGAAAGAGACCTTTATTGAAATCTGTGTATTTTTCCCATGCTGTTTCAGTGTAATCGACTATCGGGAGATCTCTCCTTACTCTATTATATACTAAATGAGTATTTCTGTGATAATCAGGAGGAGCTAGGAAAACAGGTGGCAGAAGGAATCCAATGTAGCAAGTACCATCCCAATCTAGAGGCAAACGTACATATGCCGTCTGACCACATATGAAATAGGAATGGCGGGAAGCTCTGAAAGTAGACTTGCCTTGATCACTAAATTCTACTACAGTGGTGCATTTGCTATGGCCCATATTTATGGAACCATTCTTTCTTACACATAATTCACCTTTTACTGGAAATATTGACATAGCGGGCAAAATTGGAGTAGCTTCGGATTCGACATTTAGGATCATAAGATTAAGCGTAAAATTACCTAATCCATACACTTCATTTTCTAGATCAGTTCCTGTTCTCTGGGGAAGTCCCTCCTTGTTAGGATAGCAGACTTTAAGCAAAACTAAGTTCAAATTTCCCCATACCCAGTTATCTTGATAAACTGCAGAATTCGAATCTAGAGAATTAATTAGACTAAACCATGCTCCACAGGAGCCGTTGTGTGTGAACGGGTATGGAAAGAGAGGTAGAATTCTTTTATAATTCTGATAGGGAGGGAGTCGGCCACATATCCAACAATTTGTAGCATTGCTAACCTGATGGGAATGATGTAACATACTGATAAACGTGTTATTGCGCAGCGCAAATCTATAAGACAACTCAAGCGGAGGTAATTCACTAAAAGAATGTTCAGCAGTAACAGTGTAAACATGTCTAGAAATAGGATAATATATGTGCAACAATATACTTGCAGTAATTATTAAAAGACTTAAGGAAAACAAAATTAATAACGTCACTATGCAATGACTACGCAGTGATTTACAGTACGCCTGTCGTTTCACCATTTTTCGGGTGCTATCTCTATTCAGGTCCAAGGGATACATGTCAGAGACAATTCAACCGCTTCACCTCGGAGAGGACTTAAACAATCAAATTGCTTGACTGATTGGACCTGAGCTTTAGTTTATAATGTTCGGAATTACTCTTTTCAACAAAAGGAAGTTTTGAGTCAATGGGTGAAGACACACGAGGTGTGGTATTCACATCCGCTGGTAGTCCATGAAATTTCTTGATATGACTTGAATGAATCCAGCCTTTTCTGCCCTCGATCTTCACGGCTGTCCTTGTGGTGAGCAAAACCAGCTGAGGCGACTTCCACCTAGGATCCAGCTGAGTCTTTCGATCAAAGTTCCTCACGAGGACCAGGTCCCCCGGGACTACGTCATGGGGTTTCACCTCAGTGTTGTCAGGAAAAGCTGCAGCTACCTGTGAACGACAAGATTGTAGTGCAGACATCAAGGAAGCCAAGTAATCTGTCAGCATATTACAGTCAATATCAGTTATTTTGCGTGGTATAGGCGTCCCCCACATATTTGGTGGTCTGCCGAAGATCACTTCATACGGGGATAGCCCTGTTCGAGAGTGTGCTACCATTCTCATGTAAAAGAGTGCAACTGGTAATGCTACTACCCAGTCAACACCTTTCTCTCTGCATATTTTGGACAATCTTATTTTCAGGATCTGATAATGTCTTTCTACGAGACCTGCTGCCTCGGGGTGTCGGACACAGTGGAATTTCCACTGATAGCCTAACAAAAGTGAAACGTGTTTCATTAATTCGGATGAGAACGGCTGGCCGTTATCTGAGTAGACAACACGTGGTAAACCGTATCGTGGGAAGAATTCTCGAACCAACTGTTTGGCAGTAGTCGGGGCAGTGTAATCTGAAACCGGGTATGCCTCTGTCCAACGGGAAAGAGCACAAACAACTACGAGAACATATTTGAATCCTCTACATCGTTCCATCTGGATATAATCCATCTGGAGGACTTCAAAAGGATGATCAGGAGGCTGAAATCCACCCTGTTCTACGGTAACGCTTTTTCCTGGGTTGAACTGGCAACAGATCATACAGGTACGAACTTTTTGTTTGGCTGCTGCTCGTAAATGTTTATTGAACCAAATGTGTTGAATGCTGTCTAGCATAGCTTTTTCTCCTAGATGTGCGGGACTATGTACAGTGTTAATTATAACCTGGACCATTGAATCAGGAAGGAACCACACAGACTTTTCCTTCATCATCCATCCTTGATCCGTTTGGATCCCTCCTAATTCAGTCCATTTCTTTATTTCGTCTGGTGTAGCATGTGTCTGTATATCAATTACGTCAAGAGTAGGATCTTTAACCGTCATGCAATGTGTTGGCGTCAGGACTATTGTCTTTGTCATGTCGGATGTTTGAGTTTGAGCAGTCTGTTTAGCTGTTCTGTCAGCTAGATCATTGCCTTGAGAAATGATATCAGTAACTTTCGTATGAGCTTTACATTTCATAATTGATATTGCAGTTGGTAGATGTATTGCATCTAATAAGGCATGAATGAGGGGTCCGTGCTGAATGTGGGCACCGTGAGAAGTTAAATAACCTCTCTCTCGCCACAGCACGCCGAAGTCATGTACAACTCCGAATGCATAACGTGAATCAGTGTATATGTTGACTTTTTTATTTGTGGCTTGAATACAGGCTTGTGTCAGAGCGATGAGCTCTGCGGCTTGAGCTGACAAGGTATTTATGCAATTTGTTTCAATAATTTCAGTATCTGTTGTGACTGCGTAAGCGGCCACTAACTCTCCTGTACTTGTTCTCATACATGAACCATCTACATACAACGTCAGGTCTGGGTCTGACAATGGGACATCTGTCAAGTCTTGTCTGGGTTTCGTCGTGATTGTAATAACTTCAATACAGTCATGGGCTAGTGGGTCTGTTCCGATTACAGGTAAAAGTGTGGCAGGATTCAATGTGTTACAACGTCTGATTTCTATATGTGGCTGAAACAATGTTAATTCGTACCCTGTAAGTCGCGCTATAGTCAAGTGTTGTGTTTGCGTTCTATTTACAAGAACCTCTACTGCATGTGGTACTTGAACTGTCAATGGATGTCCTAACACTATGGCATCGCTTTGTCTGATTGCCAAAGCGGTTGCTGCCACTGATTTTAGGCACGCGGGCAAAGCCTGAGCTACGGGATCTAATGTACTAGAAAAATAAGCACATGGTTTGTGTGCTCCTGCTTGTTCCTGTGTGAGTACTGATAAGGCAGTACCTTCGCGTTCTGTAACAAAGAGTGTAAACTGTTTACTGTAACATGGTGTTGCTAAAACAGGTGCTTGACATAAAGCTTTCTTTAGGCTTTCAAAAGCTTGTGTATGTTCCTGAGTCCAAGGGAGAACAGTCGATGTGGCTGCCTCCTGTGTTGTCAACTGAATGAGTGGTTTTGCTAGAAATGCATACTGAGGGATCCACTGCCTACAATATGAAGTGAGGCCTATGAAAGCCCGCACCTCCTTTTGTGTCTTGGGTATTGGCATGTTAGCTATTAACTGAATGCGGTCGGGTGTAAGCTGCCTTCCCTCCTTGGACAGCGAGTGTCCAAGATAAACAACTCGCTGGACACAGAATTGCAGCTTAGAAGGGGACACCTTGTGCCCCTTTTCGGCTAGAAATTTTAAAACTGTCAGTGATGCTTTCTCACATTCGGGTTCGCTTCTCGCGGTGATCAGCAGATCATCGACATATTGCAGCAAAGCAGTGTTAACTGGCATGTGGATACTGTCGAGTTCTCGTTTCAGTGCTTGGCTATAGATGCTGGGGCTTTCTGTAAATCCTTGAGGTGCGCGTGAGAATTTAAAGCTACGTCCATTTAAACTAAATCCGAACAAATATTGGCTTTCCGGATCTATTGGGACGCTGAAAAAAGCATTCTTGAGATCAATTACAGTAAAGAATGTTGCTTCGGAAACAATAGCTGTCAGTAATGATGAGATATCTGGGACCACAGGGAATTGTGGCACAATGCATTTGTTTAATTCGCGCAGATCAATAACCAATCGATATACTGGCGGGGCCTTCGGATCTGTTCGTTTAAGAATCGGAATTATCGGGGAATTACATACATTGGAGTCTGTTTCCACAACCACTCCTTGGGCAATAAGCTCGTCAATGATTTGCAGTAATGCCACTACAGCATCTGGTGGTAACTTGTATTGTCGCATTCGTGGTAGTACCACTCCTGCTTTTAGTGTGACTCGATATGGTGTAATATTCATGCAACCAACATCAGTAGGGCCTTGTGCCCATAGATGTGTAGGTAAAGTCTGCAATCGGGGATCCATGTCTCTAGACACATAATGACCTTTGAAATCACGTAAAAACAATCTTACTCCTTCCGGAGAACAACATATTATAGCTCCTAGAGCTTTCAGTGTTTTTATACCTAACAAGTTTTCTGGACATGATTTAGTAAGCAATAAATCTGTAGTTCGGGTCAAAGGTCCTATCGTAAGTGGAAGAGGTTGTGACACTTCATTAACAATAGGTTTTCCTGAAAAACCAAGGGAAATATTCTGTGAGCCTGAGAGGGGTGCCCCTGGAACTTCACTACGTTTTATGGTTGTTCGACTTGCCCCTGTATCGAGTAAAAATTTTCTATCTTGGCCTAATAATTCACTATGTACATAAGGTCCTTCTTGGTCTACAGGGACCTCGATAAGGGGTAGGTCAACTTCCCTCTCTAGGCTGGTTCATGCGTATCGCTGATAATCAGGATAGTCATACTGTGCGGTCTGGTACAGTTGTCGTGTCGTGGTTTGTGTGGTAGCAACAGGCAGCGCTGGTGCAGCTGGCACAAACTGTATAGACTGTGGTGGAGCTGGCATGGACTGTGCATGCTGCGGGGCTCCTTGTTCATTCTGATCCTGTCTAGGTGGCCGTGGTCTTTCTTTTGTATTACCTATGGCGATATTATGTTTCAAAACTGGACAATCGTGTACGTAATGACCTGGCTTTTTACAATAGTTGCATGTCCCTTTTATAGGTCCTGTTGTATCACCGGAATGTGTCGTACCCTTTTTATGTCCTTCAGCTGGAACTGTCTGGGAGACTAGCATTTTCATTTTCGTGTCTTTCATGCGTCTTTGTTCATGTTCTTGTTCCTCTCTAATTCTATTATGATGGTACTGTAACATTTGTAACATTTGTGATGGAGTGTTACCTTGCCAGGTACTCTCGAATTTTAATACTCTATTCTTCACTTGAGGCAAGGAATTTTCAACTAATTTTGTCACGAACAGATGTGGGTATGATTCGCTACTTGCTTTTATGCCACTATTTATACCAAAACATTTTTCAAATCGGGCATAGAAATCACTAGTGTCTTCATCTTGCTTTTGTTTACAGGCTGAAATTGTACCCCAATCTTCCTTTTTCGTAGTTAATAAGCGTGGCAGTACCTGTACTAGTAAACCTGGTAGTGCTTTAGTTTTATCCCCAAGTCCTGCTCCTGCAGTTCGGGCCTTTTCTTCTGCTTCTAATGCTGACCATTCTATCTTTTGGTCGCCTACCTCCCACTCTTTTTCCCTGAGTTTTTCATAAATGCCAGCAGGCATTAATACCTTTAATATTGTCATAATGTCGGGATAGGTATACTCTCCCATGAGTAACATGTCTTTAATTTCTCGGTGAAAACCTGCTGGGTCTTTGTCATGACTGGGTACCACTTTCTTCATTTCTAACAATTCTATTTTTGATATGGGCGTATATACAAATACACGTTTAAACTCATTGTCCTCGCCTTTTATTGGGTGTACTTCTCGTAAGGGATTCTGTCTGTCCATGTAATACGTGGTTCTTTCCTTGATGGGCAATGAGACATGTTCTGGGCATACAAAAAGAATGTACTGCTTTCTTGATTCTAGTATTTCTTTAATTAACTTAGTACCTGAACCTCTCCATCTATTCTTGAGTAATTCAGTCAGTATTTCGGGTAAAGGACCAGGATCTGAATGCTGACTCTGATATAGTATAAGGAGTTGTTGAATCATATAAATCCCAGCTAAACGCTGTTCAGCTGGGGTGAGATTCAAAAATGTGTGTGCTACTGTATCATCACCATACATTCCGGGACTATCAACCCATTGAACGGCTGACCTGGCTAATTCTTGTTCATCCCTAGAATCGAGAAAATGATAACCCCTTCGTTCTCGGAGTAATTTGTCAGCGGTTTGGAACGAGTGCTCGGGGGACCTTATATTTTTTATAGGTGTTTGGAAATTCCTGGTATTATCTGGAGATATCGGACGTATCGGGTCAATAAAACATCTAGTACTATTACAAGATCTTCCTCTACCTACATAGGCTATGGCGTCTGACTGTCCTGCGGGCAGTCCTGATCCTTCCTCCTCGCTTTGTTCGAACTGGTCTACCGCCAATCTCTCTTCGTGTAGGCGTTCTATTTCTTTACGGATCTTTCGGCACATGGCTATTATACAATTTTGCTTATCATGTCTCCCTTCTGATATATTCTGGCTCCATCTGGTAAGAATTTGCATTGCTTCCGGGTCTACCCCCGGTCGGTCTTGATTTCTGATCACACAATTTATGAGGAAACGTAACAGTTCCCCCTGTATCTCCACTTTCTGGTATTCCATAGCTCTGTTAATACATTCTGAATCTCGCCCTGTTTGGACAAAATGGTATATATTATCTAGATGCGCAGTCATTCCTGGTAACTTCCCTAAATACACCGCGGCTCGTCTGATACGTAATGATGCCATGATCATTTCGTCCTCTTTGCCGGGCACAGGGTCATATCTACAATATATAAGAAGTTCCTTAAGCGTACGGGCATTTATGAGTTTGGGGGTACGTGAATGTGCTGACTCTTGAAAGGTAAGTTTATTTATTCTGGGTGGCGTAGAAAAATTATTGGTAGCACCTCCGGTAGCCCCGTCTGGGGTATCGGGTGTGAAAGGGTTCGTTGAACGTGATACAGCAACTATAGGTGTGGACACAGCTATAGAAGTAGCTGTAGGAACAGATGCAGAAACAGATGTGCTTGCCGGAACTTGTGTCAAGACTTGTTGCTGTAGAGATACGGGTACTGGATCTTGGCGTTGAATATCCCTGGCAGGCGGTCTATGCGGGGCGGGATTAGCATACTCGGGAGCTGCGTCATCTAAATATGAGGAAAGAAAAACATCTTCTGCGGTTCTAGGATGCCCCTTAGGATGTACCTTTATTGGAAATAATGGGGGTGGCAAGTCTTTTGGTATCTCCGGAGTAGCCTTAGGTACTCCTTTAGCCAGAAGGGGATACATACCATTCATAAGGGCATTTCTTTGTCTGTCTACTTGTTCTGATTTCACTCGGGTACCTTCTTCAATTAATAGATTTTCTCGGACTTTTTTTATATTCTCTCTATTTTTCTCTTCCTGTCGGAGTGCTTTTTCTGTACGTCTATGAGATTCTTTACGCCATAACTCAATGGCGTCTTTCTGTGACTGTCTGACTTTTCTTTTCCATAACTCTTCCTCTACTTTCATGATGCACTCTGCATCCCAGGTCCCAGCTGCGGGCCACCTCTGACTTTCTGGTAATTCCTTGGTGTAGTCTACCCATAAATCAAGAAATAATATAGCGTCTAAGCCGTGTTTATGATACATGAAATACCCTGGAGTGTCCCTAGGAGGAATAGGAACAGCTTCTTCGAGTACCCCTTTTCTAGTTGTGATCTGTCTCAATTTCGAAAAGAGCGGCATATTGAAAACTGATCTGATACTTGATTTTGAACAAACTTAATACAGTAAACACAATAATGAACAGTCATTCATACCACGATATGCAGAACGTTTTTTTTTAAAACATTTAACATTTAACATTTAACTGAGCAACAATGATGATGACGGTCTAAGGAAAACTTAATCACTAAACATAATACTCGACTTTAACTGAATTATTCTGAATTTTATATACTTGATATACTAGATATACTGCTACACAGTACAGATACACTGTTGAAACAGTGCAGACCGGATTTGTGTACCCAAACCCGTCTTGACCGGCACAACCTATGTGCACGTCAGAACGCCTCCCCAGTAATGGTACTCACCGGGTAGCTCGGAAACGGAAGGCCTCGGAAAACTGAACTGAACTTGAACCGGACTGGACTCGACTCGAACACTTCGGAAACTGGACTCGACTCGGGACTTCGGAAACTGGTGGGCCTCTGTATACCTCGGATCTTGCTCTCTCAGCTAGGCTCTGGTCGGGATACTTCGCACTTCTCACCGCCTCGTCTGGGTGTTGATCGCAGCCTCAGTCGCCCCCGCTTGACCGGAGGGAGATACAGGAAATCCTGCTGGTACGCGTTGTTGTCCGTCCAGCTGTGGCAGGAGACCGGGCCTGCAACTCACCGCCGGCGCGTGAGATGAGAAAGTGTCCCTGTTCGGGCGCCATTCATGTGGTAAATAATTTAATTACCGGGACTTAATTTGATACAGAAACATAATAAAATAGCTCAGTAAATAAGAGGCAGAATCCGTGGTATTAGAGGTTCGGAATGGGCTTTATTCCAGTGGTCGATTATAATCGGTTGCTCCAAGTTCCATCACCACGAAGGTTCAGGAAGTGAAGTACATACGTTATTGACAATCAATTACTTTTATACAATAGGCATTACAGTGAAGCAAATACAAGAGGCGTAACAATTGATAGTGGTGATAATATATTCATACGTAGCAAAAATAGGCGTAACTGGGTGTGATTGAAGAACGTCATCAGATGTGATGTCATAAGAGGGTGGTTACATGAAAGAATTTCGCAATGTCAGCAGAAATACTTGGCAGAAATGCGCGCGCAGCAGCATGACGTGTGGTTGACGTGCAACTAGGGGGTGAAGGGGACTTGACATTTAGCTCTACATGTGGCGACAGAAGTCTGGAGGGTCAAGTCAACCTAATCCCAAATCATATCTAACATCCTATGTTTAAAGAACTATGTTATCCAAAAGAGAGGTCTTCTTAGAGTAGAATCTTATTCTATACTGACTATACTGACTGTTAGTGCGTGTACAAGCGTCTAAGTGTCTACACTAGATGCGTGGGTAGAAATCTTCCATAGTAATAGGGCTATGAATTACTTGCATAAAGACAGAGAAGCCGGGCCTTTGCTCGGTAGCTGGAAGAATGTTTACTTAAACTACTAGACAGGAATGCATTGGGCAGGGAACGGAGCAGATAATTTCGAAGGTGAAATACAGTTTTTGGCAGGCAGCAAGCTGATGTCAGGCTTTGTGAGCCGCGCAGGGAATGAGACAAAGTTCATGGTCACAGATGCAGGCTCAGACTGGAGCTTTCAGAGGTAGAAGGCAAGAAGAGTTTGATGACAGAATCAGGGCCTACTTGCCTGGACTGTAAAATGGCATAAGTGAACCACATAAAGCCGGTGGCCTTTCATACTTAGGAATGGCCTATTCGTGGCGGATCTGAAAGAGGACAGTTTGACGGTGGACGCACATGTGTTTGCGTCTTCATAACTGGAACTGGAGGGAACATACATGTACTTGTGATTCATACATGAAACCGTTGGGGTCCAAGATAGGGGACATAACTGATCAGAAAAATCCATATTTCCACAACATCATGATCCCACTCCTCCCTCAACGATTTACACATTTCCTCAAACACGAGTCGTTGCGTGGGCGCATTAAACTGGGAAAATGTTTCAAACACTACACGCGAAGAGTATTTAACAGGATTACGAATCCATTTACGTGCCATTTTTACCAACGATTCACGTTCCCTACCATCAGGAAGCTGGCTGCGCCTCTGGGCAACATCTGAAAGAGTCGAGCCGAGTATTGGCCCAAAAAGCGGAGAATAAAGAGTAGCAACAGCAGTCAGGAGACGGCTACGAACAGAAGGAGAAGAGGAAGAAGGTGTAGGCGCAGCGACAGTAGGAGTAGAGGCAGTAGAAGTAGACGCGGCACCAGGAGTAGCGGGAACGACAGGCTGAGGAGGGACTTGGAGAGGCGCAGTAGGAAGAAAAGCCGGCAAAGGAGGATGAACGATCTGCGGTACAAGAGGATTCGGGAGAGCGGGAGGAACGGCGGGCTGACCAGCAGCCGCCAAAACAGCAGGTTGAGGAAGAGGTAGAATCACAGGACCCACAGTATCAGGAGCATAGGGAGGTGGCGATTTCAACAAATAAGATAGTAGCGAATCCTCTATTGCTTCTTCTCCCGTCTTATCGGCATTAGACGGTAACACCGGATAACATTTATCCACTGCCATATGATGAAGTCGAGCACTAACTTCTTGCTCTTTCTCATCTTTGTCTCGCTGATACTGTTCTGCATTTCGCATCACCGTAATGACACCTTCTTTTTTATTTTTCTTACTCTGTTTGATTTCTTTCTGCTTAGCCTCTTTCCGCCATAACCGGAAGGAATCAAACATGGCCGGCCTAGCCTTCTTTTTAAACAGTTTAGCTTCCAAATTATCTAAGACGGCAGTTTCGAAACTACCATGTGATGGCCAACTAAGAACGCCGTCATTTTTAGTGTAGCGGACCCAATATTCATTATATACGATAGGACCCACGCCATGGCGACTATAGAGCTCGTAAATTGGAGTTCCACCCGGAGGTATCGGACACGAATCCTCCAGCCGGAAATCCATTCTGCAACATTTGAAAAACCCAAACAAAGTACTACGGCCAGGCATTGTGCACACTAACCGAGTATACAAACTTCAAGGGCTATCGAATTATGATGTCCTCGCACAAAAATGCAAGACCCTCGGTTTTTGGCAATTGCAATCGTCAAATAAAATCCAACAACTAAGAACCACAAATGCTATGGAACCATGCAAACAACGAAGGAACACTGGGAGCGACCCACAAATACTTAACTGAGAGAACAATGGCGTCACCAGGAAGGCCCGTCTATCGTCTCGCCGTACAAAGGACTACGCCAGGCGCCAAAACAGGTCGACAGTCAGGGCATCAGTCCGTCGCAGCCGTCAGGAGGCGGGGATCTTCGCGGGAAAAGTCTTCGGGCCACTTATTTCGACAACTGGATCGATGAAGCGGGGTGCACCTTCCCTCGGAGATTTCACACGAAGTTCCTCACGATCGTCGGGCTTTGGACCGGTACCGTTGATGTCGCCCCACGTTGGGCGCCAACTGAAGGACTGGGTTATTCTAAGACCCAGCGGTGCCAGGGAACAACACCTGAAACCTTTGTGGGTTACCTGTTCCGGCGTACAAAACACAGAGACACGGGACACTTCCAGCGACGTCAGAGATCAGCGTTTATTTACTGCAGGGATACAGAAGTCACAAGAAGTACACAACGTGTAGGTTCTCGGAGACTGCTTCGATTTACAAAAGTGGATCGCTCCTTTTATACACATTTTTGCCATTGCACAGTATGGCGAACAAAGGTTACAACTCAGTTCCCACAATAAACTTCACCAAAATAGTGTTCATGTTTCAGGAGGCCGGAACATAATTACAACAGCATTGCCGGTTCCCAACTGTAAAAACATATCTTTTCCGCAATAAAACACATTTCATCCTGACCGTAAACACATTAGAAAAAGGGAACGAAAACAGATGCAAAGAAAGAACAAGGATGCACAACAGATTAGGAAAGAGTGTTGGGAGTAATAAAGGAAACTTGATAACGGGATCAAAGACCTCGTGTCCAATGTATGCATGACTGAAACAATAGAACGGCACGGCAAGATGAGCCTCGAGCGGGGCCATCTGCCTTCGCCGTGTCATTTCCCTCATCGTAAAGTCACCCTCAAAGAAACACGTGTCCCTCGTGTAAGCTTGGGAATCCCAGGGTCACGAAGCGGACAAAGTCTGTTCGCTGGCTACTTGAGGGCAAGAAACAAAATGGATGCTGTATCTAAAATGGAACCCGAGGGTTCGGATGAACAAACCCAGAAATAAGACGAACCATACGTGGTTGCATAGCGAAACTGAGTACACCCACTATACTCGTCATTTGCGGTTCGTAGACATCAAACTCATCCATATTCGTCACCACTCAAAAGTGTCGTTCCGTCCCACACGGAACCTCAAGCCATGGCAATGGAAGAAACCGGAGCCCAACACCACTCCAACGAAGCAAACCCATGAAGAATAGCGGGCAGGACGAGGCCCAGGAGGGTACACAAGGGCACAGCTGAAACACCGACGTGTCAGGCCAGGACACCCCAAGAACGCCCAGGGCAAGGACGCAGGGCCAAAAGAAGGCTCCCAGGGAGGAAAGGACTGAGGGGGAAACAGGTACAAGGCCAAGCAACCTCTCCAGAACCCCAGGTGGACCCCATACAGGGAGAACAACAGAGGAGCAGGAAAACAAGGTGCCAAGGACCAGGATAAACCACCCGCGAAAAACTGCCCGGCAGAAACAGCACAGACGGGGATCCCGGACCCCCATGGACCCCCAGAAAAGGAAGCAACTACCGAAAGGAAGAGCACACAGAGGAAACAGGCCCCGAAAAATACAGGGACCGAACACCAGCACCAGCCGCGAAGCAGGAGGGCACATGCACCAGGCAGAAGCACCCAGCAAAAAGGGGCTGCAGCAGGAGTAACCACAGACTGAGCAGCACCACCGGTGGAACCAGGAGACAGGAGAAGCCCGACCCAAAGAAAAGGCAGAGGCCACCGAAGCAAGCCCCAGCCAACAAACGCAAGCATGCGAACAGCGGAGAGCCCAGAACACCATGAAGACGAACCAGGGCAACCCTCGAGAAGCAAGCGGAGCGCAACAGAAGGGGAACACAAGGGCCAAGCCAAGGGTCCCATGGAAGCCAGGAACCATGCAACCGCAAGAGACAGCAGCCCCCACCCCGGAAGAGACAAGTATCCGGACACGGCGGCAGTCAACCAGACTGCACGAAACAGCCCAAAGGCAGAGGACAAACACACGCAGCCAAAGCCAGGGCGGAATAAAAGAGCACCGCACATGCAGGGGGCCCCAGGCACAAACCCCGGCACCCCCTGGCCACACAGGGCTCCCAAGAACAGAAGAACACAGAAGCCAGCGCAGCAGGAGGGGACAAGAAAGGAAATCCAGCTCCCTCCCCAAAGAGGAGGCCAGCACGCCAAGGCATGCCCAGCAGGCACAGAGCCGCAGACCGCCCGGGACCGACAGCGGGACGAACCCCGGACCAACACAACAGGGCCGCCGCACCCAAAGATCAAGCCAGGGATCACCAGAGCACGACCAGGAGGGCCGAAGCCGAGGGACCCAGGTACAGGGTACCAGACCAGAAACATTCAAACAGGCTCCAAGCCAGCCGCAGGCAACCTACACCCAACTCAAAGTCTGACAGCACCTGGCAGCTCCAGGCAGCCACACATCCAGGAAGCAACCCACGCCAAACTTCCAAGACCAGAAAAGAGCAGGAGCAGTCAGGCTGGCATGGAGGGCGGCAGAGAAGGAACACTCAGCATCAGCGCAACCCCACCAGCAGCAGGCAGAAGGAAACCAGGCCAGCCAAGAGGGCAGCAACAGATGTCAGTCAACCAGCAACCACAGGCTGCAGGGCCCGGGGAGACAAAAAGAGCCATGGGGGCCAGCCCCAAGGCAGCACCCAGCAGGGCGCAACACCCCCGGCACCCAGGCCACTGCCAAAAGACGACCGGGCCAGAGCCAGGCAACCTCGAAGGACACGACCAGAGGCGCAGAGGACCAGCCGGGCAAAGACACCAGCCCAGGAACCAAAACCAGGGCAATGTAAGCCCACAGCACCCAGTAATGCCAGGCAACCCCCCAACCAGGCATGAACCAGGCCTGACACTCCACAACCGCTAAAGCAGATCAAGCTGCACAGGAACCAAGTGACGGACCGCATCACAATGACTAGTACAATACAAACATGTGCACAACTCACACATGAGCACCAGTTGCAACACAGACGAACACAGTACCACTGAAGAGACCAGGCGAGAGCAGGCGCAGCAAGGCAGGAAGGGCAGTATGAAGTAGGAAGCAGCAAGCCAAGTGGGGATGCCGAGACCAGAATCGAGGCCCCCAAACTCCAAGGTCGCAACTCAGTGCGGAGCACACACTGAGGTTCAAACAGACCGTTGGAGCCACACAAATTCAACTCATGGTAATGTGATGTGTGGCAATTACCACCCGGTCAGCCACTAGGGTGCACAGCATGGGCAATGTAAATAATGCCAAACTCCAAGTACGTACTCAGTGCATGGGGTTGGCTACTACAGTGAAACCATACACAAGCACCACACGATATGCACCAGCTCGCGTCAGACGCCTCAATGGCAACAGTTTGAGCAACTGGCGATTGCAACACAAACCCACCTACCGCCTCCCAGCGCCGCGCCCCCCCACCAAACAAAGGAAGGCAGGCACGAAACCACACAACAGGGAGTGCAGGAAGGGGAAAAAAAGATCTCTACGTGGTACTCACCCGGAGCGGGGGCCGAGACACCATCAAGAACATGGCCCCCCTCCCAATAGCCCACCCAAAGGATCCAAGCTGGCGGTCCCATTAGAGCCGGGAAGGCCAGGAAACCAGCAAGCATGGTGCGTCTCCCGCCCTGCCAGGCCAAAGGAAGATGCGCACATGACCCGGAAGCAACCGGGAGGCCGCGCACCAGCCGCAAAGGGCTGGGCGGCAAGAGGCAGAGCCGGCCATGAACAGTCCTGCCTCCCAGCAAGTCCGGCAGGCCAGGAGGCAGACCAGGAAACACCCCCACCGTCCGCACAGCCAGGCAGCCTGGCGGGGGGAGGAGAGAAGAACTGCCACCCCTGCCCAGCAGGAGCAGCACCTGCACATTCAAGTCCATTCTGTCGACAGACAGAAAAAAAGAACAGGCGGGATGCTGGGTAAGTACTGTATATGTACTCCGGTGGGAGGGGCAGTATTAGGGTCCCAGCATTCCTCTGGTCTTTTTTTCTGTCTGGGAGATGGTTATCTCCATGTTGTCAATGAATGGGACGAGGACTTAGGGACCTGGGGGTAATACTTATGCTCAGCCCAATCTTTTTGCAGTCCTAGGCCATTCTCTGTACTAATCCTCAGCGATGGCCAGTATTCATCCCAAGTCTTGAAAATATGTATATTTATCAGTAGTAAATAAAGGCTTACAATATGCATACTCCCATGCATGACCAGTTAGTTCAAGCCCTTGCTAGTGTATTTCCTTTTTCATTTAGGGGCAAATCTAAGAAACTCTGACGCAGTGCAGCAAGTCATCTTGCTGCACTGTGCCGCACAATAGGGAAAGGGCAGGAATGCGCTATATTTATGGGGATATGGCTCATTCCTGGCTTTTACCCTGCACTGGCGCACTTTAGGCAGACTAGCACCAGCACAGGCCCCCTTGCACCATGGTTTATTGTAGGGACACCTTCCTGCATAAAACAGTGCCGGGAGGCATATTTTTCTATTCAGCAGCACACATACAAAGAGGAAGCAACAAGGAGAAATAAATACTTTCTCTTCGTTACGCCTCCCCTGGGAAGGAGTAAGATTTTGTCTTGTAAATCTGGAAATGCGTCAAAATCGATGGGAATTGCATGGCAACACCTACTGCAATGCTCAGTGAACCCCTACTTAGTGCAGAGTAGCGCAGCTCAGCGCAGCGATTTGATCTGTGTTGCGCTACTCCAGATTTATGAAGCCATTCAGAGCCATGCAAAGTGGCTTTGCATGGGTTCTTAAATCTGTCAGTTTGCGTCATGTGTGTACCACGCTGCATGGTGCAAACGCAATGCAAGCCTCTTTTAAATACGCCCCTTAGTAATTATCCTTTTTAGTTATTAGTGTCTGAATGTAATGTGACATACTGTTTCTCTGGATGTAGCAACTAATATATTTTTTTCTGACCCTGGCTCGATCTGGGGCTGTTGCATGCCAGGTACCACACAAACAGTCTAGGACCACTGCCAGAACTGGGATTTGCGCAACTGGTACGTGCACCTGCTCTTGAGTGGGGTGACAGCATTCAAGGTCTGTGGTGAAAACCTCCAAGCCTATAGCTTTTGACCATTTTAAATTGATGGTCAGGAATCCGGTGAGTTGAGAAAGACACAAAAAAGTCAGAAGACTTGCACAAGTATCTGTTTAGTGTCTAGAACAGTGCAGGGGATTGTGAGCAGCCAGCTGGTTTGGTTGTTCGAAATAGCTCGCGGACGGGATCAGATCAGCGTGGGATGCATATGTGCCATGTAATATGGATAATGTTGTAGTTCGAGCTATAGAATTTGTTGAATGAGCTCAGCTCCGGGGGATTGGGAACCCGAGTGTAAGGTTCAAGAGGATACAGAGACCAGGGATTCCCAAAAAGAGCTGGCAGAAGGGACACCATGATAGCCCAACCCTAAGGATATCTCCCATCCCCTGTTCCATGAAAAAGCTGCTCTAAGGGTGGGGTATGCACATGTCGCACTGGCTCCTCTGACCAGTCCATGATTTTATATGAGGGAAAACAAACAGCTTAATGCAGTTCTAGTACCATTTAACCCGCTATTCTTGATAACCATCTGCATCCAGGGATTGAGAGTGACTTGTAGGTTCAATGTATGGCTTTGGCAGAGAGACATGCAATTCTGGATGTATAGGTGTACCTGCGCAGTTTTATTATGGCAGCAACTCGGTTAACCATTAAACTAATCGTGTACGGGCCCATAAAGGAAGGCTTCACTTCTCCTTGTGCCTGTGTGATATAGATGTGTATTGAAAATGAAACATGATCACGCACTTGTAATGGAGTTCATGGGCCCAAGTGAGCAGCCACACAGAGTTGTAGGGTCCTCTGGTTTTTGCTAGATTCTGCTGTGCTGCTTGCTGCACTTCATGTATATGTTCTGATTGATAATAAAGACAGAGATGTTGAAAGGTCTTAGAATAATGTTCAGAGAGGCACAAAGAAGACATCACTAATGACAAAGGTGGAGATTTTTTTTTTAAGTGAACAATACAGCAGCAATACCCCACGGTGAAAATACTGCACGAGTGACATCAGAAATGCTGTTTTCTGGCCTTGGTGTTATGCTCAGTTGGCTCTTAATTTGGGTGGCACTATCTTGACATGATAATATCGATCTACAATACAATTGCGTCCAAGTACATTGACCAAACCACTGCATCACAGGGGGAGGGTATAATCGCAAACGTCACCTTCACATCAACTGATCTCTACTTACCCTGCAATGTAGTGGTTAGAAAGGTGCAATATTAATGTTATGCAATATACCTCTGGGGCTATAGCAGGGGATATTAGCCCGTCCATCTGAGGACAGCAGGCTCAGAGATCGGCAATGACGACTAGGCGCATGCGCAATTCCTTCTAGAAATGGAGCATTATTTATTGTCTCCATCCAGCAGTAAACACTGACGGCAACCTTGTGTAGTCGGGCTATATGAAGGTTTTCAGTCTGGTATGGGATTGGTTGTAGAAGCCTCCATGATTTGCAAGGAGACTCTCCCATGGGGTCGAGAAGTGGTATCCATTTATACAAACCTTTCCGCATATTTGGACGTCAATGCTCACCAGAAATGGCGCCAAACTACATGTAGAATGTTGCCTTCTATTCGGTTACCGGCCAAAGATGAAAAAATAGCCCCTTTCTAGGAGATGGTCTTGTAATGAAGATGAGATAACAGTAATGCCTTATGCCTCAACCATTGCCCATTGGACACAGAACTGACTGTGTCCTGTAATCATTATTCAACAAATTTTAAGGTCTCATGTTATCACATGAGTCGACCCTGCAATAGCCCTCTTTGAGAGAATGGGCATCGGGGCTGATGTGGATTCTCTGATGAGTCCTGATATTGACCCTGGATATTACTCCTGTTCTCTGTGCCTGAACCAAGCTTGATCTCCAAAATGTACTCATTAAAAAAGAACATCCAGTGCAGTTGTCTGGCTGAGGAGGCCTTGGCAGAACATAACATTTTTAAATTACAGTGATCGATCACAGGCACACAGAATTATTTATTTCATTAGTAAGTTCCATACAAATCACATGAAAAATCTATGAGGAAGCAATTTACATTCATAAAAACGTACAGTCAAAATTCAATTTCTCCACGTTGCGTAAGAGAGTAACCAGTTTAAATGGTCGATATATGTTTGCATCCCCCACCCAAGCGGTCGCCCTCTAACCCAAGAAAACACAGCTTTAATTATCAACATCTATTTATAAGCACTTGCATAGTTTTGTGAGAGTTTATTTCCAGTAGAATAACGAAATGTAATGAAACGTTTCAGACCTGGAGCTTCTTTTCGGAGCCGCCCCAGCCACTACTAATTAGGAAGTAGCCACATGTACAAACAAGCATTAGCAAAGCCAAGAAGTCTAGCGGTAGTCTCAGACGTTTGGCAAATCCTGTTTTGATGTTTCATGGTTTTTGCGAAACTGTATTGTTTGTGAAGCTGCTGGGCCATGATCAAATCTAAAAAAACAAACATTGACTAAAGGAAAAAAATGTTTTTGTCTAAAAAAATGCACATTACCATAGTACTAAAGGGAACTACTTTGTGAGTGGGTGTAGTCCTTGTGAAAGGGAAGCATGCGGTAATTCATTCTTGAGGTCAGTCAATGGCTGAAATGGGTGACATTTGACCCCTTGATGCATGCTGTAGTGGGTGAAAAAAAGTATATGACACAATTGTGTACTCATGGATGAAGTTGAGCTGAAAACCCCTATAAGTAACTAGAAGAATATGTATGCTTTTTGTAAAAAATCAAAAGGTATTGGCTAGCACAGATCTTTAAAAATCCAGTTGGCCTGATATTGGCTTCCAGTTTCTTTTTGTTGAAAATGAAGGCAGAAAAGAAAAAGGGCAAGAAAAAAGGAAAGAAAGGAAGGGAGGAAAGCAAGGGAGGAAAGAAGTAAGGCAGACAGACAAAAAAGTAAGGAAGAAAGGCAGACAAACATGGAAGGAAGGAAGAAATAAGGAAGAAAGATAGAGAAAGAAGGCAAGTAACAAGAAAGAAAGAAAGAAAGAAAGAAAGGCAGAATAAAGAAGGAGGAAATATGGAGTGGAAAATGGAACGAAGGCAAAAAAGAAACAGGGAAAGAAAACAAAAAGAAAGAATGAAAGAAAGAAGGCAACAAATGAAAGAAAATGGAATGAAGGCAAGAACAAAAAAGGAAAGAAAAAGGGAAGAAGGCAAAAAAGAAAGAAGAAATTAAGAGGAATGATGGCAAAAAAGAAAGAGAAGGGAAGAAAGAAGAAATGAAAGAAAGAAGGCAAAAAAGAAAAAGAAAGAAGGCAAAAAAGAAAGAAAGGTAAGAGCGCAGAAAGAAATACTGAAAGAAAGATGAAAAGGAAAAAGGGACAAAGGCAAGAAATATAAAAGGAAAGAAAATGGAAGGAAGGCAAAAAGAAAGAATGAAAGAAAAAAGGGAAGAAAGAAAAAATGAAACAAATATTAAAAGGGATAGTAAGACTGACAGAAGACAATAATTTATGAAAGGAAACAGGATGGCAAAAAAAAATAAAGAATGGAGTTGTATTGGCAAAAAGAAAGAAATAATTCAAGATAGACTCAAGAAAAAAGGAAAGAAGACAAGAAAGAAAGCATAAAAGAAAGAATGGAAGAATTAAAAAAGAGAGAAGGAAAGAAGTAAGGGAAAGAAAGCAAGAAAGAAAGAAGGGAAGAAAGAAGGAAAGTAAAAGTAAAGATAATGAGAAAGAAAGAAAGAGCAAAAGAAAACAAAGGAGGGAAGCAACAAAAAAGGAAAAGAAAAGAAGGGAAGATGAAGGGAAAAGGCAAAAAAGAATGGAAGAAGACTAAAAAGAAAGAGTAACTGAAAGAAGGCACAAAAGAAAGAAGAAAAGAAAAAGTAATAAAGGCAAGAAAGAAGGAAGGGATGAAAGAAGGTAACAAAGAAAAAGGAACAAAGGATGGAAGGCTAATAAGAAAGGAAGATAGGAGTGAATAAATTAAATACATAAAAAGTTGAAAAGAAAAAAGGGAAGAAAAGAAAGATAGAAGGATCAAAAAACTGAAAGAAAGAGGAAAGAAGGCAAAAATGAAAGAAATAATGAAAAGGTAAAAATGAGAAAAGAGGACACAAATTAAAGAATGTATAAAAGGAGGCAAAAAGAAAGAAAGAAGTTATAATGGGCACAAGAAAGAAATAATTCAAAATAGAATGAAGAAGAAAAAACGAAAGCAAGAAAGAAAGAAAGAAAGAAAGAAGGAAGAGAAATAAGGAAAGAAAAAAGAAAGATGGGAAAATAGAAATAAATAAGGCTTATAAGAAAGAAAGAATATAAAAAAGAAAGGAGGAAAGAAGGAAAGAAAAACTAAAGATGTCAAAAAAGAAAGAAGACAACAAATTAGAAAGATAGAAAGAAGACTAGAAAGAAGAAAAAAAAGAAAGAATTAAAGAGAGTTACACAGTATAAAATATTTAAATACTAAAACCCAAATTATACCACACCTATATTCCAATAAAAGTGTTACAAATGTGCTGGAAATTAAACATTGTAGTTTGGTTGTCTTCCTGGGTAAAGTTTATCAAACAACCATTGCTGAAAACTAGTTGAGGAACAAATGTGTTAGCAGCAGTGCGGAAAACAAGGCTACTACAAATGAAATTTACGACGACATTGGCAGGAGACAGGAACTTATAAAGCTGGAATGTGGCCTGTGCTCACTCCAAAGGCGTCCTGTTATCACATCAGGCAACATTATAGAAATGATAAAATAAAAACAAAAACACTTGCACTAAAGGGAACCACCGTGTGTGCTAATGTCCCAGATCCAATGCTCCTGCTGCATGCTGCAGGGGGCAGCAGCAAAATTTGAAAGACACAACAGCAGACCACTGGATGAATCCTATCTCCTAACTATACAGCTTTCCGCAGTATGTTTCTTTTTTTTTTTTTGTAGATGTGAAGTTTAGTTGAATCCCATTTCTGGGATGGAACTCTTGACGTAAGGAAATTAGCGGTTACGCTTAGTTGCCCTTCCAGAATGTTTCTACTAATAAGGATGTGTGAGAATACTGTGGTATTCTTTTTTAGGGATTAGGTTTCCCTCAACTTTTAATATTGTAGCCCTTTTGCAGAATCTGAATATTGAAAAGGGGGCCACAATGTGAACCGTAAAGAGACTTAGGCTATAAAGAAGCAATATTCAGTTTAGATCAGTGGTCTAGTGTTACAAAATTAATGATGCGGTTTCTGCTTTGAATGTCAGGAACTTCTTGGTTAGCAGTCTAGTGTTACAAAACAATGATGCAGCCTCCTTTGTAAAACTTTTGGAAGTCGAATGTGTTTTAATCAAAGGAGAGACGTGCGATGAGCAAGATGTTTTGCGTAGGGTGGGGAATTTGGAATTGAAAACATGTAAGTAAAGATCGAGATGTTTGAATTTGTTCTGTGCTGATTACTTGGGAAATAGCGTGCAATGTGGGTGTATTTGTAACATGGTCAAGTGTTTCTGTACACAGGTTTGAGGGGGCTCTTGTGAGGCATTTCAACACGACGAGGTAGTTCGATAAATTGAGACTACAGACAGTGTATTCATATTGGATTATAAAAGGAGTGTGGTCTGGAAATACTCTAGTTGGCATGGTAACATTAATTGAAGCTGTGTCTCCGATTATGAGTGCGTGCATAAAACACTATTGAAGCTATGTCTCTGACAATTCTTGCGTGTGTAAAACATGCAATGACAGCATTTAAGAATAGGTTGCATATGATACATTGTGCCCACTAGTGGATCGTTCGGGTCATGTGATGATGGCGTGGGGTTGTGGAACCCTTTGCAAGATTCTTTAACAGACAAGTAGGTGTGTTTGTTTGGCCGTGTATATGTACTAAACTTATAGGTGCTTTTGTCTAGTCCTGTGCATTTGAAAAGATATGTGGGCTTACATCTCGCCCCACCTTGTTTTCTTCTTTTTTTCTTTCTTGATTGGTACAGGACAATGGAGTTTTGAAGTTTGACTGTTTGCTCTCTTACGTGGACCTTTTCCTTTAAAAGATTTGTTATCACACCCCATTGGAGTACTTTTACTCAATTTGTGCAACTTAAGGTACAATGCATGTGAATTATTTATATCATAAGGGACAACACAAGATGGCTTGAGTTATGGGATGTATACTTTTCTTTTGAAGAAATCTTGATGTAATGGGCACAAACTTATTGACACCACAACAGGTAGTTGCCTTGAATTACTGTGTTTATTTTGCATGATGTGGCCTAGTTTCTTTAGTATGTGCAAAACAAGGACTCTGCATTTGCACCCTGAGGATCACCTGTTCTTTACTTTTCACTATTTTGGGTTTCTCAAGTTTGCTTATTTTTTGCACCCTTGAGGTTGAGGATTACATGGTAAGACCTAAATACGTTTGGGCACTTATATTTTGTATTTTTTACTATTAGTATTACTTGAAGGATGGCCAAGTGTTGACAGTGGAAGAGGAACTTTGGATCCGTGGCAAAATTCGTTTTATCATATATGGTGTCAACCAGTCTTGTAAGTTTTGGGGTAACTATCTGGGATACACAGTAGAAAAGTGCGCATTTTAGTAATCTTACTTTGGCCCCGATTTGACTCGTCATCAGTGTATATATTGGGAGATAAGAATTTTTTTTCTATCTAAATTTTCTTACACGCTTATGTTCTGCTTATCTGTCAAACTGTAGTTGGGTATTATTTATGAACCCACAGCCTTGGCAATTGGATTCAATGCAAAAAGAATATAAAATCAATAGAATGATATTAGATATTTTAAAATGTATGTACATTATGTCACTTGTCTGTGTTGTTACAAGTATTGTTTTCACTGTTGGGTAGTTTGTTTATTGACCATTACTTGTCTTTAACCCCTTGAGTGCCCCGCCCTTTCCACGGCCTGTGCCGGGCGTTTCATTAGCGGGCGGGGCTCATGACGAGATAGTCTCGTCATGGGCACAGCGCAACCGCGGCCCATGACGAGACCATCTCGTCATGGGCACTCAAGGGGTTAAAATGTCGTTTTGCATTATTGCTTTTGGTCTGATCGTTCATTTAATATATAAATGTGTTTTTAGATGTAAGTGTGTTTACGAATCAAATTTCAAAGCTTTATTCGACAGCATGTCATAAAAGCATACTAACATCCTAACAATACCATAAATATAAATACTGTTTTAAAATACAATATATGAATTTAAAATTACATTAAATCATAATGCTGGCGAATAGTTCCAATGATTTTAGCAACATCAATTTATCTATTAAAAAAGTAAAATCTTAATATTTAAAATATATCAACAACGTTTAGTGTCGATACTCATTGACCAGCTTCTAGAATTTTTAGGGTACGGGTGCGTATTATCCATGCCCACCCCAAGAATTTTGCGACAGCAATAGCCAAACAAGGGGTGCAATCAGATTCAAATATTCTTAGGGCTTCCTTATATCTGCGTGTTCCCAAATTTAAACATACTGGTTTTATCCACCTATGACGTGGAGCAACATACAATGGACAGACAAACAGGAGATGACCAGAGTCCTCAATCAAGTCTCGACAATGGGGACATTTGTTGTCCTGGATAGGTGACCATCTATAGGTGAATGCATTTACAGGAAGAGACCCAATTCTAAACTGAAAATACAGTTTTCTATCAATGGGCCTTTCTATAAAATCCCAAAATGCCTCACAAGATGGAATAAATTTAACGTCAAGAAAACGACCTGTTAGATTGGAACTCTGACCAGAACTGAAGGCAGAAGTCAAAATCATATCCCAGTACAATTTTTTGAGTGCAGACTTAGATGGAAAACTTAAGCCATTTAGGTCATTCCATAGATGCCCTAATTCTAGTTTTTTTAGCAAATCTCTAATTTCTTTAAGCCATGCAATGGAATGAAAACGATCAGCCCTAATAATATCCTTCAAGGCGATGGCATAATGAGCTAGTTCCGGAGTTACCATGATCCGCCGCCAATAAAGGAGTGGGCGTAATCGTGCCAAGTCCTCTCCTTTTTTCCTGCCTAGGTCATATGCTAATGGAATCATTGGGGTACTTTGGGGAACTCCTGTTAAACAACGTAAAAACTTGTTTTCTGCTAATCTTAGTTGATTCAGGTTGCCAAAACCCCATAGTTCCGAACCATATAGTGAAGCACTAATCACTTTCATATTGTAAATTTCCAAGGCTGGAGTAATAGGTTTTGTCAGAGAAGATTTATATTTAGAGACAATTGCGCCCGCTAGCTGATGAAATTTTAAAGCAGCCATGTCAATATGGTTAGTCCATTTCATGTTGTTCTGGAGGGATATCCCTAGATATGTAAATGCCTCAACTTGCTCCAGCGGGGTACCGTTAAAATTAATAACACCTCTAAAACTTTGCCGCTGGTTTAAACACATAAACTTAGTTTTGGAGGTATTTATCTCAAGACCGCGTTCTCGACAGAAGTCACCAAATGCATTTAGTGCCTTCTGCAGGCCACTTGGTGTCCGTGAAACTATCAACGTGTCGTCCGCAAACATGAGAACAGGCACGCGAGACCCAGCCAATACAGGGGCATCTGTGGGCGAACGGCTCAGATGTTCAACAATGCCATTTATAAACAGGGAGAACAACGTGGGCGTCAAGACACATCCCTGCCGAACACCACGCTCTACAGGAAATGTGTCAGTCACCTCCCCTTGTGTTCCCCACCTAATTCGTGCATAGTTGTTCTCATGCAGGCGGACAAGTAACGTTAGTAGTTCCGGTGCTATCCCTGCATCGTCGAGAACCCTCCAAAGTTTAGAGCGGGGCACTAGGTCAAATGCTGATTTCAAATCTATAAAGACCGCATAAAGGGTCCCATTGATCAGCTTCACATTCCTCCAATAGAGTGCTAGGAAATAAAATACCTGATCAACCGAACTGGTACACGGTCTAAACCCAGCTTGGAACGGGGATAAAATGCTATTTTCTTCAATCCAAGTTTGTAATTTGTTTTGTACTAATCGACCTATGAGTTTTTGAGCAGAGTCAATAAGACTAATAGGTCTATAGTTACTTGGTAATGATTTATCCCCTTTTTTGAAAACTGGGATTATTTCAGCCCCTTTCCATGAAGGGGGAATGGGTGCGCCGATAGCTATAGAATTAGCTAGCCATTGGAAATATTGACACCAAGATGATTTATCAGTTAAAAATACGTCCGCAGGTATCCCGTCCATACCAGGAGCACGGCCCCTGGTTATATAATCAAAGGCTAAATTAACATCTTTAATCGAGAACACCTGCGTTTGAAAATAGATAGCGGGAGGAAGTGAGTGCTCTCCCTCAGACAAAACTGAAGCATATTGCGGTCTGAAGAAGTCAACCCACTGGTTATTTGCCACATTATTTTGGGGTGATGGCGCAACCCCACCTCTGTCCCACTTAACTATAGCCCAAAACTGTTTCTGATCCTTGGCCAAGCAAGCAGATTTCAGGTCTTGCCAGTGCTCCTCGTCCCATTCCTTCTTAGCCACTAACTGTACTTGTCTATATGACTTCCTAGCGGATCTCACATCTTCGATGTTTCTTGATCTGAGAGCTACACTTAATCTCTGGCGAGCTGCTCTACAAGTTTTGTTAAACCATCCCACCTCAAATGGTTTGCCCTTGTTAAGTTTCCCTCCCTAGAGGGCTTCATAAAAAACCCTTGGAGATTTGAGAAAAGGATAGTATGGGCCTCAAGCATAGATGAAGAAAAGTTATTATCAGACGATCGGGCTTTTAAATTAGCCACTTCGTCAATTACCAATTTTTTATGGTCCTCTAATTTCTCCGGCTTTTCTATAAATCTGCCCCATTTAACAAGCCTCATGTTGTTTGATACAACAATATCTAGGCTAGTTTTTGCCCCACCAATTTTGGGTTCAATAAGCCCGTTAGGAGCTTGTAGTTCCAAGCACAGGGCATTATGATCGCTTTCTTCCCGTGCAATTATGGTCATATCATTCAATCTATACCAAATCCTAATGTCCACCAGGAAGTAATCTATACGGCTAGTGGACCTACCATTGTCAAATGTACTAGCACCCTGGCGATCTGACCTAGTACGCCCATTAGCAGCTCTGAGCCCTCTCTCTAAACAGAGTGCTTTAAGTTGAATGGCCGCAGCGGTCCATCTCTTAACTGGAGGAAGATCCAGCTGAGGAACGCCCCATCTACTGTCCTCCTCTTCAGCAAGGAACTGGTCCTCAGGGCCAAGGGGCTCGAACGTCGTATTAAAATCACCACCCACTACAATAAGCTTCTCCAATGGTAGTGTAGAAAGATGATGATCTAGGGCAGATGTCACGTTGGATGAGGTACCTCCGACCATCCCTCTAGCATAAATGTTGGATTTAACCATTCCCTGGTCATTAGGCCAAGTGATGTTTAATGACAAAATGTCGTTAGATTGAAGGCTATATTGATTAATTTTGCAACATAGGGATTGGCGGATCCAAATTATTAGGCCACCAGATGGTCGGCCTTTAGTTTTTTTGGTGGCAGGTATATAGAAATTAAGGAATCCCAAACGATAAACCGGAGCCAAGGACCACGACTCTTGAAATAGGATTATGTCGAACTGGTCAACAAAACTGTACCATTCAATTAAATGTAGCTTATTGCCTATTCCTGCAAGATTCCAGGATAAGAGGGTCAGGCGTGACTCGATTTCAAGAGAACGAGAAAACTCATTTATTGTTAATGGGCTTTGGAGCTCACCGTCAATCCTATTCATGTGTTCAACGTTAATACAAGGGATACCTGATGATTCATTTATTAATACTTTTGATCCTATGTTTCCATGTCCTGGGTGGCTGGGGTATATTAACCTGCGCGGTTCTATTGCGTCTGACTGGGTTTTACTGAAATTACATGTTACGCTATTTTCTTGACAGCTGGCGGGAGCTATGAGAGTGGACAAGTTATCAAACAATACCAAGGTTTTGTTCTCTAGTCTATCCTCCCCGTCAAGTCAATCAAAATCATTTAAATCTGACAAGACCCCATACCTATTTTCTAAGCTGATGTTCCACTTCCTAGTAGAGTCACTCCTACCCCCTATGCTAGGCATTGGGATCCACCCTGGCCTCAATGTCGCTCGATGAGCTACCCAGTTCCTCCCACAATAAAAATATTTTAGTGTTAGAGGAATGATAGCACCATGTCTTCGTTGAGGGGGAAATATATTGTTCAAAACATTGGGAAGAACTTCTGGGTTAGAAAAGTTAACAACCACACAGTCTCCTGCGTATTTTTTGGGATTATACCCTAGCCATGAGACTCTTCTTGCCATGATGATTTCCCCAGCTAATTGCTGCACTCCCCCGGGGGACATCCTCATGTTGTTTACCATCCAGTGCAAAGATTTGCTAATGAGAGAAGATGTAGTTTCTATTTTATCTGACGGCAAAGTAGGTACATTAGCAAGGACCAATGTAAGGGGGTCGGCCTCAACAATACATTGGAATTGGTCATTCACTGGACGATGGGCAATGTGGTTAGGTGGAGGATCGGGTTTGGATACCTTCTGGGAATTCTTATCATTTCTAGATTGCAAAGGTGAGGGATTCACTATCTCTTTTTGCGTAGCCCTTCCTTCGCCTCCAACGGGCAGAACATTTAGAGAAGATCTACTTGATACCGGGGACATAACTCTGGTCACTTCTTCCACTGGTCTATTTATTAGAGCACTCAATCTAGCTACCTCTGCCATTAGTTTATCGATTTTGGCTACCAAGGGAGTGATAATACTCTCAATTTTGGTGTCAATCATATTTACTATTTTTGTAGGTAGTTCATTCTCAGAGTTTTTAACTACATGTAGCTCTAGCGCCTCTGCCTTTTTCGTGTTTTTAATTACGGATGTAGCCTTTTTCTTCCCTGGGCGAGTCCCGTTGTTTTTAATCTGGGATTTCCTACAAGCTCTGACTGCCCTAACTCTAGGGGAAGGAGCGGGGGACTTAGATGCGACCAGATCAACATCCATAGCCAAGTCTAAATCAGTAGTAGATTGCGAATTGGCAATTGGGTGCACACTTAGTTCAAGGATGTCACTGTCTAAGGCCTCTGTGTCAGTTGGAGTGCTACTATTGACCAGTGAGGGAGAAGCCAGCAGCGAATCAGACAGGGGAATCGGTAAGGGAAGATTAGTAGAACAAGTTGACCCCAATGACACCCTCCTGTCGTTATTGATCTTACTAACAATCTGTATCAGATAGTTGTCCATGGTGTTCGAAATTGAGGACATTTTTGGTTTTGACATGCTACCACAGAACTATAACAATATCTAATGACAGCACATTATTATAATGGTGAAAACTGTAAGCAATATCAGTCAACAGTAGTGCCTTTCGGACTTAGTATCGATGAAAGAATCACTCTACCACAAACAAAAGTGAAGTGGCCCGTCCCGTCCTCTGTCGTCCTCGGACGGCCTCAGACGGCCCGCCCTTTGCCCGGGCTTAGCCCGGCGGCGCCCGCGCGCGTCCCGCGCTGCGGGATGAAAAGTCTGGTTTAAAAGAATGCATGGGCCAATAGCGGGAGGTCAGGCGCAACACACCTGAGTGACTGCACACGCTCCTGGGAGATGTAGTCCAGGTAAGCTCCCCTCCGCGGTCTCACCGGCAGCCCAGCAGCAGAAGCAGCCTCTCCAAAGACAGCGCAGAGTAAGTTCCAGCAGATTTGCCCAGAGACACGAAGTGGGACCCGCGACAGCGGGTTCCGCGAGGTATTTAAGTGATTGAGGGCGGGAGGTCAGGCGCAACACACCTGAGTGACCGCACACGCTCCTGGGAGATGTAGTCCAGGTAAGCTCCCCTCCGCGGTCTCACCGGCAGCCCAGCAGCAGAAGCAGCCTCTCCAAAGACAGCGCAGAGTAAGTTCCAGCAGATTTGCCCAGAGACACGAAGCGGGACCCGCAACAGCGGGTTCCGCGAGGTATTTAAGTGATTGAGGGCGGGAGGTCAGGCGCAACACACCTGAGTGACCGCCCACGCTCCTGGGAGATGTAGTCCAGGTAAGCTCCCCTCCGCTGTCTCACCGGCAGCCCAGCAGCAGAAGCAGCCTCTCCAAAGACAGCGCAGAGTAAGTTCAAGCAGATTTGCCCAGAGACACGAAGTGTGTTTACATTAGTGTATATATATATGTATTCATATATATTTGCAGCCCTGAAGAAGCCCGTAGTTATGGGCGAAACTTGTTGGCTGCACCTGTTGCTTGAATAAAAAGAATTTTGAATGTGAAAGAAAATAAAGGATTTGCAGTTTGTACTGGAGACTGTGGACTGAAACTATTGGATGTCAAGTTGTTCGTTGTTTGTGATAGTGTTGCCTCTCATTTTATTGTTAGAAATAAGAATATCTGGTAGTACCGCCTGCAGTAAATATTGTACTCTGGATTGTCAGTTTTTACCAGGTTCATGATTACTACAAGTAATGAAATAAGAAAATATTACTTCACATTTAATCATCAATCGCAAAATAAAAATTGCATATCACAAATCAGTTAATATTATGTTTCCCAATTTTTATCTTCTCCCCTTTATTCAAACGTAGCTACTTATCGGGATCATGTTAATTCAGAATCATGCAGATGATCCAAATATTTACATGGATCAAAATGCCCTCGACCTTTCAGAGCGATCCATTTTTGCTAAAACCAATATGTGACATGAGGCGTACCTATATAAAATAATTGTGATACATATATACACCTGTACTTAAACATGTGTATCGTGCTTGCCTGAGCACCTAGCACAGTGTTTTCGCCTCACTGAACCCTTCTTGATGACTGTTGTTATTTGTTTTGCAACTGATATTACATCTGAAGTAATATTTTCTTATTTATGAGGTAAGCTTCATTTACATAGGGACCATTGTCACTTGTACTCAAGTGGCACCCCATGTCCCTAGTGGTCGCAGTTTTTCTCTTGTGGTTTAGAACACAAGTAATTAAAGGCAGTTCGTAATGAGGCACCATATGGAGGATAACATACAATCTCGGATATTGCTGTATGTTTTTTAAGCACTATGTCTGTGTGTTTTACAGCTGTACATCCCTAAGGGGAAAAGCTGAGCCAGACTGTGATTTGGTGTAATTTACCATGTAGTAATAAAGTTTCACTTTAAACTGGTAATGACTGTAGATGGAACAAGACTTTCCTTCTTGGCGATTAGTTCTAACTGAGCCCCCTTGGCAATGTTTCCCAATGTTTATTTTGTGGTCTTAAGGTGTTACACGAGGTACTCTTGATAAGAGATTGGTAAGTGCGCAGTTTTTGCACTTCTCTTGTGATTTCCATTCAGCAATCTCTGCTTTTTTTGGTCATAAAAAGAATACAAAGTAGTCATGTAATTAAAACACTGTCCAGTGTTGCGGGGGGTTGCTCTTCCCCGCATTGCTTTAAAAATACCCAATTCCGTGCGGCTGCTTTCCAACTCCTGCAACAAGTTCAAGGTAGGCCTCTGGACTTCCCTGTGAACCACAGCTATACTTATATTACCTATATGTACCTGGGAATCTCTTCAGATAACTGCTGGTCCCAAAACTTAAATTTTAACAGATCTACTGATAATGTAAACAGCACAATAACTTTCAACAGATACTGAGTACAAAATGTAAGCATGGAAAAGTGGAGTTACGACCAAGACCGTTGTATTAAACAATGGGGAAAATAAAAGAGTAATGACCGCCGTGAAAGAACTGAGTGTGCCTTCCTACAATAAGGCAGGGTCCTTTTGCCAATTTTTTCTTAGAGAAAATCACATAGAAATCATTTGGCAGACCAAGTTTTGAACTCGCCCAAAGATAAAAAGCAGGATTTTAATTTATTAAAGTCCTATCTATTCTTGAAATATCTGATATAATGGAAACATTTGGCAGCTCCCCAGCTTATAAAATAAAGTGAACTAAGTCGTCTTAATGCTCATTTCGAGCATAGTTACAAAAAGTGACTGCCTCATTTGTATTCAACTGGGAAGCAAAACATCTAAAATACCCAGAAATTTCCGCCACACATAATGTAAAACCCTTTTCACCACTAGTCTAAAAATGTATCAGACTATTTAACATGACCTTGAACGTTGATATAGTCTGGTATAGGACATATACACTAAAGATGAACACTCTGCCCAAAATAATATATATCTTTAAAATTGTATCTCTCCTGTGTAAGCAAATCACATTTTCATTTATTTATTCATTTATGTGTGCATTTATTTATTTTATTTATTGCAGAGCCTTCATCTAAAGTACAGTACAAATTTAAACCGAACAAATATAAGAATATGACAAAAGGCCACAATCAGAGTCTGAGAGAAATAAACCAGTAGATCTTGCTTTAATAAGGTTTTACATGATGAGAGGGTAGGCATATTTTAATGTTAGAGGAACTTGGCTTTACATCATGTGAGATAGTAACTTACATGAACAACACCAAGTAAGTGCACAGAGGACCGGATGATGATAGCAGACATGCAGAGGTAAAGCGAAGATGGCAGCTGTCAATGCAAGGTGTAATCAAGACGGATTGGTAAGGAGTATCTTGTTAGTGAAAATATTTAATAACAAAAGACCAGAATAAAAATGTACAGTACAAGTAATAAGACAACCGGTTCATTCGAATACTGTGGTGAAGAGGCTAGCGCTCCCAGACCCCTCTCCCCGCACCTGAAATTTGCAACCCCGTCAATAAAACTGACCTGCCGCCTCCCAGATGTGACATGATTTGGAGAATTTCGGGGATGCCCCTGTCCTGGCTGCGACATTGCTGCGGGTTGGTGTGGCGTCCTCTCTAATTTTCGCGTCTGTATTGTGCTGTTGCAATGGCTGAGGGAGGCCTGTGGATTGAGGGTGGAGTTGTGCAGGCTTTGCTCCCGGCTGCCTCCAGAATCTGTTAGAGAGAAACCTCGGCGCCTGGCCGACACCTCTGGAGCCGCAAGAGTGGCTCAACACAACAACGAGGCGGCAAGAGTGGCAGCACTGGAGAAACAACAGGGGAGAAATGAGAGGGTGCGCTTGGAGAGAATGCTAGTAAGCGCATTATACCCCCTTTGTTTCACCTGGTAAAGGAAAAAAAACAACACCACAACCCTCGACATACTCCTCCTGATAATGATGTGGTCGGACAGGCAGGAGAGATTGGCAAACCCCTGAATCCCTCTGTCAGCCAGGGACATGCTGAGGGGGGCATGGTTCACCAGGGTATGAGCTCGCCCGGTAAACATAAGAGCCCGAGTAAAATAGGGGGTGACAGTGTCTTTAATGCTGAGGCTGGGCTGACGTGGAGGTCACCTCACTGCTACCCCTGTCATGGTGGATTCCCCTAAAGACTACACAGGTCTCAATAACATTAGTAAATGGGACTGGAATCAAGAGATCAAAAGAGCACATCGATTCCCGTTTACGCAACGTACGAGACCCAGAGCAATCCTAATTTCAATCAATAATTTTTTGGCTCACCAAGCAGTGTACGAATCTGCACGCCCAGACAGAAAGAGGGTTGGAAAGGGGTCAGAATTTGTTTGTCAGACCAGATTTCTACCACCAGGTGTTGGAAAAACAATGGCAGTTGTGACAACTCAAGACAAAGGGTCCCAAGCCTTCTTGCTCAATCCAGCCAAACTGAAGGTCTTACATTGTGAGCATGCCTGGTTTTTCACCTCAGAATTGCATTCCAAAGAGTATTTGCAATCTATTTCGATAGGTTTTCAGGCTCTAGGCAGTCTCTCTGTATTATATTTCTCATTCTCTCTTTTTCTTCTTCTCTAATTCAGGTGTTGGGGTCTGCTGTCTTAGATTATATATATGAATGTGTGTGAGGGGGGATATTGCGGGTAGTGGGAGCTTTTCATCTTCAGAACCATTAGTCCTAAAGCCTTATTACAGGGTGAGGAGAGGGAGTGGGGTGCCGTTGGAAGCCCTGTGAAGGGGAGATCGAGAGCAGGGGTGGGCAGGGGATACAAGGGGGGTGGAGGAGCACGGGGAGGCTGGCGGGAGAGGTGGGGGTCGAGAGAGGGGGAAAAACAAAAGCAATCCATAACATGTAGAAGATAGAAGAACACAGGCTGGTGGAGCTATTTAGCAGGGTCAGTAATTGGATGGAGTTGGCAGCATACGCTGGGGGATAGGATGATTCCTTCAGGATTGCGCTTCTGCTCTTTTAATGTTTGTGGGCTAAATAATAATGGGAAGAGGCAACGGGTGGCAGCTGAATTACGTGAAATGCAACCTGACCTGGTTTGCCAACAGGAAACCCACATCCCGTGGTGCAAACTGAAGCTTTTAGCTGAAGTAGGCTATTCAGTGTTGATATGTACACAACAGTCTACGACGAACTGGGGGTAGCTGTCTTAGCTAAACATTGGATCCAGGGCTCGGGTAGAACACTGGTTGATAAGCAAGGCCAGTGGGTTATCATTGAATGCATAATGGGGGCAGTTAAGTGTGCCTTGTGTTCAGTTTATGGGTCTAATTTGGATGAGGTATCCATACTGGAGGGGCTTAATTTAGAATCAGCATCATGGTCCACCCCTTTGATCTTATGTGGTGATTTTAATATACACTTGTGTTGTCAGGATCTACAGTCGGGTATGAAGAACTATAGGGGCAGGAAACCCATAGTTTCTAAGACACTACAGAACCTTCTGGTTGATAATGGCTTGACCAACGCATGGGCTGCATTACAGGATCGTGACCCTGGATTTACGTTTTATTCCCACCCACATAATAAGTTAGTGAGGTTAGACTATTTTTGATCTCAACAGCACTACTAGCTGGGGCTTAAATTCAGGTCTTTCCTAGGATTACCGTGGATCATGGCCCACTGGTGATTGATATTCCAGCAATTAGCACACTTTCTCTTTCAAGATCTTTTTCGTTTGACAGGAAGCTCTTGCTGGGCGCAGCATTCGTCAACCATTTGAATAATTGGATTAGGCTATTTTTAGAAATCAACAGTAAATCGACTTCATGTGGTTATGTATGGGATGCCTTAAAGACTGGGATTAGGGGGAGGTCTTCAGCATTGGATTACTTAAACAGAGGCAACTGAAATTGGTGGTCCAAGATTTATTTGCAAAGCTCAAAGTAGCTGAAGAAAACCTTATGCGGGGAATACAAGCAGGTGTCGTAACCGCCTCGTCGCAAACCGAGGTTGCCCGATGTAAGGTTGAAGTAAACTTACATTGGAGCAAGGAAATTGCCCTTAAAAATAAGCTTAAAAGGAAGAGTATCAGCATGGGGAGGCTACTGGGCGGTGCCTCGCGCAAAGGCTTCGCTCCAAGGAAGCGGCGTAGAGAATCAATACAATGAAAGATGCACAGGGTTAGTTAGTTGATATTCCGTTCAAGATCTTAAGTGTTTTTCATACCTTCTTTGAGGGATAGTATACAGAAAATAACCCCGTTGGGCAGACAGGCGAGACCATGCTGCAGAATCTAAGTAGCGAACTGTTGAGCCAGGATGATGCAGCTATCCTGGACGATCCTATCAGATTGGGCCTGATAAATTACCATTGCAGGTTTCCAAAACTTTTTTTCAAGAATTAAAAGAAGATAATTGGCCACCTTCCAAGACGCACAAGTAGGGACTGCACCGCCATCTTGGGATGAGACAAATATTATTGTTTAAAAAAAAAAAAGGATACGTTGTTGGATCTCCTAAGGTCCTATCGACGCATATCCCTGCTGAACTGTGACGGGAAAATCTACGCCAAAATTTGGCATCCCATTTGGCTAAAGTTATCACCTCATTAGTATCGATACGACAACATGGGTTCATACCCACTAGGGGCACGGTCAACCGTGGTGACCCTGTGTGAAGCAGCTAATGCTCAAGGTACCACTCTCGGCCTGGTAGCACTCGTCCCCAAAAAAGCATAAGACTGCGTTTCCTGGGACTTTTTATGAGCCGTTCTGTGACGCTTGGCATTTGGTCCCGGTTTTATGAATTCTATTCAGGCTATGTATATGGCCCCCATTGCTAGAATCTGTATAATGGGCCTAAAGTCTGAACCGGTATCTATTTCTAGAGGTACGAGGCAGGGTTGTCCATGCTCCCCATTGTTGTTTGCATTATACATTAACCCTCTTTTAACCATGTTGGAGGGGAGCCCTATGATTTAACCTGTAGGTTGTAGACAAGAACAATTCTGAGTATTTGCCTACGTGGATTACATAGCTGTTGTAACATCTGAGTCTGCTTTAGCCATGCCGGAGATAGAGCAACTGGTGTACAGGTGTGGCTCAGTGTTTGGCTACAAACCTAATGCATCTAAAACACAGATTATCTGTACAAATCAAGCCTGTAGCTGTGATGCCAGGGTGACCAAAGAGTTGACATATCTGGGTATTAGAATCAGGTCATGTCTAAAGGAATTGGCTGAGGTTAACTGGGGCTTTATTCTCACTAGTGTCAAACAACAATTAGAGAAATTTGAGTGTCTGCACTTGTCGTTGGTGAAAAGGTGCAATGTCCTTAAAATGATCATCTTACCTAAAGTATTATATTATTTTAGATCAGTCCCACTGGAGCTTACTCAGGGACAGTTACAGCAGCTCCAATCATTATGCGCTAGATTTTTATGGTCACAAGGGAAACCACGTAGAGCAATGCTTTTTATGATGCCATCACAGGAGAAAGGAGGCTGGGCAGTCCCCAATTTTACATTGTATTACTTTGCCTGCATACTGCAAAATATGTGGATTTTGTTAACAGGAAAGGAGGTCGGAAATACTGCTGAGACCCCATCCATCTATCAGATGCTGCTGGGTGTGGAAGCCAAGAATTGTTTATTTTAGATGCAGGAACCTAGCTATTATAAAAAGACCCATTTAAAGATTTTAGTAAATGCTTTTAAGGTTTGAAAGGCCATACGGAGAGTTTTCCAGATTGAGGGGGTCTCTCATTACACACCTACAGCAGCATCAACTTTATTTCCTGATATCTTCTGGGATAGGATAGTAGATAGATGGAGAGGTGAAGGGATCTCACAAATAGGTGATTTTTATAATGAAGGGGTCTTTTTTCCTTTGCAATATTGGCTGATAAATACCACCTGCCTAAAACTGAATTTTTTAAGCTTTTACAAATTTGTGATTTTCTATGTAAAAGGCATAGGGTGATAGAGCCGGAGCCTTTGGTTGAGGCCATCAGACGTATGGCTTTGATTGGTGCTTTATATAACTGTTTGCCGGAAAAAAAGAGGGATGATTTAGAGGCGCAAAACCTTAAATTGTATAATCGATTGGGGTGTCAAGGTTTCTGTGTGGAGAAATCGATTAACACGGCTGGGAGGAGGATTTTGATGTCTGCTAATTTAAAGGCACAGCACTTTAAGACTTTGTTTAACCTTTATCATACTCCTTCCTTAATGCTTAAATGGGGCGGGGCAAGTTATGGGAAGTGTTTCCGCTGTGGAGCAGAGCTGGCAGATATCTTACATATCTTTTTTACATGTGGGCATCTGACTCAGCTTGTGGGGCATATTGAAAAGGTTCTCTTGGAGATTACAGGGATTGGAATAGGCATAATGTCGTCCATAATACTGTTAAGCATTGGGGACGGCTTGACTGAGGGGCAGTCGGCCCATAAGTTTAGCTATTTGAGCTTTTTAGCCACAGCTGTGGCCCAGCTATGTATAGTCTCTATGAGGCTACAGAAGGAAGTCCCCACTTACGAGATGTGGAGAGATCGATTTTATGCTATTTTTAACCTTGAATATAGTCTCTACGCTCTCAAAGGGTCACATAGACGGATAATGGGCTCACAGATTTGGGGCCCAATGACAGAATACATAAAAGATTAAAATACCTCTTCTGCACTTGCCTCACCTTATGTATTTTACCCTGCTTTTACTTTGCGGATCAATTGCTTTTTTTTACTATCTTTATGTACCTTGATATATGTCTTTAATGAATTTATTCTGTATTTATTCATGTTATGGATTGAAATAAAAAATAAAAAATTAAAAACAAGTAATAAGATAACCAATGTAGTTGTCGCAAGTAGGAAAAGGGTGACGAGCAGGGTTGAAAAATAATAGACACATGAGCTCTGTTGAGACTGAAAAGGAATAGTTAAAAGTTGAGAAATTCCCACATGGTGAAAAATGAATGCATTAGTAAAAGTAAGCCAGTTCCAGGTTTTGAGGAAGCAATTTATCAGGGTAAATGATAAGCAGTTTGATCATTTTAGTTATTAAAAGGCTGATAACAACAGATTTGGAAAAAAGCAAAGATGGAAAGGAAGCAGGGCACAGAGTTGGACAGGAACAGTGAATTGGAAGAAACATCATCTTGGCCTTGGTAAAACAGAGTGCTAGAAAATGGAAGATCATCCAAACGTTAGTTGCTGACAAACACACCGTTCTGCATTCCTGAATAAAAAGGACACAGAAAACAGATGAAGAAAAAAGAGTTGAGACTCATCCAAATATAATGAGAATCCAAATCAAATGAAGAAATAATAGCAATCAAATGAATAGTGTTCAGAGGGAAAGAAACCTTCTGAGTAATGTTCCTTGGGGATTGTTAGACTTAAGTAGAATGGATGATAAAACAGAAACTTATTAGGAAATGGATTATGAGTACTCAGGGGGTTAGGAAGAAAGCCAGGAAAGAGTTAAGCTTCTTATATCCAGAAATACCAATAAAAACACAAAGATACAATGATATGCCATGTCAAAAGTAGCAGAGAAACCAAGAAAATTAAGCTAGAGTATTGTGTGTAATGAACAGACTGACAACAAAAATTAGAAACATAAAGAAAAGCCAGTTATTTGGAGTGTTGGGGTCAAAACTGGTAGAGGGAATATTGTGTACAAGAAGGAAGGCTGAGAATTGGGAGGGATTCAGATGTTCAAGAATTTTGAGAAAAAGGACTGAGAACAGACTAGTGATTATGGTCCAGTGCTGGTTTCGTTAGAATACAAAGAATAGTAGCCATCTTAAAAGAAGAAGAGAACATTCAAGATGTTGGACTGGTCCCTTTTTGCAGGGTCATCCCTAAACCTTTTGCTTGTTTGCTAACCTTTTTTCTGACATGGTGTTGGTGGTTTTAGGACTTTGGGCACTTTAGCACTGCTGTCCAGTGTAAAGTGCGTGTGCTCTCTGTGATAAATATGGTAAGATTGGTCTACACCTGTTTGGCCTATTTAATTTACCTGTCAGTCCCTTGTGGTATCTCATGTACCCAGGGCTGGTAAATTAAATACTACTGGTGGGCTTGCAGCTCTGAATGCACCACCCACCAAAGTGGCGTGGTACCTAAAGTGTGTGCCATGTCCGTGACCCCCCTTTCACTACATGACAGTCACCCCTAAGGTAGGCCCTAGCTAGCCCTATGGGCAGGGTGGAGTGGTGCACCACCCATATCTGTAGAGAGAGTTGTTTACAATAAGTCTTATAGTCTTTTTTTAAATTGTCTTAAACAATCCTTTATTTCAAAAATCCAAATACAGGAAATAGTCAGCCAAAGCGTTTCGTTCAAAACAATGAACTTCTTCAGGGCATAAGTATATGTGGCGTCTGAGTAGGAGCAAGCGTGTACAGAGCGGCTGCGAGGGCCTCCTTGATAAGGGCTGGCGTACACAATATCTGGTGAGCAAGTGAAGACAGCCGTCAGCTCTATCGAGTCGTGTGGCCCACGAGCCGCCGAGAGAAAGTGCCAACCCGACCCGGATGCCAGGCAGAGTCCGCCTGAATGTGGGCGAGACCTGCCACGTGGTGCCGTGGGAAGCCTAGGAAGTGTCCCGGTGACGCAAGAAGAGGCAGCATTGTGACCGGGAAGCCGGCAAGTCTGCGCAGGACTCTCGTGAGCTGTGAGAGCCCCGCCCACTGCCCAGAAGGAGCACAGCGGAGTTGCCTTCAGCGCAGGGAGGGCAAGAGAGGTTTCAGTCGGGCAGGGACTGCCAAGGCACATTGTCAGTGCCTTCCCTGCCCGAGGAGAGGACTGGAGGAGTCCCCAGACAGCCCCGGTGAGTGGGGCTGTGCTTTGGTTTTGTTTGTGGTGCGAGAGCACCAGGAGGAGTCCCCGAGGGGGGCTCCCAAGGCACAGTAGTGCCAGTGCTTGGTGGTGTTCAGAGCTGCCCCACAGGAGAGAGGGCAGCTGCATCGAAGGGTGCAATCTTGTGGGCAAAGTCCCTGAGTGGGGCTCTCCCAGTCCCCTGGTGCCAGTGCTGATTTGCTTTTGGGGCGCTATTGGTTCCCTGAGTGGGGCTGGAGAGGCACAGTGGTGCCAGGCCTCATGATCACAGCTGCACCACAGGAGAGCAGGCAGCTGCACCCCGGGGGCATTTTTGTTTTCTTGATGAGGAGGAGGCTGAGATACACTCCCGTGCCCCATTCCATTTTGCCATTGCTTTAGCCGCAGTAGCAGCTACGCCCTGACTTTTTGGACATAGGGCATTTGAGCCCCAGTGTAAGGCCAGTAGGCCTGGGGTCAGGTGTGGTACCTATGTGTACCAGAAGGGCGCAAGGCCCTTCTCAGTGTTACTATGGTGCACTGCTGTTTTGTTGCATTATGTGGTAATGCTAATGTGATAATGCTCAGGTAATTATGGTACTAGTAGTTACTGGTTGTGTTTTAGATTTACTTACCTGATCTAATGGTTCTGACAGTGGCCCGATTGGCCCTGTCCTGTATATAATCCCCTGTGAATATTGCCAGTACCATTTGGCACAGTGTAAATGTGTGATTATATTTCTAATGTGTTTTAATACAAAGGCTATTTTTTATATAACCTTGTGTGGGGTTTCTTTTGTAGTGTGCCTAGTGTGTTGCTGCTGTGTGTGTGTTGCGCAAACGCTTTAAACATTGCCTCTGGGATAAGCCTGGCTGCTCGTGCCAAGCTACCAAGGGGGTGAACAGTGGTTATCATCAGTGTGTAACTACCTTGCCCTGACTAGAGTGGTGGTTTCTGCCTGGCTTTGGGACAAGCCTTAGCCAACCAGAAATCCCATTTCTAACACAAGAAGACAAGAAAGGACTTTAACAGAGATACAAAAAATGTCACCAGCAAGGAAAAGAAAGGCATGGCCAGCAAAGAGGGAAAGAGGATCTACTGGCATTGCTTTGGATTGGGCAGCGTGAAGGAAGGAGAGCTCCTCTGAAACAGAGATGAGCGAGAAGGAATACGGCATGGAGATCAGGGCATCAAAGTTTGATATGAAGTCAAATCCTACATCCTAGAAGTCAGAAGAAGAGGAGAAGGAATAAAGTAATTGGAAAAGTGTTCTACACAATAAGGAGAAAGCAGAGAGAGGTGAGAGTAATAGGTTAAAAGTAGAAAACTAGAGCCATCAATTTGCTCATGGATGAGTTTCTGAAAAATAACTTGTTTGGTAGATTCAACCAACAAAGCATACAGCTCACTGAAAGTGATAAAAGAGGTTAGTGAATCGATAGTAGTGCCATACGTACTCAAAAATAGAGGGTGAAAGTGGAGGGAACAGAAAGCTCTTCTGATTAGTCCTGAATGCCTTAAGAGGAACAAAAGATTTTCGTAAAATGAAGGGTGAGAGTGACAGAGAAGAGGGGGCTTAAGGTTAACTTCTTCCTCCTTCAAACTATGTACAGAAGTAAGAAAAAGATGTTCTTTAGCCCTATTATTATTTACTTTAACTATCTTATCCAATTAAGACAAAACACAAATCTTCAAGGTTTTAAGTATGGTGATTGGCAGTTAAATTTTCAGCTCACACAGATGACATTTTGTTATTTGTATCTAACTCAGAACAATGTATTCCAGCTTTTATGAATGAGGGGGCAACATTTTCTTAAATATCAGGTTATAAATTGAATACTGATAAATATGTAATTCTTCCAATAAACAAAGTTTGTCTCAGAGAAATGCTTACTATAACTATTTTTTATTGGAACACAGTGAAGATAAAATACTTAGGATTGTGGTTTGTTAATTCTATAAAAGAAACAAATAAACACAATTTTAAAGCACACTTAATAAAATTTTAAAGCTATTGGGCCCTACTACGAGTAAGGTAGTCCACCGTACTTCTGGTGGCAGTACAACCACCGCCACATTGCAGGCCCACCTGCAAAAATCTGACCGTAGCGGTTGGACTGCAACAGGAATGCTGCGACTGCCGGATATCCAGGATCCCACAGAGTTTGTGCAGGGGTCAGAGTCAAGAATATGTTGGCAGTGCCTCAGCAGCACCACTGTGCATATTCCAAGCTGCCTCTTCACTGCCCCTTTCTTAAGATTTGGAGTTCAGGATCTTTGAACTCAGAATTTAATAACCCACCTTTTAGTAAAGGTGGTTTTCAAATTGTTTGAAAATGCCACTTTTATAAAGTGAGCATTTTCTTGTTTAACCATCCTGTGTGCCTCTGCCTGTTTGTGCATTTTGTGTATTCATCATCTAGTTTTGGAGTGACAGGATATGGGTATGTGCATTTACTGTAGACAGTCACAAATGGGGTTGCGGTGCACCCTGCCTTTTCTGGGTGCCTCATAGGGAAACTGAATAGACTTTTCTCATTTAGAGTGGTAGGAGGAGTTTACACTAGCACCTGAATAGGCTGTGTCTGCTCTGCACACTGCTGTCTCCACCTCCTTTATTGAACCTGGACCAGGGAAGACAGAACCTGGATTGTACTGAGCTCAGAGACTCTTCAAACAAAGACTACAAAGAGAAAATGGGGTAAAAGTCGTGGACCTCAAACCCCATAACTTTAGATCACTTCTGGAAACAAGAGGACCCTGCCAAGAAGAATAGCGAAGAGCGCCAGGAGGAATACTGCCACTTTACTGTGTTGTTGCTTTGTTTGGTTGGTCTTCAGTTGCTGCTTCTGTCTATAGGCAGAGAAAAGGACTGAAACCTTTGCCCTGCTGTGGTATTCTGCTTGAGAAGATCTCCTAGGGCTTGTTGAAGAACTTGTCTCCTGTTCTGATGTCTCAGGGACACAAACACATACTCTGCAACATCCTTGAACTCCATTGCTAGAAGTTCTGATCTGCCTTGTGGTGCCAACTCAAGGTCTGGGCCATTGGAGGTTGTTCCTGCTGCAAATAACTGCAAAGAACTGAAGAAACCTGAAAAGTAACTCATTGCCCCTTCCAGCGTCTGTTTTCCCGACTCAGCCCTGCTGTGCGGGAAGAATCTCCATGCACCACTGCCTTGCAGCCGAGGAATCAATCCAGTGCATGTCAGAGGCTGGAAAAGCCACTGCACGCCGTGCCCAGTGCATAGACCTCCAAAGTCCAAGATCACCGCACCGACTCTGATGCAGGCCCTGCTGTGCAGCTGAAAGAATTGACGCATCGTGGGACCCCGGCTGAAGAAATCTACACTGTGCCTGCTTCACCACATCGACCTCCTGCACGTCGACTTCCATACATCACATCTGTGCGGCAAGTGTTCCGACGCAGCACCCGCAGACAGGAACTGCCTGGATTTCGATGCATCACTTCCCCATACAGTCTGGATTCTACACAACACTTCTCCTGCGTGGCAATAGAACTGATGCATCGCCTTCTCAAGGGCTCAGGAACTGACACCTCACTGTGTTTTCTGATGCCTTTCAACCCTGCAGCTGTTTTGCCTTGTGGATTTTGAAGCATTTGAGGTACTTGTAAAGAAATCACGTATCTATAGAGTTCTATGGACAGAATTGTTTGAAACCCTTTAAAAGTCATATTTTGAATTGAGCATATTGGGTTTTTATCATTTTGGTATTGTTTGGTTTAGATAACCATACTTTATTATTCTAACCTGGTGTGGTGTCCATTTGTAATGATTTATTGTTACTGTGTGTCTGGGTACAAATACTTTACACATTGCCTTTGGGACAAGCCTGTCTGCTCGTTCCAAGCTACTAAGGGGCTAAGCAGGGGTTATCTAAGGTGTGTAACTCCCTTATCCTGACTAGAAGGAAGGAGCCCTACTTGGACAGGGCACCAGCCAATGCCAGCTAGAGACCCCCAATTCTAATACAGATGATGCTGCCTTAATGTCCCAAACACAGAATGGGCATCAGGTTTTGTTGAACTCTTCTTTTAATTTTTAGAATAGTTTGGCCCTGAACATGAATCTTGCCAAAATGTTGAGAGGCCTTGTGAGCCAGAAAAACAGAAAATGCATTGTTTTGCATTGCAGGCAACCCTCCTAGGAAGAACTCATGAATTCGCCTTTTTGGGGGTTACTTTTGACTCACGGTGGTCTTGGGCCCCATGCCTGAAATAGAGATGTCTTAAGTTTTGTAATTCAGTTGGTTTTCTTTTTAGTTTGGCTTCAAATATAGGTAGCCCACCCGAAGCAGCCCTTGTTGAGATTTATAATTGGAAATGTGTGTCATTTCTCACTTATGATTCAAGCGTGTTGGAGTATAAAGCTATCAACAGATTACAGGCAGAGGAAAACAGAGTTTGTAAACGTATCTTTGGTGTGCCCCCTGGGTCAACAATCAATGTCATCCATGAGGAACTGGCCATATTGTTTGTAGCTGACATCATTAAACTGGCCCCTTTGATGTTATGGTGTTCTATCTGGTGTAATCTGGAGACCTCACTGAATAGAGCATCATCTTGGATTGTCTGGCTTGTGATAATTGTCTTCGTATCCCCTGGCTTACTTATGTAAAGGATATGTGTAACACACTTGGTAGACCTAATATATTTTCCTCGCCTGGTGACATCACTGTGTGGGACAAGAGCTGTGTAAAATCTACTTTTAATGATCTCATGAAAAAGAGAAAGGGATGAGTTTCATTTGAGGACGCCCGCTGACAGAGATCTACTATTGGTACAAACTACCCTTGGTGTAGACCCTTATCTAGTTATGGTCTCGAAAGGAAGGGATGGGGTTTTCCTTACCAGGTTTAGGCTGGGTCAAATTAAATCTCACCTCTCCTACCTTTAGGCCAGTTTGACTGAAGGGACTTTTGGCCTGGCCCTGTGATGAGCACTTGCTGCAAACCTTGACCCATTTTGTGCTGTTCTGTAAGTTTTATAGCAGTGTTAGAAATGAGGGTCTCTAGTCGGCAGAGGTAGGTACCTTTGACCAAGTAGGGGCTCTTGCTTCTAGTCAGGGTAAGGGGGCTACACTCCTAAAATATCCTCTGCTCACCCCCTTGGTAGCTTGGCACGAGCAGGCAGGCGTAACTCAGAGGCAGTGTGTAAAGCATTTGTGAACACATACATTAATACAGTGAAAACACTACAAATGGACACCACACCAGTTTAGGAAAATAAGTAATCTTTATCTAGACTTAACACAAGACCAAACGACAAAAATCCACAATACAGTAATAAAAATATGACTTTCAGATGTTAGAAATAGCTTAGTTCAATGTAGATGGTAAATGCGACACTTTACTCTCAAAGTACCTTGGAATCGCGTAACGCATTATAAACAAAAGTGTCGCAGGGAAGGTGATGTGTCGGTTCCTTGCTTCGGGGGAGGTGATGCGTCGGTTCCTTACCGGAGAGGAGGTGATGTGTCGGTTTCTTACTGCGTTCTGCTTATGATGCGACAAGATGGCGCCTTGAGCGATGGATGATCCGGTGCAATGCAACAAAATGGCGTCTTTGATGCGATGTGACAACGTGGATGTGATGTGTGCATGCCCAACGGCCGTGCGGCAAAATCAATGGTTTCTTGAGCCGCGACAGGCCCTGCGACATGCTTTCTGGTGATGCAAAGGCAACCTCTGCAGCGGCGACACGCTTCGCAGGTGATGCAACACACTTCTTAGGTGATGCGGCGGCAAACAGCTGCGGCAGTGACATGCTTCTTCAGGGATGCAACGTTAACTTCTGCGGCGGTGACACGCTTCTTCCTTGTTGCGTCGAGCTTACAGCTCCCAGCGACACGCAGTCTCTAGAGGGCCCAAAACAACAGCAGGCCCCTCTCTGCAGATAGAATTCCCAGCAAGTTAATTCGGGGGGAGCTGGTGGTGAAGTCTGTGTGTCCCTGAGACTTCAGAACAAGAGGCAAGCTCGGATTCAAACCCTTGGAGATCTTCCTCAAGATGATAAAGTACACACAAAGTTCCTCTTCTCCTTTCCTTGGCAATAAGTAACCACTGCTGGCCAACCCCAAACAGCAAACAGCACAGGGGCAGTCTCCTCCTTCAGCTTTCTTGGTTTCTCTCCTTGGCAAAGGTTCGTCTTGATTCCCAGAAGTTCTGGGGTCTGGGTTGCAATATTTATACTACTAAATGCTTTGTTCGCTGAAGGCAGAGAGTGTCTGTACCTAGTCAAAACCAGTTCTGTCTTCCCTGGCGCAGCTTCCTGGCAGGAGGTGGAGACAGTATTGTTGAAAGCAGACCTGGCCCAGGTAGTTGAAAGGAAATCTCCTCCCCCTACTCTCTATTCAATGCAGGTTCTATTCAGCCCAGCCCTGACTCATCAGACTGCTGGAGCCAAAGCCCTCTCCAGCCCCCTGTCACTCACAAACCAGACATGGAATACACAAACCTAGCAGAGTGGATGGTTAGGCAAGAAAATACCTACTTTCTAAAAGTGGTATTTTCAAACACAGAATGTAAAAATCACCCACACTAAAAGATGTATTTTAACATTTTGAGTTCAGGCATACTAAACTCATTTTTCTACCTTGTTCCCTGGGTCAGTTAGGATTATAAGATTTTATAATCAAACTGCCCATTCTGGCCTAAGGGAACAGGTAGCCTTCCAATAGTGAAAAACGAAATTGGCTGTAATTCACTATCAGGACATGCCACACACATCAGAGCATGTCCTACCTTTTACATACAATGCACACTGTCCACAGGAGTACCTTGGGCCTACCTCAGGGGTCACTAACACGTAGAAAAGGGACGGTTTAGGGACTGGCAAGTGGGTGCACTTGCCAAGTCGACATGGCAGTCCCAGACTGCACACAGGCTCTGCAATGGCAGGCCTGAGCCACATTTTACAAGCTGCTTCTGTGGGTGGCACAACCAGTGCTACAAGCCCACCAGCAGCATTTGATTTACTGGCCCTGGGGACACAGGGTGCACTGTACTAGGGTCTGACAAGTATATCAAATAAGCCAGTAATGGAGTCACTGATCCATTACAACAATTTACAATAGGGAGCACTTGCACTTTGGCACTGAATAGCAGTGGCAAGTGCCCAAAGCATCTAGACCAGCACAGACATAGCAAAAACACAGGAGGCAACAGCAAAAAATGGAAGGGAGACCCACACCAATGGTGCCAGGTCTAACAGGCAGGTATACTAGAAAATGTTTAATTACAATTTGAGGGGTACTTTACATTTTCAAAATATCCCTTCTCTTTTGTATTTACAGTCACTTCCCACCCCTGAAGTTTGTTTTGGTGTGGCCACATGCATTACAACATAAGCATTCCTTATTGTTTTAATTGGCTGCCTTAGTTTTGCTAATGGCAATTGCAATGTGGTTATGTATGTTGATCACCTGCGAAGGGTTGCACTTGTTTACTACTATACTTTATATTTATTTATATTTTTCTGCCTGTTCTGTGGAGTTGTTGTATGAAAGTGCTTTTGATTCTGATTATATGTTATGTGGTTCTGACTGAACATGTTGCACTTTTTTGGCTTGTTTTTAAGGTTATTTTATTGATCTAACAATTTGATTAATATTAATGTATTTGCTGTATTTTAATTATGCCTTTCGTTTTTCTATGTGATTGTGATTTTATGTTTTTTATGAACTAAAATAAAGCTGATAAATGAACGAGGTAATGAATGAATAATTGAATGAATCAATGTTTTTTTTGTTTTTTTTATTAAGCTCGCCAATGCCTATTGGAGTCTTGGCATCGAAGCTTCCTTGGATGAACTATAACCTGTACCAAAAAACTATTTACTTAAAACCAACCAGGTCTTTAGCGCTTTCCTAAATTGCATATGATTAGTCTGACTTTTAATATACAAGGGAAGACTATTTCACAATTGTACTGTGTCAAAAGTAAAACTTCTACCTCTCCAAGATGCCTGTGCCACTTTAGGTATCAACAAATTTCTTCCAGTTGAGGAGCGTAATTTTTTACTGGGAACATACAACTAGAATCTAAGTTTAATGTATTCAGGTCGTCATTTATGAAGGGCATTATGAGCAATGTCAATTTGTAAAAGTGAGGATTAGAGAATGATTTAACCTTGGAATATCCTCTACCGTCCCTGCATGGAGCACAATACATAACAAGCTTAAAACAAATCCACACTGCCACATGGAAAACTGAGAAGAGACAATATCAAGCTAAGGGTAGGAGCATCAATGGTTTTTGGAGGGAGATGGCAAAATTGGGCAATGAACATATAGAAGACCTACTGTCAGAAATATTTTTAAAATCTTCTGAGGACATGCAATTGGAAATCCCAAAACTGAAGCTAAAGGTAATTTTCACACAAACAGCAGAGACATTGAGGTGGAAATAGGAGGAAAACTCAAAGAAATCATGGAAATCAGAGATAAGTCACAATGAGGAAGGGTTGACGAAAACTTCCCAGAGGTTCACATTTTTTAGAACTCTACATGAATGGCATTAGACTGCACTATCCTAACATATGCCCTACTTCTAAATATTAGAGTTGTGGACAGGAGGAAGGACATATTCTTCATATCCTGTGGTCTTTTATGGGTATTATGGGCTTCACAGTAACTTTAGATGAAGAAATCAAGAACACTTGTGGTTATGCCTTTTATTTTCTGCCATGAATGGTTATATTACAGGATTTGACATGGATATTGGGAATAATGACTCACGTGTGGAGGTGGTCTGCCACATCTTAGCGGTGGGTAAGGTATATATATTCTAAGGAAGTGGAACTCAATCCCATCCCGAAAGAGATGATTGGTTTAGTGAGATGATGGTCATGGTCAGTCATGAGTGGCTGATGTATTGGCTGAATGACCAAGGGGCCTGTTTACAAAAATGTAGGGGCATTCCCTAAACCGAGGGGGTAGGAATGGAAGGATGAGCTACTTAGTAACAAGGACAGGTTATCCGACAGTGTGTGCTACAAGAATCTAGCGCTATTTCACATTTGATTGATGATGAGGGGAGAGATAAGAGTCTAAAAGAAGAATGAAAACAAAGATGGAAGCAATGCTACTACTCAACAATGAACTCACAATGTGGACACCTGCACAAAAATACGGATGCATATCAGTATCTTATAAACAGGATAAGTGATAATAGACTGAAATCAAGAGCTTTTTCAATTTAAAAACTAGTGTGTGATCCTTTTAATGGCTGGTTGTACTCCTGGAACTAAAAAGCGGGGTTTTACTAATTGCTTTAGACTATTCGCTTTATCTATAAAAAGTTTGACTTTGAAATGGACATTCCTATAGATATGGGGTAGAAGGGTGGCTGGAAACGAGGAGTCGTATTTGGAGTACAATGTTAAAACATTATAGCTTGAATACATAGGGGCAGATCTATATTGGAGATGCGCCACTTTTACGCCGCCGTTGCGTCACTTTTGTGACGCAGCGGCGGTGTAAACCCTGCGCCACGTTGCGCCATATTTACATCGTGACGCATCTATGGAGATGCGTCACGATGTAAAGCCCTGCGCCACGTAAAACCTGCGTCAGGTTTCACGTGGGCGTGTTGACAGAGGGGGGGGGGCGTTCCGTCGCAGGAACGCCCCTGATTTGACTGAGTCACTTTCCCAACGCTGATGCGCCAAAACCCTGCGCCTGCTTGAAGCAGGCGTAAGGCTTGACGCACCATGTTAGGGATAGGGTAGGTTGGAACAGTGCTGGAGTTGCGTCGCACTTGCGACGCAACTGAAGCACTGCGCCAACCTTACGCCATCGGATGCGTCACGCATCTGTTTATTCCTGCGCCATGATGCGCCGCATTGTAAATGCGGCGCATCATGTGTGGCGCAGGGGTAAACTTGCGTGACGCATCATTCCTGGCGCATCCTTGCTGATTTGCAGGGATGCGCCAGGAAACATAAATCTGCCCCATAGTTTCTTAGATCAATATAACATATATGAGCATCAGTTACATGAGAAAAGTATATCACTGTTAATGGGTAATTGCTTAAAATACCATTGTACTTGTTCAATTGATTTGGACAGGTATGATAGTGAATATTGTATGATTAAATACAGAAGCAAAGTTTTCAAAAAAAGAAAAAAACCTTATCTTAGGTTGGTAGAAATACAGGGGCATAATGCATTATAGAAAATTGAGATGCTATCTACCTTTCAGCAGACCGTTTGGTGAGCCCCCACAATTTATGAAATCACATCAAACGACAATTTTCAATTACTGAAGAAACAAAGACACGAATGGGAAAGGGAAGTGAACAAGCAAACTATTCACACTAAGGCCCATATTCTCAAAGTGTCACGGAATACAGCACAGCAGTTAAAAATACTGCACTGCGTGTCAAGGAGAGAGCAGGAGAGCATCATATTCACAGAGATGTGACACTCTCCTCTTTCCCTAGCTCCGGTGCTGATTTCAGTTGCTGTGCGTCAGGAATAGGCCTGGGCAAAAATTTCGTTCCGTTCGCGGAAATTGCGATAATTTGACATTTTTGCGTTCCGCGGAGAGCGCGAAAATGTCAAAAATTCCGGTTTCCGCAGCTTGGCGATAATTTGTTTCTTGCTCGCGCTGTAAAATGATACATTCTCGCGCGCGCGCGATCGCCTTACCTGAATCCCTGCGTTCGCCGACAAGTTTTCTTGATCCGGTCGCGTTCTCCATGAGATGTTGTATTGTTTTTAGCCATTTGCGCTGTCTCGCGACAGTTCGCGCCCGCAGTGACGTCATGCGTCGCGCGATCACGTCTTTCTTCTCGCGATCATGCACCGCGAGAACAACTCAAAACAAGATGGCCGCGCCCGCAAGCAACCACATGGGTAAGTTGGCGACCCGCAACCATGCAGAAAATCTCGCGAACATGCCGGAAAAAAACTTCCGCATCTTTGCGATATTTCTGCTTGTTTGCGATAATTTTAAACATTCTCGCGATAATTTGCGAAGGTTAATTCCGCAAATTCCGCCCACCCCTAGTCAGGAACACACATTAGCACTATCCCTGGGCGTAGTTTGCGAAGTAGCGCTACGCGTAGCTACGCGAAGTGCACTTCCCACTACGCGAGCTACGCGTAGCTTCGCAAACTGCGTAGTGCACTGTGCAAGATGCTGTTCGCACTGAATGCACAGTGCCGGATGCTTGTCCGCACTGTGCAATCAGTGCAAACTGCATCTTGCACAGTGCAAGTGGCAGCTTTCTCAACGCGGACTGGTAGTTTCTCATCGCGAGCGGTCGCGAGCATACGCGACCACTCGCAATGAGAAACCTGACCTCCCCGCCTTGAGAAGCTCGCCGGGAGGTTTATTTTCCACGCTCGCGATCAGGAACTTGATATTGCTGATCGCGAACGAGGGAAAAGTCTCGCCGGGATGTCATTTTGCTTGCTCGCGGTCGCCAACTTGACGCTGAGGACCGCGAGCAAGCAAAAAATGACCGCTGCACTACGCTTCGCTAAGCGTGTTTGCACTGTGCTACGTGCAATTTGCGTAGTGCGAACTAGCACAAACTTCTCAAACTACGTGAGTGTAGCGTAGTGTGTTGCCCAGGCTTAATTAGCACCATAGTGCTAGGGTGCGTGCCTGAGTCTACCATACGTTTTGTACAGGATAGGTACTGTGGCTAGACAAGGGAAAAACCTTTTCCTACTTTGTATGTGTGCATCACAGTGCAGCACACATGCAAAATCGGAAAAGAAAGGAGAAATAAAAATATTTCTCCTTATAACGCCTGCTTTTCAGCAGCATTCATTTTTGGTGTTATACTCTGTGTACTAATGTTAGTAGATAGGGTTTAGAGTCAGAAAGCATGGGTGGTTTTTGGAAACTCTCATGTACCACCCATGTAACGTCCCCTTGATGCAAAGTAATACAAAGCAATGTTTCATGCTGCTATGCATTACTTTTGGGTACTTTCCAGCACAATACAAGTTTTGTACTGGAAAGTGAATCAGGAAAAATACATGTTGTGCTGATTAGCATCACTTTTGTGATGCTAAACCAGAGCAAAAATGTTTGAGAATCTCCCGCTAAGTTTTGCAGAAAAAGATTACTTCTGTAATGCATTGGGGCATATACCAACCTAGTGCACACGTTTCTGTGCTGCAGAAACCATGGGGCAGATTTACAAGCCCCTTCCGCCACCAGTACGTCACTTTTCCCATTTTAAAAATGATGCAAAAGTGGCGCAAGGGGCTTGTAAATAAGCCCCAATATGCGCTGGTAGATGATACAGATGGAAGAATGATTTTGGCCATCTCTCTTGAAATGTGTTTATACATGTCCATTGCTCTCTTCAATGATGGCTCAGCATGGCTCATGTGATTAAGTTCTAGAGGGTAATACTGCGGGGAGCATAATGGTTACACAACATAACACTTAAAAAGTAGAAACCTGCCTTCTATTAAAGAGCAGACTCTTAGGTTACTGAAATGTTACAACTGGTCATCACCAAGCAAGTCATGTGTGATGTTAGTTAAAGTTGTCAGGGCTTTCGGGGTGCTTTCTTTGAGATCCATGACTAAAAATAACTACTTTAACTTTATTATAGCTGCTATTAAGCTTTATTTGACATGAATTTACAGAAAAACAGAATAATGTAAGGCAATTTTTAAATCTGAAATGTATATTTTAATAAACTATTGTAATGTACTTTGTAAGTTGGACTTTCTGAATCCAACTGAGTTAATTCTGCAGCTTTCAGTGTCCCTTCTAGCTTTTCAGATTCTGGAGATCAGTAGTAGGCCCAGATTAGTTGAACATAATGGTCTACAGGGCACATTTTCTGCGAACCGATCACTGAGGTGGGCAGGATCCTTTTTTCTGACAGCCCTTAAACTGATCATTAAAGTCTTGTGCTTGAATCCTTTATTTGCTGGCAGGCAGTGAAGTTTCTTCAAATAGGGACAGATGGACTGCCATCTGGGCCGATTAAGAATCAATCTTGTGGCCACATTCTGGACCTTTTGAAGCTTGATAATATGGCCAGTCAGCCCCTCTAGATAGAAAGATTTGGCATAATCAAATCTACACCATGCACAATTGTTTTACGAGTGTGGGGCGGCAAAAAATGTTAATGTCTGCTTTATTGATTTCAGAAGGGAAAACAGGAGTCTGTGATAACTTAGTTTGGGGTTTTAAAGGATAACTCCTGATCAAATTTTATCCCCAGGTTTCTCACCATGGTTGGTGTTCTCCTAAGTCTTTTAGCCACCAGCTCAGTATCTCCAACAGAGAAGAGTTACCGAAGACCAGTATGTCAGACGTGTCTGAGTTACATTTTAGGCAGCTCCTCCCATCCAAAGTGCATTCAGACACTCTCTCTGTAACCATCTCATCTGCTGGGTGGAACTAGAGCGTCAATTGATTGTTATTGATATATGACACAATATTGAATCACCAGAGCTTGACCTCCTTAGCTAGAGGAGTCATGTCTACATTAAACAAAGTTAGACTGAGGGCCAATCACTGAACAACACCGTGTCTCTACTCATAACTGGATGAGCAAGGGGGAAGATAAACAGCTTGCCAACTGTCAGATAAAAAAATGATAACTTTAGCTATTATTTGATAAGGCCGCTCATCCGGACCTCATCCAGACACTCCAGCAAAATTGGATGACTCACGGTGTCAAAAGCCGCAGACAGGTCTAAAATTATCACAACTGCCCTCAGTCCCTAGTCTAGATTAGTATTTATGACTTTGGAGACCTCTAGTGCAGAAGCATGGGCGAAAGTCAGATTGGGCCATGTGAAGTAGCTGATAGTCTCGAAATACCGAGACAGCTGTTTATTGACAAACTTCTCTAGCATTTTAGAGAGTGCTGGCAAAAGGAAAATTGTTCCAAAGTTGCATGTAATGGAGGGTCAACATTTAAATTCTTTACGAGGGGCACTAGCTGCGCTCTCTTCCGCCTTAGGGAAACAAAGGATTGGTTGACAATGTTTGAAGTAGGATTTAAGGCTGTAGACACTCATTTTAGAATCCAAGTAGCGCAGCGGTCAGTAGGAGAGCCAGGCTACAGTTCAGGATAGCCTACTCAGATTCGACCAAGGAAAGATTTTCAAAGGCATTTAGCCTAGAGTCCCCACCACTACTTCAATCAATCATGGGCTTTGTATAGTGCAACTCCTCACCCGCGAGGGTATCAAGGCGCTAGAGGGGGCTGGCTTCCAAGGTCATCTGAAGAGCCAGGTCTTGAGGTCTCTCCTAAACTGGAGCAGTATAGGGGTTTGGCGGAGGAGGAGGGAGAGGTCATTCCAAGTCTTGGCTGCAAGGTGAGAGAAGGACCTTCCCCCGTCCTGGTCTTGTAGATGAGTGACATGGTGGCCAAAGAGAGGTCAGATGATCAAACGTTTCCCTGAGGCGTGCAAGGAGAGGCGAGTGTTTAGGTATGCTGGTCCTTTGTTGTGGAGAGCCTTGTCTGCGTGAGTAGCTTGAAGGTTACTTTTCTTTCGATGGGGAGCCAGTGGAGGTCATTGAGGCGTTGGGTGAGGTGGTTGCAGAGGGGGAAGCCTAGGATCAGTCTGACTGCAGTGTTCTGGATGGTCTAGAGCATGAGTACTCACAAACTTTCTCTCGAGGGCCAAATTTACAGTGTGGTTTGTGGCAGAGGGCCGCACCAGTGGGGGCGAAGTCAGAGGGGGAGGGGCGGGGCTAAAGCAAAAAAAAATTGGGACCATGAGGTTGAACACAGGTCCCTGCAGCAGACGCCTTCATCCACTGAGCCACCAGACCTGGCATACACACATCTCTCTCTCTCGAACACAGGTCCCTGCAGCAGACGCCTTCTTCCACTGAGCCACCAGACCCGGCATACACACATCTCTCTCTCTCTCTCCCCCTCTCTCCCCCTCCCCCTCCCTCCCCCTCTCCCTCCCCCTCCCCATCCCTCCCCCTCTCCCTCCCTCTCTCCCCCTCCCTCCCTCTCCCTCCCTCACCCTCCCTCTCCCTCCCGATCTCTCTCTCCCTGTCTCTCTCTCCCTGTCTCTCTCCCCCCTGTCTCTCTCCCCCTGTCTCTCTCCCCCTATCTCTCTTTCCCTGCCTCTCTCCCTGTCTCTCTCCCTCCCTCTGTCGCCCTCCCTCCGTCGCCCTCCCTCCGTCGCCCTCCCTCTGTCGTCCTCCCTCTGTCACCCTCCTCCCTCTGTCTCCCTCCTCCCTCTGTCCCCCTCCTCCCTCTGTCTCCCTCCCTCTGTCTCCCTCCCTCTCCCTCCGTCTCTCTCCCTCCGTTTCCCACCCACTCCCTCCATTTCCCTCCCTCCATCTCCCTCCCTGTCTCCGTCTTCCTCCCTGTCTCCGTCCCTCAGTCTCCCCCCTCAGTCTCCCTCCCTCTGTCTCCCTCCCTGTCTCTCTCCCTCCCTCTGTCTCCGTCCCTCAGTCTCTCTCCCTCAGTCTCCCTCCCTCTGTCTCCCTCCCTGTCTCTCTCCCTCCCTCCATCTCCCTCCCTCCCTCTGTCTCCCTCCATCTCCCTCCGTCTCCCTCCCTGTCTCCCTCTGTCTCCCTCCCTCCGTCTCCCTCCCTCTGTCTCCCTGCCTCCCTCTGTCTCCCTCCCTCCGTCTCCCTCCCTCCCTCTGTCTCCCTCTGTCGCCCTCCCTCCATCTCCCTCCCTCCGTCTCCCACCCTCTGTCTCCCTCCCTGTCTCTCTCCCTCCCTCCGTCTCCCTCCCTCCCTCTGTCTCCCTCCTTTTCTCCCTCCGTCTCCCTCCCTCCCTCGGTCTCCCTCCTTTTCTCCCTCCGTCTCCCTCCCTCCCTCTGTCTCCCTCCCTCCGTCTCCCTTCCTCTGTCTCCCTCCCTCTGTCTCCCTCCCTCCGTCTCTCTCTCTGTCTCCCTCCCTCTATCTCTCCCTGTCTCTCTCCCTCCCTCTGTATCCCTCCCTCTCCCTCTGTCTCTCTCCCTCTGTCTCTCTCCCTCTGTCTCTCTCCCTCTGTCTCCCTCTCCCTCCCTCTCCCTCCCTCCCTGTCACCCTTCGTCTCCCTCCCTCTGTCTCCCTCCATCTGACCTCCCTCCCTCTGTCTCCCTCTCTGCCTCCCTCTCTGCCTCCCTCTCTCTGTCTCTCTCTGTCTCCCTTCCTCTCCCTCCCTCTGTCTCCCCCAGACTGCGCCTCTCTGTCTCCCTCTCTCTGTCACCCTCTGTCAACTCTGCCTCCCTCCCTCTCCCTCTGTCTCCCTCTCCCTCCCTCCGTCACCCTCTGTCATCTCACCCCGTGTGTGTGTCAGCCCTCAGCCCGGGCTGAGACAGCTTCCCAGCGCGCACACACAGCCACACTGAGACAGCTTCCCAGCACACACACACACAGCCGCACCCAAGTTCACAGGTCTTTAAAAGACCATTTACATGTTAATAAAGCTTTGTTGTATTTCACTGCTTAGGCCCCTGCATCTCCACTTTGACAATCACTGGAATGCCCCGGCCCCCACAGAGCAGAGGCTCAGAGTCTGGGCTGCTGCACCCGGCAGTGTTTGCTAACACCATTTAAATATTTTTTTAAAAACACAGGTAGGATGTCTGCACGGTCCGTGGGCCGCCAATGAAGGCTTGCCGGGCCGTACTATGAGTGTCCCTGGTCTAGAGCTTTCAAATGCGTTTTTGTTGATTCAGGAGTAAAAGGCATAGTCGTAGTCCAGTCTGCTAGTGATGAGGGTGTGTGTGACCTTTTTTCTGTATTTGGAGAGTGTTAAAGTAGGCCGAGGGTATGGCGTTGATCTGGTGGTTCATGGTGAGTGATGAGTCCAGTATGATACTGAGGTTTCATTCGTGGTCTGCCGGGGTGGGAAGATTCCGAAGGTGGGGGCCACCATGTGTCATCCCATGCTGAGGGGTTGGAGCCAAGGATAAGGACTTCTGTTTTCTCAGAGTTGAGTTTCAGGCTGCTGTCCTTCATCCAGGTGGTGATGGCTTTCATCCCTTCTTGGAAGTTGTGCCTAGTAATGTTGGGTTACTTGGTGAGGGAGAGGCTGAGCTTGATGTCGTTGGTGTAGTAGATGATGTTGAGCCTGTGGTTTTTTTACGATGGTTGCGAGGGGGCCCATGTAGATGTTGAAGAGGATGGGGCTGAGGAAGGATCCCTGGGGTACTGTACATCTGGTCTTTGTTGGTTCTGAGAGGTAGGGCAGGAGTCTGACTCGCTGAGTTCTGCCTGTGAGAAATGAGTGTATTCAGTCTAGGAACTTTCCTCGGATGCCGGAGTCATGGAGTCTGGTGGCTAGTGTGCGGTGGGAGATGGTGTAGAAGGCAGCTGAGAGGTTCAGGTGGATGAGGGCTGCCGTTTGGCCCTGGTTGAGGAGGGCACGGATGTCAATGCTGGAAGCAAGTAGGGCGCTCTTGGTGCTGTCGTTGCTGCGGAAAGCGGATTGGGATATGTCCAGAGCGTTGTTGGTACTTATCTCTTTAGCTCACTGACTAAAATAGAAGAGACCTTGAAGATGTCAAAGTTCAAGTAAAAGCTTTCTACCTTCCCCTTGAAATAGTCCAAAAACTATCAAATAGAGATTTTGAGGCTGTCATTTTTTGCTGCCATGCTGCAAGAGATGAGAAAAAGTGGATATTTTTAACAATTTCCCTTCAGGCATTGCTGGCATTAGCTATCTGCACAGCAAAAGCTTCAGTCAGTGCTTTTCAAATCCCTTTTCACACCTTTTATATGCCTCTTTAAAATAGTTTTTGCTTCTCTATTGCATTGTTTCCTTCAAATACTTTCCAGTTGTTTATATTCAGCTGCTTTCAGATCTGTGGAAAAACATGCAGTGGAACCTCTTTTCTAAGAAGCAAGTTTGTCAATGTAGTTATTGAACGAGGTGACATCCATCTACATAGTGCCTCCCATGATAATGGTTGAAGGGTCGATGGAATCTAGTAAATTAGACACTGATATTTTATGTCAGGCTCACAAAAAATCACTGACCAATGGTCAGACCACATCAGAAGTTCTGGGATACTTATAGACATTGTGGGACAATTGGTAAAAATAAGGTCCAGAGTGTGGCCTAACTTATGGGTGGGTCCCAAGAATATTTGAACAGGATATAAATCTGACAGTACTTCTTTCAGTTTGCACGCTGCTTTACAAGTCAGTCCTACATGTGCATGTTGAAATCACTTAACTATACTCCTCCAAAGTGATTGGGGTGTATTACGTCCTCACCCGGTTATAAATACTTTATAATAGCTGTATCTACACCTAATAATAGTACTTAAAATACTAATATCTTGATGTTCATTGCCATTAGCATAATATACAGGACCAGCAGATCATAGAAACTAGGGTTCCAGAGATGTATTGCGTATAACATAGCTTTCCAAATAATAATATCGTAATCGAAAATAAAGCTATATTGTACATCAAGTTGGTATTAAAACCAATATTCTCGGTACCTTCGATATATTTGAAATTTCAATTGAAATTATAGCAGTAAAGGGAAGTCTAAGAAGATTTTCAATGACATTAGCATAATATAGGACCATCAGATCACAGAAACCAGGGTCCTAGAGATGTATTGCGCATGACTTAGCTTTTCAAGAAATAATATCGTAATTGAAAACAAAGCCACATTGTACATCAGGTTGGTCATTAGAAATAATATTCTCGGCACCGACTAGAATTTCCAATAAGTTTAAATTTGTTTACCTTAAGTGGGGATTGTTTCTAATAATAATGAATAAACATAAGTGCACATCATGGAATAATCCCTTCCTGATAGTTGAAATTTCCATTGAAATTAGTGTAGTCAAGAAACTCCAGATGGCGTCCAATTGTCCAGTGACACAGTATCATTTGATATAATATGGCCCGTAATTATGATAAGCATAACCAATAGGGTTTAAATTTGTACAACTATAGTTGGGGTTGTTTGCAATAATTTTGATCAATCGTAAGTGTGCAATGTAGATTAATCTCCCCCACATAATCGAAACTTCCATTGAAATGACTGCTGTGAAGGCACTTTAAGATGGTGTCTAATTATCTAGCTACACAGCAACATTTAGTTCAACACGTCCCTTAGTTGTGACATCATCGGGTAGAGACAGATGAGGGCGGGTTTAAAAGAAAGCACCATGCCACACACTCTGTTTCGGCGTTGGAAAAGCAGGGAGCACGGATGCCAGATTATAGAGGTGAGCGATAATAGGCAACCACAATTTTATTCCACATCATAATGGACTCTTTGACATGGAAATAATAATCCTGAGAGGACAAGGTAGCAGATTTAGAGAGGAGTATATGCACATTATGTGAAAATGCAGAAATCTTGTCTCTTTTTTTACTTGACTACCTAGTAAAGAGCATGTAGGGACCAACCTATAATATCTCTGCCCAATCAGGTCTCTATTTTATTTACATAAGTGCAGTCAGACCAATCTAAGATGGCGCATATATCTTGAGTATGACGGGAGTTATAGCGCATGCTCATCAAGAAAGAGTGGGTTCACTGTAAGATTTGACACGCATAGATATACAACTGGAGTCGTCGTATAACACGACTTTGAAAAAAATAGAATGAAGAAATACAGGAATCGCCTCACTGTTCTCGCTATTTAGTGCTGAAGTTTTGTAATTGTATGGTGGGCTTAGCGGTTCAACATCTATATGTAGCTTTTTATTTGCCATGACTTAGACAAGCAATATAAATGGTCATATTGAAGAGAATTATTATGTAACAGCCCCTCGTACACATTACAACTAATTCAAATGTCCTCTCCTTTTCTCTTACAGTATAGGCATATGATTATGACTTATATAGAGAATTGATCGTAACCCATCGTAAAATATACTTTAATAGTGCAAAGTCCAACCCAACACCACCAGGACAGTGGTCAGGATCAGTATTAGATATACCCTGTCTTGAGTTCAGAAGGAGGTTTGGTTGTTGTAGAGAAATCACAATTACATCTTATCAACCCCTTAGCTAACCTTCGCTGTTGCTACTTAAGTAACGCATACATCAATAATGAGTAACCACTCGGCCTGAAGATTCTGAGCACCAGTCGGGAGGTAAAATACGTGCAGCCGTTTGAGGTTTCTATCGCAATAGACACTGCTAGTATCTCGAGCTCAATTATATTGTCTACAATCATATTCTTAGCCACCTTCTTTATGAATGTTATTTGATTTATTCTATTGTCCATTAAATTGTCAACTAGGAAGGAAGACTTACTGATACCATCCTGACAAGGTGTACCTATAGCTGCATCGCAATATTATTTATATAGTGGCATATAAAGAAGACTTAAAGAGAAGGTATTTAACCTTAAATAAAATAGAGTTTGTGTGTAATCATATTAGAGCTTGGAGTTCGACAGTATAATTAGAGATTTTATTATTGCTTCCCTTCTCTTATCAATACAGCCATCACAAATCCAGGTTGGAGACATTACATGTCTCATATTACTCGAGGACAGTGTTACCTAGACACCTACGAGGTAGGCTTGTTTTCTGTATGGTTTCATTTGATTCTTTATCTGGAGAAAGAATGTGAGGATGCGCTAGGCAAAGAACAACTAACATGAGACGATACCAAGGTAAAAGTTAGAGAGAAGATATCTAGTAATTTTATTCATTCTATTCACTTATGTTGGAAAGTTTGGGTCTGATGATCAACAACCTTAATTATTTGCACTTTGATCTCTTTGTTCTCTTTTATGGCACAATCTTTCTATACTTTACACTCACAAAATATGAATGATGTCCTTGATAATGGTATAATTTCTTATGTAGGTCTGTAACTGTTATATACTGTCGCTGTGTGATACTGACTCAAGGAAAGAAACTTTAGACTAGATCCCATAATCAATTGGGTACCTTGGATTGTAGTATATTTTCTGATTTATCCATATGGGCATCTAAACTCTATAATGATGTTTATTTTTCATTTAGAAATCACTGTGACGGAGTCCTGACGAAGGCCTAGCCGAAACGCGCGGTTTGTCAACAAGCCATCAGTCTCTGTGCATTACGTTTCTTGTGATTTATGTGTTTTAATATACACTTCTTTTGACTAAAGTTGAAAAAGAAAAAATGATGTGTGTACAAATGATTTGAAATGCTGACAATCTTGCTACTTGAAATATAGAGTTATGAAAAGATATGAAATGCACAAACTGTCAAACGAATATAATACATGTGGTTCATAAATGAGTATTAAGACTGTAAATATATTTATCTTTGTCTAGATATATATATATATATATTTAAAATCTAAAAAGAGATAAGAATATGAATAAGAAAATAATAAACTGTTTATATTTTTCCTTGGTTAGCATTTGTGTCTTTACTGCATGTGTAATCAATTTAGTCTAGAGTTGACACACCATCCTAATGTAAAATACACTGTGCCCGGTGTCTCCGCTTTCCAAAGTAGTTATAGAACGAGGTGACATCCATCTACATAGTCCCTCCCATCATAATGGTTGAAGGGTCGTTGGCATCTAGTAAATTAGAGACTGATATTTTATGTCAGGCTCACAAAAAATCACTGACCTGTAGGACAGTGGTCATAATCCAGGGCTCAAGAAGGAAAACACATCAGAGGTTCTGGGTTCTGGGATACTTATAGACAATGTAGGACAATTGGTAAAAATAGAGTCCAGAGTGTGGCCTAACTTATGGGTGGGTCCCAAGAATATTTGAACAGGATATAAATCTGACAGTACTTCTTTCAGTTTGCATGCTGTCCTACATGTGCATATTATGATCACTTAACACCATGGTTACCTTAGACCTATTGTAGTTTTTAATTTTAGCGGTGGACCTGACAGCACCTTGCCTTGAACTATAAAACAATGGAGTCTGGGCTGACAAATCTACCTGTTGTAAATTGCAAAGTACAAATTGTATATTCTAATTTTATTACATTCTGAAATGTAATGAAATAATTTTCAACAGACCAACTAGCCTCGAGCATAGAGCAATGTTCCAATACCAGTACAGATAGCTGGGAACCTGCAAGTGCAATTAGCAACACTTCACTGATGTTAACAGAACATTTTGTGATTAAGAGAACATTTCACAGTCACTGATGAATTGTTATTTAGAACCACACCAGTCACAGTAGACACTTTGTCATACATTTCATACATCTCGAAGTGAGGTGTTTAAAGAGATGCAATTTCATTGTAGGTGAAGCGTGATCTGATGTGGCCAATTGTAATATTTATCCTTCTCTCTTTCAAATCAATACTGAAAAAGTTAACATTGAATCTTGAGAAAAGTCTGGGTCAGATGTGCACATGGCTGAGTTGCAGCTCAGTGCTTTAATTGTCCAGAGTATGCTTAGCACCACCTATTTAATTGATCTGTGACATTTCTGCAGAGCACAAATAGCCATTCTCAAGGATTCCCAGAACATTTTCTCATTGCTGTTAATGAGACAAGATTCCCATGAGAAACACTGCAAATACAGAAATGGAGTCCAGTGGGGTGTTCTCATTCAGAAACATAAGTCATGGGGGCGTGGTCTGGTGCCAGAGAAGATGACGGCTGGTTGACGCCTCCCATAAAATGGGTGCTGAGACGCCTTCACCGCATGAAGAGGTCAGCCGTCTCGGCACCCATTTTATACAAGGAATTATAAATAGGAATGCCTCCTGCCACCGATAAAGCCCTTCAAACTCCGCGGTAAGATCCTGGTGTTGCACAATCTCCACTGAAGGTGCAACGTGTTTCTGTGACTGGAGTCGCAGCTGCCATTTTGACTGCTCTCTCTAACTACGCAATACCGGCACCGCTTTGAACAACTTTCTCTGCAGAGAAAATATGTATGGGCACACTGCAAATTGTTATCTCCTTAAATGACTATATATTTCTCAACAATTGCTGTAAGTTTCTTTCTCTATCATAACTATGATATGTTCAACTACTTTCAATATTAGAAGCTCTTAGTACAGAGGTGCTTGCTAATATATTTGAGGATAGTCACAATTTCAACTGCTTAACTCTATCCCATTTTGAACTTTCACTCATAAGTTGCTCTTCCATTACAACCCATGTCTGCGGTGAGAACGAAAAATATAAGAGGCGCTGCTTCATCTTCTACTCGTACTTCACACTCTAAGTCTTTTACAATTTCAACCTCAAATCCTTTTTCTGTTTTGCAAAGCGACATGGAAGACTCTATTGAAATCGTATCTCCTCGCCTCAAAGAAACAGCGACCATTGCGCCTGTGTTTGCACCCTCTCCTATCTCTAACTCATCTCTGCAAAATGGGAAGAATATTTCTCAAATAACTCCGAGCATATTATCAAGGATGGCATTAAAAATTATTGCCGGTTTAGCGGCAGAAAACTGCCGCCAAAGCATCGATAATGGGCTTGATAATATGCCCTTGAGAATTCCAATAGAAGACCATGTTCTGGTGTGAACAGGGGCTTCTATTGGAATTCTCCAGGGCATATTATCAAGCCCATTATCGCTGCTTTAGCAGCAGTTTTCTGCCGCTAAACCAGTGATAATTTTAATGCCGTCCTTGATAATATGCCCCTCCCTCTTCCGTACTATCATCTACTAAAAGAAGTAAAAAGGATCCTCCTTCACCAGCCATTTCTCCACCACCAGCATCCTTGGAGTTACTTTTGGGTGAGATATGTGCTCTCAAACCCTACATGGAGGAAACTAACCTATGCCTACAAGGCTTAGAAGATAAATGGACTGCTCTTGATACCAAAATCAACCCTGTGGAGTAGAATCCTTACAAACATTTCCTCAACAGATTCATCCTATGAAAGTAGAAATCCTTCAGCTCCAGAAACAAGTGGAGAACCTTAAACACCGGCAGCAGATGCAACAACTTACGAATCTATGGTCTGGCTGAGGGATTGGAAGGTTCCAATCTTATATCTTTCTTTCAATCTTTTCTTCCACAGGTTCTTGGAATTAAGGAATCCCCGCTGTTAAACATTCAAAGAGCGCATAGATTTAGCCATACTCCTCATGCCTCATCATCCCAAAGCAAACCAAGAGGCGTCATTTTGAATTTCCTAGAATACACTGACTTACTTAAAGTTTTACAGGCAGTCAAATTCAAACGTCACATTTCTTGGCAAGACTCTCAGTTGTTTTTCTCACAGGATTACGCTAAAACTACAGCAGATAAATGGAAAATCTTCCTAGCCATGCGACAAGCACTACGATGCTTGACTGCCAGATTCGGTCTCTTCCATCCATGCCTCTTTAAAGTGACTTACAACAATAAAACAACCACCTGTGATGATCCAGTTCTACTTCAACAATTTCTTGACAGTTGCAGAGAAGAATCCATGGACTCCGCAAGATCATCTTCTACTTGATAATCATTTTGCTTTTATTGGAGCTAAATATAATTTGACACTGTTTATAAACTGTATCTTGAATAAGTGTATTGATAGCTGTAGAGGGATTTCCATGGAATTCCTGGAATTATCTTCTACTTGGATATTTCCTCTTTTTTCATAAAGATGACTGTAATTTTATACTGCTCCTATGTTCTTTTTTGATTAATTAATCTCCTTTCCTTATGTCTTTCCCACCAGGTGCTGTTACCCCTGATTCACCCACTGTTTTGTAGTCCATTTGAACTGATGCCCTCCTTGTGGTCTTTCTCGGAGTTTTGTGACTGGTTGTTCATATTCCCTTTGTGGCCTCAACACCCTCCATCTTTGTTTGAGTCTTTGGTATGTTTGTTTGTCTCTTCTATTTATGCTCTCCAATTTTTTCCCTCCCTTTTCTTTCATCCTTTCCCTTTCCTTTTTTCCTTTATTTCTCTTCTCTTCTTTTCTATTCTTTCTATTGCAATATTTTTCATCTCATATCTTCTTCCTCCCCATTCGAGTGCTTGTTTTTCACTTTTCAAAAAAATTGCAAGTTTTTTATTATATCTTCGTTTTGCTGTAATACTTTACAATGTCTACTTTTATAATATTTAGTTGATTAATGACGTTACTTGTTATTTCCTGGACTGTTAAATGTTTGGATACGCCTACTAAAAGGCAAAGGGTCCTTACCAATTTATTCAATCCAAAATCAGATATTGTATTTTTACAAGAATCCCATTTAATTGCTTCGGAAGTTCTTAAACTCAAGCGACAATTGGTGGGTAACGTTTTTTCCTCTCTGGGTACTAGTAAAAAAAATTGTGCTATGATTCTGTGTCATAAAAAACTTAAAGTATCAGTTTTTTCACAGGCCTCGGATGATGAAGGGCGTTGGTTAATTGTTTATTAACGTTAATGATATACCTATTACTTTGTTCAATGTTTATCCTCCTACTAAACCCAATAATAATTTTCGGGCACATATCTCCACACTTTTGATGTCTATTACTAGACCATATGTTATTTTCGGTGGAGAATGTAACCTAGTTGTTGATCCATACTTTGACCGTACATCCAAAACATCTTTTATTCCCTCTCCAATTAATCAACACTTTACCACCCTCATCTCCCACAGATCTCTCATTGACTCTAAGAGATTCTGTAATCCACAACTCCGTGAATACACTTTTTTCTCTCCCACTCACCTTTCACAATCTCGCATAGACTATTTATTTGTCTCCAAAGCGTTGACACAATCTATATTACAAGCACACATTGGATCTATATTGACTTCGGACCATGCTCCTGTAATATTAGACTTTGAGTTACTCCCAGTTAATGTCACCAGTAAAAGATGGCGTTTTAATACTTCTTTGTTAGCTGACCAAACTTTCACTTCTACTTTTAGGAATTCATTACTTACTTCTTTATTCGTAACTTATCTTCTGTGTCGTCCTTCTCTCTTGTTTGGGACACGTTTAAGGCTTCATCCTGAGACTTTATTTTCTCTTATGTTGTCAATAAGAAACAACAAAGTTCCCGAAAAGCGAATGAAATTCTTAAAACTATCAAATTACTAGAATCACAGCAACCAACTCTAAGGCCGATCTCAATAATCTTATTAAGGAGAAGTTTAAATATAATAAAGTATCCACGGAAAATGCCTCTGTTCATCTCCTCTGAGGTAGTGCTTGTTATTATATGTCAGAACAAAGCAGGCAAACTCCTTGCCTCATATATCAAGATCAAGAAAGATCGTACTAATATTGATTATATCTGAAATTCTAACTCTTCTCCAGCAACCGAAAATTTAGAGATTTTGGAAGAATTCAAAACTAGTATACCTCTCTTCATACTCCCGAAACTACTCCGGATTCTATTGACATACAAAGTTATCTTGCCTCAATACAAAAACAATTTTCCACGGATATTGATTTTTCACCATTGGAACATGATATCTCTATAAAGGATATCTCCCATGCACTAACAAGTCTCGAAACAGGGATGGCACCTGGTCAAGATGGGAATTTTACTCCCATTTCTCCAAATCGCTTCTTCTTTATCTCCTCTCCTTATTCACACACTTTATTTCCTCTAATACATCCAGTGGTACCTTTCAGGACGCTCTTATCTGCCTAAATCCTAAAGAAGGGAGAAACTTTAATCTCCGTAAAAATTATAGGCCAAGATCATCAGTTAACTCTGATTATAAATTATTCTCCAAAATTCTTGCTCTCCACCTAGAACCCTTTTTACAATCCATTATTTGTAAGGAACATTCTGGCTTCATTAAGGGACGAAATATTTTGAATAATATCAGAACCTTCTTTAATATATTGTAAAAATCTAATAAACTTCCTCTTTCACTTGCTGCTATTTCATTATATTTTGGAAAAGGCTTTTGACCGCATGGATTGGTCATTTACTTTCCACACATTGTCCTGGTTTGGTTTTGGACCCAAGTTTATCTCTTATGTTTCCTTAGCTTCTATTTTTTCCAGTGGTTTTATTTCTAACTCTTTCCCTTTACAGAGAGGTGTCCGCCAGGGTTGCCCTCTTGCCCCACTTATATCTATTCTCACTTTAGAACCTTTTCTTGCTAAAATTAAACAAATTCCAACACACTTGGCTTTCAACATGGTAACCTTCATGTTAAAATGAGTGTCTATGCATATGATATTCTGCTATATATGACTAACCCAGAACAATCTATCCTGGCTTTCACTACAGAGGTCAATGCTTTCTCTTCAATTTGTGGTCATAAAATAAATCATGATAAATGTGAAATTCCCCCTCTTAATATTTTGTGTTTTAAACAAGATTTTGTACCCACTCATTTTTCATGGAATTCCCAAAAGATTTAATATTTAGGTCTCAGGTTTGCCCCCTCTATCAAACAGACTCTATCCGTAAACATGACTCATGTCCTTTCTACATATTTATCTTGATGTGGCAGACTTGACACTATTAAAATGATGCTTGCTCCTATTATTTTTTATATGATTTCTGCTATTTCTCTTAATCTTACTACTTACTTATCAAAAAAGTTAGATCTATTTTAGCTACCTTTTTATGGAATCAAAAGAAATCACGTTTGTCGTTATTCATGCTCAAACGTCCTAAATCACAGGGTGGAGTTAATTTCCCTGACTTTCAACTTTACCACAATGCTTTTCTTCTTAAAAAGCTTTCTAAATCCTTAAATTAATCCAAATCCAGTACCTCTCCACTATGGAAAGATATTGAACTCTCTTTTCTGTCTCCCTTCTCTTTCAATGAATCTCTTACACTCACCCACAAAACACAAATGTTATCTTCACCTATACATAAAACCACCCATAAATTGTTTCACACTTTTTAAAATATTATTATTATACTAATTTGTAATGCGTGGCCAAGTCTTAAGCAGTTTCCTAAATTGAGACAGATTGGAACAGGCACGGATCTTATCAGGGAGACTGTTCCAATGGACGGGGGCTAGATGAGAAAAAGCACAACCACCCATTTTGGCTTTCCTGATTCTCCCCGTGCAGAGCAAATTGCGATTGCCAGATCTCAACTGATGCACGGGTAGATACAGCTCGAGTTTCTTCTTGAGGTAAGCAGGGCCCGTCTCCTAAAGGGACTTAAAAACAGTACATAAACGCTTGAAAACTGCTCGTTTTCTAATAGGAAGCCAATGCAGTTGACGTAGGAGAGGTAGAGATGGGGTGCATACTGGTTTATTGAGGGCAAGGCAGGCTGCTGTGTTCTGAACCACCTGCAATTTTGATAATAGGACTTCCCTGAATCGGACTAGTAAAGAGTTACCATAATCCAGTCTACTAACCAAGAGCGACTGAATGAGAGTGTTCCTTGCCATGAGAGGGATCCAAGGGAAGATCTTTCTTAGCATCCGCATTATTCAGAGGCAGGTGCATGACACCGTCTTCACATGATTCTCCATAGAGAGTTTATTGTTGATTCTGATGCCTAAATTCTTTGCCCATTTTTATGGTGAGGGAGCCTCCCCTATTTCTAATAGCCACCATTCTGGGGTCCACAATTCCTCAGCTTCATTAAACAGCAGTAGCTCTGTTTTGATGGAATTAAGCTGAAGAAATGTCTTCTTCATCCATATGGCTATATTTGACATACAGTTTTTAAACTTAGCTTTGGTCACTGCAGGGTCTGACTCTATAGGGACTATCACCTGCGTGTTGTCTGTCTACGAACTAGTCTTGAACCCGCAGATTCTAATGATGGAGGCCAGAGGGGCCACATATATGTTAAACAAGGTGGGACTTAAAATGGATCCCAGCAAGACCCCCTTATCCACCCGCGTGGTCTGTGATACACAGGAATCTAACTGGACACATTGTGCTCTGTCGGTCACAAAACCTTGTATCAATTTCAAGGCCATACCTCTGACACCAATCTCTCGAAGCTTATCCAGAAGGATACGATGAGAGATGATGTCAAAGGCTGCCGACAGATCAAGAAGAACTAGCATAGAAAGGGTCCCCTTGTCCAGTGACATCCTCATGGTGTTGGTGCCTTCCAACAATGTGGACTCAGTGCTATAGCAAGCACGGAATCCTGACTGGGACGAATCCAGTAGGTTATTCTGTTCTAAATAACCAGAGAGGTGACGATTGATTAATGTCTCCATGATCTTTGAGCTACAAGGGAGAGGAGAGACTGGCCTGTAATTTCGTAGATCAGTAGGATCTGCTAGCGTCTTTTTCAGCAATGGCTTGATACGTGTGGTTTTCCACTTACAAGGAAACGTGGCTGTAACTAACAAGATATTACATACTTCACCGAGCATATCGGCTAAAACTGGAGTAAGTTCTGACATAATGAAAGGCGGAACCAGGTCTAGCGGAGATCCAGATTTCATGTGAGCTAATAAGGAGCCCACTTTCTCACCAGTGATAACAGGGAAAGAAGCTAGGCTCGGAGAATGAGGCTTTTGCTGGGGGGGGGAGCTCCCTCATGATCAACCTCCTCCGGACCGAAGGAGCTATAGATTTTATCAATCTTTTGAATAACATGGCTAGCTAGGTCCTCACATAACTCTTGTGTGGGTGGAGGTGGAGCAGATCAGAGCTTCCGAATCCCCTCTACTTCCACGGACGGAATGATTTCACAGTCACACACGCATACACACATCATACGCTGGTGGGGCCCATTACACCAACATTCACCCTAAATCACACTATCCGTGCCCTGTAAAGGAGAAACCACCTTCCACATATGCTCTATCTGATCTGCCTATACTTTGAGGTCAATGCGACCAGCTAGTTGCTGAAGATCTAGTAAAATACATTTCAAAGAATACACAATAAATCAAATAAACATGACCAGAAATAATCACCCGAGACAGGAATTCAAACAGATTGTTCATTTATCTAATATTTCAAGAAAAGCCAATTAAATGCAATTTCATTTCTCTCATATTTACCTATTCTGTCTAAATGTCAGATCCTAAGTCAGAACCGGTCCTCTGGAGAAAAATTAGAGTCTTCTGTTGTCATGTAGAGTCATCGTCCTCTCCGTCAGCATAGGGACCTCGCATCCTCAGCTCGGGAAGAAGTGGCGCTAGACCTCTCTAGTCTACTTACATTTATACTAAAATTCTACATTCAAAGGTTACAAAAAGATCATTTAAACATCCGTTGAACAGGAAAAGCTGTCGTCTTGTAACATTCAAGAATTTTCCCATTATTGATAATTCTAAGTTTCTGAATAAAAAGTCAGATGTCCATAATTTTGTTACTTCTACGGAAGTTCCTTTCGGATTAAAAAATGTATCATTTTATGAGACCACCAAAAGTTCATGTAGTCAGATTATTCAGTTGCTACAAATTTTCACATCCAGGGGTTTTTGGCTGCCAGCCTGGATTTGTCGTCATGTTCATGGCTTTTCAGTTCAACCAGAAGTCAGGGTCGCAGTCCGTGCAAAGCCTTTTTCATTATCGCATCTACTCGACTGCAGGCTGCAGATGGTGGCCATCTTTCAGTAGGCCACAATTGTCAACTTAAGAGCAAAGAAACACAAAACATAATTACTGCACAGAAATGATGATACAATGTTATTCCCCAGCTAATACCCTTATGTGTGTGTATTTATCTAGCCATTTGCGACATCAGAAGCCATTAATGCATATTAATTATAAGCGCAAAACACCATAACATTACATAAGCAACATCGGTTTCTGCCAGTTTGCTCACCAACGTAGTTCACTTGTTATTTAGCCATGCAATAGCATTCCCATGTGTAATTCTCTTGTTAATAAAGTTGATTAGTCAACATTCGACAAACTTTTAGTCATTAATAATTAATCAGTAGTACTTTTAGTTATAACATGCGAAAATGAAACAGATATTCGGTTTTAGAGTAAAAACCCTGCTCCATCAATCCCCCCTTTGGTGATATATAATCACCACAAAAATCAAAACCCCAAAAATCAATTTAGTTTCCCCTTTTAGAAGAATTTGAAATGTCTTCTTATTCTTGTTTTTATACCCTAGTTTCCATCTCATCTTCCTTTTTAGTTTCTATATACATGCTTTCTCTTAGTTCTTCTAGTTCTATTTCTTGTGGATCTCTTTCTGATTTCTTTTGTCTCTTTTTAACATTTTCTTTTATAATTTTCTTTTTATTTCTTCTATATCTAAAACACATACATCCTAATCTAAGGATCAATAATGCAACTATTACACAAGTTAATGGAAATAGTATCTTACCAAATATGGTACTACCTATCTTAGCTACAAAATTCTTTATAGCAATCATCTTAATAGCCATTTTAGTCCAGATACTTTCAGCTTCCAGTGGTACTAATTCTTCATGCAAATCAGTAATATTTTTGATGTAAACTTTTAAATCTTTACTTTCGTCAGGAATGTAAGTGCAACAATGTTGAACTTTCAGCATTCCACAGACTCCACCCTCTTTTGCCAAAAGAATGTCAAGGGGTTTTAGGAGACAAGGGTACCCCAATATGCGAACCTGGGGTGATAGTAAATAATTAAGGACAATGGTTCAGGTATGGCCTAAAAGGTCCTAAAGAAAGGTGACCCAAGAAGGGGCACTTGTTTTTTAAGAAGTGAAGTCAATTCCGTAGGGAGCAAAAAACAAAGTACGTAAAGGGTCATGTAGGTCAAAAAGATGACAGGTATTTATTTAAACAAATTCAATTTTTTGAGTGCTCAAATAAAAAAGCGTGGAGTCAAATAGTGATAGTGGCTAAAAAGACATCGCATTGACAACAATATAGTTGAGTTCCATAATTGATTTTTTTTTTTTTTTTTTACAAGTTATAAGGAATTCATGTTGTGGGGTGGTCGACGGCGTTTCGAACCCAATTATTGGGGTTCATCTTCAGGACAATGGTGAGCAAGTTGGTTTGAAAGTTTAAACTACTTGTAGAGTATTGGTGTAATTCCTAGATGCTCCAAAACTGGGAGGCAGGGGCTTCAGAAGGCTATATCAATTAAAAGCCAAATGAAAGAGTTTGAACCAAGTGGTAGTTGGTTAGAGCAGCTGGTCAGTACTTAAATTCGCCTGGAAAGTATAATTTTCCTATGAGGGGCTGCAGGGCAGTGAATGGGAGCCTGAAGCTGAACAGACAGAGACGTCTTGCTGCTGCTGGGGCTGGCTGTTGAATGCATTCAGTTTTGGAGCATCTAGGAATTACACCAATACTCTACAAGTAGTTTAAACTTTCAAACCAACTTGCTCACCATTGTCCTGAAGATGAACCCCAATAATTGGGTTCGAAACGCCGTCGACCACCCCACAACATGAATTCCTTATAACTTGTAAAAAAAAATCAATTATGGAACTCAACTATATTGTTGTCAATGCGATGTCTTTTTAGCCACTATCACTATTTCACTCCACGCTTTTTTATGTGAGCACTCAAAAAATTGAATTTGTTTAAATAAATACCTGTCATCTTTTTGACCTACATGACCCTTTACGTACTTTGTTTTTTGCTCCCTACGGAATTGACTTCACTTCTTAAAAAACAAGTGCCCCTTCTTGGGTCACCTTTCTTTAGGACCTTTTAGGCCATACCTGAACCATTGTGCTTAATTATTTAAAAGAATGTCAAGGGCAAGTCGATTTTGAATCGCCATAGCGCGCAAAGCAACCATTTCTGTATTTACCAAAAGAAAGCCTCCAGCGGTGCTTGTTGACAAGCGATCTACCACTGTTGACAGCTTCCGAATGCCATAGGCATTTAAAGAAATTCCCACTGCTGGAATCAAAGCTCCAAAAATATCTCCTACAATTTCTGTCCATGTTTCTCTTCTATAGCGTGTTAATGTGTTAGAATGTTCAGCATCATCTACTCTATCTATGTGAAAAATCTTTGGAAAGACCAGGCCAACATAACATGTACCAAACCAATGGTCAGGCAAACGGTAATAAGCCTTAATCCCACAAATATAATACACTCCCGGAAAAACTGGATCTTCTCCTCCTCTAAATTTGCAAGTTAAATTGTTTCTAAAAACATAGTCTAAGGTTAATTCTTTGATTTCTAGAAAAATCTCACCTAAAGTGTTAGCATCCTTTGCAGGATTCAGTGCTTTATTCATAGGCAACTGCCCAAGAATATTATCTACATTAGACATATTGTAATCTAATTTCCCTAATTGATAAAAAATACTAATCAACACACTACAAGAAATTCCATACGTAGCCGGAAGATGATGATAAGTCACTCCTTCCGAAACAGAGGCAGGTAATTGAATGCAGACGTAGCAATCCCTTACTTCCATTGTCTTTACGTACTCATACAACAATTTAGAAAAAACATTGCTAGAAAAATCGTTAATTGACCTATCTTTGTGAATATGTACATTACTAGTCGGAACTACTTTTAATGGACTCTTCCCTATATTAGTCTTGTTCTCAGTATGACCTTCTAAAGTGTCTATAGTGACTCTAAATGAAATCAGTAGAGCAAGCACGCTCCAAAGCAGCATTAATAAACCTGTACAGCAGCAGCACATTTTGCACCATCTTTTCAGAAAGGTACATCTACTTTTATTCTCAGTGTTAGCCATTTTGTTAATTTGACCGTGTCTTTTGACTTAGCCTCTTCTACTCCTTTACTTGAACTTTTAAGGGCAGCAAGTACCCACCAGATTATTAAACTTTACTAATTTTAGTACTACTTCTTCTTCTCTTCTCCAAGTGATTTTCCTTGGATTAACTCAATTTGGGTTTTCATCATTTTTCACTGTCTCTTCATCATCATCAAACTGTATCAGGTCCTGAACATCCGTCTCTTCTCCAATGTCGGACAAGATAACTCTCAGGATTCCCACAGCTTCTTCTTCAGCAACTTCCTTCAGTAAAGCCTCCTCTGGAATTTCTTGGCTGGCCGCCTCTTCTCCTTCTTCAGGGAGTGCCACATACGTCCATTCCGGTGACTTGTACCTCTGGTTTGGTTTTCTTACTCTTTTAGCTCTCTCAGGTATCTTTGCTTCTTCTTCCTTGGTAGAATTCTGACTTGACACTTCGTCGAAGAGTTAACTCGTGTCAGTCTGTACCTTAGTCTCTTTATCTTATTTGGCCAAAGATCTCCTTTAGCATTTCTCTTTTGTTTTCCTTCTTTATTGTGTCTTTCTCCAAGCCAAGTTCTCTTTCTCAGAACTCGTCCTCCATGAATCTCATTGTCACTTTCATCAGACTCTGTTTCAGTTGCTACTGGTTCATTAACAGCTTTCTTTTCTTTAACAACTTCCTTTTCTCCAACAGTCTCTTTTTCCACCACTTGAGATTTCCCTACTTCTGTCCCTCCTCGGGTCTCCGACACGCAATCTTCTTGCTGTCTACTTGTCCCTTAACCTAGCTTGTTGTGGATGTTCCCTACACCTCCTCGGGGTTTTTCCGCAATCTGTCCCTCTCTGTCTTTGTCTGTCCCTTTTTCTTCAATATTTATCTCAGGTGGAACTTGTCCAATTCCTTCATGTGACTCAGGTGTCTCTTCTGTTGGAATGTTCTTTTCTTTTCTTTCTTTCTTTTTGTGTTGATCACTGTCAATTGGAACCTCAGGCGATTCTTCTGAGTCTGAACTCGCTTCTGCAGTTGTCACTGTTCTTTTCAGAACCTCTTCTGGTGGGATGAAAGCTTCTCTTGACTCACTTTCCCCACTTTCAGGATTCTTTTTCCTTCTTACTGCCTCACTGTCTGCATCATCACTGGAGTCTGATTCTTCAAAGTATTCCTTTCCAGTACCATCTCTTGGATTTGGAACTCTCAGTGTGTGGCTTGCATGTATCCAATTCTTCACACCAGCGCACTTCACAGCAGTCGTTGTGGTCAAGATGACTTGTCTTGGCCTTCCCCACCTTGGAACCAGGCAATTTCTTCTTCTGTGGACTTTTATCCTTACCCAGTCCCCTGGGCTCAGATCATGGGCTGGTTTCTTTTCAAGTGTAGTAGCGTCTTCTCCAACCTGGTGAAACACAGAATGAACTGCGTCAGCCAGGCCTTTACAGTAATCCAAAATCATGTCATCAGTTATAGTCATCAGCTTGTTCACTGGTACATGTGCATGCCTCATAGCACGTCCCATGATAATTTCATGTGGACTCAAACCTGTTGTTCTGTCTGGAGTAGACCTAATGGTCATCAAGACTAGAGGCAAGACATCGGGCCATTTCATTCCTGTGGCTAAGCACATTTTGCCAATTCTGTTTTTGATAGTGCCATTCATCTGCTCAACAACCCCAGAAGCCTCTGGTCTGTAAGCACAATGCAACTTCTGCTATACACTCAATGCTTCACAAATTAGACTCATGATTTCATTATAAAAATGTCCTCCTCTGTCTGATTCAATGGTTACTGGGAACCCGTACCTTGGGATGAACTCGCTTAACAGTAATTTGGCCACTGTTATCCCATCATTTCTTCTTGTCGGGTACGCCTCCACCCACCTTGAGAACAAACAGACCACCACCAGGACATACCTCAACCTGTTGACTGGGGGCATTTCAATGAAATCTATCTGCATTCTTGTAAAGGGTCCTCCCTCTCTGCCTATTGTTCCTAGGCTCACCACTGTTTTCTTTCCAGGATTGAATTGCTGACATATCAGACATCTCTGACAGAGACTTTCTGCTATAAGTCTGAACTTTGGACTGTACCAGGTTTGCTTAAAGGCTCTTATCATAGCATCCCTCCCCAAGTGTCCTTGGCCATGATACATCCTTGCCATTGTTGACAGCATGCTGTTTGGCATGACTGGTCTTCCATCCCTGTAGACCCACACATGATCCTTTTCTCTGGGTGCACAACCTGCCTTCACCCAATCTCTCATTTCATCATCTTCTGCCTCATCCTGCAGCTGTTTTACTTCCTCCCATGTCCCCACTTCATTAGTAAACATTAATGAACAAGAAGACATTTCCCGTTCTTTACTCCTGTTAATTGAGTGATTGTTTCTTGCACAATATTGTGCTATGTCATTGGCAAACTTGTTACCAACTGTTACAAAATCGTCACCCTGACCATGAGCAGCACATTTTACAACTGCTAGTTCTTTAGGCAGCTGTATCGCCTCTAGCAGTTTTCCAACCACTTCAGCATTCTTTATGGGAGTCCCACTTGAGGTCAGGAAACCTCTTTGTAGCCATAGCTGGCCAAAATCATGGACAACTCCAAAGCCATACTGGCTGTCAGTCATCACAGTCACTCTCACACTCCTCCCAATCTTGCATGCCTTTGTCAGTGGCACCAGTTCTGCCACCTGTGCGGATTTAACTCCTTTCAAAGGTGATGCTTCCACAACTTCCGAGACTTTGCACACAGCATATGCAGCACTCAACACTCCTTCATCTGTTCTCAGACAAGATCCATCCACAAACAACACATGATCACTTTCAGGCAGTGGCAGATCTCTTATATCTGGCCTTGGTTTTGTGCAGTAATCAAGTACATCCAGGCAGTCATGATCAACATCATTTCTCACTCCCACACATTCAGCATCAGGTAACAGTGTCGCTGGATTCACATTCACACATCTCTCCAGACTTACATTGGTTGCACCAAGAATAACTTTCTCATATTTAGTCAGCCGACTATGAGACATGAACTGTGTCCGGCTCCTTGTTAAAAGGATAGCCACATCATGAGGTACGAATACCCGTACAGGGTATCCCATTATGATCCCCTCACTTTGTTCCAGGCTTTTGCAGGTAGCAGCTACTGCTTTCAGGCAACCTGGCAAACCCACAGCTACTGGGTCAAGAGTTGCTGAGAAATAGGCAATTGGCCTCCTCAGACGTCCATGTTTCTGGATTAACACTGAAAGTGCACATCCATTTCTCTCACTACAGTACAATTCAAATTCCTTTTCATAATCAGGCATCCCTAGGGCGGTAGCTTCACAAAGTCTGTCTTTCAGCTCTCTGAATGCAGCCATTTCTTCTGGGTTTAGTTCCAATGGGTCTTTCACCTCACTTTTGGTCAATTTAATCAATGGTTTGGCAATCAGGGAAAAATTACTTATCCACTGACGGCAGTAACCCACAATTCCCAGGAACATTCTTACTTCCCTTTGGGTCATTGGGGCTCTCATTCCCCTAATGATTTTGATTCTGTCAATAGTCACTTTCCTCAGGCCTTTCTCAATATTGTGTCCCAGATACTGGACTTCTTTCTTACAGAACTGCTATTTGGCTGGAGATACCTTTAATCTTCCATCTGCCAAGTGATTCAGCAATGCAATGGTATCTACTTCACAGGCTTCACGTGTTTTTGATGCCACAAGTAGGTCATCAATATATTGGACCAAGACTGAATTTTCAGGCATTGTCAGACTTTCCAGAGATTTCTTTAGCAACTGATTAAATATTGAGGGGCTCTCTGTATACCCCTGTGGGATTCGGCACCATCCCAAAATCCGCTCCCCAAATCTAAAAGAAAATATTGGCTGGCTGTCATGATGCAATGGGATTGAATAGAAAGCATGACACAAATCAATTACCGTGTACCATTCTGCATCATGAGGAATCTGATACAAAATCACTGATGGATTTGGCACAATTGGACAACATGGCACAACAATCTTGTTCATCTTTCTCAAATCTTGTACTATTCTGAACTTTCCATTAGGTTTCTTCAGTCCCATTATCAGTGAATTACATGTGCTGCTCAATATTTCTCTTAACACCCCTTGCTGGATCATTTTCTCAATATTTCCTGGATTATTTGCCTGTTCAACCAGCTGAGCTTCCTGTCTTTCTGCAACTTTCACCTGTGCCCACATTGCCTTTTCTTTCAGCTTTCTTTGATTTGCCTCAATCTCATCACTGAAGTATTTTGCGTGTCTCAAAATCTCATCAATCTTCTTACTCTGCCAGTCCACGGTATGCTGCCGTATCATTTCACTGATTTCAGGCCGCAAACCATACACAAATCTGTACACAAAATGACTCAAATCCTTGTCACCCAGGTGTTCATCTCCACTGAACTTCTTAAAAGCTAGTTTCAGTCTTTCATAGTAAGCATGGACTGATTCTTTTAATTCCTGATGTGTTCGGTCTATTTTAACCCAATCTGTCTCCTTGGGGGGTACTTTATTTTTCAAGAAGGCCATAACCTGCTCGTATTTCTTCATGACCTCCGGGTCTGGAGCTCCTGTCTTTTGATCTCTCGGGTATTCTTTAGAGGGCCAGTCTATGACTATTTTACATTCTGCCCACAGGTCTGCTGGTACAATTATATCAAACAGACTATTCAGGTCAATCCACAGTACTTTTGACAGCTTTACAAATCTGTCGACTTGTCTGTACCACTCCACTGGCTTTTCCCTTAATCGAGGGAAATCATTTGTGAATGATAAAATATCCTGTCTGGTCCATGGGACATGTACGTACCCTCATCCTGGAATCTCTCTCATGGGGTAAGCTGTCACTGCCTTCTCTTTTTCTGTCAATGGAAATGCTGAGTAGGTTCTATCCACTCCATCCTCTCGCTTTCGATACCATCTGTCTTTCCATCTTTCTACATCTCCCCATTTCCTTAGCAAGGTAATCATTTCCTTAATCTGTCCTGTTCCACCTGCATTGTTCAGATTCTCAATATCTTTGTCTGAAAAATCCACTCGGTATGTTTTCTGTAAAGCTTTCATCTTATCCATGTCAATTCCCACTTCACTGGCTATTCCTTTCAACCTGTCATGTATGTTCTTTGCTCTCCATGTGATACTCTTACATAAAAAGAGAATCTCCCCTTCCTCATAATTCTTCAGTGTTTCTGTAGGTATGGTTCCTACTATCAACTCTTCCATTTCCATACGTAGCCTAGCTACATCCATCCCCTGTGACTCTTTCTCCTTTTTCTGTAATGTTTTCAGCCAGTCATTCAAATCTTCAGCAGTTACACAGATTTTTCCACACCCCCTGGTTCTGCCACCCTCTGCGGTTCCAGCATTGATCCTCTGTTCCCTTCCATACATCCAGAATTCAAACTTGAGTTAGTTTGCACACTCATTTCCCCTCCACATACAGTATGTCTCCACTGATTTTCTCCTGTTCTCCATTGTGTTTCTCCCACTCTCATTTCTGCCTGTTCTGGAGGTACAATCAACCTATTGCCCACATATGGCACCGTCAAACCATTTTCACCAGTCCTCTGCTTGTCAAAAATCGGCATAACCGGGCCTATTGTCACAGGCACTGTAACAGCCTCAAGATTCTTAGTCAGCTCCCTGATTTTCTCTGTTAGTTCAGATGTAGTTCTTGCTAGTTCTCTGGTCTTTTCATTTTCAAGTTCATTTTCTCTCTCTATCTCTCTTTCTCTCTCTCTCTCTCTCTCTCTCTCTCTCTCTCTCTAACTCTCTTTCTCTCTCTCTCTCTCTCTCTCTCTCTCTCTCTCTCTCTCTCTTTTCCTATCTCTCTCTCTCTCTCTTTCTCTCTTTCTCTCTCTATCTCTCTCTCTCTTTCTCTCTCTCTTTCTCTGTCTGCCAGAGAACAACCGCTTTTCAGCTCAGGGGCTGTAGCCTCCGTTTTTATAATCCGCAGGGTGTTTCTCATTAGGGTAACTGCTGTTCCTACCTCTGGTTCTCTTCTATATGGGGGTGGACTCTTGTAGAGCATGTCCTCTAAGATATCATCATCAGACTCATTTGCCCCATATCTTCTGGTCTCTACATTATGTGCTTTCTCTGTACATTTTCTCCCTCCTGATTCCTCTGCTGTTCTTACAGGATATAACCCCTCAGTCATACTGGCATCTCGCCACCTTCTCATTCTGTCATGATGGGTTTCGCGATCATATTTTCTACCGAACATATATCGGTAGTTACCTCCACTCCTCTGCTTTTCTCGCTCATGTACTTCATCTTCCCATTCCACCAATGCCTCGAATTGCGTCGGCCTAGGCCGAGGCACTAGATTCATCATTTTCTCTCGTAAATTTCTTAACACGGCCAAATTAAATGAGCCATGTTCCGGGAAAGCCAAAACCCCATCCTCTCTAGTATACTTTGCCCAGTTGTCTATCCAAATACAGGTATGATACGCATATTTTGCTACCATAAAGGATGCGGGGGTTCTGGTCGGAGGAAGTAACTCTCCTTCTCTAGTTATGATATCCTTATCCTTGTCGAACCAGGTCTTAACCTTACTGAACAAGGATTTCTTTTTCTTTTCCTCAGCATGGTAATACATTTTCTCTTATTTTTCCCAAGCTGTTTACTCTTCCTACAACTGTACGATCTTTTGTCCAATTGCAGCGCGACTCACACCAACGCACCAATCCTGGAGCGTCTACGTCACTGACTCAGTCCGCGAATCCTAGCGCAACTCACACCAACGCACCAATCCTGGAGCGTCTACGTCACGCTGTGTGTCTCCCAATCCTAGCGCGGCGTACACTAGCACACCAATCTCTGCGCTTCCTCCGTTCTAACCCACTGTCCAATCACAGCGCAGTCTTCCTGACTTCAGCAGCCGCTGCAGTCGCTTCTGCTCCTGTCTCTTCCTCTTCCGTCTACCCCTCCTTTACAAGACTACTTGGTAGACTTTGTTTCAACTTCTACGAGTCTGTTAGTTACAACATACAAACATCTCCATTGTCTGCTTCGCTAACCACAGAACAGCAAAAGACCTTTCCCACGAGAATTCTGCCTTTCCCGAGAACAGCGCTTACCTCTGCCCTACTACAGAATCGTTACTTCCGTTGATAAAGTAGCACATCCCTCTACTTTACCCTTCTAACAAGCATCAATTTAACTGTTTCCCTCCGGAATGCTCCTAGGAGTTTCACAATTAACCAGAATGTCTTCTCATTCACGCACTTACACCCCAGAAAATGTAGTACATTCACACAGAATTCTGTCTTTCCCGAGAACAGCGAACAGTCTGTCCTACTACAGAATTATATCATACGTTAACAAAGCAGTGCTTACCTCTGCTCTGTTTTTCTAACAAGCTCCGAGAATACCTATTACTTCTCCGGCGGTAAGCTTTAAGGGCAAACCTTACGGATCCCTGGGACTTAAGACCAGAGTTTCACAGATAACCTTTGCTATCATATACACTTCTCTCACACAGAAAATACGTTTCTAATGGCAACACACAGCGATGCTACCTTGTCGAACCCAGACAATGCGAACCGCAACTTCAATTGTCACACGTTTTCCCCTGTCTGCATACAGGGCCAACAATCCCGCCTTTTTCCGAGAGCAACACTCCCTCTGCTCTACTACGGAACTGTCACCGACTTCCTACATCCCAGAAGCCGTTCACAATACATAGAACTCAACAAGACTTCAACATATAGTGTTAGTACAAATATCAATCAATAATCAACAAGCCTATATACACGCAATTCCGCTAGATCAAGACAATAGCTAACCATCAATCTGCTACCAAGAAACTGGAGCAGATCAGAGCTTCCGAATCCCCTCTACTTCCACGGACGGAATGATTTCACAGTCACACACGCATACACACATCATACGCTGGTGGGGCCCATTACACCAACATTCACCCTAAATCACACTATCCGTGCCCTGTAAAGGAGAAACCACCTTCCACATATGCTCTATCTGATCTGCCTATACTTTGAGGTCAATGCGACCAGCTAGTTGCTGAAGATCTAGTAAAATACACTTCAAAGAATACACAATAAATCAAATAAACATGACCAGAAATAATCACCCGAGACAGGAATTCAAACAGATTGTTCATTTATCTAATATTTCAAGAAAAGCCAATTAAATGCAATTTCATTTCTCTCATATTTACCTATTCTGTCTAAATGTCAGATCCTAAGTCAGAACCGGTCCTCTGGATACAAAAATTAGAGTCTTCTGTTGTCATGTAGAGTCATCGTCCTCTCCGTCAGCATAGGGACCTCGCATCATCAGCTCGGAAGAAGTGGCGCTAGACCTCTCTAGTCTACTTACATTTATACTAAAATTCTACATTCAAAGGTTACAAAAAGAACATTTAAACATCCGTTGAACAGGAAAAGCTGTCGTCTTGTAACATTCAAGAATTTTCCCATTATTGATAATTCTAAGTTTCTGAATAAAAAGTCAGATGTCCATAATTTTGTTACTTCTACGGAAGTTCCTTTCGGATTAAAAAATGTATCATTTTATGAGACCACCAAAATTCATGTAGTCAGATTATTCAGTTGCTACAAATTTTCACATCCAGGGGTTTTTGGCTGCCAGCCTGGATTTGTCGTCATGTTCATGGCTTTTCAGTTCAACCAGAAGTCAGGGTCGCAGTCCGTGCAAAGCCTTTTTCATTATTGCATCTACTCGACTGCAGGCTGCAGATGGTGGCCATCTTTCAGTAGGCCACAATTGTCAACTTAAGAGCAAAGAAACACAAAACATAATTACTGCACAGAAATGATGATACAGTGTTATTCCCCAGCTAATACCCTTATGTGTGTGTATTTATCTAGCCATTTGCGACATCAGAAGCCATTAATGCATATTAATTATAAGCGCAAAACACCATAACATTACATAAGCAACATCGGTTTCTGTCAGTTTGCTCACCAACGTAGTTCACTTGTTATTTAGCCATGCAATAGCATTCCCATGTATAATTCTCTTGTTAATAAAGTTGATTAGTCAACATTCGACTAATAATTAATCAGTAGTACTTTTAGTTATAACATGCGAAAATGAAACAGATATTCGGTTTTAGAGTAAAAACCCTGCTCCATCAGAGGTAGAGGGTTATTGGTCCTCGGATTAGTGAACTCCTTAAGAATCTTAAAGATCTCCTTGGAAGAGTTCTTCGCTTCCGTAATTCAGGAACCTAAATGTGCTCTTCTGGCAATGTTGCAGCATTTTAGATAGGCTCTATGTGCAACTCGATAGAGTGATTTGTCTCTCTCTGATTTTGATTTCCTCCATTTTCTTTACTTGGGTCTACATATGACCTTTTCTCTCTTAAGAATTTCTGAGTACCATGGGGCTGGGGCTGCCCTGTTCTGGATTTTTACTCTCTTAAGTGGCGCAATAGAATCTAGGTCATCGGTTACTGAAGCCTCGTATCTTTCTAAGGCTGTGTCGAGGGCCACGATCAATCGGGAGATGGTACAGAGCAAGGAACCATCCAGGGAGACTCTCCCGCCATAGCCATCCCAGTATCAAATACGCGGAATCTAGCTGACCTGTTATTGGCCATGAGAGACGAAATGTCATCGAGGTTTTCAACCTCAGAATTAAATCAAGCTGAGATGGCTACGAGATTTACAGTCTCTGAGACAAATCAGGCAGCTATTCGGGTCTCTTGTGAGGTGTTAGCCAAGAAAATGGAAGAGATTACAGCAAGAACTGAGACACTCGAGGAGGAAATGCCAAAGCTGAAAGATTCCTTACAGGCCGTTACTGCGAAGGTAGATTCTCTGTCCATCCAGAACAGAGAGTTGAAGGAGGACCTGGAACGACTTGAGAACCACTCAAGGCGAAATAATTTAAAATTATTAAATGTCCCTGAGGCGATTGAAAGAGACGATCTAAAGGGCTTTATAATTAAACTGTTAAAGGATACAGTCCTCAAGAGCCAGCCGAACATCGACCTGAACCATGAGATTCAAAGGATCCATAGAGACCCTTTCAAAAGAAAGATTGAGAAAAAAAAACCGCGCAAGATTTTGGTAAACTTTCTATCATACTCAATCAAGGAGCTTATTCTTACTGCAGCATTAAAAGAAGGGTCCATCTCCTCGCCTTCTACAGATTTTCCGGCCTTTTCCTTCACTATAAGATCTGACATTTCTCACATAACCGCCACAAGACAGTGGGAGATGGGGAAGAGACTGGAAGAAATAAATAGCCTGGGGGCAAAAGCACAGCTTAGGTTTCCAGCAACCCTCCGGGTAATGTGGAATAACCAGATGCATTTGCTGAGATCTGTGGAAGAGGTCGACATATTCATCGCCAAAATTCGACAAGAAAAAAAGGGTGGTTAACAAGTGCGATATTCATGCCTTAAGTTAGGGTTGGTCTTGCGATATAAGCAACACGAAGACGCTAGGATATCAAAATTTATTATTTTTTTTGATAGGGGAGATCAAGAGGGAGCTATACCCAAAGAGGCTTAGCTTAGCTTAGCTTAGCTTAATGGAAGGGTGGGTTCCTCAAGGGTTGGGAAGAGAGAGCGAAGGGAAGGGGCACTCAGGGGAGGGTGTAGGGGTAGGGGGGGAGGGTCCACAGGGTGGGGAGCAGTTAGGGGATAAAATCACACAAAAAATGCCTCACCTCACCAAATTAATCATTTTACTAATAGATAAAGTTCTAAGAAAGAGAATTCATCATTTGGTAATAGATGGCCACAACAGGTAGGGTGAATGATTGCCGTAAAATTTATTACATTTCTTGGAATTTAAATGGTCTGAGATGTGAACGTAGACGAAGGCTGATTTTAAAGTATCTAGAGCTTGCCCCAGCACAGATATGTTTACTACAGGAGACACATTTGAATTCAGTGGAATTTCAAGTACTTTTCTCCAAAATCTCATGGGTACAGTGTTTCTGTGCTTCACAACAAGCAATAAACTCTCGGGGGGTAGCTATTGTTGTTAAAAAGGGGGTTCCCTGTAAGATTAAGTCTGTCCAAACGGACCATTCAGGTAGATGGGTAACCGCCCTCCTGGATCTAGGGGGAGTTGAAATAACATGTTCATCTTACTATGGCCCGAACCTGGATGATCCATCATATCTGGTTAAACTACAGGGAAGCCTAATTTCAGCAACCCCTCCGTTGATAGTAGGAGGTGACTTTAACATAAAGCTTGATCCAGTAAAGGATAGCTCTAGGTTAAGTCATATTACAACAACTCCCAAATCACGTAGAGTCATGAAAAATTTAATGTTAAACTTGAATTTAGCTGACTTGTGGAGATCTAAGGAAGGAAACACCCAGGGATACACCTATTACAGTAAAAAATACGGTCACTCCTCACGGATCGACTACCTATTGGTGAATAAAGAAGCATTAAACAACGCCACCAGTATAACGATACTTCCAACTCACCTATCAGACCACGCACCCCTATTAGCAGTCTACGTAGCATGTGTCAATCGTCCTCGGGCAAGATGGACATTAAACAGAGCAATGCTAGCAGATGCTGAGATAATCCAAACTATAAGTAAGTCCTCTATAGAGTTTTTTTTCTTTAACTTGGGTTCAACCTCTATTGACCAAGTATGGGACGCCTATAAAGCCAACTTGAGAGGTCTATTACAAGTTCAAATAGGTTATAAGAACCGCCTAAAGACCCAAGAACTGTATGCTCTTGAGGAGAAGATCGGCACTCTGGAGATTGAAAGGAGGAATGCCATAATCGGCGATACAGGGCAATTAGTTAAGATAAACGGTAATTTAGAGGAGGCCAGGAAAAATCTTAGAACTTTTTTGGATCAAAAATGCAAAGCACAATGGCAGGCCAGAAACATGGAGATGTTTGAGTATGGAGAGAAAGCAGGGGCAATCCTGGCCTGGAAGGCCAGATTAGACAGGGCCAAGAATGATATCAACGAACTCGTAATAGATAGCAGTGGAACTAAATCTAGCGATCCGGAGGAAATACAACAGGCTTTAATAACATTATTTTCAGATTTGTATACAGAAGATCTTAAACCCACACAAGACCAGATATCTCAATGGTTAGTGGATAAATCTTTACCAATTTTATCGGAGGCCTCTAGGGAAGCTCTGGATGCCCCTATTACCACAGAAGAGATATTGGCCCAAATAAAGCGGGCAAAGAACAAAAAAGCTGCAGGGCTTGATGCCCTCCCTAACGAAGTATACAAACTATTACAAGACGATCTTCTTCCAGTCCTACACAGGCTATTTAATTCAATATACTGTTCTAATGGGGTAATGCCAAGATCATGGAGGGAGGCCACGATAATGTTAATCTTAAAACCAGGGAAAGACCCTTTATTGGCAGACTCCTATCGTCCAATCTCCCTGCTAAATGCAGACTATAAAATATTTATGGGGATATTAGCAGGAAGATTGGCGAAACTGGCACCCAGCTTAATTAATCCCGATCAGAAGGGCTTCATACAGGGGAGGGTAATTCAAGATCAAACCCATCTGCTGATTGGCAATATCGACCTAGCGGAGGCTAGAACTGATCCATTGGCCGTGGTGGCAGTTGATGCAGCCAAGGCATTTGACCATGTGTGTTGGAGATATCTCTGGGGTGTCTTAGAGGCAATGGGAATTGGCCCAGTTTTTGTGGGGACTATCAAGCATTGTTATCTAGGAGCTTCATCCAGAATTCTCTTGAACGGCTCACTTTCCCCTAGCTTTCAAATCCAGAGAGGGACCAGGCAGGGATGCCCCCTGTCTCCCCTGTTGTTTAATCTTTATATAGAGCCCTTAGCTCAAACAATTAGACTGGACAGAGATATTATCCCATTTAGATCATTAGGATATGAATGCAAACTGGCACTTTATGCCGATGACGTGATAGTCTACACCAGCGATCCAGAGCATACAATTCCATACCTGGTCTCCATGTTGAGGGAATTTGGCAAGGTATCAGGCTACAGTGTCAATTCAGACAAAACTGAAATAATGTGTTGGAACACCATATACACTAGAGGCCCCATAAGCAAGGAGTTCAGGTATTTGGGTATTAAAATAGTTAAAGACCTAAATAAGATTCCTTCTTTAAATCTTGGGAAAATCGAAAAAGAAATAGACTATCTCTTCGCTAAATGGAAGAACCTCCCCTTGACAATATATGGCAGGGTTAACCTTGTTAAAATGTCTGTACTCCCCAAATTGACCTACCTATTCAACGCAATCCCTTTAACATTCCCTGGAAAAACTATAACTAAAATACAGGGTAAAATTGGTAGCTTTATATGGGGGCATAAGAATGCCAGAATGTCATGGAAAAAGCTTAGGAGGAAGCTCCTTAAGGGAGGACTAGCCTTACCTGACATAAACTGGTATCTGATGGCTTTTCAGTTTAAAGGGATAAGAATGCTATTATCTCACCCCGAACAAACATCTTGGGGGAGAGTACTGGGAGAAATGGTTACGGCTGAAGGTGTCAACAGTCAGGAAGGGTTTTTGTACAAATTTGGTACTCCAAGGTTTTTTAAAAAGGTTCGGCTAAAGGTATTGAAATCAGCATTACAAACTTGGTTTAATTTAAGGAAGATATGGGGAATTGGATATTTCTCGGACTTTGCTCCAATATGGGACTCGCCTGGGACACCGCCCCTAATGTGTGATAGTCTGGCGATTCCGATTAAAAATTCAGGTATGGAGCGATGGCTAGACTTAGTGGACTCAGAGGGAATTCTACCGTGGGCAGCTCTATCAGCTAAAATTGGCCCCACCTTTTCAAGATTTAAATATCTTCAATTGAACAGCTGGTATGAGTCTGAAAAAGGCGATATAGGAGGAAAAGGGGAATTAGAACAGCTTTTTCAAGATCCGTCCCCAAAGAAGAAAGAAATAGCCTTATGGTATGCCCAAATCCAAGACGCTGAGGAAGCCAGGATCCCCTCCCCAATTTCAGTTTGGAATGACTCTCCTTTGGTCGCCCAAATCGAGAAACTACTATATCCATCATTAAAGACGCTGTATAAATCCATAAAGCCTGCCTCCTTGAAGAAAAACCATTTTTATGTAATAAACAGGCTATACTATACTCCGGCTAAAATAGCCAAATTTGCTCCTATCCCGCCCCCAAGATGTCCAAGATGTAGTCTCACAAACGCAAACGACATACACATTTTTTTTCAGTGCCCGGTGTTAACCACATTTTGGAAAGGAGTGGGGGAAGTGTTGACATCTATTCTGGAGGTGGATATAGTTGTAGATCTCTCTCTGGTGTTCTTTGGTAAAAATGAGTCTACGGATGGTGTACCTTTACAGAAACATATGGCCTTAATATTATATTTAATCATCTTGGCAAGGAGAGAAATATGTATCAAATGGAAGGACAAAACCCCCCCTGGTAATGAAGATTGGCTCAGAGCCGCCTTTAAAGCGGCACGATTAGACCAAGATACCGGAGCAGACAACCAACCCAGTACTTGGCAACCATTGATACGTTGGGCACAACAAAGGTATTTGATTTGATGGATCAAGGCAATATCTCTAAAAAATGTTTCATTTCCTCATGGTCCTATGATTACACCAGTCCTCCAACACGGGAGGAAGGCCATGGGGTCTAGACAGAAACAGTGAGCCAAAGAGGCCCTCAGGAATCGAGAACAAAACCTGGCTTGTCAAATCTGTGGAAGTTTTTGGTGATATGAGGACAAAAAAAAAAAAAAAAAAAAAAAAAAAAAAGGCTGTGTCACTTTCTTCACAGTTAATAAATGAAGGGGAGGTGTACGCCAGACTGAAGGCAGAGAGTGTCACCTTTTTCCATGATTTGAGGAGGTCCCTGCGAACTTGAGGCCGGCAGGCTGTTTTCGTGAGCGTCCAGGAGAAACTTAGCACCAAATGGTCAGTCCAGCCTAATATCAGGGGGGTTTCTACTGCTAATTCCGGGAAGTTAGTGAAAATGGTGTGCAGCAAATGCCCGGCAACATGTGTGGGACTAAGTACTCTAGAGAAAAGATCCAGTGACTCCATAGCTGCAACTAGGCAGGCAGACTCTGCATTAGAGAGAACATGCAAATTATCAGTTTGCAATGTGTAAGGGGCCAACCTTTCCAATAGAAATGTACAAAACTCTTTCTTGTTTCCTCCTGGTGGGTGATAGACTAAAGCTCCCGTCCATTCAATCGCCCTTGCCCGCTCTACCCTGAAGACAAACAACTCCATATTGGAGGAGGAGACGGGGTCCAAAGTCTTGATGTGATAAGGTGGACGCGTGGCAATAGCTAGACCTCCACCCCTCTTGCCTGATCTATCCAAGCGTACAACTGAGTATTCAGCGGGGAATGCTATTGCCAGTGCCGGTTTTACGTCGTCCAACAGGTACCAGATTTCTGCCACATGTTTTAGTATGGATCTTGCATTGAGATACAGCCCCTGGAAGGGAACTGCTTGCCCTCCCTTGGTCTGCTTCTCTACCCTGAGGGACTGCTCCTTACATAATCGATTGTTTGTGGAGATGGGGTGATAGAGGCCAGATGTTTGCTGTTGCTCGGCCATGGACCAACCACATTGTGGGCATTTCCCCAGAAAGATGCCGTCCTCTACTCGTGGGTTATCTTTGCACCCCACGCTAGGGGTCAAATCCCCCAGCTCTAACAACACCTCTCTAGAGTAGCCCAACATGGGCGAAGGAGATACCTGTGGGAAAACGAGCAGCATCTCCTGACAGGTGGCAGCGTCGAGGCACGGAAGGGCGCAGACGGGCTTGCCTTAGGCGTGCCTTTGGCGCGCCAGTGGCGAGTCCGCTGCATGCCTGCGAACGTGGTAGTTTTATGCTCCAGAAGGCCCAACAACAAGAGCGCTAACCGCTGCAAATGGCACCCAGAAAGCTTACAGGATCCTATTCGGCAGCCTCTCTCCACTCAATCAATTGTCAGACACGATTGCAGTGGACCGGAGAGTTGCATTAAGCTAAACGAGTGTCTCTGGTAATATTCCAACACTCCAAAGCCTCACAAAGTACTAAACAGTTTATCACAATTTAAAAACACAATTTAAAAAACGCTCGATAATAAAAGCAAATACTAAGAAGTTTCTGAATGTAGTGTGCCTGCTTATCTCTTTGGATTTCACACCTCTCAAATAAATATCAATTTCGTAACTCTTCCATTTGGCTCAATCGCTTTCTTACAATTAAAAATAGCCCGTTTTTTGGAAAGCTTGGCAAGAAAAAGGTTTGCTTTGGATTCATCAACTTTACTCGAATGATACTCTTCTCACTTTTTCTGAAGCACAATCTCGCTATAAATTGCCAAAATCTTTCTCTGTCAAAATATATCTTCTTCCCTCTCTTCAATATCTTCTATACCACCTCCACAACTACCTCACCATAATATTCTTCCCATTTTAAGTGCTCAATCTAGTGCCTCAACTATATACAAATTCCTCAACACACCTCCCTAACACAGAAATAAAATTAACATAGAAATCCAATGGGAACGTGAGTTCCACACTTCATGGTCCACTGCTTTTTGGGATAAATTATTGCTAAAATTCTGCAAGACTTCAAGATCAGCTAGTACAACACAAATACTTTTCTTTACATACAATCTACTTATGTTTACTTCAATGCTCTTACATAAATTTAACTCCACACTTTCCTCCAATTGCTGGTCATGTAACACTCTTCATGCTGACTTATACCACATGCTTTTCTCTTGTCCCTCCACTCATCAATTTTGTTTGGAGATATGGTCTCAGATCAATGTAATGTTCCACACTCATTTCTCTTTCTCACTTATGAGCATATTTCTAGGTACATTATCCCAACACTGGCATACACTTTCTTGTAACATGGAGGTTGATTTATTAGTTGTAATTGACTTCCAACTAATAACAAAAAATTGGAAACAATCCACACAACTTTATTTTCAAGCTTGGTGGTATACTGTTTGCTATAACCATCATCTAGGCCGTTTCAGATGTATCCCCCATGACCTTACTCCTAAAAAGAGAACTTATAGGCTCCCCGTAACTATTTTCTTAGACACTTCTGCACAAAAATGTGCCCAACATCATCCATTAATGGAAGAATTTCCGGAACCACCATAAATCATTTTTTACTGTTATATCATTTGATTATTCATTTATTTATTTCGTTATACAATTTCTTTCCTTTTCTTTTTAAAATACATTTATTACAGCCATTACCTTTTAATATGTTTACGTCTTTTCACATTGTATTAAACTCTCCTATTTCTATATTACATATTTGGTCATGTTATTATTGTACTTTTCCCTTTTCTTCTCCCTTCCCTTTTTTCACAGTTATTATAACCCTTTTTCTATAAGCAATTACTTTGTAAGAACATTAACAAACCAAAGAGAATGAAACAATTCGTGACAAATTGATACAAGATAGAACAGGAAGAAAAAGGGGAAGAGAAAACAAGGGAAGGGGAAAAGAAGGTCAGAGGGAAAGGAGGAAAGACAAGGAGAGACAGCACATGTCCGATTAGGACGACTGAAAAAACATACCTGAGGGGAAAAACAACAGAAGTACACTGGGGCAATGACGGCGAACGAAAAGACGGAACACTCAAATCCGGGAAGCTCACAACACACCGGAGGAAATAAATGTGATGAGACGGAATGTACAAATTATAAAAATATACAACACCTGTGAGAGATGAGAAAAAGTACTTAGACAAACATCTCCAAACGAAACAGATGAGAAAATTACCTAGGAAACTGACAGACCTGAAAAGAGAAGAAAAGAGAAGAAAAAGAAGAAACATTTGGAAAGAACAACAGAAGAGAAAGAACTTTTTAAATTACAGATGACCGAAAAATGGATATACATAGAAGGCAAAAAAGGTCTCTTTTTCTGTAATATGACGCTTACTCACTTATTGTTAATTGAAATTCTATTACTTTATTTGATTGTTTATATTTGATTGCATCTCTTCCGAAATAAAGTTCTTTGTTTAAACTAAAAAACAAACATATGTCATAAGCTTTATTACACTTAGACCATTATTCTGAGAGGCAGTACCTCTCCATACTGGCTATATGAAATCTGCCTTTTAAGCAGGACTGGTATTTTTCACTTTTTGTCTCGACCCTATATTTTTGCTGGCAATAAAACTATGTGCCCGTTAACCCTGCAAATCTCTCCCCTAAAAATGTTGAATAAGTAAATTCCTAGCTGTATATTTAACCTACCTTCAAGTTCCCAGTACATGGTACAAACCAAGGGCCTGTAAGTCAAATGTCACTAATGGACTGCAGCAACTTTTTTTTCTATGGCAGTATCAAACAAAGCTTCGTAGCCTGCTTGTTGGAATTTCACCTGAAATTTAACCTGTCAAAATAAACCCTTTGTACAGGTCAAAATCTCAGTTTTAAATGTTGATCCGCAAGGCAGGGTGCATGGTATTTAAAAGTATGACATGTATAAATTTAATGTTAACATGTTCTTACAGTGACTAGCATCAAAAAGCTATCTCTCACTGTGGCAGCCCTCCCCTCGATGTGCTATGTAGAAAACCAGAGTACAGATTAAAATCCTAATACTGTATCTCTGAAATGGGATTAGTTAGAAACTAAAAATCTAATTCAATAGTGAAGTAGGATTTGTAAATGGCAATTGGGTAAAGTAACATTAGATAGTTACCTTTTCCCTGCCTTAAGTCTAATTTGCTTTTGCTCTAAAACTTCTTCTGGTCAGGGATTAGTATTTGAATAGGTGTGAAAAAGTTGTGAAATGCTTTCTTAGGAGCAAACAATGGACTGACTTGAATGGTCAGTGACAAATCCTCTGAACCTCACCAAATGTGCAAAATGTGAACCGTGAGCATCCTTTTTGTCCTTACTGTGTCAAATCCTGCTTTAGTGTCAAATCATGCTTATCATTCCAGCTGGGTTTATGTGTAACACGATGAGGTGCACTTAAAAGGCAGAGAATAGGATGCCAAGATAATTCTTGTGTATTAATTATCTGGTTGCTGAAAGACTTGCTCTGTCCCACCAAACCTCTGTCCATGGGTTTTACATATAGCACTGGGGAGCACTTGAAAAGAAGGGAAACAATGCCAAAACAATTCTATTGTATCGACTATCTGTTTGCTGGAAAACCCTACTTTTGTTCTACCAGATTTCTGTGTCCGAGTTTTTTTGTGGGGAAAGTCACTGTCCTAAACAGGATTTTAGTGCTAGAAGTTTGTCGTACCTGTAACGTTAGTCTTTGGCCCTCGTCCGTTAGTGAGGAGGTGAATCATACTCCTTCTATTAAAGGGAATGATATTTATCACCAAAAGGGTTTCCTAGTTAATGCTAGGTCCCTAATTAAAAACAATGTGGCTTTCCACAATTTTGTAACTGCACGGAAACCCTCTTGGGTCTTTGTTACCGAAACTTGGGCGTCGGACTCTGCAGGTCATGATCTAAGGTTTGCTGTCCCTGATGGCTATGCTTTACAGAGACTTGATAGAACAAGATGTAGGGGAGGTGGGCTGGCAGTTCTTTATGACACGTCGTTGGTTTGCTATACTAAAGCCCTATCGGAGTCTTCGGACCTGTTTGAGGCTATGTACTTCTGTATTTCTGGCTCTCCGTTGGTGTCTTTCACAGGAGTGCTTATTTACAGACCTCCTGGCCCCAGATCTAATTTTAGCGGTGAGTTATTTAGAATCTCGGAACCATATTTTGGTAAGCCCCATTTGACCATCTTGGGAGATCTTAATTTTCATTTAGAAGATTTGGGCTCCAATGATACTCTTTCGCTGATTGATTCATTGTATGCGTGTGGTTTTGGCCAATTGGTAAGGGCTCCAACCCATCAAGCAGGCCACATTTTAGATGGGGTGTTTTCGAATGATTCGAGACTGTCAGTCGGTTCCCCTGTTACGCTGATTTGGTCCGACCATTCGGCAGTGCCTTTGGACTTAGCTGTTTCCTCTGCAGGGCCACCTAAATTGAGCTCTTCTAATAGAGTATCTAAGAGATGTTTTAAGAATATTACTAATGAGTCTCTTATCCCTTTTATTAGGGATCTTTCACATTCTTCCCCGAAAGATGTAGGGGAGGCTGCGCAGGATCTTGCTAACTCTATATCTAGAGCTGTTGATGCATTGGCCCCCCCTTCTCTACGATATGCAGCTAGACTCAAACCCTCAGCTCCGTGGTTCTCTGAACCTCTGAACCCCTAAGGCTTTTGAGGCAGGGCGTCAGAAGACAGGAAAGAAAATGGCGGAAATATTGGGACCCTATGGAAAGAGAGGCATATAAACATCTGTTGCGAGTATATAAGGTCAGGGTGACTGAGGAAAAACAGGAGTTTTTTTCCAATCTTACTTCATCCCTTTCCTCTTCTGTGCTTTTTAAGATCGTAGACTCCTTGTGCTCTCTTCAAATGCCTGATCCTGTGGTAGGGTCACAAGAATTATGCAATAAAATCTCGGAGTTCTTTCAGAACAAAATTGAGGACATCCACCTTACTCTGGAACTACAGAAGAGCACTTTGGGATTGCATCTCTCCACAAATTTGGCGAAAATGGAGTTGTGGAATAGAGATCCTTCTAAGACTCTCACCCACTTTCCTCCGATGTCTCTTGAAAAGCTTGGCCTGTTGTTGGAAAGGACCAAATCCGCTTCTCCCTTGGATCCCTGTCCCCTGAAGGTTCTGAAATCATGTCAGGATACGCTATTACCTCCTATGATGCAGATTATGAATGATGCCATGATACAGGGAATCTTTCCAGCTCCCTGGAAAAAGGCGATAGTGAGGCCCCTGCTTAAGAAGCCTAGCCTGGACCCAGAAGTACTGAAAAATTTCCGTCCTATATCTCTGTTGCCTGCCCCAGCTAAAATGCTTGAGTCTTACCTGAACTTTCATCTGTCAAACTTTCTGGATTCCTCTGGTTATCTGGACAATTCGCAGCACGGTTTCAGAAAGCACCATAGTACGGAGTCAGCTCTTACTATGGTGATGGATAACATCCGAATGAAGGTGGACCTAGGCCAGACCACAGTTCTGGTTCTACTGGTGTATCAGGTCCGGCATTAAGCCTTCTGTCCTCTTTTTTAGAGCTTAGAGAACAGAGGGTTAAGCTTGGAGAGTTTTTCTCCCTTGCTAAATCCCTGCAATGTGGAGTCCCACAGGGGTAGGCCTTGAGTCCGACCCTGTTTAACATCTATGTGGCTCCACTAGCTAGGCTGGTAAAATCTCATGGGATGGAAGTTGTCTCGTACGCCGATGATACCCAAATCATGGTGTCCCTAGCTCATTCGGCCCACACTTCCGCGCTCAGCTTCAGAAACTGCATGCAAGCAGTTGCCTACTGGATGATTTTAAACTCCCTGAAGCTGAACGGGGAAAAAACAGAACTGCTGATTATTGGTAAAAACCAGGATGTGTGGTTGAGTGAGTGGTGGCCTCCATCGCTGGGTATCTGTCCTACGCCTGTCGGTTCGGCTAGAAATCTCGGCGTGATCTTTGACAGCTCATTGAATATGACTTTGCAGGTTAACAGAACTGTGGCCACCTGCTGGGGGGTCATCAAGATCCTGAGGAGGATTACTCACTATCTTTCCCCTCAGGCTCGTAAGCAGACGGTGGTTGCTCTTGTGGGTTCAAGGCTGGACTATTGCAATGTTTTGAATGCTGACATCAACAGGGGTCTCATCTCTCGCCTCCAGGTAGTACAGAATGCTGCGGCAAGATTTGTCATTGCTGCTCCCATTCAGTCCTCTGCAACTTTAGCCAGGAAAAGTCTCCACTGGCTTCCGATTCAGCAGAGGATCTCCTTTAAACTCCTTTGTTTGGTGTTTGGAGCTCTCTCCCCAGGATCCTCTAATGCCTTGCGTTCTTTATTAACTCCTTATTTGCCCGGTAGGAGTTTGCGCTCTTCTGAGAAGAATTTACTTGTAGTTCCTCGCGTGAAGAAAGTTAGATGGGGTGGCAGAGCTTTTTCGAATCTGGCCCCTCGCCTTTGGAATTCTCTTCCATCAGAAATTAAGGCTCAACCGTCATTGGCTCAATTTAAAAAAGCGCTTAAAACATGGTGTTTTATTCAGGCATATCAGTAAGTGGTCTTTTTTTATCTATTTTAGCTTTTTTGGTTAGGCGCCTTGATGCCCTTTGGGCTTAGTTGCGCTTTATAAATCGGATATCATTTCATATCATTTCATTTCATTTCAGAAGTGGAAGGGCACTAGGATTAGCATAGTACACTTTCCAGCCATCTGAACCCAGGTTTAGTGTGGCCGAAGACATTCACCATCTTGAAAATGCCCACGGTTTGTAGCGTTGGCCCTGGGATCATTTACCCCATTGGTTAGGACATACCCAACAGTCATTCCCCCACACTAGCTAATGTAAGGCATAAATGTGGAATCTTCAGTCACCCACTTCAGAACACTGCTTGACCTGAGGAAGAACAGAACTGCACATGCTATCTGTGATCTGAGAGGAGCATTGAAGGAGTGATCCTGCTTCCTCTTCAACCCAGGACAAAGAAGTGTCTTCATAGGTCAGTTGGCTAACATCATGTTTTAGCTACAAGAGGCCTATCCCATAACTGCTCAGCTGACTATTGGCACTGGACCTTGGTTTTGGTCTCTGACAGACCCCATGAATATTTCTACGTGCCTCGCCTGAGGTCCTGAGGAAGTTGTATGACAAAGGCATGCATGGCTAAAACACGCATGCCTCTACTACGCTGCTTAAAATATAAATGCGCCTGAACAATGCATTCCTTTACCACGCATGCCTTTACCAAACAATTTTGTAGTAAAGTCATGACTGGTATAGGGATGTGTGGTAAAGATCACACCCTATGCCACCTGCCCTTAACCCTAACAACTACCCCGACCCCGAGCCCTACAAAGTACCCTAACTGCACCCTGAGCCCTTAAAACAAACCCAAACCCCGAGACCTAAAAACTTCTCTGACCCCCTCTGAGCCCGAACAACTACCCTGACCCTTTGAACCCTACTACTCCTTGACCTGTCTAGTGGCACTAGATTATGTCAGGCCACTGGATGCATTTTACTTTTTTATTTTGTAAATAACTCTATCAATTGGTCCTGAAGAAGCTCTTTGGATCGCCTCCAATGACCGTGAAATAGCGTGAAACATTTTGGCCTAAAGTATATCCATTAGGGACATACTACATAACTTGCTACAGAGGGACATAACACCCCTCACAGCAGCACTAATTTCTTAGCACTTTTTTAACAATGACAGAAGGTTCACTTCTTTAATAAAATTCCTATACCCCTCTCCAGTCATTTTTTAAACTACACATTTAGGGCTTCACTGCTACTTACCCCCAAGCACCCACGCAGCTTTATCAAAAAGATCTCCGATAAAGTGACCCTTCGTGGGACCCGTAGGGCATTGCAGCGCCAGCCCGAAGAGGAGTACCAACCGGATGATGAAGCATGACATCCTTTGGGGTGTGTAAGGGAATCATGATAAGGGCACACTGTCCCCCACTTATTGATTAGTAGAACGACTTTAGGTATTCTTCCCTTTTCGCAGCCTTTTCTCACTTATAGGAACTTTTACTCTAATTTGATTAAAGCTTCTCAGCATTTAGCCCGCGCATTGCCTTAACCACGCATATGCGTGGTTGAGGCAAGTGTGGTTGCGTTTGTGTTTGAATGGTACATGTGGCTGTGCCTGCATTTCTTCAGGCCGTTTTCCCCTGAGGGGCATTAGCAGTGTGCTTCTGTAGTGGATTGGGACTTAAAGGACTGAAGTCAGAAGGTATACGCTTTGACCAGAATAAACCTGATTGGGGTATCCAACCCGAATTCGATCGCGGTCAGCTTCAAATTATTCTAGGTTTACAACGACTATTGACTGTCATTGGCGCGTTGTGCTTCTTGGTGCTATTCCTATTTAAAACTTCAAAAAGTTCACATTTCCAGTTCCCCTCATTGAATTTTTGTCATTTTTGTGTCATTTTGTCTATTAAATTTGGGATTTGAACAAAATATCAAGGAAAAAATATTGCGTGGACATAATTTTGTGTCAAGAATAGGGGATAAAAATAACATGAAGGGAGGTTTCTATGAGAAAGTTTTACCATGCTTACCATATATGTAGTGATTGAGGTCCTGTGCACATGTTTAGGATAATGATCTCGATAAGTACTGGTAGGAGAATGAATCAAACCCAAATGATGTAGGACTCTGAAATAATGAAGGTCGACATCAGAAGTATCAAAGCAAGGTGCTCTTTATGTATGTCATTACCTGACCAATACACAATATAAAACAAATCAGCCGACATGTGTTTCGTCACACCGTGTAAAAGATATGACTCTTCAGGGCTGGTATTGAAAATTGAAAATGTAGAGTGGAGACGGTTCCTAAGCACGAAATGGCAAAGGGTGCGGTACTGAACGAACGACCTCCCAACGAGGTGAGAAGGGGGCGGTAGGCCCCAGCCACATGGGTAACTATGGCTATACAGTATCTTGTATGTGGAGGATTGCGGGTACGTGATCTACCGATTTCCAGGATATAATCGTTCGTTCAGTACCGCACCCTTTGCCATTTCGTGCTTAGGAACACCTCACTGAGTTTGATTTCAAGTTATGTGGAAAAAAGTTAACACGTATGAATTCAATTCTATTCTATTCTATTCTATTCTATTCTATTCTATTCTATCATGACTTATAGCATGGCTACCCACACAGGGCATCCCAGCACTAAGCAAGTCAAAAACAGAAGAACCAGAGTAACTATTGACAAGTATACACAAATGTCATGTTTTAAGACCTCTCCTGAATGTTAACTGATCAGCAACCTTCCTCAGAGTCAGAGAAAGCTCACTCCATTGCTTGGAGAATAGAAACAAAATGGATAGATAGCCACTGTCTATTATTTATATGGTATTTATATAACATAAGCCAAAATATAACAGAATGCTGTACATGATTTCTTTATTTACTTATTTGAAAGGTTTTATATAGCGCAAACATGACCCATCAGGGTATCAGAGCGCAGTGCAAGAAAGCAAGCAATATAACCAGGAGAAGAATGAAGAATAGCCCAGATCATGGGAGGTACACAGCAGTATAAAAAGCATTGTAGGACATTACAAAACAGTGCAGTAAACAGCAAGTACAGAATGTTTAGGTGGCGTCAGGACTTTTATTGCAAGTAGCTATTCAGGAAAAACCCTTTCACTTCTTTTTTTAATGTGGCGATCGAGGGGTTAGTTCTGATTTCGCTAGGAAGAGAGCTCCATATTCTTGGAGCAAGGCCAGAGAAGGATTGGTTGCAAGTTCTCTTTATGTTGAACTTTTGAGGCTTCAGCAGTAGATTATTCAAACTTCTTAGGGTTCAGTTCAGACCAGATAGTTTACGTTTTGTTTGTGAGGTAGACTGTAGTGTTGTGGTGTAGTGCTTCGCGTTACTAAACACACACTTATCCACAGGTCTAATGGGCTTCAAAAAGCACCAGAAACAAAAACATAAGACACAAGCAAAATCTCCTAATCATGAATAAGGGGAGTCCTTTAATAAGGAAGGAATCCCATCACCCACCGGAGTGGCATGCTTCATCATCTGGTATTTCTCCTCTTGGCTGAAACACCTGGTGCAGACAAGGGCTACAACCCCCTGAATGTGAGGGAGGATCTCAGGGATGTTTTAGATAACTATTCTTATAAAGGATATACTAAAATCCATCAGATGTAAAGCACTGAAGTAATTGGGTGATAGGCTCAGTGCAGAAAACTCAACTGAGTGTGGTGTGTGCTTTAAAACTAACTACCAGGAGAAAAAAGAAACTTTATTAATTAACTCCTGGTGTCAGGGTTAAAAACAGTGCATGTGCAGTATGAAACTATTGACTGCATATGTCCAATAAACAGTTCTATATGTTTCAGGCAGTATGACCTCAGTGGTGTCACAGCCTTCTTCAGGACGTGGATGCCAAATGCTACTGCATTCGCTTTATCCAGAGCTTTCTCTATACATTTCATTGTATATCCTCTTTCTTTAAACCTCTCACACATTGTTCTACTTTCAGTTTCAAAGTCGTCAATAGTGCTACAATTCCGTTTTGCACGGAGAAGCTCACCCAAAGGGATACTATTGATGAGACTGCCAGGGTGGCAGCTATGGGCATGAAAGAGGCTGTTCCCAGCTGTCTCTTTTCTAAAAAGCGCCGTTGTAAATAAGTGATCTCTGATATCAATTCTCAAATCCAGAAATTCAATTGTTTTCTCATCAATATTGCTAGTAAACGAAAGGTTAAGTGCATTAGTGTTGAGTACATTGACAAATTCTATGGCTTCATCTTCACTGCCATCCCATATACAAAAAATGTCATCAATGTACCTTACCCATGTTTTGACCTTCGTTTTAAATTGGTCTGACTTCTTGCTCCTCCCACCAGCCCCGGTATAAACCCGCGAAACTGGGGGCGAAGCAAGTACCCATCGCAGTTCCAAGGGTTTGATGGTAAATTACTTCATTAAAGAGAAAAAAGTTTTGTGTTAGACAAGTTTTTATCATATCCAATATCAATTCTGTGTGCAGTAAAAAGGATACAGACCTGTTGCCTAAAAAGTGTCTACACGCTTCAATTCCCTTTTCATGTGGGATGCTTGTGTAGAGGCTATTGACATCTAATGTCATCAAAAAACAGCCTGGATGCCAGTCCACTTTGTCTATTCTACGTAAAAAATCTCATTTGAGATGTCATAAGTGATGTCACGGACCATGTCATGAATGATGTAATATGTGACATCATCAGCAGTGGATTGCGGGCGCGCGAGATGTAGTTAGTACAACTAACTATATCGGAAGAATTTTAATGGTTTTGTTCGAGTGAAATGTCCAGCTAACTATAACACCCGTAAAACCTATTGTTTTTCCAGTGAATTTCTAAGGTTTTTTAAATGCTAATTCCTAACTATATACAGGCCTGAAACCTATGTTTTTTTCAGTGAATTTCAAAGGTTTTTTAAATGCTAATTCCTAACTAAATCAGGCCTGAAACCTATGTTTTTTTTCAGTGAATTTCAAAGGTTTTTTAAATGCTAATTTCTAACTATATCAGGCCTGTAACCTATGTTTCTTTTCAGTGAATTTCAAAGGTTTTGTAAATGACAATTTTTTATGTATTAATTGTTATACTGATTTTTTTGATACTGATGTACTACATTGTTTAAACTATTTTTGTAGATATTTTATTTTTTTAATTACATTATACTTTACATTACAAAATATACTTTCTCAGAATGAATTACTTTAGTTTAAATACTTTGCAAATAGGCAATAGACATGTAAGTACAGTAGTTACAGTTGTTGCAATGGGCAACACAATTTCAAACACAAAGCAACATTGAGCTCAATGTGAATTTCTAGTCAAATGCAATTAGTTACTTTATGGATTACTTTTCTAACCACAGGACTGGATCCTAGATTCAGTCCTTGGACATCTCTTGTAAATAGTTGAGTAAAAGCGTTTTGGTTACAGTAGTGATTTTTAAGGATTATTATTGTATTTTAAAAGTTGACACTTCGAAAAAATTTCACATAGAATCACCAAAGTTATCCTATGGGAGAAAATTCACTTAGCAGGTAAGTAGTATTATCGTTACTTTTTCTTACTCAGTGGTGGATCCTGGATCCAGCACTGGCCAATCTCCTGTAAACAGTTGAAAGAATGTGTTTAAGTAATACAGACGATTTTTTAGGAATATTTTTAGTTTGTGAAAATAGACACTTAGAAACTTTTCTGCTCAAAACCACACAATGGATTCCTATGGAATGAAATACAAGTTACTGGTAAGTACGCTTAGAATTACTTTTCAGAGTCAGTGCTGGTCTAAGAGATGCAGCACTGGGCTCTCTCCTGATAACAGGTGAGTAAATCGGAATTCGTAGTTCGGCTGATTTTAGAGCAATATTTGTACGTTTCAAAAATGGATACTTAGAAACTTTTCTGGTGAAAACCACACACTGGATTTCTATGGAAGGAAATACAAGTTACTGGTAAGTACGCTTAGAATTACTTTTCAGGGTCAGTGCTGGGCTAAAAGATGCAGCCCAGGGTTCTCTCCTGATAACAGGTGAGTAAATCGGAGTTCGTAGTTCGACTGATTTTAGAGGAATATTTGTACGTTTCAAAATTGGACACGTAGAAACTTTTCTGGTGAAAACCATACAATGGATTCCTATGGAAGGAAATACAAGCTACTGGTAAGTACACTTAGAATTACTTTTCAGGGTCAGTGCTGGACTAAAAGATGCAGCACTGGGTTCACTCCTGATAACAGGTGAGCAAATCAGAATTCGTACTTCGGCTGATTTTAGAGGAATATTTGTAAGTTTCAAAAATGGACACTTAAAAACTTTTCTGGTGAAAACCACACAATGGATTCCTATGGAAGGAAATACAAGTTACGGGTAAGTACTCTTAGAATTACTTTTCAGGGTCAGTGCTTGGCTAAAAGATGCAGCACTGGGTTCTCTCCTGATAACAGATGAGTACATCGGAATTCGTAGTTTGGCTGAGTTTAGAGGAATATTTGTATGTTTCAAAAATGGACACAGAGAAACTTTTCTGGTGAAAACCACACACTGGATTCCTATGGAAGGAAATACAAGTTACTGGTAAGTATGCTTAGAATTACTTTTCAGGGTCAGTGCTGGGCTAAAAGATGCAGCCCTCGGTTCTCTCCTGATAACAGGTGAGTAAATCGGAATTCGTAGTTCGGCTGATTTTAGAGGAATATTTGTACGTTTCAAAATTGGACACAGAACTTTTCTGGTGAAAACCACACAATGGATTCAAATGAAAGGAAATACAAGTTACTGGTAAGTACACTTAGAATTACTTTTCAGGGTTAGTGCTGGGCTGAAAGATGCAGCCCTGGATTCTCTCCTGATAACAGGTGAGTAAATCGGAATTCGTAGTTCGGCTGATTTTAGAGCAATATTTGTACGTTTCAAAAATGGACACTTAGAAACTTTTCTAGTGAAAACCACAAAATGGATTCCTATGGAAGGAAATACAAGTTACTGGTAAGTACGCTTAGAATTACTTTTCAGGGTCAGTGCTGGGCTAAAAGATGCAGCACTGGGCTCTCTCCTGATAACAGGTGAGTAAATGGGAATTCGTAGTTCGGCTGATTTTAGAGGAATATTTGTACAATGGTGAAGGAAGGGGGCGGGGCCTGAGGTGACATGTGCAAACACGCCCTATGGCGCATTTTAAGTTGGGGAATTAATTCCTCTTCAATCCTGCGGTCCCCTGGGGGACAACTAGCCCACCAGGTACCTCCAGTAGGTGCCACGGAGCTGCGTTGCAGAGAGGTGTAAAAAGGGGTGTGGCCTCATTACACCTCTCTACAATGCAGCCCCCTGGCGCATACTGGAGGTTCCTGGTGGGCTAGTTGGCCCCCAGGGACCCCCAGTATTCAAGGGGAATTAGTTCCCCCTCTGCAAACGTGCCAGGGGGCACGTTTGCAGAGTGGTGTAAGGAGGGGGTGTGGCCTCCGGCCCAATCCCTTTTTTTGTTGTTCTTCTTTGTTTTAGAAGGGAGGCTGTGTAGCCCCCTCCTTTTTCTATTTTTTTGGCTCTGGGGACCCCATCCCCCAGGGCCTGCCCCCAATTTTTATTTATAAAAAAAAAAAAAATCAGGAAGGGGGCCACGTAGCCCCCCTCCCGAGGCCATAATTTGCACCAGGGACCCCATCCCCCGAGGCATGGCCCTTTTGTTTTAAAAAAAAAAATTATGGAGGGGGGCTGCATAACCCCCCTCCTGTGGCCACTTAAGGCCCCGGGGACCCCATCCCCCGGGGTCGGCCATTGTTATATATTCTTTTTTTATTTAATGGGGAGGGGGGGCCGCGTGGCCCCCCTCTCGGGCCATTTCTGGCCCCGGGGACCCCATTTCCCGGGGCCTGGCCTCTTATTGGAGACCGCCGTGGGGGGGTCCCAAATCCCCCCACAGTACCAGCCAGCTCCAATCCTCCTGCAGGAGCCGGCATTGCTTTTTCACATGGGGAGCAGCTAACATGCTGCTCCCCATGTGGAAAAGCAATCTGCTTTGCTTCATTGAAGCGAGAGCAGGTTTCCCTGCTCTCGCTTCAATGAAGCAAAGCAGTTTGCAATGGCAGGGTGGGAGCCGCGAGGCTCCTGTCCTGCCATTGCAAACAGCAGAGTCCCGGGGGTGGGCACCCTGGGACACGCTGGGTGCGCGAATCTCACCGATTCAAAAAAAATATATATTTTTTGGGCCTTTGGGGTCATTGTGGGACCCCCTGAGCAGGCCTAGGGGGTCAGGGTGTTTCTGCCCTACCCCCTTTTCGCGTTTTTCACGTTTGTTTTTTAGGTTTCTTGTGCCTCGGTTCTACCGGGGCACAAGATGGCTGCCAACACTTCCTAATCTTGAGTGTTGACAGCCAATTAGAATACAGCTCATGCACGGCAGGGTGCGTGCAGGGTGCGGAGAGGGTGCGCGGATCCTCCGAGGCAATAGATATATATGTACTTTTACTTCTAATTTTCTCAGGAACTACTGAACGGATTTACACCATTTAAGCATAAGGCACAAGTCTGAACTAGGGACTACCTCTTTGCCAAATTTGGTGTAATTCCGTTCAGCAGTTCGGGCTGTAGCTGCGTCAAAAGGTCCTATGGGAAAATGCATGGGGAAAACGCATTTTGGGACCCCCTTTTTTCTCAGCCCCCGCTTGACGAATCACCGTGAAATTTTCAAGATAGGAGCGGACCGGAGCTGGCCAAAAGTTTGGAAAATTTCGCTAAGATTCGTTATTCGGCGCCAACTTTATTCCAAATAGAATGTTGCGGATTTCCTATGGAAAATAGGTCCGCCAGTAGGTAATATATATATATATATCAAAGCGGTTCTCTGCCTCACGGCAGAAATTATGAAACACACTCACTTGTAAACAGAAATGCTGGCAGTTTTATTGTCAAAGTCTCGTCATGCCCAACGCATTTCGCCTTCACATAAGGCTTGTTCACGGGATGTTAACACAAAGAAAAAGGGCATCTTTTATTTCAATATACACGCAGTTACTTCCTGTTTGTGTTTCAGTGCATTGTGGTCAGTGTAGTTAATAATTTATCAAGAACTTGTCACTACAAGTTTCTTAGTGTAGTGTATGTGCTCAAAACTTTGTGATATAAAAACATTTTACATTTTGTTCTTTTTATGTCATTGTATGCTTTATTGTCCTTTATTGTCCATTCAATTCTTTTACTCTCTAGTGAGTATTTCTGCTGTTATTCAATGTTTTTTTGGCCATTCTTTGTAATGGATCATATTGTTGCGCTACTTTCATCATTTTATCTTCAAATGCTTTTTCAGAAAATCTTTTTCTCTCTGGTGAGTATTTAATTAGGAGATGACTGATGCTTCTATTCCTGTATAATATCTCAGAGGTGTGCATAAAGTTTTTCATTTTGATTAAGACCCCTCGGGTCTAAGGTTCTGAATGAGAGTATGTGTTTTGATTCTCTTTGTCTCAGGATTCTCTTTCGATCTCCACCTCTCTCTGTCAATGGGATTTGTTCTAAGGCCCAGTATTTTAAGGATTCCCATTTGCTATGGCTTTTGTACGATCCTTATGATTTGTGGCTCTGATGTGTTTAAGAATTCTTTTCTTTACTTCAAAGATCGTGCTTCCTATGTATCGCAATTTGCATGGGCACTCTACCATGTAGATTACAAAATTACTTTTGCATTTAAGATGTTGTTTAATTTTCCATTTAGTGGCGTCTCTGATGTCACCCTCTGGTTTCTGCTTTGCGATTTTACACACCTTGCAATGTTTGCATGGCCAGAAGCCTTCTCTTTGTAGCCAGATTGTTACTGGTGCTTGTTGAAAATGACTGTGGACAATTTTGTCTCCTATAGTTCTTGCTCGACGATATGTTATGTTTGGATGGTTACCAATTAATGATGTTAAAGTCGTGTCCAATTGTAGAATACCCCAATGTTTTTTTATTATTCTTGTGAGACTCTTCTTTTCTGCACTGTATGTAGTGATTAGTCTAATTGCTGTAGAGCTGTTTGATTCATTTGGTTTTTGTTTGTTGTGAAGTAATTCCCCTCGTTGTTGGTCTAAGGCTCTTTGTAAACTACTTTCTATTACCTTTTTGGGGTATTTACGTTTTTGAAATCTGTTACTTGTCTCTTTACTGTGTTTGGTGAATTCTGTTTCGGTTGAGCATTTCCTCCTTAATCTTAAAAATTCCCCATATGGGATGCTCTATTTTAATGATTGATTGTGGAAGCTTTCTCCATGTAATATCGCATTTGTAGCTGTTTTTTTGTGATGTAATGTTGTTTGTAGGGAATTGTTTTCCGCATAGATATTTGTATCCGGGAATGTCACTTGTGTCTCACTGATTTCATATGTAAATTTGAGTTTTGACACATTGTTGTTTAGTTTGTCAAAATAGTTTTCAAATTCTTGTTCTGTGCCATCCCAAATGATTAGGAGGTCATCTATGAAGCGCAACCATAAAACAACCTTTTCTAGAGACTCATCATTTTCTGGTGCCCACGCCAATTTTTGTTCGAACCATCCCATGGTCAGATTTGCATAATTGGGGGAGAATGAAAAACTCATGGCACATCCTTTTATTTGTTTATATAGTTGTTTATTAAATAAAAAGATGTTATTGTTGAGGCATGGGGATATCATTTCATTTAACATGATGTTATGCTGATGATACTTGCTATTCCTTTTCCCTAAGAAGTATTTACATGCCTCTGTCCCAATGGAGTGTTCAATGTTCGTATATAACGAAATCACATCCATCGTGATGAGTTTAAAAGTTGACTGCCATGTGATTTCCTCTAGTTTTAATAAGAGGTCTGTAGTGTCTCTGAGATAAGAGCTAAGATCTTTAACAAGCGGTGCTAAGAAGTGATCAACATAATTAGAGATAGGTTCTAATAAGGAATTATTTGCAGACACAATTGGTCTTCCGGGGGGATGTTCTTTACTTTTATGAATTTTAGGCAAACAATAGAATGTTGCTAGAGTTGGATAACTGCGACTTAGATATTTTTGTTCCTCATTGTCTATCAATCCTGTTTCAAACCAATTTTGTAATTTGAAGGTTACATTTTCTTGAGTTTCTTTTGTGGGGTCCATTTGTAGTTCTTCATAACATTCCCGATCTGTCAGTAGTCTTCTTGCTTCAGCAACATAATCTCTTTTGTCCAGAATAATGATGTTTCCACCCTTGTCCGCGGGTTTGATTTCAATTGACTTATCTCGTTGTAAGTTATTCAAAGCTTCTCTTTGCTGTTTTGATAAGTTGTCTTTTGGATTTGTATTTCTAATCTTATAAAGGTCTTCTGTTATGGCTTCATGAAACAGATCTACCTTGTTCCCTGGTGGTAAAATTGGGTTATATTTTGACTAGGGTTTGAGTCCACTCTCTCCTGCTCCTCCTGGTGGGAGCAGCTCATTTAATTCTGTCATTGCAGCTGTTTCTTGTGATGACGTCACTGCCCCCATGGTTAATAAAGTTTCCAGACCTTGTACGTCTTCAGCCAAGAGGGTACTACTTGGTAATGTTGTTCTTGCTGTTTGTTTTATAGATGTGCTTTCTGCGTACATTTTCGCTAGTTTGATTTTTCTTGTATATTTGTACAGGTCAATTCTAGTTTGAGCAATATCTATATGGGAGGTTGGACAGAAGTTTAAACCTTTTTTAAGAACTTCTTTTTCAGTGTCAGTTAGAATTTTTTCTGAGAGATTGATGACATTCAGTTCTTTGTTTTTTTCATCCTCTTTTTCTGTTTCCTGGGTTGTCTGAGGTGGTCTTTGGTCCATGTATCTACTCAAGGTTCTTCCCTTCCCTCTCTGCCCTCTTCTTGTCTTCCTCTTGTTCCTCTTCCACGGCCTCTGCCACCACCTCTTTGTGTGTAATTGTTTTTGCTCTGTTGCTCTAATGCCATCCTCATCTCGGTTAAAAATCTGGTCTTTTTCTACTTTCTGATGTTACTTGTTGGGTAGCTTCATTTTCACTGTCATCTGTGCTGGTGAGTGAATCATAACTTGAGAATTCTTTATTAGTGATTTCCAATTGGGCTTTGCCTGTGCGTGCTTCATACTGTCTTCCAAAGGTAAAAATCCTGCCCTCTTTAAAATCAATTTTATCACGTTGGAATTTGTGTTGCTTACGTTGTTTTACTCAATCTTCATGTTTTTCTAAATTTTTAGAATGTCAGATTTGAGTTTTTCCATCTCTTCTGATAATGTCATTTTTTCTATTTCCTCTTCTTGGTCTTTTAATTCCCTTTGTGTTTCTTTTAGATTTTTTTCAGGATTAGAATTAGGCCCATGGAGGATTCCAGTAAATGTTCTCCCCATTCCTGGAAGAGTTCCCCACTGGTGTCTTGGTGGCTTGGCATTAGTATTAGGCGTAGGCCCCTTGGGATTCTTTTTACTTCCACATATTTCTGCAATGTTATTAACTCCCACCACTTGTTAATTTCCTTTTTAGAAAGTCTCTCCTAGTACCTTAGTTTATCTTTGGTGTTACTCATGGTTGTTATTTGTCCTCTTTCTACTCTCTGTGTAGCTGCAGTTACGAATAAATCGGACATTTCCGTATTTCGTTTTGCCTCTCTTTTTTCCATGGCGAGATTATAACTTGTTGGCTCTTAGATAAAACTGCCTTGTTTACAAGTCGCCTTCCCCTCGATATATTCCTGTCTTGATGTTCTTAGGTTGCACTGTTCTGGAGGTGTTTCTAGTGTTTGTTATTTTTCCATTACACTTCCAATTAGTACAGTTCCGTTGTTGATACTTATGACAGTCTCTATTTCTTTTTTGTCAATGGGGAAACTATTTTCTGAATCTTTAAGAATTCTTGTGGGGGCCCCTTTAAACACCCTCGTTTCATTCACTCTTATGCGTGATTAGGAATTTACAGCAATTTGCATTCAAACGCGGTGATCATTTCTTACCCGCTGCCTGCCTCCGGCGAAGCTCTCTCCCCTCCGGTTGAGGTCCTCACAGTATAGCGTTGCAGCGTTTGTTTCTTGTTTCGATCCTGTGTGTTTGAAGCGTTTGGTCCTCTGTATTCTTTTACGCAGATTCGAAAGAAATTAAATTCTCGAGTGTCAGCTGCCTCACGTCTCCTGTGAATCTTGCAACAATGTAGCCCAAAAGCTCTCGACGCCGGCGCTCTTTGATAGGGCGGTGCGTTTCTACCGGCAGGGCTACGCCGGTGAAAATCAAAACGGTTCTCTGCCTCACGGCAGAAATTATAAAACGCACTCACTTGTAAACAGAAATGCTGGCAATTTTATTGTCAAGATCTCGTCATGCCCAACGCGTTTCGCCTTCACATAAGGCTTGTTCACGGGATGTTAACACAAAGAAAAAGGGCATCTTTTATTTCAATATACACACAGTTACTTCCTGTTTGTGTTTCAGTGCATTTTGGTCAGTGTAGTTGATAATTTATCAAGAACTTGTCGCTACAAGTTTCTTAGTGTAGTGTACGTGCTCAAAACTTTGTGATATAAAAACATTTTACATTTTGTTCTTTTTATGTCATTGTATGCTTTATTGTCCTTTATTGTCCATTCAATTCTTTGCAGAGCTGAAGAGCAGAGCAGAAGAGAGAGCTGACAACAGGCCATCTTTGTTTTTTGGCTGTGTGCTCCATGATGGTGAGTTTGGTGTCAAGGGTGACTCCAAGTCATCTGGCATTCGGTGAAAGTTGGGGTTTTAAGCCATCAATGGTCAGTATTTGGACAACATATCGGATTAGAAGTATCGTGATGCAGAAACATTGTTCTCAAGAATATAGTTTTTTCAGGTAAGTATTATAATTTACAAAAATATTGTTGTTGTAATATCATTTTCAATGAAATAGTTGTAAAAAAGTTATCTTTATGTGTGTCTGTTCATATATTTAATTCATGTGTTATATTGTTTCTATAACTATTAATAATACTTTGAAATCTTTTGTAATTTTAAGTGATTTATTCATTTTTTATTTAACTGTTAACAGTAATTTATATTGTCACATTTTGCTAGGTTTGTAGGGGAGTAGGGTGGAATGTTTATAGTTTATAATTGATTATAAATGTATTGTTAAATATTGCATTGATTAATAAATATGTATATTGTGGAATAATAATATATTGTTTAGGTTATATATTAGGTTCTGGTTGCTGGGTTTTCAGGGATATAAGATGGGATGTTAATTAAGTAGTAATTAATTTTCAATTATTTAACAATGAATTATTAATTATTTATGTGATTAATACATTTGTAAATTGTGCAATAATTATAATTTTTAAGTTATACGATAGGTGCGTGCTGTCGGGTTTGTAGGGGTATGGGGTGGAAAGCAAATTAAAATAATGATTCATTAAATTCGTATTATTAATTATTTAGTTGAATATTAATTATGTAATGTCTGTAAAAAAATATTTTTAAGATATGTATTAGGTGGGAATTGTATATTGTACCCCTACAAAGTGCAACACTTTCCCTACTCTTGCAAACACTGGAGTGGGAATAGTAAATGTTATCCATCCGGAGCCCAACCCTTTCCTCATTGTTGCATAGACCGGAGGGTGAATAGTAAATGTTACCCCTTCGGAGTCCAACACTTTACTTACTTTTTCAAAGACTTGAGTGTGAATAGTAAATGTTACCCATTTGGAGTCCAACACTTTCCCTACTGTTGTACAGACTGGCGAGGGAATAGTAAAGCTAGAACCCCTCCGAAAGTCCGTCCATTTTCTTAATGTTGCACAGACTGGAGTACGAATAGTAAATTTCACCCCTCCATAGCCCAATGCTTTCCCTACTGGTGCAAAGACTGGAGTGAGAACAGCAAATGTTACCCTTTCCGAGTGCAATACTTTCCCTACAGATGTGATTGGGATTATTAAATGTAACCCTTCCGAAGTCCAATGATTTCCCTACTGTTGCACAGACTGGAGTGGGGGATAGTAAAATCTTACTGCAATGAAGTCCAACACTTTCCCTACTGTTTCACAGAATGGAGTGGGAATCGTAAAATGTACCCCTCAGATTTCCAATGCATTCCCTACTCTTGCACAGGCAGGAGTGGGAATAGTAAATGTTATACATCAGGAGTCCAATGCTTTCCTGACTCTTGCACAGACTGGAGTGGGAATAGTACATTTTACAGCTCTGGAGCACAACGGTTTCCCTACTGTTGCACAGACTAGAGTGGTAATAGTATATTTTACATCTCCAGAGTCCAACGCTTTCCCTGATGTTGCACAGAATGGTGAGAGAATAGTACATGTTACCCCCCCCACCCCCCGGAGTCCAACGCTTTCCCCGTTTTTCTACAGATGGGAGTGGGAATAGTAAATTTCACCCCTCCGAAGTCCAACAATTTCCCTACTGCTGCACAGACTGGAATGGGAATAGTAAATGTAACCCCTCCAAAGTTTAAGCCTTTCCTTACTGTTGCATTGAATGGAGTGGGAACAGTAAATCGTACCCCTCTGGAGTACAACGCTTTTCCTACGGTTGCAGACTAGAGTGGGAATAGTAAATATAACTCCTCTGAAGTCTAGCACATTCCTTACTGTTGCACAGACTGGAGTGGGAATAGTAAATGTAACCCCTCCGAAGTCCAACACTTCCACTACTGTTCCACACACATTTTAGCAGGAGTAGTACATTGTATCTCTCCGGAGTACAACGCTTTCCCTACTGTTACACAGATTGGAGCAGGAATAGAATATCTATTACCCCCAGACTTTAATTATTTATCTTGAATAATGTTTAAATATATGTAATTGTACTATTTATTTGTTACATTTTCTATTATTTGTACGTATATATGTATTATTTTGAAAAACATTTTCATAAATAATTTTAGTAAATGTATTTTTTAAATATTTACTTAATTTGGCAATTTAGTTAATATTTTGCATCTCATTTGTTAATATTTTTAATGATTTATGTATTTCTTTATATATATATATATATATATATATATATATATATATATATATATATATATATATAGAGAGAGAGAGAGAGAGAGATATACATACATATATATTTATATATATATGCTTTCTATACTAAAAAATTTAAAAAACACAAAAAAAATTATATATTGTAAAATATATTTTTTAAGTTTTATATTTTAATATATTTATAAATAAACATACTCACACATATATTTATGTGTATGTTTATATAAGTATATATTTATACATAGTATTACATGTTACTTAAATGTATTACATTTACATTATATTAATGTTCTATGTTAAAATATTTAAGATTGATCATTATAAAATATATATATTTATATATATTCACTGAAAAAAACACAGTCTGCAGGGACGCTATAGTTAGTTGGACATTTCACTCGTACAAAACCACAGAAATTTGGCCGTTATAGTTAGTTGAGCTAACTATAACTCGTGCCCCGGCAATGCACTGCTGATGACGTCACATATTACATAATTCATGACATGGTCAGTGACATCACTGATGACATCTCAAATGACATCACTGATGACATCATCCCGTGACTGTGTGTTTCTGTAAAGTTTAAATATGTTATATATATATATATATTCACTGAAAAAACCATAGGTTTCACACATGTTACAGTTAGCTGGAAATTTTACTGATAAAAAACCTATGAAATTCCCCTGTTATAGTTAGTGCAGGCAACTATAACTCACGTGACCGCAATCCTCTGCTGATGCTAATACTGTATTTAGACACTTATTTGCCCATGTCTTCTTCCATTAAATTTTAGCTATACATATATTACAATTATTTTTTTTTCATAAAGACACATATGTCATCAGCAGAGGATTGCGGTCGCGTGAGTTATAGTTGCCTGCACTAACTATAACGGGGGAATTTCATAGGTTTTTTATCAGTAAAATTTCCAGCTAACTATAACGTGTGAAACCTATGGTTTTTTCAGTGAATTTGCAAGGTTTTTTAAATGCTAATTCCTAACTATAACGTGTGTGAAACCTATGGTTTTTTCAGTGAATTTGTACGGTTTTTTAAATGCTAAGTTACTTTACGCCATTCGTGGAGTGCGCGCCCTCTTAACGCAGTTCGTTCCGTGCGCGCACATTGCGCTTCGCGCACCGTGTGCACACAGTGAGCACGCGGTGCGCTTCGCGCACCGCGCGCCCACTTTACGCAGTTAGTGCCGTGCACGCACGGTGGGCACGCGGTGCGCTACGCGCACCGCGTGCCCACGTTACGCTGGATGGGCCATGTACGCACGATGCGCTTTGCGCACCGTGCGCACATGGAGGGCATATTACGCGCTTCGTTGTGCAAGGTAAACTTTTACATTTTCATTGCAAAAATATGCCATGCAAAAATGGTGCCCTTCGGCCACCATTTGCACACGGGGTGGGAAGAGTATGGTTAATTTTTTTTTTTATACATTTACATTTCCTATAGTAATATATGCCATGCACAACTGGTGCGCTTCGGGCACCATTTGAACACGGGGTGGGGAGAATATTTTTTTTTTTTTTTTAAGACTTTTTTACCGTACGCGTACGGTAAGCGTAATCGACGATTTTTCGAAAAAAATAAATATTGACTTTTTGGCATTAGGGGTTCTTTGGGGACACCTACATCAAATCTAGGTGGTTAGGAACAGTCTATACAGCTCCTTTATATGTTTTTTCCCTTTGTTTTGCCTCCCCCCGTCTGAGTGCGAAATTGAAAATGGCGGCCGCCACTTCCTGGTTTCGACCGATTCGAATGTTTACTAAGATCTAACAGCCAATCAGAATCGCGCTCGCGCACGTCACCGTACGCGTACGGTAAGCTTACCGTAAGCGCACGGTAAGCTTACCGTAAGCTGCCACAGATATATATATTGATTTAAATGCTATTTTCTCAGGAACTACTGAACAGATTTACACCAGACCTACAAAAGGCACTTCCTTGACCTGAGGACTACCTCTCTGCCAAATTTCAAGTAACTCTGTTCAGCCGTTCGGGCTGTAGCTGTGTCTAAAGGTCCTATGGAAAAATGCATGGGAAAAACGCGTTTTGGGACCCCCCTTTCTTCTCAGCCCCCGCTTGACGAATCCCCCCGAGACTTTCAGGGTAGGAGCGGAGCGTAGCGCCCCACCTATTTTGAAAATTTCGCGAGGATTCGTCGACCGGCGCCAAAGTTATTCCAAATAGAATGTTGCGGATTTCCTATGGAAACAGGGTCCTAACTATAACTACCTACTGGCGACCGCCAGTAGGTAATATATATATATATATATATATATACTAAGGTGTAATGAAGTATGAGTGGGTGTATGAGTGTCTGAATAGATGATTAAGTAGGTGCGTGACTGACTGTATAAGTGAGTGATTAAACATGTCTTACTAAATACATGGGTTAGTGAGTAAACTTTTCTAAATGTCTGTATCATTCTGCCAGTTGGTGTGTAAGCGGCTGCATGGGTTGGCGAGTAGCTACATGACAGTCTATATGGGTTATTGATTGGCTGTCTGTATGGGTGCCTGATTGTCTGTGTGGGTTGGGAGGGGGTGTGTGACTATGCATAGATAATTTATTTATGGGTTGCTGGGAGCGGCAGGTGTCGAAGACTCAACATCTATACCCCAGCCATGTCAAACTTTGGCTGCGGTATATTGATGACCTTTTTTATCATTTGGGGTGGTTCTGACTGAGTCACAAGCAAATTAATTCATCTCTGCTTTAAATCAGAATGAGATGAATCTGAAGTTCGAAGGCACTGTAAGCAATCACAGTGTGGAATTTTTGGATCTACATATACAGGCAGTGGAAAACAGATTGGTTTCCAAGCTCTTTCGAAAATCCACGGCAGGTAGCACCCTGCTATATGCAGATAGTGGACACCCCAAAACACTGATCCGTAGCATTCCGTATGGGGAGTTCCTCCGAGCACGGAGAAATTGCAGTCGGGAGATGGATTTTATTGTGGAAAGTGAATGTATGACTCAAAGATTTTTAGAGCGAGGTTATACTCCTAAGGTCATTGAGGAAGCATTGACGAAGGCGAAGAGATTCACACAGAATGAACTGCTGGTACCCAGAGACACAGGGGATGATGATTTGAATGATGGAGTTATATGATTTATAACTACGTATCATTCTAATTCCTGGGAAATACGGAAGTGTTTAAATCAACATTGGAAGATTTTAACAACTGAACCAACACTGAAAGACAGAATAGGTTCGTTGCCCAGTATTACTTATAGGAAGGCTGATTCCCTCAAAGACAAGCTCTGTAAGAATGAGGTAACTAGTAACCACAACACTAACAGTGACATACAGGGATTCTTTACCTGTATGTCCTGTAAAGCGTGTAAGTTCAGTGCCAATGTTAAGAAAGTGTATTATCCTGTCAGCGACACAGAGAGAAACATAAGTAAACATCTTACTTGCATGTCGGACTTTTGTGTTTATGTTTTGGTTTGCCCTTGTGCAAAGAAATATGTGGGTAGCACGATGTTCACTGCAAAGAAACGTGTCTTGGAACACCAGAGGGCAATCCACAACAGGGACAAATTGTTTCCAGTTGCCAGACACTTTGAGGGATTCCAAAGAGTAACCGAAACTTGTTGAAATTCTTTGTTATCGATAGGGTACTGGCAACACAAAGAGGGGGTGACAGGATACGTAAACTCCAGCAGTTGGAGTCGAGGTACATTTTAGATCTGAATACCAAAATCCCTGAAGGATTACATTCTGAAGAGGAGATGTCTTGGCATTTGGGGGAATGATTTTGTTTGATGGGAGGGGCCATTACTGCTAAACTTTTGTCATCATTAAGATGGTATCCCACCCCGGATATTTATGGTATCCCACCCCGGATATCTCTTGACATTTCCTAATGTGTAGTGGGAGTTTTCTAGTTCATTTTCTGGTTCTATTTCTATTTCTACTTTTTAGTGAATTTTCTGTGAAGAACTTTTTAGTAATGATGAACTCTGCTATTGGAGCGATTATGTGCTTCTGTGTGATTATGTGTATCTATTCATCCATTTGGTTCTTTTGTGTTGAATGTTATAGGATGTATGTTGATTATTTTGTGGTAGGCGAAGCTGAACAACATGAAGTCCAGTCTTTTTCTCTTTCTTTTTCTCATGTTTCACTATGTGATCTCTTCATTTGGATCTCTTCTTCCTTTTATTTCAGTCTCTGTAGATCTTCATGAGCAATGAAGAAGCCCTGGCTATTACGTCTGATATTGGAAAATACTTAAGTCCACTTGGACCGAATGGGTTTGCTTTAAACATTGCAGTACTATCGACATGCTGATAGAGAATCTATGTGTGATATGTCTCATTTGAGTATGATTCTCATTATTCAAATTGTATTATTCTAACCCCACTGGGGGTGTGTTCTCTTGAAGAGGTGCTGCTATGCTACAGGAGCTTTTGTTATAGCAACCAGAGTAGGGCAGAAACTGTATGTTCATGAATTTCCAGTATAACTGCGAGATGAGCGGGAATTGGAGGCAGCAATTTTACGAATAGATGTGTAAAAGAATTGTTGAAGATCGCATTAGATACACTTGATACACTTGAATCTGTGGAGAAATCCAGCTTGTGTATAAATGTTAGTATTTTTTTCAACTAGAACTTTATTTACAGAATATTTAGGTTACAATGGAAATAGGACTGTTCCAAAATGGCCGCCACTTTTATGTTACAGATTGTTATGTAAGTCTGTCGTCTATGTTTATGTATGCAACATGAAGTCTTAAATTTGTGTTTTTGAGACATTTACTTACCCGTGACCAAGGCGAGTTTCGCCGAAACGCGTTGGGTAATTTTCTGGCTGATGCTCTGTATTATGGAATAAAATACGATCTTTCATTGACGGATGGACTCATAGCGGTGATTGCTTCCTGACGAGAGTGCAAAAGTACTTTGGTACTCAGTGAAATTGTTGTAAATATTCGGGCTGCTTCGGACCCGTAACTGCACCGACGCTGAAAGTGTCCCGGTTTTTCTGAAGAAGTGAAAGTTGATATATATACATACATATATATTTATATATATATGCTTTCTATACTAAAACATTTTAAAAACACAAAAAAATTAATATATTGTAAAATATATTTTTTACGTTTTATATTTTAATATATTTATAAATAAACATACTCACACATATATTTATGTGTATGTTTATAAAAGTATATATTTATACATAGTATTACCTGTTACCTAAATGTATTACATTTACATTATATTAATGTTCTATATTAAAATATTTAAGATTGATCATTTTAAAATATATATATTTATATATATTCACTGAAAAAAACACAGGCTTCAGGGACGTTATAGTTAGTTGGACATTTCACTCGTACAAAACCAGAGAAATTTGGCCGTTATAGTTAGTTGAGCTAACTATAACTCGCGCCCCGGCAATGCACTGCTGATGACGTCACATATTACATAATTCATGACATGGTCAGTGACATCACTGATGACATCACTGATGACATCTCAAATGACATCACTGATGACATCATCCAGTGACTGTGTGTTTCTGTAAAGCTGAAATATGTTATATATATATATATATATATATATATATATATATATATATATATATATATATATATATATATATATATATATATATATATATATATATATATATATATATATATACTAAGGTGTAATGAAGTATGAGTGGGTGTATGAGTGTCTGAATTGATGATTAAGTAGGTGCGTGACTGACTGTATAAGTGAGTGATTAAACATGTCTTACTGAATACATGGGTTAGTGAGTAAACTTTTCTAAATGTCCGTATCAGTCTGCCAGTTGGTGTGTAAGCGGCTGCATGGGTTGGTGAGTAGCTACATGAGTGTCTATATGGGTTATTGATTTGCTGTCTGTATGGGTGCCTGATTGTCTGTGTGGGTGGGTAGGGGGTGTGTGACTGTGCATAGATGTGTGTGTGGGTAATTCACTGGGTGTATGGATTCAAGAGTGTATCTGTGAAGGGCTGTATGGGTTGGTGAGTGTGTGTATGGGTGTGTTGGTGAGAAAATAGATGTCTCAATGGTACATGTGTGAGTAACTACTTATGTGAAAGGCAGTATATGTGAGTTTTGGAGTATATAAATGATGATATGTGAGAGTGAGGTATTGTGAGAGTGGCTGTATGGATGAGTGTGTGCCTGTGTCAGTGATTGTATAAGAGAGTAAGTATGTGTTAGTATCTGTATGAATAAGCGAGGAGGTGTGTGTATAACTGTATAGGTGAGTAAATGGGAGTGTGAATGATTCTTTGCATGATTGACTAGGTGTGTGAGTAACTCTATGGATGAGTGGCGATGTGTGAGTGTATGTATAGGTGTGTGAGTGTGAATGACAGTGCTGTATGGATGAGTGGTTGCATGTATGAGTGACTGTATGGGTGAATGAGGAGATGTGTGTATAGACCTAGGAATCAGTGAGTGGGTAAGTAGTAACTGGTATTGGTGTATCTATGGTTTCGAAAATGGTAGGCTATATTTTAGAGTGGGTGTATCAAAGGTTATATTAGGGTGTGTGGAGGTGCATCAGATTATCACATGGATGATGTCAACAGTGATGTCATCAGTGAGGTCATTTGAGATGTTATCAGTGATGTCACTGAATGATGTGATATGTGACGTCATCAGCAGTTCATTGCGGGGGCGCGAGTTATAGTTACCTCAACTAACTATAACTGCCGAATTTCTCTGGTTTTGTACAAGTGAAATATCCAACTAACTATAACGTCCCTGAAACCTGTGGTTTTTTCAGTGAATTTCAAAGGTTTTTTAAATGATAATTTCTAATTAGAATGTCCCTCAAACCTATGTTTTTTTCAGTGAATTTCAAAGGCTTTTTAAATGATCATTTCTAACTGTAACGTCAATGAAACCTATGTTTTTTTCAGTGAATTTCAAAGGTTTTTTAGGCTAATTTATAACTATGCCTACAGAAGTAGGACATGTGAAGAAAGAGTAAGAAAGGCGCAGAAAGAAGCAAGAGAAATGCAGACTTAGGCAACAAAAGTCCAGAAAGACGAAGAAAAGTGCAGGAATAAGCAAGAGATATGCAGAAAGAACCAACAGAGGTGCAGAAAAAGTCCTTGTTGCAAACTCATCCTGTGCCCCCAATATTTTGCTGATGGGTACTGGTGCTAACTGACTCTGCCTAACCAGGACTAGAGCAAGTGCTATGCTAAAAGACACTTAGAATACAGTGAAAACACCTACATACACTAGGGTACACTATGGGTTGGGGTACCCCAGTGATTCGCATGACCTCACCTGCAAGGCACTAGTATATATTAGGGTAGGGGGATTAAAACTACCTCTGAGTCAGAGGTGCAGAAAGATGTTTTTTTAAGTAGTAGTCATGTTTGCAGAGTGGTGGATAAAAGGTGCTGGGTCTTCGGGCAGCGTACAGGAATTCCGCTGAGTAGGGCTTACAGGAGGAACCAGTAGGGCTGCTTGGCCCTAAAAGTCCTTCAGGAGTAAATTGGACATCATCCCTCATCCCGTAGTCTGCCAGGAGGTGCGTTTGTAGAGTGGTGGAGAAAGGGGGGCATGTCCTCCGTGGACGTCTTAGCAATCCTACAGTGTGGGACTTACTAAAGGTAACAAGAGGGGTAGTTGGCACCCAATGACAACCTTGTGGGCCAACTACCCCACCTATTACCTCCACTAAGTCCCAAACAGCAGGATTGCTAAGTTTTTATAACAGGCCAAGCCCCCTTTGCCCACCACTCTGCAAATGCGCTCCCTGGCATGTTCTTGGATAGGGATTGAGGTCCCCTTCGCTCCTGGGGGTCCTTTAGGGACCAACTAGCCTACCTCTTACCTCCAGTAAGCCCCACACAGTGGGATTTCTGAGAGGTGGACACAGGCCATGCCCCCTTTCTCCACCACTCTGCAAACGCACCCTTTGGTGCGTACTAAGTTGGGGGACTAAGTCCCCTTGAATACTGGGGGTCCCTGGGGGCCAACTAGCCCACCAGGTACCTCCCGTAGGTGCCACATAGCTGGATTGCAGAGAGGTGGCCCGAGACCATGCCCCTTGTTACACAACTCTGCAAACGCACCTCTTGGGGCACTGCTGGTGGAGCGATGAGGTCCTCTTGTGTCCTGAAGACCTCAGGACACTAGTAGACTTCATCCTCCAAGCAGCAGTGCACCAGGAGCTGCGTTTGCAGAGTGGTGTAAAAAGGGGCGTGGCCTCGGACCACTTCTCTGCAAACCAGCTGTGTGGCGCTTACTGGCGGTACCTGGTGGGCTAGTTGGCCCCCGGGGACCCTCAGTATTAATTGTGACTTAATTTCCCAACTTTCAACGTGCCAGGGGGCACGTTTGCACAGTGATGCAGGGAGGGGGCGGGGCCTCTGGCGTGATGCCGTCTTTTTTATTTTTATTTATTCTTTAGAAGGAGGGCTGTGGGCCCTCCCTTCTTTTACTATTTTTGTGGCCCTCTGGACCCCATCACCCAGGGCCGGACCCCTTTTTGTTAAACAAAAAAAGTTTGAAATCCAGTGAACTCGCACTGTCTTTAACTCTGAGTTCTTGCGCCGCCTTACTTCTGAGGCACTTTAAAATAGAATGATAAATCCCCACGGTGGAACCTTTAAACATTTTGGCTCCTGGTTTGAAGAGCACTCTTTGCAGAGATGGCGTACTTACTCTTGTCTAGCGCCAGGATGTGAGGTGTCTGGGAGCAGTATCTCGAATTACAGATTCGATTCCCTCTGTACCTTCGGAGGGCCGAGAAAGGAGTACCAGGTTGAGTCTTACATAGTAAGTGGCCTTGGAAAGCTCCTGTATGCTTCATAGAAATATAATCTTCGCAGTGCCTGCTACACATGCTGTAACTGTCACAACTATTTGCCCATTTCTTTACTTCTGGTGCATACTTTCTGTAAGACAACTGGAGTTCAGTTTTCGAGTGAACGCTGGGCTCACCTTTGCAGGGTATCTTCGTCTTAGACGCTCCTTTGTTCTGTAAACCATCCCCGAGCACCGTGATTCACAATGAGCACAGGCTCCAAATCCTTGTGTACACACCGCCATACAGAAGCTTTCATTAGGGCACAGCGCTGAGATAAACATAGCGCCTCACAGCCAGTGATAGTTGTATACAACATTCCGGGTGGCAGGCACAGTACGCAGCATGCTTTGAATTTGTCTCTTGCAAAGCAAACCTAAAACGTGATTTTTTATTATTTATTTTTTTTATCTTCAGTTGGGGTTTGCCACCATCCTGTGCCACATTTAAAATTATGTTGGTGCTTGCCCGTTTAAAAAATAATCGGGCAGAGCACATGCACTTCTTTCCCTTTAAAAGGGAGAGTGCTAGCACTTCTCGGCAGGTTTGCAGTTCTTCTGATTGTGGGCCTATCGGCGCTTCTCAGAGAAACAAGAAAGAGGTGCTCTGGTGTAGTGGGTACCTGCACTTTATATTTGCATGTCTAGCGCTAGGATAGCTGTGTAACGCAGAACAATAGCTATTTCCTGGTTATTGCGCTGGCGGAGTGTGCAAGCATTCAGGAATGCCAAGGGGCCGACATGTGCAAGGCTTCACCCGCTCGCTCTGGCATAGGGAGATGGACTGCCCTCTGGGGTATATTGAGACCTTGATAATCCTAGCGAAGGAGTCATCGGAGCTAGAGTGACGTGGCTGAGGCAAACGAAGCCAGTGTCTTGCATGAGCTCCCAGGTGCACCCCAGTTGTGTTGTGCTCTGTACACACACCAGGCCTGTACGCCACAAGTGCACCTTTTAGGCCTGTGTGCACCACATGTCCCTGTGTGCCCCCCGCACACGCTTGTACCAGGACAGCTCGCTGTCCTTCACCCCTTTGAGCACAAGCAATGCAAGTTCAACCGGTGTCCGGGAAAGTAAAGCTTACAAAAAGTTATACTTACTGCTTATTTAAGTTTGTGTATTTTATTTAATGTAGTCGGTATGATTACAGCGCTTGCAGTATATATATTTCCTACTGGCGGTTGCCAGTAGGTAGTTATAGTTAGGACCTAGTTTCCATAAGAAAAGCATTTTTTGATTTGCTAATATCTTTGGTAACGGGTGAAATTCTCCCCCCAAAAAGTCTATCCAGGTCAGGTTCTATCCTGAAAGTTTGGGGGTGATTCGTGAAGTGGGGCTGAGTAAAAAGGGGGTCCCAAAACACGTTTTCCCCATGTTAATTTCTATAGGAAATTTTGCGACGAGCTACAGCCCGGACTGCTGAACTGAATTACCCCAAGTTTGGCAGAAAGGTAGAGCATGGGTTAGAAAGAGATCTTTTTTTAAATGGTGTAAATCCGTTCCGTAGTTGCTGAGAAATTAAAAAAATAAAAGTTTTGATATCTGGGCGGAGCCTAAGTGCTGTGCACAGGCTTCACTGTGAATGGCTGCGAACACTCCAAACCAGGAAGTTTTGGCAGCCATCTTGTTTGTTGGTAGAAGTGAGTCTATTCATAAAACAAAGATCTGGCATATGCTAGCACTTTCTCAATTTTTTATATATATAGGATTAAAGTGAGGAAAGATATTCTTATCTATACCCTCAGCCAGCTATCTTCTAGCACAATATGGCCAAATCCTCTGTTCCCACTGATTTTAAAACAGCTATAGAAACAGAAAAGAAAAGAAAAGAAAAGTGATCAGTCCGTACACTCATATCAACACATAACACCCAATTTCAAGTATGGATGTGCTAAAAAAATGTGTAGAGAAAAGAGAAAGTATCTCACGTGCGCACCACCAGAGGAGCTATTAGTAGGTTCTCACCAGCTTGCCCACGTTTGTATCATCATCGATAACTTTCTCATAGAAAAAGTGATGTGTCCAGTGGAAAAGGAAGTGAAAAAGATAAAGACCCCGTGAAAACAATGGGACTCAAGAAGTCTCTATTTAAAATTGGACAAAACTCACAAAAACGTGTCACTTTTAGTCTGAACTGTGAGTCTGCACCAAATTAAAAACACAGCATGTTGTAGACCACTTAAAGGACGGCCAACATGTTTCATTGCCAATTATATTTTAGTGGCAAATTCGTCAGGGCAGCCGAGGTCAGCAATCACCTCCCTGGACATCTAACATCAAAAAGAGTGACTGACAGACACACAGAGAAAATCATTTGTTTAGAGAAAATACCCTCAACTACAGGCTCTCTTCAGTACAGGTATAGATTAAAATTATAGACCACGGACAGGTAGCTAAAAGTTAGCCACTAGTCCTGCATTCAATTTCATGATATTTACCTAGTAGGAGCTATGGGCCCACATACCAGCTCCCACTACGTTGAAGGGATGTATATCGTATACACTTTCTGTCCCTTCAAATAGCACTTTCGTTCCTTACAATTTTGTCTGTGGAAATAAACATGCATCATATACTATGTCTACAGTGTTGAGGCGAGTCGCCAGAAAACAGAGAAACAAAGGTAGAAAACAAGAGAAGGGGGCAGGGTAGAAACACCCTGACCCCCTAGGCCTGCTCAGGGGTTCAGGGTTCCTGTGTTTTATTTTAATTAGACCCCGGGGTGGGCTAGGTCTCAGGAATTTGTTTTGAAAAAGATAGCGGGGGCTCGCTGGGGCTGTGGGGGCCCGCTGGGGTCTGTGCAGTCCCAGGGCTCGCTGGGGTCCCCGCAGTCCCGGGGCTTTACTCATGTTGGGAGGGGTGTTGTGCTGCTCCCCTCCTGGAGCCTCCATGTGCTTATAACGTTTCGCGGTTCCTGCGTTTTATGTTTATGAGATCCCGGGGTGGGCTAGGTCTCAGGGGAATTTTTTTTTTATTGTGGGGGCTAGCTGGGGCTGCAGGGGCCCACTGGAGTCCCCGCACACTCGGGCTGTTACTCATGTCGGGAGGGGTGTTGCGCGGGCCCACTCCTGGAGCCCTACATATGCTTATAACTTTGGCATCATTTGACGAATGTTTACGAAAATTTCTAAAAAGTTTCTCTTTTTTGATCAGCTCCTATATTGAAAGTTTAGGGGTGATTGGTCAAGGGGGGGGGGTTGAGAAAAAAGGGGGTTCCAAAATGAGTTTTCTCAATGCATTTTCCATGCGAAAGTTTAGACAAGGCTACAGGTGAAACTGCTGAACGGAATTACTCCAAATTTGGCAGGGGGAAAGGTCTTGGTCCAGAAAGCACGCTTTTGTAGAAATGGTGTAAATCTATCCAGTAGTGTTTTGAGATATTAAAGGAAAAAAATATATGTATCTGGTCAGTGCCTAACTGCTGAGCACAAGCTTGCGTCTGATTGGCTGCTGACAATTTAAACCAGGAAGTGTTAGCAGCCATCTTGTGCCTCGCATCGAGTGAAAATATAAAACAAAGGTTCCGGGGGCAATTTAATATAACGGAGCTCTGTGTAATGATGATTTGGACGCAGTTAAGTTTTAAGATTTATTAACAATAAAGGAGAAACAGGTGTGCGCCAGGCAGTACGACTTCCACTCATGGACAGCAGTAGGAAGATAACCCTTTCAAGCTTCTTGTGCCCAACAACACCACTTCGCAGCTATGCCGTTAGAAGCCAGTCCGTCAGCTCGCAGCTCTCTACCTTTGCGAGCTAGTACGCTGCTGTGCCTGTACCTCTGTGAACTACTACGCTGCTGTTCCTTTGGGAGTGGACGGCTCGTAGTTCTGCGTCTGTGAGTCGAGCGGACGGGCTGCAGTTGTCCCTCTGTGAGCCTGGGTGCAAACTGTTCATAAGTCACACTACATAAGCATTGAAAATCCATTTTGTGATTCAGTCCGTCAGTTGGCATCTGTCCGAGGCATTTCTGAAAACATACCGGAGTTCTTTCTGTGAGAGATACCCCTTTCACGCCGCCTCTCCCCACATCAGCAAGTAACGCACCCTCTTCCCACATTACCAACATACCCCCAACAACCTTCTTGGGCCCCGAAGTGTCCCAGTGCGGTTGGACAAACAAGAATCTTAGTCATGTATAGATTTACATATAAAACAACAACAAATAAACCTATGTACAGCCGTGGCGTGTCATCGATGGTCCATTTGTGATTCACAGCCTGCAAGACAAAAAGAAAGATAAGATGGTGCGTCATGCGTCCAGCAAAGGAAATAGAGAGAGAGAGAGAGAGAGAGAGAGAAAGAGTGAGAGAGAGATGGAGAGGAAGAGAGAAGGAGTGAGAGAGAGGAAGATAGAGAAAGAGAGAAAGAGAGAGAGAGAGAGAGAGAGAGAGAAAGAGTAAGATACAAGGAAGAGAGGAAGAGAAACAGTGTCAGAGAGAGAAACACAGAGAGAGAAAGAGTGAAAGAGAATAAGAGAGAAATAGTGAGCTACAAGGAAGAGAGAAACAGTGTGAGAGAGAGGAAGATAGAGAAAGAGAGAAAGAATGAGATACGAGTAAAAGAGAAAGAGAGAATCAGTGTAAGAGAGAGGAAGAGAGAGAGAAAGGAAGAGAGAGAAAGAGTGAGAGGAAGAGAGAAAGAGTGAGAGAGAGGAAGCCAGCCAAAGAGAGGAATAGTGAGATAGAGAGGAAAACAACAAGAGAATCAGTGTGAGAGACAGGAAGAGAGAGAGATAAAGAGAGAAACAGTGTGAGAGAGAGGAAGAGAGAGAGAGATAAAGAGTGAGAGAGAGGAAGAAAGAAAGAAAGAATGAATGAGACAGAGTAAAAGAAAAAGTGTGAGAGAGAAAGGAAGAGATGGAGAGGTAGTGTTGAAACTGGAAAAATCTTTGCAGCTCACCTTTGTGCCACCTGTGTGTCTCCAAGCACGTGCTGGGAGATAGTGCAGACCTCAAGTTTAGTGATCTGAAAGAGAAAGAGTGAGAGAGAGAGAAAGAGTAAGATACAAGGAAGAGTGAAAGAGAAACAGTGTGAGAGAGAGGAAGACAGAGAGAGAAAGAGTGAGAGAGAGGAAGAGAGAAAGAGAGAAACAGTGTGAGAGAGAGGAAGATAGGGAAAGAGAGAGAAAGAGTGAGAGAGAGGAAGAGAGAAAGAGAGAATCAGTGTGAGAGAGAAAGAGAGAGAAAGAGTGAGAGAGAGGAAGAGAGAGGGAAAGAGTGAGAGAGAGGAAGATAGAGAGAAGAGTGTGAGAGTTGAAGAGAGGAAGAGAGAGAGAGAAAGAGTGAGAGAGGAAGAGAGAGAGAGAAAGAGTGAGAGAGAGAGAGAGAGAGAGTGACAGAGGAAGAGAGAAAGAGTGAGAGAGAAAAAGCCAGCCAAAGAGAGAAAGAGTGATACAGAGAGGAAGACAACGAGAGAAACAGTGTGAGAGACAGGAAGAGAGAGATAAAGAGAGAAACAGTGTGAGAGAGAGGAAGAGAGAGAGATAAAGAGTGAGAGAGAGGAGGAGAGAAAGAAAGAATGAGACAGAGAAAAAGAGAAAGTGTGAGAGAGAGAAAGGAACAGATGGAGAGGGAGTGTTGAGACAGGAAAAATATTTGCAGCTCACCTTTGTGCCACCGGTGTGTCTCCAACCACGTGCCAGGAGATAGTGGAGACCTCAAGTTTAGTGATATGAAAGATAAAGAGAGAAAGAGTGAGACAGAGAACGAGTACGATACAAGGAAGAGAGAAAGAGAAACAGTGTGAGAGAGAGGAAGACAGAGAGAGAAAGAGTGAGAGAGGAAGAGAGAAAGAATGAGCTAAAAGGAAGAGAGAAACAGTGAGAGAGAGAGGAAGACAGGGAAAGAGAGAGAAAGAGTGAGATACGAGGAAGAGAGGAAGAGAGAATCAAGGTGAGAGAGGAAGAGAGAGAGTGAGAGAGAGGAAGAGAGAGGGAAAGAGTGAGAGAGAGGAAGAGAGAGAGAAAGAGTGAGAGAGAGGAAGAGAGAGAGAAAGAGTGAGAGAGGAAGAGAGAAAGAGTGAGGAAGAGAGAACTCAGAATTCAGATTGGGTGTTGATTGTCCCCAGCGAGCTCAACGTAATAAGTAGGGGTGCGCATGATTACCGTGGCTAGGGAGCGGTAGACCAAGAAATACACAAGACCATTGTATCATATACAAAGGAAGGCACGCGTCACTGTCCATATAAGATCCATACTATCATGTTAGTATTCCTCCACACTGAATCCAAGCGATACTCCACTACTGTTTACATATTGTAGGGGTATACCATAGCATCCAACATATGCTAGACACTAAGAAACCTTGTAAAATACCACATGTGATAAGGCTTACGCCAAATAGAAAGTTTTTTAAAAAACGTTTATGGGCAGACAGTAGCAAGATTGCTATATTCCAAGCAGCTTAGCCCTTGAGACATACTACTATTATATAATTCGGGACGTGGGCATATTAAGCAATCTACACATTAATGAAGTCGCAGTATTGATTAAAATAACTACAACCTTTACATAACGACGGATGCCCATCCTGGTACATATATATAAACTAAAACATTTTTTTGAGTCACCACAATAAGCTTTATTGACACCAAGGAACATCCATGTATGTGGGTTTTGTGTGATTTCGCACGTGTTGCTTCCTCTACACGTATACTTTTCCGTCTTGTTTACCGCAAAAATTAGATTAAACTATGTCAATAGAGAGATTTAGCTGACACATCGCTGGTTTTCCAGTTGACAACCGTAGCACATCGCACCCCTCCAAGATGCCCGCCTTGTGGTTTTACATACTGAATAGCGCACCCATGTCGCCAAATGATCACGCACATCCTGTAGACGCTGCATCTAATTGACAGCGCTATATTTATCGGAAGGTTCGCTTACAGAACAGTACCGGTGGCTAGGGACGACGGGTAGGTTTCCCGTACAAGGAAGAGGGGCGTAAAGTAAGTAGACTTCCCGCTGCTGCTGACCTCCAAGAACAAGGTAAAGTCGCTGTCTATATTTTTACCGACTACCACTGTTCACCATTACTCTGTTTCAGCCGCCTCGGTCTGCCTACGGATCCGCCGAAGCAGTTCATCTTCTATTAGGGGAGGGTATGATCGCAGGGATTACTTTAGAGTGTGCTTAGACTAATCATTACTTTTGGTGTTACAATGCATGTGTGTTGCATATCGAGTATTCACTAGCAGAATTGCATGTTTCATGACAGTCCCTGACAGTCCGCCTTCCGCTAAGTACCTGGTTTTAAGGACCGCACTGTCACCTACGATTACTTTGACCACGTTAATTCAGAAACTCGGTGCGTTCTAGGCACCAGAATGAGCTTGGCAAAGCGGATTAGCCGTTTGTCAACAACTCCGCACTATAGTGGGTCATTGTTAAGATACCAAGATTCACATGCACTGCCTTAAACTAAGACATGTCCAGGACATATACTTACATGCATAGAGGCCTGTGCTTTGTCATCTTAGTCTCTATTTATCGTAATCTCCTGACAACCATAGACCCTGTTGTAACTGCACTCCCAGCATACATTGGAAATAAACCACACGTATGCATGCTTTTATCAGCACACCATTGGATCACCTTATGAATGTGTATCCCAAGCCATCATCATAGCATTGATATGTGACATTGTCCCCCTTTTTTGTTTCCTTTTTCTCCCCCCCCCTTTTTCTTTCTGTTTTGACTCCTCCAGGCTGAGAACAGGGCACACACATAACGACGTGTCCCAATAAACATACTTGTTTACCTAACCTCAACGCAGGGTTAATGGGAATATAGGGCGTCTTTTTCCCTGATTCCCACATTCTATTCTTTTTTGGTCCTGATGAAGCGCTTAGGGATCCACTAGGGACCAACACACAGCGCGAAACATGTCGACCCCCTTCTACACTTAACACCTTAGTAACTCACCACACGGGTTGAGAGCAGCGGGAACTACTTTGCTTGGCTTCCCCTCTCACTTTTGCATAATTTGCGTCACCATCCCCGTGACACTTTTATCTTGATCCAGAGAAACCCCCGAATAAACTGATCAGGGTATCCCCAGGGTTATTTTATCATCACCCACTATCACCTCTGGACCCACACTCCCCCATGCACAAATACGGCAACTCCTAGAAGATCTCCGTCAGAGAGCCCTCTAGTAGGGCCCGTGAGGGACTGCAGTGCCACCCCCACGAGGAGCATTGCCCAATGATGATGCTAGACACTCGCAAGGGTGCATGAGGGCACAATGATTGACATATAGGAGTACCTTCTCTCCTCTCTGCACACTCACACCTACTTTGGAGACACCTCACACTGACGACAGCTAATAAGATTGCTGTACTCCTACTTCCTTGTTTCCTTCTTGTTTAGGAACTGATACCACCCAGAGTGTTTATACATTACCTTTAGGAGCATTGGTTCAGGACCTTCTTCTAATAGCTCCTTGTCCCCCCTCTCAGATGTTTGAATAGCACAGTTAGTGGCACCAGAAGCATTGAGGGTGTATGAGCCTGTGATGATGCATGGTGCAGACGGGGCACACTGGAGCAATGTCTCTTGTCTACTGGACTGCGTCATCTGTAATTGCGACTCTATCTGAATTGTGAGACCTGCTGATCGCAGTGTAGGCCAAAGGTAGCGGTGAGCAAGTGCCCACAGCCACATGCATAGGTTGGTGGCCCCACCGGCCTGTGTAGTTCAGGTTCAGTGACACCACATGTCGCCGGCCTTCCATATGCAAATATGCCTCACTAATCGAAGGGAGTCTGGTGCTGTGGTCACTGCCACGAAGTTAGGGTCACTGCCATTCAGGACTCAGGACACAGTTCCACATGGCTTGTGTTGAACAGGGTTAGTGGCAAAACGTGTCGCGCCTTGTGTTGTACAGGGTAAGTGGCACCACTTGTCACGGCTTGTGTTGAACAGGGTTAGTGGCACCAAGTGTCCAAAATCCGAACTGCGAGCTCTGCTGCCCACAGTGTAGACTGCTATTGAGTGCTCGTTTGCACTTGAAGATGAATTTGGTGATTGTACTAAAGCTATAACTGATATAAAAAAATTCTTGAAGCAAAGATACTAAAAAGATATTATGTAGGTTTTAGGCCTGTGATAGTTACTTGCCTAGTGGACTCTGTAATTAATGAATCAAGACTTAATTTTATTTGTGAGCCCTACTGACCACAGTGTAGGCGTATCATGAAAAGAAGAAATATGCATAGAATACACTGTCGAAGTGTTGTATTTTCTGAGTACAATCTTGTTGTTAGAAATTAGCATTTAAAATTCGAATTGGGAGCTCTGCTGCCCGCAGTGTAGACTGCTATTGAGTGTTCGTTTGCACTTGAAGATGAATTTGGTCATTGTACTAAAGCTATATCTGATATAAAAAAAGTTCTTGAAGCAAGGATACTAAAAGGATATTATGAAGGGTTTAGGACTGTGATAGTTACTTGCCTACTGGACTCTGTAATTAATGAATCAAGACTTAATTTTAATTGTGAGCCCTGATGACCGCAGTGTAGTGCAGAGGTAGCAGTCAGCAAGGGGCAATAGCCACGTGGCATTGAGTTGAGGTGCACAGTTAGTGGCACCAGAAGCATTGAGAGTGTTTGAGCCTGTGATGATGCTTGGTGTGGACGGGGCGCACTGGAGCATTGTCTCTTGTCTACTGGACTGCGTCATCTGCAATCGCGACTCTATCTGAATTGTGAGCCCTGCTGACCTCAGTGTAGGCCAGGCATAGCTGTGAGCAAGGGCCCACAGCCACGTGCATAGGTTGGTAGCTCCACCGGCCTGCGTAGTTCAGGTTCAGTGGCACCACGTGTCACCGGCCTTTCATATGCAAACACGCCTCACTAATCGAAGGGAGTCTGGTGCTGTGGTCGCTGCCACGAAGTTGGGGTCACTGCCATTCAGGACTCAAGACACAGTTCCACATGTGGGATTGGCTTGTGTTGAACAGGGTTAGTGGCACCACATGTCTCCGGCCTTGCATATGGAAATATGCCTCAGTGATCAAAGGGAGTCTGGTGCTGTGGTCGCTGCCACAGACTTGGTGTCACTGCCATTCAGGACTCAGGACACAGTTCCACATGTGGGATCGGCTTGTGTTGAATAGGGTTAGTGGCACCATGTGTCACCGGCTTCTGTTGAACAGGGTTAGTGGCACCACGTGTCGTGGCTTGTGTTGAACAGGGTTAGTAGCACCACGTGTCGCCGGCTTGTTTTGAACAGGGTTAGGGGCACCGTGTGTTGCGGCTTGCGTTGAACAGGGTTAGAGGCACCATGTGTCGCCGGCTTGTGTTGAACAGGGTTAGTGGCACCACGTGTCGCCGGTCTTCCATATGGAAATATGGTTCACTGATCGAAGGGAGTCTGGTGCTGTGGTCGCTGCAACGGACTTGGTGTTACTTCCATTCAGGACTCAGGACACTGTTCCACATGTGGGATCGGCTTGTGTTGAACAGGGTTAGTGGCACCACGTGTCGCAGGCCTTCCATATGGAAATATGCCTCACTGATCGAAGGGAGTCTGTTGCTGTGGTTGCCTCCACGGACTTGGGGTCAGTGCCATTCAGGACTCAGGACACACTTCCACAGGTGGGATCTACTGTGCCGATGATGAGTCGTCCGGGCAGGCCTTACTGGTAACAATGTCTGTTGCCTGCTAGACTGCGCCATCTGCAATCGCGAGTCACTCTGAATTGTGAGCCCTACTCACCGCAGTGGAGGCAGGAGGCAGTGGTGAGGAAGGTCCCACAGGCACGTGGCATTGACTTTAGCATTGTCTGTTGTCTACTGGACTGCGTCATCTGCAATCGGGACACAATCTGAATTGTGAGCCCTACTCACCGCAGTGTAGGCCGGAGGCAGCGGTCAGGCAGGGCCCACAGGCACGTGGCATTGACTTGAGCAATGTCTGTTGCCTACTGGACTGTGTCATCTTGAATCGCAACTCGATCTGAATTGTGAGCCCTACTCACCGTAGTGTAGGCCGGAGGCAGCGGTCAGGAAGGGTACACAGCCATGTGGTGTTGACTTAAGCAATATCTGTTGCCTACTGGACTGCGTCATCTGCAATCTTGACTCCATCTGAATTGTGAGCCCTACTGACCACAGTGTAGACCGGAGGTAGCTTGAGCAATGTCTGTTGCCTACTGGACTGCGTCATTTGCAATCGTGACTCGATCTGAATTGTGAGCCCTACTCACCGCAGTGTAGGCTGGAGGCAGCGGTCAGGAAGGGCACACAGCCACGTCGTGTTGACTTAAGCAATGTCTGTTGCCTACTGGACTGCATCATCTTGAATCGCGACTCGATCTGAATTGTGAGCCCTACTCACCACAGTGTAGGCCGGAGGCAGCGGTCAGGAAGGGCCCACAGCCATGTGTTGTTGACTTGAGCATTGCCTGTTGCCTACTGGACTGCGTCATCTGCAATCGCGACTCGATCTGAATTATGAGCCTTGCTGTCCGCAGTGTATATCGAAGGCAGTAGTTTGTACAGACATAAGTCTGCGGTGCTGTGCCGCTGGGGGCCTGTGTGGTGGAAGTCAGTGATCGGCTGAGGAGGCTGGCGGTCACGACGGCGGCCTCGTGGCAGGCTGAGGGGCGCCGCGCTGGCAGACGCTTTGGCCTTCCCAAAAGTGAACTATGCCCAGAGCTCCAGCCTATTTATTCACACTCCTACACTGAAGTGGCGTACGTTGGGCCAGCTCACTCCAGTTACGCTTATGCATACAGGGGGGGACAACACAGCTACATGACTGAGATCCTCCTAAGTGTTTGACGTAACATGGTTGGATCCACTGTCCACAACACTACAAGCACCAATAGTATTTGTGCACATGGAGAGGTGTGTGTTCTGCATACTGAGATGTGTCCAGGACATCACCGCTACACTTTGCATTGTGTGCATTGTTATTCATGGGCGAATTGCTTCCTTCACATATAGTTTGTTCACACCTGTCCCAATATTCAGCTATTGTGTGGCTGAGGGGTCATGCTGTTTTCGGAAAGTTTGCTGTCTTGTTCTACGCTGCCTCTGTGGTAGAGGGGGGGTCCTGGGGGTGGTGGTGGGTGTTGTTGCGTTCTTGGGTGTCGGAGCTGCTTGATCAGTAGATCTATGACATGTGTTGGTCTTCAGATGTGGCTGGGGGCTGGGCTCCCTTTCATACTGTGTGTAGTTGTTTAATATTAAAAAAACAAGAAGACATTATATGGTTTAAAAAAACAAATTAAAAAAATTACAAAATCTATTTTTAGCATATTAAAGTTACAAAATATCACCTTTTTTTCAAAATTACTGAGAAAAACATAGGTTTTATGAACATTATAATTAGGAATTTTTGAAATTCACAAAAAAATAGGTCTCAGGAACATTAAAGTTAGAAATTAGTATTTAAAAAAAACATTCAAATTTACTAAAAAAAATGATTGACACATTTCCCAACATTGAGCTATTATATGGCTGAGGGACCATGACGTTTTTGGAGGGTTCACTGTCCTGTTCTGCACTGTCTTGGTGGTAGTAGGGAGAGGGGTGGTGCGGGGGGAGGTCCTGAGGGTTGTTGTAGTGGGTGTTGAGTCCTTCTTGGGTGTCCGAAAAAATGTATAGGTTAAATGAACATTATAATTAGAAGTTAGCATTAAAATGAACATTGAAATTCACTGTAAAAACCATAGGTTTCAGGCACGTTATAGATAGAAATAACCATTTAAAAAACCTTGGAAATTCACTGCAAAAAAACATAGGTTTCAGGCACGTTATAGTTAGAAATTATCATTTAAAAAACCTTTGAAATTCACTGTAAAAAACATAGGTTTAAGGCATGTTATAGTTAGAAATTAGCATTTAAAAAAACCTTAGAAATTCACTGAAAAAACATAGGTTTCAGACATGTTATAGTTAGTTGGACATTTCACTCGTACAAAACCATAGAAATTCTCCTGTTATAGTTAGTTCAGCTAACTATAGCTTGCGACCCCGCAATGCACTGCTGATGATATCACATTACATCATTCATGACATGGTCATTGACATCACTGATGACATCTCAAATGTCCAACTAACTATAACGTGTCTGAAACCTATGGTTTTTCAGTGAATTTCTAAGGTTTTTTAAATGCTAATTTATAACTATAAAATGCCTGAAACCTATGGTGTTTTCAGTAAATATATATATATATATTTATAACTTTGGCCGGATTCGCAGTCCCTGCACGAAATTGGCAAAAATTATTTTTTCAAAAAATGCTTTTATTGGCCCTTGGGTTCCCTGTGGGACTCCCTGAGCAGGGCTAGGGGGCCAGGGTCTTTCTACCCTGCCCTCTTTTCTTGTTTTTCAACCTTTTTTCCACTGTTTTCTTGTGACTCTGTTGCCAAGTCACAAGATGGCTGCCAACACTTCCTGGTTTGGAGTGTTGGCAGCCAATCAGAAACAAGCTCATGCCTGGGAGGGTTCGCGAACCCTCCTCAGTGCTCAGATATCGATATTTTTCTTTTTTTAATTTCTCAGGAACTACTGAACGGATTTACACCATTTAAAAAAAAAGGTCACTTTCTGAACCAAGGGCTACCTTTTTGGCAAATTTGGTGTAATTCCGTTCAACAGTACGGGCTGTAGCCGTATCTATAATTTCTTGAAGAAATTAACATGAGGAAAACGCATTTTGTGACCCCTTTTTTCACAGCCCCGGCTTCACAAATCACCCCGAAACTTTCAAGACAGGAGCTGGCAGGAGCACCCCATTCGTTTTGAAAATTTTGCGAAGACTCTTCAAATGACGCCAAAGATATTGGCAAAAGAAAAAGCTTTTTGAATAGAAGCAAGGTCCTAACTATAACTACCTACTGGCGACTGCCAGTTGGTAAAAATAAAATTATATATATATATATATTCAGTGAAAAAACCATAGGTTTCACACATGTTATAGTTAGCTGGACATTTTACTCGTAAAAAACCAATGAAATTCCCCCGTTATAGTTAGTTCAGCTAACTATAACTCGCGCGCCCGCAATGAACTGCTGATGACGTCACATATTACATCACTCATGACATGGTCAGTGACATCACTCATGACATCACTGATGACATCTCAAAGGACATCACTGATGACCTCACTGATGACATCATCCAGTGAATGTGTGTTTTTCTGAAAATTAAATATGTTTCATATATGTATATCTCAAGGTTGATGGAAGAATAAATGGGTATATTACTGTCTAAATGGATGATTTCTTTTTGAAAAATTGATTATGTAACTGACTGATTAAGTGTATCATAGTGAATACATGGCTTAGTGAGTAATGTTTAAATATATAAATATCTGTATCATTTTTTCACTTTGTGTATAAGTGGCTGCATGGGTTCGTGAGTAGCTACATGGGTGTCTATATAGGTTATTAGTTGTTTTTTTGAGTATCAGTCTGAGTGTCTGCATGGTTCAGTGGGGGGTATGACGTAGTGCATAGGTGCATGAATGAGTGACTCACTGTTTGTATGTGTTGAACAGAGCATGTGTGCAGGACTGCATGGGTGGATGAGTGTGTGTATGGGTGTGTTAGTGAGTGAATGACTGTCTCAATAGTGTCTTTATGAGTAACTACATATGTTTAAAACTAGTATATGTGACTATTGGTTTATATATGTGAGTATATGTGAGAGTGAGAGATTGAAAGAGTTCCTGTATGAATAAGTATGTATTTCCATAAGTGATTGTTTAAAAGACTAAGTATGTGTAAGTTTCCGTAGAAGTAAGTGTGGTGGTGTGTGTATAACTGTATATGCAAGTAAATGTATGTTTGATTCTTTATTAGCATGAGTGACTATGTGTGTGAGTAGCTCTATGGATGAGTGGCATTGTGTTACAGGATGTATAGGTGTATGAGTACATATGATAAGTGAGTACATGTATGAGTGACTGTATTGGACTGTTGGTGAATGAGTGGATGTGTATGTGGATCTTAGAATTACTGAAGAGGTTGTTGTAACTGTTATTGGTATGTCCATTGTTTTGTAAATTTTAGTCTCTATTTTTGAATGTGTGTATCAAAGGTTTTATTAGGGGAAGAGGAGGTCTGCCACTCTATCACAAGGATGATGTCATCAGTGAGGTCATCAGTGATGTCATTTGAGATGTCATCAGTGATGTCATGAGTGATGTCACTGACCATGTCATGAGTGATGTAATATGTGACGTCATCAGCAGTTCATTGCGGGCGCGCGAGTTATAGTTAGCTGAACTAACTATAACGGGGGAATTTCATTGGTTTTTTACGAGTAAAATGTCCAGCTAACTATAACATGTGTGAAACCTATGGTTTTTTCACTGAATTTCTAAGGTTTTTTAAATGCTAATTCCTAACTATAACGTGTGTGAAACCTATGGTTTTTTCACTGAATTTCTAAGGTTTTTTAAATGCTAATTCCTAACTATAACGTGTGTGAAACCCATGGTTTTTTCAGTGAATTTGCAAGGTTTTTTAAATGCTAATTCCTAACTATAACGTGTGAGAAACCCATGGTTTTTTCAGTGAATTTGCAAGGTTTTTTAAATGCTAATTTTTTTTCTTCTTCTATTTTTTCTAACATATTTTTATTTTAATTTTCTTACCTTTTATAAAGACTATGATTAAATTTTTAAAATTCTTAAATATGTTTTATTTATATATTTTTTAAAATAAACTTGTAAAATTTATTTGCAGTACTTTTTTTCTTTTTTTTTTTTAATTTTTTTAGTACGCGTACCGTAAGCTCACGGTAAGCGTACGGTTTACGCAACGTCCGTAATTTTCCTACGCTGCTTGCGTATAGTTACGCAATTTGCGTAGCCGCGCGTACTCCGCGTGGGACGCGTACGCGTGTACGCTACACGCGCACGTTACGCGGAAGTGCCGGGAGTGACTGTTATGCGCATGCGCGCAAGCGCGTGTCTTTTTTACGCGCATGCGCACTTTTGCCGTAAGCGTACCGTAAGCGTACGGTAGGTCATGTGATCATGAAACACAACTTTTGATTGGTTGAAACTACTTTCAGTTCTAGAACTCTCCTACACCACACCCATTCCCCTCATTTCTGCTTGTGATCCCTTGGGAGAAGGAGCTGGTTTGTCTTTGGGATACGATGGCAGAACAGCAGAGCTCTTCTGAGAGTGAGGCTAGCACTAGCAGCACTGTCTTGAGGCAGAGATCGAGGAAACAAAAGCCCTCTTATGTATGGGATTATTTTACTTTTCCTGAAGGCCAGCAAAAGGTAAATGCACCCTTAGTGACTTGTAAGCTGTGTAAGCGTGTACTTTCTAGAGGTAATCCTAACAGGAAGTATTCCTTTGGGAATCACACCATGAAGAGACACCTCCAGGATGTACACAGAAGGACACATGGTCATCTTTTTGGAGGTAACTCTTCAGAAAGACAAGCCAGTACATCCACAGCAGCTCAGCCTGAACCATCATCTGCAGGGCTGACTCCTTCTTCTGCAGGTCAGGTGAGCCCTTCATCTGTGGGGGGAGAATCTCCTTTTGCTGGCCCTCTGGAAATCAACCCTCGATTTCGGAAGGTTGATATTCGATGCACATTTTGTCAAGATCTAATTTGCTATAGGGAGACCAGTGTTTCCCTAGTGAACAACAAAATAGATCAACACATTTGTCGCTTTGAATAATTTTCCCATGCTTCCTTTCCTCTGTCCCTGCATGAACACAACGGTTCTTTTAAGAGCCAACCTTATCTTTCATCTTTTTTTTACATATGTTTTTAAAAACTTTTTTTTATTTTTTTTTACCGTACGCGTACGGTGCGCGTACTTTTTTTTTTTTTTTTAAAAAAACACTAAAAATCAATAAACACATTACAAGGTCCTTGAGAGACTACAATTATTATTATTGACTTACCATATTCACTGAAAAAATATTTATTCATTTGTTTTTTTTAAAAATAGTTTTAAAAATGTTTGTAGTTTTCGAAAATTTTCTATATCTATCTGGAAAAAAAGAAAAAAGTATTAATATTTTTAAAACATTTTATAATACAGTACACATATTTACATTTTTTTCCATAAAATATTTTTGCCTTATTTTTGCTGTTTTCAGAATATATTGCATTTCACAATAAATTGTGAAAGCAATTGCATTCATCATTTTACAGCGGGCAAAAAAAAATAACAATCACAAAGATTGTATTAAAAAAGCCCTGATTCTTTTTTTACTTAAACTTAACATTATAGAAATGCATAATATTCTAAAAAAATATCATCTAATACCAATACTTATTTCTTTAAAATACCGTCTGATATGTTTGTTTCAGAAGTATAATCACAATATTATATCTCAAATAACTCCAAAATACATCTGATTTCATTTCCTTTAGACCAAATAGTAATTTTAAAATTCTTTTTTGATTAAATTTCCAATGGTAATCCAATAAAATTCTAAAGTTTTATTTGTACAGATCTCACCGATTCTCTGTAACAATTCCTTTATTGTATTTAAATATATTACTACATTTCTTTTCACAATAGTCACAAAACGAAATTTCTATGCCAATTTGAATGCACACTAACTGCTCTTTTTTTTGGGCAAGTGAAAATCACTTTTACAAACTGTCACATTATGAATCCACTTTTCAGATTTTTTAAAAAGCCCATGTCCAGACTGCTACACTACAGCAAGGGCAACCAGCCTTAGTGATGCTGAATGTATTTGCATTACAGACTGAAACCTGAAAACCCCACTCGCTTGTAAATACTGTGCATGACTATACATGGCAAGCACATGGGTGTGTGCTAAGACTCTGCTTCTTCCCCCAAAAATTCGTTCCCCCTTTCCATCTAATGCAACTGTGAAATCACCAGAGCAAGACGCAATAAATCTCTGCCTATAATTCCTCTCTGCACACAGAGTCATGTTTTCACATTAGTCCCAAAACGAAATTTCTTTGCCAATTTGAAAGCACACTTACTGCTCTTTTTTTTTTCGGGGCAAGTGAAAATCACTTTTACAGACTGACACATTATGAAACCACCATGTGTAACTACAACAAAAACAATTTCCATTTCTATTATTCATTTCTTAAGTTACCACATACATCCCCTCTCAAACTGTAAACTCACCTTTAAAATTAGTTAGTTGTGAAAGAAATGTGACACTCAAACAGCAGATTATCAGAGCCAGGATCTCTGTTGTGTTCACCTCTCTCCTCTCAGCAGAACCAGATAATGGCAAACTTTCCCTCTATTTTTCCACACATATACTTGTAAGTTTCAAATCTCAGTGCTTCCCCCTTTTTTTCAAATGTAATCACACATTTCTATTGGTTGAAAACCAACCCTTTTCCAAAAGTACCCTTCCCCCAACTTGACTTCTGCCTAGTACCCTTCCCCCAACTTGACTTCTGCCTGCTACCATAGCAACAGCTCATGGAACACTGCTGTGTTGAGTTAGGTCAGAAGTTCGCCAAACAATGTTTCAATTCCACAGAGCAAGAGTGCTTGACTTTTCAAACCTAACAGCAAATCCATAGTACTGTTCTTTGGTTACACATTTTTTTTTACCAATATAAAACATGCTTCTATTAATTTACACATACAGCCTAGTTTTTATTCTAGAATGGTATGAAACAGCCAATCAGTTCTTTTTGTTTTGAAAAAAATATGTATGCCTCCATTTCCAAACTGTCTTTCTTTTCATATTGCCATTCTACTGAAAGACACCTCCTGAGTGCATCCAGTTCTCCTTTGAAGATGTTCACAGTGTGGATTGTAGGGCACAGCTATGTCTTCTGGAGTGAAAAGTTTGCAGAGAAAACAGGTATGGTGAGAGACCTTGCTTTGCCAAATGTAGACATTAAATGGATTGGTCAGAGAGGGTTAAAGTGGCACCAATTGATGCCATTGGTGAAATCCTTCATTCAAATCCAACACCCTGACCTCATAATAGTGCACTGTGGTGGCAATGACCTAGGCACTTTGACTGGGGTAGGTCTGGAAATGCTTATGAAGGACACCTTTGCACAACTGTTTACACTTTACCCTAAAACTGCCTTTGTGTTTTCCAACATATGCCAAAGGCAAAAATGGAACTGGTCCAATCATTTCTGTCCACAGATTGACAAAGCAAGAAAGCACGTCAACAAATCTGTTTCTGCTTTCCTCCGTGACTATGGTATGGGTGCCATTTACCACAACAACTTGCGTTATGACATGCAAGACATTTATAGAGGAGATGGTGTGCACTTCAATGATGAAGGGAACAGAGTCTTCCTCTTGAACCTTAGACTCTGCATCGGTACTTACTTGTAGGTACCACTAAAAAAATGACTTCATAAACACAACAGCTCTTTTTAGAGCTCCCTAATTTCTAAACTCTTAAATCTGCTTTTCATTTATTTATTTTTATTTTTTTACCGTACGCTTACCGTAAGCTTACCGTACGCGTACCCCATGATTTTTTTTAAAATCAATAAATGTTTTTTTGTACTTTTCTGTCCTTCTTTGACCCCCTTACAAATGTTAGGGGGTCTGTAACTCTCCTCATTGCCCCCTTTCCTTGTTTTCACTCTTTTTTTTCAGAGTGAAATACACAAAATGGCGGCCGCCGCTTCCTGGTTTCGACCGATTCGAATGTTTACTAAGATCTAAGAGCCAATCAGAATCGCGCTCGCGCACGCCACCGTACGCTTACCGTAAGCGTACGGTAAGCGTACCGTAAGCGGGCTCAGATATATATATTGATTTAAAGGCTATTTTCTCAGAATCTACTGAACAGATTTACACCAAACCTACAAAAGGCACTTCCTTGACCTAGGGACTACCTCTCTGCCAAATTTTGAGTAATTCTGTTCAGCCGTTCGGGCTGTAGCTCGTTCTAAAGGTCCTATGGAAAAATGCATGGGAAAAACGCGTTTTGGGACCCCCCTTTTATCTCAGCCCCCGCTTGACGGATCCCCCCGAGACTTTCAGGTTAGGAGCGGAGCGTAGCGCCCCACCTATTTAGAGAAATTCGCGAGGATTCGTCGACCGGCGCCAAAGTTATTCAAAATAGAATGTTGAGGTTTTCCTATGGAAACGTGGTCCTAACTATAACTACCTTCTGGCGACCGCCAGTAGGTAATATATATATATATATATATTATCTACTGGCGGTCGCCAGTAGATAGTTATAATTAGGACCGTGTTTCCATAGGAAATCCGCAAAATTCTATTTTGAATAACTTTGGCGCCGATTGACGAATCCTCGCGAAATTCTCAAAATAGGTGGGGCGCTCCGCTCTGCTCCTTCCCTGAAAGTCTCGGGGGGATTCGTCAAGCGGGGGCTGAGAAAAAGGGGGGGTCCCAAAATGCGTTTTCCCCATGCATTTTTCCATAGGACTTTTAGTCCGAGCTACAGCCCGAACGGCTGAACAGAATTACTTGAAATTTGGCAGAGAGGTAGCCCTCAGGTCAGGGATGTGCCTTTTGAAGGTCTCGTGTAAATCTGTACAGTATTTCCTGAGAAAATAGCATTTAAATCAATATATATATCTATAGGCGCGCTCCGAGCGCGTACCGTAAGCTTACCGTACGCGCACGCCGCCGTGCGCGAGCTCGATTCTGATTGGTTGTTAGATCTTAGTAAACATTCGAATCGGTCGAAACCAGGAAGTGTCGGCCGCCATTTTGTCTCTCGCAGTCTGAGGGGGTGAAAAACAAAGGTGGATAACTTGTAAAGCCGGCAGGCTGGACAGTTCCTGACCCCCTAGCCTTGGTCAGGGGGTCCCAGAAGGACCCCCAAGGGCAAAAATGTATTTTAAATTTTTTATGAAAAATCGCGGAGTGCGCGTAGCGTACGCGCACGGTAGAAACGGAAATATTCCGTGAACTATGTAACGTGCATGGTACGCGCACGGTGAAAAACCTTAAAAAAAATAAAATAAATAAATAAATACATAACTTAGCATTTAAAAAACCGTACAAATTCACTGAAAAAACCATAGGTTTCACACACGTTATAGTTAGGAATTAGCATTTAAAAAACCTTGCAAATTCACTTAAAAAACCATAGGTTTCACACATGTTATAGTTAGCTGGGCATTTCACTCGTGAAAAAACAATGAAATTCCCCCGTTATAGTTAGTGCAGGCAACTATAACTCACGCGACCGCAATCCTCTGCTGATGACGTCAGATATTACATCACTGATGACATATGTGTTTTTCTGAAAAAAAAATATTTGTAATATATGTATAGCTAAAAATTAATGGAAGAAGACATGGGTAAATAAGTGTCTAAATACAGTGATGTAATATCTGACGTCATCAGCAGAGGATTGCGGTCGCGTGAGTTATAGTTGTCTGCACTAACTATAACGGGGGAATTTCATTGGTTTTTCACGAGTGAAATGCCCAGCTAACTATAACATGTGTGAAACCTATGGTTTTTTAAGTGAATATATATATATATGTATATATATATATATTCACTGAAAAAACCATAGGTTTCACACACGTTATAGTTACGAATTAGCATTTAAAAAACCTTGCAAATTCAGTTAAAAAACCATAGGTTTCACACATGTTATAGTTAGCTGGACATTTCACTTGTAAAAAACCAATGAAATTGCCCCGTTATAGTTAGTGCAGGCAACTATAACTCACGTGACCGCAATCCTCTGCTGATGACGTCAGATATTACATCACTGATGACATATGTGTCTTTATGAAAAATAAATATTTGTAATATATGTATAGCTAAAGATTAATGGAAGAAGACATGGGTAAATAAGTGTCTAAATACAGTGATGTAATATCTGACGTCATCAGCAGAGGATTGCGGTCGCGTGAGTTATAGTTGCCTGCACTAACTATAACGGGGGAATTTCATTGGTTTTTTACGAGTGAAATGTCCAGCTAACTATAACATGTGTGAAACCTATGGTTTTTTAAGTGAATATATATATATATATATATATATATATATATTACCTACTGGTGGTTGCCAGTAGGTAGTTATAGTTAGGACCTATTATCCATAGGAAACTCATAACATTCTATTCCCAATAACTTTGGCGCCGGCTGACGAATCTTCGCAAAATGTTCAAAAATAATGGCCCATTCCAGTCAGCTCCTATCCTGAAGGTTTTGGGGTGATCCGTCAAGTGGGGGCCGAGTAAAACGGGGGGTCCCAAAACGCATTTTCCACATGTTATTTCCCATAGGAAATTTTAGACACGGCTACAGCCCGAATTGCTGAACAGAATTACACCACATTTTGCAAAAAGGAAGCCCTTGTTTCAGAAAGCGCCCTTTTTTTTAAATGATGTAAATCCGTTCAGTAGTTCCTGAGAAATTCAAGAAATAGTGGTAAAAAAATCATTTTTCCATAGGAAACTTTAGACACGGTTATAGCAAAAACTGCTGAACGGAATTACACCAAATTTGGCTCAGAAAGCAACCTTTTAAAAAATGGTGTAAATCCGTTCAGTAGTTTTTGAGGAATAAAGAAATAAAGAAAATTACATCTAGAGGCACGGAGGATCCGCGCACCCTCCTGATCACAAGCTTCATGCTAATTGGCTGTCAACACTCCAAACCAGGAAGTGTTGGCAGCCATCTTGTGCCTCGGTAGAACCGAGGCACAAGAAAAGAAAAAAACAAATGCTCAAAACACGAAAAGGGGGCAGGGTAGAAACACCCTGACCCCCTTGGCCTGGTCAGGGGTCACACAAGGACCCCCAGGGCCCCCCAATTTTTTTATTTTTTTTAAACGCGGGATGCGTGGAGGATCCATGGATCCCGCCGCGAAAAAAAAAAAAAGCATGGGCTCTCGCGCTTTGTTATAATTTAGCCCCCGGGTGGGCCAAGACCCCCTGGTGAGTTGTAAGTTGGGGAATTAATTCCCCTTGAATATTGAGGGTCCCTGGGGGCCAACTAACCTACCAGGTACCTCCAGTATGTGCCAGGGAGCTGCGTTGGAGAGAGGAGTTCAGAGGCCACGCCCCTTTTTACACCTCTCTGCAACAAGGCTCTGTGGCGCTTACTGGAGGTACCTGGTGAGCTAATTGGATCCCAGGGACCATCAGAATTCAAGGAGACTTTATCCCCAACTCAAAACGCGCCACAGGGTGCGTTTTTGCTCAGTGGTGAAGGGAGGGGATGGGCCTGAGGTGACATGTGTGCTAACACACCCTGTGGCACGTTTTAAGTTGGGGAATTAATTCCTATTCAATCCTGAGGGTCCCTTGGTGCCAACTAGCCCACCAGGTGCTACCAGTAAGTGCCACTGCACTGCGTTGTAGTGAGGTGGTCCAGGCCATGCCCCTTTTTATAACACTCTGTAACATAGCTCTGTGGCCCTTACTGGAGGTACCTGGTGGGCTAGTTGGACCCTAGGGACCCTCAGGATTCAAGGGGACTTAATCTCCCAACTTAAAATGGCCACAGGGCATGTTTATACAGTGGTGAAGGGAGGGGACTGGGCCTGAGGTGATGTGTGCACACACGTCCTGTGGCATGTTTTCAGTTCGGGAAATAATTCCCCTTCAATCCTGAAGGCCGCTGGGGGCCAACTAGCCCACCAGGTGCTTTCGGTATGTGCCACTGCGCTGCTTTGCAGAGAGGTGGTCCGAGGCCATGCCCCATTTTACACCTCTTTGCAATGCAACTCTGTGGCACTTACTGGACATGTCTGGTGGGTTAGTTGGCCCCAGGGACCCTCAGGATTCAAGGAGACTCTATCCCGCAACTTAAAATGCCCACAGGGCGTGTTTGCACACATTGTCACCTCAGGCTCCCCCCTTCCTTCACCAGTGTGCAAACGCACCCTGTGGCGCGTTTTAAGAGGTAGTTTTAATACCCCTGCCCTATTACGTACTACGGGCTTACATAGGAGGTTATGCTAATCACAGGGGTACCCCAAGTGTTCCCTAGTCTTCCCTAGTGTATGTAGGTGTGTGTTTCACTGTATTCTAAGTGTATTTTAGCATACCACTGGCTTTAGGCCTGGTTAGTCAGAGTCAGTTAACACCAGTACCCAACTGAAAAAGTTGTGGGCACAGGATGATTTTGTAACGAGGCCTCTTTCTGCTCCTCTGTTGGTTCTGTCTGCACATGTCTTGCTTCTTCCTGCACTTTTCTTCGTCTTTGAGTACTTCTGTTGCTTCTTTCTGCATTTGTTTTTCTTTCAGTGCGTTGTTTCTTCTTTCATCACATGTCCTACCTCTGTAGGCATAGTTAGAAACTAGCATTTAAAAAACCTTTGAAAGTCACTGAAAAAAACATAGGTTTCAGGGGCGTTACAGTTAGGAATTAGCATTTAAAAAACCTTAGAAATTCACTTAAAAAACCATAGGTTTTAGGGAAAGTTATAGTTAGTTGGACATTGCACTCATACAAAACCCGTGAAATTCCCCCATTATAGTTAGTTCAGCTAACTATAACTCGCGTCCCCACAATACACTGCTGATGACGTCACATATTACATCACTCATGACATGGTCAGTGACATCACTGATGACATCACTGATTACATCTCAAATGACATCACTGATGACATCACTGATGACATCATCCATGTGATAATTTGATGCATCTTCTCACACCCTAATAAAACCTTTGATACACCCACTCTAAATTATAGACTGACATTCTAAATACCATAGACACTCCAACACCATTAACTACGTACCCACTCACTGATTCTTAGGTTTTCACACACATCCACTCCCTCACCCGTACAGTCAGTCATACTTATGGTCACTCAGTACAGGACTATCATATGCACTCATACACCTATATAGAAGCTCACACACCACCACTCATCCATAGAGGTACTGACACACCATGTCAGTCATGCAAATAATTAATCACACTGCCATTGACTCACCTATCAGTTATACACACACCAGCTCACTTACTCATACAAATACTAGCTCATTCTTACGCTTTTATACAATCACTGATACAAGCACACACTCATCCATACAGCCACTCTCACAATCACACAATCTCACTTATAGCCATTTGTATACTCCAACACACATATATATTGCCTTTCACATATGTAGTTACTCACACATGTACCACTGAGATATACATTCACTCACTAACACACCCATACACACACTCACCCCCATGCAGTCCATCACAGATGCACTCTTGAAACAATGCACCCAGTGAATCACCCACTCACACATCTATGCACAGTCACACACACCCCACCCACACAAACACTAAGGAACCCATACAGATACTCAGACAAGCAATCAATAACTCATATAGACACTCATGTAGCTATTCGCAAACCCATGCAGCCGCTTAAACAGCAACAGACAGACGGATTCAGACATTCACACAGTTTAGTCACTAACCCATGCATTCACTAAGATACGTTTAATCACTCACTTATAGAGTCAGTCACTCACCTACTAAATCATCCATTCAGACACTTATACACCCACTCATTCTTCAATACGCCTTTGCCTACAGAAACACACAGTCACTGGATGATGTCATCAGTGATGTCATCAGAGATGTCATTTGAGATGTCATCAGTAATATCATCAGTGATGTCACTGACCATGTCATGAGTGATGTAATATGTGACATCATCAGCAGTGCATTGCGGGGGCGCGAGTTATAGTTAGCTGAGCTAACTATAACGGGGGAATTTCAAGGGTTTTGTACGAGTGCAATGTCCAAATAACTATAACTTTCCCTAAAACCTATGGTTTTTTCAGTGAATTTCTAAGGTTTTTTAAATGCGAATTCCTAACTATAACACCCCTGAAACCTATGTTTTTTTCAGTGAATATATATATATATATTTATATATTTATATATAGATATATAGACAGCCGCGGCCCGTGGAGGGAGTTCCGTGTGGCGGAATGGCGGGGTGGGGCGGGGGAGGGGCATGGTGGGGGGTACTAAAAACTGGGCCGTGGCTGGATATAGATATAGATATAGATATATATACAGGTTGCCCTTGAAACAAAGACGCACTCACATGCAGGTTGAACTGGAAAAATCTCTTTAATATTCATAAGAGGAAACCAGCATTGGCACTGGAATTCGTCAAATGCCTGATGCATTTCATACCCTCATGGTCCTTATTCACAGGCTATCTTGAAGCTTTGCACAAATACTGCAGAAGCACCCTTATGTTCATGTGCTAATTGTTACAAATCCTGCCCTCCAGTGGGCAACTCGAGTGAGTGAACTACCATTTGCATGCTGTAATATGTAGTACCTCCAATGCTTTAAACCTTTCAGCTGGTGTGCGCAGCTTTACCCACTGATGAAATAATATTTCCAGCTCTCTAATGGGCCCTCCCAGTGCAACACAGATTTCACATTTATTGTTCCTGCAAATGCCACTTACTGAAAAGAAAGTACAATCCCGTGGACCCATATTCCATTCTTAAGGGGGTGCAGTCTTCACGGCAGGACTGCTGTAGTATATAAACCCAGGTTGCCCTTGAAAGAAAGACGCACTCACTTGCAGTTTGAACTTGAAAAAAACTCTTTAATATTTGTAACTGGAAACCGGCATCGGCACTGGAATTCTGCAAATGCCTGACGCGTTTTAGACCCTCATGGTCCATGTCCACAGGCTATCGGGAAGGCTTGCACAAACGCCTCAGAAGTACCCTTATGTTCATGTGCTAATTGTTACAAGTCATGCCCTCTAGTGGGCAACTTGAGTGAGTGAACTTCCATTTGTGTGCTGAAACCTGTAGTACCTCCAATTCGTTAAACCTTTCAGTAGTTGTGTGTAGCTTTACCAATTGATGATAGAATATTTCCAGCCCTCCAATGGACCTCCCAGTGCAATGCAGATTTTAAAATTAATGTTCCTGCAAATGACACTTACTGAAAAAGTTAAATTCAGTGACCCATATTCCAATCTTATGGTGGTGCAGTCTTCACGGCAGGCCTGCTGTAATATATAAACCCAGGTTACCCTTGAGAGAAAGACGCACTCACTTGCAGGTTGAACTTGAAAAAGCTCTTTAATATTCGTAACAGGAAACCGGCATTGGCACTGGAATTCTTCAAATGCCTGAAGCATTTCGGACCCTCACAGTCCTTGTTCCCAGGTTATCTTGAAGCTTTGCACGAATGTACAAAAGTACCTTTATGTTCATGTGCTAATTGATATATATATATATATTACCTACTGGCGGTCGCCAGTAGGTAGTTATAGTTAGGACAACGTTTCCATAGGAAAACCTCAACATTCTATTTTGAATAACTTTGGCGCCGGTCGACGAATCCTCGCGAATTTCTCAAAATAGGTGGGGCGCTACGCTCCGCTCCTACCCTGAAAGTCTCGGGGGGATCCGTCAAGCGGGGGCTGAGATAAAAGGGGGGTCCCAAAACGCGTTTTTCCCATGCATTTTTCCATAGGACCTTTAGAACGAGCTACAGCCCGAACGGCTGAACAGAATTACTCAAAATTTGGCAGAGAGGTAGTCCCTAGGTCAAGGAAGTGCCTTTTGTAGGTTTGGTGTAAATCTGTTCAGTAGATTCTGAGAAAATAGCCTTTAAATCAATATATATATCTGAGCCCGCTTACGGTACGCTTACCGTACGCTTACGGTAAGCGTACGGTGGCGTGCGCGAGCGCGATTCTGATTGGCTCTTAGATCTTAGTAAACATTCGAATCGGCCGAAACCAGGAAGCGGCGGCTGCCATTTTGTGTATTTCACTCTGAAAAAAAAGAGTGAAAACAAGGAAAGGGGGCAATGAGGAGAGTTACAGACCCCCTAACATTTGTAAGGGGGTCAAAGAAGGACAGAAAAGTACAAAAAAAACATTTATTGATTTTAAAAAAAATGACGGGGTACGCGTACGGTAAGCTAACGGTAAGCGTACGGTAGAAAAAAAAAAAAAAAAATTGAAAATCAGATTTAAGTGTTTAGATATTAGGGGGCTCTAAAAAGAGCCGTTGTGTTTATGAAATGATTTTTTAGTGGTACCTACAAGTAAGTACCGATGCAGAGTCTAAGGTTCAAGAGGAAGACTCTGTTCCCTTCATCATTGAAGTGCACACCATCTCCTCTATAAATGTCTTGCATGTCATAACGCAAGTTGTTGTGGTAAATGGCACCCATACCATAGTCACGGAGGAAAGCAGAAACAGATTTGTTGACGTGCTTTCTTGCTTTGTCATCGCACCGCGTGCCCACCGTGCGTGCACGGCACTAACTGCGTAAAGTGGGCGCGCGGTGCGCGAATGTGCGCGCACGGAACGAACTGCGTTAAGTGGGCGCGCACGCCACGAATGGCGTAAAGTAACTTAGCATTTAAAAAAACGTACAAATTCACTGAAAAAACCATAGGTTTCACACACGTTATAGTTAGGAATTAGCATTTAAAAAACCTTGCAAATTCACTGAAAAAACCATAGCTTTCACACATGTTATAGTTAGCGGAAATTTTACTGATAAAAAACCAATGAAATTCCCCCGTTATAGTTAGTGCAGGCAACTATAACTCACGCGACCGCAATCTTCTGCTGATGACATATGTGTCTTTATGAAAAAAAAATATTTGTAATATATGTATAGCTAAAAATGTATGGAAGAAGACATGGGCAAATAAGTGTCTAAATACAGTATTAGCATCAGCAGAGGATTGCGGTCGTGTGAGTTATAGTTGCCTGCACTAACTATAACGGGGGAATTTCATTGGTTTTTTATCAGTAAAATTTCCGCTAACTATAACATGTGTGAAACCTATGGTTTTTTCAGTGAATTTGCAAGGTTTTTTAAATGCTAATTCCTAACTATAACGTGTGTGAAACCTATGGTTTTTTCAGTGAATTTGTATATATATATATATATATATATATATATATATATATATATATATATATATATATATATATATATATTGAAAAAAACAATATGTTTGTATTTTTATAATGATGTTAGTGAGAAATTAAGTATTTTTCTCTATATTATTGTACTTACTTTCATAAGTGTAGGGAAACAATGGTTTTGTGTTCGATGTTTATGATGCAAAGTTTCTGTATCACGATATTGTTGTGATTGATATCATGCCAGTGATCCCAAGGTTCATATCATTGAGCCAAGTTTATACTATATCTTGTTTGTTTGTTCTTAGCAAATACAGGACTTCTGTTTTAGTTGGGTTGAGTTTCAGGCAAGTGCTGGATATTCAACTCTGGGTGATGTGCAAGCAGTGTTTAAGGCCTCAAGCAGAGGGGATCTACAAGTAGAGTTGTGTACCATTGACAAATTGGTACATTTGGATGCTGTTATCTGCGGGTAGAGCACCAAGGGGTGTCATGCAAAGATTGAGGATGATAAGAGACTGTATAGAGTTATGAGGGACTTTTACAGGTGATAGAGATATTTTGTGAGCTGGAGGGGCCCATGTGAACAAACTGGTGTTGGTTGGAAAGGTAGTATGAGAACCAGTGAAGAGCAATACTGGTGCAACCCATTCAAGACTCCAGGGTACGTATGAGAGTCAGATGGTCAACTGCATTAGAGGCAGCTGAGAGGTCCAGCCATATCAGAAGGCAGGAGTCATCTTCATTTGTGGTTGAGAGGGCATCTTTTTTTAAGTTGTGTATGGTAGCAGTCTCTGTTCTGCAGCATGACTCACATGCCGGTATGCGTTAATTTCATTCTGCATAGTTATAAGATGTTTGGTTCTTCCTCACCTGGTGAAACCTCGTGGAAAATGGGATACCATGTTTTACAACTGGAAAAAATGGTCCCACAGAGAAATTCCCCATTCCATGGGTTCTTGCAATTGCACAGAACTAGGATGATTATGCCAGGCAGTATGAGCAAAATCACAAGATTTCATCGCAACCCTAGTACCGTGCGATGTGGATTCAGGGCCCAGGTGATTGCATTTACTCCACTCAGGACACCAATTATTATCATTCATTTTAGACTTTCTTAATATAAATTGGGAATAACAAGCGATAACCATATTTTCTTCTAGCTATTACAAATTAAGTGTGAAGTATTTATGACCAGCCTTTCTCCAGTGGTAACCTGCAAGTTTTTTTATGTGATCAATGCAGCATTATCATGCTTTGATAATGTGGCATTAGAAAATTACTTTCAATATGTAGAACATATTAAATGCGAAGTAGTCATATTACCGCACTTTTTCCAGCATTCTAAAGCAGACTTTTAAGAAAATACGTCCAACATCGAAAGGACAATGTGCCTTATCGTTAGAGGACCCCTTTCCATGGTTTCCATGAAGAATCAGCCTTGAAATAATTAATTTTTTACTCTAAAATCAGTCGCATCCCATGCTGCTAAGCGTGGTGGGGCGGGGCGAGCGGGAAGTGACCAACTACGGAATAGGGAAAATATTTAAATACATAAATAAAACCACCTACCTTGTGCTTGCCACAGCGCTGACTTGGTTACAGAATAGGTCAAATAAAATAAATGAAACATCTTACCCTGCGCTTGCGCATCGCCGACTCGTCTGTCGTGTAGTCCCTATAAAGCTATATAGAACCGGCGTTTTTAGACAACATACACTGTAGGATTGGTGTCCTGACTGATTCTGGACACCCCCACCAAGTTTGTTAGCCTGTATACCAGGTAGCTCAAAGTGCCACTAAAAACCCCTCTTACCAAGGAGAGAATAGTTCTTGGCAACTATCGAACATAACAACCCTGATCCTTCAGGATCGTGGAAACAGTGCGATACTTTTCGCTCAGTCACTCACGCTCACTTTGCCTCACAGAGATACACAGAATAAACGATGGGGATGTTTTTCAATAGGCATTTATTGAACCAGCATCATTCTAATGTAAAATAGGTGTGCTGAAACAACCATTAGACAGAAACAGATATAAGGATTAGAAGCACTAACAAAGTAAAAAGATGGTAGATTTCTACCTTCGTGCTAAAACAATAAATACAGACAAGTATATAAAATGCATGACAGTAAAATGCGTACTACTACGATGCGACCCTAACTAGATGTGCCTAAGTGTACCTAGCATGTATGTAGGTGTAAAGCCAAGAATCCCTCTAGGATAAAGTTAACCCCATTACCTGAAGTGAGAGACTGTAAGACCCCGTCTTGGTCTTGAGATGGACACCCGGCAAGGGATGTCAGACCACTGCATGCTGGAGTGTCTGCATGCAGGAACCTCAGCATCTCATGTCAGTATGTCAGCATAGAAGTCCTTTTCTCCTCTGACTACCTCAGCGAGATATGGTGTTTATATACCTAAAGTGGTACCCTCAGGGTTTCTACCTTGCTGTGTCATGTCGGACTTAGGATGACGGAAGGAATGACCCTTATACGAAGTTATTATGCAGGAGATGGTAGTCCAGCTGAGATTCCAGGAATACTCTTGCATAATGGATAAGGCTTGTAAGCAGTATCGTAAATAGGTAAAAGGTCAGTCCCAAGAACCGTTATGTAGTGTAATGGTAGCGGAGAATATAAGTGAAAGGTTAGGTGACTACCTGAGCCTATATTGGGGTACCTATCTGAAACATAACAGGCGAGCGCAAGGTAAGTGGTTTTATTTATTTATTTTTCCTGTTCTGCCGTTTGTCACTTCTCCCCGCCCAGCCACACCACACCACGCTTACCTGCACAGGCCGCAAATGTCTAAAAGAGTGTTTGCTGGTCACTCATCACCTCCATGGTTGATCAAGCAATGTAGTGGCCTAGAGACAATTAGTCCACCTCAATGCATCATGTAATTGAAATTCATATGTGTGTGTGAATAGATCCAGGAAACAGAACTGGCACCAGAATTAAGCCAAAAACGAGAAATAAAGAAGTTTGTTCATCATCACCCCATCAACGGGAATATGAGATTGATGCTGATTAAACGTTGATGTTAGTTGTTAAAATCCATTTACACATGCATTGGAATAACAATCAAATTGTATTTTCCATTCTGCACCAGTGATCACAGGTACTCTTACCAAGGTCTAAACAGTAGCGGCTCCTGGAGGGAGTGCTGCAGGTGGTAGGGCGTGGAGGGGGAGGAGCAGGGTGGGGGGTAGTAAACTACGGCATACGGCTGAACAAAGGTAAGTAAACAAATAAATAAATAAAACAAGTTTTATGCGAAGGAAATGCAATGCAGCGCACGCAACGAACATCGGGGCATATTATCAAGACAGGCGATAAAATTATCGCTGCTTTAGTGGCAGAAAACTGTCGCTAAAATCACGATAATAGGCTTGATAATATGCTCTATGGAAATCCAATTGAAGCTCAGGTTAGTGAAGGACATCTAACCTGAGCTTCAATTGGAATTCCATAGAGCATATTATCAAGCCCATTATCGCCGTTTTAGCGGCAGTTTTCTGCAGATAAAAGCGGCGATCATTTTATCGCCTGTCTTGATATTATGCCCCATCGTTTTATTTACTTATTTTTTTATTTACCTCCGTTCAGCCGTATGGCGTAGTTTACTACCCCCCATCCTGCCCCGCCCCGCAGCACTCCCTCCAGGAGCCGTTACTGGGTCTAAACATTCGTTGACAGTACTTGCAAACACAAGAACCCTTCAGTGAGGGATGCAATCAATCACAATACAATAACGTAAACTAGTTCATAAATCTAATGGTAAACTAAAGATAATTCGTTATAATGTAATGGCGTCTTATTACGCAAACGTTTGGTACTGTGCCCGCAACTACTATGTATTACACTTCCATTGCTGACAACAAACACATTACAGTCAAATTACCCAGCGCGTGCTAAGCTGAAAACGTGCATTACTTAGCATATCTGTTGAAAATCAGGGTTGCCTGTTAAGTCTGAGGGGGCTTCGTTTTAGATGTCATTTGAGGTGAACATGCGGAGGGTGTATTAATAAATGAGCAATGCTTTCAGAAATAACCACGGGGAAGTAGAAACCATTTCGAACATGACAGCATCCCTCAAGATGTATCACAGAGGCGCTCCATTGTTATGGGGACGAGGCTCTCTTAATGAGTAGAACACTTCAGCTATAAATAATTTTAAAGTCTCTCTAGATGTGCCCTGCACTGACGTCAGAAATGAATCAACTATTACATTGTGTCGGATCTGTCGAATTTTAATTACATGCACCGCATTCTTTTTAATAAAATATTTTTGTGGCCTGTTTTTTACTGGATTTTTCGTTGAATGTTTGATGTTAAAGAATTGTTCTCAATATAATTAACTCCTTCAATTAGCTTTCAGCGTTGTGTAAGATGTATGCATGCAACGATGCTTCCATTTATTATGCTTTAGTCAGGAGACACAAGGTAAATGACCATAGCATAAGAAACAAGATAAAGATATATTCTAGAGGCCAGGGCACACCTACATTCCTTTTCAGGGTTTACTGGCTATGCAGGCGATTTTAATAATTTCAAGCCCTAGGGCCACGTAAATCAGCAGGTTCAATGCACTTTGAGCAAGATGTATCAAAGGACTGCTTGCAAAACGCGGTCACGAATTTTGCTTTGACATTTCGAGACTAGTCCTTAATTTTGTGATACAACCTACGTACTAATAAGTCATATCACAAAATGTCCAGACACAGAGGGTCGCAGAACAACCTGCTTAGTGAATATTGATCAGTCAGATTACTATTTGTGACCCCCAAGACTGACTACAGAGATAGGAATGGTGGCCTGCAAAAAACAGCAGATCAGAGTCCTCTTTTTGCATTACTAATCGGGAATCTTTTTTTTTACAGCAGTCTGTGATCCACTTTGGAGTCTGACCGGACGGGCGTCTTTGCGGTTCGCAACATGCAGGCCTTATTATGCCTGTAAGAACTCCAAGGGCTTCAAGTGCAATACACTGGGGAATATTATTAATGGGACAGTTCATTTTTGGACATCACATGATGACTCTATAAGGCCTGATGAAGTTCCCCTTGAGGGAATGAAACGCATTGGCTGAGCGTTGCTTACTGTGGAACTTCCATATGAAATACATTTGAAATAAAGGATTTTCTGATACTCCTTACAGTCTACTGGACTTCATTGCCTGGCGCACTCCACTTGTAGTAATCTGTTTGGAACTGGAGCACAGAGGCGTCATGCAACAGCTGGCGCTGTGTAGCATTGCGGAGGACCAAGATTTGTTGGAACTAGCGTGAGGTGCAGAACTAGGAGTCCACAGCTGAGATTGTGGACATATTAGCAGCCTCTGATCCCTAAAGGAATTTCTTTTTTTTTTAAGATTCACATTTGAGAAAACATCAAGGGGAGCAGTCAGTGATCGCCCAAACCACTGCCTACTTCCCCAAAGCTGCTGACACCATTTACAATGGGGCACGTGTCCCAAGGTGAGCATGTGAACAGTGGGGTGGGTGCCTCTGCCTTCTGCAGACTTTACTGAAGTAGTGTTTGCATTAGTGGGAATGAGTGATACATTGTTGACATTCTATAAACATGCTCGTCATTGTTCTTAAACAGGTTAAGTTTAAACATGAAACTGGTTTTCCTGTCTTAATGGTCAAAAAGAGCCACACGCATGACTTTTCTTGTAGATAAATGTGCCTGTATGGATCCCATCTGCCTTACAGGTGGACCTGGATTCTGCCCTCAATAATTAAGCGGATAAGATTAATTCAAGATTCCACCCAATAATTGTTTGTTTTCCTTATTGCAACACCCTAGGTGCTTGGGGTACATCCCAAAACCCATTCCATGGACATTGTGCCATCTGACTCAAGCTGCACTTTACTGAAAGAGTTAGAAAAGGCTATAACAAGACAGGGGTTGTTTGTATTACAATTTAGAGGGAACCTGACCTCAATTTTAGGTCTGAAATGTTCCTATTGCATATGCCAGGTTTCTGCCTGTGGCAGAGTGAGCAAAAATGATGGATTGGGATGATATCACAAGTGATTACCAGTGCCTGAGATTCATTCAAATATTATAGCCATCATTTTTTTGTTTTTCTCAATGAAAGTCATGGTTATTCCAAGCCCAGTATGAGCAAGTCTTACTGGCCAGGTTTTTTCTCACAACATGGGGTCCCTGTGGTGTACAGTAAGGATGAACACAAATGAACACATGAGCGCTGGGATACGATCCAAACACTACCAAGTCTCCTGTGACTCACAGCTAACTACACATGAGGCACCAGCATACTAAGGGCCGAATTCCGATGTCATTAGGAAGGGCTCCTAGCGGCATCAGGACTTTCTAAATCGGCTTTGGGAGCTATGTTTACGAATGATTCGGACGAATATCCAAACGAGCGATTACAATGTTCTCAATGCATAAGTGCTCTCCGACTCAGTTCCCGACGTTGTTTGGAAATGCAAGGTCATCCGGATCAGATTCGGACAGCCCAATAGCATTGAATTGCGAACAAGCAATTACAATGCACGACTCCAACAGCCGTCTGGAGTCGGAATGTCTGACATAAAATTTCTGTTGTAGTCAAACTTTTTTTAACATTTTTTTTTAAATACTTTATTTTCCGATCATTTAAACATTGTGTACATATCATCACAAGCAAGCAATATATCCATTCTAAGTCTCACACCTACTGGTTCAATGGCAGTCGTAGACATAGCAGTATTAATAACATAGACTCCTACTACACTAATCCCATAAAATAGAACTTGCGTTTAGCCCAACTCTACCCTCTAGCTGCGTAGTTGCCATCGCCTCGTCTCCCCCAACCCTGCACCCCCAATTCCCACATAAACACTTCATACCGAACACCGAATTCCTCCGGCTGTATTATATAGCATCCATCCGTTCATCCCACTCCCTCTGGTACAATGCCATTTTCCATCTGCATGTCTGAGGCTTGTTTATGAGCGGGCTCCATATGTCTCTGGGGCAGGAAGTCATTGGCATCAAGTTGGCATAGCATTCGGCATTAATATTGTAATATGTGAGACTTTGTAACCAGTCCTGTAATTTGGCAGCAGTTTTTCGGCCCCAATGTATGGCAACTTCCCTTTTGGCCAAAAGTAGTGCTAAGGAGGCCAATTTCCTGACTTTCTTAGGGATCTGTACTGTGTATCCTAACAGCGCAATCTCAGGGACAGGATTCAGAGGGATGCTGAAAATTTTCCCCAGGGACGTGTACACCCATCCAGTAAGCCTGCAAGCGGGGGCAAGTCCAATCTAAGTGAATGAAATCGGCATGTGGTGCGGTGCATTTCAAACATGAATGGGACCTGGTAACATCTATCTTGTGTGCCAAAGTAGGAGTAAAGTAAGCTCGACGCAGAAACTTAAAGTGAAGCAGTTTGTGTCTACTATTGAGGGAGATTTCTTTGGTGGCCCCGCAGCACTTTGCCCATTGGTCATCCATTATTGGCCCTCCAATATCTGCCTCCCAGGCTTGACGTAGTTTGTTGTCACATATTGGCAACTTCGCAGTACTAGCTTTGTACATTTTGGAAATTAGTCGGGCCCCGCCAGGGTTCTCTATCACTAATGTAAGTGGGGGAAATGAGTCAGGCTCGATAGGGAATGTGGGTAATACGGCCCACAGTGCCGACCTTACACGAGCCATGATGAAGCGCGTCATGAAACCACAACCTGCCAACCTAGCGTCCTCATCTAGGGAGAAAACATGCCCCTCGGGGAATAGATCACCCATTTTGTTAATGCCTAGTGTAGTCAGTGTGCGCTGCACTAGGCCCTCTTCTGTGAGTGTGAGCCATCGGGCGTTTAGCAGGGCAAGAGAGGAAGAATATAGATGTGCAGCGCCGGTGAATTTCCTCAATTTTCCCCAAGCCCAGGAGGTGGTGAAAACTGTCTGTGTGTCACATCTGTCTCGAGGGAATCCTCCAGGGAGTACTGCGGATAGTTTGTCCCGGAGTACAAGGTCCGCTTCTGGTCGGAGAAATGGTATACGTGCATCTGGGTGGTACCTGGCGTGAGCATACCAACATTGAGCCACTAAATAATACAATTGTAACTCTGGGACACTAAACCCCCCTCTGTCGTACGGTAGTGTTAGGATTGACCAGCGAATGCGTGGTTGTCTCCCTCACCATACCAACCGGACCAGATGCGAAAGCAGTGTGCGAAAAAATATGTCAGTGAGTGGAATAAGAATGTTTTTAAAAAGATATAGAAATTTGGGAAGGACTACCATTTTCAGAATTGCCACCTGACCCGCTAACGACAATGGTAACCTCAGCCATTTACCAATCTGTTCCTCTAGTTTGTGAATGGCCTGGCCATAATTTAAACAAATAATGTGTGTGGTCTCGCAGTGGATGTGTATCCCGAGGAATTTTACCGAAGCATGGCACCATTCAAGGGGGAATTCCCATTCCCATTGTGTCGTGCCCGTAGTTAATGGAAATATAATGGACTTATGCCAGTTTATACCCAGCCCTGAGAAACTATAGAAGCGGATGATTTCCCTAATGAGGGGTGCAAGATTGATCTGCAGCTCTTGGACATATAGGATAGTGTCATCAGCATAGAGGGAAACCAGGAGGGGACCAGTGTTGAGCTGCAACCTGCGGTGCATGTGATGTTCCTGAAAATGCCTGATCAGTGGGTCCATTGCTAAGATAAACAGGAGTGGGGACAAGGGACAGCCTTGACAGGTCCCACGTGATAGCTTAAAGGGCCATTCAAACCGAGTCGCGCCACTGGGCTGTTGTACAATAGAGCTACCTTGGCGATGAAGCCAAATGGCAAGCCCATACATCTCATTACTTCAAGGAGAAAAGGCCACTCCAAGGAGTCAAACGCCTTTTCTGTGTCTAACAATATAGCGGCCGCAGGGGTGTCTGGTTGAATTCTGTGCAGCACTGCGAACAGTGTGAGTAGGTTCAGGGAAGTGGACAGATGCGGGACAAAGCCCGACTGTACCGGGGAGATGATATGCTCCATTAAATGTTATGTTATGTTATGTTATGACAATTTATTAAGCGCACTACTACCCAAAGATGTCTAGGCGCTCACGGTCTCCATAACTATGTAAAAGAGCTCATTACTAAAAAGCCATGTTTTAAGCGATTTCCTGAACACTAACAAGGAGGAGGACTCCCTAAGGGAGAGCGGAAGAGCATTCCACTCCTTGATAGTGTTGAAGCTGAAACTCCTTCCCCCCAGCTGATCCTTTTAATTCTGGGGGTGAAAAGCAGGAAGGCATTTGCTGAGCGAAGTGCTCTATTAGGAGAGTACCACTGAAACAGATCCATCAAAAATCGTGGTCCTTCTCCATGCAGGGCTTTAAAGTCAGTGCAAAGTGCTTTGAATTTGATCTTCTGGCCAACTGGAAGCCAGTGCAGTTCCCGAATGCCTGCCCTAATAGACTGAAATTTAGGGATATTAAGGACCAGCCTGACCGCAGCGTTCTGTACTGCCTGCAGCCTTCTAAGCAAGTTGGATTGCATATTAATTTATAATCCATTACAATAATCCAATTTAGACAACACCAGGGACGTCATCACAATTTTTCTAGTGTTAATCGGAATGAAAGGCAGAATTTTCCGAACCATTTTCATAGTAAGGAATGCGGACGAAACCACCTTTGAAACCTGAGACTTCATATTCAGTTTATCATCAACGATGATCCCTAAATTCTTAGCCTTGGCCACCGGTATGGGAGTTATGCCCAGAGTATGTGGCCACCATCCCGGTGACCACTGAGGGCAAAGATTCCCAAAAAGCACCACCTCAGTTTTGCCTGAGTTCAGCTTGAGGCAGTGCCTACCCATCCAGTCATTTAATGAAACCATGCAGTCATGGAGTTTAGTGAAATAGTTAATGTCTTTATCCACTGCTGAGATGACCAACTGGGTATCGTTGGCATAAGAGGTTGGACATAAGTTGAAACTTCAAATCAAAGAGGCTAGCTCAGAGACATAAATATTAAAAAGCGTGGGGCTCAACGAAGATCCCTTCGGCACCCCACATGGCAAAATGAAAGGAGCTGATTTAAAATTACCCAGATGCACAGTTTGTGTTCGATCCGAAAGAAATGACTTTAAAAGGGAAAGAGCCCTTCCATCTATCCCAATAGTTTTTAGACGGTTGATCAAGGTCGTATGGTCCACGGTATCAAATGCCGCGGACAAGTCATGGAGAACCAGGGCTGCAGACCCCCCAGCGTCCAGAGTTTTTCGTATCTCTTCGGTCGTTTTTATTAGGGCCGTCTCAGTGTTATGTTTGACTCTAAAGCCAAACTGACTTTGATCCAGAATTTTGTTTTCCGTGATAAAAGTGGAAAGTTCAGTGTTAAGCCGTTTTTCAAAGATTTTAGCGGGAACGGGGAGTCTAGCAATAGGACGGTAGTTGGCAGGGTCAGCTATATCTAAATTCGCTTTTTTTAAGAGAGGAAGAACACAGGCCTGTTTCCAAATTAAAGGAAAATGTCCTTGTAATATCATCTGGTTGAATACTTTGGTAAGTATAGGGCTAATAATGGGACTGATGCTTCTGAGAATTCTGGGGGGACAAGGGTCCTCCGGGGATCCTGATTTAGTGGAAGAGAAGATAGTTGGTCGGGGGAGGCCGGGGAAAAGTCTACAAAAGTCACTTTATGAGAGGGTGTAAGTGGCACGCTCAGAGTAGCAGCACTATGTGAGAATTGGTCATAGATTTGCTCTACCTTGGATTTAAAAAAGCTAGCAATATCGTTACAGAAGTCTTGATTAGAGTTGGCAGCGATGTCATTGGGTGCAGAGATAAGGTACTTAATCGTTTTAAAGAGTTCCTTACTGGATGTGCCGGCCCCTTCAATTTCTGTCGTATAAAACTGACTTTTTTCTGCCACAGTCTGTTAGCCAAGGCTTTCGCTAAAATTCTTTAGTCTAAATTGAGTAAAGATAACAGGTGACAAGAGCCTCATTGTCTATGGTCCTTGCCGGGCTTGGGGAGGAGAATGATTACTGCCTCCCGGAACGTGGGGGGGAGTATCTGCTTTTCTAGTGCTTCCGCATAAACTTCAATGAGCTGCGGGGCAAAAGATCCCTGAACTCCTTATAAAAACCGTCTGACCCTGGGGCGTTTGAGCCCCAGATGGTGTCAATGGCAAGTGTTACGTCCTCTACTGTTATCTGTTCCACCATGAAGTCTTGTATATACTTCTCCAAATACACTAATGCGATTTCCTCAAGATAATCTGTCTGGGCAGTTTTATCAGGCCCAGTCCTAGAGGTATAGAGGGTTGTATAATAGTCTAAGAATTCGTCCCGGATATTGGATGTGGTGGTAAGCGTGTCTTCCGCAGCTGAATGTAGCTCAGTAATGTATGATTTACAATACGGCGCCCTCAGCATTTGTGCCAGTACCCTCCCCGGTCTTTCTCCCGCCCCATTACACCGAGCCGTGTGGTATTTCCCCAGATACAATATTTCCCGGTCCGCAGTGTCTCTGTACTCAGACAGAAGAGAGAGCCTTGCTGCCTGGTAGTCAGGGGTCGGGGAAACCGAGGATTGTGAATCTAGCTCAGCGATATCCTGTGCAATTTGGGCCATCGTGTTGCGAAGATCTTTGAGCACACTGACGTGCTTAGCAATGCATACCCCTCTAATAACGGCTTTAAAGCCCTCTCATAGCACCGCTCTAGTGTCTACCAAACCAGTATTAAGTGCAAAATAGTATTCTATCGCTTCTCGCACCTCTGCCTTGAACACTTTGTCTTGCAGCGCTCTGCCCGGGAAGCGCCACTGCCTTTCGTATCCCTCCGGTTGTGGGAGTTTCAAGTGTAGTACTATTGGGGAGTGATCGGAATATGTTCGCGGGAGTGTCCTGTGGGAATCAAACCAGTCAATGACGTCGGAGGATAGCAGCCAGTAGTCAATTCTGGTCCAGGTGCTATGCTGGCCAGAATAGTGAGTGTACTCAGTTAACGTGGGGTTGCGGCACCGGCAGATATCAACCAGGGTGTATTGAGCGCAGAGGTCTTTCAGGGCTCATCTTGCCCGCGGCTTGGAGTCCGGGGCACAAGACGTGCTGTCCAACACTGGGTCAATTAACAAGTTAAGGTCCCCACCCAAGGGCATCTTCAGAGGTGTGTATTTTGCAAGCTGAGTGCTCAGCGCGTGGAAAAAGTCGGGTGCATCTACATTCGGGGCATAGATGTTAGTCAGTGCAGTTCTGTGGCCACACAGAGAACCAACAACTATAATGTATCTACCTTCTGGATCACGAAGGACTCACTGTTGTGAACCAGGATAGCGGTGCCCCTGGCGTAGCTGCTGTAATTGGCAAAGAACCTATGGGCGCACCAACTAGTGCCAAAACGCTGTGCGTCGGAGGGGGGCAAATGCATCTCCTGCAGGAATGCTATATCGATGTTGCGCCGGAGTAAATAATGCAGCACCTGCCTACGCTTGCAATTGTCGTTGAGACCTCTGACGTTCCAGGAGATCAAGGTTAGCGCAGAGGGGCCAATGATCTTACCTAATCGTGTCATCGGGGGAGAGTGTGTCTCTTGTCCTGTCAGAACTGCAATGAACATTGAATATTTCTAACAACGTTGAATTAAGGTGTGAAAACAGACAATTGAAATGTACCCTTCCGTTCCCTGCCCTCCTCCCCCACCCAGCCGCCTTCCAACCCAAAGGATGCCATCCCACAGTGAATACTCAAACCTGTCATCTAAAGGAACCATCTGCTGAGCCGACGTAGCACCAACAAAAAGCCCCACGGTGGAAATTAACCAACTAAACGGATACACCAATGGGGGTGGCAGCTCGGGGTCAGACAAGCCAAATGTAATAGCCACAAATCATACAATAGAGTTTTCCTCAATGGAATGCATAAATACATTTAAAGCAAACATTTGCATCAACCAGTGCCAGGATTAGAAAAGAGCTCAGCACTAGCATCTGAGCAGCTGTGTGGCAGGGAGGATAGAGATCCGCCCGCTGTGGTCGTTGGGTTTTTTTGCCTGTATGTCCGAAAGAATTCCTGCGCCTCAGTAGGTGTGTTGAAGATAAGGGACCTGCCACTCACATCCACTCTCAACCGTGACGGGTAGAGCATGCCATATTTGAGACCTAGATTCCATAGAGTGACTTTTACTCCATTGAACTTTCAATGGGCTTCCTTTACCATAGCGGTGAAGTCAGGATAAAAGGACAGTTTTGACCCCTGCCATTACACCTCTCTGCACTCCCTCGCTAGTCGCAGTGCAGTGTCTCGGTCTCTAAAATTGAGAAGGTGCACTATTATGGGTCTGGGGGGGAGGCTGGGATTTAGTCTGGGGCTTAGTGATCTGTGTGCCCTTTCTACCACAAAGCCAGGTGTGAATACTTCTCCGCCAAACGGTTCAGTGAGCAACTTCTCCACTATTTGATCCATCCGGCCCGTGGCTGTCGTCTCCGGAACTCCCATAATGCGGATGTTATTGTGGCGGCTTCGGGCTTCCAAATCTTCATTTTTGATAGCTACTTCCTTTAGTAATCGTTCCGTTCGTTCCAGCCTCTTAAGGGACTGTGCGGTCCCGTCTTCGATGTCTGATATGCGAGCCTCCGCCACGTTCAGCCGCCGATCATGTACTTGTATTTTGGCCCCCATGTCTGTAATGTTCTTATCTAATGTTACAAAGCGAGAGTCAAGGGCCTTGAATCCAGCCCTCATTTCTTGCAGCAGAGAAGCAACAGTTGATTCGGAGTTTGTAGAGTGCTCCGTGGCATGCGTGTTGTCAGCCATTTCCGAGGGATGCAGAGGGGTGGTTTCCGCCACTTGGAAGGGTTCCGCCCCATGCCTTATCAATGGCATCAGTAGTGGTGCCATGTCGGCCGGAGTAGTTACCAACAGTCCCCAGTAGTGCGACAGATGCTGTGTTCAGGTACCGTGAACTGCTGCGTATCTTCTATATGGCGGTTTGTTTATGGCTGCCTTAGCCGAGCGCAGGAATACAAAATGGTGTCCTTCCGGCATGGATTAATGCAGTGGGGCTAGCGTGGATCATAGCCTAACGCGCACCCTCACAAGAAAATCTGGAAGGTTTGCAGGGGGCAAGGCTGATGGTGTAAGGGCTGACATTGAGGTTATGCCTGGCATTTAACTGTTACTGGCACATCGGTGGAATGGATCGTTCTGTGGCACTGTGCTTGCTGCGGAGGCGCCTCACATGAAGAGTGTGTAATTGCAGGCCCCGGTCAGCTGTGGATTAGAAGTCATCAGGGCAGCGTGTGGCAGCAGGTGATTGCGTGTTTGGGCCAGCCGCACCTTTGCTCCGCCTGCCCTGTGCTCAGCGGGTCTTCCTCCCCCTGCCTCCGCAGTCCATAGCCGCCGCCCGAGCCACCGATCACCGCAGCATGCGGGACCTGTCCTCGCGCATGGCAGCACTTACAAAATGGGGGTCGTGGGGCCGGGCCAACAGTCAGGCAGCACGGGCACGGTGATATGAGCAGGCGGGGGGGCCAAGAGTAACACCAGGGCAGCTCCGACTCACCACACCAGCGCCTGGTTCCTTGAACACCACCGCTCCCTCTTCGGGTCCCGTCTGTGCGCCAGTCTGCCGCAGCTCTGGGCACCGTGACTCAGGCTCCTCCCTGGTCTCACCCGGCACACTCTCACTTCGAAACGGAGGTGGAGCTGTGCTCCACAAACCGTCACCAGCGTGCAGCACCTCCTTGTCTTCACGCTACGCCGCTGTCAGCATGGAACGATCTGCTGTGCTCGGGGGAAAGTTCGAATGGGCCTGTGCGATCCCCAGAGCATCTCTACCAAGCGGCCATCTTAGCCGCCGGCTTGGCCACTCCCCCTGTAGTCATACTTTTGGGGCCCTTAGTAGGCCCACCTACACTCAGAGGCCTCCAGATGGTACCCATGGGGGTACCCAAGGGACCCTCCTTTCACACCATGTACAGTGTGGCAGGCACCATGGGGTGCCCACCACAGGGTGCACAGTTTTCCCTGACCTCCCCTTTTACCAACGGGAGCCTGTGTTCGCATTCTGAACACAGACTCCCATTGAAGTTAATGAAACTCCGAGCGAGTTGTGTCCGGAGTCGCCCATACACACTGCAATCGCTCGCTCGGAGTAGACGGATCTGAGTCGTTAGGAAAGCCCTCCGGAGCCGAGTCATCCAGAAGGTTTTCCTAACGTCATCAGAATCGGGCCCTAATTGCTGAGTGTATAAGCCTTTTGGAACCTTTACAATGGCCTCAACAAAGAGCACATAGCTATAAGGAATATGTCCCTTTCTATTTTATTCAGACCGTGTTTCTTTCTCCCTCAAACAGGATAATACTGAGGTTACTGAAGCTTCTACGTAACAATGAACTCTGGGGCAAAGTAATCCAACCCCATTTAAACTCATCCACAAAGAAGAAGGCCTTACGTCAGCTAGCAATTTCTCTGATGGCTCATATATATTTTATGGTCAGTTCTCAAGATCTCCTCCCAAAATACTGAGTCCAAAAGGGCTGTATCTATGCTAGTTTTTTAATCTAACCACTGATTATATATATATATATATATATATATATATATATATATATATATATAATATATAATCTACTGGCGGTCGCCAGTAGATAGTTATAGTTTTGAATAACTTTGGCGCCGGTTGACGAATCCTCGCAAAATTTTCAAAACTAATGGGGCGCTCCGTTCAGCTCCTACCCTGAAAGTCTCGGGGTGATTCGTCAAGCGGGGGCCGAGAAAAAAGGGGGTCCCAAAACGCGTTTTCCCCATGCATTTTTCCATAGGACCTTTAGTCGAAGGTACAGCCCGAACGGCTGAACGGAATTACTTGAAATTTGGCAGAGAGGTAGTCCTCAGGTCAGGGAAGTGCCTGTTGCAGGTCTGGTGTCAATCTGTTCAGTAGTTCCTGAGAAAATAGCATTTAAATTTAAAAGCATATAAATATCTATAAGCGCGCACCGTGCGCGCACCGTGCGTGCTCCGTGCGAGCACCCTAACGTGCGCAAGCGTAATTCTGATTGGTGGTTACATGTTAGTCAAAGTGTCGGCCGCAATTTTGTTTGTTTTCAGTGCGAGAGTGAAAAAGGAAGGTGGCGAACGTGAAAAGGGGGCAGGGTAGAGAGTTCCTGACCCCCTAGCCTTTGTCAGGGGGTCCCTGAAGGACCCCGAAGGCAGAAGTTTTTTTTTATTTATTTTTTTTTAAATCGCGGGGGTGCGCGCACCGTGCACGCATGGTGAAAACCCCCCAAAAAAAAAAATATTTAATACGTAGTTTATTGTAAAATAAATATATAAAAAAAGAATAATACATAAATAAATTAGCATTTAAAAAACCGTACAAATTCACTGAAAAAACCATAGGTTTCACACACGTTATAGTTAGGAATTAGCATTTAAAAAACCTTGCAAATTCACTTAAAAAACCATAGGTTTCACACATGTTATAGTTAGGTGGATATTTCACTCGTAAAAAACCAATGAAATTCCCCCGTTATAGTTAGTTCAGATAACTATAACTTGCGCGACCGCCACTCTATCACAAGGATGATGTCATCAGTGATGTCATGAGTGATGCCACTGACCATGTCATGAGTGATGTAATATGTGACGTCATGAGCAGTGGATTGCGGGCGAGCGAGGTATAGTTATCTGACTAACTATAACAGTGGAATTTCATTGTTTTTTTACGAGTGAAATATCCACCTAACTATAACATGTGTGAAACCTATGGTTTTTTAAGTGAATATATATATATATATATATATATATATATGTATATGTGTGCATAATAACATACTGGTCCCTGTTCATCGAATCTGTGGATGTAATACATTCCTAAACTGTTGGTATGTTTGAAAAAAGTTCAAAACCAAAGGATGCCCTCAACAAGGCAAGGCCATTTGCTCGTTAAAAAACACATTGGGAGTCTGATTTATCTATATCCTTTTCCACTTCAACTTGGGATAAAATTTGGATTAAACTTCGGAAATCTTCTAGGGCAGCAAATATCACACAAACACTGTTCTTTTTATATAACAGACTCTTACTCACTCCTGCTAAACTACATCAAATTAATCATCTATCTCCCTCTACCTGTTGGTCATGCCCGGCCCCGGTTGCAGACCTTATGCACATGCTTTTTACTTGCCCAGTTATTCATCAATTTTGGTCTAGGGTTTGGCAACAAATTAATAAAATATTTCATACGCAAATCCCATTTTCTTTTGTCCATATTTTTCTCGGTAGTGTTGCGGAGGTTTGGTCCTCTTCCACCTCCCTTAATATCCTCATTCTTGATTTACTTATTGCTGTTGCCTTTCAACAAATTACCAAATCATGGAAAAATGCCTCAAATGTTTCTTTTCAGGCCTGGTGGTATGGAGTTTGTTATAACCATCGATTGGATAGAGCCTATGTTCACCCGATTACATTAGCCATTAAACGTGACTTACTGTGGCTGCCTGTGACTAACTTCCTAAATGTGTCTGCTCAATCGTTGCCATCGCATACCCCAGTTATAGAAGAAGTTTCCAAGCCTCCATAGATTATAATCAGTTTAATATGTTTGTATTTTGTGCTTTATTCTCAATATATAATTAAGTTTGTAGTAGTGAGATCAACATGATATTTGTGTTGTATATTAGACCGATGTTTTTCAGTGATATAAGCATATGATATTTCTATCTGTTTACCTTTCCTCCTCTCTCTCTTTCTTTCTCCTTCCTACCTCCTTTTTCTTCTCTCCTTTTCTTACTTTTTCTTTCCTTATTGTACGCAATATTTTTTCTACTTTGTACCATTGATTTATACTGTATTGTATTATTGCTCTATCTTATGTTTATTTCCAATAAACTTTTCTTTAAACTCAAAAAAAAACACATACACCTGCCATTGCTTTGCATTTTGTTCCTTTCAGATAGCGTATGAAAAATTATTAAATCAACTCATTTAATGAAAATAGCAAGCACACCTTTATTCTAAGGAGAGTTTGGGATTATTACCTCAAAGGGAATTACAGATTTCCTCTTTGTTTCTTTTATGGGAAAACAAATGTTTTTGAACGACATTTGTGCAGATATTGATGGTTATGAACAAGTTTTTGGTGTCATTTTATTGTTAATTAATTTGCAAATCATTACTGCCTGCAATTGAACTGGCATACAGGCCATGAAACCATTTTCAGAATGAGCTGAAACCATAACATGAACAGCATATGCATCCGTACTATTGAAATTCAATCCTATTGCCAGGGCCCAGCCATGAAGGTGGACCCTAGACTGTACTAAAATACTGTTAGATATGTATTTGATTAGCAATCTTCGAGTGGAGATTAGGTGAATGTTGGTATACTGAGGATTTGCAGGTAAAGGAGGAGATGGTTAACCACTGGGTAGATTCCCATGATATACCCACTCTGACAGTAAATTATCAGTGTGCTTTGAAGGATTTTATTACCCAGCTAGACGTGACGTTAGTGCTAGTAAAGGGGGTAACCCCTCGGTCCCAGAATGTCTTCCCGTTGAGCTTTATAAGGCCATAGGGGATTCGATTCTTCCTTTAATGACCACGTTGTTTAGGGAGATTTTTTAGCACGGGTTTCAGTTGCCACATTTCTGGAATGAGGCAACAGTTATGTTTATCCTGAAACCTGGGAAACACCCTCCCATTTGTGAATCCTATAGACCCAACTACCTCCTAAACAGCAAATATAAAATATTTGGAAATGTTTTAGCAGAGAGGTTGAGTGGAGTAGTGAGTGGGTTGCTGCACATGGACCAGAAGTGTTTTGTAAAGGGCAGATGTCTACATCAAATAACGTATGGCTGGCCTTATTGGTTCTCTACATTTGGCCCGAACCCTGAATTTCCCTCAAGCTGGCTTAAACCCAGACCCCACAAAAGCCTTTGATAAGGTAAATTGGTCCTACCTGGCCACCATTTTAGAACACTATTCTTTTGGAGAAACGTTTTGTAGAGCGGTGTGTCTTTTTTTCAAAGACCCTTCAGCTAGAGTCTTATTGAATGGCAACTTAACCTCAGCTTTCAGGATATCTAGAGGTACAAGGCAAGGGTGCCCAATCTCCCCCGTGCTCTTTAATCTTTATATTGAGCCTCCACCCTATGGGTTCAGGAAAGATTCTTCCATATTTCCCTTCATGTGTTGGGACAAAAAAGTTGCCCTATATGCTGGTGACATTATGCTATATACCTCTAATTTACAGACTGCTCTTCCACCTATCGCTCAGTTGACGTCTGAGCTTGGCAAGGTCTCCGGCTATTCAGTTAATGCAGGAAAAAATTTGATTGTGGTCTGGAATCAGGGTAGCGATAATGACCTAATCAGAAGCGATATGAAATATTTGGGCTTAAATATTTCACAAGATATCGGCATGATTTCTGAGGTGAATTTTGCCAAAGTTCTATTAGAATCGATTAAGTTAATGAAGGGCTGGGTTCACCTTCCATAGCTGGTCTTTGGTAGAATCAAATTAGTGAAGCTGGTTATTCTCCTCAGATTTACCTTTCTTTTTAATTCAATTCTCATGCACTTTAGGAACGAGTGGTTTGATAAAATACAACAGGTTATCAACTCTTTTATTTGGGCATATAGGGGTGTATGAATATCTTGAAAGAACCTCCACAGCAGGATGGATAAGAGGGGACTGATGCTGCCCAATATGCATGTGAGAAGTTGGCCTGGTATATGATGTTCACTAGTTAAAGTGACCACCTTGTACCATGCCAAGCAACCCTTATGGTGTGGTTGTAAGTCAACCTTTTCGGACTAGCTGCCCTAGTGGTAGCGTAGGCTAAGCAGTCTTTGAGGCTAAACTCGTGAAGCGTGTTAAGCCAGCTGTTTTACCAAATGTAACCCCCTTTTATACCAATGAAAGGACACCACACAGATATATATTGAAAATATATATGTATTTATTTCTCAAAGTAACCCCTAGACTCTTTATGAGCACAGGAGCACAAATCGTCAAACAAGATTACGTTAGAATACACAGAAGTTGCACTTTATATGGATAGGCCCTGGTGGCCACTCAAACCATATACTAAAATAGTGGTATAAGTACCACGAACAGAAAAGGGAAAAGGCCTAGGGCCTCTAGAATCGCTGGGCCTACAAGGAGCTAACTTCAGTTAGTGACCAGGAGGTCCACGGGTTGCGTGTGCAGAGCAAATAGTCACACGCGAGCTCCCATAGGATTTCAATGGGTGCGTAAAAGTTACAAAGTTACTGCAAAAAGGATCTTCCGGATGGACTATGAACACAAGATTGGAAACACAGACACTAGAGATGATTCCCTACACTTGGGCACCGGAGTGGCAGCTTTACCTCACCCACAGGAAGCGGGTGCATAGGCCTCGAAGTGCGTCGGGTTTCTTCTATCTGTTCAATGGAGCCTGTGGACAAAGATGCTGCAGGCGGTCGGTCTGGAAGGGATGCGGTGGATCCAAGAGTGGATCGGAGTTGTAGAAGACCTGTAAGCAGAGAGGACAGTGATCACAGTCACTAGCCAGTGACCAGCGTGGCACCAGGTGGGTACCAGGCGATGTCGGGTGCAAACAGGAAGAAAGGTGTAGCTTGTCTCTGCAGCCACGTGGTCCCTGAAGGTCGACAACGTCCATGAGTCGGTTCACCAGCTGTCCCACGCAGGCTCTCGCTGTCGGCGGTGTCGGCGACTTGATTGAAGCAAACAAGCCTTGGCAAAAGCAATTGTTGCGGAAAACGAAATAAGCTGATGGTTCTGACCAGCAAGGTCAGAGGGACTGCTCCTTTGGAGGGGAGCAAGGGCCAGTCTGGAGCAACCAGACCAGCGGTATGTTTTTTGAAGTTCGTCGCCAAGATGGCCACTAGCCAGCGGGCCAGCAACCGGTTAGGCGCGTCGAGTGGCAAAATGCAGAAGGGCCCCACGCAGATTGTGGAGATGCTGGAGGGCTCACCTTTTGTGCAGATGCTGCTCGGGTGTTGGGCTTCTCAGGACCCAAAGCACAATTTGGAGGGAGCCTCGGTTGTCGCGCTTGCAGTTTGTCGTGGTCTTTTCAAGATGGCTGGCTCCACGTGTCTCGGTGCCTCCACGGGTTCCTTCTTTTCAGGGACTGTGGATCGGGCGGTGAGAGGTCTGGAGGTCCAGGTCTTGTCAGTCTCTGGGCTCGGGCTCCGGCGGGAGGCGGCGGCAAAGCAGACGTTGATTCACTGGATGGTGCTTGCGTTAGCAAGGTGGTCACTCCCTGACCACAGGGGAGATTGGCTTCAGTCCTCTGTGCGGCAGAGCGTCGAAGTTCCCGTCTTCTTCTTAGTTTCAAGTTGATTCCAGGATGTCTGAAGTCTTAGGACACAGCTCCTACCTTTAAGCGGATTCTAGGGGCCGGACTACCTGCTAGGTCCCTCCCTAAGGGTGGGACCAGGAAGGGGGGTGGTTACACCCCGAATCCTTTGTCCAGCTCGCCCCAGGCCCGGGACTGGTGTGCCCCAGGACCGGATTGAACTGGCATATGCACCGAGGCTCCTTGTGAGCCTCAGGCATGTCTGGTTTCTTTCAAGCCCTACCTGACCAATACACAAAATCCTGTCTGGGGTGGTGCACGCACCTCCCCTGGCAGGAAACCCTTTGTCCACACCTCCCAAGCTGGAAGGACTCCCAGCAGCAGGAGGGAAGACTTGTGTCTGTGGTGGCAGCATCCATTTTGTGGAGCTGAGGCTATGTCTGATTTTACCCGGGTTTCAGGTACTGTACATGTCGTGTCCCTCTAGAAGGGTGGAATGCTAACCCCGTCGCCAGAATTGGCGAGGGGTTAGTATCCCAATTCGTATGACACCTTACTAGACATGTTTTGATAAAGCCAAACCAAAGTTAGCATTTAACCGCGAGGTTCATAATGCACTTAAGAGTATATGGTATGACGATATCTGGAAACAGTAGAAGGAAGTGGTTCCGACCACTGCAGACAGGCTCAGCTCATGCCAGAGCACCATCTCACATGGAACCAAGCACTCTGCCTTCAGGATTGTTAAGGCCTGCCATAGGAGTGACTTATAGGTTAACATGTGTCCCATTTAAGGTTAGGTATAGGTATACTACACCTAAGTAAGAGGTGGTTACACCAACTTACCCCAGCTGAGTGATCAGCCAGTTGTGTCAAATTTGTTAGGCCAGGCCAGGGGTGGCACAATACATGCTTCAGCCCCTGGTAGGCCTTAGATACACCAATGCCCTGGGTACCTAGTGTACACTGGTACAGGGGCTCACAGGGTGATCCACTTCCAATTGGTTATGCACCTAGGGTGCATAGTGTAAATTTAGTAGAGAGAACAGCAGGCTGGGGGTCTGATTGGCAGGCCCACAGCCTCAATATGTCAAAAACAAGTGAAGCAAAAAGCAAAAATTTGGCGTGACCATAGGATAGCAGACCCTACTCTCCTACACAACCACCCCCCCAAACGCAGGGACATTAAACTAGCCTTGACCAGTCTCGTCTTCATGTCCTAAGTGGAAGTACCTGGAGAGACCATTTGCATTCCCATGGTCAGTACCTGGCCGGTGCTCCACTGTAAAGTTCATCCCCTGTAGGGAAATGGACCACCTAAGCAGTTTGGGGTTTTCACCCTTCATCTGATTTAGCCACAAGAGGGGCTTATGGTCGGTCTGAATCTTGAAGTGAGTGCCAAACAAGTATGGCCTCAGCTTCTTCAGGGCCCACACCACAGCAAAGGCCTCCCTCTCAATAGCTGACCAATTCTTCTCTCTGGGGGTCAACCTTCTGCTAATAAAAGCAATGGGTTGGTCTTGACCATCTACATTAAGTTGTGACAGCACAGCTCCCACACCCAACTCAGAAGCATCTGTTTGGACAATAAACTCTTTGGAGTAGTCAGGACTTTTCAGGATAGGTGCAGAGCACATGGCCTCCTTCAGGTCATCAAATGCCTTTTGACAGCTTACTGTCCACTGAACCTTTTTGGGCATCTTCTTGGATGTCAGATCATTAAGAGGAGTCACAATGGACCCATAGTTCTTAACAAACTTCCTGTAGTACCCAGTCAAGCCCAAGAAAGCTCGAACTTGAGTCTGGGTGGTTGGAGGAGACCAGTCCTTGATGGATTGTATCTTACTCTCCAGTGGTTGAACTTAGCCTCCACCTACAAGGTGGCCCAAATACACAACCTTACTCTGCCCTATCTGGCACTTAGTAGCCTTGATAGTGAGGCCTGCCCTTTGCAGAGCCTCAAGAGCCTTCTTCAGGTGGATCAGGTGATCCTCCCAGGTGGAGCTAAAGATAGCAATGTCATCAAGATATGCTGCACAAAAGTCATCCAACCCAGTAAGGACTTGGTTCACCAGCCTTTGGAAGGTGGCAGGTGCATTCTTCAGACCAAAGGGCATCACCACAAATTGATAATGCCCACCTGGGGTTGAGAATGCTGTTTTGGCCTTAGACTCCTCAGCTAATCTGATTTGCCAATAGCCAGCTGTTAAGTCAAATGTGCTCAAAAACTTAGCAGAAGCTAGTTTGTCTATGAGCTCATCTGCCCTTGGAATAGGGTGTGCATCTGTCCTGGTGACAGCATTGAGACCCCTGTAGTCCACACAGAACCTCATCTCTCTCTTGCCATCTTTGGTGTGAGGTTTGGGGACCAGAACCACTGGGCTAGCCCAGGGGCTCTCTGAGGGTTCAATGACACCTAATTCCAGCATTTTGTGTACCTCAGCCTTTATACAGTCCCTGACGTGGTCAGGTTGTCTGTAGAGCTTGTTCTTTACAGGCAGACTGTCACCAGTGTCCACCACATGGGTACACCAGTCAGTTTGGCTAGGTATTAGGGAAAACAGATGTTGAAATGATTGTAGAACTTGTCTACATTCAGTCTGCTGATGGGCAGTGAGGTTGCCTCCAAGGGTCACTCCTTCAACTGAGCCATCTTCAGGGTTCTGAGACAACAGGTCTGGGAGAGGGTCACTCTCTTCCTCCTGTCCCTCGTCTGTAGCCATGAGCAAGCCCATGTCTGCCCTGTCAACATATGCTTTTAACCTGTTAACATGGAGTACCCTGTGGGGACTCCTGGGAGTTCCTAGGTCCACCAAGTAGGTGACCTCTCCCTTCTTTTCCAGGATTGTATGGGGTCCAGACCATTTGTCTTGGAGTGCTGCTGGGGCCACTGGCTCCAACACCCATACCTTCTGTCCTGGCTGAAACTCAACCAAGACAGCTTTTTGGTCATGCCAAGCTTTCTGTAAGGCCTGGCTTGCCTCAAGGTTTTTGGACGCCTTCTCCATATACTCAGCCATCCTGGAGCGGAGACCAAGTACATAGTCCACTATGTCTTGTTTAGGCTTTTTGAGAGGTAACTCCCATCCTTCCTTCACTAAACACAGTGGGCCTCTTACAGGGTGCCCAAACAACAATTCAAAGGGGCTGTAGCCAACCCCCTTTTGTGGGACCTCTCTGTAAGCAAACAGAAGGCAGGGTAGAAGGATGTCCCATCTTCGCCTGAGCTTTTCAGGTAATCCTTTGATCATACCCTTTAGGGTCTTGTTGAATCTCTCAACAAGCCCATTGCATTGTGGGTGATAAGGGGTGGTGAACTTGTAGTTGACACCACATTCCTTCCACATAGCTGTCAAGTATCCTGACATGAAGTTAGTACCTCTGTCAGAAACTACCTCCTTAGGAAACCCCACTCTGGAGAATACTCCCAGCAGGGCCCTGGCCACAACAGGAGCTGTAGTGGTCCTAAGGGGAATTGCCTCTGGATACCTGGTGGCATGATCCACTACCACCAGTATAAATCTGTGCCCAGAGCAGTGGGAGGATCCATGGGACCCACTATATCTATTCCCACTCTTTCAAAGGGGACCCCCACCACAGGTAGTGGTATGAGAGGGGCCTTTGTTGTGCCACCTGATTTGCCACTGGCTTGGCAGGTCACACAGGAGCGACAAAATTCCTTGGTATCTTCATTCATGTGAGGCCAGTGAAAGTGAGGGACAAGTCTGTCCCAAGTCTTGTTCTGGCCTAAGTGTCCTGCTAAAGGAATATCATGGGCCAAGGTAAGAAGGAAGCCCCTAAATTGCAGAGGTATAACCAACCTCCTGGTAGCACCAGGCTTGGGGTCTCTAGCCTCTGAATAAAGGAGCCCTTCACCCCAATACACTTTATGGGTACCTTGAGCATTCCCAGCAGCCTCAGCAGCAGCCAGCTGTCTGGGGGGTTCAAGAGAGGGACAGGATAACTGAGCCTGCCTCAAGTCAGCCTTTGAAGGTCCCCCTGTCCCCAGAAACTCAACCTAATCAGGTTCAAGCTCTTCAGGGACAGTTCCTACAGGGTCCTCTAGATCAGCTTCCTGGGAAGGTTGATCATCACTCTGAGGCAGGGGGGAAGGCACAGCCTTGACCCTCCTGTTCTTCTTCTTGGTAGGTGCTTGGTCCATTGTTCCAGGATCCAAGACCTGTGGTTCAGTAAGGCACTTTTTGGCCTGTGACCTGGTCACAGCAAGGACATGTGGTGATATACCTAACATCTCTGCATGTGTCCTGTACTCCACTTCAGACCATAGAGAGCTCTCTAGGTCATTGCCCAACAAACATTCTACTGGGAGGTCTGCACTAACCACAACCCTTTTGAGGCCAGTTACCCCTCCCCATGAGAAGTTAACAACTGCCACACTATGTGAAGTAGTGGCATTGCTGGCATTGGTCACCAGGTAGTTCACACCTGGTATGTACTGTCCAGGGTCCACAAAGCCTGGTGTCACCATAGTTACACTGGCACATGTGTCCCTGTAGGCTTGAGCCACTTTTTCATTAATTAAAGGAGTCTGTCTGTACTTGCCCAGGTTACTGGGGCTCACAGTCAGGGACAAATCTATGTCCCCATCACAGATCAGGACTGCCTGTGTCAGGGTTCTGTCTAAGTCAGAATCTCCTTCAGTTCCCATAGTGATTCCCACTACACCCTTTGTCTGGGGACCAACACTGCTAACAGTAGTACTGGGAGCAGGTGCCTTAGGGGCAACAGTGTTGGGAGCTCCACCCTTCTTACAATCACTAGTCCAGTGAGTTGTATTCTTGCAATGATTGCACCAGGGTTTCTTTTGACCTTCTTTCTTCTTTCCCTTAGATTGTTGTTGGGACCCACCCTCCTTAGCAGTAGTTTGGGGCCCTGTTGAAGACTTCTGGTCTTTAGATTTCTGATCTCCACCCTTTTGGTCTGTTTTCTTCTGATCACCCCCTTGGCCCTGGTTCTGGTTCTTTTGCTTAACCCTGGTTCTGACCCATTTGTCTGCCTTCTTTCCCAATTCTTGGGGAGAGGTCAGATCAGAGTCAACCAAGTGTTGATGCAGTTGCTGGTTTTGACAGTTATTTAAAATCTGTTCTCTCATCATCAAATTGTACAATCCTGTATAATCAGATACCTTACTTCCCAGCAACCAACCCTCCAAAGCCTTAGTGGCACATTCAATGTATTCAGACCAGTCCTGAGTCTGTGTCTTCTGGGTGTCTCTGAACATTAACCTGTACTGTTCAGTGGTTAAGCCTAACCCATCAACTAGGACACTCTTCAGGACCCTGTAATTTCTGACATCCTCTTCTCTAGTAGTGAGGAGTCTGTCTCTGCCTCTTCCTTCAAAGGAGAGCCAGACGATTGCTGCCCACTGGTCTTCAGGAACCTGCTGCACTTTGCAGGCTCTCTCAAGAGCAGTCATCCATTTGTGGATGTCATCCCCACTTTTGTAGGGGGGCACAACCTTAGACAGGTTCCTATTATCAAAGACCCTATCTTTGTCCTTAGGGACAATGCTGCCACCAGTGGGTATAGACCCACTCTCTTTATGCTGCCTAGCCTTGCTCAGTTTCTCTTCCATCAGAGCTACTTCTAGCTCCTGCTTCCTGATCCTCAGCTGGGCTTCTTGCATTCTGGCCTCATGCTCCCTCCTCTGAGGGGTGGGCATCCTTCTCCTGGAGTGACCTTGAGAGCCTCTAGAGGTATGAGAAGCATTGGATTCACCTGAGTGATTCCTTTGCCTCCCAAGCCCCTGGTTAAGTCCACTGGGGAGATCCAATGGGGTGATCCCGTTGTCAGTCCCCAATAGCCTTAAGTTAGCTGGGCCACGTATAACACTTGGCACTGGGCTAGTTCTCCCTTCATCCTCACTACCTTCTGTATCCCCACCACTTTCCTCCTCTGTAGTATGATTCTCATCTAAGGGATGGCTATTGGAAAGGGGTACTTCAGTAGCATCTTCAGAAGGGGGGCCTCCTGTTCCTGTCCCTAAGGGACCTGACTGGGAGGCTTTCCTGAGAGCTTTCTGATCTTCATCAGCCTGTAAAAGCTCCCTGAGTTCAGCAGAAGTAGGATTCTTGGGCTGTTTAAGGCCCCTGATATTTGCCAACTGCCTGAGCTCATTTTGATTAAGGGTAGCAAAGATGGATGGTGCCCTCTGGGGGTCACTTTCAACAGAGATGGGTACAGTGGACCCCTCTGCCCCAGCCATTGCTCTTAAGTGTGGGTGGATGTGTTGCAATCTACCTACACTTGGGTTTACCTACTAAAACCTATCTAGTAGTTGTAGTCAGGGTGTGCTACTCCCTTTGCTCTACAACAACTAAGTTCAGTAGAACTTAAGTATATCTAATCTTGTTGTATATGTACCTACAGGTACCTATGTGATCTTTCAATTGGTAACCAAGAGATTACAATGGTAAAACACAGCAAGCTCAAATCCCACCGCTGCCACCAATGTGAGAAGTTGGCCTGGTATATGATGTTCACTAGTTAAAGTGACCACCTTGTACCATGCCAAGCAACCCTTATGGTGTGGTTGTAAGTCAACCTTTTCGGACTAGCTGCCCTAGTGGTAGCGTAGGCTAAGCAGTCTTTGAGGCTAAACTCGTGAAGCGTGTTAAGCCAGCTGTTTTACCAAATGTAACCCCCTTTTATACCAATGAAAGGACACCACACAGATATATATTGAAAATATATATGCATTTATTTCTCAAAGTAACCCCTAGACTCTTTATGAGCACAGGAGCACAAATCGTCAAACAAGATTACGTTAGAATACACAGAAGTTGCACTTTATATGGATAGGCCCTGGTGGCCGCTCAAACCATATACTAAAATAGTGGTATAAGTACCACGAACAGAAAAGGGAAAAGGCCTAGGGCCTCTAGAATCGCTGGGCCTACAAGGAGCTAACTTCAGTTAGTGACCAGGAGGTCCACGGGTTGCGTGTGCAGAGCAAATAGTCACACGCGAGCTCCCATAGGTTTTCAATGGGTGCGTAAAAGTTACAAAGTTACTGCAAAAAGGATCTTCCGGATGGACTATGAACTCAAGATTGGAAACACAGACACTAGAGATGATTCTCTACACTTGGGCACCAGAGTGCCAGCTTTACCTCACCCACAGGAAGCGGGTGCATAGGCCTCGAAGTGCGTCGGGTTTCTTCTATCTGTTCAATGGAGCCTGTGGACAAAGATGCTGCAGGCGGTCGGTCCGGAAGGGATGCGGTGGATCCAAGAGTGGATCGGAGTTGTAGAAGACCTGTAAGCAGAGAGGACAGTGTTCACAGTCACTAGCCAGTGACCAGCGTGGCACCAGGTGGGTACCAGGCGATGTCGGGTGCAAACAGGAAGAAAGGTGTAGCTTGTCTCTGCAGCCACGTGGTCCCTGAAGGTCGACAACGTCCATGAGTCGGTTCACGAGCTGTCCCACGCAGGCTCTCGCTGTCGGCGGTGTCGGCGACTTGATTGAAGCAAACAAGCCTTGGCAAAAGCAATTGTTGCGGAAAACAAAATAAGCTGATGGTTCTGACCAGCAAGGTCAGAGGGACTGCTCCTTTGGAGGGGAGCAAGGGCCAGTCTGGAGCAACCAGACCAGCGGTATGTTTTTTGAAGTTCGTCGCCAAGATGGCCACTAGCCAGCGGGCCAGCAACCGGTTAGGCGCGTTGAGTGGCAAAATGCAGAAGGGCCCCACGCAGATTGTGGAGATGCTGGAGGGCTCACCTTTTGTGCAGATGCTGCTCGGGTGTTGGGCTTCTCAGGACCCAAAGCACAATTTGGAGGGAGCCTCGGTTGTCGCGCTTGCAGCTTGTCGTGGTCTTTTCAAGATGGCTGGCTCCACGTGTCTCGGTGCCTCCACGGGTTCCTTCTTTTCAGGGACTGTGGATCGGGCGGTGAGAGGTCTGGAGGTCCAGGTCTTGTCAGTCTCTGGGCTCGGGCTCCGGCGGGAGGCGGCGGCAAAGCAGACGTTGATTCGCTGGATGGTGCTTGCGTTAGCAAGGTGGTCACTCCCTGACCACAGGGGAGATTGGCTTCAGTCCTCTGTGCGGCAGAGCGTCGAAGTTCCCGTCTTCTTCTTAGTTTCAAGTTGATTCCAGGATGTCTGAAGTCTTAGGACACAGCTCCTACCTTTAAGCGGATTCTAGGGGCCGGACTACCTGCTAGGTCCCTCCCTAAGGGTGGGACCAGGAAGGGGGGTGGTTACACCCCGAATCCTTTGTCCAGCTCGCCCCAGGCCCGGGACTGGTGTGCCCCAGGACCGGATTGAACTGGCATATGCACCGAGGCTCCTTGTGAGCCTCAGGCATGTCTGGTTTCTTTCAAGCCCTACCTGACCAATACACAAAATCCTGTCTGGGGTGGTGCACGCACCTCCCCTGGCAGGAAACCCTTTGTCCACACCTCCCAAGCTGGAAGGACTCCCAGCAGCAGGAGGGAAGACTTGTGTCTGTGGTGGCAGCATCCATTTTGTGGAGCTGAGGCTATGTCTGATTTTACCCGGGTTTCAGGTACTGTACATGTCGTGTCCCTCTAGAAGGGTGGAATGCTAACCCCGTCGCCAGAATTGGCGAGGGGTTAGTATCCCAATTCGTATGACACCTTACTCGACATGTTTTGATAAAGCCAAACCAAAGTTAGCATTTAACCGCGAGGTTCATAATGCACTTAAGAGTATATGGTATGACGATATCTGGAAACAGTAGAAGGAAGTGGTTCCGACCACTGTAGACAGGCTCAGCTCATGCCAGAGCACCATCTCACATGGAACCAAGCACTCTGCCTTCAGGATTGTTAAGGCCTGCCATAGGAGTGACTTATAGGTTAACATGTGTCCCATTTAAGGTTAGGTATAGGTATACTACACCTAAGTAAGAGGTGGTTACACCAACTTACCCCAGCTGAGTGATCAGCCAGTTGTGTCAAATTTGTTAGGCCAGGCCAGGGGTGGCACAATACATGCTTCAGCCCCTGGTAGGCCTTAGATACACCAATGCCCTGGGTACCTAGTGTACACTGGTACAGGGGCTCACAGGGTGATCCACTTCCAATTGGTTATGCACCTAGGGTGCATAGTGTAAATTTAGTAGAGAGAACAGCAGGCTGGGGGTCTGATTGGCAGGCCCACAGCCTCAATATGTCAAAAACAAGTGAAGCAAAAAGCAAAAATTTGGCGTGACCATAGGATAGCAGACCCTACTCTCCTACACAACCACCCCCCCAAACGCAGGGACATTAAACTAGCCTTGACCAGTCTCGTCTTCATGTCCTAAGTGGAAGTACCTGGAGAGACCATTTGCATTCCCATGGTCAGTACCTGGCCGGTGCTCCACTGTAAAGTTCATCCCCTGTAGGGAAATGGACCACCTAAGCAGTTTGGGGTTTTCACCCTTCATCTGATTTAGCCACAAGAGGGGCTTATGGTCGGTCTGAATCTTGAAGTAAGTGCCAAACAAGTATGGCCTCAGCTTCTTCAGGGCCCACACCACAGCAAAGGCCTCCCTCTCAATAGCTGACCAATTCTTCTCTCTGGGGGTCAACCTTCTGCTAATAAAAGCAATGGGTTGGTCTTGACCATCTACATTAAGTTGTGACAGCACAGCTCCCACACCCAACTCAGAAGCATCTGTTTGGACAATAAACTCTTTGGAGTAGTCAGGACTTTTCAGGATAGGTGCAGAGCACATGGCCTCCTTCAGGTCATCAAATGCCTTTTGACAGCTTACTGTCCACTGAACCTTTTTGGGCATCTTCTTGGATGTCAGATCATTAAGAGGAGTCACAATGGACCCATAGTTCTTAACAAACTTCCTGTAGTACCCAGTCAAGCCCAAGAAAGCTCGAACTTGAGTCTGGGTGGTTGGAGGAGACCAGTCCTTGATGGATTGTATCTTACTCTCCAGTGGTTGAACTTAGCCTCCACCTACAAGGTGGCCCAAATACACAACCTTACTCTGCCCTATCTGGCACTTAGTAGCCTTGATAGTGAGGCCTGCCCTTTGCAGAGCCTCAAGAGCCTTCTTCAGGTGGATCAGGTGATCCTCCCAGGTGGAGCTAAAGATAGCAATGTCATCAAGATATGATGCACAAAAGTCATCCAACCCAGTAAGGACTTGGTTCACCAGCCTTTGGAAGGTGGCAGGTGCATTCTTCAGACCAAAGGGCATCACCACAAATTGATAATGCCCACCTGGGGTTGAGAATGCTGTTTTGGCCTTAGACTCCTCAGCTAATCTGATTTGCCAATAGCCAGCTGTTAAGTCAAATGTGCTCAAAAACTTAGCAGAAGCTAGTTTGTCTATGAGCTCATCTGCCCTTGGAATAGGGTGTGCATCTGTCCTGGTGACAGCATTGAGACCCCTGTAGTCCACACAGAACCTCATCTCTCTCTTGCCATCTTTGGTGTGAGGTTTGGGGACCAGAACCACTGGGCTAGCCCAGGGGCTCTCTGAGGGTTCAATGACACCTAATTCCAGCATTTTGTGTACCTCAGCCTTTATACAGTCCCTGACGTGGTCAGGTTGTCTGTAGAGCTTGTTCTTTACAGGCAGACTGTCACCAGTGTCCACCACATGGGTACACCAGTCAGTTTGGCTAGGTATTAGGGAAAACAGATGTTGAAATGATTGTAGAACTTGTCTACATTCAGTCTGCTGATGGGCAGTGAGGTTGCCTCCAAGGGTCACTCCTTCAACTGAGCCATCTTCAGGGTTCTGAGACAACAGGTCTGGGAGAGGGTCACTCTCTTCCTCCTGTCCCTCGTCTGTAGCCATGAGCAAGCCCATGTCTGCCCTGTCAACATATGCTTTTAACCTGTTAACATGGAGTACCCTGTGGGGACTCCTGGGAGTTCCTAGGTCCACCAAGTAGGTGACCTCTCCCTTCTTTTCCAGGATTGTATGGGGTCCAGACCATTTGTCTTGGAGTGCTGCTGGGGCCACTGGCTCCAACACCCATACCTTCTGTCCTGGCTGAAACTCAACCAAGACAGCTTTTTGGTCATGCCAAGCTTTCTGTAAGGCCTCGCTTGCCTCAAGGTTTTTGGACGCCTTCTCCATATACTCAGCCATCCTGGAGCGGAGACCAAGTACATAGTCCACTATGTCTTGTTTAGGCTTTTTGAGAGGTAACTCCCATCCTTCCTTCACTAAACACAGTGGGCCTCTTACAGGGTGCCCAAACAACAATTCAAAGGGGCTGTAGCCAACCCCCTTTTGTGGGACCTCTCTGTAAGCAAACAGAAGGCAGGGTAGAAGGATGTCCCATCTTCGCCTGAGCTTTTCAGGTAATCCTTTGATCATACCCTTTAGGGTCTTGTTGAATCTCTCAACAAGCCCATTGCATTGTGGGTGATAAGGGGTGGTGAACTTGTAGTTGACACCACATTCCTTCCACATAGCTGTCAAGTATCCTGACATGAAGTTAGTACCTCTGTCAGAAACTACCTCCTTAGGAAACCCCACTCTGGAGAATACTCCCAGCAGGGCCCTGGCCACAACAGGAGCTGTAGTGGTCCTAAGGGGAATTGCCTCTGGATACCTGGTGGCATGATCCACTACCACCAGTATAAATCTGTGCCCATAGCAGTGGGAGGATCCATGGGACCCACTATATCTATTCCCACTCTTTCAAAGGGGACCCCCACCACAGGTAGTGGTATGAGAGGGGCCTTTGTTGTGCCACCTGATTTGCCACTGGCTTGGCAGGTCACACAGGAGCGACAAAATTCCTTGGTATCTTCATTCATGTGAGGCCAGTGAAAGTGAGGGACAAGTCTGTCCCAAGTCTTGTTCTGGCCTAAGTGTCCTGCTAAAGGAATATCATGGGCCAAGGTAAGAAGGAAGCCCCTAAATTGCAGAGGTATAACCAACCTCCTGGTAGCACCAGGCTTGGGGTCTCTAGCCTCTGAATAAAGGAGCCCTTCACCCCAATACACTTTATGGGTACCTTGAGCATTCCCAGCAGCCTCAGCAGCAGCCAGCTGTCTGGGGGGTTCAAGAGAGGGACAGGATAACTGAGCCTGCCTCAAGTCAGCCTTTGAAGGTCCCCCTGTCCCCAGAAACTCAACCTAATCAGGTTCAAGCTCTTCAGGGACAGTTCCTACAGGGTCCTCTAGATCAGCTTCCTGGGAAGGTTGATCATCACTCTGAGGCAGGGGGGAAGGCACAGCCTTGACCCTCCTGTTCTTCTTCTTGGTAGGTGCTTGGTCCATTGTTCCAGGATCCAAGACCTGTGGTTCAGTAAGGCACTTTTTGGCCTGTGACCTGGTCACAGCAAGGACATGTGGTGATATACCTAACATCTCTGCATGTGTCCTGTACTCCACTTCAGACCATAGAGAGCTCTCTAGGTCATTGCCCAACAAACATTCTACTGGGAGGTCTGCACTAACCACAACCCTTTTGAGGCCAGTTACCCCTCCCCATGAGAAGTTAACAACTGCCACACTATGTGAAGTAGTGGCATTGCTGGCATTGGTCACCAGGTAGTTCACACCTGGTATGTACTGTCCAGGGTCCACAAAGCCTGGTGTCACCATAGTTACACTGGCACATGTGTCCCTGTAGGCTTGAGCCACTTTTTCATTAATTAAAGGAGTCTGTCTGTACTTGCCCAGGTTACTGGGGCTCACAGTCAGGGACAAATCTATGTCCCCATCACAGATCAGGACTGCCTGTGTCAGGGTTCTGTCTAAGTCAGAATCTCCTTCAGTTCCCATAGTGATTCCCACTACACCCTTTGTCTGGGGACCAACACTGCTAACAGTAGTACTGGGAGCAGGTGCCTTAGGGGCAACAGTGTTGGGAGCTCCACCCTTCTTACAATCACTAGTCCAGTGAGTTGTATTCTTGCAATGATTGCACCAGGGTTTCTTTTGACCTTCTTTCTTCTTTCCCTTAGATTGTTGTGGGGACCCACCCTCCTTAGCAGTAGTTTGGGGCCCTGTTGAAGACTTCTGGTCTTTAGATTTCTGATCTCCACCCTTTTGGTCTGTTTTCTTCTGATCACCCCCTTGGCCCTGGTTCTGGTTCTTTTGCTTAACCCTGGTTCTGACCCATTTGTCTGCCTTCTTTCCCAATTCTTGGGGAGAGGTCAGATCAGAGTCAACCAAGTGTTGATGCAGTTGCTGGTTTTGACAGTTATTTAAAATCTGTTCTCTCATCATCAAATTGTACAATCCTGTATAATCAGATACCTTACTTCCCAGCAACCAACCCTCCAAAGCCTTAGTGGCACATTCAATGTATTCAGACCAGTCCTGAGTCTGTGTCTTCTGGGTGTCTCTGAACATTAACCTGTACTGTTCAGTGGTTAAGCCTAACCCATCAACTAGGACACTCTTCAGGACCCTGTAATTTCTGACATCCTCTTCTCTAGTAGTGAGGAGTCTGTCTCTGCCTCTTCCTTCAAAGGAGAGCCAGACGATTGCTGCCCACTGGTCTTCAGGAACCTGCTGCACTTTGCAGGCTCTCTCAAGAGCAGTCATCCATTTGTGGATGTCATCCCCACTTTTGTAGGGGGGCACAACCTTAGACAGGTTCCTATTATCAAAGACCCTATCTTTGTCCTTAGGGACAATGCTGCCACCAGTGGGTATAGACCCACTCTCTTTATGCTGCCTAGCCTTGCTCAGTTTCTCTTCCATCAGAGCTACTTCTAGCTCCTGCTTCCTGATCCTCAGCTGGGCTTCTTGCATTCTGGCCTCATGCTCCCTCCTCTGAGGGGTGGTCATCCTTCTCCTGGAGTGACCTTGAGAGCCTCTAGAGGTATGAGAAGCATTGGATTCACCTGAGTGATTCCTTTGCCTCCCAAGCCCCTGGTTAAGTCCACTGGGGAGATCCAATGGGGTGATCCCGTTGTCAGTCCCCAATAGCCTTAAGTTAGCTGGGCCACGTATAACACTTGGCACTGGGCTAGTTCTCCCTTCATCCTCACTACCTTCTGTATCCCCACCACTTTCCTCCTCTGTAGTATGATTCTCATCTAAGGGATGGCTATTGGAAAGGGGTACTTCAGTAGCATCTTCAGAAGGGGGGCCTCCTGTTCCTGTCCCTAAGGGACCTGACTGGGAGGCTTTCCTGAGAGCTTTCTGATCTTCATCAGCCTGTAAAAGCTCCCTGAGTTCAGCAGAAGTAGGATTCTTGGGCTGTTTAAGGCCCCTGATATTTGCCAACTGCCTGAGCTCATTTTGATTAAGGGTAGCAAAGATGGATGGTGCCCTCTGGGGGTCACTTTCAACAGAGATGGGTACAGTGGACCCCTCTGCCCCAGCCATTGCTCTTAAGTGTGGGTGGATGTGTTGCAATCTACCTACACTTGGGTTTACCTACTAAAACCTATTTAGTAGTTGTAGTCAGGGTGTGCTACTCCCTTTGCTCTACAACAACTAAGTTCAGTAGAACTTAAGTATATCTAATCTTGTTTTATATGTACCTACAGGTACCTATGTGATCTTTCAATTGGTAACCAAGAGATTACAATGGTAAAACACAGCAAGCTCAAATCCCACCGCTGCCACCAATGTGAGAAGTTGGCCTGGTATATGATGTTCACTAGTTAAAGTGACCACCTTGTACCATGCCAAGCAACCCTTATGGTGTGGTTGTAAGTCAACCTTTTCGGACTAGCTGCCCTAGTGGTAGCGTAGGCTAAGCAGTCTTTGAGGCTAAACTCGTGAAGCGTGTTAAGCCAGCTGTTTTACCAAATGTAACCCCCTTTTATACCAATGAAAGGACACCACACAGATATATATTGAAAATATATATGCATTTATTTCTCAAAGTAACCCCTAGACTCTTTATGAGCACAGGAGCACAAATCGTCAAACAAGATTACGTTAGAATACACAGAAGTTGCACTTTATATGGATAGGCCCTGGTGGACGCTCAAACCATATACTAAAATAGTGGTATAAGTACCACGAACAGAAAAGGGAAAAGGCCTAGGGCCTCTAGAATCGCTGGGCCTACAAGGAGCTAACTTCAGTTAGTGACCAGGAGGTCCACGGGTTGCGTGTGCAGAGCAAATAGTCACACGCGAGCTCCCATAGGTTTTCAATGGGTGCGTAAAAGTTACAAAGTTACTGCAAAAAGGATCTTCCGGATGGACTATGAACTCAAGATTGGAAACACAGACACTAGAGATGATTCTCTACACTTGGGCACCAGAGTGCCAGCTTTACCTCACCCACAGGAAGCGGGTGCATAGGCCTCGAAGTGCGTCGGGTTTCTTCTATCTGTTCAATGGAGCCTGTGGACAAAGATGCTGCAGGCGGTCGGTCCGGAAGGGATGCGGTGGATCCAAGAGTGGATCGGAGTTGTAGAAGACCTGTAAGCAGAGGGGACAGTGTTCACAGTCACTAGCCAGTGACCAGCGTGGCACCAGGTGGGTACCAGGCGATGTCGGGTGCAAACAGGAAGAAAGGTGTAGCTTGTCTCTGCAGCCACGTGGTCCCTGAAGGTCTACAACGTCCATGAGTCGGTTCACGAGCTGTCCCACGCAGGCTCTCGCTGTCGGCGGTGTCGGCGACTTGATTGAAGCAAACAAGCCTTGGCAAAAGCAATTGTTGCGGAAAACGAAATAAGCTGATGGTTCTGACCAGCAAGGTCAGAGGGACTGCTCCTTTGGAGGGGAGCAAGGGCCAGTCTGGAGCAACCAGACCAGCAGTATGTTTCTTGAAGTTCGTCGCCAAGATGGCCACTAGCCAGCGGGCCAGCAACCGGTTAGGCGCGTCATGTGGCAAAATGCAGAAGGGCCCCACGCAGATTGTGGATATGCTGGAGGGCTCACCTTTGGTGCAGATGCTGCTCAGGTGTTGGGCTTCTCAGGACCCAAAGCACAATTTGGAGGGAGCCTCGGTTGTTGCGCTTGCAGCTTGTTGTGGTCTTTTCAAGATGGCTGGCTCCACGTGTCTCGGTGCCTCCACGGGTTCCTTCTTTTCAGGGACTGTGGATCGGGCGGTGAGAGGTCTGGAGGTCCAGGTCTTGTCAGTCTCTGGGCTTGGGCTCCGGCGGGAGGCGGCGGCAAAGCAGACGTTGATTCGCTGGATGGTGCTTGCGTTAGCAAGGTGGTCACTCCCTGACCACAGGGGAGATTGGCTTCAGTCCTCTGTGCGGCAGAGCGTCGAAGTTCCCGTCTTCTTCTTAGTTTCAAGTTGATTCCAGGATGTCTGAAGTCTTAGGACACAGCTCCTACCTTTTAAGCGGATTCTAGGGGCCGGACTACCTGCTAGGTCCCTCCCTAAGGGTGGGACCAGGAACGGGGGTGGTTACACCCCCAATCCTTTGTCCAGCTCGCCCCAGGCCCGGGACTGGTGTGCCCCAGGACCGGATTGAACTGACATATGCACCGAGGCTCCTTGTGAGCCTCAGGCATGTCTGGTTTCTTTCAAGCCCTACCTGACCAATACACAAAATCCTGTCTGGGGTGGTGCACGCACCTCCCCTGGCAGGAAACCCTTTGTCCACACCTCCCAAGCTGGAAGGACTCCCAGCAGCAGGAGGGCAGACTTGTGTCTGTGGTGGCAGCATCCATTTTGTGGAGCTGAGGCTATGCCTGATTTTACCCGGGTTTCAGGTACTGTACATGTCGTGTCCCTCTAGAAGGGTGGAATGCTAACCCCGTCGCCAGAATTGGTGAGGGGTTAGTATCCCAATTCGTATGACACCTTACTCGACATGTTTTGATAAAGCCAAACCAAAGTTAGCATTTAACCGCGAGGTTCATAATGCACTTAAGAGTATATGGTATGACGATATCTGGAAACAGTAGAAGGAAGTGGTTCCGACCACTGCAGACAGGCTCAACTCATGCCAGAGCACCATCTCACATGGAACCAAGCACTCTGCCTTCAGGATTGTTAAGGCCTGCCATAGGAGTGACTTATAGGTTAACATGTGTCCCATTTAAGGTACCCTACTCTCCTACAATGCAGATCTATGCTTAGGCTTTCGAATTGAAGAATGCAATGTATCTCCCCTGAATGTTCAAAGTTAGGCTTGCCCTTCAAAGCCATGCTAAAAGATCTCACTGGAGCTTGTAACCACTTTTTGTATACATTTGGGGACACTTAGGGGGTGATTAGGATGGCGTAACAATCGCCACCTCTGTGCTGGCGGTGACGACCATCACGCCATCATAACCTGATTTACCCACCGCCAGATTACAATGGTGGTGGGTAACGCGGTGGATGGAAAGTCCGTCCTCCACTTTTCCGCTGGTCTGCAATTGTTACAATTGCCGGCCGGGAGGAGCTGGGGCACATATATGGTGGCGGTGTTCCAGGCCTAGGGATTCGCTTTGGGGGCCCATTGTGCACCCTTGGAAGGGGGTGGGGGGGTGGGGGTCTGCACTTTGTACATTGCCATGTACAAGGTGGCAGGCACTGTGCGGTGCCTGCCACGTTGTGCATAGCAATGCACAACATGATATTTTGCCATTGCGGCGGGTGCTGCAGCCAGCAGCACCCGACGCAATGTTAAAATGCCAGATGCGACCACCGCGGTGGCGGTCGCATCATAATTGGGGTGGCGGGACTGCCGCATGGCAGGCGGGTGGTCCTGTTACCGCTAGGGAGGCGGGCAGACTAAAGTCCGCCCGCCATCCTAATCACCCCCTATGTATGTTTAAAAAGTGATGTTGAATGTACTACAGCCTATGGCTAGGTTGTGGTCCCATAATAGAAGTACCATAAAACTGTAATACTATAGCAACTATCTGGGATTAGTGTTTATCCCAGAGTGTCTTAAAGACAGATTTGCTCCACCAATTAAGTCAGCTGGTATTCAAACAAGGAGTCAACTTACATCTGACAAAAAGCTTCTTCCCAGGCATGAACCTTTGGCCATAATGGATGGCTACCTCACAAGGTTTGAGTACTTGCAACTATAAAGTTGGTCCCAGAACATAGGTTTTGTTATTGGGACCTTCAACCATTTGGAGCAACAGCTTTTTAAAATACTTCAAAATACTGCATGGAAAGAAGTAAGTATGATCATGGTAATGGGAGCTGCTAGAAAATCTGGACTGGACTTTACCCTCTCTGAAATCCTCTGGGTAGGATACTTGCCGAAGACGCAGCTCCAAGATCTATGGCAAGTATCAAAGTGCACACTATGTAGCATTGTCAAGCCAGCCTGTTTTCCCTTCACAGGGCCTACTGGATTCCATATACGATTGCAAAGATGGGAAAGGGGGGGTCCCGCTAAATGCGTTACATGTGGGCTAGAGAAGACAACTGACATCCATATGTTTATGGAGTGCCCCGGGATCCAACAATTTTGGGAGAATGTGGGTAAGACCTTCACAAGCATACTGGGGATAAATTCAAAGGTATGCCTCAGACTGAGCAGCAGAGGAGTCTGTAAGTCTCAGGAGTGATGAGTCCAAGCTGCTTGTTTTTATGATGCTTTTTGCCCGAAGAGAAATTTTTAGGAAATGGGTAGCCGATATCCCTCCCTTGTATACAGATTGGCTTAGTGCTCTTTCCTACATATCTAGTATGGTTCTCGCAGGGTCTCTTTCTAAGTGCAAAAGGTTTTGGGTCCCCGTGTTAAGGTGCTGGGGTTTGGAACAGTGAAGACTTTTGCGAATACTGTGGTGAGCTCACGAACTGGCCATTGATTACACCTTCCACTGCTATGGTTGAAACTATGTGGCTCCTGGATTGGGGTAACCCGAATGATAGACAAACACCTCCATGCCCTTTTTATTCTTCTCCCCCATAGAAGGGTGTTTCATAAGAACCAGGTGGTTGCTTTGGAGCCTAAGGTGAATCAGGACGAACAAAAAGAAAAAAAAAAACTGACAGCATATGGTGCCATTCGTCGTGATATCATTATGATTAACAATCGTAATCCAACTTGATTATCACATTTAGCATTTCACTGGCCTCACAGGTAGGAGCAGCCATGTTCCAGCAAGGTATTTTACAGAGATCTCTCTGTGTGTTGCATGCCTGCTGCTTGATACTTTTCCAATTGGCTTCTGTGATAGTCAGTCATAGCTATTCAGTGATGGGCTGTGCTTCTGGAGCGTTGCAAGGCCACACATTTGTGGTGGGCATTCTCTAATTGACCAATGTTTTATCAAATTTCTTGTAGCGTGGACCGTGAAAGAACTTTTGTTAGGAAAGGACACATCAGCTGCTTTACCAGCAGTGAGGAGATCCATATGAAAAGATTAAAAGCAGATGTGCCAAAAGTCAGTAGCAGCGTGTCTCCTGCCAAAGTGGGGGACGGGTCGGACCGGAGGGGGGAGGTGGGAGGTGGGGAGGTGAGAGTGTTTGAGTACAAGAAATAAAATAAAATATGTATTAATAAACTTAAACGTATCTTAATGCTGCTGCCTCCATCTCCAAAGCATTGGCTATTCTTGCTTGGGGCTCTGGGTCAAAGGCTCCCAGCCTGCCCTGCGGCCAATCATGATGCTGCTCACATGGGAGCTAAATCAGGATTGGCCTGAGCATCTGCAACTTACACTCCCAGGCAGTCTGGGCAGGCAGGTAGGTGAGGCTTCCCTGCACATGATGGTTTTGGCCGGCCTGAGACGGCTGGCCAAACACCTCATGAGCAGTTAAGGGAGTGCACACCACTCCCCCACCAGCAGTGTCATTCCCTGGACCCACCCCCAAGACTCGTCCTGTCAGTGGGTCCAGGGAATTAAAATAAAACAATAATAAAATGGGTTTAAAACCCACTTTATTATTGTTTAATTTACTGGTGGTGGCAGGGGGTGGCGCTCCTCAGCTCTAATGGAGCAGCCGCCGCTGCGAAAAAATCCAGGGGGAGAGGATATCGCTTTACGGCCAGAGCTGCCAACTTTGGAACTGGAGAACCAGGTTTGAGCCTCGGCTATTCTGGGCAAATAACTTAATCTCCCTGTTGTAGCATCCTCCCCAGCCAGGGAGCACGCAAATGAATACGCCACACACGGAGCTCTGTAATAGATGTCTTTCTTTCTCAGCAAATGATCACAGAATGCATTCTGATTACGTCAAAACCATTAATAACCACACCTTAACACCTCCCAGCAAGTTACGTAATTCTCCTGTTAAGTCAACCCAGAATCGCAAAGGTCCTAGTGCATATAGTCTCCTGACACAACACCTGTGCTTATAACACCTGTGCATATGGGTATTGATAGTGACTTTGCGTAATGTAACTAGTGCTCACGTAAGCGCTCCAGTACCTTCGGGTCAAGTTCAAGCTGTATAAAACTGCAAAAGAATGAAGCAGGTAGACTGCATGAACAATGGCTGACAGGGTGACTGACTCCCCCAGAACACTTATATAGTGAATCATCACCCCCCCCCCCCATTGTCCAGGTCCGGACTAGCCTTTTATTGCAATGGACATTTCACTGCAGGGATGGATCCATTAGAGGCAGCAGGGGGTGTGGTGGACACTGGAAGGTCAAAATTACTATTCCAACTCCAGTCTTAGAGTACCTGGGGAAAGAGCAACTTTAAACCAAATATTCAAGCAGTTTATTTAGTGTAGAAACTCCAGTCCTGGAATATGTTGAGGAAATGAGGAAAGTTAAAATTGTTCAAATTTTTGGGGAATGGTTGAAAAGTAGTAATTCTGAATGGCAGAAATTGCTGCCCTAAGGACGCAGCTCAGGGCAACAAACTAGGGGTCTCATTTACAAGCCCCTTGCTCCACCCGTGTGTCACTTTTTTTTGATGCACCGGCTGCGCTGTGTGCCGGCCCATATTTACAAGGCTGTGAACACTCACCCTGCTTGACTTTTCATGGCCTTGTAAATATAGGCCCCTTTTATGCATTACTCTGCGTGAAAGGAGCGTGCCATGAGTGTTGCTGTGGGTGTTCCCACGCAACATCCATGAAACCTGACACATTCCCAGATTTACAAAGTTTTGTAGAGTTGGGAATGTGTCACAATCCTATGCCTCACCAAGGGAGGATTAGGAGTGGCGCAACAAGAAGTACTTTAATTTCTCCTCATTTTTTCGCCTTCATATGCGTGCTGCATTCTACAGCATGCATAGAAAGAGGAAAATCACATCAATTATTGTTTTTGTGCAAAAAGGTTGCCCTTCCTGCACAAAAGCAATCATCCACCCAATGCAGGCACCCTTGCAACATGATCCAAGGGCACCTGCGCTGGCACATGGCAGCCCATTGTGCACCAGTGCAGGGGAAAGCACATGGATGCATTGCATAGTTGTTAATACAACGCATCCCTGTCCTTTTAAAATGATGCAGCTCGGCACATAAAAATGGGTTATGTCACAGTGCTGCGTCATTTATTTGTAAATGAGGCTCTAGGAATACCGGATTTGAAAGCATAGATAGAAAGAGAATAATACGAGGAGAAAACAAGGTATTTCTTCTCAGTATGCCTCACCTGGAGAGGTGCAAATTTTGATGCATTCTCAGGTCTACCACTAATGGTAAATCTGAGAATACGCCAAAAACCATGGTTGGATGCGTGGGAACACCCACGTTCCACCCATGGAATGCCTTCCTGGGGCAGAGTAATGCAACACAGTGGCGCAACGAAAATTGAAGTTGCCCCCACTCCGGATTCAATCCGGAGCTCTCAGGCTGGAGTACAGTACTGAGGGTGTCCCCTGCAGGGCGGGGGCCCCCCGCACCGCGTGGGCTGTGGGGGCCTGTGGTACGCCCCTGATGGAACACAGGATTCGCACTGCATTGCATTACTACTGTTAGAAATGGGATTTCTGGTTGGCTAAGGCTTGCGCCAAAGCCAGGCAGAAACCACCATTCTAGTCAGGGCTGGGTAGTTACACGCCAAAGATAACCCCTGCTCACCCCCTTGATAGCTTGGCACGAGCAGTCAGGCTTATCCCGGAGGCAATGTGTAAAGCGTTTGTGCGCGCACCCAGCAACAACACCCAAGGCCCACCACAAAGGAAACTCCACACAAGGTATTATATAAAAATAGCCTTTGTATTATACCAAACACATTAGATAAAAACACACACTTTACAATGTGCCAACAGGCACGGGCAGAATTTACAAGGGATTATATGTACAGGGGACAGGGCCACATGGACCACTGTCAGGAATTAGCACTTTTAGAACTTGGCACTTAGAACATAGGATAGAAAATTACTGTAGCACAAAATAACTCATGTAGCACACAACCAGTAACTACTGGTAACAGGTAAGTACCACCTACGCAACCCTAACCACCTTAGGAAAATGTCACGCAGGGAATCAGGACCTCGCTAGCACCACCTGTACTAGGAGAAAACAACCACCTAAGTATCACAATACCTGTAGGGGTCTAAGCACATAAACACATGATGCATAAAATACCTTCAGAGGTGTAAACACAAGGCACATGACGCATAAAAACACATTCAGAGGTGCAGGTTTAGGAACAATAGCGCAAAACTCACATTAACCACTATCTGTGGCAGTCCCTAGGCCAACTGGCCTTGTCGGGACTAGGACGCCCTGTCCAGCAGAGTCAGGGCGCGTCTGCACAGGCTGCGCAAACCAGGGCGCACAAGGCACAACCTACACGTTGCAGCTGCCCACTAAGTGCTAGGCAGCTGGAGAAATGAGCGTGGGCACCACTGTGCCTTTTAAATCAAATATAGCAGTCACGTGGAGCCTCTCCGGGCTCTAGACAAATGATGGGGCCAATGCTGGAGCCTCACCGGGCTCTGGGCATGACTAATGCCCCTAAAACAACGTAGGAGCCACGTGGGCTCTAAACAAATACTCTGCCCCCTTTGTTGGAGCCTCGTGGGCTCAAGACAAGTGTCCCCCGTTAGAGCCTCGTGGCTCAATAAACAAAGGTGCCCCGTTAGAGCCTTCTCGGGGCTCTGGCACAGAAGAATAATTTCCCCGTCGTTGGAGCGTCTAGCGCTCTAATCACCCTTTGAGCCTCACGGGGCTCTGTGCTGGAGCCTCACGGGGCTCTGCAATGAATGGGGGGCGTCGGAGCGGTCCCGACTATCCGGTGGGGGGCCGCTCGAGGAATAGGCCGGTCTGGGACCGGCACCCACAGCGCATGTACGGAGTCCCCCAGCCCTTCCCTACTCACCGGGCTGTTCTCCGGGGACTCCGCTCCTCTCCTGGCCGGTCCGCCGGAAGGCAGCTTCTCTCCTCAGGGCCCCGGGGCGCAGGGTAGGCACCTGCCTGCTCCGGGGCTTGCAATTCAACGCGAGTCCTTGGTGGGAGGCGGGGTAGGCTCCTGCCCTCCTACTTCCGGTCATGGGTGTCCCGGAGGCCCGCCCTTGTCCTGCCTGACTTCCTGGCCATCCCGGCCCGGGCTGCAGCGGTGATTTTCGTCGTCTCCACAGCGGCGATGAGGGGTGGGCTCCCTCGAATTATAAATTGGGTAAACAAAACAGCACAGATGCAGGGTGGGCACCTGCTGTTAGAAATAATCCGTGAAAGCAGCCATAACGCGGGGTGGGCTCCCGTTTGACAAAGGGCAGTTGCGGGGGAATCCCTACGGCGGGATTCCCTCGGTGGATGAGGCAGCTCAGTGCTGCAGAGCCCACGCGCTCCTTGGCGGAGAACAGCGCCCCGCACCCAAAAATGAAGCGCTCTCAGCGCTATAAGCACAGTCCAGCACAACAAAGTCCTGGCAAGGTTTTTAGGAAGGTAGGCAGGGGGCAAGGCTGGGCCCAGAGCCAGCTCACTGGGCCTCCAGGCAGGGAGGTAGTCCAAGTGGCGGTCCTCTGGCCCAGCAATAGCAGTAGCCCCCTCAGGCAGGATCCTGGCAGAGAACAGATTCTGTGGGGACACAGACCCATTTTTATACATAGCTTTCCTTTGTCTCAAGGTGCAGGGAAGGGGCGAACCAGTTACAACTGGTTCCTGAGCACTTTGTTTTGCTCAGCCCCTCTCCCTATTCAGAGTGCAGGCCAGGGTCATCAGTCGTACCACAGGGGGCGGAGCCAGCATTGTGTGTGGAAAACCCAGCCCTATTCAGGACCCAGGTGTACTCCTCCCACCCATCTAGCTGCTGATCTCCCTATTCACCACTGGGTGACTCCTCCTGACTCTGGGGATTCCCTAGTCCGTCACATGACCTCAGCCAGCCAATCACGCGACAGGCAGTCACTGCACATTTTACACTAATATGCCAACTCCTAGAAGTGGCACTTCCGCACATGACATAATCACGCATTATACATCATTGCGAAGCATTCGATCACACGAGTCCACACATACCAAACTCGAACCTGCACACCCCATGCATCAGGAACTACCAGGGACACATACATTCTCCATGCATTCCTATGGGAGGGCAGGCCTATCTCACCACATGCACTCAGAGGGCGCACGCACTTTACTCTGGGACACAGGGAAAGTGTGCAGAAACCAAAAATCACTACCACCAGGTCACCAATAAAAGCAAAAAGTCCAGGGGTGAACCTGCCAGAAGGGCCAAGTCCAACAACTACAGATTTATCAAGCCACTCAGGGCCACGCAAGGTGGCTTGATAAATCTGAATTTATTGTTGCATCGCCCTTGCGCCCCCTAGGATGACCCAAGTGCGGCACAACACAATGATAAATATGCCCCTGAGAGGTCTAGTGTGTACCTTAGAACTGCATGGATGTTTGCCTGGTAGAGCTCGGCTCAGAAGGAAGATATATATTTCTAGTATGCTCAGTAAGGGTGAACAATCTAGGAATATTCACACTTATTTACAGAATAAATAAAAGATGTTAAATTTTACACAAGTGAATCTGTTTGCAGCAAAAGGTGTCTATAATGTTATGGTTACACAGACGCATTTGTCCACATCAAGGTGTTCTTTTAAAGTGGATAATTATACATGAACACCCGGGGCACAAAATAATGTTTGATTCTCTCTGTACAAGACCGCCGCTGCTAATTTTCACGCAGTCCATATAATTGTTCATGAATGCTCAAGTCATACTCAATATTATAATGCATAGAAGTTGGGCAGATGATAAAAAAGGGGTTAATTGTAATCTCACCCAGGGTCAAACAGAAACAGCCTCGTCGCCGCCATGTCAGTGAACTCTGTGAAGATTTGAATATCTGCCTGGCAGCCTCTGGCCCATCAATTACCGAAGGCCTGTCTCTCGCTCTCCCTGTAATTACAGCAACAGACACAGAAGCAGTGGTTGTGTAAAATGCATTACTCTGTGTGGAATGAATGCTGTTATAGGCTCCAGCGGATAATAAATTTGATACAAGAATAATGTCCCTTGGCTCCCAAAACTTTTATAGTAACCCTTGCTGAGACACATGCCGAGTTATCACTTATTATATCCCTGCTTGCAACACCTTACCCATAAAACAACAGGCGCAGTCATTAATTATAGGCCTTTGTTTTCTGCCTTACATTACAGATGCGGCCACGAAGTAATCTTGGTCCCCAGGCAATTATGCCATCATCGGCCACCGGAAGGCATTTTATTTGCACAGCAAATCACTTACATCTGCAGTGTGTCAGGCACAGTTAGGCTTCAATTATGGATCCTACAATATTACCCATACATTTTCATTCTTCCAACATCACATAGCTGTACGGACACTGACACTCGGTAGTTATGAATGATGGCATAAGGAAATCTCACATATTTTTTTTTTTTAACTCTGTGTCGTTTTTAGAAAAAATGGATGAAATAATGCTCAACTTTGAGATGATGCTCATATCCACGGTACATAGCTACAAATATAACCATCATTTGTTTTCGACAACATTGTTATAAATACTGCAATATGACTATATTTTGATAATATAAATCAGAATTAATTTTAAATGTTTGCAAGGAGTGGGTGCTGTGCATGCATATTTCACAAACATTAAATTCTTTTTTCATAAACCTTGAAACACGGTTCGTGTACCTAGCGGGTTTCTGAGGAAGAGAGGCGATTATGATTGGGGAAAAAACCCATAACTTCATTGTGACGTGTAATAAACAATTGTATCGCCAGCCCAGCATAAAATAAAAGAACATTTTAAATGTGAAAACCGTGGGCACCTTTCACAAAAGTAATCTGAGACAAAACCCTAACTTTACGATTTTCGGTATTTACAAATTGCATTTAGGAGTAGTAAAGTTATGATTCCTAACTTTACTACTCCTAAATGCCCTTTGTGAATACGTAAAGTTAGGATTTTGTCTCAGATCACTTTTGTGAATCGGCCCATAGATAGGATAGAAGCATTTATTATTGTACCAGAATAAATTACACAGTGATGAAAGCAACGTGTGGCCCATACCTAAGGACACACTTGCACTTGTATTTCAATGACTTCATACATAATATTGCACTAGCACAGTTTATTATAAGAAGGGAGTTAATCAGCTCCCGGGGTAGGGAGTGGGTGTTACAAGACAAGGTTGCCTTAACACGAAAACTCCATCTAAAGTGTGAGTCTGACGGTATTCATAAACTTTTCTCTGACCCACTTCCATCCTGTATACTATCACAGATTTCTCCTGTCATAAGGAGAAGTAAATATTTACCCATGGTAGAAAAAGGGGGCAGAAACTCCCCCAGAATTAGTGGATGGAGATGCAAGATTTCCTTCATGGGTAAACTACATCAATGAGAAAATAAAGTGGCATCTCTAAATATGCACTTGCTGTGCATTTACATCGGCATAAAGAAGAACACACACATTTACATGTTTTAATGACTACACATGTGAGTGCTCCTGGAAAGTTGTGACTACCACTGCTTCCGAGGAGTGTTCTGGTACTCTTTGATAATTCCTCCAAATTCATAAATGTATTCTAAATCTGCAGGAATATATTTAGAATATTTGTTGATGGGGGACTATGTGTCAACTTTAGATGTGAATGACAATATTAGTGCTAATGCTACCTTCTCATTACAGGATTATAGTCATTTATATATCACTGTTCTCACAGTTTTTTTTTTTTTTTTTTTTTAAGAATCTTTATTCGGTGATTAAAAAACACCATAAAAGCACATATATATACATGGGTAAAAAGTCATTAAACATTAATCGAGATCCTTATACAGAGTTAGTGCAAATAGAGATACCGACATACAGGGTCATAAAAATAGAAAATCCAAAGTCTTTCATTCCTCTCCCCTAGTAATCTTTAATCGGACTGCAACCTTAATAAAATTCATAATACAGCACAATGTTAGTGGATCCGAGGCTTTTTGCAAAAAGACTAATGCGTCCCTGGCACGTTCCTGTTGGGCTTTTTTTGAAATAATTACAAGAAATCTGCGCCTGGGCATAGAGAAATAGGGACATAGCAGAACAAAATGGAGGGAATCCTGCGGAGACCTGTTGTCGCAGCCGCAGGGTCCCTTCTGCTCAATTGACGTGGTGAAACCTGCTGGTGAGGCCAACATAAAAGGAAGTAAATTCAGTCTAAAACGGCACATAAGAAATCTATCCTGTGCATTATGCACAAGATACAGATAAGGCTCCATACCCTCCACACTCTTTACCAAATTATGAGCCCTCACCGTCTTTTTAACACCTTCAGCCTCAGCTCTACATTGGGTTTTCCGCTCTAGGAAAATTTCCCCTACTTGTTTCTTGTGCTGGGCTGAAATTGTTGTGGGGTTCGTGAAGAGGTTTCCAAAGCCTAAATCTTCAAGGGTGTTTCTAACATATTTAAGCCAGGGGATGCGCATACAATGGGTCCTATCTAAGCAGTCCAATAAAATTTCTCTGCTTAGATGCGCATCTGGATTAACCCATATTTTTAGCCAGGCCACAATTGGCCTAAGTTTTAACAGGTCATCCAAGTATGGTCTCCCTAGCTCCCTATGAGCTATGATTTCAGCGGTACTTGGTGGTGCCCTCAGGATAGATTTCAGATATTTGTTTTCTTCCTGTTGGATTCTAGTGGTGTTCACAAAGCCCCATACTTCTGCCCCATAGATTACTTTGGAGCATGATACGGAGCCATACAAGTTCATCACCTGTTCCGGGCTCCATCTACCTAGCCTCCTTCCATATCCAGCTATAGCCCCATTAGAGGCAATCATTTTGCTACAACGTTCCGCCACTAGAGAGTTAAACTGCAAAACACCATCAAAGGTTACTCCAAGATAAGAGAACGTTTTGACCTCCTCTAAAGTATGGGTGCCTATTGTATAAGTAAATTTAGAGGAAGGTTTTTTGCCGGCCAGGAGTACATATGATTTGCCCAGGTTGACAGATAGATCCAGTGTACTCATGAACCTAACAAACCCGTCTATCAGGATTTGTAAGCTTCGGGGTGTGCGTGCAAGCAGAACCGCATCATCTGCGTAAAGCAGAACAGGAATATGCCGCGCCCCGACCCTTGGGGAATCTGCCTTTAACCCCAAAAGGAACTGCTCCAGGTTATTGATATAAAGGGAGAACAAAAAAGGGGCAAGAATGCAACCTTGTCTGACTCCACTCTTACAGGGAAAAGAGTCAGACAATCTTCCCTCCCTATTAAATCGAACCTTGGCCGTGGTGTCGCTGTGTAATTCCCTTAATATGGTAATTAAACCACTCTCAATCCCCATGCTTGACATCATATCCCACAGCTTTCCTCTATTGACGTGATCGAATGCTGCTGCCAGATCCATGAATCCCATATAAATGGGTTCATCACTGGCCAGAGTATATTTGGCAGTCAGCATGTAAAGGTTCAGGCATTGGTCACTGGTGGACCTCCCTGTCCTAAACCCGTATTGAGTGTCCGAGAAGGTGTTATTCTCTTCGGTCCACTCAGACAGTCTGTTGAGGATTGCCCTACCCAAAAGTTTAGCCGATACGTCAATCAGGGAAATGGGCCGGTAGCACTTGGGGTCATCCCTATTGCCCTTTTTGAAGATTGGCACGATGATCGCTTTAGACCAGGATGGCGGCAGGCCACAAGTGGTCGCAGTATTTATGACCCTGGTCATCAGCGGGGCCCATAGTTCTATATTACTAAGAAACAGGTCAGGGGGAATTCCATCCGGCCCCGGGGCTTTATTTTTAGTCAGACCCTCCATCCCTGCAGTAATCTCCTTAAGAGTAAATACTACAGAGGGAACCTGACTTGTGGTTACGGGTGACTCTACATGGATACCGGGCTCATGGTTATATAGACCCCTAAAGTGTGTGACCCACTGCTCCGGGAGGATGTTAACCCCTATCTCTGGGGAATCATTTTCTTGAAAGGTCGGTTTATTAATGATTCTCCAAAATCCCGCTAGATCCCTTCTTTCGCCTGCCTCTCTTAAGTCTGCCCAAGCTTCTGCCTGCAGGGCAAGTTTCCTCCTTTTGGTCTCTTTTTTATATTTTTCTCTACATACCTAGATTTTTTGAGGGTCCCTTGGTTTTAGCTTAAGGGAGCATTTCAACTCCCTCAATGCCTTAGAACAATCTTTATCAAACCACCGGGGATTTACCAGATTACGTGTGGGCGCACTGGTCCTAAGTAGGCCATCGACCAGGTTAGCGATCTGGTCAAATGCTTCCAGTACCCTTGGTCCCTGGACTTCTAGGTCTAGACAGTCGTTAATGGCCAGTAGGCCCTTGTCACCCAAAATTTTATAAAACTTTACCCCATCTATTTTGGACCATTTCAGTCTCCTACCTTGATCTGTGACCCTCTCCTCAATTGAGCGGTGGACTCTAGTTCCAGCACCCACCCTATACGAGAGCATCAAAACAAGGGGATTGTGGTCACTGAAACTGCTCCAATCTATCCCTACACTGATTATTTTGTTTATCAGGGATCTCGAGGCCAAAATATAATCTATAATAGATGAGCAACCCCTGCCCTTGAAAGTTGGTAGAACTGTACCATCCGACTGTGGGTCTATCATATTAATGGTATGCTCTAAGTCGTACTTAAGCCGAAGCAACCTAAGAGCCAACCCAGTAGGCGTGTGAGAAAAATGCGGCCCCTTCTCCATTGGGCATTGTGACCAGTCTGTGTTTACCTTGACCAGTGCCGGACAGAGGTGGCAATTAAAGTCTCCCACTAAAAGCAGCCCGTGCGGCGGCCCCTTGTTTTGGAATGTTGTTTCTTGTCCCAGCCTATGGTCTAGTTCAGCTAGTAGCGGGATATGGTTGTTTACTATCTCAGTGTTATAGATGTTAAAAACAGAAAATCTTAACCCCTTTCCAAGGAACCGAACTACCTGAATCCCATGTGAGTTCCAATCTGGGGAGGACCAGGAGCCTGGGAGGTCTAAATCTACGTAGATGGACAAACCGCCCATTGCTCTCCCTGATCTGGATTTTCGGGCGGGGACAAAAAAACACTTGTACCCCTGTAGATGGTAATTATTCACCAAGGCCCATGTCTCCTGTACACATATGACTTGAAATTTTCTAATAAAATCAACCCATTCCTTGTTATTAAATTTGCCCGCTATGCCTGCTACATTCCAGGAGATGAATCTCACTCCCTCTCCCCTCCGTCTTGAACCCCCCTGGGGCCTTGATGGTATCTCCCCTTGCGTAGCCAGCCCATGTCCCCCTCCTATACATTCTATGGCTGTAGCGTTAGGTTCAGCAAACATGGAATTCCCCACACCACTCGGTAGAGTTTGCTGAGCCTGAGAGTTTTGCTCCTCCACCACCTCTACCAAAACGCCCTTATCCATGTAACCCTGGAGGACATTATCTGTTTGTCAATCCACCCCCTCTAGACCGTTCAGGCAATTAAACCGGTTATAGGTGTACAAGGGTGGTTCTGGTCGGCCAAATAGTGGCCTAGGGTTGAATGCCCAGTGTCTCCCCCTCCTGCCAACCCTCTCCCAGTTGTCATGAATTTGGGGCGGCTGCAATGGGACTGGAATAATGGGGAAAAAGAAAGATACACGAAGGGTTTGGATAGTGGATTCTCTGGATCTATTCTTCCCTTGGCATATGTAGGACACGGTTCCTGTGTCCCTAAAACTCAGCAATATGCAGTCCCCTATAATAGATTTGTATGTTCTCCCCACCCATGGCACCCTTCTTACCATTATGATTTCGTTATTAAGGTGTGTCGGGAGGGGTCTGTTTATGTTTAACCACTTAATAACCCTACTTTTCAGGGCACAAAAATCCTCAGTTTCACCTTCTTCGAGTGGGGGGACACCCGCCATGACTACAGTGAAATCATTAGTCTCTGGGGGTAGGTTAGGTCTGCGTGGTCTCAAGGGAAGCTTCATTAGGGGAGTCAGTGTAGTACTATCTACCGGCTGTGCCGGATGAACAGGGCCTGAAGGAGGAGTAGGCATGTTAGAGTTAAGGGGCTTAGTTGGTGCAGGCTTGGGCCTTAGGGGTTTTTGCGGGGCCGCCGCGTTTGCGGCTTGTGGAGGGACTACGTTTGCTGCACTATTTACAGGCTGTTGAGGGGCTATTGTGGCGGGGGTAGATTCTAGATGCCTTCCCTGATGACCAGCCGGGATTTTCAGACTACCTAGTGTGGCCTCTAGAATAGTTAGTCTGATCTCAATCTTTTTTATACTCTCGCTAATCGGTAGTTATAGAGACCTTAGCAAGAATTCCAGATTTCCAAGCGGGACAACAGAGAGGGGGACATTAGCGGTACTAGTTCCTATGTCTTTTATCAGGGCGGGAGCTAAATCCTCCCGGGCAATAGATTTGGGGTGTGATTCAGCCGGTAATTTCGCTGCTAATACGGGGGGTTTTGAAGATTTCCCAAAGTCCGAGTGAGAGATCTTGGGTTTACTCCTTCCCTGGGCTCCCTTCGATTTCCTCCTACGTTTATTAGGAGGGGGCCCCGGTGCTCCTTGTGTGGTGACTGGCTTGGGTTTAGCTTTCCTAGCCTTAGAGACTGGGGAGGGTTGGGAGACTAAATCAATGGTCACCCTTGTAGGGCTTGGACTGGTAGCTGGGACTATACTCATGGCTGCAACTGGTGGAGTGTTTATACAATCCCTCAGCAGGAGTGGGACCTCATCTATTAGGGACAACTCCTCCCTGGGCGTAGTGGGTTGTTCTCCAAGGGGGATGTTTTTCAAGTTATCTATTGAGCGTCTCCGTTCTGCCCTTAACCGGGACAGGTTGCACTCTTTGTCACCCTCCCCCGCCGCCCGGGAGAAATAATTCTCTAGGGTCCTATTTTTAACTCCTCCCGGCTTCAATGGGGTACTCTCCCTTGCCGGAGACGGCATAATGTGAGTGATGAATTATAATCGGCAAGGGGCTGTGACAGTAAATAGGACCAGGGGTCGAATGGACGACCCAAGAGAGTAGGCCCAGCCCGGCCTACTCCGGCCTCTGACGGCCACAGACGGTCCCGCCCTTGACCCGGGCTTCTCCCGGGACGCTCCCGCGTGCGCTCCCGCGCAGCGGGAATAACAGATTGAAAAAATAGAGACTCTCGTTAGTGGGGGCGGGGCAGGCAGGGAGAGCGGCCCAGATGATTGTAATTAGGGCTGGCGGGGACTCCTGGGAGAGGTAGTCCCGGTCCCGCAGCTCGCAGCCCTGCCCACGCGCACTCACACCCACTGCAGGCTCCGCTTTGGCAAGGAAACAACTCCAGGGGTCCAAAGGTCCGGGACAGCACACCCCTCGAAGCGGGACCCGCGAAGCGGGTTCCGCGAGGCGCTGCAAGGAAAAGCAGCAGTCAGGGCAGCAGTTCTCCACACGCACCAACAGGTCAGCCAGGCGTCCCAAAGTATAACGGAGTCCCAAAGGTTTTAAATTCGTTGGTGGGGGCGGGGCAGGCAGGGAGAGCGGCCCAGATGATTGTAATTAGGGCTGGCGGGGACTCCTGGGATAGGTAGTCCCGGTCCCGCAGCTCGCAGCCCTGCCCACGCGCACTCACACCCACTGCAGGCTCCGCTTTGGCAAGGAAACAACTCCAGGGGTCCAAAGGTCCGGGACAGCACACCCCTCGAAGCGGGACCCGCGAAGCGGGTTCCGCGAGGCGCTGCAAGGAAAAGCAGCAGTCAGGGCAGCAGTTCTCCACACGCACCAACAGGTCAGCCAGGCGTCCCAAAGTATAACGGAGTCCCAAAGGTTTTAAATTCGTTGGTGGGGGCGGGGCAGGCAGGGAGAGCGGCCCAGATGATTGTAATTAGGGCTGGCGGGGACTCCTGGGAGAGGTAGTCCCGGTCCCGCAGCTCGCAGCCCTGCCCACGCGCACTCACACCCACTGCAGGCTCCGCTTTGGCAAGGAAACAACTCCAGGGGTCCAAAGGTCCGGGACTGCACACCCCTCGAAGCGGGACCCGCGAAGCGGGTTCCGCGAGGCGCTGCAAGGAAAAGCAGCAGTCAGGGCAGCAGTTCTCCACACGCACCAACAGGTCAGCCAGGCGTCCCAAAGTATAACGGAGTCCCACAGGTTTTAAATTCGTTGGTGGGGGCGGGGCAGGCAGGGAGAGCGGCCCAGATGATTGTAATTAGGGCTGGCGGGGACTCCTGGGAGAGGTAGTCCCGGTCCCGCAGCTCGCAGCCCTGCCCACGCGCACTCACACCCACTGCAGGCTCCGCTTTGGCAAGGAAACAACTCCAGGGGTCCAAAGGTCCGGGACAGCACACCCCTCGAAGCGGGACCCGCGAAGCGGGTTCCGCGAGGCGCTGCAAGGAAAAGCAGCAGTCAGGGCAGCAGTTCTCCACACGCACCAACAGGTCAACTCACAGTTTCATAGTCCATGTGGATGCATGTGGTAAGATACATAGAAAGAACATTGTAACCTCAGTTTTTTTTCCTTAGGAATAGGGGTATTTTTTGTGGATTTTAAGATAATGAGATTAAATGTTTCAGATTGTATTTGAAATGTACATAAGATTGGGGACCTTCAGTTCTTTTTTAGATGTGCAGAAGTTAGTTTTCCAAACTATTTATTTAGTAAACTTTTTATTGGTAAATGGGAACAGTAGCTCTCCCTCGCTATAAAGGAATTATATAGGCATATTTTCCCAGATGGTACCCTGATACTTCAGAGGACAAAGAAGTAATACAGAAGCAGTTATATTTTTGTAATGGCAAAGATGTTCAGAGTTTGCAAATTGGTGCAGGTAAAGCCGAAATGGGTATCACAAGTCTGATCAAGACTACAGCACATGATGAAATTACTTTTCATTTTGAGATCACTTGATACTGATTTGTGTGGTCTTTGTGTGTTAGCGATTTTCTATAATTTACTGTTCAAGTATTAGAAAAAACTGAACATGCTATTTCACAAGTACTGGTAAGAGGAATCAGGGACATACAAATTGAAAGTTTTGATATCAATATAACTTTAGAGCCCACCGTAGAAGGCTATACTGACCCTTAAAGGCCCGCTCCAGCTTTAAAGGCCAGACCCAAAGGCGAGGACCATTAACAAGGGAGAGGGCCTTTAATGGCCGCTATAGACCAGCTACGGTGGGCTATAAAGCTATTAGCACATTCCGCCCATTAGGGCGGAATGTTCCAATTTGTAAAACAAAGGATTCACAGAGCCCGAGGGGGTCTAAATCCCTTCGGCTTCGAAGCATTTGTTCACAGCTGTTGCTGTGAATGTTCTACAGCTGACAGTCGAATGCAGGGCACTGGCTGTTAGCTTTTGAACATTCACAGCAAGAGTCAGAAGTCAGCCCCTGGTTCTCCCCGGCTTGGCTGAACTGCTTTATGTAGTTCAGTCAAGCCAGGGAGACCCAGGAGCTGAGCATCATTCACCCCTCCCGCCATCTAAAACTCTAGTAAGACTGAGCTGCAGGAGGAGGGAAGGGTGAAGGCTGCGTGTGTCTGCATGCATGGCCTCTGCCTTTCTTTTTCCTCTGCCTAATTAATGCATTTTAAAAAGACAGAGGAAAGAGAAAAGAAGAGGCTGTGTATTAGAGCATTGAAATGCTGAGTGCGGCGGGCCTATACCAGTTCATGTAGGCCACTGCTGTTCCATTGTCTTCAAAGGAGCTCTCAACATTCAAATGTTCTAATATGTTTTGGGAAGTGTAAGTGCCTATTTTGTTTGCCCTATACATATGGAATCAAATCTTTACATTCTTACAATCTATTACCTAGGATAATCATGGTCTATGAAGATGTATAAATTCCAGGAATTGTAAAGGTATGTAGGAAAGTGTTTGAAATGACCACCTTTTGCGTGGCACACGCCCAGATCTTTGCCTTTGTCATCCTATTTGTGCTGCATCCATTTATGTTGGCTTTAAATATGCACACTTTACTCCTTTGAACCAGTGGTAGAGTGCTGGTGCTTCTCTTCCAAACATGGCAAAATTGGTATAAATGTAATTGAGCCATTTAATGTACTTACAAGTCCCTAGTTAATGGTACTGCATGTACCCAGAGCCTTCAAATTAAATACGAAGGGCTAGATGTACGACCCTTTTTTGCGTCCGCAAACGGGAGATCCTCCCGTTTGTGGCCGCAAAAAAGGGTAATAACATGTACAAATGCTATTTTGCAAGTCACTGACTCGCAAAATAGCATTTGCGACTCTCTCTATTAGGAAGGGGTGTCCCTTCCTAATAGAGAGTCTGCATGCTATGTACTAATGCTTTGCGGCCGCATTTGAGGCTGCAAAACACTCACAGTTTACCACCTACTTCAAGTAGGTGGTAAACCACTTGCAAAGGGAAAGGGCCCCCAGGGGACCCCTTCCCCTTTGTGAGTATGTGGGGAAATATTTTATAAGAGCAGACAGTGGTCCCATTGACCACTGCCTGCCCTTAAAAAAATTAAACTGAAAAGTTTAATTTTTAATTTTTAAATGCATCCCGTTTTCCTTCAAGAAAAACGGGCTGCATTTAAAAAAAAAAACCTGCTTTATTAAAAAAGCAGTCACCGAGATTGTGGTCTGCTGACCTCAGCAGGCCACCATCCCTGTGAATGCTAGCCATTCCTAACGGGGTTGCAAATTGCACCTGCCTCATTAATATTCATGAGGCATGTAATTTGCGACCCCATTAGGAATCGCAAACAGCGTCTGAGACACTGTTGTGCATTCCAATTAGCGAGTTGCAAATTGGGAGTTGCAAATGCGCTGCAATTTGTGACTCCCTAATTGGCGGGTCGTAAATCTGTACGACCTATAAGTGGTCTGCAGCACTCATTGTGCCACCCACTAAAGTAGCACTTTAACGCATGTCCCAGACCTGCCACTGCAACATGTAATGCTGTTTTAAAACTGCTATTTTAAGATAACAATATAGTTATTTTGCCAGGCCTAAACTTTCCTTTTTAACACTTAATACTCACCCCTAAGGTAGGCGCTAAAGGCTCATAGGGCGTGGTGTATGGTATTTACAAAGTAGGATATGTGTACTTAAGCCTTCTCAGCACGCCGAGATTGTGAGTATTGGAGCACTCTCCATACTGTTTAATGTCTAAACTAAGATAGCCTTGGGAATTTAGAGCTGGATAATGGTCAGTTGTAACGGATGGTGCTACAATGAGAGACCTGAGGATACTTAGGATGGAATTACGCTGGACGATGAATTATGATTTCCTTTTGGCCCTGACAAAGTCATCGGTTGATATACCTTAAGACGAAACACGTTGACTACAATTTCATGTTGCACTTTGGTTGGGTATAAATGAAGATCGAAAATAAAGTGACAGTACTAATGACAATATCTGGTGGACATTTTGACATTTTGACTCGGATCTGGTGCTCAGATATCATTGACTATTATTTGGAGGCAATTCTTTGCTGTTTGGAGGGGATGAGAAGCCACTCCCATACCTTGGAGCACCATATACACATAATTAATCCGTGACATTATGAGACACGATTGTGCTTGGATTTTTACCTGCCACTTTTTGTCTCTGTATACTTAAGTCTTACATGTTCTGGCAGTAAAAGTGTTTTTCGCTGTGGTAAGGCTGGCCTCCCATAGACTAACACTGGGTTACCTTAATAAGTGATCACTTCAGTTTGGGAACAGCTAGAAAAAGACTCCTTTCACTAATTTGAATTGTAATTTAAAATCATTTTTAATAGTAAAGTCATATTTTATATTACTATTTTGAAAATGCCACTTTTAGAAAGTTGTAAACCAAACATAAAATCTAGTTGCCTAGTTTTGTTCTACAGACAATCCAAAAAAATGGACCAATAAACTAATTTTCAATAGCTCTTGTGATTTATGTCACATTTCGTCAAGATTCACCTAATACTTCTGAAACATTTTAACACATGTCTTTGAAGGTGAAAACCTCTTTTGTAAATCTTTAAAGTATACACTTGAGTTTTGTTAGACAGTAAATATAACTGAAAATCATACACATATAATGACAGAACAATAAAGTTATTTCTTCAAACTAAATCAATAATGAGATTGACCATTCATAGACCAGTCCTTCATTTAAAAGTGATAGTACACAGCGGAATTAACAATTCCTGCTATAACACATTCTTCTCTTGACGGTATATGGTACTGGGGACCACTGCTTGTAAGTGTATATACTAAAGCAATAGGCATTCTGCCAATATTTCCACATACTAAGAAGGGGTGAGAGGCAAAACTCTCTTCTCCGGCCTCCTCAATCATATAGCACTAACATATCATGAGGAGTAGCGAGCAGTGTTGAAAAAGTGCCACATACTCTGTAAGAAAATACTGCCCTCACTCCCAAAATTGTGACATGCTTCATCATTGGGCTTGCTTACAATACTCGCAGAACGATGCCTGGGGTGGAGCATAAGGGAGGGGAAGACAATACACAAATAAAAAAGAAATGATATTTCAATGTGCTTTGGGATCACCGAAAGAAAGTGCAGTAAAGATATAAAACTAGCTCGGTGGTGTCTATTGTGCAGAAATGTATTCCTAGACCCGCCGTATAGGTATAAAAACATGTAGGATGGTGGTGATAGGAGAAGTGTTAAGAGTTCCTTCACCCCTCCTTACTGCCAAAGTCTCGACATGTTTCCGTCGTGTTTGAAAGTGCCCACAGTGTAGGGTCACACCGCCATTCTTCAGGACCAATCGGATCCCAAGTGTTATATTTACCCTCTCTACCAAGTAGTTAGTGTAAGGAAACACTAAATTCCAGGTGGAGGGTATACCTTCCTAATGTATAATTGGTTATCTGTAGGGGAATGTGCAAAATGTAATAATGATGGGCATAGGGTTCGTCGTGCTGGGATAGCTCATGGTAACTATGTTTAAGCCTACATGATGCCTTCTTATTGTATTGGTTTGCAAACTATATATAATATAATTTATTATTCAGAAACCAATTGGTTGTTCATAAGTATCAATATGTCCAACAAAATTATTGAACATGCCATACATATAGTAATCGGAAGATTAAAGAAGTCTTACGCAGACAATTGGACTCTGAATGACCGACATTGGATGTACCAGCGTTGCGCACACACATGCTGCGCAGCGAACAAACAACTCACCGAGTTTCATCAAGAACAATGCTTAAAATGGCAAGTTTATGGGAGAGGCCCCCTGTAGTCAAACTCTGAGGAGACAAATGGCGATATTGTTGATGTTCAACAGTGATATATACTTTCATTATGATAAGCATTCCGCCTTTATGTACAGCGAGGTAAAAACGGTATGAATTTTTGCAAAGACAATCGTAACCAAACTTTTGATAAAGCACTATTAGGTTGGGAACATTATTGATTTTCAAAATGCCCCTTGTAGTACCTGCCGCTCACGGTCAACTGGATGAGAGACCCCCGTATGCCAGCGTTCATATGTTACTGTGTTTTGAGTGCCAGCTGCCTCAGAAAACCCCCCGAGGCGTCCATGCGGGGCCTCCTCCCATGGAGCTAAATCCCTTACTTCATCAAGGGTGGTCCTCTGCCGTGGACAGTTTCCTCAACTCGCCGTGAAGGTGGCGATCTGTAGGGGAGCTCCTTCCTCTCATACAGTTGATTTCCAGACATGTGACGTTCCGCGTCATCCAGCCGCGTCACGTGGTTCTGAGCTAGTTGCCTCCTACCTCTGTTGCAGGGAGACGCCGCGTCTCCTGCTAATGAGAGCGGAGTACGGTGAGTAGTAGAAATTAAACCAGCATTAGGGTAATACTCATTTTGTGCCCCGGTGTCGGTGTTTCCCACAATGTCTAATCCACCATGTGATATTGCATGAGCAGTAATACTTTACTGGATGTATATATATAAAGCTTGTAGCATGGCATGAGAATTGTGTTTAAAATGGTAAAGCTTTAATAAACCATATGACTCTACTTGTGTGTGTTTTACATAGAGGCACTTACTCAAAGTATAGTATACAAAACCCCCCAACCCAGCTAAGAGGGTGTGTTCCCTGTAACTAGGTAAGGTTTTTGAGAACCTGTTTCTAGGTGTTGGAAGGCGGACCCCGGGGGAGTCGGAGAGACCACCCAGGGGGGTCCCCACACTGTACGAAGTAGCCGAGCGCTGCTGAGAAGCCCCCTAGGAGAGGTCCTTCTCCTATACCGTACCAGCACAGTAACACCACTACACAGGACTCGAGGCTGTTTATCACGATGAGAAATTCTTTATCAGCATTTAGGAGGTTACGGTTATCAATATAAACAAGGGGGGATCGAGGGATCCGCAAGAGTCTCAAAGTCTTTGGTAGGGACGGGGTAGCGGGACAGTCTTTGGTAGTAGCGGGGTACGAGGGTACCTTAGGCCCAGTTCTTGTTCCTCAAGCTGCAGGGACTCCGTGTCCCGGAGTGGTCGAGCCGCGACGGCGTCAGCAGGGCTCTGGTGATCAGTTCGTGGAGCTTGAGCCGCGACTAGGTCAGCAGGGCTCTTCAGGTGGTTCAGTTCAGCTCGAGCCGCGATGACGTCAGCAGGGCTCTGGGGGAGGCTTCAGCGAGGTTGGGCCGCGACGGTGTCAGCAGGGCCCCGATGTTCCGTGAGGTTCCTTGTCTCAATAAGGTGGAGCCGCGACGCAGTCAGCTGGGCTCGTGGTATAGGGTCAAGCAAGAGTTCTTCTCCATAGGGTCAGCCGCGATTCCATCAGCAGGGCTCTTGACTCCGGGATACAACTGCCGTTCCCTTGCGGGATTGCCCCAGATATAGGTCTGGAGCTCTTTGATGTCCGGACCCTCGCGCCTGGGGGGGGTGGAGAGGCCGGGCTGGGAGAGGCCAGACGCCCAGCGGGAGAGGCGCCAGGCCCGGAGAGGCCGGAGGACGATCGCACCTAGGTGTGGGGGGACGGTGGGGGTCCCATCAAAACTCTCCTCCTCCGGGAGAGGTGAAGTGGCCACGTGGTGCCACCTGGCCAGATCTTGGTGCCTCGATGCCGGGGCTTCGCTGGGGCCGAGGCCAGGGGGAGCCGGGTTGCGTGGGCTGGTGCATGGAGCAAGCATGGGGGGAACACCGAAGAGATGAGGGGTTCCTGGGCGGCCTGGAAAAGGGGGCCGCTGAGGCGGGTGTAGGCAAATGGATACAATCCAAGGGGGACCTCGAAGGGAGGAGAGGTCCCTGGTGGCCTGAAAGGGCGGCCCGTGTAGGCCAGTGCGGGGGGACGAGCACAAACCAAGAGGGTTAAGACCACGCCACGAGGCCGGGTCCAACAGGCGTCCCCCCAGCCGAAGGCAGGGAGAGTCACCCATTTCCTTGGGGGTTCTCCTCGTCGAGGCGGAAGAAGTGGGACAGGCCGTCGGCGTTGGCGTGGTCACTGCCGGGCCGGTGTTCAACAGAGAAGTCCATCCCTTGCAGCGAGATGGACCATCGCAGCAGCTTGGGGTTCTCGCCCCTCATTTGCATTAACCACCGCAAGGGCCGGTGGTCGGTCTGGACCCGGAAGTGGGTGCCGAAGAGATAGGGCCGGAGCTTTTTGAGGGCCCACACTACAGCGAAGGCCTCCCGCTCGATGGTGCTCCACCGCTGCTCCCGTGGCAGCAGCCGTCGGCTGATGAAGGCCACGGGTCTGTCGACTCCTTCTGAATCTACCTGGGACAGGACGGCCCCAATTCCATATTCGGAGGCGTCCGTCTGCACCACAAACTCCTTGCTGTAGTCAGGGGCCTGTAGCACGGGGGCCGTGCACATTGCCGTTTTGAGGGTCTCGAAGGCCGCCTGGCAGCGGGGGGTCCAGTGTACCTTCTTGGGCTGCTTTTTTGACGTGAGCTCTGTGAGGGGGCCGACAATGCTCCCATAGTCTCTGATGAATCGCCGGTAGTACCCGGTGAGGCCCAGGAAAGCCCGGACAGCTGTCTGGGTGGTGGGGGGTTCCCACGCCTGGATGGCATCAACTTTCGGTTGGAGGGGAGCCACCTGGCCGCTCCCTACTTGATGGCCCAGATAGGTCACCGATCCTTTGCCTATCTGGCATTTTCTGGCCTTGATTGTGAGCCCGGCCCTTTGGAGGGCGGTCAGGACTGCTTTGAGGTGCCCCAGGTGCTCAGCCCAGTGGCTGCTGTATACGGCAATGTCATCCAAATAAGTCGCGCTGAAGGCCTCTAGCCCGGCCAGGACCTTGTTCACTAGTCTCTGGAAGGTGGCCGGGGCGTTCTTCATGCCGAAGGGCATCACCCGAAAGTGGTAGTGCCCGTCAGGGGTGGAGAAAGCGGATCTTTCTTGGGCACCGGGGGTGAGCTGGATCTGCCAGTACCCGGCGGTGAGGTCAAAAGTGCTCAGGTAGCGGGCTGCCCCTAAGCGGTCGATGAGCTCGTCGGCCCGGAGAAGAGGATGGGCATCGGTCTTGGTAATGGTGTTCAGGGCCCGGTAGTCCACACAAAATTGTAGCTCCGGGGGGTGCCTGGTGCGGCGGCTTTGGGCACCAGGACGACGGGACTGGCCCACGGGCTGTCGGAGGGCTCGATGACCCCGAGGGCCAGCATCTTCGCCACCTCAGCCTGGATGCAGGCCCGCACCCGGTCGGGTACTCTGTAGGGTCTGTGTCGCATGGGGGGACTGTCCCCAGTGTCGACGTCGTGGACACACCATGGAGTCACCCCTGGAGTGAGGGAGAAGAGGGCCGCAAAGGGCTGCAACAGTTGCTGACAGTCGTGGTGCTGTTCCGGGGTCAGGGAGGGGGCGAGTTGGACGCCTTCGATGGTCCCGTCGTGGTCGCTCGTCCGCAGGAGGTCGGGTAGGGGCTCGGAGTCGCCTTCGCCCCCGTCGTCGGTCGCTAGCAGTAGGCTTAGTTCAGCCCGGGCAAAGTGGGGTTTGAGCCGGTTAGCGTGCAGAACCCGGAGGGCGTTCCGAGGCGACTCCATGTCGATCAGGTGGGTGACAGGGCTCTTCTTTTCCTCCACCTTGAAGGGCCCGGTCCATTTGTCCTGGAGGGCGCAGGGGTCAACCGGTGACATGACCCAGACCTGCTGGCCCGGCTCAAACTCGATGGTAGAGGCGTTTTGATCGTACCATCTTTTCATGTCCTCTTGGCTGGCTGCGAGGTTGGCTTCGGCCAGGGCTCGGAACCTTCGTGTCTGGTTGCGGAGGGTCAGGAGGTATCTGTAGACATCGAGAGGGGCATCTCGGGGCTTCGTCTCCCAGCCTTCCTTGACCAGGCTGAGGGGTCCTCGGACGGGATGCCCGTACAACAATTCGAAAGGGCTGAACCCCAGGGACTTCTGCGGGACCTCCCGATAGGCAAACAGGAGGCACGGCAGCAGGACATCCCATCTCCGCCGTAAGGGCTCTTCCAGTCCCTTGATCATGCCTTTTAAGGTTCTGTTGAACCGCTCGACCAGTCTGTTCCCCTGAGTGTGGTATGGGGTGGTGAACTTGTACGTGACCCCGCACTGCTGCCACAGGGACCGCATGTATTTAGAGATGAAGTTCGTACCTCGGTCGCTCACCACTTCTCGGGGGAACCCCACTCTCGAGAAGATCCCCATTAAGGCCCGGCCCACTACGGGGGCGGTCACAGTTCGAAGCGGGATGGCCTCAGGGTACCTGGTTGCGTGGTCTACGAAGACCAGGATGAAGCGGTGACCCAGGGCGGTCTGGGGGTCCAGGGGCCCTACGATGTCTATTCCGACCCGTTCGAAGGGGGTGTTGACTGCTGGGAAGGGCTGGAGAGGGGCTTTGACCTGTCCCCCCATCTTGCCGCTGGCTTGGCAGGTCTGGCAGGACCGGCAGTGGTTGTCCACGTCCCTCCGCATCCGGGGCCAGTAGAAGTGGGTCACCAGGCGGCTGTAGGTTTTGTCCTGCCCCAGGTGCCCAGCGAGGGGCACATCATGTGCCAGGTCAAGGAGGAACTCCCGAAACCGGAGGGGGACCACCAGTACTCGACTGGCCCCTAGTTCGGCAATCTTCTGCTCGCTGTACAGTAGTCCTTCAGCCCAATAGACCCAGTGGGTTCCGGTCTGGTCACCGTTGGCCTGCGAGGCCGCTTGTTGCCGGACTCCTTCAAGGGAGGGGCAGGTCTTCTGTTCCTGCAAGAACTGTTCTCTGGTGGGGCCCCCGTCGTGGCGCCATTGGGCAAGTTCCGGGAGTGTGCCGAGAGAGGCGATCTCGTCCGGGGGGGGCACCGTGGATCTGGCATCGGTGTCCGCTTCTTCCTCGCTGGAGGCAGGCGGTGGCACGGGCCCCTCGGGCTCGACGGTGTCGGCGGCCATGGACGAACGGGGAGCCTGGGCGGCCATGGACCGGGTGGTGGCACAGGCCCATTCGGGTAGTCCTAGCATTCGGAGATGCTCTCGCTGCTCCACTTGAGCCCAGGGGGAACTCTCGAGGTCGTTCCCCAGGAGGCAGTCCACCGGAGCGTCGTCGCGGACAGTCACCTTCAGTATGCCCGTCACCCCTCCCCATTCTAAGGGAATCTGTGCCATCTGGCACATGCTCTCGCTGTTGTCGGCCGTCCGGACGGGGCATAGCACATTTGGCAGGATCTGTTCGGGGGCCACCAGGTGGCAGCGGACAGCGGTGACACTGGCTACGGTGTCACGGAGGGCTTCGGCCCGTCGTCCATTGATAGTGACCCACTGTTGGTACTTCTGGGTGTTGCTCGGGATGGGGGTTCGGGGCACCATTTCTCGGCTGCCCAGGCAGACCAGGGACATGGCCGCCGGCTCCCACTCAGTGTACCCCCCGCTGAGGAGTTCTTCCTCCCCTTCTCCCAGGGCGGCAGCCACTAGTTGTCGGGGCGGGGGCCCGCTGGTCCCACTTCGTCGGTTCATGGGGCAGGCTGGGTCGCTGGCATGGTGTCCTGTTTGTTGGCAGCCATAGCAGGTTATCGTGGGCCGGGGTCCGGCTTTGGCTGGCGCCGTCCCTCGCGGTGGACTCCGGGGCGGCCCGGCTGGGATGTCCCGACTCCTGTTCGACCCTCCTCCCCCGCCTCGCTGGCGGGGGGGTCCAGTGGGGTTTCGCTGGTACTCCCCCATTGAGCTCCGGGGGACTCGGGTGTTGACCCATCGATCGGCCTCGGCGGCAAGCTTCCGCGGCTCGGTCAGCTTGCTGTCGAGGAGGTGTTGTCTTAGCTCCACGAAGCAGTTGTTGGAGAGGTGTTCCCAAATAATGAGGTCGACCAGCTGCCCGTAGGTGGCGACCTTGCTCCCCTTGATCCAACCTTCTAGGGCCCTGCTGAAAAAGTCAACATACTCTACCCACGTGGTACCGGGGATTTTCTTGCAGTCTCTGAACCGCTGGCGGTACATTTCCGCGGTTAGTCCATAGCGGGTGAGCAGGGCCTCCTTCATATGGTCGTACGAGGTCATCACGTCTTCCGGAAGCTGGAGTAGGGTGTCTCGGCCCTCGCTAAGGAACCGACCCCATAGGCCGGCAGCCCAATCCTTCCGGGGTACCCGATGGGAGGTCATGGCCACCTCGTACGCCTTAAACCACTGCTGGATGTCGTCGTTTTTATAGTACTCCTTGACGACATCTTTGGGAATATGGACCTTGGCCTCGGTGGGTGGCAGAGCGTCTCTATTGCTGGGGGTGCCGGTCTCCCCCTTCTGGGCCTTGAGCTCGAGTTCTTTGAGGCCCCGCTCGTGTTCGAGGGTCAGCCTTTTCTCCTCCAGCTCTCGATGCCGCTTCTTCTCCTCTATCTCCTCTTGTAGCCGTAGCTGTTCTATGGCCAATTTCTTTTCGGCCAGCAAGAGTTCGCCGTCCAGCCGAAGTCGTGTGAGCTCTAGCTCATGGGTCTGAACCTTCTCCCACTCTCGTATTTCTTCCGTGGAGAGGCCGGTTTCCAGGCTGTTTCTCTCCCCGTTCGCGGGGGTCGGGCTGGTGGCGTGGCTGCATTCAGGGGCAGGGGACCTTCGCTCTGGGAGGGACCCGCCTCGGACTCTATCCAGGTTCTCAGGGCTTCCTGCATCTCTTCCTTGGTACCTAGGCCTGTGGTCGCAATGCCCTTGTCCTTGCAGAACTGTTTTAACTCTTTGTGTGTGTACTCTTCCAATCGTTCTGGTTGGAACTCCATGGTCTCTGTTCGTCTGGATGGATAGCGAGTGGGTTACTTGCTTGTACGCTTTGCGTTCGGCTCGGATCCCGTCGCTGGCCACCAAATGTTGGAAGGCGGACCCCGGGGGAGTCGGAGAGACCACCCAGGGGGCCCCCACACTGTACGAAGTAGCCGAGCGCTGCTGAGAAGCCTCCTAGGAGAGGTCCTTCTCCTATACCGTACCAGCACAGTAACACCACTACACAGGACTCGAGGCTGTTTATCACAATGAGCAATTCTTTATCAGCATTTAGGAGGTTACGGTTATCGATATATACAAGGGGGGGATCGCGGGTTCTGCAAGAGTCTCAAAGTCTTTGGTAGGGACGGGGTAGCGGGACAGTCTTTGGTAGTAGCGGGGTACGAGGGTACCTTAGGCCCAGTTCTTGTTCCTCAAGCTGGAGGGACTCCGTGTCCCGGAGTGGTCGAGCCGCGACGGCGTCAGCAGGGCTCTGGTGATCAGTTCGTGGAGCTTGAGCCGCGACTAGGTCAGCAGGGTTCTTCAGGTGGTTCAGTTCAGCTCGAGCCGCGACGACGTCAGCAGGGCTCTGGGGGAGGCTTCAGCGAGGTTGGGCCGCGACGGCGTCAGCAGGGCCCCGATGTTCCGTGAGGTTCCTTGTCTCAATAAGGTGGAGCCACGACGCAGTCAGCTGGGCTCGTGGTATAGGGTCAAGCAAGAGTTCTTCTCCGTAGGGTCAGCCGCGATTCCATCAGCAGGGCTCTTGACTCCGGGATACAACTGCCGTTCCCTTGCGGGGTTGCCCCAGATATAGGTCTGGAGCTCTTTGATGTCCGGACCCTCGTGCCTGGGGGGGGCGGAGAGGCCGGGCTGGGAGAGGCCAGACGCCCAGCGGGAGAGGCGCCAGGCCCGGAGAGGCCGGAGGACGATCACACCTAGGTGTGGGGGGACGGTGGGGGTCCCATCGAAACTCTCCTCCTCCGGGAGAGGTGAAGTGGCCACGTGGTGCCCCCTGGCCAGATCTTGGTGCCTCGATGTCGGGGCTTCGCTGGGGCCGAGGCCGGGGGGAGCCGGGTTGCGTGGGCTGGTGCGTGGAGCAAGCATGAGGGGGAACCCCGAAGAGATGAGGGGTTCCTGGGCGGCCTGGAAAAGGGGGCCGCTGAGGCGGGTGTAGGCAAATGGATACAATCCAAGGGGGACCTCGAAGGGAGGAGAGGTCCCTGGTGGCCTGAAAGGGCGGCCCGTGTAGGCCGGTGCGGGGGGACGAGCACAAACCAAGAGGGTTAAGACCACGCCACGAGGCCGGGTCCAACACTAGGCAAACTGTGCCATTGATAAAGCAGTGGTCCTAGAATGAATACATTCCAAGCTGCTAGCAAGGTCTGAGATGGAGTTTATAAAAAGGGCTGATGCTAAATTACAACACTGTGGTTCTCTGGGACTGGCTCAATGATTTCCACATAGGCGCGCAGCCTGAGGTACATAGCCATAACCCCTGCCTCCTGTGTCCTGTGCTAATGTGTCACCTGATAATTGAAGAATTATTACACATAGCAAGGATGGAAAGGGAGACCATGTAGTTACCTTTAGTGTGCTGTGTCCTATCTGTTCAGGGTGTTCATTTGGATTTCGTCGTTTAACCCAATTTCATGGCTCTTGAGTCTATATACCGATTTTTGTTCTCTTATCAGGAGCAGTTTCTTGTTATTGCCTGTGTTTAAGTTAAATTTCGGTTTATCCAGCGCGGTCCATGTAAGATAATTTTTGTGTGTTGATGTTCCAAATAATGTGTCATCAGTGTGGTGTTAGATTTATGGCATCTAATTGTGCTTCTATGCTCCATAATGCGTGTTTTAACTTTTCTCGTGGTCTTGCATATGTATTGTTTTTTACAAGGGCATGTGATTATGTAAATCACATATTCAGAGTTACAATAAGTGTGTGTCCTTTCAGGCACATGCATCAAAAGAAAAACTTTGACGCAAACGGGCAGATTCTCAGAATCTGCCCCTTTGTGACCAGTATTTTTGCATTTGGGATGCATCATCCCAAATGCAAAATTCGCAATTTAAGTAATCTCTTAATTGCGATTACTTAAATTGCGATTGCATTTAAGGAATCGCAAATTGAGATTCCTTAACTGCAATGCATTAAAGTAATAAAATTAGCGATTTCGCTAATAGGGGGCGCAAATTACCATGAAGTTGAACTTCATGGTAATTTGCAAAACCTTTGAAAAATGCACTTTTGTGCATTTTTCAAAGTTTCATGTTGCGAACACACATGTCACAACATATGTGCACAAGTCAATTTGAGGGGTGCAACAGGGTGTCCTTTTGACACCCTGAAATTGCATGCACAATTTGCGAATACCTATTGGTACTCGCAAATTGCGCTTGCATTTTCCCAATCATTCCTATGGGCCAGTAGGCCCATAGGAATGAATGGGAAGCTATTCCTTATTTGCGACTCGCAATTTGTGAGTCGCAAATAAGGAATGTGTAGGAATCGCTATTATTATAGCGATTCCTACATGCATAGGATTTTGCGAGTCCTTAATTGCGAATCCTTAATATTCGCAATTAAGGACTAGCAAAATCCTAGCTTGATGCATGTGGCAGTTTGTCCCAAGGGTATTGTAGGCCCACATCCACACTTTTTGTGTTTGTTGTCAAATGACATACATCGCACGAGCCACATCTCGTGTGTACAGTGATAGGGGGCAATGCTCTGGGGTCTGATGTGTTGGTTGGTGTAATGGAGCCGATGTAACAGTGCACAATGACCAAACAGGTCAGGCACTAGGACCGGCCTGAGTGGGGACCTGTGGTAACCGTGGATGATTGATCCCTCCTGGGGTAAGCCCACATTACCCAATTCTATTGCGTATGCTTACACCTATTCAAGCGCCTTTTATTAATCAATTGTAGCGCTTGGGTTCCCTAAACATGCTTCATTTCATTAATAGGGTCCCCCCTTTTTGGATTAATCCAGGATGTACAGTACAATTTGGTAACTGTCCGAATTCTTGAAGATACACACGCCCTTTGTTTGCAATTGGGCTTTTTAGGTGAGTTTCCCGCCTTATTGTCGAAACTAGTTATACTAATCACCTTTACAACACACTTGACCAATTCCCTCATTTTCCATAGGCTGTCCGCCACTTGTCCTGATGAAGACCCGCATTGACTAACTTAGTAATGCCCCCTGGGTTGAAACGTCGACATATTCCCTGGACCAGTTGAAAGACTCTGTTTCAAGACTTATTCATTCAACCTACAGAGCTATTCAAACATTGTTGTTCTTTTTCTGGCCTTTTAAAAACAACAGTTTCGCAAAAAATTCACTCTGTATATATTGCACCCTCACTACGTCACTGAGCTCTATATTCACCTTGTCACAAATTACAACGCCTTGTATGTTATGTTTCTGACAGCCACGCAAATCAATGTGGGTATTTATAAATGAGGTAATTTATAAAACTTCTGAATACCCTGGATGGTCGTTCTATGTGTGTTGTTTTTGATGTTCTCATGTAAGTAAACAAATGACTGGACTAGTAATTTAAAGAGATAATTTGTACCCGACAGAACCAATTGTTTATATTATACGTTATTGCCCAGGTTCTGAGGGATACTGCGTTACCTCATTGTTACTATATCTGAGTGGGGACTAGGCCTGGGCAAAAATTTCGTTCCGGTCGCGGAAATTGCGATAATTTGACATTTTTGCGTTCCGCGGAGAGCGCGAAAATGTCAAAAATTCCGGTTTCCGCAGCTTGGCGATAATTTGTTTCTTGCTCGCGCTGTAAAATGATACATTCTCGCGCGCGCGCGATCGCCTTACCTGAATCCCTGCGTTCGCCGACAAGTTTTCTTGATCCGGTCGCGTTCTCCATGAGATGTTGTATTGTTTTTAGCCATTTGCGCTGTCTCGCGACAGTTCGCGCCCGCAGTGACGTCATGCGTCGCGCGATCACGTCTTTCTTCTCGCGATCATGCACCGCGAGAACAACTCAAAACAAGATGGCCGCGCCCGCAAGCAGCCACATGGGTAAGTTGGCGACCCGCAACCATGCAGAAAATCGCGCGAACATGCCGGAAAAAAACTTCCGCATCTTCGCGATATTTCTGCTTGTTTGCGATAATTTTAAACATTCTCGCGATAATTTGCGAAGGTTAATTCCGCAAATTCCGCCCACCCCTAGTGGGGACCAGGGCGGGCGGAAAAGGAGGAGCAGAGCGCTAGGGACGGCAGTTAGCCGTTAGCCCTGGAAGAGGATAGACGTAGTAAAGGAGCTGACCAGCAAGAACCCTGTGTCCGTGTCTCTTTCTGTCCAAGAGGATACTACAACCGGCGACGAAGCTTTCCACGTGTGCGTGAAGCTATTGACGAGACACGACAGCTCGCCCCGCGTGTGGGGCTGGGAGCGCAACGACAGAAGTGCCCACCGGGAGTCCACCCCGGCGGCAACAAATCCGGAGCTTGCCCCGCGTGTGGAGGCTAGAGCGAAGCCCAAAGAGCCAACCGAGAGCCCACCCCGGCGGCGACTGGCCCGGAGCTGCTCGCCCTGCGTGTGGGGCTGGAGCGTGACAACTGAAGAGCCTACCGAGAGCCCACCCCGGCGGCAATGGTGAAAAGTGCCCAAGAGAGAAGAAAATAACCTCACCTGGCGTGGTAGCGGTGCCCCGGTGAGTGAAACCAATCGCTGATGAGCGCGGTGTCTCCGGTGATTCAAAAGGCAAAATCTCGCTGCATACGAGATTCTCGCGGCGGCCAATTTGGAAGTCAGGTGCGAGATTTGCCCGATTCCCCTGTCAGGGACCATCGGCGGCCATTTTTAAGTCAGGCAGCTGAGCCAAACAGCAAACAAACATTGATAAATGACACGGAAGTAACAAACAAGCATTGGTAAATGCAATAGAAGCAACAAACAAGCACTGGTAAATGCAACAGAAGTAACAAATAAGCATTGGCAAAGGAAACAGAAGTAACAAACAAACATTGGTAAATGCAACAGAAGCAACAAACAAGCATTGACAAATGCAATAGAAGTAGCAAACGAGCATTGGCGAAAGCAACAGAAGTAACAAAGAAGCACTGGCGAGTGCCACAAAATGAACAAACAAACACTGGTGAGTGTAACGGAGAGCAAACAAAGTCTGTAAAAGCAATCAGCAATAACAGTCGAACAATGCCCGACCCAGCTTCCACAAGCATGTTTGGAGCCTCATTCCTGCGCCGCCCCGAGCCCCTCGTTCTTGAATCTGGTGGGGGCATGGGTCCGCGATGGCATGAATGGATAGAAGATTTCGAGGACTTCATGAAAGCGTCCAAGGTGACGGACCTTGAAGAACAACTGTTTGCTCTCAAGAACCTGATTGGCAAGGAAGTTGGACGAATCATAAAGGAACTGCCTGCTGAGTCCTCTGGTACCTATGACAAAGTCTGCGAAGCTCTAAATCGCAAGTTCCTACACAAAAGGAACGTTGACTACGAGCGGTACACATTCAATCTGGCCGCGCAAGAGAAAGGTGAGCAAATGGGTGTGTTCATCACACGTCTGAGACGACTGGCGAGATACTGTGATTTTGACAAGTTTTCAACCGAAGACGCCCTTCGGCTGAGAGTTATAGAAGGTTGCCTCTCGGAACCACTGAGACGCAAATTGCTCAAGAGAAGCTACTCGCTGGAAGAGATTGAAGAGATGACAAGAGTAGATGAACAAGCCGATGAACATGCGAAGAAAATAGAAGCCGGGAAGGGTGAGAGACGGGAACAAGTATTCAGGATGCAGTCTCGGCAAATGCATGGAAGATCCCCACCACAGGTGCGTTCCTCCAGATCCAAGAAACATCACCACCAGTCAAACAAAGGACACAAAGGCAGAACCCACACCAGGGAACGATCAGACAGACAACTCAAATGCCGACGCATGCCCAGCACTAGGACAACAATGCCGGTAGTGTGGTAGAGACAACCACTTTGAAAGCATGTGCGGGGCGATACCCAAAGGTGATCAACAGGGAAGGCACCGGCAACATCAGCCTTCAAGCAGTCGTCACCATGTCAGAGCAGTCCAGGATAGACGAGACTCATCCACTGGGTCGTCACAATCCAGCTGCCACTCTTGCAGGACATATCAATCTCGACGGTCGTCATCAAGAGAATCCCGATCCACATCACCCATCTCTCAAGACTGAAAGGAATATATTTATTGCGTAGCCGACCCTGATCGGCTGAAAGAGTACCCGCGATTGGACATAAGAATTGGTACTCACCTCACAAAGTTCGTGCTAGACAGTGGGGCATCACTAAACTACTTGCCCGTAACAGAATACCAACGAATGAAGTCACCTCCCAAGCTGGACAACGCACATGTACGAGTATACACGTGGATTTCCAAAAAGCCACTAATGTGTCTTGGGAAATTTGCAACCGAACTGTCGTACCAAGATCGCACAGTATCAGCCTACATTCATGTCATCGAGGGGCCTGAGGCCGACTGCCTCCTGAGCCTGGCCACCGCAGAACGACTGAAACTGGTTGACATCCTATACCGAGTGGCTGACAAACCAGCTATCATCCAAAAATTCCCCAAGCTCTTTCAAGGGCTGGGAAAAATGAAGGACTGCCAAATAAGACTACACATAAACGAACAAGTCACACCGGTAGCACAGCATCACCGGAAAATCCCGTTTCACCTGCAAGAAGCCGTGGAGAAGGAGCTCCAAGATCTACTGGAAGCAGATATCATAGAAAGAACAGATGGACCAACGCCATGGGTCTCCCTGGTGGTGGTAGTCCCGAAGAAAGGGGAAACCAGCCGAGTCCGCCTATGTGTGGATATGAGGGCGCCCAACATGGCGATAGAGAGAGAGAGACATCCAGGCCCTCACATCAGTGACATGATCACGTCACTCAATGGAGCCAAGATATTTTCAAAACTAGACCTCAACAAAGGATACCACCAGCTAGAATTGCATGAAAGGTCAAGATATATCACAACATTCTCGACACACCTCGGGCTATTCAGGTATAAAAGACTAAGTTTCGGAGTGTCATCAGCAGCGGAAATATTCCAAGAGGCAATCAGGAGAACAATACATCACATTCCACATGTCCTAAACTACAGCGATGACATCCTTGTATATGGAGCAACGACTCAAGAACACGACAAAGCACTAGATCAGGTCTGTCATGCACTCATGGAAGCCAACCTCAAACTCAACAAGTGTGAATTTCACAAACCGACGCTGAAATTTTTCGGCCACATATTCTCTGGAAGTGGCATAAAACCAGACCCAGAAAATGTAGCAGCGCTAAATGACACACCAAGATCAGACGACGTGGGCGATGTACGATCATTCCTAGGCATGGCCAGCTACTGTTCCAGGTATATACCTGACTACCCCACGTTAAGTTACCCTCTGAGGATGCTCACCAAGCAAGGACAACCTTTTCAATGGTCCACCCAATGTGAAGGGGCGTTCAGAGAGATCAAAAGAACTGTAGAGTCGGCCAAAAATTTGGCTTACTTCAATCCAAAAAAGAAAACAGAGATAACAGTGGATGCCAGCCCCGTAGGACTAGGAGCCATCCTAGCACAATATGAGAGAGAAGAAGATCAGCGACACATAGTAGTGTACGCCAGCAGAAGTCTAACAGACACGGAGAGAGCGTATTCGCAGCCAGAAAAAGAAAGCCTGGCCATTGTCTGGGCGTGTGAACACTTTCACATCTTCATCTTTGGGAAACACTTTACACTAGTGACTGACCATCAAGCCTTGACCACAATTTTTGGAAACCCGCAAGCAAAAAGGCCACCAAGAATAGAGCGATGGGGCCTCCGACTCCAGGAATACACCTACACCATCATTCACAAGCCAGGAAAAGCTGCAAACCCCGCAGACTACATGTCCCGGCACCCCATCCGATCCAGCAAATCAGAACAATCAATCGCGGACGAATACATTCACTTCATAGTAGACCAAGAGAGACCTCCGGCTGTTCCACTGGAAGCCATTTGTGAAGAGACGCAAACAGATGCCACCCTGCAAGAGGTGAAACGTCGGATTCAAACAAAAAGCTGGAGACACACGCAAAGCAGTGAACAAAACGACCAAGAAATGGCGGCATTCCAACATGTCCACGACGAACTGTCAATAGCAACAAATGGTCTCGTTTTACGAGACACCAGAATAGTGATCCCACGACAACTCAGACAAGGGGTCATTAATTTAGCGCATGAAGGGCACCAGGGCATTGTTGCCACAAAAAGAGCACTACGTGAAAGAGTCTGGTTTCCAACACTAGACCTGATGGTAGAGACAACCCTGAAAGATTGCCCACAATGTCAACTGGTGAGCCGTCCGGATCCTCCAGCACCGCTACAAATGTCTCCACTACCGGAGGGTGTCTGGCAACACATTGCCATCGACTTCTTTGGGCCAATAAAATCGGGCCAATATGTCCTGGTCATCATGGACGAGTACTCCAGATTTCCCATCGCACAACTGTGCTCATCCACGAAAGCATCGAGTACCATACCGATACTAGAGGAAGTCTTTGCCGCATGGGCATTCCCCTAGTGGTGAAGTCGGATAACGGGCCTCCATTCAACAGCCACAACTTTGCTGCTTTTGCTCAACACCTCAACTTCAAGCACCGCAAGATCACACCATTATGGCCTCAGGCCAACGGAATGGTTGAACGCTTCATGTCCACAATCAAGAAAGCCATTCAGCAAGCAGAACTCACCGGAAAGAGCTTTCAGATGGCACTCAACGAGGTACTGCGAGCATACCGAAACACTCCTCATTCCACCACAGGCAAATGTCCTGCCACTCTCATGCTGGGACGCCCAGTGCGCACCAGACTACCGATGATGACGATGGCAGCGAACGAAAAGTATCCCGACTCTGACCATGAGGAGATGGCAGCCAGAGACAAGATAAAGAAAGAAAAGATGAAGGACTATGCGGATGAACGGCGACGTGCTACGTCCCCTCAAATACAAGAAGGAGACTGGGTGCTGGCACGACAAGAGCAGCCCCGGAAGACTGATAGCAAGTATCATGAGGTTCCGCTGAAAGTGATACAACAAAAAGGAACTATGATCACTGCAGAGACCGACGGAAGAAGACTCACCAGGAACGTGACGTATTTTAAAAAGTGCGGACCCAACATTAAGGAACTACTGACTGAACTGAAAATAGAGAAGAGAGAACCAGAGACACTGCCGCACCACAGTCAGGCATTGATGGAAATGGCCGACGAGAACGAGCGTGACAATCCTGAACTCCAGGCACGCCCCAGACGGGTCATCACAAAACCGTCTCGCCTTATTGAGGAACTTTAAAGAGACAGCTGCTGTGTTGGTCATATTCTGTTTTTCTTATTTACAGAGGGGGGAGATGTAATGGCGCCGATGTAACAGTGCACAATGACCAAACAGGTCAGGCACTAGGACCGGCCTGAGTGGGGACTAGGGCGGGCGGAAAGGGAGGAGCGGAGGGCTAGAGACGGCAGTTAGCCGTTAGCCCTGGAAGAGGATAGACGTAATAAAGGAGCTGACCAGCAAGAACCCTGTGTCCGTGTGTTGGTTTCGTGGCAACAGGTCTCGTGTGCACCAATGTCTTTTAAATTTGCACTTCTCTCAAAGGAGAATAGAGACTTTTCCAAGGCAAGTCCATTAGAGTTCAGTATACGCCAGTTTCTAAGTATCAGCTGTTTGATCTGGTCGGAGGCTGTGTTAAAAGTGGTGACACAGCCCAAATAGTCATTAGGATGGCGGAAGGACTGCTACCGCCGGGCTGGCAGTGGCGGTCCTTCCGCCATCACAAAGGAAATTCTCACCGCCAAATTAGGACGGCAGTGGGAATCCCAATCTGTCCGCAGCAGACAGAAAGTCCGTCCGCCACGGTTCCGCAAGGCAGTCCTTTTCCGCCCGCCTTGCAAAACCAAAACACAGGCCATTATTTCGCCATAGGGATTACGATATCACCTTCCGCCTATCTTTTCGCGGCAGTCATCCCACCATGAAAACACTGGCGGAGACTGGATTCGGGGTCCGGTTACGTTAAAGGCCCTGGATGCGCCCGCCAGTGTAATGAACCCCTAAATCTTGTTAATTTACCGCCAAGACAACACTTAATGCCAGCTTATCAACAGACCGGAGCTGATCGTTAACAGAGGAAAATGGAATAGAATCATGTTTAACTCAGCAAGTAACTAGACTGCGATTCAGATAAGATATGGTCGTGCTCAGATCAGCATGTACTGTTGTAGTGTAGGAGCAATTAAAAACTATAAATGGAGTTCAACTCATGAGCCAAAAATAATTAAATAACAGAAATTGTGAGTCCGCTGTTGTGACCAGCAATTACAAAATATAATAAGTGACAGTGCTGGTTTAACAAAGCTTAGAAACAAGACACATGACAGCAATTCCTAGTTTGTTACATAGAATGCCAACTAAAACCCAAATATATCACCCATCCCACAGGTTTACCCATAGGTAACAGTGAAAGCAGACTGCTAACAGAAGGGAAAAGAAATCCTAATCAATTTAGACTCATAAGGCAATTAACAAGACTACTTTTCTGATAGTGTTAATGCCCTTACATCATGAACTGATTTAGGAGCAAGTAAAAGTTACAAACAGAAAGTGTTTGTTGGCAAGTCGAAGCGGCTTCAGATTGTAAATAATAGCAAACACTTCCACAGGAGTACAACTTATGACGCGTTACAGAACTAACAACAGAAAATGCATGTCTTGATTTTTCGATCGGCGTAAAAAAATATAACCAGTGCTTGTTTAACAACGTTTGTAACTAAGAAATGCGATAGCAATGCTCATTTCTAACTATGCACCATAGAATGTTTTTTTAATTTAAATGTATTACTCATCCAATAGGCACACCCATACAGGGCCGGCTTTAGGGTAGTGCGACTGGTGCGGCCGCACTGGGCGCTGGCCTGTGGAGGGGGCGCTGACCTCTGGGGAGGGCGCTGTGTTTAGCAATACCTTATTATTGGAGAGATGAGGGGCACTTTTGCCCGGTGGTAATGAGAGAGTTCGAGGAAGCGGTCATGGGGTGTGGGAGCATCAAAAATGATTGTCGCACTGGGCGCCACCAGCGCTAAAGCCAGCCCTGTACCCATACTAAACAGTGAAAGTTGGCTTGTAAAGAATCTGCCCTGAATCGACTTCTGCTATTCAATAAACGTTGTGAAATTGAGGTACTTCAAAATGATTTGAATCGATGTGGATGTAAGGGGTCTTTTTAGCTCTACACCAGTAATACATTATCATACATTACCTTTCACAGAATCAACCAAGTCTTGGTTCTGAGGAGAACCCCATCGTCATCAAGGAGGTTATGAAACTCGTTGTCCTAGTCTCTGCATGAAGAAAATCCACAAGAAACCAACCTGATTGTGGAAATATTGGCAAAATGCCTTTTCCTCTAGTATATACATTTACAAGCAGTGGTCCCCAGTAGCATATACCGGCAGGAGACGACTGTGTTATAGCAGGAATTGTTAATTCCGCTGTGTACTATCCTTTTTAAATGAAGGACTGGTCTATGAACTGTCAATCTCATTATTGATTAAGTTTGAAGAAATAACTTTATTGTTCTGTCATTATATGTGTATGTTTTTCAGTTATGTTTATTGTCTAACAAAATTGATGTGTATACTTTAAAGCTTTATAAAAGATGTTTGCCCTTCAAAGACATATGATAAAATGCTTGAAAAGTATTAAGTGAAACTTCAAGAAATGTGAAATAAATCACAAAGGCTATTTAAAATTTGGTAACTGCTCCATTTTTTGTAAAGTCAGTACAACAAGATTAGGCAACTAGATGCTATGTTTGGTTTACAATTTGAAGAGGCTCATTCTAGTTGGCTGCCAAGGGCCAAGCCCCTTTCTTATAAAAAATTTAAAAAAACTTTTAGAAAGTTGGCATTTCTCTGCCTAAACCAAATATGACTTTCTGGAAGTGTCGGAGGTCACATGACTGTTAATGTCTCTCCCGCGGTGTGATGTGTATTCCTTTTAGAAAGGGGACAAAAGGGCATTGGGCATGGGAGGGGAGCTACAGGGACACAACAAGCTTCCAGAGGCCTTTCTTGCTTTCCATCTGACCAGACCAGACCCAGCTGGATGTGACCTGGTCCTCTTCGTTAGCCTCTGTAGAAGTGAGCTGTGACCTCACTAAGCGCTGTTCTCAAGGTCCTGGACAATTGGCTGGAGTCAGAATGTATTCTTTCCTGCTCGACTGAAGGTTTCACAGGATCAGACACAACATGGTGCAGAACAATGCAGACCTTTGATCTGCAGCACTCGGCACCTCGTAATTGGAGGCTTCATGGACCCGATGTATTACGGTGCAAGGGCCTCACATCTAAGCACCTAATAGATCCTGACCAACAGCTTCATCAGTCCGATGCAGGATGACGCAAGGGCCTCAATTGCAGCAATGTGCAGCTCCTGATTGGTGACTCGAGGGACCCCACACAGAGCGTCACAAAGTCTCACATCACAGCACTAGACAGTTTTAGATCGGCGACTTGGCAGGACCAACGTTTTTAAGAAATAGGTTTTGTGCTACCTGTTTATGGAATAGAAAAGTGGTAAAATTCTGTTGCCTTTTGGTTATTACGCATACAGCACTTAAAAGGAAGTAGCACACAGAAAAGCATGTGTTGTTTTTGCTGCGTGAAGAGTGATATATGAATGACTACAATCTTGGTAGGCGATGGAACTATTAGCACTAATTGTTGCATCTAGCGCTACATGTGCTATCTGTAATATGTTTACATCCCTGCTGGCACCCAATGTGGTCCCATAAGTACACACCCTTCATACTTTGGACTTTCCTCTGCACATTTGTTGACCCCCTAGGTACACATCCGCCACTCCCTTTACTTACCGCACTTTTGTGTGACTTTATGACATTGCATATGATTTGCTTGGCTCTAGAGGACATGGTGGGTTTTGAACCGCATTGACACTGACTGTGGGGTGGCAGTCTCGCACCGTATTTTTGGTAATCACTAATCTGCCCTTCACCAGGATAGTTAAGCTCTCCATCCGCCCAGCTGGACGCGGCAGGACTCGAGATCTCTTACAACCATGGGATCTCGACTTCTCGTGATATGGCCGCCATTGTGGAGACGCGTCGTATTTTAATCGTGCCCACTGTTTTCCCTTTGCTTGGTGTTTCAAATATTCTTTCGATGGACAAGGATCTTCTCTTGCCAGCTCTGGCTTCACTGATTCGTTTTTGTTTTGATTCTGTGTTCGACAGCCCGACAGAGTATTGCAGATGCAACTGGCTGCCTTTTGTCGCTGCTTCTGGAAATTTGACTCAACAGTAATTTCCTGAATTCCTTTTTCTTTTGTTCTTGGCCACATCAACTTTCCTCGCATCAGGTCAGTACACTACACCACAACACTTGGACTGTTCAGCATAACAGAGAAGATACCATATTACCCTAAACAGGGAGTTCTTGATTCCCTTCAGCTACAATGTCTTTTCTATGTTATCCTCATTGCCTCAGAGTTTTGTGCATTTTATTTGTGACAGGTTTGCTCAGCCTTTTTCAAGACTTTTCTTCTGTACATCGCTGCTATGTGGCTAATAGGAGTTGTTGGGGAGTTAAAAGTACTCCTATCATTTCAATAGGAGTATTGGGTTATTGACAACCTTCCTATAGGCAGTGGTAGTGTGACTTCCGACATTAGAAAGAAAAGACGGTGTGGGTACGGTTGTGCGCATTCAGAATTACTTTCCTTTTTATATGTTTTCCTAAATGATGTGCATGAGGACAGTAAAGTCAGTGCTCAACGTCCAGGAATAGCATCAAACAACCTGGATGAGCCTGGTCACTCATTATTCCAGCAGCGGAGCTGTCACCTATACCTTTGATTCAACCTATCATTCTCCCTTTCCCCTAAGGACTAGTCATCCACGCTCTATGTTCTTTTGGGTGTTGGCGATTAGCCTGTAGAAGAGAGGACTGACTATCTTCATTCCTGCTGAACCTGGGTTTCAGGTGAGTGGTATCTTGACACTAATGTTGTCCTTAATGTCTAGTGACATTTTATCTCTGAAACAGCCTATGGGCTGCGACTTTACAATGACCCTTGGATGGAGAATACATTTATAATTGTATTGTGATTTTAAGCAATGGACATGAGAGGTAAAACAACAAATATATAAATATGGGAGAATATGTAGATATAGTTGAATAAAAACATTTTGTCAATTTGCATGGAAATAAAATAAAAGAAAGTGATGCTGATAATTTTTTGAGGTTATTCTTTAAACTTGTCCCACAAATCAAACTTATAAACGTAACAGGGTACTGGTTACGTTGGTAGAAACAACACAGGTCGCTTGAAATGAATTGCCCCACTCTTTTGTGTTGTATTAACCTTAGATGGGGTAGTTGGTCACACATCTGATCTATGCTCTGGCACTGATAAATTCCACCACTGGATTAAGTGCAACCAGTGATCACACCAAGCTCTCTAGTCACTCTTTTATGTGTCAGCCCAACACTAACCACATTCCCTCAAAGGTATGACCACACTCCTGCAATGCCTTTTTGAAGATGTTAAACACTAGAAAGAAGTGACAGTTGCATTTATTTAGATCACAAATTAGGATGCCATTTTTGTGAGAATCTGTGTCTGAATGGCTACCACTTTTGAAAAGTTGATATAGCAAACAAGTGATCTTGTTTAGGGGAGCAAAGGTATGACCCAATAATGTTGAGGGTTCCACAGATATTGTCACAATTCAGAGATTTTAGGATGAGCGCTCTTTGGTGGCTCTGCCTTTCTCCAAAGCCTGTTTGTTCTGATGTTCATTCAGATGAAAAGTAGTGACGTTCTGTTGATGCGTTGAGAGTTTTGTAACTCAAACAAAAGGCTCCAGACCCTCCCCTATGACATAACAAGTCAAAAAGACTAACTGGGAACTTTTCATATCCCATTTCCCACACAACACTTGAAGTGACTTAAATGACCACTTTCCCTGGCAAATGATTTCAGTGAACTATTCAAAACATGGTATAAAGAAGACTTGCTATATAAGTCACAAATTTTATTGTTTAGTAATATCCAAATAACTCAATTCACAATCCTATGTTCATGTTTATCAATGATCCACCACTCTCTATGACATAACATACATTAACATATTTTGATAGCTCTCGGTCTTATGTATATTGTTTGGGTATGTCCCAGTTTGAGTAAATATCTATGATGTGACACTGTTTCTGATGATAAAGCATCCTTGTTTATTTCAGGCCCCTGAAGTACTGATTTTTCCATGATAGAAATACAATTAACTAAGCTTCGGATCAGCAATGTAATAACCCAGAACTAAACCACATGAGAGGGTGTGTGTTTGATTTGCATAACTGCAGTACCTAGCTCCTGGAGGTGGTTTATGCAGATGTTTGTAGGCATTGTGTGATAGAACTATTTCCTATTTCCACATCCAAGATTGCGCCACTCCTAAATGTTTGCATGCATCTTATGGTAATAATAAAAACAATCCCCATGCCCTCATTCAGTCTTGGGCTATTCTCCAAAGGCCTGAAGAAAATGATCTCACTTTTCTACTTTACCTAATAAAAAAGCTTCCGTTGCCCTTGAAGAGATGATTGAACTCCCATGGTTGTCAACAATTATGAAGAAGTTGGTGGTCCCCCTATTGCAGAGACATCTGAAGGAACATAAACTACTAAAAATGATAGGTGATTTTTTCCACCAGTAAATGGAACAGAAACAGAGCACATTGCACTTATTAATGATTTTGCAGTAGCTGAAAGCAATGGAAAGATGCCCCTTTCTTCATCTTGTTTTTCACATCAGCCCAGTTTATCACCTTCTTTTACTTACACAGATTTCAACAGGTACCAGAATGTTTTATTTGGTCTTAGAGTGATTCAGGTGCTCTTTGTGAGGGAGAACCTAACACATTGCATGGAAACCATGCTAATCATTGGAAGTGAAGTGGACTGTTGAGTTCCTTCAGTGTCTCAATTTTCTCCTCTAATCTTTGATATTTTTGGGGCTCTGTTATTCATAGTTTTAACAATGCAGGACTAAAAATTACAAAATTATTCATATTCCAATCACACACAACTGTATAAGTGGGTATAAGGACCACAACAAGAGTTTGGGATTTTTGTAACAGAATGAAAGAACTAGCTCACTGAATGATTCAAAGTGGACTGAAGCTGAAAGAAGCCAAGACAAAAGTGCCCCCAATGGGCAGCAACATCAACACAATGAATCCAACAATGTCCCCTCTGTCTCCTACTTGTTTGGCCTTTCAACTTCTTTTGCTGCTGAGGATAAAATCCTGGGACGCATTTGTGATGCGCAACTTTCCATGAGTGCCTACATTGTTTTTGAATAATCCTTGGGAATTCAACCTAAAAATCTTTCAAATGATGTGGGCACTGCTGAGTTTGCACCATGCCTCAATGGGTGTCTATTTTCAGAATGTTTGAAACAGGAGTTACGTGGCTAAGAATAAGATATAATTAAATATAAGCATACCATTTTGTTTAAAATTGTTTATTTCATGAGCTTCTGTTTATTTTAATTGAAACGTTGTTTAGGACAAGTAACAATGGTTCACACGGTTTTCTTCTTAAGTAAATGTAATTTCGGGCTAGCAAATCGAGGTTAGGCTCACTCAAAATGTTGAGGTATAATCTATGGTGATTACATTGATAGATATGGAGTGATTATGTTTTAATTGCTATTATTGCTTTCAGTGTTACCTTAGTCATCATTGTACAGCCTTACTCACATGTTAATGTCTTAACAAATGTCTTAGCAAAGAGGGAAGGTATCAATTCAGACAGCTCTCCGTTTCATTTCAAGGAATGATGTCAAGCTAGCGTCAAAAGCAATGGTTTTTTCAAGCATGTTATATGGTGATAAGCTCCCAACTGGTTTTCTCAAAATTCTTATGTCAATCTGCGGTGTGTTTTAACGCAAACAGTAGTAATGCCATTATATATCACCCCCTATCCTGGCCTCTACCGGGTTGCTGCATTTAGAACCCTCCAGAATTTAGAAAATGGCAACCAAGACTTGCAGATGAATACCACCCACCAGTGACATTACCAGGGTGATGTTGGCAATAATGCAAGTAAGGGAAATGGCCCACACTTTCATCAGATTTATATGAAAAGACACTCATGGACATTGCTACCAATGCACCTGCTACACTATTTATATCTACATCCCTAACCTCTACCTCCTGAAAAAAATGAAAAATCTCTTGTGAATCCAGAAATTTGAAAAGTTTAAGGAAGAAAACCACCTCAACTTACTCAGTCTCATGAAATGCTTCTGAATCTGAAATGACACTTTAATCCACCTTAAGGTTGTCAAATTGTTTAAAAAGAATCTAAAATGACAGCTGTTGCGTACCTGGCCTTCAAGTCCCCTTAAATCTGTCCTTTACTCTCAACTCCATACTAGCTGGGGCATCTTTCTTTTGACTTATTGATGATAACTGTTATAATTTTTTGTACTACCATATAAGTCCTTTAAAAAGTCAAATGTTTTATGTGCATCTCACGGTCCTTAAAAAAATAGTTTTTAGTTTTTGACTGTTTTTCCTTATTTACAGTTTCTGAATTGTTCTATACGAAAACTAATCAGCAAACAAATAAAAATAACGTACATTAATGAAAGTTTATGCATTCACATTTCTGACTTACCTAGGCTGATGATGTCACTGTCGCTCCTCGACACTCCATCGGGGACTGCTACCGCACGCTGCAACTTATTCAGAGGTTCTATCCTGCCTGTAGCCTCCAAAGGAGTGTTGAATGTGGGTGTACCCCTCTTACAAAGCTGCAAGATAAAGAATTATAGAATGAGTAACAGTGAATTACGGGGATGTTTTGCACCGAGACATTTGATTGACATCAAATAGACAACAAGAGAAAAGCTGGAGTTGTCTATGATTTCACTCAGAACCCCGAGGTGAAAAACATTGCCGTAATTCACTTTTTACTCATCTATAATTTTATGTTATGCATGCCTTCCAAAATCATTTGCCCCTACAGTCAACTGTTATGCAGGGGCAGAGGAGTAATTGACCAGCCATGCATTACGTGGCCACCCCTTCTTGTTCCAAATGTTAAAATAATACCTTATTTGCCATTCGTAACAACCCCCGACCATCTTCCTTGCCTTCCTTCCCCCCTCCTGCAGCTGTTCTTTCCGCTTTCAGGCAAAGCAGACAAGCAGCACTGCACTGACGGGCTTTCAGAGCCCCCTACACTTGTCCTGGAAGCCCTTTATGATGTAGCAACACTGGGTAAAGAGTTTTGTTATCAGCTGTTGCTATATCATAGCAGTGAGTTGTCAAATTTACAATCTGGTATAAATGATAGAGGCTTCCCATGAAAGCCATACATAACATATGGAATTAAAGATGGTTAACAGTATATTATGGGGATGTTTTTCACCAAGTGATTCTAAGTGACATCAAATAGACAAGAGTGAAGCTTGAGGTGTCTATGATGTCACTCAGAATTCAGAGGTGAAAAACATGCCTGTAATTCACTTTTCACCCATCTACAATTGTATGTTATGTATGGCCCCCCATACTCATCTGCCCCTGCTTTCAGCTACTGCTCAGAGGAGTAAATGAGAGCCGTATATAACATGGTCTCTGTTATGCATCCCTGTCCCAAAGGTAAACAAAATACTTTCCTTCGTTTGTTGACCAACCCCCACCACCTTCCTTCCCTGCTTCCCTTCTCCCTCTTGCAGCTGTGCTTTCTGCCTTTATTCAAAGCAGACTGCACTGACATGCTCTCAGAGGGCCTAGCCTGGAAGGCCTTTATGACGTAGCAATAAAAAAAATGTTTGACGTTGACCAGTAATGATATTTTATATTAATGCCATTTTTGGTACTCATTCACTGCTTATCAGCCTAGCAAGCTTTGCCAGATACATATCAATTTAATTCAATGGACCTGAAGTCAGTTCTCACTGCCTGTCGGCTATGAGAAATGGGAGAATTTTCATTATTAAATGATCCCTTGGACCGGATAATCACCTTCTATAGATTTCGCTGCAGCATTTCCATGTCCTTGTCATTGTTTCACACTCGTGCATACTGAAGTCTCTGCTTATTAACATTCACCTGTTTCCACCTCACCTTTTGTTTGGACATCGATCATTTTAGTAATCTCTGCCAGGTTTGAGAGCAATCTGATTTATTCCATGCTTAGACAGAATGACTCACACGTCAATGGGAAAGACAGTGAGCTGAAATGAGAACTGGTTGATGTGCAGCATATCAACTAGGGGCAGGCTGCTTCAGATGTACAGTGTAAGTAACCGAGAAGACTCAAACTATACAGTACATGTTTCATCCTAGTGTATGACTATACTGGGAAATAGCTTGCTCCTTCTTTTAGAAGATAACTTTGTTCTTCTCCACGACCATTTTACTGCTAAAAGGTGATGGTAATATTTAGCATTATTTATATAAAGGAATATTTTACATACGTTTTGTTTAAGAGCTTATTTGAAGAGGAATTTCAAATGCACAGCAAATCCGCATGCAAGATAATTTTAAGACAGAATCAGAGATATGGTTAGAATCAGTTACAATGGGAAATATCTCCAGCTATCAGCACTTTTTTTAACTAGTCTTTTCCTTGTTCTTTAAGATTAGTTTTATGTCAATGTTTTACCATTATGCTCAAAGTGAACATCAGAAAAAATGACGATGGGGGTTATTTTCATGCCAATCGGACCACACACCAGCAGGCCCTCGGTGGCGGTCCGACCGCTGACAGCCCTTCAGGTCAGCTGCTGGATTACAAGCCTGGTGGTCAGACCCTAAGCGGTCAGGGGGAAAATCGCCGCCTCCAACAGGATCAGTGATCCTGTTGGAGCAGCAGTCGGAATTGTAATCCTGAATGCAGGCGGTGCCCAGGCAGGCACCACAATCGGGTTTACGATATACCTTTCCGACAGCCTTTTCACGTCAGAAAGGCCCACCATGAAAAGGATATCGGAAAGGGATTGGGGGACCCCAAACAGGGTCCCTGTCCATCATGACCCACTGCAAAGTTGCTTAGGGGGCACATGTAGAGCCTCCAAGCACCCTACCCACACCCCCACATGGTGCATGGATGTGCAGAAAAGTGCTCCTTTACACGCCAGCTTGTGCTGCAGCCCTTTACCTTTTCACGCCGTATTTGGGAACTCGGAACACCATCTGCTTGTCGGCCTTGTCTTCTGACCCCCATGATACCGGGCAGCAGTTCGACTGCCCTATATCCTAATCAGGGCCATCATAACCTTTTTTAATTTTCCACCTTACAGTGCATAAAATAAGTATGAATTCGTGGCAGGGTCCTTGTCAATTATTTTCAAGTGGTTGGGCTCTGTCAGAAAAGAGTTAGGTCAACTAACCACCAAGTGCAATTTATGGCAATTTTTTAATATAATGGTATGTTTTTTTAAAAACAACTTTTGGCAATGTGTTACCCGTTTTACTGGTGCACTTTCCTGTGTTGAGATAAACACATCAAAAACGAAGTATATGGAAATCAAGCCCCACTAAGCATATATGGGGAGGCCAACTTTGGGTGGGGTTTCCTTAGAGACGGTTGACATGTCCAAGTATTTGGTATTACTTTGTCGGAAAGGTTGTCCCGGAAACTGCACATAGTCAAGATGTCCCTTAAACTTAGGCAAACAGTTGGGGTACTCCACATTGGGAGGTGCTCTCTATGGAGTGGACCTTTGGCGCGTAGAGAGATGTGATGAACTTTCAAGTATAGAACATAAGTTCTTGAGGAACCTGATGCATGTTCCCTCTAGTACCCCGTTACTTCCTTTATAGCTGGATATGGGTAGGAGATCAATTGGAGATAAGGCCAAACTGCGCCCCCTGGGTTAAAATTACATAAAACCACTTACCCTGCGCTCACCGCATCAAAGAATCGGCAATGCGGTGAGTGCAAGGTAAGTGGTTTTATTTATTTATTTATTTAATTTTACCTACGACATCGTCTGTCGACTTCCCCTCACCCCGCCTCATCGCTCTTACCTGTGCCGGCCGTCACTGGATTCAAATAAGGTTTCATCCTTACCAAGAAAGAAGAAAGCATTCACAGGTTACTAGCATCTCCAGGCATGCAGGCGGTGGTATACGGCTGAAAGCTATTCTTAGTGCACACTCAAGCATGGCAATTGTACAAATCATTCTGCCATTCCTTTTGGTCTCTTGGAAGGATGTTCAGTGAGTTTTAGCAACAGTCAGATTGGAAGGGAGTGTTGCATTTGTAAAATGTCTAACAATAAATATACCCATTTTTTTTTTGGTGTGCCCAACCAACGCCGTGTGTTCCAGGGAGGAATGTGAAAATGCTTTATATTCCGTCCTTTGATAGTTGGTCATATATCTAGGGACAAACCTCAGAGAGTCTCGGGCTACATGGACGAAAACTGTTTTTCCTGTGATGTCAGTTCCTTTTCAAATCACGTATAAGGAGGCCTCTGCAAGTGATGGGTGTGTGGCAATCCATCAGTTCTCTAATTGCTTTAGCCCGGTTGTCGCTCATCTGTTAGAATGTTTGTTGCTGATTTTCCAAGCTTCATAGCACGAGACTCTAGTTGTAATATTAACCTCAGGGTAGCTCTCTGGGTACCAGGAGGAGTCACCCTTTCCTCAGGCAATCAAGAAGGCGATTGAACGGGTGCTCTCCGTGCCAGCCCTTGAAAGGGGTGGCTGTTCCTGCTCCTCCTGATGTCTTACCAAAGAGTAAGCGTTGTATCTTGTAATGCAGAACCTCTACCTTTAAGGAACAAAGGCTACTTTATAAATAGATCCCATTTAGGAATGTAAAAGCAGGAATGGAGGTCTGATGGGCCATATAGGCCACCATTGCAACGTTCATAGCCAATTGCATGAGGTTACACATTGTGCCCTGCTTAATTAATAATCTTAATGCAGGTCGCTTTGCGATACTCTTTGAATAGTTATTTTGTGATCTGCCTATTGGTTGAAATGTTGCATTGAAAATAGGCAAGCAGGTAGCAAAACACTGACGCTCAATTTGCACCTAATATTTGAGACCTCATTGTATGTACATAAGGCCCACATTCCATGGTAAATCCACATTGTGAAACTGTGAAGAAGGGCTCTGCAAAATCCTTCACTGAATAAATAAAAAAATTAATGAATAAATAAATAAATGGCCATGGTTCAATCTAAGCTAGGGCACTTTTCCCTTAACATTTTGTTCCTAGCTTTTAAAGGGAGAAGTCCTTTCTCTTGCACAGTGTTTCGCTCAACACCTCCTTCCCAGCTGTTAATCTATACCCTGACATTTCAATTTGCAGTCCATTATATGTTACCAATTTACCAATTATACAATGTAATTATACAATGCAATTACAAAGGAATTATATTGTTTCAATTATAAAATACCTTATACAATGCCATTTCAGTAGATGAGAAGTCTGCAGAAGGCCAAGGTCTGCTTTGCCAGATTAAGGAATTGTTCTGGGCATGACATAATGAAAACATAAGAAAGCACCTGCTCACGTCGCTGATTTATATAATGAAAGCGCTCGCATCGGAATCATTATGGGAGGCTCTCAAAACAAACACATGTTTGGGTTAACAGTATTTGAAGTGAAAAGAATAAAATATGGTTTGATTGTAACATAAGTATTTGAACGCTCTGCTGTAAAAATCTGAGCTGCCGAGGCACTGCAAGATACACAATATTAAACCAGGAGGAAACGTGGTGAGGTATGCCCACTAAGAAAAATGGAAACGCCATAAAACAGGTTATGCCTAAAATAAAATGTGTAAAGCTTCATCTGTCCACTTAGAGTAACACAAAATATCATATTCTATGACCTTAAATTGATGGCCCGAACCTGGTGGCAGAAACTGACCAACGTTCAGATAACAGTACTAGTTGGATGTTTTTTGCACAACTAAAGAACCACAATCTCAGGTTTGAGAAGGCCCAGGAATCCATGAGGACTCTTCTGACAGAGCTATGACCTTGATGGACTCAAGAACAGCCTTGAATCCATCAATTCTGTAGTAGGCAAAAATTCTCAAACAGAGATAGCCAATTTAGAGATAGCCTCATCCGACAGGTGTTCAGCTCAGGAAACTATATAGGTAAAAACAACAAAGGGAAGGCAGTTCTTGCAAGACCAGGATCGTCAGCTGAACAGGAGCTGCACCCCCCTCGACCCACCCCCAGGGCATTGAGACCCTCATGCGTGAGTAGCGTGCTTTAAACCCCCCCCCCCGTTTGATTGATTGCCAACCACATCTTCACGCGGGATTTCAAATCTCAGAACACACTTCATAATTCTGAACCCACTCTTCTCACTAGATGACCAGAGGTCACTGGAGCGTCCACCTAAAGTGAGATAGGACCTAAGTCTTAGTTGGATCAGGGTCTTAATTCTCTTGGCCTGGTTGTGTTTAAAAAACAAATAATGACAAGGTCAAACGGAAACCTTCGACATGGAAAATCCTCTAGTATCAGTGTCTCCTTGAGACCTCACTTACTGCAAATATCTTGTGAGGCTCGCCAAGAATAATACTTTTGAGCCTTTCTTAATTTTCCTATCAATTGTTATCGATTTCATCTTTTACCTTTTGAAGATTTATAGCACAAACTCGACCAGAAGATATCATAGCACTTTACATTAGCACCAGTTGTAGTACATGGGAACACATTTACTTTTTGCAGGCTTGGGGAGATTAAGCGATTTGCCCAAAATTACAGTACGTTGTTCCAATGTCGACACTCGATGATTGCTCTCCAGTTCTGAAGCCAGCAACTCTGCCCATTATGCCACACCCTCTCCAGTCTTACGTTAAGTTTGATTACTTTCCCTTGCCGTATACATTTTGAACCCATTACCCATCTTTTCGAATAGATTATTATCACGGTTCTCCTGTTCTTTTTACTTCTTTCTATTTCTTGCTCTATTGTCATTTAATCTTGAGACTTCCGTTTGTCGTTATGCCCCACCCATCGTAGGGTACATCGGGGCTTATTTATGGGCCCCTTGTGCTGCCGGTGCATCACTTTTTGTGACGCACCAGCGGCGTAAAATATGCGTCACACTGCGCCATATTTACAAAGTGACGCATCTAAGCAGATATGTCACTTTGTAAACCCAGTGCTACATTATACCTGCATCAGGTATAATGTATGCGGGGAGGGCATTTCCCCCGCAAAAAAAGGCTTGTAGAAGTGTTGCAGTGAAATCAATGAGATTTCACTGCAACACTTCTAGGACGCCACTGCGTCAAATCCTTCTGCCTGCTTCACAGCAGGCGCAAGACTGACATAGGTCCTTTCGAATGGGGCTTGCCCTATGTGAAAGGACACTTTGCTGGAGTTGCATCTGTTTTCAGAAACACCTTAGTAATAGGCCACTTTTGCACCTACAGATACGTCAGTATTCCTGACGTGCCTGTATATCCTTGTGACATGGAGAGCCGTACATAAATACAGCGCATCCATGTTGTCGCAAGGAGGGCGCAATGAAAAGTGTTGCATCGCTGTTTTCACGCAGCGATGCAACACTTTTCATAAATGAGGCCCTTTGTTATCACCACCACTTTAAGTGTTTGCTGTCCCTGACCTTCTGCATTATAATTTGATTAGTACAAATGACCCTGACAATTTGTCCTGGTTTTAGATTAACATTCTTTATTTTTGAAGAATCGAGTCTTTTCACAACATTTTATGAGTTATTTCGTTGCTTTTATACTGGCACATTTCTTGCCAAGCAATGAATTTATTTATCATATATCGAATAGTGCACACCATTTACTTACCTTATTTCTAGTGCATCTCGGACTGTATTGCTAAGCCCTTCTTCAGGAGGTTAAAGTTGAATTTTGTAGTTTGGGCGAAAAACATCTGGGGCAATGTGTAGAGACAGTACTTTTTCCCATATATTTGATTTGGACAATAAACGCTCCTTGTTTACTCAATAGCTTCGTTAAGTTGGTTATTTTATTCTTTCTTGGTGTGTTCTGAGGACTAATTCATTGCTCAGGCCAAGCTACCATAAGTGGAAAGAAATTACTATTATAGGCACCTGTCTTCCATTACAAGTCCATCTGCATGAGCAAGTCTGGGAATAACGTTTTAGATCATAACAGATAAAATAACAAGACATTGTCTTCTCTTCCTCTTAGCCTGTCTGTCTAGATCACTAGAGCTACTGAAATACACCAAAACACATTTAAACACTGCAATACACTTTAGCAAATTAAACACTATTACCTTAAGTATCTGATCCAAAATAGCCTGCAAACAATGACCCACATTTCATATGATTCACAACATGCAAAATATGGAAACAAAGATGTCATTATTTTCAAAATCACTTAACTGGCATAAGAAAAATAGTTATGCATTGAGGAATTTGAGGTTGTGGCCAAGACTAATATGTTTCTTGTTCTCTAGCTCACATATTTTGTAAGCAGAAAAGAAAACATAAAGAATAGAGAAAAGGAGTAAATTCATCAACCTTGAGGAAGGCTCTGACTCCCAATATTGATGGAAGGAAGGACTGCCATCATAGCTGAGGTAAACTTAAGAGGCCTTGCAAAAGAGTGCAGGTCCTATAACGCTGTGGTCTTGCCAGGATTAAGTACATTTGGAAAGCTGATGCGTATGGAAAAGCGGCTTAGTATCTTGAAAGGTAGGAATGATGATCCCGGGTTGGAAAGCAGAAAATGTTCCTGTCAGGAAAGAAGGGTCGAACTGGCCAAAAGGCAATCGGGCAGTGCATGATGTCTGGTCTGAAAGATCAGTATGTGGCCGGTATTTTAAACTTTATTAGCAGTTTGTGACCCTACTTAATGGCCACATTTTTACTGCTGATTTTCCTGATATTGTCACAAGCATTGCCTGCGGCGAACACAAATGCATGCTGTCTCCTATATCATACAAGACACACCTATACCGTGTGTCTTTACAAATTTTCATGCTTTTCAAACTGGGCCTACCTGCTTCGCTATGGGGGCCATCGTAATTTTGGTACCTGGGCCTATTTTGTTTCCCAGTCTGAGCCTGTGTGCAAGGAGCGAATTACTTGCACATCAGGTAGATTTTTGGGGGTTTTATTTTTTGGAAATAAGCCCTCACTTTCAGGTGGGGGTTATTTCAGAACATGAAAGCCAAGTAGTGCGTTTCCGGCAGAGATCCATGCTTGGCAATCAAGGGTCTCTAAATGAAGTAGAGGTCATCTAACGGGGGACCGTGGCCGACTTGGTCAGATTACGGACTGCCCTTCTGCTTCCTAACCAGCTGATTAGTCTTTTGACCTCCCATATAGCATATGCTTCGAAACAGAGTGGTAATATATGGCAGAAGTGATAACATTATGGCAGGGATAGAGTGGCCGTACCGGGCATCGGGCGTTTCCCCGAGAGGCTGGAAGGGTAGGGGCCTGTTTTGAAGCAGTGGGGACCAGTTTTGTTACTGGGGGCCGGTTTTGCAGTGGTGCTGCAATATTGCCCTCAGTAACCAAAGTAGCAGTGCTTCACACTTGCACCAACCCCCTCCCACCCCTGGGGCTGGTCTTACAAAATTGCCAGGGGTGCTTTGAGTTCCCAGTCCGGCCCTGCATTATGGCATGGCACAGCTGGTGTACTCAAACATTCAGGAACAATGTAATAGCCAGCAATGCCTGACTATAGGTTGAATTCAGCAGAGCAAACAAAATGCTGAGGAGCCTATTTACAAGATGGTTTGCAACGCATTTGCACCATGCAACATGGTACATGTGCAACACAAGCCTTAAATAAGATTTACAAAGCCACTCAAGGCCACTTCACATGTCCCTGAGTGGCTCCATAAATCTGGAGTAGGGCAACACAGAGTAAATCACTGCATTACCTTACTCTGCCTTAGGAAGGCGTTCCATGGGTGTTCCCACGCAACTCTCATGGGTTTTGACGCATTGACAGATTCACCATAACTGGTAGACCTGAGAATGCTCCAAAAAGATACCCCTTCTCAGGAGAGGAGCATGGGAGAGTGTGCATTCTGCAGCACACATAGAAAGAAGAATATGCCTCTTAGGATTGTTTTTGTGGAGGTAGGTACCTCTTCCAGCATAAAAACAATCCTGCCTGCAATGCAGGCACCCTTGCAACACTGTGCAAGGGTCCCTACATTGGGTCTAGGCTGCCAAAAGGGCACCAGCACTGGAGAAATAGCAAGAATGTGTCATATTGCCTTGATACAGTGCATTCCTGCCTGTTCCCTGTCACACAGTGCAGATCAGCAAGGTGACTTGCTGTGTTGTGTGACTTTTCATAAATAGCCCCCCCAGTCTCTAAAGATCCAGTCACTTTTACTGATATGCTGCATTTCTAAACTTGTAAATGATGGTTGGGTATACATTTTATGCACAGTTTTGGAATTAAGGATCTTCATCGAATGGTACCATTAGCACATTGGGACAGCAGAAGTAATTTACATGCAAAACAGGGTCAGATGAAGCAATTTACATGCAAAACAGAAATACCACAAAAGTATGGAACACCAGCTGCACTCATTAATTTCTTTAGACAACAGGCTGGGCAATGCTGGCATGTATTATGACCAACTCACCTTCTGTTACTTTTCACATATGGAAACATGCACCAGGTGTGAATCTTTTTCTAGAGTGGGGGTGCTCCCCAGGAATCATCTCTTTTAAACATCCTTGACACTCTTATATGTTCCTGGGTACTGAGTGAATGATCAAAGCAAATGACCCAAATCTTTTTACGATGGATGGGGAGCGAAGGGCTGCTGGACTGCAGAGGTTCTAGCTTAGGTGCAAAGAGTTCTCTGAAAGGTGTGAAAGTACCACACCTTGATAAAGAGGTACTCCACCAGCAGGTGTTCTCTGTAGTTCCACAAAGTTAGATTTAAATAGGGAATGGCATGTAGAATCAATTTTCCTATGTTTTTTTCAATATAAAAAGGGCCCAGAATTAGCATCAGCAATTTGCTGGTGCTAACCGGTATGGATGTGCTTTACTGTGATGCAGCATTACCGCTATCATGGTTAAACTGAGCTCGAAATGGCCCCTTAACATGTAATACAAGAGTTTTGTATACCTGATTCCTGTTGTATATTAATGAAGGGTTTATGTTTTTTCTTGGGGGGGGATGGGAAGAAGCCCTCACTTTCAAGTAGGGGCTGTTGCTGAAAAATTAAGCCGAGTAGTGAGCTTTAACAGAGATCCCTGCTTGGCAATCAAGGGTCTATAAATCTAGTAGAGGTCTTCAGACTGGGGACCTTGGCCGACCTTGTGAGGTTATGGACTAATATGACACTTTTTAGACATAATTCAAGTCAATTAAACCACCCTGGTAGCCCCACTTATTCAAAGGTAGAATGCATTTTGTAGCTTCCGAATTCAAGCTTTATTCTCATAGGGCACAGTGGTATTTGATAGTTATATGCTCCTAAAATATCTTGACAGGGTTGGAATGAGAGGGATGTCATGCTTATGATTTTGAGCGGGAGAATGTGAAAAGTTCCATATTTTGTATTGAAAGGTGATGGAAGTGTTCCACCGTGGGCTTGCAGTTGCTGGACTGCGATGTGCTACCCAGAAAAGACGGATGTGCATTACTCCCCTGAGGTTTCCTATCAACAACAGGCTACGTTTGGAGGACTCAGTGGTGCCCTGTCTTACTCCCCTGGCTTGTCTCATATTTTGCAAGAAAACAAAGGGGGTAAGGCGTAAACAAGCTGGGTCACTGGAATACCCTCATTGTCCCCTTCATGATAAGGCTCTTCAACGATGGGTCATAAACACCTTGTGTGGTGAGGAAGTTAGATCCTGGGGCCACACATATTTCGACAATGGTCCATTTGGCCTCAGGCTATAAAGAAGAAAATTGTATGCATGACTCACGAGACAAGCAAAGGTGTCATGTAGTTCCTAAAAATACATAGGATCTGCGTGTTTAGACAACATAAACTAAGGGATTGATGTCCAGACTGATTCTAGACACCCCCAAAGGATATGTTAGCCTTTAGATCAGCTAGCTCACAGTGCCACTATAAGCCCCCTAACCTTACCACGGAGCGAATAGTTTCTGGCTACTATCGAACATGACAACCCTTGATCCTTCAGGGATCGTGGAAATAGTACATTACTTTTCACTCAGTCAATCGCGCTTACTTAGTCTCAGAGAGGTACACAGAATAAACAATGAAGACATTTTTCAATAAGCATTTATTGAACCAGCATCATTCTAGTATAAAACATGTTTGCTGCGACAATCATTAGACCGAAACGAATGTATAGGATTACAAGCACCAACAGAGTAAATAAAAGGTAGAATTCTACCATGTTGCTAAAACAGTGAATATATGCAGGCATATATATATACATGGCCAGTGGCGGCTCGCCGAGGGAGTGCTGCAGGGCGGGGCGGGGGAGGGCAGGGTTGGGGGTAGTGGAGTCTGACTTACGACAGACAGGAGTAAGGTAAGTAAATAAATAAGTAAAACAATTTACCTTGCGCACGCTGCATTGCCGAATTGGCGATGCAGCGTGCACAAGGTAAATAGTTTTATTTATTTATTTACTTACCTTACTCCTGTCCGTCATAAGTCGGACTCCACTACCCCCCACCCTGCCCCTCACCCGCACCCTCTACCGCCCCAAAGCACTCCCTCATCGAGCCACCACTGTACATGACAGTAATCAAGCGCACTCCTACGATGCAAACCCTACCTAGGTGTAACTAGCTTGCATATGGGTGTAAAGTAAAGAGTCCCCTAGGAAAGAGCCAACCCCATTACCTGATGGAGAGAACAAAGGACCCAGTCTTTGTCTCGAGTTGGACAACCCGCAAGGGATTTCAGACCACTGCGTGCTGGAGTTTCTGCGTGTAGGGACCTCAGCGTCTTATGCCAGTGTGGTAGCTTCTCCTCTGCCTATCTCATTTTGGTATTGTTCTTTTATACCATAAAGATAGCCTCTGGGTTCATTACACAATTGATTGTTTTTGAGAACTATTATGTAAATGAGCATAAATCAATGTCTGCAAGTATGCAAAGTAGATCTTTCGCCCTATGATGAAGATGATCATGACTCTTATACAGAGTATGTTAATCCTGTTATGTACGTCATGTGCAGGGACTTTTCTAAGAATACTCATGCATAATAAATGAGGCTAGTTTCAAGCAAACTGATCGACATTTATTCATCACATAACTGAGTAAAATATCAGTGCTAGAACCGTTATGCAGAGCAAGGTAAGACAAATGTAGGTAAAAGGTCGTGCAGCTATCTAGGCCTCGATTGAGGTACACTGGGGTACATAACAAAGGAACAAGAACACAAGGTAGGCGTTAGGACATCTTTAGTACATATGGACTAGTCGGTTATCCCACTCCATTCTATTTATGAACCTAAATCTATGAATACCCACTTTAGATGGTGTCTGTCAAGTGTGTCACCTTAGGGAGTGCTATCAAGAGTCTCCTGTAATAGGTTGGGCAGTGGCAAATGCATGCAGTTGATACACACTGCTTTACTATAGCCTTCTCTGTCTCGTTCTTCAGCACTTTGCACTCTATTCCCTATTTTCTCTCAGAATTCTCCATCGTTCTTGTTATTATTCGTTTTTGTTATGACATCTATTTGTGTCGTTTCTTGTATTGCACCATGTAGGAGGGTTTTTCTAACTTGGTATGTATTTTCTCTCTAGGTGCCTCCTCCACTTTCTTCTTGGAAATTTTAATTTTTGGGCACCAGACACCTCTCCACCTTGATCTCGTCTGTTGATATCAGAGAAGTGGCGGAGTGGCATCTGAGAAAGGTTACACCTATTATCCATCTGAACTAAATCAAATGAAGGCTGCCCTCTCTTGTGTCAAACAATTGACTGTGATATTAAATTCAGTATTAATGAAGCGAAATATTGCTCCGGCAGCATCTATTAAGTGAACAATTCTTTCTGAAAAAATAAAGAGCTGATAGAGAACGAAATAAATCAGACAGACCCTAGGTTCATATACATTTTGTACAGACATATAGGAGCTAAATCACATCAATAAATTTGCTGCTAGACTACACAGAATTTCAGGGCCATGGAGGTGCAACAGGCTTTTGTACCTGTTTTCTGCAACCCAGGGCAATGTAGTATTACAGAGTAGGAAGCTGACTTTTGTGTTCTCTCGTCAGTAAAACAAAGAGGACTAGTGAACATATAGTGCTAACTTCATGGTCTGTTCTCTTAGTATGGGGCGTGGCCCCATGCTAACGTAGGAAACACTTTGCCTCTTTCCATGCACCCTATAATAGACATGGGCACACGGGCAAAAAGGTTCTCATTAGGCGCACTGACTGTGTGCCACAAAGAGGTGGTGCAGTCAGTGTGCCCCTGAGGGCAAACCCTGAAGGGGTGGAAAGGGGTGTCCGATTGATCTGCCAGTGGCAGGTCCAGTCACTGATTGCACCCGCCTGCAAGAGGATCTCTGTCCCTCCTCTGAAGTGCAGGTAGGTGCCGCCCGCACAGAGAAAGACTGACCAGCTGCTCCAAACAGCTGGTCCTCTTTTCACTAATGCACTGCCCTTGGCAGCACAAGTTTGCGACTGTCCTCAGGGTAGTTCAATATTTGTAATACGGCACACCCAGTTAAAAATACAAAGATTCTTATTTTGCTGGGATCAAGCCCTCTGTCTAAAAAATGATGTATTTTAAAACAATGCCACAAACGAAAAAGGGGATCAGAGAGTAGAAAGTAACATGTCTTATGAATGGAATCTCCTTTCTAGAAACAGAGCAGTAATTTGTAGCCAACCTTAGGCGCTTGGTTGACAAGGAGGAAAGGAAAATATGCTTCAAAAGAGTGTAAAAGGGAGAAATAACGAGTGTGAGGTATAAATCAAGAGAGTCAAATAGTGCAATGAGTCGAGATCTGAAGGAGAGTTATTAATCATAGTATCAGGTAGCAAGATACTAAAACAGGTCAAGGAGAGCCAAGTACCCGTGTCCACAAAGTAACACTCAGGGGTTCGCACTCACAGAAAACAACAGAACCATGCATACAGTGCAAAGCAACACCTATGCAGCCTCGAATTACAAAAGGAGGTTCACATAGAGTGACAAGAGAATGAACATTCAAGAAGTAGTCCGGATGTATGAATGCAGGTTTCAAGTCCCCATAATATTTGGACCCTTTGCTAAGGAAATCTGATTTGGGGTGGAGTAAAGATTGACACCACTGCTTGCTTCTACAGAGTGATGAATACTCGAGTCATCACGCCATTCAATTTCGTCTCTCTTTTGAATGATCAATTGTTGGTGACCATTCAGTGATCTCTACATGTTCATTCCATGGTTTGACTCTTTGCTATAAACATAGATATGAGGCAGTGCAATTGGACCGTGGCTTTTCCTTCTTCTGTTCCTGTTTTTTTCTAAATGAATAGTGATAACAGGCAGAAAGGAGATATTTATGGCAACATGTTCATTTTTTCATGCTTTAGATATTTATAGGAAAGATGGAGAGTATCCTTGCAAATTTCTGCAAGTTCTAAGCTACAGCCTTTATTTTGTGTTCCAGATGTTTTATCTGTCTTTTTAATAGAAAGCAAACAATCCATAATTAAGAAAACAAAGGGGGAAGAAACAAGATGAAATAGCATTATCATCAAGATATGCACAACAATGTACATTATACCTGTCAGCGAATATGATCGTAGGTTAACATCAGTTGTAGACAAGTGGATATAGTTGAAAGTATCTCGTGAACGAGTGGAAAAAGGTATAAAGTGAGGAACGGAAAGAGGTGTAATGGGTCTTATAAAAAGCAATTCAATGAGTATGTATGTTGCCCATAACTCAGAAGTGTTTCTAGTGTGGTGTCTGATATGAGCAAAGGTATAGGGTGGAGAGAAGGAGAAGAGTCATGTGTATCGAGGTAAGATTTAACAGCCTAGGTAGCTGGCAATGGAAGGGCATGTGGTTGGTGAAAAAGTTGGAAGGTTTCCCTCTTGGATGATGAGTTATGCATAACATGATCTAACATATCCCAAATACGTTGTGCGGTAACGAGGCAGACTTTAGTATAGATCGGGTATTGTGAGTACTTCTCAGATCGGTAACCTAGGCCCCCCAAGGATGATACAATACGTTATTGATAGATTTCCAGTTAATAAGTATAACTTGATGGCGATGGTAAGCAATAGGTCAAGAAGGGAGAGATCTGCTTCAAGAAGATCTATTGGGGGATCTGACAGGTGTGGTCCTAGTATAATGAGCGGGAAGAACAGTGGAATATTTGTTTTAAATATTTTGTGTAAATATAGGGCGATATATATTGCCAGTATGATTGTAGGTGAGGGCAGGAAGAAAAACATGTTTTTTTGGTTACCGGGGAATGAGTAACATGCCCATCACATGTTGGCATCCTTAAGGTTTAGGCAGAATAATTTCACTGGGGTCCAGTGAAGGAAGTGTGTAGCGAAGAATTTGGTCTGGGTTAGGGAGGGGATCAGTTTATGTTGGAGTAGATGTGATCCTATTTTAGCCCATGTGTCTGTGTTCTGGAGTAACAAGGTTCTTAGAAGAAAAGTAGGAGGCCCATTTCTGTGCGAGCAGTGTGTGGCGCTGTAATTTTGAGGTGGTGAGAATTCTATAGAGGTGTTAGGAAGCATGGCCATTCAATAGTATTTGTTAGAGTTTCTGTAGTAAGGGATAATTATGGATAGAGCCCAGCTTGGAGATTTTAGCTTTAATACGGAGAAAATCATGAAAGTCCATATTGGAGAGGCCGTGTTTATGTTGTAGTAAGGTGGGCGGTTTGGTATTATCGTAGAGTTCAGATATTGTTGTAATCACTTTAGATGCCCATATCGGGCCAAGGGAGGGGGAGTTAGGGATATGTCGTTTCTTATTATGGCACAGTGATGTGAGATAGGAGGTGTTAGACCTGGCATCATTGGCATGAGTCTCTCCTCCATTTTTTTCTGTTTGCCTCCTCTGTTTACGATGTTTTTGCTGGTTTATTGCTTTGGGCACTGTGCCACTGCTGATCAGTGCCACAGTGCAAGTGCTCCCTATGTTAAATTGTTATATTGATTGGTGTTACCATGATTGGCTTGGTTGACTTACTGTTCAGACCCTAGTCTAGTGCACTGCGTGTGCCAAGGGCGTGTAAGTTAACTGCTGCTGGTGGGCTTGCAGCACTGGTTGTGCCACCCACAGAAGCAGCGTGCAAAATGTGTCTCAGGCCTGCCACCGCGGCGCCTGCGTGCAGTCCCTGACTGCCATGTCGACTTGGTAAGGAAACCTACTTACCAGTCTCTAAACCTTCACTTTGCCACATTTCAGACACCTCTATGGTAGTGATGAATACAGGCCCCAGCTAGGCCCGCAGGACACAAGGGTTCGCTCTCCTGTAATGGAATCTATAAGGAAGTTGGCACGGAAACTGCAAAGTACAAAGACAGCATTTATTAACCCTTAAGGGTGGTCCTACAATCCACACAACACTCTTCAGTATTGCATAGAGTAGTACAAAGAACCTTCGTACATGGTCCCCTTTTATACACAGTAGAGGGGCTCATAAGTGGGTGGATACAACATGAAGACGAAGAACATTACCATTTATGGTCATTTTCGATACTGAATCAATATGTGGGCGGAGCTAACACACTCCTTGAGCCCGCGAAAACATGGTCAAGCAAGGCTAACTGATAACAGATGTGGTCAAGTCTGGGCATGTGCCAGATAGTCAAAGGAGCTATTTATAGACTGTTACTGGGCAGATTACAAGAGCAACTAACACAGAGGTTGGACTCTTCTCGTGGGGAACACGTGGAAGCATGACAATACAAAATGGAGTCCAAGCTTCGGCCAACATAACAGAAAAAACACGGTCTATAACAGAGGAATTAATGTCTTTAGTAAATGCTTAATCACATCGTTGTTTCAATTTACAACAGACGACCCTTTCAGCATTTACTGAAGACATCCGGCTTGTTAGGATAATCATCATATATATCAATTGTCATCATTTCTTCAACTTCTTTAGCTAAACGTTTTTGGTGGGCAACATCAGCAATAGCTTTCTTATCAGGGATACAGAATGATATACATAATGAGCAGAGCAAGGGACCACACTGAACGCAGATACAGCACGAAAACAGAACCGCTACAAAAATGCAGAGACCAGTTAGAACCTTCCATCCCCAGGCGGTAATTAACGCCCAAAACCATCCAGAAAAGGACCAAGTGCCGTTTTCTGTATGGATCTCAGCTGCAATTTTATGCAGTTTATTGATGGCATTATAAACTGATGGCGTATGATCAGGGATAAACACACAACAGCTGCTTCCAATAATTTTACATGCTCCTCCTCTATCAGCTAGCATAACGTCTAACACCATACGATTCTGCAATGCAACAATTCTGGTGATCTGCAATTCCTCCGTAAGATTCCCAAGAGCAGCAGCAGTCTGATTTGTCACAGCTTCTACCACTCTTGTTAATCTTCGGATCTTCCTACTGTTCAGGGCGGCTCCAACAAAGAAAAACAGTCCTAAGTTAAAATCAATATACTGTTGCAGACTGGTATCAGTCTGATCTACATCGTCAATTGATAAAGTACGTTTATACCTATTTACAGTCACATTATTTAATAATTTCAAATCCTTATGATAAGATGCGGGAGCTAAGAATACAGGAGGTAATAGAAATGATACATAGCATACCCCAGACCACCCAGCCGGCAGACGGTAATAACCTTTATTTCCACACACAAAGTACGTATTATGGGAGGCTAAGAAGGTACTATTGTTCAACCCATCAATATTCAAGACAGTAATGCAATCACTAACACCAACAGGGATGAAACCCACACTCTGGACACACAGGTCCGCTTGAGCTTGGGCTACTTGGATCACAAATTTGTCTTTTCCTACAGTGTCTCTTGTGTTCGTAAAGATGTAGGGAATGGATTCATTGTCTGGTCGGTACTCTTCCCACTCCCAAATTGTCCCATTCGCTTGTGGATACCCATTCTTGTCTTGATGGCATTCTTTATTAAGTCTAAAAAGCAATCGTCCCACTGTCGGTTTCCGAGTGGCAAAAAGCAAAGTATACCATGCTCTACAAGAGCCATTATGAGAGAAAGGAAGTGGTATAAATGGCGTTCCTCCTTTCTTCTGATGAGCTGGCATCATCCCACATATCCAACAGTTCGTAGCATTCGTAGCAACGTGGGTATGATGCAGCATCTGGATGAAAGTGTTATTCAAGTAAGATTGTCGATGCTTCAACTCTTGATACGGTAATGTATAAAAGTAGTGCTCCTCAGGCACCGGAGTTGTCAACACAAGAATCTTCCGAGCGGGAGTTACATCCTCCACGAACCATGTGGTTATCCCAACAGTGGCTACTGTCAACATGAACCCTAATGCGCAAAGTATTTTCTTTTTCTCCATATCAAAGCAAAAGTAAAACCCAATATCTTCCTGAAACTAGAAGTCTGTCAGAACTCTTCCCCTTGGGCAGCGGTTGATTTCTTCACCAGCGGGCCAAGACGGGTGTCGCTACACTAATGCAGGGCTGATCCCCCCCCCTTGCCTCATCGGCTCTCCGTTTCTCTAACCCAAGGGCCGTTCTGACAGTGTGTCCCGGTACCGGAAAACTCACTTCCTTGGTCGAAGATGATATCGCCTTCCTCCAGAAGTCGCGTGGTCCGGAAAGAGCTCCTCAGTGGCGTTTGGCTCCGCAGCACGGCCTGTCTCTGCAGCCAAAATTTCTCATTGATCGGTCAGCACGGCAGGTTCCACCAATCCGGGCGGCACCTTCCTACAGTGCAGAGAGTGGATCCAATTCTTTCGGTTGGAGACTCGCACAGCCGTCCTCGTGGCGAGGAGGACCTGCTCAGGGCCCACCCATCTCGGCTCCAAACTGTTCGTTCTGTCGAAGACTTTCACCATGACATGGTCACCAGGCCGGAGACCATGTCCTTCGCCGGTAGACCGATCAGGGAGCGCCTCTCGGACCTGTTGATGGATAGAAACCAAGTTATCCGTTAACTGTGCCAGATAATCGCTCATCATTACACAAGGTACATCATACACAGCCTTAGGTCTTGGTGGACCCCAAATATTCATTGGGCGTCCAAAGACAATCTCATATGGCGTAAGGCCAGTTCGAGAGTGCGGTACTGATCTAATTGACAATAACGCCAGTGGCAGAGCGTCTGGCCAAGTCAAAGACGTCGAAGCTTGAATTTTGGCGATCTTAAGCTTCAGTGTACCATTATACTTCTCAACTAGGCCTGCAGACTGAGGGTGAAACACGGCGTGGAACTTCTGAGTGATGCCTAGGCCCTTCAAGACATACTTTATAACATCCGCTACAAAGTGAGGGCCGTTATCACTCCACAGAAGTCTACAAACGCCATATCGGGGGAAAAACTCCTTTAGCAGCAGCTTCGCAGTAGTCATTGCAGTATTGTCTTTCGTAGGGTACGCTTCAACCCATTTGCTGAAAGCGCAGACCACTACTAGAACATACTTCAGATTATTACAGCGCTCCAGCTGGACGTAATCCATCTGCAGAACCTCAAAGGGTGCAGTGGGTGTCACAAATCCTCCTGCTGGAGTTCGAGTCCCCTTTCCTGGGTTGTACCTCAGGCAGATCATACAGGTCTGCACCACCCTCTTTGCTGTGCTAGCAATCTCTGGATGCTCCCAGACTTGGGTAAGCAATTTCACAATTGCGGAAGCTCCAACATGTGCTAGCCCATGTGCCATCTGAACCATAGGTTGTACAAAGGCCGTGGGTAATTTCCATTTATCCATCTGCTTATTTCTCCAGCAACCCTCGTCATCCAGTTCTCCCTCGCTAGCCCATTGTTCCCGCTCTTTGTCAGAAGCGGTCCTTTGCATTTCTCGCACTTCCTCCTTCGCATCATGCCATCTCTCCACCTGTGACTTCACTACATACATGGCAGTAGTACCGGGCTGCATCGCAGTCTCCCGTGCTACTCGATCCGCTAACGCATTCCCTTCTCCAACTTTATCAACCACTTTCCTATGGGCGCTACACTTAACGATGGCAATTTTCTTCGGGTATGTCAATGCAGTTAAAAGATTATGAACTAACTCTCCATGCATTATCTGTACTCCATGTGACGTTAAAAACCCTCTCTCCTTCCAGAGTAGGCCAAAGTCATGCGCTACTCCGAAGGCATAGCGGCTATCTGTATAAACATTCACACATAGTCCTGTACTGAGCTCACATGCTCGTGTTAATGCTATCAGTTCCGCTGCTTGAGCTGATTTCTGTGGTATGCGTGCTGTCTCCACTATCGTTTGTAATGTGGTAATTGCATATGCTGCTGAAGTCGTACCATCTGGTAGCTTCAGACAGGATCCATCCACCCACAGTTCTCCATCTACATCTGGAAAGGGCGTATCCTGAAGATCAATACGACCCTTTGTTTGTTCCTCAGTCACGAGAATACAATCATGCGCTTTCCGCGCCTCAGGCTGGGTTTCGGGGTATGGCAACAATGTTGCCGGGTTTAACGTTACGCACCTTTTCAACGTAATATGAGGAGCCAAAAGCGTCAACTCATATCCCGTTAAACGGGCACTGGTCAAATGCTGCGTCTTTGTTTGATTAAGCAGGGCATCAACAGCATGGGGGACTAATACCAACAGCTTATGAGATAACACAATTCCCTCGCTTTGGCGTATTGACACAGCTGTCGCCGCAACCGAGCGAAAACACCCGGGTAATGCTCGGGCGACAGGATCAAGTACAGCCGAAAAATATGCACATGGGCGCTGCTTATCGCCGTGCATCTGCACTAAAACTGACAATGCACATCCATCTTTCTCATGCACATACAACGAAAAGGGTTTTGCATAATCAGGGGTTCCTAACACTGGTGCTGAACAAAGGGCCTGTCGTAGTTGCTGAAAAGCAGTATCACACTCATCTGACCAAGGGATTGGGATAGGCGTGTCCTTTGTCAAGAGGGCTAACAATGGTTTAGCTATGTGCGAAAACCCCAATATCCACTGCCTACAAAAAGAAACAAGGCCCAAAAATGCACGCACATCCTTCTGTGTGGATGGTCTCGGTGTATCCAAAATTACTTGGATACGATCCGGTGTGAGTGCACGTCCCTCCTTAGACAAAAGGTGACCCAAATAAGTCACCTTTGGTCTACAGAATTGCAATTTCTTCCTAGATACCTTATGATTGTGGGACGCTAAAAAAGAAAGTAAGGATAACGTACTTTTTTCACACAACTCCAGGGTGTCAGCCGCCAGCAAGATGTCATCAACATATTGAATGAGGGCGACCCCCTCGAGCAGAACAAAGGAATCCAATTGTCTTTTCAAAGCCTGACTGTAAATGCTAGGGCTTTCTGTATAGCCCTGGGGAATCCTACAGAAACGATAAGATCTATTATGCAATGTAAACCCAAAAAGGTATCGGCTATCAGGGTGAATGGGAATGGAAAAGAAGGCATTCTTCAAATCAATCACTGAGAACATGGTCGCCGTAGGCGGGACCAAAGTAAGCAACGTTGTGATATCGGAAACCACTGGGTATTGAGGTATCACGATCTTGTTCACTTCTCTCAAATCAATTATAAACCGATAAACTCTGGCATCCGTATCCTTTTTCAGTATGGGAAGAATCGGACTGTTACAAATGTTGTAGGGGACTTCCTCGACTACCCCCACCGTTATCAAATCCTGCACTATCTGTATGAGAGCCTCCTCACCCTCCTGGGAAATACGGTACTGCGGGAGGCGTGGTAACACCGCCCCCTCCTGGACGCTAATGTGGACCGGCGGAATCACCATTTGTCCCACATCAGTATCCGAAGTTGCCCACAAAGCATGAGGGAGGGTAGCTAACAGCGCATCCTCTGACATCGTACACATCCGTTCAGATCGGGGGTAATTGTCATTCAATATTACCCGCACACCAGCAGGGGAGCAGCGGATAGTAGCCCTAAAATGCTTTAACATATCAAGACCCATAATATTGTCCGGTGTGTACGGGGCAAGCAGAAACGGACAGGGTGCAGAAAAAGAATCAACCTTAAACATGAGGGGCTGTGAAAGAGGGCTTCGGGAGAGTGTACCATCAAACCCTACCGATGTGACCATTAAGCCGGATGGGGGAGCCCCCGGAACCAATTGCTTAGATAGCGCACTACGTGTCGCTCCAGTATCCACTAGGAACTGATCAGTAGAGCCCAAAACCTCAGCCGATACATAAGGGCCCTTCTGATCGACCGGCACCTCAACTGATTCTAACCCCCATCCAACGCATTCCTATGCATGCTGAGAGTCATGGTACCCCGACCGGTCAATCCCTGACGCTTGATACTGATGCTGGCGATCGAAAACATTTGATCTATCTCGGTGCTGCCCAGCAGACTCAAAACGAGCCTGTTCGCTAGAATTCCCTCGAAAGTTCGAGAAACCCCCTCTACCTCGCGGGCCACCGTGGGTATGCCCCTGACGCGATGCATGCAACACCGGGCAGTCCCTAGCCCAATGACCCGATTGCTTACAATACGCACATTGATTCCTATTCAAATCAGACCGGCCCGAGGGAGGACCATAAGATCCTCCCCTACCTCTACTACTACCCCGTCGAGGCGGGCCATAGACTTGCGCCAACATCACCTTTGTTTTCAAATCTTTCGATTTCTTTTCCTCCTGGCCCTTTGCTTCTTGCTCCTGACGCTCATAATACTGGGCGATAGTCAGGAGGGCCGTCGGTGTAGCGGAGGACCAAGAACTTTCACTCGCTTTTAGACGGGCCGCAACTGCCGGCAGCAGATTAGCTACATATTTATCCGCAAAAAGGTGGCGTCCCGTATCGTCGGTAAGCGACTGGCCACTAAAATCATGAAACGTCTCCTCAAAGCGCGTAAAGAAGTCCGCAACTGACTCGTCAACTTTCTGTTTACATGCAGCTAACATATTCCAGTCAATCTTTTTAGGGGGGATAATTGTCTTCAACTTAGTCACAATAGCAGCAGGGAGATCTAAAATATTCTGGGGCGGTTTCTGCGCGGGCTTCCTCTCCCTATCCTCATCCTCCAGTTCAGACCATCGAGCCTTAAAAGTGACAACATCATCTACCTTTCGCACAGATCGCCACATATCTGGTGGTAGAATAAGCCCAAAGAACAGATCTATATCTGCTAAAGTCATGACGCAAGAATTCAAGGCCCCCTCGACTTCTTCATAGAAGGCCGCTGGATTCTTGCGGGGGTCGGGCAGCGCATTCTTTAATGCCATAACATCAGCCCTATGCCATGGAGTGTAAACCCAATTATACACGAAATATCCCTTAGCATCGGCGGAGGTAATGTCCGAGCTAGTCCCCGCTCCTTTAGGAGGAACATACAAAGGCGCTGCCTCTCGCATTGGTTTAACATGCACTATGTCATCCTTATCTGACTGGGAGGAGGATGAGTGGCCCTCTGTTGTGCACGAATCCGACTGCTTCTCCTCCCCTGCTCGCTGGCGCGCTTTCTCTTTAAAGACCAGCACCTCGTCCCGCAAGGCGAACAGCCGCCGAGCCATATCTGGAGCCTTAGAAAAAGAGAAAACACCATTACGCAATGCTTTAGCATCCGATGATACTTCGTCGGGCTCAAAAACACCAGAACGTTTCCGGAAAGCATCAATCACTTCCTCCGCGAAATGACCCAGAAAATACAATTTATCTCTCTCCTGCCACGACCCCCAAGTATGAAATAATTCTTCTATGGATACCTTGCCGTTAAGTGCACGGAAGGAAATTTGCCGAAGCGCAGCCATTTGTTCGGCTGATAACATAGACCGCGTATCTACCTTACCCGGACCCGGGCCAGAATCTTGCGGCCTTGGAGCAGATGCGCCGACATAAGGGGGCGGAGAGCGATCTAGTAAATAAAAATCGTCATCAGGATTATTAAGGACAGGATAAAGTGGCTGCCGAACAACGTATTGACCCGAAACTTGTAGCCTACGCTCCTTCTCTTGCCTGTCCGTCTGCTCTCTGTCCTCCCGTCGCTTCGCTTCCTGTGCTCGCACATGATCATTCTTCCGTTGTTCTTTATCAAACAGCGCTTTCTCACGCTTCTCTCGCTCACGTACCTCCTTCACCCACAACCGCACACACTCAAACATATCCTGACGAGCACGCCGCTTACACATACACTGTTCCACATACTCAATCTTACGTATATCAAACGATCCATACAAAGGCCATCGCAACTCAGGATCTTTTTTTGTATATTTCCTCCATACTGTGCTGTACATTATGGAAGAAAGACCATGCTTCACATACATATCCCTATTAGGAGTCCCCTCTGGGGGAGCTGGAGCAGATTCCTCGAGGTTCAACCGGTTTCCAAAACAGCAGCACCACTTACGGAGTGCGCTGAAAGCAGGCATGCTCAGAAATAATGCAAAATATGCAATATTATAGAAAAATGGCACTTAATCGTTGTGCCGTTCAAAGTTACACAGCTCTGGAGAAATCTCTCCACATTACCTGCCTATATGTGTTGCAACGCATATATATTCACAAAGACAAATTCAAAATATGACTAGTCATCACAAATCAAACTCAAATAGCCAGATCAGGCTTCAAAAACTCGGAGCAAGTACCGTACACCGGTTCTTACCAATCAAGAGTCCAGATTCCAACTGCCAAGCTCCACAATCGCCCAAACGGCTTTCACGGCAAGACCGACAGAAGAGGTCTCAGTCGAGGACCGGCGCCACCCAGACGGTCAGCTCGGAAGGGAAGGAAGAAAACCTCGGGATGCCAGGGCTAAGACGCCGCTGGCAGTGATCACGTCCCCGGCCCAATTCCTCACCCTCGTCGCGACCAGTCCTTCGAGCATCCGAGTCGCCGATGAGCCCCACGTGACGGGCGCCAATTGATGAATACAGGCCCCAGCTAGGCCCGCAGGACACAAGGGTTCGCTCTCCTGTAATGGAATCTATAAGGAAGTTGGCACGGAAACTGCAAAGTACAAAGACAGCATTTATTAACCCTTAAGGGTGGTCCTACAATCCACACAACACTCTTCAGTATTGCATAGAGTAGTACAAAGAACCTTCGTACATGGTCCCCTTTTATACACAGTAGAGGGGCTCATAAGTGGGTGGATACAACATGAAGACGAAGAACATTACCATTTATGGTCATTTTCGATACTGAATCAATATGTGGGCGGAGCTAACGCACTCCTTGAGCCCGCGAAAACATGGTCAAGCAAGGCTAACTGATAACAGATGTGGTCAAGTATGGGCATGTGCCAGATAGTCAAAGGAGCTATTTATAGACTGTTACTGGGCAGATTACAAGAGCAACTAACACAGAGGTTGGACTCTTCTCGTGGGGAACACGTGGAAGCATGACAATACAAAATGGAGTCCAAGCTTCGGCCAACATAACAGAAAAAACACGGTCTATAACAGAGGAATTAATGTCTTTAGTAAATGCTTAATCACATCGTTGTTTCAATTTACAACAGTAGGCCCTAGGGCAGGGTGCATTGTTGGTAAAAGGTAGGTCATGCCCTGATGTGTGTGGCATGACCTAATAGTGAATTACAGCCATTTTCGTTTTTCACTATTGAAGGGCTACCTGCCTCCAATAGGCCAGACTGGGCAGACTGATTATTAACTCCATTATAATCTATCTGACTCAGGGAGCATGGTAGCAAGTCGAGTTTAGTATCCCTGAACTCAGAATTTAATAACACACCCTTTAGGATGGATGGTTTTTAAATTCTATGTTTGAAAATAGCACTTTTAGAAAGTGGCTATTTTCTTGTCCAACTATCTACCGGTCTCTGCTGGTTTGGTGTGTGTGTCAGGGGCTGGGTGGCTCCAGAGGTCTGAGTGAGTCAGTGTGGGGTGAATGGGGCGTTTACAAATAGAGTGAGGGAAGAGTAGCCTGCCCTGCCTGACACAATACTGGCTCCGCCTCCTGCTGGGCGACTGATAGCCCTGCTCCTGCCAGTGACAATACTGGCTCCGCCTCCTGCTGGGCGGCTGAGGACTCTGCCCTGCTCAGTGAATAGGCCAGGTGCCTCTGCCTGGCAACACCCACAACAAACCTGAGATGGTGGGAATCGCCCTGCTTGGACAAAGGGAACAAAGGGAAAAAGGGGTATAAGAGAAGGACCCCTGAACCAAGAACTCAGATCACTTCTGACAAGGAAACCTGTACCAAGGACAAGAAGCCTGCTGATCTAAGGACTTGCCTCCCCTTTCTGCCAGAGTGCTGTTTTGCTGTGGAGGAACCTGGAAGCTGCTTCTTTATTTTTGCCAAGGAACAAGGAGAGAGGAACTTGGTGTGTACTCTCTGAACACTTGCTAGGAAATCTCCAAGGACTGGAAGAGTGCCAGTCTCCTGTTGAAGTCACAGGGCCAAAGGACTTCACCATCTACTGAATTGCTGAATTGCTGGAAAGTGTTGTTTCCAGTACACAAGGGAAAATCTGCAGTCTCGACGCCAGCAGCAACGCCAGTGAGCAGTGGGTATTGGCCCCGGCTCCAAGTGACCCCGTCTCGACGCCGGTACCAACGCCAGTGAGGAGTGAGTATCGGCTCTACCTCCAAGCGACCCCGTCCCGACGCCGCTGCTGATCGCATCGACTCGACGCCCTTCACGACGCCGTGAGCGCTGCTCCGGCCCGACATCCCTCGACGCCGCTGCGGATTGACCCGACTCCGAGGCACGACCTCGACGCCGATCTCGACGCCGTGGATCATCGTTTTCTTCGTTTCTCAAGGTACTGTACTTGTGGGGTCTGTTGCAACTCCAGGCTCGACGTAGCGCTCCTCGCGGTCGACGCCGAACCTTGGGAATCTTGTAGACTCGACGTCGTGTGACTCCTGTGGGGGTTACATTGTTGCCGAAGAACTGGGCTCAGAAGAATACTTTGCTAAAGAACTATTTGCCAAGAAGAAACCTTACTTGAACTATTATTTTTCCTTCCAAAGAGTATTTATTAAGACTGTGGTATATTTTTGTCGTTATTTGGTCTTGTGCTAAGCCTTATATAAAAATACTATTTTTATAATAACTTCTGTGTCGTGTCCATCTGTAGTGTATTCACTTTATTACTGTATGTGGTCATAAATGCTTAACACACTGCCTCTGAGATAAGCCTGTCTGCTCTGCCAAGCTACCAAGGGGGTAGCAGGGGTTATCTGAGTGTGTAATCCCCTTTCCCTGACTAGAGTTGGTAGGTCCCTATTTGTCAGAAGTGTATACCTCTGCCAACTAGAGACCGCCGGTTCTAACATTGGTGGCAGCGGTGGGATTTGAACTTTGCATTTATGACTCATGTGCAGTGATTAGTGTGCGCTACATAGTGAAAGCAGACCATAACGCAGCCACATTCTGTTTTGGTAGGATTGCCTATTTTTGTTCTCCGCTTTCCTGGAGCTTATTTTCTTAAACACTGCCAGTTTTGACCATGGAGAATGCCGGAGCTGCTACACCTGTGGAGAATGTTGTGGGGGAATTCGATAAGGAGAAGATAGATTCCTACACGCTAAAAGATCTAAAAGGATTTTGCAAGCAGTTTAAAGTTCCTACCACAGGTGTCTCAAAGAAAGAGGGCTTCCTCAAAGCGCTGAAGGCCTGGTTAGAGGCCAGAAATCCCTCTGATCCGGTGGTGGTACCGGAGGAGGAAGAAGAAGAGGAAGAGGAAGAGCCCACAGGTGGGCCAGTGTCATCTCCAGGCAGTAGTGCGTCCTCTAGGAGCCTTTCCCCCGAAGAATTAGAAGACAGGGAGAAGGAGAGGGGGTACAAGTTGGAAATGGCAAAACTTAAATTAGGAGGGCAGTTGGAATTAGAGAATGCAAGAAGCAAGAGAGAAGCTGAAATGGAGAGCAAAAGATTAGATTTTGAGAGAGAGAAATTAGCGTTTGAACGTGAGAAGATGGTGAGGGAGATGGAGCTTAAAACTAAGAGTTTAGAGTTGAATCCCTCTGGTGGCAGCACTCCATCTGTGCCTGCAGAAAGTAGGTTTTATTTTCCTAAAGATGTGATCAAGGATTACAGTAAGAATGAAGATATTAGCCAATGGTTTAAAGCGTATGAGTTAGCATTGTTGGCCCACCGGGTCCCTGAGAAGGATTGGGGAACGGGGTTGTGGAGCCGCTTTACAAACGAGGGGAGAGATACCTTGTTGAGCCTTCCTGCTGAGGATAGGATGTCTTATACTCATATGAAAGATGCTTTAATGCTGAGATATGGCTTAACTCCAGAAAAGTACAGACAAACCTTTAGAGAATGTAAGAAGTTGCCTGGTACTACGTGGGTTGAATATGTGTCTTTTTTCTGCAGAACCATGGATGGTTGGATAAAGGGTAGCAAGGTTGATAGTTATGATGCTCTTTATGATTTGTTTGCTTGGGAGCACTTGTCTAATAACTGTTTTCCAGAGGTACGCCAGCACCTTGTTGATAGCAAGCTATCTAACCCTAGAAAACTTGCTGAGGAGGCGGACCGCTGGGTCAGTACCAGGGTCCACAAGGGTCCAGTGGGAGACTCAGCCAAAGGTGGGCAGGGTCCCCAGCAGAAGAGTGGGGGGGACAGGGGTAAACAGAGGGAGTTTCAGAAAGGGCCCCAAAGTAGTCCCCAAGGGAACCAAGGGAAGGGTTCCCAGCCTCCCCCTGTAAAGAAGCCAGAGGCCCCGACAGGTAAACCTGTTCACAGGGGCCCCATGACCTGCTATGCCTGTAAGCAGGTGGGACACCGTTATTATGATCCCCAGTGTCCCATGAAGGATTCGAATGCACCGCCGCGTGCACCCCCTCGTCAGGTAGCGAGTGTAGCCCTGGGAGGGGAGGAGATGGGTGCCCCCGGTGGGGGGGGTCCCGCAGAAATGTCCCTGGTCTCTTTAGGAGACGTGGAAATGGTCCCTCCAACCCCTCTGCCTAGTAACACTAAGAAATATAGGCAGTGGGTGACCATTAATGGCCATAGGGTGGAAGCTCTCAGAGACACCGGAGCGAGTGTGACAGCTGTCAAGTGTCACTTGGTGTCCAGAGAGCAGGTGGTCCCTCATGCATTCTACCCCGTTGTAGCTGCTGACAACTCACAGAGTCAGTGTGAGGTAGCTCAAGTTCCCTTTGAGTGGGGGGGGGTCTCAGGTACTCTTCAGGTTGCTGTGAGGCCCGCCATGCCTGTTGATTGTCTCTTGGGCAATGATTTGGAGGACTCCCCTTGGGCTAAGGTGGAGAGAAAAGCGCATCTGGAAATGTTGGGTCTGCCTGAGTGGGTGTGTGCGACCACCCGGTCCATGTCAGTCAGTAAGGGTGTTGATGGGGGCCCGGAGCCTGAAAGTATGGCCCTGGTCCCAACCGTGAAGAGAAGAGGCAGGGGGCGCGGGAAACCGTCCCCCATCGTTCCCGCGGTCCAGGAGGGAGCAGACCCTGAGGGGGATGCCCTGGAACCGACAGGAGAACAAGTGGCCGAACTGGGAGACCTGCCCGAGCTGACCCATTGGCAGCAGGATGGTGGTCCCTCCAGGGAGGAATTTTGTGCTGAACAGAAAGTGTGCCCTTCTCTTGTGGGTATGAGGCAGCAGGCCTCAGCCCAAACGACAGGTGATCAGTCAGGATCACATTGGGTCTACTGGGAGAACGACCTCCTGTATAGCGAGCCTAAGGCTGCTGAGCCTGGGTCAGCCCGTGTGCTGGTGGTACCCCAGCGCTTCAGAGCCTTCCTACTGGGGTTGGCTCATGACGTTCCGTTAGCTGGACATCTGGGGCAGGACAAGACCTATGACAGGCTTGTCACCCATTTTTATTGGCCTCAGATGAGAAGGGATTCAGATATCCATTGTAGGACCTGTCAAACTTGCCAGGCAAGTGGGAAAAGCGGGCGGAAGCAGAAGGCTCCCCTCCAACCTTTTCCCGTCGTCAGTACCCCCTTTGAGCGAGTGGGAATTGACATTGTGGGGCCACTGGACCCCAAGACAGCCATGGGCAACAGGTTTATCCTGGTCTTGGTGGACCATGCCACCCGGTACCCGGAAGCCATCCCTCTCCGAACAGTGACGGCCCCCGTGGTGGGACGGGCACTGATGGGTGTTTTCTCCCGCATGGGGTTCCCCAGAGAGGTGGTGTCAGACCGGGGCACCAACTTCATTTCGAATTATATGAAGTCTCTGTGGAAGGAGTGTGGGGTAACCTATAAGTTTACCACTCCTTACCACCCTCAAGGTAATGGGCTGGTTGAGAGATTCAACCGGACCCTAAAAGGCATGATCATGGGTCTTGAAGAACCAATGAGGCGTAAATGGGACGTCCTCTTGCCATGCCTGCTGTTTGCTTACCGTGAGGTGCCACAGAAGTCTCTAGGGTTCAGCCCCTTTGAGCTTTTGTATGGTCACCCGGTAAGAGGACCTTTGAGTCTGGTCAAAGAAGGCTGGGAGCAATCTCCCAGGAAACCTCCCCAGGATGTATATAGTTACATGCTGGCCTTTAGGAACCAGACTCGGCGCTTCAGAGATCTTGCTCAGGCAAATCTGGAGGCCAGCCAGGAAGAGATGAAGCGGTGGTACGATCAGAATGCCACTCTGATTGAGCTTCAACCTGGTCAGAAAGTTTGGGTCATGGCCCCTGTGGAACCTTGTGCGCTCAAGGACAGGTGGACTGGACCATTTGAGGTTGTGGAGAAGAAGAGCGATGTCACCTACTTGGTGGACTTGAAATCTCCCAGGAACCCCTTAAGGGTCCTGCATGTCAACCGGTTAAAGCCCCACTTAGAAAGGTCCGAAGTGGGCATGCTCCTTGCCACAGATGCGGGGATGGAGGAGGAGAGTGAGCCTCTTCCTGACCTCCTGTGTGCAAAAGAAAAAGATGGGTCAGTGGATGGTGTTGTCCTCTCTGACACACTGACCCCTGAGCAGCAGCAAGATTGTCGCCACCTGTTGGTACAATTCCCTGCTCTGTTCTCCTTAATCCCTGGTGTCACTCAGTGGTGTGTCCATGATGTGGACACCGGGGACAGCACTCCTGTGAGGCAAAAGGCCTACAGGGTGACTGACAAGGTCAGAGCATGCATCAAGGAGGAGGTCTCCAAGATGTTTGCCTTAGGGGTGGTTGAGTCCTCTAGCAGTCCTTGGGCCAGCCCAGTGGTCTTGGTCCCAAAGGCTGCAGCGCCTGGTGCTTCACCAGAACTTCGGTTCTGTGTGGATTACCGAGGACTCAATTCGGTCACCAAGACCGACGCGCACCCCATCCCCAGAGCTGATGAGCTCATCGATCGGTTGGGGGCTGCCCGGTACCTTAGTACGTTTGATCTAACGTCTGGGTACTGGCAGATCGCCTTGACTGATGGGGCAAAAGAGAGGTCTGCATTCTCCACACCAGATGGGCACTACCAGTTCCGTGTGATGCCCTTTGGGATGAAGAATGCCCCTGCCACATTCCAGAGGTTGGTTAACCAGGTATTGGCCGGGCTGGAAGATTTCAGCGCCGCCTACCTGGACGATATAGCGGTGTTCAGCGCCAGCTGGGAGGAACACTTGCGCCACCTCCAGGAAGTGTTGTTGGCCCTGCGCAGAGCAGGCCTCACAATCAAGGCTAGTAAGTGCCAGATTGGGCAGGGTTCCGTGGTGTACTTGGGGCACCAAGTAGGGAGCGGCAAGGTGGCCCCCCTGCAACCCAAGATAGATACCATCCTGGCTTGGGAACCGCCCAAAACCCAGACTCAGGTGAGAGCCTTCTTGGGTCTCACGGGTTACTACAGGAGGTTTGTCAAGGGGTATGGCAACATTGTGCACCCCTTGACCTCGCTGACTTCCCGGAAGCAGCCGAGACTTGTGATCTGGACTGACGCCTGTCAGAAGGCCTTTGACACCCTGAAAACTGCAATGTGTACAGCACCGGTCCTCCAGGCACCCGACTTTTCAAAAGAATTCATTGTCCAGACGGACGCTTCAGAGCATGGTGTGGGGGCTGTTCTAGCACAGATGAATGAGGAGGGCCGAGACTTACCTGTAGCCTTCATCAGCCGGAGGTTACTTCCCAGGGAACAAAGGTGGAGTGCGATAGAGCGTGAGGCATTTGCTGTGGTCTGGGCGCTGAAGAAGCTAAGACCCTACTTGTTTGGGTCTCACTTCCGGGTTCAGACAGACCACAGGCCCCTCAGATGGTTAATGCAGATGAGGGGTGAGAACCCAAAGCTGTTGAGGTGGTCCATTTCCCTACAGGGGATGGACTTTACGGTGGAACACCGCCCTGGTACAGATCACGCCAATGCTGATGGTCTGTCCAGATTTTTCCGCCTTAGTGATGAGGACTCCCTGGGTGAAGGGTAGTTCTCCCCACATTTCAGCTGGAGGGGACACGTGTTAGACCTGGCATCATTGGCATGAGTCTCTCCTCCATTTTTTTCTGTTTGCCTCCTCTGTTTACGATGTTTTTGCTGGTTTATTGCTTTGGGCACTGTGCCACTGCTGATCAGTGCCACAGTGCAAGTGCTCCCTATGTTAAATTGTTATATTGATTGGTGTTACCATGATTGGCTTGGTTGACTTACTGTTCAGACCCTAGTCTAGTGCACTGCGTGTGCCAAGGGCGTGTAAGTTAACTGCTGCTGGTGGGCTTGCAGCACTGGTTGTGCCACCCACAGAAGCAGCGTGCAAAATGTGTCTCAGGCCTGCCACCGCGGCGCCTGCGTGCAGTCCCTGACTGCCATGTCGACTTGGTAAGGAAACCTACTTACCAGTCTCTAAACCTTCACTTTGCCACATTTCAGACACCTCTATGGTAGGCCCTAGGGCAGGGTGCATTGTTGGTAAAAGGTAGGTCATGCCCTGATGTGTGTGGCATGACCTAATAGTGAATTACAGCCATTTTCGTTTTTCACTATTGAAGGGCTACCTGCCTCCAATAGGCCAGACTGGGCAGACTGATTATTAACTCCATTATAATCTATCTGACTCAGGGAGCATGGTAGCAAGTCGAGTTTAGTATCCCTGAACTCAGAATTTAATAACACACCCTTTAGGATGGATGGTTTTTAAATTCTATGTTTGAAAATAGCACTTTTAGAAAGTGGCTATTTTCTTGTCCAACTATCTACCGGTCTCTGCTGGTTTGGTGTGTGTGTCAGGGGCTGGGTGGCTCCAGAGGTCTGAGTGAGTCAGTGTGGGGTGAATGGGGCGTTTACACATAGAGTGAGGGAAGAGTAGCCTGCCCTGCCTGACACAATACTGGCTCCGCCTCCTGCTGGGCGACTGATAGCCCTGCTCCTGCCAGTGACAATACTGGCTCCGCCTTCTGCTGGGCGGCTGAGGACTCTGCCCTGCTCAGTGAATCGGCCAGGTGCCTCTGCCTGGCAACACCCACAACAAACCTGAGATGGTGGGAATCGCCCTGCTTGGACAAAGGGAACAAAGGGAAAAAGGGGTATAAGAGAAGGACCCCTGAACCAAGAACTCAGATCACTTCTGACAAGGAAACCTGTACCAAGGACAAGAAGCCTGCTGATCTAAGGACTTGCCTCCCCTTTCTGCCAGAGTGCTGTTTTGCTGTGGAGGAACCTGGAAGCTGCTTCTTTATTTTTGCCAAGGAACAAGGAGAGAGGAACTTGGTGTGTACTCTCTGAACACTTGCTAGGAAATCTCCAAGGACTGGAAGAGTGCCAGTCTCCTGTTGAAGTCACAGGGCCAAAGGACTTCACCATCTACTGAATTGCTGAATTGCTGGAAAGTGTTGTTTCCAGTACACAAGGGAAAATCTGCAGTCTCGACGCCAGCAGCAACGCCAGTGAGCAGTGGGTATCGGCCCCGGCTCCAAGTGACCCCGTCTCGACGCCGGTACCAACGCCAGTGAGGAGTGAGTATCGGCTCTACCTCCAAGCGACCCCGTCCTGACGCCGCTGCTGATCGCATCGACTCGACGCCCTTCTCGACGCCGTGAGCGCTGCTCCGGCCCGACATCCCTCGACGCCGCTGCGGATTGACCCGACTCCGAGGCACAACCTCGACGCCGATCTCGACGCCGTGGATCATCGTTTTCTTCGTTTCTCAAGGTACTGTACTTGTGGGGTCTGTTGCAACTCCAGGCTCGATGTAGCGCTCCTCGCGGTCGACGCCGAACCTTGGGAATCTTGTAGACTCGACGTCGTGTGACTCCTGTGGGGGTTACATTGTTGCCGAAGAACTGGGCTCAGAAGAATACTTTGCTAAAGAACTATTTGCCAAGAAGAAACCTTACTTGAACTATTATTTTTCCTTCCAAAGAGTATTTATTAAGACTGTGGTATATTTTTGTCGTTATTTGGTCTTGTGCTAAGCCTTATATAAAAATACTATTTTTATAATAACTTCTGTGTCGTGTCCATCTGTAGTGTATTCACTTTATTACTGTATGTGGTCATAAATGCTTAACACACTGCCTCTGAGATAAGCCTGTCTGCTCTGCCAAGCTACCAAGGGGGTAGCAGGGGTTATCTGAGTGTGTAATCCCCTTTCCCTGACTAGAGTTGGTAGGTCCCTATTTGTCAGAAGTGTATACCTCTGCCAACTAGAGACCGCCGGTTCTAACAGGAGGTATGGAGTTTGGTCTCCAAAGTTGTGTCTAATGTGAGTATGGTGTCTATAGTGTCTTTGAATAATTGATTGGGACTGGGGGCAAGGGAATAGTGACATTGTTATTATGGAGTGAAGTGAGTAGGGGTGGCAAATGGAGATTTCCACATTTGTCTCTTTAGAGGATCAGTTTCAAGAGCCTTGGGTTGCTAGGAAGGCTGTCTGGTAGGTGAAGCAATTAGGAAAGTAACAACCCCCTATTTTTGCAGCTGTTCTCAGTTTTTTTAGGCTAATTCTAGGTTTTTTTTTCCCCATAGGAAGACTGAGACAGCTTTGTCAACTTTAAAAAAGAAGTCTGGGGAGAGACGTGTAGGTAACATGCTTGATACAAATGTAATCACTGGAGAGCTCATAATTTTTATAATTTCGAATCTACCCCACCAGGATATGTGTTTTGATGACCATGTCAACTGGAGCTCTTTTATTTTATTTAGAGTTTTACTTTCCTTGGTGGTCAATGATTCAGCAAGGTTTTTACAGAACCAGATCTCATGATATTTGATTGTGAACTTCCATTAGAAGTTAGATGAGCCACACATTGAGGGGTGACAGTGGATGTTTAAAGGGAGAATCCCGGTCTTATCCATATTTGAGGGATATCCTGTGAATTTAGAAAAGTGTTCTCTATTGGACAGGATTGCAAAAATGGTGTGCTCTGGGGATTCTGTAAATATCAAAATATGTTTTAGATGGAGTGTCCCCAAATGTAATGCCTAGGATATCATGCTATTCATATATCATCAGTAGTAGGGGATCAAGGGCAAGTAAGAACAATAACGGGCATGGGGTTCCTTGTTGAAGGGTAAAAGTTTGTGATAGGGATCCATTGATTCTAATTCTGGTGAAGGGGCCAGAGTATATGGCCATGGTCATCATGATAAATTCGTTCCTCTGGGTGTGTTTGGAGAGGACGGCTTCAAGGTATGGTAAAGAGACCTTATCAAAAACCTTCTTCGCATCTAGGGCTATAGCCACAGCCAGACAAAGTGGGCTGGAGGCTTTTTTCTATGATATGGGAGAAGAGGCGGATGTTCTCACTGGCTAGGCATCCTTTAATAAAGTCAGATTGAGTAGGAGAACTAGTTTAGGAATCAGTGGGGTTAGGCAGCTAGCGAGGACTTTTACGTACATTTTTTAATCCATGTTAATTAGGGAAATGGGACTAAAGATTTTGGGGTCCAAGTGGTGCTTTCCCTCTTTGGGGATGGCCACGATAGTCGTCTCAGATGTGGACCCAGAGACTGAGCCAGAAGTAGCAAAGTGGGAGGGGACGTACTTTAGAGTATTAGTAATTGAGGGGGCAAATGTTTTATTGAACTCAACCAGGAAACCATCTGGTCCCTGTGCTCTACCAAATGGAATGTTTTTGATGCCTTCGAGGATCTCTTCTTTAGAACTTGGGTGAACTAGGGCAATTTGATCAGAGTTAGAGATTTGTTTTATTGGTAGCACAGTGGGAGTGTAGAGTTTAGTGCAAAATCGTTGGAAGACTTTCAGAACCATTTCAGTTGAGGTTTGTGGTTTATTTTGTTCATCTTTGATTGATTGGATCAAAGTAGAGTTATGCTTGAACTTTAGGTAGGCTGCTAGTGATTACCCTTCTTTATTGAGATAGAAAAGGTTTTTTTACAGTTTCTAGGTGTGAACCCAAAGGTACGCTTGTTTGCTCACTCTGGATTTGAATTTGTAGTTAAGTAATTTCATGAGTGCCAGGATAGTCAAGTCATTAACCTGCCGATAGCTTAGTTCTGTAGATTTTATTTTTGACGTTGAATGGTTTATGTGCCATTCAGTGTATAATATGGCCTCTAGAGTAGCATTTCGGGCAGTCCAAGAGAGTTACAGGAGATGTCACGGAGTGTTGGTTAGTCTTAATGAATTGCGTCAGTTCAACATGAAGTTCCTTGATCGATGTTGGGTCTTCCAGGATGTCTGGGACATACACAAGGCCTTTAACTTTGGTGAGAGAGGGAGTAAGTGGAGTTGTATCATAATGGCTGTGTGGTCCGAAAATATGATCGGGTATGGATACGGAGATGGTGTGTGGGAGAAGAGTGGAGTTGACTAGGAGATGGACGATTCTTGAAAATATGTTATGTGGGGGTAAATTAAAAGGTAAAGTTGTTCACAGAGGGATTATGGAGTCTCCAAACATTGGCTAATGTTCGAGCTGAGCACAGGGCGTGAAATGCTATGTGGTATCTGAGGTTTCTTTATTTGAATGCTGATTGTCTGTCTAGGATGGGGTCCATGGGGAGATTGAAATCACTGCCAAGTATGATATGTGCCTCTGGGGGAAAGCGTGCAAGTCTGGCAGAGAGGGAGTGCCAATATTTAGGGTTGTCTGTGGTGGGGGGGGTCTATATTTACTGCATAGATTTCAGTGGATGGATTTTGTAATTACCCATATACCATCATTGTCTGGCTCAGAGAAGATGATACGGTACAAAAGGGGGTGGTGATGGACGGAGCATCAGAACCAATCAAACACTCACACCCACTCAACAGATCTGGGTTTGATCCATCACCGTTCTTTAGCCCACTCTGCCACCCCAGTTCAGACATGGCCATATGCAAATCAGTCTGACCCTGTGCCTCATGGGAACAGTCCAGCCCAAACTGCCAAGCCATGCCTTCCCTGGACCGGAAACAAGCTTTGTAGGACCAGTTTCTGGCATTTCAGCCGTCTTCAGCCAGGCTTGCTTGAATCCAGTGGCAAAGTGAGCAAGGGACTCACGTCTGAGCATACCCTGCCAACTTATGGCAAACAAAGTGGTACAACAGGGGGTGGTGATGGACGGAGCATCAGAACCAATCAAACACTCACACCCAGTCAACAGATCTGGGTTTGATCCATCACCGTTCTTTAGCCCACTCTGCCACCCCAGTTCAGACATGGCCATATGCAAATCAGTCTGACCCTGTGCCTCATGGGAACAGTCCAGCCCGAACTGCCAAGCCATGCCTTCCCTGGACCAGAAACAAGCTTCCTAGGACCGGTTTCTGGCATTTCAGCCGTCTTCAGCCAGGCTTGCTTGAATCCAGTCGCAAAGTGAGCAAGGGACTCACGTCTGCGCATACCCTGCCAATTTATGGCAAACAAAGCAGTACAAAAGGGGGTGGTGATGGACGGAGCATCAGAACCAATCAAACGCTCACACCCAGTCAACAGATCTGGGTTTGATCCATCACCGTTCTTTAGCCCACTCTGCCACACCAGTTCAGACATGGCCATATGCAAATCAGTCTGACCCTTTGCCTCATGGGAACAGTCCAGCCCGAACTGCCAAACCATGCCTTCCCTGGACCGGAAACAAGCTTCCTAGGACCGGTTTCTGGCATTTCAACCGTCTTCAGCCAGGCTTGCTTGAATCCAGTGGCAAAGTGAGCAAGGGACTCACGTCTGAGCATACCCTGCCAACTTATGGTGAACAAAGCGGTACAAAAGGGGGTGGTGATGGGCGGAGCATCAGAACCAATCAAACACTCACACCCAGTCAACAGATCTGGGTTTGATCCATCACCGTTCTTTAGCCCACTCTGCCACCCCAGTTCAGACATGGCCATATGTAAATCAGTCTGACCCTGTGCCTCATGGGAACAGTCCAGCCCGAACTGCCAAGCCATGCCTTCCCTGGACCGGAAACAAGCTTCCTAGGACCGGTTTCTGGCATTTCAGCCGTCTTCAGCAAGGCTTGCTTGAATCCAGTGGCAAAGTGAGCAAGGGACTCACGTCTGAGCATACCCTGCCAACTTATGGCGAGCAAAGCGGTACAAAAGGGGGTGGTGATGGACGGATCATCAAAACCAATCAAACACTTACACCCAGTCAACAGATCTGGGTTTGATCCATCACCGTTCTTTAGCCCACCCTGCCACCCCAGTTCAGACATGGCCATATGCAAATCAGTCTGACCCTGTGCCTCATGGGAACAGTCCAGCCCAAACTACCAAGCCATTCCTTCCCTGGACCGGAAACAAGCTTCTATCTTCAGCCAGGCTTGCTTGAATCCAGTGGCAAAGTGAGCAAGGGACTCACGTCTGAGCATACCCTGCCAACTTATGGCGAACAAAGCGGTACAAAGGGTATGCTCAGACGTGAGTCCCTTGCTCACTTTGCCACTGGATTCAAGCAAGCCTGGCTGAAGATGGATGAAATGCCAGAAACCGGTCCTAGGAAGCTTGTTTCCGGTCCAGGGAAGACATGGCTTGGCAGTTCGGGCTGGACTGTTCCCATGAGGCACAGGGTCAGACTGATTTGCATATGGCCATGTCTGAACTGGGGTGGCAGAGTGGGCTAAAGAACGGTGATGGATTAAACCCAGATCAGTTGACTGGGGGTGAGTGCTTGCAATGTTCAACACTCCGTCCATCATTTCCTTTGGTTTTTGCTTTGTTCGCCATAAGTTGGCAGGGTATGCTCAGACGTTAGTCCCTTGCTCACTTTGCCACTGGATTCAAGCAAGCCTGGCTAAAGATGGCTGAAATGCCAGAAACCGGTCCTAGGAAGCTTTTTTCCGGTCCAGGGAAGGCATGGCTTGGCAGTTCGGGCTGGACTGTTCCCATGAGGCACAGGGTCAGACTGATTTGCATATGGCCATGTCTGAACTGGGGTGGCAGAGTGGGCTAAAGAACGGTGATGGATCAAACCCAGATCTGTTGACTGGGTGTGAGTGTTTGATTGGTTCTGATGCTCTGTCCATCAACACCCCCTTTTGTACCGCTCAGAGAAGATGATAGACAGGCCGTAATTCTAGGAGATCAATATGAGCACTCTCTGTTGTTTGGAGATAGCAGGTGAGCAAGCAATATCAGAAACCTAGCCTGTACTGAGTGAGAACGCTTCTTTCTTGCTGATTTTGATTTCCTGCAAAAATACCAAGTCGCCCTTAAGAGAGTGACAGTAATCAGAGAACTTTTTCCGCTTTAATGGGTGATTGAGACCTTTAGCATTAAGGCAAATCACATTGAGTATAGCAGCAACAGGGTCAGCCATTGGGAGATGTTAAAATCAAGTTCGGTGGTGTATCATGGATGGTCACAGGGTGTATTAAGGCCAGTAAGGGAGCATGAATATCACAGGACTCAGGGTGTACGGAGTTGGAGGATATTGCAGGTGTGGTGGGTATGGTTTAGAGTCATGGGTAGAAACAACATTCCCCGACTAGGAGAGGAGTTTGAAGAGACAAGATGTAGAGTATGGGACAGTGGGCGTCACTTGCAGGACACATATCGTAGGGTGTAACCAACGGGAGAGAGAGAGGAGGGCACTTGCTTCCGCAATAATTACAAGTTAAAATTGATTCACAGTAAGGCCCTGGTAAACAGTAAGTGCAGATTGATAATATACAGAGCCTGGTACAGAGTATCATAATCATTTTGAAGAATAGAAGCAATAGTAACAATTCTGTCAGCAATTGTTGCACAATTACAATTACAAAGCACATTATATTTCTATATACTATGCAAATGCATTTGGTGCTCTTTGGTGTATTTAATTTTGCACTGGAAATTCTAATTTAATTCTTTATGTTTTCATACATCCCATCTCTTTCACATAAAAGAGCATCATATCAAGGATTTAAGCTTTTTTGTGTAAAGGGTAATGGGGTGGCCATGTATTATAAGGAACAAAGCAAGTACCCCTTCCCTACTTTATGAGGATATTGTAATTCACCTCAGAGTTCCATGACCTCAAAAAGGAACCCAGCCTTTATCCTTGTTCCTCTTTATGGTCATAGAATTCCTCAATGATTTGGAATATCCTTATAAAAAACGATAGTGCATACTTTATTCCTTATAACATTAATGTACGGCATGCCTATTTTTTCCGGAACCCTTCATCAGTCTCTGTTTATCGAGATCTGAATTTTCTCTTTACAAATCATTGCATTCCAATGTTTTGACTAACTGTAACAAACGAACACAACAGCTTTTAGAATTCAGTGAACATGGTGCCCATTGAAAAGGGAGCATGCTAGCTAAAATGCACATATCACGTTTTATGAGTTCATATTTAGCATGTCTTGGCATTTCACAAGATTACACGAAGATTACAAACACTGCACACAGTTCTTTTACTGTGATACACAACTATTTGGCGTTTATCATGCATTATTTTTCGTGATCCTGCTACTACACAAGTAAAACGTTTTTGTAATTTACAACTTCTAAACCAGTTCTTTTTCAGTCCTTCATCAAAGCCAGTTCTCAGCATCTGTTTATTTGTCTTCCTAACAATTGCTTGCAAGAAAATAATTGCTGTACTGGAAGGAAGGGAGCCCTGTTTTGAGAACAAGGACACCACCACCAGGCAGCCATTTTAGGTAGGGGCCACATGATGTAACACTAAAGGCTGCCTCAATCTCTGCTCTGTACAAGTGAACTTCAGCTCACACAGCATTGGTGGGCTTCTAATGAAAATAGCGCTTGAAGATTTGGAACGTAAAACTCGTATTTTTAAAGCTCACTTTCACCCCTCAGGGCCGACTGACAGATGCCCTCTCCACGATACATATCTTTTTAACATCAGGAGCATGAAAATGAGAAGGGGGGCTGCCAGGGTTCAAACCTGTGACCATAAGGTCAACACAAAGCCCTTGAGAGGGTTATTCGTCAACTGAGCCACCAGGCCTACCCTGAACGCGAAGAACATGTCATCCCTGATGTATGGAACGTACATACCAATCTAAAGGTTGTTTTACACACTTGCCCTCAAAATTAATGTATGTGTTATTGTGTGTGCTATAACTTGCCATGAATGCAAAAAGGGAAAACTTTTTCAAAATTCCTTCAAATGTAGCAAAACGTGGCCTCCGTGAAGCAAAACCAATCTTCGAATTATAACTTCCAATCAATAAATAATGACTGAGTGATGCGAATGTGATTGTACAATTTGCGATGGATCCAAAAGATTAATTTAAAAGTCTAATTACTTTTTCAACATGGAATTTCGATCGATTTAAACAGCATAATGTTTCAGTCAGTCAGAAATGAATTTTTATATTTCCAGCCTAATCACAAGAAACAAATATGAAAAAAAGCAAAGCATGAACAAACACATTGTCCTAACATGGCACTCTCCTGCACCTCACAGTACCCGCATGGCACACCCTTACACTAACACACATATTATCCAGTGTTTCACTTACCTCTGCCTTCTCAACAGATGTGCTGAGGTCACTGTAACTCAAATACGGTTTCAACTTTCGCATCAGATAATCGTGCTCAGAGTATCTGAGAAACATTGGGGTGACACTAGTAAAATCTATCTATTTTGCAAGATTCCCCCACTTTGTTTGACTGAAGACCTGGCACACTGTGACCTTTGGACAGTGGCAGACTGCTGACCACATTAGTGCTTATTACTGTGCTCCACGTGTTTCCTAAGTGTAGTGTTAACTTATGTTTCAAGGGCATTTTCCTGTGTGATGCTAGGATATAACTAAATGATACATTTTCTCTGAATGTGTTTAGTTTCCTACAGGTGACTAAAACTGACTCAAGCTACACCAATTCGGCACGGTGTACCCATATCCCTTTCGTGAATGACAGACTCACGACAGTGTACATTTCAGATGGGGCTCGAGGTAGCGAATTCCCTGTGCCTGTTTAGGGCTTTTATGACAGGGGCAGAAACATGCCGGCATAACACTGGGGTCCTGCATTGAACAGCTCCACACACAGATTGTGTTTTTGCTTATGAGATGCACATTTTTAACCTAGACATTTTGCTCCCCTCAATCAATCAGTCAAGCATTTGTAAAGCTCGCTACTCACCCGTGAGGGTCGCAAGGCGCTGGGGGAAGAAAGCAGCTACTGATGGAACAGTGTAGTGTTTTGCTTTAACTTAGAATTCTTGAGCCCATGATGTTCTGGTCTCAAGAATTTTAAGTGGAATGTTTAGGTTTGAAACCGGTACCGGTTGGGGTTTTGAAGGGCTGAGGGAGCTGGCTGCTGCACAGCATTCATTTGTCAATAAAGTGTATTTGACTCTACTTCCACGTGTACTGACGTACTTACTACAGATTTGTATGGCGACGATTTAGTGAATTGGATGCTGCAGAACCCATAATGGATTAGCAACGAGTTACGCATCGGCTACAAGTTAAGAATATTGGGAAGCGAATTTGAAGGAAGAAAAAAAAAAGAGGAAAAAAAAGGCAGCAGCGAAGCATACCTCAAGGTAACGGATGACCGCTGAAGTAATTGTGAGCTTGCCCGAAGATTGTGGAAGCGCCGTTTGGGTTCGTCACGAAGTGGATGGGAGTTGGTGTTCTAGTTGTTGCACTGCGTCGCACGCCATCTTGGGAGAGCACTTACTGCGTAGTGAGAGCACGCTAGTACCGTGTGGAACGCCATCTGGGGAAAGGAAGCGTGTAGTTAAGAGGCATCATTGCCATAGAGACGCAGTAAAGGAAGTTGCCGACCGAAATATCCAGTGACGAATAGCGGTCAAAAAGGAAAAAAAAGAAACAAAGGACATAGTGCATTCCGTGGTGGTTCCAGCGGACTCGAGTTTCAAGTACCAACGGTGTGCAATTATTGAAGAGTCTTTAAATATACATTTTGCTCATTTTAGCGAGTAGAAGAACGGTGACACGCACACCATTACAAGTGGAAAATTGCAGTGTTAATCTTTGGCGTGTTGAGGAACGGTGACACGCACACCATTAACAAGTGGAAAAATTGCAAGTTATTTTCTTTTGCGTGTTAAGGAACGGTGACACGCACACCATAACAAGTGGAAAAATTGCAGTCTGTTTTCTTTTGCGTGTTAAGGAACGGTGACACGCACACCACAACAAGGTCAAACATAGCGGATTTAATAAACATTGGGGGTTGTGTGGCATGTACACCCTATTAGATTCGTAAGGTGAAGCCGATTCTAGTTGAGAAGAGCGTAGACGGACTATAGAGCACAAATTATTCAGAAAAGTTTGACGGATTTGATTTAAAAAAAAAAAAAGACACTGTAGAGTAAAAAAAAAAAGGTTTTTTGTTCTGAAGAAGAAAAGTGGTAATGTACAAATAGTAGTTCCAACATAAAAAAAAATAGAGAGAGTTAGGGTGCTACAGCATAATAAAAAGGGTGGCACATATTAGAGTACGTTCAAGTAAGAATATTATTGTTATTTTTTTTTTGTTTTTTTTTGGGTTACTTTATAGTCCCTGTATAGCATAAGGAAGAATGCAATCTGTGTCTCCTCCTCCACCTTTTCTGGAAACACCTCGGGATCCACCCATTTCGTGGAAAAAATGGTATGACGCATTTTTGACATATATTGGTGCCATTGGTGGTTCACGATATAGGGCAGAAAGAAAGAAGTGTCTTTTATTAAATGTCTTGGGATTTGAAGGGAGGGAGATTTTTAAACATTTGCCTCCCTTAATACATGTGGGTGGTGAGGAAGGAGATATTGATGAGTTTCAAGACAGAGTAAAAAAACTGGAGTTGCGTTTTGACATTCAACCCAGTTTGGTAGTTGAGAGACATACATTTTTAAAAAGGGAACAGAAAACAGGTGAAAAGGTAGAAGATTTTATTTCTGCTTTACGAGTTCTCAGTGCTGAGTGTCAGTATGAAGGGTTCAGAGACCAATTGATAAGAGATCAGTACATTTGTAAGTGCAATGACAAAAGCATACAACAAAAGTTATTGTCACTTGGAAATCCCACGTTAGAAGAAACGATCCGAATTGCGAAAAGCATAGAACTTTCAAAGTTGTCTGTCAAAGAGCTTGATGGAAAAGCCTCATTTCCCATCAACAAAGAAGAAGATTGTATTAATGCTGTAAGACCAAAGGAGAACAAGAACGCTAATTTTTATCGTAGTGACAATAAGTTTTTTAAACAAACAAATATTTGTTTTAAGTGTGGAAATTTTCCGCATTTTAAATCTGGTCGTGCTTGCCCTGCTAGAAGTGTAACTTGTAGGGCATGCAGAAAATTGGGTCATTTTGCTAAAGTCTGCCAAAATGTAAGGAGGAGTTTTTCATCCTCACAGGATGGAAGGATGAGTGGTAGTGTTCCTTCTACTTCCTCAAATTCCTCTATTGCAAATTTTCTTTGTGTGAACCTAAATGTGATGAGTTAAGGAAAATTCAGGAAGATTTGAGAGACATGGTGGTTGTGGTAGGGGATGCGAGTCAAGTTTGTAGCGTACAGGATGAGTGTGTGGATCCTTATGTGGATGTGGAGATCGGTGGTAAGAACGTTTGTCTTTTGGTTGATTCCGGAGCAAGGATAGCAATGGTAACTCAGGAAAAGTTTAAAGAAGTTTGGGGAATACGTTCACTATTTCCTCCAGACAGATCGCCTGTCTCTTATGAAGGGAGAACCATTGAATTAGCGGGTTATTTTGAAGACTCGTTAGTTTTCAGAGGAAGGAAGATTTTTGGGAAGATTTACGTGGCCATCAAAGGGTTGAATATTCTCGGATGGTTTCATCAGGGTTTATTCAAAATGGTATTAAGACCAGGTACAAAAGATCAAGTTTCTATTCTTCGTTTTGATAATTTTATTGATTCTTTATCTGAACATTTTCCTGACGTTTTCGGTAATGAGCTTGGATGCGTCAAAGGGTTTATGCATACCATTAAGGTGAAAGATGGTGCTATTCCGGTTAAACATCGGCTCAGGAATGTGCCGTTTAGTGTTAGGGATCAGCTAGAAAAAGAGCTTTCTGGTCTGTGTAAGAAGGGGATTATAGAACCAGTAGAATCTTCTCTTTGGCTTTCTCCGTTAGTGGTGGCAAAGAAGAAAAATGGCGAGATTCGCGTTTGCATTGACTTACACAGTTTAAATAAAAACATCTGGATAGATTCCCATCCTCTTCCTAAAATCCCAGAGATGTTGTCTTTAATCAATGGGTCGAAGTGGTTCAGTAAGCTGGATCTAGTGTCAGCTTATCATCAGGTTGTTCTTGATCCGGCTTCAAGGCATTTGACTGCTTTTGTTTCGCCCATTGGAACTTTCCAATACTGTGGGATGCTGTTCGGTTTGGCTTCTGCAGCGGCGGTGTTTCAAAGAATCATGTCTAATTTGCTTAAAGGGATCAAAGGGGTGATTGTGTTTCAGGATGATGTTTTGGTACATGGTGAAACATGTGAGTCGCATGATGAGACCATGTATTGTGTCTTGGAGGCTTTGCGCGAAGGGGGTGTTGTGTTAAAGAAAGAAAAGTGTGTTTTCAGGGTGAAGAAGATTGAATACCTAGGACATGTTCTGTCGGAACAAGGAGTTGAACCAAGACCAGGGTTGGTTAAGGCAATAGTAGAGTCTTCTCCTCCTGTGGATAAAGTGGGACTTAAGTCATTTATTGGCTTGTGTGAGTTTTACTTGCGTTTTGTGCCTGTTTATGCGACAAAGTGTCAACCGCTATCAAACATGCTTAAAAAAAATGTTCCTTTTAAATGGGATACTGAATGTGACGAAATCTTTAAATGGGTCAAAAATGAACTTGTCAGTCCAAGAGTTCTCAAACCTTTCATTCCAGATGTTCCTTGCATTTTAAGCTAAGAACTGATCACAGTCCTCTTGTTTCAATTTTGTCTGGGGATAAAATCAAAGAACATACACCCAGGATAGCTCGTTTATCTACTAAACTGTTGCAATATGAGTTTGAGGTTAGTCACATTCAAGGGTGTAGGAATATTTGTGCAGATTATTTTTCAAGGCACTCTGTTGAATCAAAGCAGGATATGGAGGATGAGGATGATGAGGAGTGCTTTGTAGCCTCTGTGGGTTTGGATGAAATGTGTGCTGTGAGTGAAGTTGAATGGAGGGATTTTCTTTCTAAGGATACACTATTGGGTGATGTCATTAAGTGTGTAAAGGAAGGGTGGCCTAGGGAAAAGAATGTAAAATTTTCTCTTCAGACTTTCTTTAAAGTTGCTCCTGAACTTTCAATTGAGGATGGTTTACTTGTACGCGGTGACAGGTTGGTTCCCCCGGATATGTTGAGAGCGAGGTTGATGCAAGGAGCACACGAAGGTCATTTGGGCAGAACTCTCACGAAGAGGAGACTTCGTGAACGTTTTTGGTGGCCACAGATGGACAATGATGTGGATTTGTTTGTAGGGGGTTGTATGATTTGTTCTGGTTCTGATAAGAGTTTAAAAATTCATACCCCTCCCTTGCAGCCTATTGTTCTACCAGACAAGCCTTGGGAGAAGATAGGAATAGATTTTGTTGGACCATTTAATGTGCTTCCTAGTAATTCTAGATTTGCCATTGTTGCAATTGATTATTACTCTAAATGGCCTGAGGTACGTTTTATTGATGAACCTAATTCCAAGAATATCATTGATTTTTTGAAGGATTTATTCCTCCGTGAAGGGTTTCCATCCACCATTGTCAGTGATAATGGTGTACAATTCACCAGTCAAGAGTTTGAATCCTTTTTACACCAGGGTGGTATTGTGCATGCTAGGAGTGCACTTTATCATCCTCAAACCAATGGGTTGGTGGAGAGGATGAATAGGGTGCTCAACAATTGTATTCAGTGGGCTTTGGCTGGGGGATGCAATGTACAGAATGCTGTGAGGTCAATGTTATGGTTTTATCGCACGACTCCGCATTCATCTACAAAAGTTTCTCCGTATGAGCTTCTTAGAGGAAGGAAGCCTTGTTCTAAAGTCTGTCCTGGTTGGATGTCTAAGTGGGTTAAGTTGGATTCTATGAGTAATGTGGATGATGTTGTCAGAGAAAATGTTTTCAAAGCTCAGTTGCGTCAGAAAACATATTTCGATTCAAGGAAAAGATCTGTTTCTCAACCTTTGGTTGTTGGAGATGTTGTGCGTATAAAGATTCCTATTCACTCTAAGAAAGGGAATTCCAAGTTTTCCGAGCCTTTCACTGTTGATAAGGTTTTCAGGAATGCAGTGAGAGTGAATTAAAAAAACTGGTGGAATGTTTCAAGAGTGGTGAAAGTAAATCCGAATGTTGAGAAAAGCTCGTGTGTCAAACCTTTGTCGGAAGTGAAAGGTTTACGCAGGAGTTCTAGACAACGTTGTGTTCCTGCGAGGTATTGTTAATGTTTTTATTGTTGTTTCTTGTTTTAATGTATTCTTTATCTGCTTAGTTATTTATTTTTAATTTCTTTGTTTTTGAAAGGGAAAGGATAATGTAGTGTTTTGCTTTAACTTAGAATTCTTGAGCCCATGATGTTCTGGTCTCAAGAATTCTAAGTGGAATGTTTAGGTTTGAAACCGGTACCGGTTGGGGTTTTGAAGGGCTGAGGGAGCTGGCTGCTGCGCAGCATTCATTTGTCAATAAAGCGTATTTGACTCTACTTCCACGTGTACCGACGTACTTACTACAAACAGCCAGGTCTTGAGATGTCTCCTGAAGGTCAGCAGGTCCTGGGTTTGTTGCAGGTGGGTGGGGTGGGTGTTCCATGTCTTGGCGGCGAGGTGGGAGAATTATCTGCCGCCGGTGGTCGTTCGGTGGAAGCATGGGACGGTGGCGAGGATGAGGCCGGCTGAGTGAAGCTGGCGGTTCAGGGTGTGCTTTGTGAGCAGTGGGTGAGGAGCTTGAAGGTGATTCTCTTGTTGACCAGAAGCCAGTGCAGGTATCTCAGGTGAGTGGGGATGTAGCATTGGCGAGGGATTCAGAGGATGAGGTGAGCGAAGGCGTTTTGTATGTGTTGAAGTCTTTTCTGGAGTTTGGTAGTGGTTCCCACGTAGAGGGTGTTGCCGTAGTCCAGCCTGCTGCTGACAAGGACTTGGGTGACTGTCGTTCTGGTTTCGGTGGGGATCCATCTGTAGATTTTGTGCAGAGTGTTGAAGCAGGAGGAGGAGACTGCGTTGACTTGCTGGGTCATAGGGAGCGTTGAGTCCAGGATGAAACCCAGGTTGCGTGCGTGGTCGGTGGGTGTTGGTGCGGCTCCCAGAGTGGCTGGCCACCAGGAGTCATCCCATGCGGAGGGGTTGGGGCCGAGGATGAGGACCTCCGTCATGTCAGAGTTCAGTTTCAGGCGGCTGGTCTTCATCCACTCTGCGACGGCCTTCATTCCCTCGTGGAGGTTGGACTTGGCGGTGGCAAGGTCCTTGGTGAGGGAGAGGATCAGCTGGGTGTCGTCAGCGTACGAGATGATGTTGAGGTGGTGCGCTCGGACGATGTTGGCGAGAGGTGCCATGTAGATGTTGAAAAGGGTCGGGCTGAGAGATGATCCTTGGGGTATGCCGCAGGTGATCGTGGTGGCTTCGGACCGGAAAGGGGGGAGGCGGACTCTCTGGGTTCTGCTGGTGAGGAAGGAGGTGATCCAGTTCAGGGTTTGTCGTGGGTCCCTGCGTCATGGAGGTGTGTGCGCAGGGTGTGGTGGCAGATGGGGTCAAAGGCGACCAAGAGGTCCAGGAGGATGAGGGCCGCGATTTCGCCATTGTCTAGCAGGGCCCTTATGTGGTGGTAATGAGGGTGGTTTCGGTGCTGTGATTTCTAAGGAAGCCGGATTGGGAGGAGTCCAGGATGTTGTTCTCCTCAAGGAAGTGGGTCAGTTGTCTGTTGGCTGTCTTCTCAAAGACTTTCGCCGGGAACGGGGGCAGGGAGATGAGTCGAAAGTTCATGAGGTCCTTTGGGTTCGCCTTGGGTTTCTTGAGTAGGGCGTTGATCTCGGCGTGTTTCCAGCTCTCCGGGAAGGTGGCAGTCTCAAAGGAGCTGTTGACGATCTTCTGGAGTTGGGGTGCGATGATGGAGCTTGCTTTGTTGAAGATGTGGTGGGGGCAGGGGTTGAAAGGTGAGCCTGAGTGGATGGTGTTCATGATTTCGGTGGTGTCTTCATTGTTGACGTTGTTGCAGGAGAGCAGGAGGTCGGTGTGTTTGGTGGGCCTTGAGTCGGGCGTGTTGGTGTCTGTCGTCAGTGTCTGGGTGTCGAAGCTGTCGTGGATGTCTGCGATCTTGCGGTGGAAGAAGGTGGCCAGGGAGTCGCAGAGTTCTTGCGATGGCGGGATGTCATTGGAGCTGGAGCTGGGGGTGGCGAGTTCACGATGTTGAAGAGCTCTTTGCTGTTGTGTGCATTGTTGTCGATGCGCTCCTTGAAGGAGGTCTTTTTGGCGGATCGGATGAGTTGGTGGTGCTTGCGTCTGGCGTTCTTGAGGGCTGCGTGGTTGTCTGGTGTCTTTTCGTGGCGCCACTGTTTTTCGACTCTTCGGCAGGTTTGCTTGGAAGTCTGGAGGTCAGCTTTGAACCAGATGGCTCTCGTGCCGGTGTGCCTGTTTGAGGGTTTCCTGATCAGTGCGAGGGTGTTGGCACATTCGTCGATCCATTGTCTGAAGTTCTGGGCCACGGCGTTGGTGTCTGAGGGCTCGGATGGAGGGCCTCGGGCGAGGGTGGTGATAAGCTGGTCTTCGGTGACTTTGTTCCAGCTGCGGTGTGGGATTCATTGAGGTTGGTTAAGCATGGTGTGTTTCTCAAAGGAGAAGTGGATGCAGTGGTGGTCGGTCCACTGGAGTTCGGTGGTGTGGCTGAAGGTGACGTGGTTGCTGGCGGAGAAGATGAGGTCGAGGGTGTGTCTGGCGGAGTGGGTGGGTGTCGCGACGAGCTGTTTGAGTCAGAGGTTGGCGAGGTTGTTAATCAGGGTTGTGGAGTTGCTGTAATTTGCGTTCTCGAGGTGGAAGTTCAGGTCTCAGAGGAGAATGTAGTCTGTAGAGGTGAGGGCGTCCGTGCTGATAAGGTCGGTGATGGAGTCACTGAACTGCGGTCGAGGTCCCGGGGGTCTGTAGACGAGGGTTCCTCTGAGGGTGGTGTTATGTTCGATGTGGATCTGGAAGTGGAGGTGTTCGGCCGTGCTGAGGGAGTCTTGGTGTTGGTCAAAATTATGATGGTGTTCCTGTGGACGATGGAGATTCCTCCTCCTGGTTTGTTGTTTCGGTCCCTGTGGGTGATCTTGTAGATGTCCGGGATGGCTATGGCTATGTTGGGCGCCGAGGAGGTGTTCATTCAAGTCTCATTCAGGAAGGCGATGTCCGGGGAGGATGAATCGAGCAGGTCCCAGAGTTCGACGGCGTGCTTGTGGACTGAGTGGGTGTTGAGTAGTATGCATTTGAGATGGTTGTGGTCCACTCTGGTGGGGTGAGCAGGACGAGCAGGTGTGTGCTGGCAGATGTAGCTACAGTTTCGGCAGGTGAAGGGTCTGTTGGTAAGCTTGGGGGTGGCATGAAAGTAGGTGGAAGATCGGCCGGCGTTGAGTGCATGGAGGGTGTTGGCGTCGTAGCGGTGTCAGGTGTTGTGGTGCTTGCGGGGGCCAGGGCGTCTGGTGCTGGTCGTGGTCCAGGCACAGACGGGCTTGCCTTAGGCGCGCCTGCTGCATGCGTCCTCTGCGCAATGACGCAGCGGTCTGCATATGTAGGGGAGGGGAGCGGGAGTGGGGCTCTGTTGGGGGTGGGCCGCAGGGGCGGCAGCAGCGGCGGGAAAGCAGACAGTAGGTGCCGTGGGGGAAGACCCTAATCAAGCGGTAAACAGAGGGGCACGAGAAATGAAAAGACAACGCCAAAATGCACAGTAACACAGATGAAGCGGTAAAAAACAATTAAGGTAAAAAGACACCACAGAACGCAGGAGGACCCTGTGGCGCAGTTACAGCAGCCGGCTCGAACCCAGCCGGGAGGGAGCACAGAGCCACGGTCAGCTGATCAGGCAGAGCTGCTGGGGAGAGTGCTGGCCTTGGCCCAAGAGGTCAAGGAGTCCCCTAGGACACCCCGTAGAAAGTTAGACACACTACCCTTCCCCCCACCTAAAGAGCTACAGGGGGAGCACACCATGTGTAAATTTATGGTAGTATGCCGAGGAGAGGCCCGGATATAAAGCATGTCATTTCAGTTAGTGAGGCCTTCATTCTTTTCAGAAAAAATGATTGTGTGCCATAACTCTGTCCAGGTTAATTTCCCTTAGATGTGTGCTCTTAGCATTGTATTCTGTCCTTTGTGTCAGGTAGGTTTGTGATTGGATTATTTAATGTGCCTTGACACAAAATAGGCAGGTTTTTTTTCCCATCACACCTCTTTTTGATATATATACCTATTTCTGCATGACCATAATGCTATGCAGAAGTGTAATCTTCTGGGAAGAAGGAATGATGATCACCACTGATATCATCCACACACATGGAGTCCCTTGTGTCTCTAGCAGCCCTGTGACCACAAAAGAGGTGGCCTCATCAGGAAAACACTCGTGTTGGCAGGATTGGTCGTTTGCACCTGAAGCAGATCATGGTGAAAATGGGGAGTAGTCATGGCAAAACTACAGAAAACCAAAAATCTTGCAAGATTACAGTGATACCCTGTAGGAAAAATATCACCTTGTGGACATGAACTCCTGCAACATCACAGTGAAATCTGGTGGCAATAGTTTGTTCATGAGGACATTCCCAGGTTGGAGCCAGCATATTTAACCCTTAACCCTTAGGACCCAAGCACTCCTAAACGGCATTCTGAAGCTCGCCTTCACCAGATATTGTCTATGCTTCCAAGAAGCCTGTTTCTGCTTTTCAGATTAGCTGTTAAATCAGGTAAAAACTTCCAGAATTCAGCACCACCATCTGAAATACAGGTCAGCATTAAGCCCATGAGAAATATTTATTACAAAAACAGTCTATTAAAGGTAGTGAAGAGATTTTGCAGGACACCAAAAAAAGAGTTAAAGATATAATTCTGAAGCAAGCGCGACGCAGCTCCAGGAATGCTCGGGGGCCCTATCGTGTTAATGCTGCGTCAATCCTTACACCTGCTTCAGGCAGGCGCAGGGTTTTGACGCAGCATGGGCCTAAAAGTGACTGAGTGAAATCTTGTAGATTTCACTCAGCCACTTTTAGGAGGCGTTCCTGCGCCGGAACGCCCCCCCCCCATGAGCAGGAACGCCTACATGTGGCGCAGGGCTTTACAACGTGACGCATCTCCCAGATGCGTCACGTTGTAAGTACCCCGCACCATGGCGTAGGATTTGCGCCGCCGCTGTGTCACAAAAGTGACGCAACAGCGGCGTAAATGAGGCGCAAGGGGCTTGTAAATCTGCCCCATAATGTTTATGTGAAAATGACAAGAAAATGCCTGGTTATTTCTTTAAGCAGGGTCTGTGTGATGTTGACAGGGATATTCTTGCCTGCACTAGGAGTAACAGATGAGTTGCATTAGAGAAGGCAACGAAAATGAAATAATATCTGAAGCATCTGTAATTGCTTTTTGAGAATGTTTTCATTTCGAATAAACCGTGAAAGAAAGAAGAAGTTTTATTTTAGTATCTGATTGTTGTAATTCGTACGAAGTCTGCATAGCGATGGAGGAATAATGAATAGATATTTAGCCAATAACAAACTTATTACTCCAGTTTCTGCCCTTCGCAGTAACAGTGTTATCCAAGCAGTGAATATGTCAAGAGACTAGAGCATAAGGTAGTTTTGCTGAGTAATGTGGACATTAGAAACACATTATTGTCAGAGATATATGTAAAGAAATGTTTATGTCTTTCCATTTTTGTGACTTGAATGTAGCGTTGTGTTTAAAAGACTAACAAAGGAAAATACATGAACTGGAAAAGTAATATATTATTCAAAACTCAATATAAAAATTATTATTAGCTGACCAAATTCACACTTATCATTCTCTGCTAAGTAATGCAGATGATATATTGACTTCATCGTAGCTTGTTCTGAGACTGTCTAATATTTAGGATAAAATACTTCCTGCCATCATTATAAAGATATTGGAAGTTGCTGCAGAGTTCCATGAGAGTATATTTCTTTGCTCCTTTTTGGCCACAAAATCTGTCCCTTACATCTTTCCTCCTTGTGTCTCCTATTGTTAGTTATCGCTCCCTACTTGTAAATTGTTTATGTATCCTTCATGTTTTCCTCCTAATAATTTCTTTTAATGATTTTATGATTTATGATTTGTACATCTTCCTCCTTGCCCCGTTCTCTGGATTTCACTAGTCAAATTCCTATACTACTCATTTGTACATTGTGTATATGTATGTTGTTTTATCTTAAATTTCCACCAACTTTTCATTTGACTTTTCCTTATAGCTTATCAGTTTGTGTTTTTGCACTTTCTGCCTGTAATAGAATTGTTTCTATTTGAGGCGATCTGTCTCTTCTGGGCTTTATTCGGACTGCACACAACTTTATAAATAAAATTAGCAAAATATATTGAATCTATGGAGAAGACCAAAATCTTTATGATGTCAAGATGAGTTGCAATATTCTGTTTACACATGGTAGATGGTATTTTATTCTATGGACGTCCACCAAAAACCCTCTCTAACATTTTTCCGGCTCTTGCTTTTTCTTAGGAAAGCCATCTTCAGACTGTATATATGCAGTTTACATATTGAATTTGTACTGTAAGAATATGTACTGTGCAAAGTCCAATATCCTTTTAATGATGGTAGGGGGTACTTTATCCTAAATATTACAAAGTCTCAGAACAAGCTACGATGTAGTCATTTTAGCATCTGCATTAATTAACAGTGAATGACACGTGTGAACATGGTGTGGATTCCATAGACCCCACAGCTGCACCCCATGAACCAGTTGCAGGACAAGTACCTCCATTGAGATCACAGTCTGCCGGTCATACTTTTGGGGTGCGCCCCAAGACATGTCCCCTGGCCTCTAGAGTCACTAAACGACACAGTCGGAAGACTATTAAACAAACCATACCAACACCCCCTCCGGTGTTTCTACCATTTTGGATCACCTCAGATGCCACCATCAGTCATGCTACTCAAACTAGTGTGACCTGTCCAACAAGTGTCAATACCTGCTTACAAGAGGCCCCAAAAAGTTGCACGGGCAATGTTATGGAGAAGTCTACACCAGAGTCAAGTGTCCAAAATCTCTATAGAGTCACCCCATGATTGACCTTCCACCTGCATCTTGCACATACCTGCTATTTGTACCGATGTCCCACAGTTGCGTGTGGGCCAGAGGGAGGGTCAGGAAGAGCTCACCAACAAATGCCTGAACTAGCTGGTGCGGCATTGAACCTTTCCCTACTCTTTGGCAAACAATATCCTTTTAACTCATAGAGTGGGGTGGTTGGGGCCTGGGTTGGTGGACAGAACAGGAGATTGTATTGTTGTCAATTTTAGGTCACCTCAGGTAGTGCGGAGCTTGCTTTGTGGTCATGCTGGCAAACTGGGTATTGAGTCATTATTAACCTAGTGCCGCTTGGGTATTTTTTAGGGGTGGGCGGAATTTGCGGAATTAACTTCCGCAAATTATCGCGAGAATGCAGAAAATCTCCGCAAACACGCCGGAAATATCGCGAAGACGCGGACGTTTTTTGCCGCCTGTTCGCGGTATTTTTTGCGTGTTCGCGGGTCGCCAACTTACCCATGCGGTTGCTCACGGGCGCGGCCATCTTGTTTTCACTTGTCCCGCCCTCTGGCGATGTTTACTTCCTGTTCCGGGTCGCGCAATGCATGTTCGCGGTCGATATTTCCTGTTCGCGACCGCTTTTACTTGATCGCGTTGCTTTTTGCTTGCTCAGGGAGAAAATATCGCACGAACTTGCGCACGTGGTCGCAATGGGCGCGGCCATCTTGTTTTCCACTCTATTGCATGGTTCTGGGGCCTGATTTTCAATCCTCCCTAAATCTTTTCAATCCTTTGTTTATAGCCACTTTTTTTGGATCTTTATTACTTATTATTTCTCTAACTATTTTCCTGCCTCTATATTTTTGGTTTTTGTCTACTTTTTTTTTGTTTTTTAGCTACTTTTTCTCTTTGTATTGTGCGACCAACTTGTGTTTAAATTGCCCGCTATTTATTTCCTTTACTCCTTTATTTATTTTACCTTTTCTTTCCCGCCCCGTCCCCAGAACCATGTCCAAGGGCAGGGCTGTTCGCCGGCGCAGCCAGAGCCGCGACCGCCTTCCTTGCGGAAGGCGGCGCCCACAAGGGGTGCATGCACGGGCCTTATTTGGGGAGGCAGAGTTGGCTGCACTAATTTTCTTTGTGCAGCGCCACCTCCCCTCAACCCTGGCAGCAGGTGGCAGGCCTGGGTCTGGGTACGGCCTCCGGGAGCGTCGGCAGAAGGTGCGCCGGGCAGTGTCGCGCATCTCTGGGGTCCGGCGCACCCAGGCACAGCTGACGCACCGGTGGTCCGACATCCTGGACCGTGAGCAGGACCTGCTGGACCTGCTAGGAGTGGAGGTCCCGGGGCTTGGTGAGTACCTATTTAATTATTACAACTTTGTGTCTGTTCTTCTGCTCTATGTTATATATTGCGAATATCTTTTTTTCCTTCCAACCAGCTAGAATGTTGCTGCTTACAATACATTCCAGGTTAATAACGTTTAAAAGTCTTCTGTGATTATGACACAGGTGCTCTTCTGCGCTACTACTAATCTTACTTGTTTGCAGCTTTGAGTTTGCGCTTGCTTAGCGTGATTCTTTACGAGTTTTTTTTAGAGAAATTAAGTTACGTAATGCTACAGTGACTCACGTCCACTCCTTACTTTGTCCTGTCACTAATAGATAGGGGCGGATTGATACATAGGTTTAGGTACTTTGTATGAGCTTCTAATTGGTTAGTGGTATGCGTGATGCCCCCCCTCACTCAGTTACGTGACGTGCTGCTAGTACGGCAGTCTTTAGAACCTTTTCTAGTTTGTTCAATGAGTGGAGGTAGGCTTTGCAGTTACTTAGCAGTAGCAGATCAGCATCAATCAAACCAAAATTTGGTGTATACAAAAAATGTAGTCATGTTCATGTGTCCTCCATGATTGGATCATACACATTGTTGAGGAATACAGTGGAAATGCATACTTAATGTACAATTGGCATGCCTGGAATAGGTGGGCTAGGTTGGGTGGTACGTTGTACTAATACTTAGGCTTACTTGTAACTTAGTTTTCTGGAATCAGAATGGAAGAATGGATTACTGTTGATAAATAGTAACTTAAGTAGTCGAACTGCGAATCCCACGATATTACATGTTGACCAGATGAGATCGGTCAATGTAGTTATTGCAATTGTTGTTTACATAAGTGTTTTTTGACCGTTGTTGAAAAATATTGTATTTGTTTGACACCATCCATCAATGTTTGTCTCTTTCTTAATTCTTCTATCTCTCCTGTCCATCAGCACCCAGGGGCAGACCGACAGGGACTGGACAGTCGGCGGGACAGGAACACCACCAGGAGGACACCGCTGAGGGCTCCTCTGCTGGCCCCAGTAAGTCTTCTTGTTTTTAATAATATTTCTTATTCCATAACTTTTACTGCCCCATTTCTCCCGAACTATAGTGTGTTTCCAAATGCTATTTTTTTACCACCAATTATCCTTCGATCTGTACGGTTTCAAAAAGCTTATCCCTGCCTCCGCTATGATGACTGAGTACTACTACATACTATCAGTCTGTCTGTCTGTACTGTAGTAGCTAGTCTTGCCCAGTTGGCCAGTGCCACTCTTTGTGAAAGGTTGTAATATAAAACTCATATTCACCAGTAGCTCGTACAATCCGTTGGGTCGTTGTCTTGTACTACTTTTTACTCTTATTGATGTTGAGGCTTTGAAAATTCACAGCAACAACAGCCCTACCAGATTTCTTAATATTTTGATATGATACCCTATAGGACATACCACTGTTGTAGGGATCTTGCACATACATTTGCTCCAGAAAATAGGATGTTGGTGATGGTAGGTTGGACCTTCCTTGCACACCTCAATCAGAAATTCCGCATCCACCACAATTCCACTGCTTGACTATAGTACTGTCTTGTCATACCTATTAGGTCTCGGAACCCTCCCCCCAAGATAACCAACAAGTAGACAACCCAGAACATAACACACCCAACCTCTGTCGTGGAAGCAATTCACATGCACACCCTTACTTTAATTTGCTCACTCGTGTAAGTTAGTCCACTCCACACCAAATACCACGAAGTCTATGTAAGTTTAAAATGTTTATTTCAATTTGAGAAGGTCTGTACACTGTTTTCTTAGCAGCACCAACCGGCAAATCAATAACATTAAAACAATATACATTGTTACACTTATACAGTTGGGAATTAAATCATGATAACTGAACAGTGGTGGAAGGCAGCACCACCATCCCATAGCAATTTAGTTTATATACATTTATAAATGAAGATGTGAGTGAAGGGACCCCTCACCTCAGAAGAACCTAGTACTGGTAGTTGGTGCATCGTTCAGAAGCTCTGGTTCGTAGAAGGGAATCTTGCGTCTGTAATGCAAAAAAAGAAATGGTGTGCGTTAGTATATTGCAACTTGCAAGCATTTCTCAGCCGTGCCAAAAAGTGTAGCATCTATGGATAAGCAATATGGACTAACAGTAACAGTAGTACACCAGTTCTTCCTAAAAAAGTGGCTTGTTAATGTTTGTTGACCGCTTGTACGCAGCGCGTAGACTAGACAGTAGCAGTGTGAGGCAGGTCATGTGGGCTCAAAGGTGTCTTAAGAAGCTGCAAGGTAAAGGTAACGTCACATGTGCATGGCTAGGGCTAATCAAGCAAATGCTACAATGATCATATAACTTAGTGTCTACTCTACTACTACCTGATTTGTACTAGTGATGTATGTTAGTATTAACTCATTTTTCAACCTTGCTACTGATCAATAGGGGGGAGGTGTATATGTCGCCTAATAAATGTGTAATGTTTTCTAGGCGCACTATCGACCACCATTGCTGGGGCCAGCGAAGGCGACGCCGAGGGCGAGGATGCGGCAGTTGCAGATAGCAACGGAGGGGGAGTGGCAGCACCAGTGGCAGGCAGTGGTAAGTTAGATTCATAATCTTTAACTATTGTTGAACTTGACAGCACACTCACTGCAAAGGTGTACTGTATGTATATGTATACTGTACAGTTGTGAATTAGGGCCCCATTAGGATGGTGGGCGTATTGCCCCCGCCGGGCCGGCTGGAATTCACTGCCGTCACCGCAGGGGCAAACCTCCCGCTATCCCTGTAGAAAATATTCAGACATGTCCAGGCGGAAAAGGGTTCAATATGGCGGTGGTGTCTCTCTCACCACACCGGCAGCCATATAATCTGCATTTTGGAATGCCTTTGCGTGGCAGCATTGCCGTCCGCCACGGAAAGGCATGCACACATTGCAGAGTATGCTTGGGGGCCCCCATGGAGGGTACCTACCGATGCTATGGTACCCCCCCGACTTTCAAAGCAAAACGTGACAGGCTCCGTGTGAAGCCCGTCATGTTGTGCTTGGAAAAGCAGCACAACATTTTAGCATTGCTTTCAGCAAAGCCAACCAGAATTTAAATTTAAAAAAACAGGGTGCGCCCGCCACTGTGCCGGGCGCATCATCCTAATTAATTGTCCCCACGGGACCCCCACCCTTTTTAGCAGTCGGATGGCAGGCGGACAAAGTCCGCCCGCTATCCGATGTCGTAAGTAAGTATGAGTTCTTGGGAACGTTTGAAGAGTGAACTAGAAGACTAGAATTCCCTTTAATTGGTATAGGACTAGGAGCCGGAGTATTGAGTAACCAATGTCCTCATCTATCTGATTTCAACTCCGCTTTGAAAGTTTTATGGAGAAGAGCACCTGGTGCACTGTTCAACTAAAAAGTGTAAGACAGGTGGAAGGAAGAAGGACGGGCGACATTTAAAATGTTATGTACTACTGTGCTTTATTTTATAGTGCTACTCTACCATGCCACTATGTGTATAAATAATTACCTTGTCCTACTGTTTTATTAAGACTATATTTTACAATTGTCTTGTTTTTTTCTTTTTGATACACAGCAACTCCGAAACTCAACCGTAAGGAGTTGGCCGCCAAGGCACGGCACCGGAAGCTGGAGGCAATCCATCAGGAATACCGGCGGCTGGTGGTCCTAGCCGAGGAGGAGGAGGAGGCTGCTGCAGCTATTGAAGCCTCCTCCAGTGCCCCGGGCCCCAGCCACCGCCCTCCAGAGGTACGGCGCCACCGCCGGACGGCTGCCCGCCGCCACCGTGTCATCTCCGGTGCCCCCCCCACTGTGGCTGCAACTGCCGCGGCCTTAGACGCCGCGTCGCCCATTTAGAGGACCAGATGCGTGTCCTCCTCCAGTCCCGCCCCACCAGTTAGTCCCTGTCACTGCCCCTTTTTTAATTCCTGTTCGTTCTTCACTCGTTTGGGCGTTCTCTACTTATATGGACAGTCGTTGGGGTTAGGGAGGTGGGTGGGTCAGCTTTTGTGGGTTTAGTTTATTTGTTAGGGTCAATTAAATATATTTTTCTATGTTACATGCAATGTTGTTAATGTTTTGTAGGTGGGGTAACTGTTTTACATCACACTGTTTCCTTGCTGGTGCATGGCCGCCCATAGCGTGTGTTTGATTTCAATAATTTGCTGACTGTATAAGACACAAACAGATAGATGCGACACACCTCACTCATTGACTGGTCCTACTATGCATTCTTTGGAGTGGTGTTTGAAACTGAAATCATTGACAACATGTCCATTATTAATTCTGCCTCCCCCAAACTTCTCTCTTACCGGTGCTTGATGTTTATGTCCAACTGTGGCACAGCACTGGCTGCATGGTGAAGATGGTTTCCTTTTTCATACATGCCATGATTGGGGTGGTGGTGGTAGTATAGTAGTAGTATACACTGGCAGGGTGGCAGCATTTCCAAAAAAAGAAAAGGAGATAGTCAATCGCCTTTGAGAGACTGTTAGAGGAGTAGTTGAATGAAGTACATCACAGAATTTACCGAGCAACAATTATATGCTCAAATATTTGACAAAAAAACTGAATGCTGGTTATTATGAGGATAGCCTACTAGACAGAGTTACAAACTATAGTTTTGTCGACTTGACTATGCCTACAGTCTAACAGTTAGTGCTGTATATGAGGAATGACAACAAACAAATCCAATCAATGCCGGCAATTCATGCTGAGGTATATGTTCCTTAGTTAAATAAAATAACCTCTGAAATATCCTACTCAAGGGTGGGCAAGCAGAAGAAGATCATCGCTCTGCATTGAAATTGAAGTAGTGTTGCTTTCACCACATCCGCCCCAGCAAGTGTGTGATTAAGTATTGGTGTACATTTAATTTAGTTACACCTTGACAATAAGTCACACAGCCCGGGGGAAGAGGGTTAGGGTCCGTTGATTGGATGGGAAGGGGGATTTTGGGAAAGGTTTGACATAGAAAAACAGTATGCATACATAGACAAACAAACGACAATCATTGAAGACTACCATACCATATCCATTCCATATGTTAAGGTAGAAAAAGGAAATGCATGCATGATGATGAGACCCGGATTACATACACTTCTATTTCTTGTTCTGTTCCGGCCTTAATACTTTAACAGATAGCAAATAGAAATTTTAAATATTGGTAGTGAAGAATCGTGAACACAGAGCAAACGTAATGATGATTGATAATAACAACTCCAAGAACACACTGTTGTAAAGAATGTATACAAGATATTAATCAAATTATTTAAAAGAAGTGAAAAGTGGATACTGTTACTGTCTTATCCTGGTCAAAAATGTGGACTGGTTTTTTGCATCTCGGCATTCCTCTTGCTCCTCTCGTCCATCAATCTTGGGTGTGTCGCCTCACCACTCGCCACTGCCCGGCTGGAATAAAAAGGTGATTGATTGGCAAGGTAATTAATATGCATTGTAATGTTTTACAAAGTTTTGGACAAGGCCCGGCCTGTAATTTTAGATTGAAAACCAAAGGGGATATTCAGAAAGAAAGTGAAAACAAATGCACAAGTGATGGTGTAGTGCAACAAGAACACTTTCCGAGGTGGCATGTATGCATATGCATCATCTCTACTGTAGTCTGTTTCCAGCATAGACCTTCAACAGTAACAGGAGAGATCAGGCCCACAGTGCTTACCATTAGCACATCCTACGTTAACACTTTAGAGTCCTTTTTTTTTCTCTCAAAGAGTTGGACAAACGCAAAGCACATTATCCATTCCAGACATAGCATTTTACAGTTAAAGTTAGTAAAATCAATGCACTGCAGTCATCCCACCGCTACACTCTATTCAACTTCTACACAGACATTTGGGTGTGCTGTGGTTGTTGTTGACGTGTTTACCTTTAGGCTTTTCCGTTTTATGCCACTCATGAAACATCCTCCTGACTTCATCATCAGCTCTGATACTTCTACTGACTGAAGATCGGCCTGCAGTACAAGTGTAATTTTTATAACACAACAAGAGTAGAAATATAAATCTTACTGACTTGAGTCATTCTTTGTGTACAGAAAGATATATTACCACTAGTACACTTTGACATCACTTTGTGCACAACAAACAACACAAACACAAAGACCAATAGCTCAGAGTCAGGTGTCCAATGCATGCCATTAATTGTCATCAATCATTACCTGTTGCATCTCATCTCGTTAACGCTGCAGGCCGTCTCTTTCGCCATCATCATGATGGACGGTGCTGTTAAGTCACAGTCATTTGCATTGCGCAGATTGAGTGAGTCCCCTTCCTGTATTGAATTAAAAGCAATGTATCACCAAGATGCAGGAGAAGTACACATTTCTTGTTTGCCAGAAGGGGAAAATTAGTAATTACTAGTGTGTTGGGGACCTTCCAACAAACTTGCCTCTGCCGTTTTGGATTCCTGAGGACACTCTGTGAAACTTTGTCCACGCCTCGCGGAACCCGCTGCGCGGATCCCGCTTCGCAGAGGGGCGCTTTCCTGGGCTGAAGCTGCTGCGGGGGTACACCAGGGGCCGAGGGCTGCGAGCAAGAGGGCTGGGACTCCATTTCCCAGGAGCCCCAGCAACCCGCGCCCGCTCCACCTGGGCTGCTCTCCCTCCCCGCCCCGCCCCCAACGACCAGGTGAATTAAATACCGGCTTGCCCTGCAGTTCGTGGGACCTTCCAACAAACTTGCCTCTGCCGTTTTGGATTCCTGAGGACACTCTGTGAAACTTTGTCCATGCCTCGCGGAACCCGCTGCGCGGGTCCCGCTTCGCAGAGGGGCGCTTTCCTGGGCTGAAGCTGCTGCGGGGGTACACCAGGGGCCGAGGGCTGCGAGCAAGAGGGCTGGGACTCCATTTCCCAGGAGCCCCAGCAACCCGCACCCGCTCCACCTGGGCTGCTCTCCCTCCCCGCCCCGCCCCCAACGACCAGGTGAATTAAATACCGGCTTGCCCTGCAGTTCGTGGGACCTTCCAACAAACTTGCCTCTGCCGTTTTGGATTCCTGAGGACACTCTGTGAAACTTTGTCCACGCCTCGCGGAACCCGCTGCGCGGGTCCCGCTTCACAGAGGGGCGATTTCCTGGGCTGAAGCTGCTGCGGGGGTACACCAGGGGCCGAGGGCTGCGAGCAAGAGGGCTGGGACTCCATTTCCCAGGAGCCCCAGCAACCCGCGCCCGCTCCACCTGGGCTGCTCTCCCTCCCCGCCCCGCCCCCAACAACCTGCCCACCTCCACCACAGCTATAAACTAACGGGTGAGTACCGCTGCGCGGGAGCGTGCGGGAGCTCGCCGGGAGAAGCCCAGGACAAGGGCGGGACCGTCTGTGGCCGTCAGGGGCCAAAGGAGGCCGGGCTGGGCCATACCCCTTATCCTTTCCACCCAAACTCTGGTTGAACTCTGCTTGTGCATAAGGTGATGCCCTCACCTGCAGTACGTGAAACTCCAGCAAGGGAGGGGGGTAGCAATACTGGGACGCTGGACAATTACTTCAAACCCGCCAAAGGAGATGGGGGCAAAGAAAACTCCCTAGAGAGACGTAGGGCGGACCGTCGGCGATCCATTGAATCAATGAAGAGTAGACCCCTGACTGAAATTATCCCGTATCCTATCTCTCAAGAGGAGGGTACTCCCCCCAATAGCTTGAATCCGACGACCCTTGAGGACTTCCCCCTCTTATTTCGGGAAATCCCAAGCACCCCTGGCATGCTGCCTGAAAAAGTCGCAGACACAACTCCACTCTTGTCATCTGACACTCCAGTTAACCTGGTTATCCAATCTCCCCCCTCGAATATAAATAAGAAGAGCAAGCCAAAGCAAAGTGTTGTGGTGGAGATGCACATGCCTCCACCTAGCAAACGCAGTAGGAAGTCCATGGGGGGGCGGGGGAAAACCAAACTATCTCACCTAGATTTTGGCAAAAAACATAAAAATGCACTCCAATCTGGGAAGGACAATGAGACTGCGCCTATCGCTGTCCCCCCCAAAGATCCAAGCCCCAACACAGCTGCTATTAACAGCGATCCAGTGGCCAACACATCCAACACAAACCCCCCTCTCACATCTATAGGGAGTATAGAATTCTTATTTCGTTCCCTCTTGCAGCCTATTAGTGACAGCCTGAAAAAGGTTGAGATAAGGCTGACTATACTAGAGTCATCTCTAAATACCTTAGTTAGCAAGCAATCCAAGAATGTGGGACCTCATCTCCCTGTAGGAAACGCCCCTAAAACAGGAGCTTTACAGGGTACCAACATAGTCCCCTCCCGGGGTGCTCCTACTGCTCCCCCCCTGCAGCAACTAATGGCTATTCCAGTCCAGCCACCGCGTAATAATCCAACTTATAGGCCTTTACAACCAACAGACTCTGCCCCTCAAAGCTCTCAGACAGGGACCAATGATGGCCTCCCCGAAGCTGGAATCACCCTCCTTCTTCCCCCGGGGCGACCAGTCCCAAGACCACGGAGACCAGATCTGCCGCCAGAAGCTAATAATCTAACGGTGGTGTTAGCAGGTGCTCCTCAACTAAGAACTGGCGAAAATGAAGATTACCAATCCCTAAAGAAAAAGGTGATCAAGTGGCTAAATTGGAACCGACCCTTACCATCTCATTTTAACAACGAGATTATTATGGTTAGAAGGGTCCCTTGGCTAGGGAAGACCAGAAAAACAATAATAGGGGACTGCATTCTGGTAACTTTTAAAGATCCGGGCACCGTTTTGCATATTTGTGAAGGAGTAAATCGTTCATTGGATTCCACCATCCAGACCCGCCCAGTATCCTTTTTCTTCCCTCCTATTCGCATGCACTATGCTCCTATGCATGACGAATGGATAAGGGTGGAACGTAGACGCGGACACAAAGCTTATGCACAGCACCCTAACTTCCAAGTGCCTGATACACCCTATTTCCACTTCAATCGTTTTAACTGCTTGAACAGCTTGGATGGGGTTGACTGACTCTCTGCTCACAGCCCAGTGACTCTGGATAATGGCACCGACGGATTTCCTGATCCATCTCCCCCGATCACTGGTAAAATTCCTGGTCTATTGAATGTCACGGTGACCCCGGACAATGGCTCTTGCAGACCCTCTGATCCACTCGCCCGTAGTGCTGGCAATGTTCCTGAACTATTAAATGGTCCAGAGCTCCTGGATAATGGCCCCTGCAGTCTTCCTGAGCCATCTGCCCCCACCGTCGGTAACGTCCCAGAACTATTGATCGAAGCGACACCTGTAACCTTCTCCTCCAACCCTTCTGGCACGGCAACTGACACCTCCGAACACCTAAGGCTAATCTGCTGGAATGTTGCTGGACTGGCCAACAAACTGGGTGACCCGGACTGGGTAAATTACATCGAGTCTGGAGATGTATGTATGTTCCAGGAAACCTGGGCTAGAGAGAATTATGGTCATCAAGGCTACATGTCCTTTTCCATCCCAGCTAGGTGGGAAGGCAAGGGCCGTCCGTCAGGGGGGCTGACGATCTGGGTTGCATCTCATCTAGGCTGCACGGCAACACGGCTGCCGGCTAACTCAGAAGACATTCTTGTGGTTTCATTATCCTGGCCTAACCAAGCCAAATTTGTGTTAATTAACATCTATTCTAGGCCAGTGGGAATTGCAAAGGAATCACCGACCATAGATGAACTCACGAACTTTATATCTGAACTACCGAGTGATTCATTTTATGTGGTGGGAGGGGATTTTAATTCTCATTTTGAGCCACTTCCTGGTCTTTTGGAGGGGTTCTCATCGGAAGAAGAGGCCAGATGGGCAGTCCCCCCAGTGGAAGCTCCCCCCCCGAAGGCTTGGACCCCACTTGCATTACAAATCACAGCTCTAACCCTAAAGTTCGGAATCAGAGCCTGTAACGGGCGAATGAAATCAGATATACCCAGTAAAACCACCTACAACAGACTGGGAAGAGAGTCCCGCCTGGATTATGTCCTGGCCCAAATAGTGAAGTGGCCGACCATTCAGGATTTTAGGGTTATGGAACGGTCAGATAGCGACCATAATGCGCTCGAGCTCGACCTGGTCACCCCTGGCCCTCATGCTCCTGTGACCAATGTAGAAGGGAACAAACCTGCGCTTCTCCTGGAAAATAGTAGGAGAAGAATCAGGTGGGAGCACTTGGTTACAAGTAAGAACAAACTCCCCATGCTCTATGATGGGATAACTCCCATCTTGGAAACTGTGGGGAGTTTGGACAACGAGGCAAATAATAATGATTCCCGGGCTAAATTGTACAAGGCTCATGAGGACCTTATAAAGGCTGCGGCCCCTCATCTCTCTAGTAGCTCACGAAAACCTAGACAGGGGCGACAAGGCAAAACAACATGGTATAGTCCGGCATGCAGAAGGGCAAAAGCAGAACTCCTCAGACTTATTAAGGAGGGACTAGGGGGGGATAGCCTAAGACAAAGCAGGCGGGCTTACAAGAAACTAGTTACCCACGCTAAGGCCGAGTGGGAGGAAAATCAGTGGGAAGAACTTAGCAAGGCCCTAGCGACCCAAAACCGTCTGTTCTGGAGGATAGTGAATGGGGGGTCGGGGCATCTTCAATCGGCAATAGAGCCCAATATTGCCCCAGGGGTGTGGCAGGCTCACTTTCAGTCTCTTTACAGTTCTGAGCCGGGAGAATCTCCTACTGTCACCGAGGTTGGTTGGCCAGGCTATGAAGGAGAGCTGATAACGTTGGGTGAGGTCACCGCTGCCATCTCAGGTCTTGCTTCTGGAAAGGCGCCAGGACTGGATGGCTTACCTGGGGATATGTTCAAACAGGAGCCCATTGTATGGGCCCCCTACCTTACTGCCCTTTTCAATGGAGTTCTAAGCGGCATGGAAATCCCTGGTACTTGGCTGGGGGCAGAGGTGGTCCCTATCTTTAAAAAGGGCTCGCCTCTCCTCCCGGCCAACTACAGACCCATCAGCTTAATCGACGTAGCACAGAAGCTGTTTGGCAGGGTTTTGCTAATCGCCTCCAGGATTGGATAAAAGAGGTGGGTGCCCTTAGTCCCTATCAGGCGGGATTTAGGAAGGGGGTATCCACAGTGGACCAGGCTTTTAGGTTGAATCTCATCTATTGGAGGGCAGCAATATTCGAGGGCGGCAGTCTGTACACAATTTTTGTGGACTTACGGGCCGCCTTCGATCTGGTGCCCAGGGGAAAACTCTGGAGCGTCTTGGCAGAGATGGGCGTCCCCCCGGACATCCGTGTAATCTTACAGAGGCTTCACCATAATAATTATGCCCGAGTGAGGTGTGGGAGGTCGGGGGAATTGACCGATAGATTCCCCGTTGACCGAGGGGTAAGGCAGGGTTGTGTGTTGGCACCGACCCTGTTTTGCCTCTTCGTCAACGGGGTAATCGCCCACCTAAATGCCACCGATTATACTGACGCCCCCAAACTTAATGGCAGCAGGGTGCCCGCAATCATGTTTGCGGACGACACCCTGCTGCTATCTAAAACCCCCATGGGGATACAGAGGATCCTTGATTCATTTGTAGCCTTCTGTACGGACAGAGGGCTAGAAATCAATGCGGCCAAAACTAAATTCATGGTTTTAAATCCGAGCCAAAAATTGCGGCCGAATCCGCAATTGGGAGTAGCACGGCTCGAGAGGGTTGTCACCTTTGAATATCTAGGTGTGACTCTCAATGAAACCATGACTTGGGGATCCCACCAGATTAGGGCGAACCTCAAACTTACACAAATTACTGGGGGTATCGCCCGGATGATGACCGGCTCCTCATACCGCCCGCTGGGGGCCCTAATTCAGATATACAAGGCCCAGGCCAGGGGAGCGATCATGTATGGGGCGGAACTGTGGGGACACACACCATGCCATAGCCTGTCATTAACAGAAAACAAGTTTATAAGACAGATAACCGCGCTTCCCCCCAGTACCCCGCTCCTCCCCTTGAGGCTTGACCTCGGTCTACGACCATTATCTGATGAAATAAGCCTGAGACCAATAGCCTTCTGGCGTAGGTTGTGGAGCAGTAATGATCTTGCAGCATACAGGGCGGAACTGGCAGAATTATTGAACCACCCAAAAGCGCTCCGTATCCCCTGGGTCAAAAACATCCAATCCACCTGCATGGAACTAGGGCTCCCCGACTTATGGACTGACCCTGCGAATGCCGCACTGAATATCTCTAAAAGGTCCCTGACTAACGTATACCACAAACGCAAATTAGCTAGGGCCCGAGTTATCCAGGCAGAAGGGTCTCTATCCTCTGTGTTTTTCCAAAGCAAGGACCTTTATAGGTTTGAGAGGGTATTGGATCCTATCTTTCCGGTACTTGCTAGGAAGCTGTTTCTCCAATGGAGATACGGCTCACTGCCCTTTCGGTCCTTTACAAGTACTTGGTCATCGCCCCCCACTACGACGCAGTGCCCGGCTTGTGATGCCTTGGAGGAAACCGATTTACACGTGGCCTTCTTCTGCCCAGCCTACAGGGCAGCGCGGAAATACTGGCTTCTTCCCTTGATTAGGAATATGGGCGGCAGGGAATATGCTCCAATGTATAGGATTTTAAAATCTGATCTCTCTGGTCCAACTGTCCTCGCATTATCAACATTTCTTACTAATGTTTGGCATACGCGCAACCGCATTTTAAAGGTGTTGGGTCCCCCTTAAAATTTTAGATGCACAGTTTTTACTGTATTTTTAACATATGTACTTCCAATGTTTTAATGTTTGGATTTATTGTGATTGTATATGTGTATTGTTTTTCTTTTATGGCCAAATGGCCGAAATAAAGATTGGAAAGAAAGATTAGTGGCAGTGCACAATTACATCAATTCATGCGCAACACACACCACAAAATCTACATCATTCAGTCTGCCATTCTGCGTCCAATGCATGGCATCAATCATTACCTGTTGCATCTCATCTCGTTAACGCTGTAGGCCGTCTCTTTCGCCATCATCATGATGGACGGTGCTGTTAAGTCACAGTCATTTGCATTGCGCAGATTGAGTGAGTCCCCTTCCTGTATTGAATTAAAAGCAATGTATCACCAAGATGCAGGAGAAGTACACATTTCTTGTTTGCCAGAAGGGCAAAATTAGTAATTACTAGTGTGTTCTGTAGAAAGTTGATTAGTGGCAGTGCACAATTACATCAATTCATGCGCAACACACACCACAAAATCTACATCATTCAGTCTGCCATTCTGCGGCCAATGCATGGCATCAATCATTACCTGTTGCATCTCATCTCGTTAACGCTGCAGGCCGTCTCTTTCGCCATCATCATGATGGACGGTGCTGTTAAGTCACAGTCATTTGCATTGCGCAGATTGAGTGAGTCCCCTTCCTGTATTGAATTAAAAGCAATGTATCACCAAGATGCAGGAGAAGCACACATTTCTTGTTTGCCAGAAGGGGAAAATTAGTAATTACTAGTGTGTTCTGTAGAAAGTTGATTAGTGGCAGTGCACAATTACATCAATTCATGCGCAACACACACCACAAAATCTACATCATTCAGTCTGCCATTCTGCGGCCAATGCATGGCATCAATCATTACCTGTTGCATCTCATCTCGTTAACGCTGCAGGCCGTCTCTTCCGCCATCATCATGATGGACGGTGCTGTTAAGTCACAGTCATTTGCATTGCGCAGATTGAGTGAGTCCCCTTCCTGTATTGAATTAAAAGCAATGTATCACCAAGATGCAGGAGAAGTACACATTTCTTGTTTGCCAGAAGGGGAAAATTAGTAATTACTAGTGTGTTCTGTAGAAAGTTGATTAGTGGCAGTGCACAATTACATCAATTCATGCGCAACACACACCACAAAATCTACATCATTCAGTCTGCCATTCTTCGACCAATGCATGGCATCAATCATTACCTGCTGCATCTCATCTCGTTAACGCTGCAGGCCGTCTCTTTCGCCATCATCATGATGGACGGTGCTGTTAAGTCACAGTCATTTGCATTGCGCAGATTGAGTGAGTCCCCTTCCTGTATTGAATTAAAAGCAATGTATCACCAAGATGCAGGAGAAGTACACATTTCCTGTTTGCCAGAAGGGGAAAATTAGTAATTACTAGTGTGTTCTGTAGAAATTTGATTAGTGGCAGTGCACAATTACATCAATTCATGCGCAACACACACCACAAAATCTACATCATTCAGTCTGCCATTCTGCGGCCAATGCATGGCATCAATCATTACCTGTTGCATCTTATTTTCAGTTAATGGCCAGTCTCTCTCGGCTCTGAAGGAGGATAGCTATAATAGTCATCTGATTCATGGTCCACTTGTTTTGGAAGGACGAGGAAAGTTTGAATTTGTTGTTACCATCATCCAATCATCATTCATGAGGGAAATGGAATTGAGCAGGAGATGCAGTATGATCGAGCGGAGGAGCTGGATTCTGAGGACTGTAGTGTCAAATGGCAGACACCTGAAACTTGTATCTTAAATTAGAAGAGTAGAAGACGGTGATAATGCATTTGTTGCGATTCACAACTTTATAACCGGAACGACAGACACATAAACAAAGGGGGAAAAAAGGGAGGAAGACAGTAAGTGCGAGCCTAATTGTCAGGGAAGTATAGCTCGTCCTCAAACTCTGGGGGATCTTCCAGTAGTAGGTAATCATCTGACACAATACTTCCGTCACCTGAGCCGCTGTCCTCATCTTCCTCTGTTGATTCATGCATTGTGTAATTCGGTGGTATAAAGTGCTGATTCATTTTGATCATTGTTAACCTCTCCACGTTTTTGGGAGATAGACTGGTCCTTCGCAAGGTTACAATGGAACCAGCAGCACTGAAAACACGTTCGGAAGAGACACTTGCGACAGGGCAAGCCAGATAGCTTATCGCCAGCCTGCTGAGCTGTGGCCATTCAGACCTTTTCCTATACCAATACTGCACTGGGTTTTGATCAACGTACACCTCTGTTGGGTCGTCCAGATAGGCCTGGACCATCCGCTCAATGTTCAGGGTTGCTGCTGGTAAGCTTTTGTGCTGTTTTTTCTGTGCATCAGCACTGTGCTTAAGGCCCATCTTTACATACCAATCTGATAATGATTGTACTCGGCCGAATGATCCAGTTATTGTTTTTGTAGTCGATGGTGATGGTGAGTGTTGCGATTGTGAGCCAACCGCACTGCCCTCAGCCGACGAAGTTGCACTTGATTCTGCATGGCCTGCTTCAGTATCAGTACTTGTTGTGGGTTGATGTGGCGGGCTTTTAATTAGCAGCCCTTCGTTTTCAAACTTGATGGCTGCTTCAGCTATACAACTTTTGTAGCGGGCAACATCATTGTCAGAAAAAGAAAGGAATAGTCCTAATTTTGCACGTGGATCCAGAATTGTGGCACAAATGTAATGTTCTTGTGACAAAATTTTATTTTGTATCCTTACATTTTCTGATAAGCGCCTGGATAAGCTCTCCACCAAGTCATGGGCTTGCCTTCTGTCCTCTACACCTTTGTAGGATTCAGACACATTATTCAGCTCATGCTCTAGCATTTGCAACAATGGGATAGCTTGGCCCATTGTACAGTCCTCCTTGCTGACTTCACGTGTGAAGACCTCAAAAGGAGACAGCATCTCAGTCAGGCATTGAATTAGGGCCCATTGCTCCCTCTGAAGGGTCATGCCTTTAACACTAGCATCACTGCTTCTGTACCAGACATATTCATTGAGTGACCTCTGCTGTTCGTACAGACGATCAAGCATGTAATACGTTGAGTTCCAACGTGTTGCCACCTCCTGGATGAGTGCCTTGACTGGCATCCTACGCTCACGTTGGAGGATCCTCAGCTGCTTCCGAGCTTTAAAAGAATGGCTGAAATGAGTGCATATTCTTCGGCAGATGGACAGTAAATTGCTTACTATGGGTTCTTTTTTCAGAAAGTCTTGCACTATAATGTTTATGCAGTGTGCCAAACACGGAACCCTGAAATAGGAACCAAGTTCCATGGCCTTAAGTACATTACTGCCATTGTCTGTGGCAACAAAACCAATACCAAGCCCTCTGGGCCGCAGCCATTCCAAAACCTTGGTGCGAAACTCTTCTAAAATGTTTTCAGCCGTATGAGATTTCTCCATGGCGAACATGGCTACAGTTGCATGTTTCCGAGTACCTTCAAAAATCGCAGCTGTGTCAACAACACCTCGTGCAGATAGTTGATCTCTAACCCCCACAAAAGAGATCCAGTGTGCAGTGATGCACATGTAATCTGTGGCTTGGCTACTGGTCCACATGTCTGTTGTCAGGTGGATATTGTGCACAGCACTCTGCTGCAAACCGTGACCAACCAATTCCAGCACATCATGATGTAGTGCCGGAACAGCAATTCTTGCGAAATAGGACCGGCTGGGAACTTTCCATTTCGGGCAGATGGCAGACACAAATTCAAGGAAACCCACCCCTTCCACAAATGAAAAAGGAAGAAGGTCCAGCGCTAACATTTTAGCCAGCTTCGCATTGTACAATCGTGCCGTTGGGTGGTTGCGTTGGAACTGCCCCTCCAACCTAAACATGCTGTCAATGGTAGGCTGGCTCACTTTCCTTAGTGGTGCCATTAACCCACTAAGGCTCAACGACACAGATTGTCTCATTGAGGTACTCGCCGGTCGCCTTGGTGTCTCACCCACACTCTGAGTATGGCTCTTACTGCGGTGCCACTCTGATGTTACTGAGGAGGATGTGGGCGTTACCACTGCAGTGACTGCACTACTGGAGACAGGGCTAGAAATGCCTCCCTGTTCTTCACCTGCCACCACAATAATATCGCTCCCTGATTCCTGACCAACTTCAAAGGGTTTCGTTTTCCTACTTTCTTTTAACTTACGTAGGTGATCCTCCCACACGATAGTGTGGTGTATTCTGAGATGACTTGCTTGTCCTCCGGTACCATAGTTTGTACCAAGCTTACCACGCCGAACACCTTGCCGACAAATTGCGCATATAGCAACGTTCTCCTCCTTGGCGCTAACAGAAAAGAAGTCCCAAACTGGGGAGGAGAACTTTCTGGCACTGCTGGATGTGCCACTTTCAACACCAGATGAACTTGAGGGGGTGCTTGAAAATATGTGACCCTGTCCACCTACACTGTGACTTTTACTACCACTTCCTACTGAGATGGTTGAGCTGGATGTAGGTCCCTGCCGGGCCTTGGAAAATATGGCAGCAGGAGGTAGTGGTGGTGTAACCTGTGTTGGTGAGATCCGTGCTACATCCCGATCAGTAGCAGCCTTTCTGGATAGGGTGAGAATGTCGGTCTCCAATCCCTTTGGGGCGGGAGTAATGTGCGTGATGACTGGCTCGTCTTCATCAACATCATCACCCCCCTCTTCTACATCTACCTCCATAACTCTAAGTTTTTCTGGGACCTTCCTTTTCAGAAGCAATGTCTTGTGGCGTACTTCACTCTCAGACCGAGCTGGTGGGACCCAAGTGTCATCACGATCATCAGAAGCGGGGCTTGAAGAAGAAGATGATGGACTAAGCCTCCTTTTCCTTGCTGGTGGTCTGGAAGACAATTGATCTTCTGAAACAGTGGTCTGACTTCGCTCCACTTTGTCTGCAGGAAGCTCGATTTCCTGAAATGCCCCTACGTCAGGAGCAACAACCACTATGGTTGGCTGTTGCGTCGGCTGCTGCTGTTCTTGTTGCGGTGGCTGCTGCTGCTGTTCTTGTTGCGGTGGCTGCTGCTGCTGTTCTTGTTGCGGCGGCTGCTGATGCTGTTCTTGTTGCGGCGGCTGCTGCTGCTGCTGCTGTTCTTGTTGCGGTGGCTGCTGCTGTTCTTGTTGCGGCGGCTGCTGCTGCTGTTCTTGTTGCGGCGGCTGCTGCTGCTGTTCTTGTTGCGGCGGCTGCTGCTGCTGTTCTTGTTGCGGCGGCTGCTGCTGCTGTTCTTGTTGCGGCGGCTGCTGCTGCTGTTCTTGTTGCTGTAGCTGTTCTTGTTGCGGCTGCACACTGATCTGCTGAGTTTGCGCCTGCGTTGAACTTGATTGTGTACTACTTTGCGGTAATGACATTTCTTCAACATCGCTGCCCGTTAGTAGACTGGCTACCTCTGCGACAGTAAAGCCCTTGGGCCTAGGTTGGTGGGGTTGCTGGACCGCTGTGCTGCTCCCAGCTTGGTTCCCAGACAACGCTTTGGTGCCAAAAAAAACCTTGGCCGGCACACCACCAGTCGTGGTTAATGGCACTTCCTTTTTCTGTTCCTTCTTCTCACCAGCAACTTTCTTGGTACTGGACCTGGTACCTTTCTTTGGGGCCATCTTATTCCGACGTCAGGCAGGAGGCAGATGCACAACAAGTTCTGGTCACACGTGGGCGTGATGCGCAGCAGGACTTCTGTCTGGCTGGCAGTACAACGGGTAGCCAGGTGATGCCGATGACACCTCCTACTCTGTCTTTTGTGCACCTAAAAGCAAAGAAGACAGGAGAAGAACATCAGTGAAATGTTGCATTTGTTTTTGTGGTTCAGTTACTTAGTACTGTACTAGTGCAAACAAAAGATAGTCTAGCCATTTATGATTTTTTTTTAACTAGAGCTATGTTATACTACTAGTACTGTATACAGCCACACACTACACTCTCAGGAAGGTGATGTCTAAAAATTCAACAGATCACATAGAAAACACTTGATCAATAAAGCTGTGGCTACCTGCTCTGATCCTAGTGGATGAAAAAGCAGGCCTGTTGGCAGACAAGGCCAGGCAAGCTTGCAGGCCTAGGCCTCAAAATGGCCACCAGCCACATGGCCAGGCCCAACAACATCAGCAAGGCCACCCCAAAAAACACACTTCCCCAACTCAATCCAATGCCATCCATGCCCTAAATGATGTCTAAATTCAACAGAACACACAGAAAACAGTAGATTACTAAAGCTGTGGCTACCTGCTCTGGTAGCAGTGGATGAAAGCAGGCCTGTTGGCAGACAAGGCCAGGCAAGCTTGCAGGCCTAGGCCTCAAAATGGCCACCAGCCACATGGCCAGGCCCAACAACATCAGCAAGGCCACCCCAAAACACACACTTCCCCAACTCAATCCAGTGCCATCCATGCCCTAAATGATGTCTAAATTCAACAGAGCACACAGAAAACAGTAGATTACTAAAGCTGTGGCTACCTGCTCTGGTAGCAGTGGATGAAAGCAGGCCTGTTGGCAGACAAGGCCAGGCAAGCTTGCAGGCCTAGGCCTCAAAATGGCCACCAGCCACATGGCCAGGTCCAACAACATCAGCAAGGCCACCCCAAAAAACACACTTCCCCAACTCAATCCAATGCCATCCATGCCCTAAATGATGTCTAAATTCAACAGAGCAAACAGAAAACAGTAGATTACTAAAGCTGTGGCTACCTGCTCTGGTAGCAGTGGATGAAAGCAGGCCTGTTGGCAGACAAGGCCAGGCAAGCTTGCAGGCCTAGGCCTCAAAATGGCCACCAGCCACATGGCCAGGCCCAACAACATCAGCAAGGCCACCCCAAAAAACACACTTCCCCAACTCAATCCAATGCCATCCATGCCCTAAATGATGTCTAAATTCAACAGAGCACACAGAAAACAGTAGATTACTAAAGCTGTGGCTACCTGCTCTGGTAGCAGTGGATGAAAGCAGGCCTGTTGGCAGACAAGGCCAGGCAAGCTTGCAGGCCTAGGCCTCAAAATGGCCACCAGCCACATGGCCAGGCCCAACAACATCAGCAAGGCCACCCCAAAAAACACACTTCCCCAACTTAATCCAATGCCATCCATGCCCTAAATGATGTCTAAATTCAACAGAGCACACAGAAAACAGTAGATTACTAAAGCTGTGGCTACCTGCTCTGGTAGCAGTGGATGAAAGCAAGCCTGTTGGCAGACAAGGCCAGGCAAGCTTGCAGGCCTAGGCCTCAAAATGGCCACCAGCCACATGGCCAGGCCGAACAACATCAGCAAGGCCACCCCAAAAAACACACTTCCCCAACTCAATCCAATGCCATCCATGCCCTAAATGATGTCTAAATTCAACAGAGCAAACAGAAAACAGTAGATTACTAAAGCTGTGGCTACCTGCTCTGGTAGCAGTGGATGAAAGCAGGCCTGTTGGCAGACAAGGCCAGGCAAGCTTGCAGGCCTAGGCCTCAAAATGGCCACCAGCCACATGGCCAGGCCCAACAACATCAGCAAGGCCACCCCAAAAAACACACTTCCCCAACTCAATCCAATGCCATCCATGCCCTAAATGATGTCTAAATTCAACAGAGCACACAGAAAACAGTAGATTACTAAAGCTGTGGCTACTTGCTCTGGTAGCAGTGGATGAAAGCAGGCCTGTTGGCAGACAAGGCCAGGCAAGCTTGCAGGCCTAGGCCTCAAAATGGCCACCAGCCACATGGCCAGGCCCAACAACATCAGCAAGGCCACCCCAAAAAACACACTTCCCCAACTCAATCCAATGCCATCCATGCCCTAAATGATGTCTAAATTCAACAGAGCACACAGAAAACAGTAGATTACTAAAGCTGTGGCTACCTGCTCTGGTAGCAGTGGATGAAAGCAGGCCTGTTGGCAGACAAGGCCAGGCAAGCTTGCAGGCCTAGGCCTCAAAATGGCCACCAGCCACATGGCCAGGCCCAACAACATCAGCAAGGCCACCCCAAAAAACACACTTCCCCAACTCAATCCAATGCCATCCATGCCCTAAATGATGTCTAAATTCAACAGAGCAAACAGAAAACAGTAGATTACTAAAGCTGTGGCTACCTGCTCTGGTAGCAGTGGATGAAAGCAGGCCTGTTGGCAGACAAGGCCAGGCAAGCTTGCAGGCCTAGGCCTCAAAATGGCCACCAGCCACATGGCCAGGCCCAACAACATCAGCAAGGCCACCCCAAAAAACACACTTCCCCAACTCAATCCAATGCCATCCATGCCCTAAATGATGTCTAAATTCAACAGAGCACACAGAAAACAGTAGATTACTAAAGCTGTGGCTACCTGCTCTGGTAGCAGTGGATGAAAGCAGGCCTGTTGGCAGACAAGGCCAGGCAAGCTTGCAGGCCTAGGCCTCAAAATGGCCACCAGCCACATGGCCAGGCCCAACAACATCAGCAAGGCCACCCCAAAAAACACACTTCCCCAACTCAATCCAATGCCATCCATGCCCTAAATGTGCTTGAAAATGAAATATATTCAAAAAACAAAAGGAACAGTTGCTTCATCATGCACACACACACCCATGAGGCCATGCCCATGGCTAGCTCGGGCCTACTACTACAACCCACAAAATTAAAAAAAAAAAAAGGAATGATGATAATTAATTATCAAAAATAAATTGTAGTTACACAACAACTGCAATGCCCACAATCAAACACAACAACCACTTACTTGTAAAATATCCTATTCCAAAAATCCTGAAATCCAATTGCAATGATGCAGCAGACAAAAAGAGTGATCTTTCCAGCTCCAAATCCAAAGGCAGAATGAGCAGGAGATGGACAAAGCACTGGGAGGAGCCTGCTGGACAGGAACAGGAAGTTGGAGATTCTGTGTCACTTCCTCCCTCTCTCCACCTTGTAAAAAAATGACTCCTTGCACAAAAAAGGAAAGCCAAATGTGAATGTAAGGAGTTCTTTTCATCCAAAATCAGTATTTGCAGATGGTTTCATGCTGCTAGAGCCGATATTCCTCTCCAAATTGTAAATTTTACGTTGTTGAGTTCTCGAGCTTCACATTACTTCCGCCGGCGTGTCGAAAACGATATGATCGCGTTCTCTTCTTTGTCCCTGTCGCGTTGGATATGACGTGTTCGCGGTCTCTTTCTCCTGTTCGCGTTCGATTTCACGTGCCCGCGTCCTCATCCTCACGCTCGCGATGTAGAATGACATGTTCGAGATCTCAATCTTCTCATACCCGCGCGGTGCATGATCGCGAGAAGAAAGACGTGATCGCGCGACAAATGACGTGATCGCGTGAAAAATGACTTTAATGCGGCCGCGAACTCTCGCGAGACAGCGCAAAATGGCTACCAAAATCCAACATCTCGTGGAGAACGCGACCGGGTCAAGAAAACTTGTCGGAGAACGCAGGGATTCAGGTAAGGCGATCGCGCGCGCGCGAGAATGTATTGTTTTACAGCGCGAGCAAGAAAAAAATTATCGCTAATCTGCGGAATGCAGAAATTTTGACATTTTCGCGCTTTCCGCGGAACGCGAAAATGCCAAAATATCGCAATTTCCGCGAACGGAACGGAATTTTGGCCCAGGCCTAGTATTTTTACCCCCCATACCTGCCTTTGTAGATCTTTTAACAACATATTCCAGATTATCCACTTACAAACTAAACTTTACTAAGGGCCTGATTTAGATCTCAGCGGACAGGTGACTCTCTCACAATGGTAATGGATATCCCGTCTGCTGAATATAAATCCTTTAGCATACAATGGGATTGATATTTTGGCAGATGGGATATCTGTCATTGTTGTGATGGAGTAACCCATCCGCCGAGATCTAAATCAGGCCCTAAGTCTGAGGTGTGAAGTACTGGGTATTTTAGACCCAGCGGTGCAGGGGCACACACCCTATGACTTCTGGGTTCACCCTGTTCCAGACCTACAGAAACACAGAGTCTTCTGGGTGAAGTCAAAGATTCGTTTATTGGCTGCAGACCAATTACAGGTATCCTAGAAGTACAACAGCGTGTATGTTCTCAGGAGACTGCTGAAAATCATAGGAACGGGCTTCTCCTTAAGTACAAAATATCATGCTCCAGGCACACATTCCTTGGTTTACGATATGGCCATTATAAGTATACATTACAAACGAAAAAGCAGAGTCATGATGACCATCCCACATTCCAGTTCGGCCAGCCCACAATGATTTACACAGTAAGGTTCAGATCCCATATTTGATGTATATAGACCCCCCCAATAAACATGAGCATCTCCTGTTTTGGGAAACAAGTCATAAAGCAGGAACAAGCAGGTGTGGAAGAGATTAGCCGGGGGATTGTATAGAATGAAAGGGTTTTATGACGGGTCAAGCCCTGATGCTAATCACAGGTGGACGGAGGAAGGGGAGCTCGTGAGACCGGTTTGACCTGGGGCAGCAGAGCCAGCTGCCCAGGTCACAGAGAAGTCAGAGGAGAAGCCCATGTACTGTGAGGCCCGTATTTACTCCATTATAGCCTATGTGAGGGCAATGACAAGATGGCCACTGCTTCCAAAATGGAACCCGCGTAGTGAAGCAGAATAACGTGTACACAGTGCATTCATAGCTAGAACGATATATAAAGCACTCGTACATGCCGCATTTACCATTTGCGGTTTGCTAATACCAAGATAGGCAGGGGTAGGGCCCTGTCCCCTACGCGGTCCCGAATATTAAAGTACGACAGACCCTCCTTTTGCCCTTACATAGGCAATCACTATACTCATCTTAATCCGAGTCTAGGTCAATGTTCACAAAGTCATGGAGATGTTGCTGTAGCATCATCCTATTACTTAGTTCGTCCCTCGATACAGGTTTCCTTATACATAAGGTAGCACAGAGGCCACATATCGCAGGAGCACACTGTATGCACAGACAGAACAGGAAAAGAATGGCTAAGATCATTCCAATGACCATCAGAACTTTCCAACCCCAGGCAGATATCAATTCCCAGAACCACCCCACCAGTGACCAATCTCCCTTATCCACGTGTATGGATTCAGATATTTTATGGAGTTTGGAGATGGCTTGATACACTGTTGGAGCATTATCTGGTATGAAAATGCAGCAACTGGATTGGATGACCTTGCATACCCCACCGCGGTCTGCCAGAATAACGTCTAGAACCATGCGGTTCTGCAGAGTCATGAGGCGATCCGCTTGGAGCTCAGCTGTCAGATTACTAAGGGCACCAGCCGTTACATTGACAGTGGATTCAACCACACGAGTCAGTTGTCTCAGGTTCCTACTATTGACCATAGGTCCCCAAAACGGCAGGAAACCCAAGAAGAAGTCTCCCGCTTCCTGACCCGCAGTGTCTTCCTTACTAATCACGCCTCTCACAACTCTGGTCTTGTGATAGTCAGAGGCGGCAGTAAATGTCGGCGGTAGCAAGTTCGCAATATAACATGTGCCCGAGAAATCAGGGGGCAGCCATGTATATGCTTGGTCATTACAGATGAAATATGTGCCCTTGGCAGCCAAAAGCGCAGGGGAAAACTGTGACGGGAAAGTGTACGTTTCAGTACAGTCACTTCTTCCCAGTTGAGCTCTAGGATTCTGACCATTACCCTGTAAGCAGAACCGACCCATGTGGGGTACGACCCAGATTGGAGATGAGATTTTTCGCTGTCTTTCACCCAGACTAATACTATACCCCGTCGCGTTCCATCCTACATAAGGTCTCAACTCTTCTTTGGGAATGGATGAGTATGCATCGATATCCCTACTCATATCGGCAACTCCTTTCATCAAAGCCTTATTATTGGTGATAGGTCTGATGGAACGCGGTTGGCGAGGGGAGTATGTATCTAGAGCATAGAGAAACATGGTTTGGAATGCCCATGACGATCCATTGTAACTATACGGCAGCACCAGGTAGGGAATACCCTTGTTAATGGTATGTGGCATTAACCCACACACCCAGCAATTGGTCGTATTCATTACCAGTTGGTGCTGGTGCAAGAGTTGGATAAACGAGTTATTTACGAACTCTGATCGTCTGGTCTGTTCGTGCTCAGGCAAAGGGTGGAAAGAGTGAGAGGAGGCAGTAGAAAGAGGTATAGGCTGTTCAGTGGGTTCAATGGGCTTTTGAGCGGAGAAAAACACAAATCCTACAATAAACATTATTATGCTACACAGTGTAAAAAGGCACAAAAAGACAAAACATTTACTTTTTACAATTCTACACATCCTTGTGTTAAAGTTCATTTCCTCAATCGGTCTCTCCATCCTAAAAAACTCCATCCTCTACTCGGGCCGCTCGCGGTGGATGAGTGTCTTCTGCTAAGGAGTACGCCTGTCAGTCCAGGGAAACGCCCTAGACCAACCAGAACCGTCGACCTAGCGTCTTCGGCCTGTACCCCAAAGTCTTGGCACCGCGACCCTGCGGCAGAACCCGGATGGTGGTTCGAAAAACAAAAATCAAGAAAGTCCTTCAGATGGGAGAGCAAAAATGTTAAAAAGGAAATAGTGAGGAAATCTTTATTTGTCCATGGGCCTAGGTCTCAAATTATAGCGGAGACGGCCAGGTGCTGTTTGGTCTTGAAGCAAAAGTTCAGGCTCAGTGGTGTCCAGTCGATTTGATGGTGGCACAGCTTCCTGCAGAATATTGTCACTCTCTTGGTCTGAAACTGTGCCTCTTATGCGTGAGTCACTGAATGGTACAAAACGAGGTACAGTGTCTATCTCAGAGTCGGCGATACCCTCCTTGACCCACTGGTCATATGGCAGAGGCAAGGGGACTACTTTACAGTGGGTACCATGGATCCAGTGTTTCTTCCCTTTCACTCGCACTGCTGATCTTGTCGAAAGAAGAACAAGATGAGGGCCGATCCAGCGAGGCTCGTCGTTGCTCTTGCGCTGGAAATTTCGGACTAGCACCCACGTACCAGGGTTGATAGGGTGTCCAGGAGGTTCAGAAGCTTGGGGAAGAGTATCATGTACCTGTTGGTGCAAAACATGCAGTTTAACAGTCAAATCATACAGGTAATCGAGCAGTACTGGATGCTCTATCTCACTGAACTTCGTAGGCCTCGGTACACCCCATACGTTGGCCGGACGGCCAAAAACAACCTCGTAAGGACTAAGTCCCACTCGTGAGTGTATGGTCATTCTGGTGGACAGGAGTGCTAAAGGCAGAGCGTCAGGCCATTTAAGACCGGTGCTCGCCTGGATTTTGGCCAGCTTGAGCTTTAAGGCTCCATTGTAGCGTTCTACTAATCCAGCTGATTGGGGGTGATTTGCAGCATGGAACTTCTGCTTTATCCCTAGCCCTTCACATACATTCTTCATCACTTTACCCACAAACTCACTTCCATTATCACACCACACCATTCTTGGCATCCCAAACCTAGGGAAAAATTCCTTCACAAGGGCTTTGGCTGTGGATAGGGCAGTGTTATCTTTCAGAGGATAAGCCTCTATCCATTTTGAGAAAGCACAAACAACCACCAGTACATATTTCAGGTTGTTGCATCTTTCCATGTGAATAAAGTCCAGCTGCAAAACTTCAAATGGACATGATGGGGGTGCAAAGTGACCAGCTGGAGTTGGGGTTCCCCTACCAGGGTTGTACTTCAAGCATACTATGCAATTCTTGACCACATTCTCTGCACACTTGGGAATCCCAGCATTCTGCCATACTGGAGCCAACAACTTGCATATACCTTTCGTACTGATATGTGCCATTCCATGTGCCATTGTAACCACTGGAAGCACATATGCATCAGGCAACAACCATCGCCTATGTTCTGTCAGATCAATCCAACAACCATTCTCATCCAACTTACCCATACTTTCTCTCCACTTGCTTAACTCTTCCTCTGTGGCTTCAGCTTGAAGCGACTTCACACTCTCTATTGTGTTCTCACACATTCCCACATCATTAACCCATCTTGCGGGGCCTGCAACATACATTCTAGTCTTCACATTCTGTGCTGTTTCTCTCACGGTCTCATCAGCAAACGCATTCCCACGTCCAACATCATCTGTGACTTTCCTGTGCGCACTGCATTTCATGATCGCAACTTGCAACGGTAGGGTCAGTGACTCAAGGAGATCATTCACCAACTTGCCATTCTGAATTTTAGCTCCATGCGACGTCAGGAACCCACGCTCCTTCCACAGTCGCCCAAAATTATGAGCCACGCCAAAGGCGTACTGGCTATCTGTGTATATGTTCACTCTCATTCCTTCAGACAACACGCATGCTCTCGTGAGAGCGATTAATTCTGCTGCTTGGGCCGAATTATGTGGCACTCGTGCAGTTTCCACGACCGTGTGCAAAGTCGTGATAGCATATGCAGCAGTCGTGTCACCATTAGGGAGCTTGAAACATGAACCATCTACCCATAAAGTGCCATCACACTCAGTCAGGGGAGTATCTTTTAGATCTACTCTCCCTTTCGTCTCTTCTTCCGTTCTGAACAGACAGTCATGTTGCTCAATCTCATCTGAGTCTGCTGGAATTGGCAACAATGTAGCTGGATTCAGCGTATTGCATCTTTTTATGTGTATGTGATTTGCTAACAGTGTAAGTTCATAACCTGATAATCGCGCACTAGTCAAGTGTTGTGTCTTGGTCCTATTTAATAATGTGTCTACAGCGTGTGGAACCATAACAATCAATGTATTGTCCATTACCAAACCAGCAGATTGTCGGATAGACATCGCTGCAGCAGCTGTCGCTCTCAGACAGCTTGGCAATGCCCTCGCTACAGGGTCCAAGGTTGATGAAAAATATGCGCATGGGCGCGGTCTGTCGCCAAAAGGCTGTGTTAACACTGATAATGCACATCCATCTTTCTCGTGAACATACAATGTAAAAGGCTTACTGTAGTCGGGGGTACCCAACACAGGTGCTGAACATAATGCATTACGCAATTCCACAAAACTTGTCTGGCACTCTTCAGACCATGGGATAGGATTCGGTGTGTCTTTGCATGTTAAGGCTAACAAAGGTTTTGCCAATAAAGAAAAACTAGGGATCCAATGCCTACAGTATGAAGTGATGCCCAAGAAAGCACGTACTTCTCTCTGTGTTTTTGGCACACTCAACTGTGCAATGGCTTGAATTCTTTCTGGGGTCAGTTTCCTTCCCTCCTTCGATAAGAGATGACCTAAGTAGGTCACTTCTTGTCGACAATATTGCAGCTTAGAGAGAGACACTTTGTGATGGAAAGCGGATAAATGGCGCAGCAGTGCCAATGTGGCTTCTTTACAAATCTTTTCAGTATCCGCAGCGATCAGTAAATCGTCCACGTACTGAATCAGGATAGCGCCACTAGGTAAAACAAGTGCATCAAGCTGCGTTTTCAAAGCCTGACTGTATATGGATGGACTCTCACAGTAGCCCTGGGGAGCGCGTTTGAAGCGGAAGCTTCGGCCTCCCAGACTAAAACCAAAAATGTCCCTGCTCTCTTCTGCAATTGGAATACTAAAGAAGGCATTCTTTAAATCAATCACTGAAAACCATGCAGCAGAGGCTGGAATCATCGTTAACAAGGCGGTTATATCGGGGACAACCGGAAACTGTGGCACAACAATCTTATTAACCTCTCTAAGATCAATCACAAATCTGTAAACAGGTGGCTGTGAAGGATCCGTTCGTTTTAAGACAGGTAAAATCGGACTATTGCAAACGTTGCCTCTTGTCTCTTCAATCACACCCTTATTAATCAAGTCGCTGACAATGTCTAACAATGCTTTCTGCCCTTCATTAGAGATCTTGTACTGGGGAATACGTGGCAGTCTGACATTAGCCTTTAAAGTCACCACATATGGCGGTATCTCCAAGAGGCCCACATCATTGGGACCAGTAGCCCAAAGGGCATCCGGAAGGGATGACAATTCAGGTGGCATTGTATTCTTAGACAAATACATTGGGGAAATCACTTTCTTGCCTAATGTAAGTTGTACTCCTGAAGGAGAACAATACAGTGTAGCATGCAATCTTTTCAACAAATCTAATCCCAGCAAATTCTCACCACAACCTGTTGTCAGAATCAGGGGTGCTTTCAGCTCGCAAGGTCCAACAGAAAGTGACATGGGACTAGAAATCGGGTTCCTAACTGGGGCGCCAGAAAAACCTACTGAAACATTTATATCGCCAGACAAAGGTGCGCCAGGGAGTTTTGAATGCATGATTGAACTCTTTGCAGCACCAGTGTCTAGCAGAAAAGGCTCCGTTACATTTGCTGTAGTCACCTCAACATACGGTCCACTCTGATCCACTGGCACTGAAACAACTCCCTCTCTCTGTCTACGGCTGTCCTAGTAATCATTATTTTCTGCATCACCGTCCTCTGCATAATAATCATTATTATAATACTGGGCCGTATTACTAATCGCGTTAGCTTGCTGATCAAAGCTATTGATGGTATTTTGAGGCGGCAGAGGACGCGCATTCTGGGGAGCATTTCCACGCCCTCTGCCTCTAGGAGCTTGCTGACCACCTCTTCCTCTGGCGCCATACATATTGCCGTTACGCTGCATCAATTTAGGGCAACTGTATTTAAAATGACCTTCCTCTTTGCAGTATGAACATTGGTTGGGACCTACAGGGACACGTGGTTGGTAATACCCATTCATTTGCTGATTGCTCTGAAACTGTTGGGGTTGGTGATAGACACCTTGGGGTTGCCTATAATTATTCTGACCTCCACGTGGCGGATAGGCCTGCTGTAAAAGGACCTTTGTCTTTAGTTCCTTCGTTTTCCTTTCTGTTCTATCTTTCTCGTCTTTATCTCTATTTTCATAATACTGTGCAGTAGCCAGTATTTGCGCTGAAGAAGACACAGCCCAAGAACTTTCTGAATCTTTTAACTTTTTACACAGGTCAGGAAGTAAATTCTGCACAAACTTATCCACAAATAACCGTTGGCCACCCTCAGTACTCATATCTTGCCCACTGTGATCAATAAACGTTTCTTCAAACCTAGTAAAGAAGTCTGACACTGTCTCATCTTTCTTCTGCTTGCATGCAGATAACTTGTCCCAATTTACGCGCATCGCAGGCATTATTGTCTTCATATACGTGATGATTCTACCAGGCAGTTCAGCTACTAAAGGTTCTGGTTTCGCACCACCAGTTTGTCTAGCACCAGCAGCAACAATGTTAGCCCATGTATCCCCTAGTTCTGCATTGTGATCTACATTACGAATTGATCCCCATAGAGGCTGTGGAACAACATTACCAAACAACATGTCTATGTCGGCCAGATTCATAATGCATGACCCTGCCGTCTGTGACAACTCTTTATAATAACCTGCTGGGTTCTTACGGGGATCAGGCAAGGACTGCTTAAGCGCTAACACCTCAGAGCGCTTCCATGGAACATGCACCCAAACACGCTGGAAATGCGCTGCCACAGCGGGGTTACCACCGGCAGCTGCAACCGCTTCCTTCCATACCGGGGGAACTTCTCTCATAGGGTATTGTCGCGCTTTTACCTTTTTCCCCACAAGGACATCTTGTTCAAACAATGACTGTTGGCAATCATCATTCCTAAAGGACAATACGACCGCAACTGCTTTATCTACTCCACGGTCCACAATTATACCAGTTCCAAAATCGAACCTCACTCTACACAATTCCTGCGGGTTCGGATTTTTACCACTATCCTCCAATTCTTCACAGAGAATTTCGCACATTTTCTCAAACACATATCTCTGTTTTGGGGCATCCCATTGATGGAAAACGTTGACAACTGATTCCACATCATACAGTGAAGGAAAAACAATCCATCTACGCGCCATATTATCTATCACCTTTTTCTCATCGGGGTTAGGCAATTGGCTACGCAATTGCTTACGCTGTAAACCAGGAGTCGCACCAGATGACTCAAAGAGAGGAGACATTAATGTAGTAACCACATTAGCTAAGCGCTGTCGCGCTGAAGGAGAAGCTGAGGTGAGAACAGGGGGAAAAACAGAGGGAAGAAAAGAGGATGTAGAGACAGGTACTGGAGTGGTGGAAGAAAGAGTGTCAGGGGAGGCAGCTGCTGTATTAGGCAAAGTCGCAGGAAGTGCGGGGGCAGTTGGAAGCACAACTGGCGGCCCTTGAGAGGGCTGCGCTACATGGATAAGAGACGGTTGCAAAGCAACTGGCGGTTGCGGCAAGGCTTGCAGTATATTGACTGGAGGTGGCATATTCACAAGCTGGGGAGGTGCCGTGGCATTTTGAGCATACGGGGGTGGCGAACTCAACAAATGTGACATCACGGGATCTTTCTCCTTTTCTTCTAACTCATTCTGCTTAGAATGTGGTAAAGCTGGGTAACATTTGTCAATCCCTAACTTGCGCTGCCTATGCAATTGCTCACTCATCTGCTCCTCCTCATTGTCTTTAAATTGTACAGCTGCTTGCATTACTGTCATACCTTTCTCTCTCTTATTCTTTTTCGCTAACTTAATTTCCTTTTGTTTGGCTTCCTTTCGCCATAAGCGGAAAGAGTCAAACATCGCCGGCCGGGCTTTCTTCTTAAACAATTTAATTTCCAAATTATCTAAAATATCGGTATCGAAACTACCATTTTGGGGCCATTTTAAAACACCATCTTTCCTGGGGTAGTGGATCCACACTTCGTTATATGCAATGGGGCCTACACCATGTTTTACATAGAGCTCATAAGTTGGAGTTCCAACCGGAGGAACCGGACATGATTCCTCTAGCTGGAAATCTTTTCCACAACCCAAACAGAATAATCTACCAAATAGTCCAGAACCAGGCATCTTTGCTCACTAGTCTAGATCCAAACGTCAAAGGATTATCGATTACGATAGTCTCGTGAATACACGAGTCCTCTGGCTTTGGCGTTTGCAAACTCCAAAGTACCAAATTACCAAATCAAACGATCCCGAAGGATACCAAAAACAAATAGGAGACGCTCCACTTATACTTAACTGAATATTGTTGATCGATGGCGTCACCAGAATACTCTCTTGATTGTTTCGCTCTCTCAGATTCGTCAAGGGTCCAAAACAGGTCAATTAATCAGGGCAGCAGTCCTTCGTAGCCGTCGGGACGCGGAGAACCTCGCAGAAAAGACTTTCGGACCACGTCGACATGCAGGGGTCGATGAAGTGGCGGCCTTCCTCCGGAATTTCCACACGAAGCTCCTCACGAACCTCTGGCTTGGACTGGTACCGCTGAAATCGCCCCACGTTGGGCGCCAAACTGAAGTACTGGGTATTTTAGACCCAGCGGTGCAGGGGCACACACCCTATGACTTCTGGGTTCACCCTGTTCCAGACCTACAGAAACACAGAGTCTTCTGGGTGAAGTCAAAGATTCGTTTATTGGCTGCAGACCAATTACAGGTATCCTAGAAGTACAACAGCGTGTATGTTCTCAGGAGACTGCTGAAAATCATAGGAACGGGCTTCTCCTTAAGTACAAAATATCATGCTCCAGGCACACATTCCTTGGTTTACGATATGGCCATTATAAGTATACATTACAAACGAAAAAGCAGAGTCATGATGACCATCCCACATTCCAGTTCGGCCAGCCCACAATGATTTACACAGTAAGGTTCAGATCCCATATTTGATGTATATAGACCCCCCCCAATAAACATGAGCATCTCCTGTTTTGGGAAACAAGTCATAAAGCAGGAACAAGCAGGTGTGGAAGAGATTAGCCGGGGGATTGTATAGAATGAAAGGGTTTTATGACGGGTCAAGCCCTGATGCTAATCACAGGTGGACGGAGGAAGGGGAGCTCGTGAGACCGGTTTGACCTGGGGCAGCAGAGCCAGCTGCCCAGGTCACAGAGAAGTCAGAGGAGAAGCCCATGTACTGTGAGGCCCGTATTTACTCCATTATAGCCTATGTGAGGGCAATGACAAGATGGCCACTGCTTCCAAAATGGAACCCGCGTAGTGAAGCAGAATAACGTGTACACAGTGCATTCATAGCTAGAACGATATATAAAGCACTCGTACATGCCGCATTTACCATTTGCGGTTTGCTAATACCAAGATAGGCAGGGGTAGGGCCCTGTCCCCTACGCGGTCCCGAATATTAAAGTACGACAGGTGCTTCCATTAAATAAATATTGTTTAATAGAACATTTTGCAGATACTGGTTTTAAGTCGAATTCTAATTATATTTTATATTTAAGGAACAAATATTCCACTTCTATCACAAAAAACATTTAGATAAATCTGTCTGATGCTCACCAAAGAATTATTCAAATGTCAGAAAACTGGTCCCCTTTGTACTTATTTTGGTGAGGTGGGTTAGACACGATCAAAATGATGATGCTACCCCTTATTCATTTTTACCTATCTATGTTACCAGTGAAGCTTCCTCTGAAGTTCTACAAAACCCCTAATAGTTTGCTTGAAAATTTCTTAAGGAATGGACAAAAGCGAGCATAACATTAATTTCATTATGCAAACCTAAAGATTTGGGTGGGGTTAATTTGCCTATTTTTCAGCGATATCATTCCTCGTTTGTACTACAAACATTTTTTACCTCATCTGGATGCAGATACAAATACACCCTCAAATGTCTGTTGCATATAGGAAGATTCTATGATTCCACCTTTCTCTTTTTAATCTTTGGCTCATTTCACACACCCTCCAAGGTCCTTCTCTTCTTCCACTATTAAACATTCTATATCAATGTTATCTCTCATCCTCACTTGGTCATTTTCACCACTGCAGGTGTTCCGAGACTTTTCTATATGGAATAACAAGAATACTAAATTGTCTAATTGCACAATATTTGGAAAGTTTGGGTGGCCATAGAAATAATTCAGGTTAAACAACAATTGTGGGGTTCGGTTTTCCTCTCCTCATCCGAAATTCAAGGCAAATATGGCCTCTCCTTCTGCTTCTACTCTTAAATATGAATCTCTAAAAACTGTTCCTATATAGCACATACATACTTACACAAGTACCACTCCCACTCATACTCTGCTTTTGGAACGGCTTAACCTATCCTTAGCTGTGAAAGCCTCCTATATCTACAAAAATCTTCATTAAACCCTTCCAACTCTTCCTAAAACGAAAATAGATTTATTGTGGGAGTTACAACATGTATTTTCCTTGCAAATCTGTAATTTAATTTGGTCCAAAATCCATCACACCTCTTGTAATGCTAGCACTAAGCAAGCTTTATATTACTTCTACAATATGCTGTTTTTAACTCCAACTTCTGTTCACAAATACAATCCAAACAAAGAGAATAAATGTTGGACGTGTAAAACAACAGTGGGCACATACATGCATATGTTTTTTCGCTGCCAATTAATTAAATCCTTTTAGCTGAAGGTCTGTAAAACAATTTCATCAATTTGTTCCATTACTTTTCCTTTTGAGACTCAACTAATTTTTTGGGGAATCTCCTCTCACAATTGAATCGGCACTCACAAATTGGGTACATTTGTGGACTTACTTATCAACATTGCTTTTCAAAGAACTACATCCAATATGAAGGATGCTGATAAGGTTACATTTACCAGATGGTGGAATTTACTCTGGCATCATCATCTACTCGATAGAGCGTCTGCTACTTCTACGCAACGATTTATCGAACAGGACACGCATTTTGCTAACCTCTTACCAGATATTGATCTAGTAAATGTGTTTGGATCAAGGACAGAACTATCACATTCCAGCCGCCATCAGTTTTCCTTTTACTGTATTCAGAACTGCCATTCCATTTAATTGTATTAATCATTTGACAACTACATTAATAACTGATACCTCTATGGTTGTATAATTTTACTGTTCTTTTTCACTTCTTTTTCTCACTCTTTTTCTCTCTTCTGATTTTCTCTTTCTCTTCCTTCCCACAAAATGCAAAATATAAATTGTGGTAGCATTAAGGTACTCTTTTGAATATATCATTTTATTGGTCTACATCCGATAGTGCATTCTTATTTTTCTTGTTAGTACTGCTTCTGCTGTATTTTACACCATTGCCTTGCTTCTGTTTATAATATTGTATAAAATAATATAGATTTTGTAATATATACTCCTTGTTGAAATTATTCAAATAAAGCTTCTTTAAACTCAAAAATAGAAAAATAATAATTTGAGCACACTAGTTGGTCAGAAGATGTTTTGAAATCAATATTCTGGTCAAATACCATCTTAAATTGGTTAGCCACAACCCAAGCCTGCTGCACAGCCTCAAACGTTCTGGTACTTTTTACAGGAACTCTCAGCCACTGAATCACCTCATTCCCAACATGTAAACCTGCTGCAAGCTTGCACCTTCTCAAACTCTAAAAATATGACGAGTAATATTGTATCATTTTCCCACCCTAGTTCCATCACCCACCACCACCTTTTCCATCACGTTCCACGGTAAAAAAAGAATTCAAAGCACGTGCTTATCTAATAAGTATGTTATGTCTTAATATGTGACTTAATAACCATTCTTCATAATCGCTGTAGTCTTTTTATTTAACCAAACTGATCACGACTTCTATGTCCTGTTGCTGACATGAATAAATGAACCACAATAAAATAGAAGTTGGCATTTCAAGTTAAATGTTTAACTTCACTGATTTCAGTTATGGTGCTGCAACAGGGCTAATAGACACATGGCGTCACTTCCTGTTATGTAATCAGAGTCAACGGTGAAGTGAAGTCACTTTCCGTGATGTCATTGAGAGTACAGTGGTGCATGATGTTACTACTACTGACATTCTGATTAACTGAATTGACGTTCCTTCTGAACTCAGACATTTAAACCTATGTAAGGTAGAATCATGTTTCAGGCAATGCACCTTCGTCAGTTACTATTGTTTTGTGATCATTCTCTGGTATCTCAGCCATTCTTCAATATGAATAAATGCTCATCAGCTTCAGTTAGCAAATGAATTCTAACATGCTACAGCATCCTTGTCTCAGAGAGCACACCAGCTACCTGCAGCTTTTTATACACTTTTGTGTAGGGTCGCGAAAATGGCCATCAAATATATTGGGGCAGATTTAGAAGCCCCTTGCGTCACTTTAGAGTTGCCGTTGCATCACTTTTGTGACGCAGCGGCGGTGTAAAAAATGCGGCCAATTTACAACGTGACGCATCTAGGGAGATGCGTCACTTTGTAAAGTCCTGCATCACATTATACCTGTGTCAGGTATAATGTATGCAGGGTGGGCATTCCGACGCAGGAAAGCCATTGTAAAAGTGATGCAGTGAAATCTACAAGATTTCACTGCATCACTTCTAGGACGCCACTGCATCAAAACCTTATGCCTGCACGCATAAGGAGTGACGCAGTGAAGTGGGAATAGGCCGTAACATGCATTGCTGGAGTTGCATTGTGCATGCGACACAACTCCAGCAATGCATGACTTTTGCCCCAACAGATGCGCCAGATTTTCTGACACATCTGTCAATCCTTGCACCATGGTGCGCCGTATTCTAAATATGGTGGGGCAGATTTACAAGGACTGGTGCATCCCTGCATATAAGCAGGGATGCGCCAGGTAAGATGCGTCCCGCAAGTTTACCCTTGCTCCACCACAGATGCGCCGCATTTACAATGCGGCGCATCGTGGCACAAGGATAAACAGATGCGTGACGCATCTGATGGCGTAAGGGCGGTGCATTGCTGGAGTCGTGTCTGAAGAGCGTCGCAACTCCAGCAATGCTCAGGGGCTGCCCATATCTTACATGCTGCGTCACGCCTTACGACTGCTTCAAGCAGGCGCAGGGTTTTGACGCAGCGGCGTCGGAAAAGTGACTCAGTGAAATTGCATCACTTTTACGAGGCTTTTTCCAATGGAACACCCACCCTGCATACATTAAACCTGACGCAGGTTTAATATGGCGCAGGGCTTTACAATGTGACGTGTCTCCGTAGATGCGTCACGTTGTAAATAAGACGCAAGATGCCACATGGTTTATGCCGCCACTGCATCACAGAAGTGACGCAACGGCGGCATAAATGTGTCACAAGGGGCTTGTAAATCTGCCCCATTGTGTTCATAAATCTTGGACTCGTACGAAGCGGTGGTGAGGAAAACCTGAAAAACGTCTAAACATTTGAGTCTTTTATGGCTCTCGAGTGAATAAAAAACGTGCAGACTGCATCTCAATTTGGAAACTTCATTTTGTCCAAATAATTACTTAAATATAATCTTATTACATATCGAGCGCAATTTTCCCTTCAGTGTATGTTTGAACTAAATCAAATCTATTAATACGGTCTATATTTCAATCTTTTGTGTTTCGTGCTTACTTTCATCTAGCGTTTCTTGCAGGCTGGGAGGGATATTCTCCAAATCTGTTTACTGTAGCCCAGCAATCAAACATCCGGATTATCCGGCAGATGACGGGCACCTTGTGAAGGGACCGCGGTACGTGCCGTGGTCTATACGGCTTACGGCAGTAAATTCCCCCTAGAGTGAACATCATAAGCCTCTCAGAAATATACACCACCGTGACCCATAACTGGATAATCTGTCTCAACCTAACATCAAAAGCCTTCCTGCATGCTTCCATCTACTAGGTATGGCGCAGTCTGTTTCTAAATTGGCGCACCATCCCCAGCATCCACTGCTCAGTGCTTTTCTCTTAACACTAGTCTCTCTGGGGCAGATTTATGTTTCCTGGCGCATCCCTGCAAATCAGCAGGGATGAGCCAGGAAAGATGCGTCACGAACGTTTATCCTTGCGCCACAATAGATGTGCCGCATTTACAATGCAGCGCATCGTGGCGCAAGGATAAACAGATGCGTGACGCATCTGATGGCGGAAGGATGGCGCATTGCTGGAGTTGCGTCGCAAGCGCGACGCAGCTCCAGCAAGGCTTGGGGGTGCCCTATCGTTACAATGCTGCGTCAATCCTTACGCCTGCTTCAAGCAGGCGCAGGGTTTTGATGCAGCATGGCTGGAAAAGTGACTGAGTGAAATCTTGTAGATTTCACTCAGCCACTTTTCGGAGGCGTTCCTGCGCAGGAACGCCACCCCCTTTGCAGGTACGCCCACATGTGGCGCAAGCTTTACAACTTGACGCATCTCCCTAGATGCGTCATGTTGTAAATAGCCCGCAGCATGGCGCTGGCTTTGCGCCGCCGCTGCGTCACAAAAGTGACGCAACGGCGGTGCAAATCTGGCGCACGGGGCTTATAAATCTGCCCCTGTGTATTCTTGATATTAACTCCCCTCCCCCTCTTTATGATGAAAGATCCACCCCTCTACGACAGGCATTACTACTCGAAATACTCTTCACAGCTACCTTTCAGCCGTTCTCATTTCAAACACCATTGCTATATTCAACATTCCATTAGCCACTAAAAATGTCCCTTTTTTTCTTTCTACCACGCCATATAGCTACTAGAAGCACCCACCTACGCCACGTTGAGCGTGCACAATTTCAGCGGCGCCCTAAAACGTGCGTAATGTTGTGTTAGGTGCATCCATGGAATTGGTTTGGTAGTGAGTTAAACTTCCGAAAAAGGACGGAATATTTGAAGACAACTCACCCAGAAAATGGTTCAGACATTCTATGAAGTGATCCCAGCAAAAGTCCAACCTGAGACCATTTTATTGGATGCACCCCACATGGGATGTGAAGGAAAGATACATAGGTGTAGACATCCAACCTGGCGTGCAGGATTTGAGGTGCCAGGGTTGCTTCTGCCATATAGATTACAGGAAGAAAGCTGGGGACAGTAATTGCAGTACCATAAATGGAGTATACCAATATGGACCCCAACCACCCATGTCAAATTTAAACAGATAAACAGATAAACAGACAAACAGCTCACACAATATAGGCCAGAAGTGCACAGAAACCAGTAATAATGTAAATGTAAAATATTTCGAAAGATTTAAAAATAATTAATACACTAACACATTTGATCTACTTCTTTCAAATAAATAGGGTTCGCAGTATATCTGAATTCTCAACGCTCTGAACTTTGCCTAGAGCATCACTCTTCTTATGTCCAAAAAGGCAGTAGAATTCCTCCCACAGTCTTTAGTACAATACCTATTGATCCAGAACACCCTTTACAGATCCTATTACTAACAGCAGTGGGTTCCTTGGCATAGGGGCTGCCATGTTGCTGGACCACCCCACTTATTTACTGGAGGTATAAATCAAAGAAAGAGAAATTTTAGTCTTCTTTTCAAAGAGAAATCAGATATGGGAAAACCCCAATTGTATATTGCTTACAAAAACTTTGGAAAGGGTAGCTTTCCATAGAAAGATATTGTCTTAAACTTCTAAAACATCAGGTAAAATCAGTGGTACAAGTTTGGCAAATGTTTTTCACATAAATCTCTGCTGTACTATCAAGAAACTACATTATAACAAGAAGTAAAGCTGAGTTGGGTCCTCCTCTAAACCTATTTGTCTATGGCAGTATTAGTTTATGTTGAGATACTGACATTGTGGCATCAAATAAATGAAGCAAACACAAGGAGATGATGGACGGAGTGCTAAAACTTTTCAGACACTCACCCCCAGTCACAGATCTGGGTTGAATCCATCATTGTTCTTTAGCTCACTTTGCCACCCCAGTTCAGATACAGCTATATGCAAATCAATCTTGACCCTGTTCCTCATGGGAACAGTCCTCATCAGCCAGGCTAGCTTGAATCCAGTGGCAAAGTGAGCAAATAAATGAAACATCAAGTTTGTAAAAGAAGACTTGGAGTCATCAAGAAGTGCTGAAAGTTTAACTTAACTTAGGAAGTACCAACATGATGAAAAGTATATTCTATCTTCAACTTAATATGGCACTCATTGATGAATGTGCGGAAACTGATGCCATTGTTTAATGGTAATAATATGCCATAATTCAAAGGTAAAATCAGTTCCAGGTAGGAAATACAATCCAAAACCAGTGGCTGATGATTTGATTATTGGTACTGTAGTATTACCTCTGATTTTTCGTGTTCAATTTTGCAAGAAAATGCATATTTTTACACGGTCACCCCCATTTTGTGTGGATAGGTGCTGCTGGTTTTTTGGACTCTGTGTACTGGGACTCTGCAAATGAATCCACAGTGCACGTGCTCTGGCACCTAAAACATGTTGAATTCGGTTATACTCCTAATTGGCATATTTAACTTACCTATAAGTCACTGGCATATGGTCTAAAGTGTATCCAGTGCCTGTAAGTTTAAATTAAATATCACTAGTAGACTGCAGCACCCATTGTGCCACCCATTACATTAACAGTGCAGAAATATCTGCAGGCCTACCATTGCAGTCTGGCAGTGGCAGATTAAAACTACCACATTTCACCAGTCAAAATATCCCTTTTTGGCATGCTTAAACTATCCTTTTACATGTTAATGAGTCACACATAAGTAGGCTTTACCACACGTAAGGTAGAGTGAATGGTATTTAACAGTATGACATGTAAAAATGTAATCTTAATTATATCTTTACAGTGAGTGGTGTAGCAGGGGCGACAGGGGCAGTTGCTCTGGGAGCAAAATTCTTAGTGGTGCAAAATGTAAGTTTCAGAAGGGTGGATCTCTAGTGGAATTGACAACTTACTCCAATGGAGCGATAACTGTGCAAATAAAGGAGGAGGTAGGCGTGGCAGTCATACTCACCACAAACATGGTGGCCTAACTTGTCACAGAGGTAGAGTGGTCAGTAAGGAAGAGGGAGGTGAACAGTTGAAAGACACGACTGTGACTCGAAGACTGACTGAGTGGCTCTGGGTGTAGGACTGTGCCTTAAAAACTGATATAGACGGAGATTAAACTCAGTCAGCCGAAGGCCAGTTTACTCAACAGGGGCTCACTTAGAGGGGTGGGCGAAAGTCACTCTGTGTAGAGGGAGGACGACTGTCCACTGGCAGAAGGACAGGGTTGCCCAGCATGTAACTCCTGTATTCAGACCACACTTTGCTTGTGATGATAATGGCCGCACTCCCTGCATTACTAGCTCAAACAGACAGCTTCTCCCAGCCTGGAAGCGTTGTGTGTTGTGACACTCATGGAACGCAATGCAGCTTGTCTTGAGTGCTGTTGGTTGCTGACCTGCTGGTAGGGGAGACCCGAGGAGCATGTAGCACCAGCAACCACAACCAAGCCAGCCAAACACAATCAACAGGGTATCCAAGGTGATACAATGGATGGGTGGCATAGAGAAAGGTAGGTATGGTAAAAAGCATTTTTTGGTATCAAAGACATCTTCTTAGCAGACATACGCTCAGATAAATTGGCATATAGGGAGGCGTGCTGTGAAATGGGAAGGGAAAGCAGGGGTCAGAGTGCCGGTGAAGCACATCAGTCATTGGTTGCTCTACACTGCTGTCATGTCCTGACTGGCAGCAACCTTATTTAAAATCACAATCTTTGGTAGGCTACTAGATGCAGCTTAATTGCCTCATGTTAATTTTCCATTTTATTGTTTACAATGTAGTGCAACCCGCCTTTTTATCATAGGAGATGTTTCCTCTTCTGTAACATTTGCTAGCTCCATTGACTTGGATAATGTTTTAATATATTGTTTAGGCCATGTTATTTGATCCTTAACAAACTTCGTTTCCTTTAGTGTTGTTATGGTGGCAAACAATAGAGGAGCCTACTTCTACATTTTCATGGGGCAGGGGTTGAGCGAAAAGGCATGACCTTTCATACATAAGACTGATGAGCAGAACTATATTTACTTTGCCCCGGGAGCTGGCAACCCATGCTACTCCACTGCTTACAGTGAAAAAAGTTACGGTGGGCGTAGTTCGCGAAGTAGCACTTCGCGAAGCTACGCAAAGTGAAGTTCGCACTACGCGAGCTACGCGTAGCACTTCGTGAACTGCGAAGTAACATGTTCGCACTGTGCAAGATGTTGTTTTCAATGATTGCACAGTGCGGACAAGCAACCGGCACTGTGCAATCATTGAAAATGGCATCTTGCACAGTGCGAGCTGTAGTTTTCTGCTGCTCGAGTAGATTTTTACTCGAGCTGCAGCTTTCTCAACGCGAACTGGTAGTTTCTCATCGCGAGCGGTCGCGAGCATACGCGACCCCTCGCAATGAGAAACCTGACCTTCTCGCGTTGGGAATCTCGCTGGGAGGTTTATTTTCCATGCTTGCGATCACGAACAAGGAAAAAGTCTCGCCAGGATGTCATTTTGCTTGCTCGCGGTCGCCAACTTGACGTTGAGGACCGCGAGCAAGCAAAAAATGACCGCAGCACTACGCAACACTACGCTACGCGTGTTCGCACTGTGCTACGTGCAGTTCGCGTAGTGCGAAGTAGCACGAACTTCGCAAACTACGCGAGCGTAGCGTAGTGCTTCGCCCAGGCCTAGAAAAAAGCCCCAAAAGCCGGCTGTTTCATAGGAAACAATGTGTTGCATTATTAAAATGAATAATGCTCATTTTGGCTATGAAACAGCTAGAAATATAATTCAAAGACTTTTTTTAAAAATGTATGCAAAATACTATTTAATGGTACAATCAAATTTGTAATAACAATTAAATATAAGATACTTTTAGAAAGTTACTTCTCCTCTACCTAAAGCCTCTGCAAGCCAATTTGCCTGAGCTCCAACTGTCGAAACCTGGCAGCTGAATGCCCCCCTTCATGAGGTGTGAAAACTCCTCCAGAGCAGGACAAAAGCCTTAGGTGTGGGGAGGTGTTTCTGTTTTCCTAGCAGGCCTGCCCTGCAACAGGCAAAAGTTACCTGACACCTGGGCAGGGCCATTCTTTTCCCCCCAGTTAGACAGGCACCAATCCCAGTGGAAGGAGAGTTGCCCCCCAGAACTGGTGTAGAATGGCCAAGGAGGAGGGGATGGGTCATTTTCATGTTGACCTCTCAATTGGTACACAGACTACACAGAGGGAGAAGGGTTTTTCCATATTGCGTTTAGGTAGAGAGGTACACTGTGGGATTGTTTACAGTAATGGAAACAGGAACTGTTGCAAAAGTGGGTCGGGTTACCCCTGGGATCTTTTCCTCTATTGGTCAGGAAGGGGCCAGGAGTCTTCCCCACCCACAAGCTAGTGCCAGGGATAAATGTATTATCCCTGGGCACCTTCGTGAGGACACAACTGGACATGTGAAAGACAGAAGAAGAACTGCACCTGCTGTTGAGCCCTGTGACGAGACCTGAAGAGCTGGACCTATTCCAGTTTGCACCCAGGGCAAAAAAGTGGACTCCAAGGACCTGTTGGCTGATCTCCTGTTGAGCTGCAGTCATACAACAAGCTGAATTTGGCCCTTTTCCTGAAAAGAAGGGCTTGCCAGTTCAACATGGACCTCTTGTGGTCCCTGCTGGTGGCTTTTAATACCGTGAATCTTGACTCTCAAGTGCTGTTCCTGAGGTCCTGGTTCCCTTGACTGTGTCAAAGTGTTCTCCTCCTAACATCCTGAAACACATGGGACTTAAAAACTTCTGGGCTCCATAGACTTCAGTACGAGTCGGACAAATCTGTAAAGTCAATCTGATGGACATGAGTTGCAGTTGGACCAAATATACAGGTTGTTCCGAATCAGAGCGCTTCCATAATAGCAAACCCATTTGAACTTAATGTCATAGAGAGGGTATCAGGCCCATTGGGGCCCTAGTCAGCTACAGCTTGCAGCATTGCCCGGTTAGAAGAATCCAAGCTCAAATAAATCTGAATGTAGAAATCTTCACTGGGCAAAGATGCCAAAAGTATCTGACCGGATGGGCTTTCCGCAAAAAGCTGATGACTTCGACAGAACCTCATCTGATGGCTATCCGCCTCGTATACATACCCCTTCTCAGACACAGTCCGCTGCATTGCCCTGCTTCAGATTTTTTACTTTAATTACAAAGACAAAGTCAGAAGGTAAAACTTTCAATGGGTCAAACTCGATTTCTGTAGCTGACCCACGCTTCATTACGTTCATCCTTAAATCATGCCTAGGACCCTGCCAAGCAGAACCAGAGAACTGTGTTTGCGCTTTTGGAAAATGGCCCTTCCTGCACAGTCATCCTTAAACTGTTTGCCTTCCTCATCGACTCTGAGTACCTTACCACTTCTAACCAGTTCTAAAGTGCATGTGATATCTCCCTAAAACATGACAACATAGGTAGATAGGCACCAATCCCAGTGGAAGGAGAGTTGCCCCCCAGAACGGCCAAGGAGGAGGGGATGGGTCATTTTCATGATGACCTCTGAGTTGGTACACAGACTACACAGAGGGAGAAGGGTTCTTACATATTGCGTTTAGGTAGAGAGGTACATTGTGGGATTATTTACAGTAATGGAAACAGGAACTGTTGCAAAAGTGGGTCGGGTTACCCCTGGGATCTTTTCCTCTAATGGTCAGGAAGGGGCCAGGAGTCTTCCCCCCCCACAAGCTAGTGCCAGGGATAAATGTATTATCCCTGGGCACCTTCGTGAGGACACAACTGGACATGTGAAAGACAGAAGAAGAACTGCACCTGCTGGTGAGCCCGGTGAGGAGACCTGAAGAACTGGACCTATTCCAGTTTGTACCCAGGGCAAAAAAGTGGACTCCAAGGACCTGTTGGCTGATCTCCTGTTGAGCTGCAGTCATACAACAAGCTGAATTTGGCCCTTTTCCTGAAAAGAAGGGCTTACCAGTTCAACATGGACCTCTCTTGGTCCCTGCTGGTGGCTTTTAATACCGTGAATCTTGACTCTCAAGTGCTGTTCCTGAGGTCCTGGTTCAAAGTGTTCTCCTCCTAACATCCTGAAAGACATGGGACTTAAAAACTTCTTGGCTCCATAGACTTCAGTACGAGTCGGACAAAGCTGTAAAGTCAATCTGATGGACATGAGTTGCAGTTGGGCCAAATACACAGGTTGTTCCGAATCAGAGTTCTTCCATAATAGCAAACCCATTTGAACTTAATGTCATAGAGAGGGTATCAGGCCCATTGGGGCCCTAGTCAGCTACAGCTTGCAGCATTGCCCGGTTAGAAGAATCCAAGCTCAAATAAATCTGAATGTAGAAATCTTCACTGGGCAAAGATGCCAAAAGTATCTGACCGGATGGGCTTTCCTCAAAAAGCTGATGACTTCGACAGAACCTCATCTGATGGCTATCCGCCTCGTATACCCCTTCTCAGACACAGTCCGCTGCATTGCCCGGCTTCAGATTTTTGACTTTAGTTACAAAGACTAAGTCAGAAGCTAAAACTTTCAATGGGTCGATTTCGGTAGCTGACCCACGCTTCATTACGTTCATCCTTAAATCATGCCTAGGACCCTGTCAAGCAGAACCAGAGAACTGTGTTTGGTGCTTTTGGAAAATGGCCCTTCCTGCACAGTCATCCTTAAACTGTTTGCCTTCCTCATCGACTCTGAGTACCTTACCACTTCTAACCAGTTCTAAAGTGCATGTGATATCTCCCTAAAACATAGCAACATAGGTTCTTATCCAATTGGCATACAAATGTACTTATACGTCCATAGTAAAGTGCTCTACATTGGCCAGGTCCTGTAAATGGAATGTTACTAGTGGGCCTGCAGCACTGATAGCGCCACCAACTTAAGTAGCCCTGTAACCATGGCTCAGAGTCTGTGTTTGCAGTTTACACTGCCATTTCGACCTGGCAAAATAAACCTTTTGCCAGGCCCAAACTTTCCCTTTTTATACCTCTAAGTCACCCCTAAAGTAGATCCTGGACAACCCAGAGGGCAGGATGCAACATATTTAAAAAGCAGGATATGTACTATTAAGTTTCAAATGTCCTGGTAGTGAAAAACTCTCAAATGTGTTTTTCACTACTGCAAGGCCTATCTCTTCCATAAGATAACATTGGGACTACCGATTCCATTTTATAAGTGTCATTTGAAATTCGGAAGAGCCCTGCAAGTCATAAGTCTCTGGGTTCACAAATAAAAATGCAAACTTATGGTAAAGTCGGATTTTATAATGCAATTTTCAAAATGCCACTTTTAGAAAGTTGACATTTTATTACTTTTGCTATTTGGTGCCTGCTGCCTGTCTCTGATACACATCAGATATGAGGGTGACAGCTGGGCTTTGTGTATTCCACTAGACAGCCACACACAATGGGAGCTTAGGTGTGACTTGATGTGCCATCCTGGCAAGATGGGAGGTAGGAGCTGGACCCAGCCTCACTTATACCACCACAATGGACCCCGACACGATGACTTCTAGCCTGTTGGATAAATTCCCCCTTCTAGACTCCTCCTCATTGGATGGAATAATCCCTAAAGTCACCTCGGGTTCCCCTAACGACCCAGCACCTCCTCAGACTCTTATCAAAGTAATCGACGTCATCCGTCCTGCCATCCTGGATGTCCTCAATGCTTCCATTGCTTCGAATTCTGTCCCAGTCCAATGGAAGTGTGCGATGGTTAGGGCACTTCTGAAAAAACCCACCTTAGATCAGAACAATTTGGCCAACTTTCGCCCTATCTCCCTACTTCCTTGGATGAGCAAACTTCTTGAGAGACACATTAATAACATCTTAGTGGACTATTTAGAATCTAATAGCCTACTATGTGTCTCTCAGACGGGTTTCCGCCCTCAGCATGGAACTGAAACTGCCCTTATAGCAGTAACAGAAGAGACTAGAGCGGTGCTGGACCAGGGAGGAAAAGCAGCCATCATACTACTCGACCTCAGTGCCGCGTTCGACACTGTCAACCATGCCATCCTATTACATCGTTTGAAAGGCATGGGTGTGACGGGCGCGCCCCTGGAATGGCTGACTTCCTTCCTGGATGAGCGTTTTATTCAGGTGTTCGAGGGTGAGACGATCTCGGCCAAGCAACCACTCAGTTGTGGGGTTCCGCAGGGTTCGTCCCTGAGCCCCACTCTTTTTAATGTTTATATGCAACCTCTAGCAAATATAGTTCAGCCCTTTGGTGTGCGTATCGTCACCTACGCAGACGACACCCAACTGGTGGTCTCTTTGGACCACTCGGAGGGGTCATCTAACACCCTGGGTCTGTGTCTAGAGGCTGTTGCTGAGTGGATGCATGCGTCTTGTCTTAAACTTAAGGGGGAGAAGACAGAGATCATGTTATTAGGTAATTCCTTACCGAACACTTTGGCCTCTATTTGGCCTACATGCCTTGGCACTCCTCCCCTCCCTAAGCCCCAGATAAAGAGCCTTGGAATCTGGCTTGACAGGGCGCTTGATTTCTCAGTCCAAGCCACCAAGACTGCCTCAACTTGTGCTGGGTTAATGAAAATGCTCCGCAAGGTTCTTCCTCTGCTCCCTTTCCAGGCGAGGAGAGTCATGGTTCAGGCCCTGATTCTCTCTCGCCTGGATTACGGGAACGCCTTATATTTGGGCGCCCCTGTAGCGGTGACCAAAAGGCTCCAAGTCACCCAAAACTGTGCCGCCCGGCTATTGTTTAATATTCCTCGTTGGCAATCAGCTAAGAAAGCCCTTAAGGAGCTTCATTGGCTCCCAATGACTGCCAGAGCTCAGTTTAAGGCGATGTGCATAGTGCACAAATCTTTTCATCGAACAGGCCCTGCCATCTTGTTCCCCTTTGTAGTGCCTTACGTCCCTTCCAGAGCCCTTCGTTCCGGCTCACTGCACTTAGCAACTCCAACAAAGGTTATCAAAGCCCGTTGGGGCGGTCGCTCCTTCTCACACTCTGCCGCCAAACTATGGAATTCCCTTCCTGTGAGTATTAGACAGATCAACAATAGGATGACATTCAGGAAAGTCCTAAAAACCCATTTGTTTGCGAAAGCGTGCTAATGTACCTTGAAGCTCGTCATAGTAATTGCTGAAGCGCGACGAGGCCTCCGGGTAGTTACGCGCTATATAAATATAATTTTTCATTTCATTTCATTTCATTATAACTGAACCGACTGTGTCCCATCCCTACACACAGGGCTGCATACCCCTTGTAGTGAGTCTGGAGCCAGGGCAGGAAGAGAGTACCTCTGTGTACTTCAAAGGGCTGTCTTTGAAGTCTCCCCAACTTCAACGGCCCCACTGGGTCTAAGTATTGGATCTCAGGCACCATCACTTCAGTACACTTCTGGACTTGTGAATACTCCGCCGCCAGGAGAAGTACTGCTGAGCTACTGAAGTACTTCTACTCTGCTGGACTGCTGCTTTGCTGGGCATCTGCTTTGCTGAGGTGACCTGAAAGCCTGCTGCTATACTGCCTGGGTAAGAATGACCTGACCTGCATCACTTGTCCCCAAATCCCAAGATGACTCCAAGTGCTAGCTGGCTGGCCTGCTGATCTGAAGTCTCAGGGACATAAACGATTTCCAACCAACCTGCTTCTGCACCTAGACTCTGTCATCTATGAGTCTGCCGTGCCAGGTAGCGCTACCCTAAGCCTAAGGTGTATCTCCAGCAGATCCAATGCATCCTCTGCTGAGCTACGCATTCCCGAGCAGAACCGAGGCATCTCCTCGAGCGAGCGGCACATATTCGAGCAGAACTGATGCATCGTTGCTGTTCGTGGATTGGACACATCGCAAAAGACTTGCATAGCCGCAGTCTCTCACATCCAGAACAAATGCATTGCCTTTGGAACTGCCTCTGCGCAAAACTTTACCCAGTGACAAGGTCTTCGCATCCCTCGTTGACGGGACCCTCAATGATGAAGACGGCACGCCGCATCGCAGCTTCACCGCTCATGGGAACCGACGCATCACCTCTGCTGGACCTCGCATTCTCGACACTAGACTTTTGAATCACAAGGCCTGTTGACAGGATCTTTGGCTTCGATTCTCCTGGACCTTGCACCGCAGCCTCATCACACCTTGGAACCAACGCATCTACTCTGCTGTGCTTCACATCTTTGATGTGGATCCACGCAAGTGCTCCACAACCAGGATTAGGGTACTTTGGTTCAGCGGGCCTAACTTGGACTCTATAGCCGGCCCACCCTCCATCGCAGTTGGCCTGAACTCTTGACTCTGTCCCAGTTTGGTGTGACCAGATACCCCAAATAGTGCTTTTCTCTTCTAGGCTGTACTTTTACCGAACAACTTTGAAATTCAATATCTCTAGATTTAATTATTGGATTTTTGTCGTTTTGGTATGGTTTTATTTATTAAATTAAGCTTTATTCCTCTAACCTGTTGTGGACTCTTTTTGTGTGATTTTTTCACAGTTATACTGTTTGAAGTGTTGCACAAATACTTCAAACATTGGCTCAAAGTTTCTCTGTGCAAAGCTACCAGAGGGTGAGCACATGTTAATTTAAGGTTTGCCTGCATTTTACACTGACGGAGATTTTGGTTGCTGCTTGCCAAGGGCTCATACCCCAGCCAACCAACAACCCAATTTCCAATAGCCTCTTAGCAGTTTTTGGTACTATTTTTAATTAAAACTATAAAAGTTACTATCTCAGGTTCCTCTTATTGGAGCTTTGTCATTTTGTTTATTCATTTATTTTCTATTGTTATCAACTGTCCTCAAATTTATATTTGTTGTGGTTGGGCCTTTTTTTCAAACTGGTTTGGTACTTCTAAATTGTTTACACTCTTTCTTAAATTAAGCCTGTTCTCAGTGCCATAGTTACCAGGCGGTGAGCTTATGTTTACATTACTGAAACCTTTACTGGACCTTACAAGATAGTGACATTCTTACTTGCAGTAGACTCCCATCCATGCCATCTAATAATCCACTTTTTCGCAAATTTGGTATAGCCAGGCACTTCAGCGCCTTTCAAAATTAGGTTAATTGCAGTATTAATTGTGTCACCAGCACTGGAAGTTAAGAACATAGACCGAATCCAAACAAGAAAGCTGTAAAACATAAAAAATGGAATTCAAACGGTAAACACAAGGATAGTTTTGAGAGACTCCATATATATGATGAACAAAAAAGAAGATCTCAGCACTACCTCCTAATATGTGTGACTGTAGTTGTCCCCTCCAGTCTTGATTCACACATAAGCTATCAATGGAAACTTTGAGTAATCCATACACAAAACAGGTTAAGTTCTCAATGTGGCAACTGACTCAGCACATGAGTTCCAGCAAACAATTATGTATGGTTTGTGTCCAGTGTTTGAAAAGTTATGTGTAGACTGTCAGGGCTTGAGATGTGCGCTAGTAGTACCACACCAAACAAGTTTCTCACACTATGGGCCTCATTTCGATGTTGATGGGACCGCCACTGACAAGCCGTCAGTCCTAACGGCATTAAGCCATCGGCCCGACCACCAGATTACGATCCTGTCAGTCGGATCAAGTTAGGTGGGGTTAAAGTCTGCTCCCTATGACAGGCTCAAGCAGCCTGTCGGGACGGCGGTTAGATTCCTAATCCCTACAATGGGGCGGTGCCTGTGCAGGCACTGCCGTGGGGATTAGGATATCTGTAGTCACCTGGTCATATAGGACACCTAGACAGGGGTGAGGTTTGATGGGGTTTTTAATGGTCAATCAGAAAATACACAAAGGAGGGTTCAGGGGTGTAGGTCAAGCTGAGGCCAGCTATCCACAAAAAAAAGAGCTGGAGGGCTTTCTTTCTTATTAGTGCAGTCACTTTATGCTGGGGTGTCTCTTTCTCTCTCTGGGTCTCAGAGTGTTGTGGGAGGAGGGCTTCCTTTCTTATTAGTGCAGTCACTGTATGCTGGGGTGTCTCTCTCTCTCTCTCTGTGGGTCTCGGAGTTTTGTAGGAGACGACTTTCGGTTCATTTCTTTGTCTTTGCCAGGACACAGGAAGAGGGGAGTGGGGACAGGAGCCTTGGAGGAAAACAAACAACAATCAGGTCTGGTATGCCTACCGTCACCTTCACCTAGGCCCGGGATCGTGAAGTTAAAGGGGCAAAAAGGAATAAGGGCCTCAGTGTACGCAAGCAGGTTTGTGCTTTTACCGCCCCAACCGCCACCAACCCGTGGTGTTAGAACTGGGGGTCTCTAGTTGGCAGAGGTAGGTACCTTTGACCAAATAGGGACCCTTGCTTCTAGTCAGGGTAAGGGGGTAAACTCCTAAAATAACCCCTGCTCAACCCCTTGGTAGCTTGTCACGAGCAGACAGGCTCGATGTACCTTTGGATGCGGTAACGCTATACAACAAAAGTGTTGCAGGGAAGTGATGCGTTGGTTCCTTACACGCAAGAACGGTGATGCGTTGGGTCCCTACTGGTGCGTAGGGGAGGTGATGCGTCGGTTTCTTACTGCGCTTCCGTGGCGATGTGGCCCGCAACACCGTGATGGATGAAGATCCAATGCAATAAAACAAAAATGGCGTCTTCTCCTTGATGCGACACGATGCGTGCACGCCCGACGGCCGTGCGGCGACTCAACGATTCTTCTGAGCCGCGACAGGCCCTGCGACACACTTCCAGGTGATGCGGCGGCGTCTCAGAGGCAGTGTGTAAAGTATTTGTGGACACATACAGTAACCCAGTGACAACACTACAGATGGACACCATACAAGTTGTAGTATAAAAATAAGTATTTTTATATAGACTTAACACAAGACCAGAAACAACAAAAATCCACAATACTGTACTTTAAAAATGGTAGAAATAGCTTAGTTCTCTTAAGATGGTAAATGCGACACTTTAGGTTCAATGTACCATTGGATGCGTAACGCTATACAACGAAAGTGTTGCAGTGAAGTGATGCGTTGGTTCCTTACATGTAAGAACAGTGATGCGTCAGGTCCCTACTGATGCATAGGGGAGGTGATGCGTCGGTTTCTTACTGCGCTTCCGTGACGATGTGGTACGCAACGCCATGATGGATGAAGATCCAGTGCAATGAAACAAAAATTGCGTCCTCTCCTTGATGCAACATGATGTGTGCATGCCCGACGGCTGTGCGGCGACTCAACGATTCTTCTGAGCCGTGACAGGCCCTGCAACACACTTCCAGGTGATGCGGCGGCGTCTGATGCGACGTCGATCTTCCTATCCGGCGATGTGAGGCGCTTCGGCAACAATGCGACAACTGCAGCAGTGGCACGCTTTCCCAGCGATGCGATGACAGCGGCTGCGGCAGCGACACGCTTCTCCGATGATGCAGCGGCATCTGGTGCAACCTCGATCCTCTTCTTCGGCGATGCGAGGCGCTTTCGCGTTGTGAAGCGTCAGCGGCAGTTCAGCGACACGCTTCTTCTTCGTGCATCGTGCTTCCAGCTCCTTGCGACTCGCAGTCCCTCAGAAAGCCCAACACAACTGCAGGCACTTCCAAAGAACTCTTGGGTAGGGGTGGGCGGAATTTGCAAAATCGTGTTACGCAAATCTCCGCGAAACGGTAAAAAATCTCCGCGAACATGCAGAAATTCCGCGAACACGCGGAATTGCTTGTTCGCGATACTTTTTTCCTGTTCGCGATCGCTGTTTGCGTGCTCGGGGTGAAATATCTCGCGAACACGCATATTGAGAAAGCGAACAAGCAAAAAATTTCGCAAAGTTGCGGAACGTAGATTTTTTTGCAATTTCGCGTTCTCCGCGGAACGCGAAATTACCCAAATTTCGCAAATTCCGCGAACGGAACGGAATTTACCGCCCAGGCCTACTCTTGGGGAGCTGGTGGGTGAAGTCTGTTGTCCCTGGGACTTCAGCAGGAGACAAGCTCTATCTCAAGCCCTTGGAGATACTTCACAAGTTGAATGAAAGTAGCACAAAGTCCTTTCGCCTCTCTTTGGCAGTCAGGCAACCACTGCAAGCCAATCCCTCAAGCTTAGGGATAGTCTCTCCTCAGTCTCTCTGGTTCCTCTCCTCAGCAAAGGTTTTTTCTTGTTTCTAGTGATCTAAAGCTCTGGGTCCTGGGTCCCCTCTTTTACACCCATTTTCCCTTTGTTCTCTGAAGGAAGAGAGGCCTTTGCCTAGTCCAAATCAGTTCTGGTCAGCCCTGGAGCACTTTGTTGACAGGACTCCTTCTTTCCTTTCACCGTGCAAGCCAGGGACATCAGACGCACCACAGGAGGTGGAACCAGCATTGTGAAGGGAAGGCACAGCCCTATTTAGGTCCCAGGTGCAACTTCTCCCTCCCATCTGCATGAAAATCTCTCTATTCAGCCCTGTACTGACTCACCCTGTCTCCTGGAATTCCCCAGCCCTTGTCACTCAAACTCCAGACAAGGAATACACAACCTAGCAAAGGCAGGCTTGGATAGTTAGACAAGAAAATATCCATTTTCTAAAAGTGGTATTTTCAAACACAGAATGTTAAAACCAACTTCACTAAAAGATGCATTTTATCATTCTGAGTTCAGGCATACTAAACTGGAATTTCTACCTAGTTCCCGGAGTCAGTTAGGATTATAGAATGTAATAATCAAACTGCCTATTCTGGCCTATGAGGAACAGATAGCCTTGCAATAGTGAAAAACGAAAATTGCTGTAATTCACTATTAGGACATGCCACACATAGCAGGTCTTGTCGTACCTTTTATCTACAATGCACCCTGCCCTTGGGCCTACCATAGGGGTGACTAATATGCAGAAAATCGAAGGTTTAGGGACTGCCAAGAAGGTGCATTTGCCCAGTCAACATGGCAGTACCAGACTGCACACAGGCTCTGCAATGGCAGGCCTGAGACACACTTTTACAGGCTGCTCCTGTGGGTGGCACAGCCAGTGCTGCAAGCCCACCAGCAGCATTTGGTTTACAAGCCCTGGGCACACTCAGTGCACGGTACTAGAGTCTGACAAGTAAACCAAATCAGCCAATTATGGAGTCACTAATCCATACATCAATTTTCCATACGGAGAGCATATGCACTTTAGCACTGATCAGCAGTGGTAAAGTGCCCAGAGTCATAAAACCAACAAAAACAGGTCAGAGAAAAAACAGGAGGAAGGCAAAAAGTTCAAGGATGACCCTGTAAAAAGGGCCAAGTCCAACACGTTGTGAAATAGTTAAGAAATGGTACTTGCCGGAGGCCACGGCCCCTTCTGTGTTGCAACAGGGGCAGTCTCACCGCCCCCCTTTTTTCAAGGTCAGCTAGACTTTCTGGCGTTGCCTCTAGGCTGTTCCTCACATTGCATTGTCGTTTCTGCGTCCTTTTCTGTTCGCAGCACCGGGAATCATGGCTGGCTTCGGGGATCCGGGTCTTCCTCAGCAGACTCGGCAAGAGCTTCTCTGTCCCCCTCAGCGTTCCTTTCATCTTCTTCTTGCCCCTCCTCTCGACGTGCCGACATTCTATCCCACGTAGGGGCTGGACTGCTAACTTCCTCGTCCTGGCGTACGATTATGGGCACCATGTTGGAATTCCCACCCATGAAAGGCACAGGATTACAATATTCCTTTCTGACTGCCTGTTCATGGCTGTCCCACCACCATGAACAGGCAGCTGGAAAGGGACTTTGGGGGCCCCAGCATGGCCCATCACCCATGGGCCTCTGCTATGGGGTCAGGGGGCACATGTAGTGCCCCCCCAACATCCATGCACCACGTGCTAGGCACCACGGGTGCCCAGCACACAATGATTGGATGTTTGCAAACATGCCCTTTTCCAGGCAGCATCACAAGCCACAATAGAAAAGGGCATGTTTCCAACTGCCTACAGAGTGGTCACATCAGAATTGTTGGGTGGAACTGCCGACTACTAGTAGGCTAGTTACCATCCCACAATGATGGGCCATCATAATAAGGCCCTAAGTGTGCGAATGTGAATGGGATGAGAAACTATTTTTATATGTGGCACAAATTTTGTCATGTGCAGATGAGATCATGCTAGTTATTGAAAAGTTCCTTTTAGTAGTCCATTTAAAATTGACTCTTAAGTGCTTTTAAGGTTAATCAAAGGAACAATTCCCATTTTGTTAACTGTCTGGAACAAGAGATGGGCTGCAACTTTAGGAAGTACACAGATTGGGGACTAAGTGGCTCAATGGCTGGAGTACAGAAATATATTTTTTGAGCTCTTTTGAAGTTGAGGTACTTTTACATTTTTAGTACTTAATATAGAGATAATTTGTATAAATTTGAATTCTGAAAGAACAGCCAGATGAAATCTATGCAAGTTTGGTAATTCACAGAATATCAATCCAAAGTTGTATCTCTGAGCACAGGTTGTGCTCAGACCTGTAGTATGGTAACTCCAATTGAATGTACCATGTTTCAGTTTCTTGAAGTGCTAGATATGCAATGCAGCGGGCCTAAATTGCGATTTTTTGAGCAACTTGCAGACTGTCGAATGCTTGTAAACATGAAGAGAAAAGAGCCTGTGGTCCTGATGCAGAATAAGTCTTGCAGCTCTGCTTCAAACCTTTTTGAATTTACACAGTCAGGCCATCATTGTGAGTGGGCCAGAAAATAAGCTAGTATTATTTTACCCCCAGGGGTATTGATACCGCAGGTTCCAAGATCTCCAGAGGCAGAAGAGGTCTGGGAACACTTTTACTAGAAACTGGTGAAGCGTGGTGTTATGACAATATTGGCAACACAGCACTACATCCGTTTCAAAACATAGGGATGCACCATATTTACAAGAATATGGCGCTCAAGAAGCTGCCTAGTGCCAGCACACGCACCCTTGCGCTATGTTGCATGGGTGTCTACACTGCAGGGGTGATTGTTTATGTGCAGGAAGGGACAACTTCCTGCACATAAATAATCTTTACAGGCTATACACTGTTTTGATCTGCAGCACACATGGAAAGAGCAAAATAAAAGGAGAAATGAAACATTTCTTCTCGTATCGCTTGCTTGAAACAAGGTATTCCCAGGTGATATTTTTGGCACTGCCCCATACCTTGTAAATATGGGGGCGCATCAAAAAGCAGTAAGTGTTGGGATGGAACGCCCAATGCAACACCCATTGCATGCCCCTTTCACACTGAGGGCCCGATTACTATCTCACTTGGAAGGGCTACGGACCGCATTCGTCAAGAGCGAGCCTGACTCGCTGCCCCATTTTCCGAACAACGTGTACCACTGTACGAGCGAGCAAGTACGATGCGTATATAGCCTCGGACTCCGAACGACTTGCACCTGTCAGTGAAGCCTTCTGGACGACTCTAACATGGCTGACTCGTGTTGCACAATGGGGCCGATTTCCGAGCAAGCAAGTACGATGAGTGCGTCTGTCAGTTAAATAGACTCGCTCCTGACGAGACGTCATGGTTGCCTGAGATGTACTTTGGGGACCCATAGCGGACCCCCCCTTCATCCTTAGCCCTATGAATCGGTCACTGGTGGGGACACAAGGGTCCCCCCTACATATGCATGCACAGTGCGGGGGCTCTTTTCCGCGAACTACCTTTTTTTCTATGGTAGCCTATGTACACGATGTACAACAGGCTCCCATAGACTTCAATGGGAGTCCGACAGCGTGCAATTGTATCGTACTCAGTCGCTCAGAGCCCCAGAGCCTGAGTTGTTCAGAAACCTCTACGGGCCCAAGTCGGCCATAGGGCTGTCCCAGCGAGATCGTAATCCAGTATTTAAATGTAAATCCAGTATTTGTAAAGCGCGAACAGCTACCCGAAGGTATCCCGGTACTGGGGGCAGTCAGGAAGATTAAGCAAGCTATTACCCAGAGTCACATGGTACTGGGCTGACCTGCCGTCGGTGCCGGGGATTCACCGTGAGCCCCAGATTCCAGCATCAGTCGCCCTGGCCGTGGCGCCACACCTCTTCCCAGGCCCTTAGTGCTGTGTTAATAGGGGCATTATTTACAAGGCAGCGTTAATCTATGTTAAGTGGCTTGACGCCACCTTGTAAATGAGGAGAAGGCCTTAACGCCACCAGAACATCGGAAAAAGTGACGTTCTGGTGGCGTTAACTCCTTGTAAATATGCCCCTTGCTCTCTTATGAGTAGAACCCTTAAGGTCCACTAAGAAATTAGGAATTATCAGGGGAATCCGCCATTTCAGTTACGACTCCCACAATAATTCCCCATTCTTCCCCGGACCTTTACGTGCAGATTTCGGCTGCTTTCATGTTTATCACATTTTACAATGTGTTTGCTTTGCTTGCCATTATATGCTCCTGTTGAGCCAGGATAGAGGGGATAAATTCAAATAATTGTGACAAACATTTGAAGAGTAAATAACAGGAGCTTTTCCTTACAGCATCAGCACCGAACATCAGAGGCCAAGTGCATAACAACAGTGATTTCATTTTCAAGGGACACCAACTCATCACCAATAAAAATGTATGGCCAAAATATACTTTTTTAATGTGAGTTCATCTGCAGTAAGGTAGTTAGTCTCTTTCAATGAGGCATGTTTAGGCGCTTTTGGAAATGTCCTTTTGCTCACAAATATTCCTTTAGAAATATATATATATGGTAGCAGGTGATTCAGAAACTCGACAGCTACCATTTACGTTGTTGGTTATTAAGTGCTCATCTCGGTATAAGCCTAGTGATGCAACTAAAAATAGCACGACTGTAGTTGAGGGAGTGTCACTGAGACAGGAAATATACAATTCAGTGGACCTGGACATCAGGACAAGTTCCACAGCAGCAATCAGGGAGAGGATGTAACCTTAGGGCTAGAGCCACCACGTGAGCTCAGCATCCTGGAATTCTGAGCAAATTACTTTATCTTCCCGGGCCAACCAAATAATGAATGTGTACTTGTGTAACGTCACTGGTGCTCATGTAAAGCGCTCCAAAACCTTTGGATCGAGTTCGCGCTATACAAATCGGCAAAAATAAATCAATAAAAATCAAGAGGTTCAACGTTCATGAAACCTGCAGAACAACAATCCTGCATTGCACAGTGTGTGACCCCCTTCCTCTCCCAAAATGCTACAGTGATGTGTACTGCCCTAGAAGACCCCTCACACTGCTAAAGCTGTGGGGCCCTTGTCAAAACACTGACATAGATAACTTATAGGTCCAGGTCCCGGCCACTAGAGTTGTGCATTAGATTACAGGTCATGTCACTATCCGAGGGGCATATCAACAAGGGCTTTATCTCTGCTTTTTTGGCTTTAAAAGCCAAAAAAGGAGAGATAAAACTAGCACCCTATCAACAACAGGGTGCTAACATGCAAATTTGCATGTTAGCACCCTTTTACTCTACGCTTCCCCTTGCATCTCTAATGAGATGCAAAGGGGGCGTTCCAGAGTAAAATAATAGGAGAAATGTCGCTAAGCGACATTTCTCCTATTATCAAGAATGTCGCTAACCCTGTTAGAGACAAAAAAAGCAGCGCTAACCGCGGTTAACGCTGCTTTTTTACATCTGGTATTTTTCTGACTTAGCCATGATATCCTATGGAAGGAGGATATCATGGCTAAGTTTGCCTGTCCCTATCAACAAGGTAACGTGAGATTATCGATGGGTTTCCAGCGATAATCTCATGTTAGCCTGTTAGCGTGAGGATTTTTATCGCTATTGAGATAAGCGTTGCTAATAGCACGCTATCTCAGCTATAAAAATTCACGCTAGCCGGCGATAATTATCCTAGCGCTAAGTGCGCTTAGAGATAATTATCGCCGGTTGTTGTTGATATGCCCCCTAGTGATTAAAAAACAAAAGAGATGGCTGATATGCTTGAAATAATCTCAGCATCTGGGAGTTACAAGGGTCGTATTCCAGATAATTTTTCTCTGAATGTACCATTGCAGACCGAGTCTACCCATATATATTTAAACAAATGAACACATGAACACATTTCTTTTTAGTCAGACATATTCATTTGTAAGTATTCCCTGCAAAGAACAGAAAAAGCGTGTTGTCATAGCAATGTAGCATTAGCTAGTTAAAATATTTATTGAAAAAGAAATTATAAAACACTATATCAGATTTTGTGCATGAAATAACCACTATATTAAGGCAAAACATCCACTGCATTGCTTAATTTCCTCGATGTGGTGTGTAAAACATTATACAGATCTCTAAAAGGAAGACATTATTTTAATTAACAACACTGCATCTTAACATAAAACTTCTGACTCCCCAAGAGTATTCACATTTATTAGCAATTTTAATAACAAATGCATGAATGTAGCTGACTATATATTTTACATTTCCAACGAAGAAATCCTTTCCCCGTGGTTTTGGCGCAATGCAAATTCTATTGACTTTACGCACTGTACATTTAGGTAATTGCGTCCTGTGTTCTATATTTAAAATACATTTTACAGCTAACCATTTTTACAATTTAATTCATTTTTCGTATGTTGGACTCCCACCAGATATTTAACCAAACGTAGGTGATTAACAGAAAATAATAGAGCTTGTAAAGAAGAATATTAATATACAACAATACACCAATGGCTCTGGTTTTTATGGGCTAGAGCAGCCGCGGTCCGTGCAGGTAACAGAGGTGGGGCGGTGGGACCACGTTAGAGGGGGTTTTTGAGGGACGGTGCTGAGGGAAAATTAAATAAATAATTTTCCCTCTGCATCATCCCTCGAAATCCCCACCCCCCACGGTGTCGTACTTTGGTATTTGGGACCACGTAGGAGAAAGGGCCCTACCCCTGTTTATTCATGTATTAGCAAACCGCGATTGGTCAATGCGGTATGTACAAGCGCTTTGCATAACGTCCCATTGCCAAATGCACTATGTATACGTTATTATACATTGACTCCGTGGGTTCCATCTTGGAGCGGTGGCCATCTTGTCATTGCCCTCACATAGACAAACACATTATAAGCAAGTATGGGCCTTTAGAATACATGTACTTTCTGCTTGACTTCTCCATGACCTGGGCAGCTGGTCTCCGCTGCCCCAGGTCAGTCCGGTCTCACGAGTTCCCCTTCCTCCGGCCACCTGTGATTAGCATCAGGGCTTGACACACCATAAAGTCCTTTCATCGCACACAAGCCTCCGGCTAATCACTTTCGCACCTGCTTGTTCCTGCTTTATGGCCTGTTTCTCAAAACAGGAGATGCTCATGTTTATTGGGGTCAGATGTGGGATCTGAGCCTTGCTGGGTAAATAATTGCGGGCTGGCTGAACTGAAATGTGAGATTGCAATCATGACTCTGCTTGTTCTTTGAAGTAAAATATGTGAATGACCAACTGCAAGAGAAGGGCGGTGTTGCCCAGATTCTGTATAAAAAAGGAAACTGGTTTCTGTTCTAGAGACTGCCTCATTCAGTTGCTAAGGCTTCTGTGCGACGTAGTCTCACTCATTTGAGTTTAATAAAGATGTCTTTTCATATTTCAGCTTCTGTTGCCAAGTTCTTTGTGATATTATCAAGATATGCAGAATTTTATAATACCACATCAGGAAGTACTCGAAGTCATAGGGTGCTACCCCTAGCACCTCTGGAGTCTCAAAAATTGGAGTACTTCAACGGGGCCCCAGCGCCCCACCGCTGTTCCCTATACAGACCGTGGCTGGGCTAGAGCCTAGCTTAAGAAATCTAACTGGTTCTATTGTAAGGCGCTGTGACACCCTCGGATAAAGTTAGCATTATATAAAAACACTTAAATAAATAAATACCAAAATTTGCTCATGGCCGTGTTTGCATGCACAAGTATATTCAACCTTTGTAGTGCGTTTGTGTACTTTTTCCAATTGGGAGATTAGTTAGAAAGCAAATACTTAACATCAGTTCAAGAATTACCACAGTTATGCCCCTAAAGCATTTTGTAGGAGTGGGCACCATCGTGTCACGAATAGAAAAGCAGAGCAGCTGCTAAAACATTTCCCACTACAGTGCGTAAAAGAGAGGCAATTGCATACTTTCCAACTTGAAGTACAATCTCACCATGTGGGGAGGGGGTGGGATTTTGAATGGGGGCGGGGCCTCGTGCAGAGAAGTAGCTAGAGGCACTTTGGAACCCCGCCCCCCCCAAGCCCCCTCCTTCCAAAAAAAATAGAAAAGCCTGCTGAGGCTGGTGCTGATATCCTGGGGTAATGGATGTCAGCAGTTCAAAGCCTCAGAAAACGAATGGAATGCCACTATTTACAGTGGTTTTCAGCTTGTTTTCCCTGCCACTGTGTGATATTGGCTTCTCATGAGGAGAGGTGTGATGGGAGCCCATATCATGTGTCAAACAGTGTTATGGCCAGGTACTACCTAGACCCCCTCTTCCCCTGCCAATATCAAAATAACCTGAGAAGATTTTGGATTAGGGGGTCGTAAACCCCCGGCCGTATTTATTTACATAACATTTTTAAAACAAAAAATTAATATACAATATTTACACAATACGCATAAAACCATTGCATTACATTAATTACATTGATAGGTACATATGTCAGATGGCTAACCTTAACATATCTCTAATACAAAGGTATTCCTATCCGAATCGAAACATACCATAGTCAGTAATCATATTAACAACATTTTATTTATCTACGTATCCCTATTGTGAGCCTACGCCATGGTCAATAAGTGGCGCCAGATCCTTATCCAATTATGCCCACACTCCATCCGGAGTGCGCAGGGGGCCCGTTCCCCGTGACGGTACATCCCCCCCCAGGTCGCCGCGTACGCTCTGTAGATTATCTCCATAATGGGGCCCTTGCAGTTATGCGCAGTTTATTTGCACCATTGTGCACATGTGGGGTGGCCAAACAGCCTACCGGAAAGCGTAACTACCCTGCACCCATCCAGCCAACCAGCTGTAACTGCCCCTGGAGTTCTAGGAGAGACCACTTGTCCCTCCCCCTTGGGCGACCCCATTTAAGAATGGCGCTACCCTCTAAGGACCTTCAATTTACTGCTCACCAATCATGACCTTACCGCCTGACCAAGGAATAGCACTAAACATACGACAATAAGCAACCTGTACAAGGAAAAAACCTCCTAAAATGGGAAAGAAACATTATCATACGTATGATAAACATAATCATGTCAACCTGAAAATTAAAATTCCTAACAATACATCCTATAAACCCTGCTTTTAGGGGACGGTGGGTGGGGAAATTAATATATAGCCTCCTAGCGATGCTGGTGTGATTAATGGCAGGCTGAGGGAGCAGCGAGCAAAGAGGCAGACTCCGACGCTCCCCAGCCTTTTATTGCCCCGATTCAAGCCAGGCCACTTCTAACTGGCCTGGTGTTAGCCCAAGTCCGTGACCCGGAAGTGCTTTCAATCACTTCTGGGTCACGCCCCAACTTTGACCAATTAGTAGCGGGGCGTGCCTGTCGCATCATCAATGTGCGTGACAGGCCCGCCCATGAATGGTCATCGGGGGCCGGCACGACCGCCATACCTTCGGCATGGCCGATTCCGGCCCGCCTTTCTATAGGGCCAGGTACTACCCAGACCCCCTCTTCCCCTGCCAATATCAAGATAACATGAGAAGATTTTGGATTAGGGGGTCGTAAAACCCCGGCAGTATTTATTTACATAACATTTTGAAAACAAACAATTAATATGCAAAATTTACACAATACGCAGAAAACCATTGCATTACATTAATTACATCGAGAGGTACAGATGTCAGATGGCTAACCTTAACATATCTCTAATACAAAGGTATTCCTATCTGAATCTAAACATACTATAGTCAGTAATCATATTAACAACATTTTATTTTTCTGCGTATCCCTATTGTGAGCCTACGGCAAGGTCAATAACTGGCGCCAGATCCTTATCCAATTATGCCCGCACTCCAACCGGAGTTTGCATGCGCAGGGGGCCCGTTCACCATGAGGGGACTTCCCCCCCAGGTCACCCCCGTACGCCCTTATGCCCGCCCTCCAACCGGAGTGCACATGCGCAGACGGCCCGTTCCCCGTGAAGGTACTTCCACCCCAGGTCACCCCTGTACGCCCTGTAGATTATCTCCATAATGGGGCCCTTGCAGTTATGCACAGTTTTTTTGCGCCATTGTGCACATGCGGGGTGGCCAAGCAGCCTACCAGAAAGCATAACTCCCCCTCCCCCGCACCCATCCAGCCAACCGGCTGTAACTGCCCCTGGAGTTCTAGGAGAGACCACTTGACCCTCCCCCTTGGGCGACCCCATTCAAGAATGGCGCCGCCCTCTAAGCACCTTCAATTTACTGCTCAACAATCATGACCTTACCGCCACAGGCCTGCATAGTTGCCCGACTATCAGGCCCCCCAAAAAATTCCCAGAAAGGTCATGACCTGTCCCTACACCTAACTAACTAGGCCAGAAGATTCTCCCTGAAGATTACAATCCTTGTATTGGACAAATGGACGCCGTCTTTTTAAGAAGCACGGCTCCCCTCAGATGCCCCCCTGCAAGTATGAAACCGTAGCTAGCCTCCCCAGCTTGTTAATAATAATTTTTTCGAGTGGCTCAATGCCTTCACAGGTTCACTTCCCCTCCATTGGAATCACTGCCGTCTCTGTGCCGAGTTGTACCCCGGGCATAGACGTGTTGACCCACCCACTTCATTGAGTAATGTTACGACCAGCCCCCCCCTTTCTACCCAGGCGTACCCAGTCATTCCCCCCCCCGCCCAAGTGCAGGATAATAATGCTAGGGCTGGCTGAATCAGACAAAATTGACATACCGTCTTGCCACAGACCATGATACTCATTGCTGGTATAACTGTACCAATAGAAGGCAACCCAGATAGTGACCCACAGGCCTCAACGTCTCCCATAAGCATTTCATGGAAATCCATGAACCACCTACACCTGACCACTAGGGTCTGGGATAGGTTCTGTGTAAGCCTCCGCCCCTATTATGAAGCATCCCAACAACGCACAGTGTCTGCTATAATGGCAGGCTGAGGGAGCGGCGAGCAAAGAGGCAGACTCGGCCGCTCCCCAGCCTTTTATTGCCCCGATTCAAGTCAGGCCAGTTCTAACTGGCCTGGCGTTAGCACAAGTCCATGACCCGGAAAGGCTTTCAATCACTTCCGGGTCACGCCCCGACTTTGACCAATTAGTAGCGGGGCGTGCCTGTCGCATCATCAATGCGCATGACAGGCCCGTCCCTGTATGGTCATCGGGGGCCGGCACGAACGCCATACCTTCGGCGTGGCCGATGCCGGCCTCGTCTTTCTAGAGTTGACAGGTATGCAACCGATCTTAGAAAAGCAATGGAATTGATCCAGGCACACACGCACAGAAGGGTTTATGGAAACTGACTTGTAAAAGTTCAGAACAGAAGCCTATGAGACACCTACCGCATGTCACGACTGTCTCAAGTTTTATCTCTCCTACTAAAAAAGGTACATCAAGACCGATCAATATCTAAAAACCTACAGCATGTCTATACATACCCGTTCCCATGAAATACCACCTTTCGATAATCTGTCAGCGTACACTAACAGTAATGTGAACATCTTAGAAGATTTTGTTGTATTATGTAGTATTTACAAAGCATGTTGTCTGTAGTATTGTTAAGTGTTTCTTACAACACTAATTTGCTGACTTTCAGCCACTTCAAAGCTCAAAGTTATTGTAAGGATGAAGAAATGCCAACAAAATGGCTGCAGACTGACTGCCACATTGAACAGAGCGAACACTGTGCAGTAGAGTGTGTCCTAACAACACAGAAGTACTTAAGCACCGGAGGTAGTCTTGAGAAATAGCGGTGGGTCTTGAGGAGACTGGGCCCACCTAAGGCCAGAGCTGAGCTCTACTGGAGTAATTTGCGTAAGACAGCCTTAACTCTCTCTACTACCATTCCAGCCTTTGGAAAGAAGCCTCAGAGTGGTCTCTACGCAGCAGAGGCGAAATATCAACTTACGGAGAGGTATTCTGCCCATTGCCTTCTGCTTGACTAAGACCTGCAAGGGGTAAGGGTAGGAGGTATGAGTGAGGACGAGTGAGTGAATGTGTGTTGTTGGGTGAGATGACACCTTTACTCAAGCTCCTGGGCTCTCAGCATTGCTCTATATTACTTTCCAATCCCTGTAACCTTCATCATTTTCATATCGACAGAAGTTCGACGTCGCCAAAAGAATCCATCAAGTGATATACACATACATATTTACACTGTATTTACATGTTTAACCACATAACATTTTTTTTCCCTTTACTCTTCAACCCGGGGTAGGGTGACCAGGCGTCCCGGATTTGCCCGGACAGTCCCGGGTTTTCGCCAGCTGTACTGGCAGATTTTCACAATTTCACTTCATGTCCCAGTTTTTAGAAGGGGTCGACTGAAACCAGTGAGAGGCACTTATTGGGTGTTCTAAAGCTGTGCTAGTTAGCAGCTGTTATAAGTAAGCAATGTAATTAACAGGTAAGATGCTGGTTTTATAAATAACATTTTCTTTATTTTCTTTGTGCCTCTTCTGTATTTCTATGTTGAAAAGAGCTGTCATTCTGTGCTGCTCCGTTGATGTAAAATTGCAGTCCTTCTATTTTTGCAAAATGTCCCGGTTTTTGGTTCTCAAGATCTTGTCACCCTGACCCAGGGGCTTTTCTCCCCCTCCCCCCCCCCCAACCCCTCCCCACACACACAGTATGGATCCTGTGGTCTTTGGCAACTTCTGATTTGCATGTGGGAACAGAAGTAAAGAAATGTGACTCCATGAAGGTACAATTGTTAGCACTTATCCCACGGTCCACAAAGTACACTCAACACCCATGATCAAAGGGCAGAAAGAGTAGAAGATAACTTACACACGCACTCTGAAGCAACCCACACAGCACTCATTAGAACAGGTAGAAGATACTAATGAAAAGAATGACTTCTGAAGACCATGAGTAGGGATGTGCAAAACGAAGTAATGATTTTCTTCGAAACGTATTGAAAAGTATGCAAATTTACGCTTTTAATGAAAAAACTGGTTTGCCAGTATCTCTAACGACGTTTTTTCCATGAGGGCATAACTTGAATAAAAAACAGAAGTCTCACACGATACTGCCAGGAAACTGGGCTGACTGCAAAATATTTCTCTGTGAGACACTAACAGCGCAAAAAAAGTCTACTGTGGGTGAGGAGTACACAAAACTGCATAATGCAATATTTCGAGAGAGTTCGTACTTCTGGAAGTTTGCATAAGAGTGAACGCACGGATGCCTCTGTATGGATGTTTATTTGTATGCATGGGTAAGGTTGACATGTAGTATTTGGAACGCTAACCTCTTTCGTTTAATATGGGTGTTGCTATGTCAGCGGCAGCTCCAGGCCTGTCGCAAAGCCTTAATATGGATTGGATGGAGGGCAGATGAGGTGTGCCTGCATGCACTTGGTATACCCGACGGCTAGTCTATTCTTTATTGAGACACGTGCTACTCATTCAGCCTAATGTGCATCTACGTGTTACTTTATGCATAATCTTGTCCTAGATGTACCTGCTCCACATTCTGAGTCTACAGCATACAGTAGGTCTGCCACTGTCAAAGTGAATACTATTGAACGATGGAAGCTTTCCTGGTCTCAATGACATACAAACCCACAAGTGGACTTAGTCATATGGCTCATTCCCCGCAAACATGTGTTGTATCTCGAGGAAGATGCCTTTTCCCTTCATATCCTTTAGGTTACCATCTTCCCAGGGCTCTTCCACAGAGGATGAGGCAAGGGGGATGTAAGCGCACAAACCACCTCCAGAGACTCATCCAGTGGCTTGTGAACCTTCTAGTGTTGCTGGGACAGCCAGGTGTCTGTCTCCAATATATGGTGGCCCACATGTGGATAACCCCATCTGCAAGCATCCTGAAATGACTGCCTTTTGGGTGAAGTTGACTGCCAATCTTAAAAACGTATCACACTCATCTGCAAATATGAGCACTCAATCTACTACTGCCATACACATACTGGAAGAAGTCTTCCAGTACCTTCTCGCCTTTCACCTGTTTTTAGGAAAATCATTCAGCACTTAACCCAGGCAGTCCTGGCCCTAGCAGCGGTCTTCGCAGACCCCGAAATGGTGCGTGCGTTCTCATTCGCGCATCATAAACATTTGTATCAATGCACACTGTGCGGAAGCAAAGACCTCTAGAATAATATTACTAAAGGTTTAAAGGTCAGGTGACAGGTTAACTGTCAAGTCAGAGCAAAACAACCTTATAGGTTAGTAACCGCCCTCCTCCCATCTGCACTGCTGGCACAGAAAAACAACATAACTTATCTAGTTGTATAGCGTTCCAAAGCCATGTGTGTGCCCCTGAAAGTTCAAGCTAAATAAACAAACTGAGCATAACTGAATAGAGGGCAATCTTTTTTTGTGGAAGCACTCAACATCTGCTCAATAAAAACATGTACTCCTGGCTCCCAACATGTGGGTAGAACCGAAGCCCCTCCCTCGTGATGATCACATAATAGTCTGGTTACAGCTGTGCTGTCAAAACAGACCATAACCAGGAGCCTGGGTTCCGGTACTCATCCCATGTGGACGTAAGTACAGATTATTGCCCATCCGTGGCCATATTTTATTTTACAGATGGCCCTCAAGTTTGAAGGTTACCAAAATGTGTAGGATTGTTGCCTGGAAGATATTACGGATTCAAAACAAGAATGAACACTGCTGATCTAGAATTATATTTCAAGAACTCCTGCATAAGGGATATTTTTTAGGGCAATGGGGAAATGGACGCTCTAGCTAAGAGGCCTTACCTCCTGAGGTCTAAGGAACCCTTCCATAAAGAACTGCGCAGGAGTGATTTTCTTAAAGAAGGAGGAAGCTAGGATATAATAATCAACTGGAGCCCTTTCTGTGGAATCACTCACAATTAAGATTGCAAAGACAGGAGACGAGGGTCATTCTCTCCGATGAGACTGCTATTCATTGAAGACCAAGTAATCAATAAAAAACGACGAGACATCAGAGTTGCAGAAGAAATGGAAATTATCAAAAGCTAAAGGTTCTTAAAGATAATTATCCTCAATACCGAAGCCTATGCCAGCCATGATTGCCTTAAAAAAGTTCATATCATATTCTTTAATCGATCATTAGTCATACACCTCAGAGTTAGCGTGCATTTTAATTGCCAACCACATTTTTGTGGTTTACACACTCATTTATGCAATTAGCTGAGAGGTTTTGAGAATTTCCGTGTCTGTATATTTTTCACAATGATGCCATTTTAAGAAATCATTTCAAGTATATTGGTTTTTATATTGGTTTTTAGCTATGAGCTTGGCCCCCTTACATTGTTTTCATTAAACACGTTTAGAAAAATTGCTGAGCTCAAAACATCTGGACAGTACTCCTTTCCCATAAGAGGGTACATTTTATCACATAGCAAAAGCTACCATTGCTCCATCTTGAAATATTGCACTTAACAGAGCCAGCATACCCATTGCAGCAACTTCAAAATTTCTTTAAACTCTCTGTATGTGTAAGCTGTACGAAAAGCTCGTGGTGTATATCCCTAAAGGGAAAATGTACCGCTTTTCCAAACAGGAAAGGATCCCAGAAACAACAAGCCTGCGAGTAAAAGAGACGCCGTGCAGTGCGCGCCTGGACAGGCCCGCGAGCAAAAGAGACACCGTGCAGTGAGCGTGCACATCGCCTGTCCAGGCGCGCACATGGTTTGTCTCCCTTCGCAAACCAAACCGAAACAATAGTCTCTCCAAGGTGAAGCAGCTCATGCGCTGCATTCGCTAGGCGAGACCTAAAAATAGGAGGTTCTCTTGGGGTATTTTCTAGAAGGACCCTATTAACAGGATCTGGGCATTTGTCAGAACCAAGCTTCCGGGTAGTCATTCTGCTCAGAGGTAAAAAAAAATGAAAAATGTAAACCAAATGTTTACTTATTTTCGAATATCACGGACAATGGCCCACAGTTGTTTGGTATTGGTCCACTGCTGTAGTCACCTAGGAATGCACTACAGATCAGAGAGAAATATGCACATTACCCATCAAATTAAAATAGTGTATCATGAAACAACATTGGTCAACAAGCAGTGATTCTGTGCTCATTAAACAATCAATGTGTGTGATGATAATGCATGAAGGAGGGATCATTACAATAATACATGTAAGTGAAGGTGTTGTATTATTCATATAGTCATGTGATTATGCTCATTCGCAAAACCTGTACTGACAGACTCAAGCGGGGTTAGAAAATTCAGGAAGAGAGGCACTGGGTCAATATGAGACACTAACAGTAGTCATAGATGCTAGTGTGGATAATCCATTAGCTAACAATAAATAATTCCGCAAGAAGAAGAGGTTTTTAAACATTTTCAGAAGAACATGAGAAGATGGAATCCTGGTTTTTGGCTGATCTCAGTGTTCAATATAAGACAACCCGGGAAAAGTGTCATCCCCCACAAAAAAATATATTGATAAGAAAGGGCTCTGGTTTAAAAGAGAGTCTATCTGAATCACCATCATATGATGTGATGAAAAGTAAGGCCCTGATTACAAGTCTGGCGGTCTGAGGATTGCCAGACTCAGGGGGCATGGAAGTGGCAGTCCAGCCACTGCAGCACCGGTGGTCCGACTGCCCCATTACAATTCTGGCTGTGGGTCCGCCCGGGGACCACTGATGCCGCCAGGAAACCACCATTCCCTTGTGGTGTTGGGGTGGCCCGAGGCAGCAATATGCTTTGCAGAACCACCACAGTCCCATCAAGCATATTACTAGTTTCCTCTCTCTGGCAGTGTCATGGTGGTTCCTATTCCATGTACACCATTGAGGAGAGGAATTAAAGGGGGCCCTACAGGGCCCCCTTTGTCTCCACCACATATGGATGAACACAGGGGGCATAACATGTGCCCCATATGTGCATACACACAAGTTGCTGCACGGCCTGGACTTTCGAGCCCATGCCGTGCAGGAACCTTGTTGTCCGGTCCCATTGCAGTGCCTTTTTCAAAGGCACCACTGCATTTGAAAGAAGCATCACCACACCACCACCCACCAGGCTACTTTTAAGTGGTAATCTGGCTGATTGGCAGAGGTGACTCCTGACAGTGTGGGGGTGCAGTGGTGGGGTGCCGCCTGCACCCCCAAAAGTCAGAATCGGGCCCTTATTGTCTTCAGCTCAACTCTGATAAAACAGAGATTCTTTTTTATGGAACTAAATGTTTTCCTAATTCTTGCAAATGGTGGCCTTCTAAGCTAGGGGGCCCTCCTACACCCTCTTCTAGTGTAAGACATTTTAGTATCAAATATGATTCTAACCTCTCTTTTGAACCCCAAATTAAGGCAATTCCTGCTAGTTGTTTTCCAACACTCAAATCTTTATAAAATATGTTGTATTTGGTACCAAAAGATACTTCTAAGATTAATTTTCACTCTCTGGTGACTTCTAAACTATACTGCACAAACAGCCTGTATGTTCGTTTGCCGGCATACATGCTCCAGCGTCTTCAGATGATTCAAAACTCAGCTGCTTGTTTTATTTTTTTAATTTCTGCATGTTTGTCTATGACACTGTATTTGCGATAACTATACTGGTTGCCTGCAATTAAAAAAATTCAGTTCAAGGCTCTAACCATTGCCTATAGAGCATTTGAACAAAGAGGACCTCTTTACTTAAGGCACAAACTCAAAGCTTACTGTCAGGCTAGATCCTTGAGATCAAATAATTTAAGGCTACTTCAAATTCCTCTGATACTCAAGGCTAGGAGAGGGAGATCTTTTGTTTATCTTACGTCCACGCTTTGCAACTCTCTTCCTCTTAGTCTTCATTTAGCCCCTTCTGAAGATATCTTTAGAAAGAATCTTAAGATGTTCCTTTTTTAATTTTGCTGGTGGTTTCCCTTCTTTTGGGATTGGCCTTTTTGTTTAACCTTAATACTTGTCACATGCTGAGAACGCTGAGACGCTAATTCGGAAGCAGATGTGTGCCCTTTATAAATTACATTTTATTGACTTGTATTGTATTGTTTCATGCTAATTCTATTTGGATTAAAAGATTGTAAAACCATGAGCCATACATTTCATAACAGTGCATCATCACAAACCATACAAGTCATAAAATTCATTCTAGTGATTAATCATAGACAATATAATATCCATCTGAAAACATAGAGGGACATATTTACTGAACTTTCACGTAACCCAGGACAGCAAGCAAAGTGGCTGCATGGCATTGTGTGAAAGGGAGAGAGCAGCAACGCTCCATATTTACAAAGATATGGAACATTTCTGTTCTCTCCTTGAGCTGGGACACTGTGTGCAGCCTAGCACCAATGCAGTAACTTAACTGCATTACAAGCAGGATTGTTTTTGTGCTGAAAGGGACACCTTCCTGCTCAACAACAACCCGTAAAGGCATTTTCCTCTTTCTTTGTGTCCTGTAGAATACAGCACATGTGGATAGAGGAAATAATGAGCAGAAATAAATATATTTCTCCTAGTTAGTTCTCACATGAGAAGGCACACCATGTTGACACATTTCAGGGTTTGCAAGTCTTTGTAAATCTGGGAATACACTAAAGTCCATGGGTGGATGCATGGGAACACCCACTGACTAGCCTGTCCTCCTGGCAGCGCACAACCGTCTTCTTGCCTATGGAGTGGTTGGAAGTGTGCATGCACCTTAAGCTTTTTGGCTAAGGACAACTCGGGTACTGAACCTGACTTCTGCAGGTACCACCGGTGTATCCAACTATCTGGTCAAGCCTGGATCACTGGTTTAGTATCCTATTTAACTTACCAACATTTTGATTACGGACATAAACGCTTTGTTCACATCACTTGATTAGCAGTAGCAGACACTAGATCCTGAAGAAAACCACATTTTTTTGGGTTAGAAGCTGAAACATGTCGATCTAATCAGCACGACTCGATCTAATGGTTCATATCATACTTTCTGTTTTTAATCCTAGCATAGGGCAGCCAGAATAAATAATGTGGTAAACTCTGTAGTTAGTTTTAAATTACCTCACTATTAGCGCTGCACCGCTCACTACACGAGCTAGCTCACATTGGGTCTTAGCATTACCCCTCTGACAAACAAAACATCCCTGAGCTCCTTCCTCAAAGCGATGAGGTTGTAGCCCGCACCATGACTAGGTTCATGGTGTGAGGATGATTCCCAATAATGAAGCATGCCACCTCTAATTTATAAGGACAACTCCTGCATAGTCAGCCTTCTACGTCTCTGTTATTTTCCCTTTTTCCCTTCTTTTCCAGACCCAAGGGTCATTTTGTGTTTGGTTGACACCCATGCCTCACCAATTGAATGCCTTCCAAGTTGAAATGTAGCATAACGCAGTGCAAGCAGCTGCCTTGTGTTCATATAATTACAAAGCCACCCAAGGCCACCCAAATCAGGTCTCCCATGGCTTTGTTAATAATGTAACTGAAGCTTTTACTTATTCTTGCATTGCCTTGCATGATGCAAGACAACACAAAGTCTTCATAAATACAGGGCAGAATCCCTTAGTGTAAAAGAATGATTTAAAAAAGAAGCAACATGCCAGCAAGTACGGGGATCATGTAACAGCTGAAAATGCATCATGGCTAGTCTTCCTTGAGTAAAATTCTTTCCAATTAAGATAGGTTTTAAGAAATGTATGTGCAAATGGCGATATAAAGGACAAATCAGAACAAGTGCATAGTGTCCTTGTTGGAAAATGGCCCTCTCTGAATGGTCAGCCGAAATGTTTGCCTTCCTTCTCCTCTTTTTCTGACAATCCTTTTGTTGGCCTCAGGACATTGGGCACTTTACCACTGCTGACCAGTGCTAAAGTGCGTGTGTTCTCTCTCCAGAACATGTTATAATTGGTTTACACCTGTTTGGCATATTTGATTTACTTGTAAGTTCCTTTTAAAAGTGTTTAGCCTAAACCCAGGGCCTGTAAATTAATGGTTAGTAGTTGGCCTGCAGCACTGATTGTGCTACCCACAGAAGTAGCCTTTCAAACCTGTCTCAGGCCTGCCACTCAGAGCCTGTGTGTACAGTTTACTGCCACGTCGACTTGGTATTTAAAACTACTTGCCAATCTGGGAACTCCACTTTTGTTACACCTAAGTCTCCCCTAAGGTAGGCCCTAGGTAGCCTTAAGGGCAGGGTGTTGTGCAAATGAAAGGTAGGGCATGAGCTGGAATGTTTTGCATGTCCTGATCGTGACAAGCAGCCTATTTTATTTGTCACTACTGTGAGGCCTACTCCTTTCATAGGCTAGTATTGGTAATTTGTTAATACATTTTTAAGCTATAATTCCAGATCAGAGAAGGGTAACTTTTTCATTATTCATATGCTTGTAATTGTAATGACAAATCCTCCTTACTGGTGAAGTTGGATTCAACATTACTGTTTTAGAAATGCCACTTTTCGAAAGTGTCCATCATGATGGAGAGTGATCCAGTTGAGGAAATAAGGAGTGGGGATCAAACTAATGTATTAAAAGTATTTATACTCCCTACACCATAAATTCTTCTTTCTTTTTATTGGCAAAGACCACATTATTAATCTGCGTCTATTTAGCCAGTGTCAGCTTCTTGTTTTTTATAAACCTTTTCCCACTCCGCGTCACATACCTATGTCATTAATCTTGTGATATAATCAGTAATTCAATACCTTGCATATTTGAAAAAAGACATGTATATACATCCAACCGCTCATATATGATCATATTCTGCCGCGGTAAAGACTCTTTTCTGGGTATCATTACTTCAGAACCTACCAAACATTTATTATAGTGTGCAACAAACAAACAATGCACAATACTGACAAATTTGCATAAGCATCACATAGAAAAATACAAGACATACATTCAAAACAACAATACAAGAGATACAGCATGATGACTTGGTATATACATACATAAGTGTCCAACATATATATTCACATACTGTAGTGTTTTGAATTAGGGTCCAACAATAACCACTGCTGGTTAAATAGGTTAATCAACTGGGGACATCTGGTAGCCCTCAGAGTTCAGATCCTAAAGTTCCATACAGCCCTTACTTCTTGGGGTTCATTCATTTGGTCTTGGAGGTGTCAATATTCTCCTTGACCTTCCTTTGTTTTATTTGTCTCCTTTTCTTTGGGAATGGCAATCTCCTGGCCGTATTTCTATACTCTCCAACGCATTTTGACCTTCTTGTGGGGCCTGAGTATTTTAGCGAAGGTCTTTTTCAAGGCAAGGTTATGGACATGTATAGGGCACATTCATAGACTGCCCGGGAGCTCCACCTTGAATTATTATAGGCAAAGTAGAATCCTCTACACAGGGCAATTACTTTTGCATCACCAGATACTTCACATTCAGTTACTCCATTTCTGGTTTTGTAAGGGGAGGTAGAAAGACAGGTCTGGCTGACGTGCGGTCCTAGTCTTGTGTGGTAGCATAACTGGCTCAGTATAGCAACACGTCGAATTTGGCGTCCCCCGTCCTTAATTTAGGAAAAAAGAAAGTGGACCTTTCTCTGTGCTTATAACTCTTTGTGCCTTTGAGCCTGTCTCCAATACACATCTAGACTGGGTGACAGTGACTCTTTGTGCATTCCCTCTAGAAAGTCGCAAACACAGGAAGGTGAGGCTAATCTGCATTCTGAGCACTCATCTACATTCATATGCATTGTGATGGGTCTTCCTGGCTAGGAAGGAATGGGAGGGGCTGACACTACTCTTCAATAGGTCCACATACAAAACACTGATTTACCACCCACAGGCAGCCTGGCACACAGGACTTGGTTGAAAGAGATCCTTGTGCACTACAGAGAGCTGCTTTGAATTCACCCCTCACGGCTGAACTGGGAACCTAAAGCATCCCTGGCAATTTTGACAGACCAGCCCCCTCCCAGCTGCTTTTGTTACTGGGAGGGCGATATAGTAGGACTGCAGCAAAACCGTCTCCAGTAGCAAAAACAGCCCCCATCACAACAAAATGGTCCCCACCCTTCCAGCCTCCCGGGAAAACATATATTGCCCAATACAGCCAGTCCGGCCCTGCACTTCCTACATCAGAGCCACTTTGGGAATAAGTACTGGGTCTCTGACTCCCAAAATTCAGATACTTCTGGATCTGGAATTGAGCTTCTGTCAGAAGGATGGCTGTGCTGCTTAAAGGACTCAACTGGACTGCTTTTCTGGAAGGACTGCTTTTTTGCTTGTTGCCCTGATGCCTGCTGCTTCCTGACTCTGCTGAAGGAGAGCTGGCTTCTGCTTCCCCTCCTAGTGATCTCCAAGGGCTTTCTGGGTTGCCTCCTGTTTTATGAAGACACACAAGACTCCTTGTAATTCTGCTGGTGCTGCTGGACTCTGCCTTCTGTGAGTCCTACTCGTGTCTGAGGTGCCTCTCCAAGTTCTACACCTAAAAAGTGGGTTCTGCAGCTGTTTTGCCACAAAACCTGCACACTGTCACCTCTGTACCAATTGGAACCTACACATCGCCCTTCAATGACGACGCAGAAGCTGTTCAATGACAGAGATTCTAAAGCCAGTGTGGCCTGCCAATGATACTCTGCACAGCTCGACGACAATGCATTGCCTTCACCTCAGCAAAGCCCAGCAACGACCCAGCAACCCGACTGCATGGAAAAGATAGATCCATCGTTCCCTCAGCGTTGAAACTTTGCTCCCTCCAAGGAGCTTTCTCAGCGCCCCTGCATTGGTCCTGTATCTGGCCTGCCCTCCATAGCTGTTGGCATGAACTTTGGATTTGTGACTTCTAAGCACTGTTTTTTGCATTTAATCTTTAAAAATTTATGTCTTGACTTTTACTGATTAGATTTTAGTCATTTTGGACTTATTTTACTCAGATAAATATAATCTGTTTTTGTAAACCTGTGTGGAGTTTTTTCTGTGGCATATTCATTGTGTAACTCTGTGTGTGTGTGTTATACAAATGCTTTATACAATGCCTCTTTAGATAAGCCTGCCTGCTCTGTGCCACGCTATCGGAGGGTGAGCACAGGTTATCTTTTAGTATGTATCTAGCTTACCCTGACTAAAGTGGTGCTTCTTGACTTGCCTGGTGGAATACCTCAGCCAACCAGAAATCCCATTTCCAAAAGTCCTGTTTAGACCTGGAGTCTCAGGAACAAGGGACACATGCCATGTATTAAAAAGTGCCAAATACAATATATTCAGTGCCAGAACTAATGAGGAGTTGTGGCTCTTTGTTAACTTTGCCAATACATGTAGTGTGGTCAATAACAGGAAGCCTGTTTTAAAAGTGTACAGACATGAATTATTCTCCTTCTTCTACTCCTGTGTCTCCTTTCATGTATCTGTGATTTTCTCGTTATGTCCATACCATCTCCAGACAGTTCAAGATATATTTAGCAATGTTTGTGAAGCCACCTATCAAGAGTTTTCTTGGATAACTTGCTCTTTCAGCAACCATAACTTTGCATGATTCAAGGCAGGACTTCTAAACCCACTGAGTAATAGATTCCAGTCATGATTCATAAATGACCAACAAATATGTAATAATTTCCAGAGAAATGCATTGTAGTTAAGACCAATGGATCCACCAAGCGTTTCTGATGACTACTGTGGATTAATTCCCCTCATAGGACAAGTGTCATGGGACATTTCAGTTGTTTTCTTGATAGTCCACCATATCTGAAAGAGAAAGAGAAAGCACGGCTCTGTAAAGAGAAAATATTTTAAGGTTTCTGAGTAATACAGCAGTTCTAACTAGTAACATTTTTATTTACAATGTAGCACCCCCATAGAATTCTTGTCACTGTTGATAGTTAGATAGTCCATAAGCCTACGGATCAATAATCTTTTTAATAACTGTGGACAAGTTTCATGCATGACAAGTAGATTATGACTATGAACACCTAGGTGAAAAAAAACTGTGCACTGGGATTTTCAAAGCATATTCTTTTGAAAAGTTACAAACGTTTTAGTCAGAAAATTGAATTAGAATACTTTATAGAACGTCAAAATAAAGTTTGAATAATGGCTAAAGGTGTATCTATCTTTTAATTTCAATTGATGCATAGCGATTTTGTTTAGTTTTAATAAACCATCCCTTTAAAGATGATCTGATTCACAAAAATTCTGATTCATGACATATTGGCGCACCAAACCTTGAAGAGTTAGAGTCAGCCAACCCACTGAGACAGTTTGGGCTGGATTATTGCCTGGGTCCAAACTGGACTGGCATAGTGAGCAAAAGAATGATGGATTAAACCCATATTTTTGACTAGGAGTGAGTGGTTGAAAAGTTTCAGCACTCCGTCCATCATCTTGTTGTGTTTGCTTTGTTCACCCTATGTGGCCATGGGTATGCTTAGATGTGGGTCTCTTGCTCGCTGTGCCACGGGATTCAAACTAGCCTGGCTGATGAGGGATGCAACCCCAAAACCTGTCCTAGGATGCCTGTTTCCGGTCCAGGGAGTATCTGGACTGGCAGTTCAGGCTGGACTGTTCCCATGAGGAGCAGGGTCATGATTGAATTCCATATTGCTGGGTCCAAACTGGGGTGGCGTATTGAGCAAAAGAAATATGGATTAAACCCTGATCTGTGACTGGGGGTGAGGGGTTGAAAGGTTTCAGCACTCCGTCCATCATCTTGTTGTGTTTGCTATGTTATCCCACTGAGAAAGCAGTATTTACACTATCTGTTGTTCCTAAATCGTTTTCGTGCAATGGTCCATGTTAGACATGGCATCCTTGGTGTGGTTCCCCTGTCTTCTTGACTATCCCCCTTGTATTTGTGACTGTATGATGGACTTCGATTTGCTGGTTTGGGTACTGTGCACTTTACCACTTCTTATCAGTACTAAAGAGCAAGTGCTCCCTGTGTAAATTGTGAGGATTGGCTATCCATGATTGGCATATTTGATTTACCGTAAGTCCCTAGTAAAATGCACTGTGTGTGCACAGGGCCTGTAAATCAAATGCTGCTAGTGGGCATGCAGCACTGATTGTGCCACCCACATGAGTAGCCCTGTAAACTTGTCTCCGACCCACCATTGCAGTGTCTGTGAGTACAGTTTTATACTTCCATGTCGAGCTGGCAAATGCACTCACTTGCAACACCCAAACCTTCCCTTTGCTTACATGTAAGGCACGCCTAAGGTAGGCCCAATACAGTCTTTTGGGCAGGGTGCAGTGAATGTGAAAGGTAGGACATGTACATGTGTCTTTTATATGTCCTGATAGTGAACTGCTGCCAATTTCATTTTTCACTATAGTAAGTACTATATCCAGGTCATCATTGGAGCTGCCTTATATCATCTCACAAGTGTAACTTTCATTGGGAAGAGATGAAGATTTGGATTTTGGGTTCCCTGGACTCAGAATTTAAAAATACATTTTTCAGTGAAGTTGGTTTTTATAAAGGTTGCTTGAAAATGGCATTTTTCGAAAGTGGTTATTTTCTTGCTGTGGAATCATTGTCTGGTTTAGACTGACAACTGGGATGTTTGTGCATGCACTCTAGACAGTCACACAAAGGGAGCTGAGGTCTGTCCTGCATATCCTGATGGCCCATCACCAGGCTGGTGGGCTTTCCTGAGCTAGAGTGGCAGAAGGAGTTGTCACTGGCACCTGAATAGGGCTGTGCCTGTCCTCTCACAATGCTGTCTCTGCCCCCCCACTTCCCCCATAGTGTGGTTGGAGCCAAGGCAGGGCAAGGCAGGAACTTGTGGACTTCAAATACTTTCTTTTGAAGTATGTCTACTTCAGAGGCCAAGAGGGGTATAGGTATTGGACCTGTAACACCGCATTTTGAGAACACTTCTGGACTGAGGACACTGTCAAGAAGAAGAGCTTATGAGCTGTCAGGAAGTGTACTGCCACTTTGCTGTGTGTTGCTTTGCTAGGTAGGCCTACAGTTGCTGCTTCTGTCTGTGGGCAGTGAGGAAACTGGACTTTGCTTTCTTATATCCTGCTTTTCTGAGGTTCTTCAAAGGCTTGTGTATGTTTGCCTCCTGTTGGAAGTTCCAGGGCTATCAAAGACTTCATTTGCAGCATGTCTGAACTCAACTGCTGGGAGTTCTGAGTTGACAAGTGGTGCCAATTCCAGTTCTGCACCCTTGGAGGTGGTTCTGCTGCTTCAAGACTTGAACCCAGAGTACAGAGTCTCTGACGTCAGAGACCCCCACTCTGACTTCAGCGCAGGCCCTGCTGTGCAGCTGAAGGAATCAACGCATCACCTTTCTATGGTATTGAAAATCAATGCAGTGCTTGTTTCGCAACGGAAATGACCCGCAGCATCTGGATTTTCTCATGCATCTTACCTGTGCACCAAGTTTACGACGCATTACTCAGCTGAAAGGAGTCACCTCCGGAAATCGACGCATCACTTCTCCTTGCAGTTAGGAATCAGCGCAACACTTGTCCTGCGTGCAGCAGAACTGGAACATCTATTCCCCTGAGACTCCAGAACTGATGCATCACTGTTTTCTGACGCTTTCCTCTTTTTCAGCTGTTTTTCGACTTGAATTTTGACTCATCAGAGTTACTTTGTGCTAAACTCAACGCATCTGTTGAGTTCTTTGGATAGAGTTGCTTAAACCTTTTGAATATCAATTTTTGAGTTATTTATGTTTGTTGAATTTTTGTCATTTAGGTCTTGTTTGGGTTAGATACAGATTGGCCATTTTTCTAAACTAGTATGGTGTCCATTGGTAGTGTTTTCACTGTGTTATTGTGTGTGTTACGTAAAAATTCTTTACACATTGCCCCTGAGATAAGCCTGACTGCTCTTGCCAATCTACCAAGGGGGTGAGCAAGGTTATCTTGGGTGTATATCTTGGGTACAGCTTATCCTGTCTAGATGGAAGGGTACCTACTTGGACAGGGTACATACCTCTGCCACCTTGAGACCCCATTTCTAAAATTGGTGGCAGAGGTGGAATAGAACTTGTGTTTGTACTTGAGATTCAGTGATTTGTGTACGCTGCTGCATAATGCACACCATTACATGACTACATACTGCTTTTTGATTTTTCCTATTTTTGACAACCCTTGAAGTTATCTACAAATCATGTCTGAGCTTGGTGAACCAGCAATTGAAGTTTGCTGAAGTGGTGTTTGAGATTGGGAGGCTGACATTATACTTGGTGCCTTAACTGAAGCAGATCTGCAGGGATCCTAATTGCCCTGTTAAAAGTTCCTTTAGAAATGAGGAACTACAGAAGGTGCCAACAGCCTTTTGGGCAGCAAAAGAAGCTGGGGACGCTAAGAATGAGGATGTGGATCTGGAGGTGCAGAGTCAGCAAAGAGATTTTGGAGCTCATGGTCTGCCTGTGGGGGGAGCGTCCTCCAGGGGTGGCAGCAGTGTGTCATCCAGGAGTCTGCCCCCAGAGGAGCTGGAGGACTGGCACCAGGCCAGAGAGCATGAGTGGGAGCTTGAGAAGCTCAAGTTGGAAAACAACATGTTGGAAATGTATCAAAGGCAACAAGAGAAAGAGAGAACCCTTGCTCTGGAAGAGAGGAAGTTGCTATTGACCCATGAGTTCAATATGAAGGAACTGGACATCAAGTCAAAACAGGCAGAATCCAACCAAAATCATGGCAGCATATGCCCAGTGCAATCTGAGGGGAGGGTGTACATTCCCAAGGATATAGTAACGGATTAAAAAAGAGAGGATGACATACGCAGTTGGTTTTTGAGATGTGTGTCAGCTCTCCACATGTACCAGGTCCCTGACATACACTGGGGGGCATGTCTTTGGAATCATTTTGAAGTAGAGAGGAGGGACACTTAGACAGCACCTTGGGCCAGCATTGAATCTCACCTACTCTGCAATGAAGGATGCACTGATCTCTAGGTATTGTCTCACCCCAGAGCAGTACAAGAACAAGTTAAGGTCCTTCACAAAATCTGATTCACAAACTTGGCTTGAGTGTGTTGATCATGTTTGCAGAGCACTGGATGGTTGGGGAAAGGGCAGCTAGGTAAGAGGCAATCAGGGGGTGTATAATTTGATTGCATGGGAGCACTTGCATAGTCTTTGTTTTCCAGAGCTGTGCCAGCATCTGATTGACAACAGGCTGACTGACCCCAGAAAGCTTCCTCAGGAGGCAAACCACTGGATGAGCATCAGGGTCCACAAGAGGTATGAGAGAGACTTCGCTAAGGGTGGCCAAGATTTCAGTTCATTGAGTGATGAGACCTGTTTAAGTCGGCTTTAACATTGTTGGAAATCCATTTTTACGCCAGATATTGACCGAGCTGATTCATATCAGTAAGCTGTTGAATAAGAGATTCATTGGATTATACTGAGAATCCCTTGGATTAGGAGCCTTGGACCTTCTGAACAGGGTGTATCCGAGTTGAACCCCTTCACTTACCGATGTTGCAGTTGCAACACTATAGGCTGTCCTATTATTCTTTCTCTACTGTCCTGATGCAGATCTACGTGCAATGGCTTAATCTACCTCATGCAACAGTCGGGTCGAAAAGTCGACATTGATTTTCAAGCCTGTATTGAATTCATAGATCCCTATAAACAGTGTGTTAGTATTCAGCTACCACCACTTCTGAAATATGGACAATTGCCTTTGAGCATAGGATTTATTTTTCCATACAGGCACATTACTTTACCTATTCTGAGCTGCTGACCTATTGTTGAAATTGTATAAAAAATATTCTGTGAACAACTAATATAATTTTTTCTTCTTATCACTTTGCACATGAGCACATCTATAAACACTGCCCTATGCACTCTTCGGAGCAACCTTGATACAAATTTCATTTAAAATGTATGCTTTACCCGAACATTTCTGAAAATCTAAATTAGAATTATTTTTTTCTATAACCTCATGTTTGATCTTTTTAACGTGTGTCTCTCTCTCACCACTTTTAGAAAGTGGGCATTTTCTTGTTTTACCATTCAGTGCCTCTGCCTGCCTGTGGAATCAATGTTTGGTTTAGACAGACAGCTGGGTTGTTTGTACATTCACTCTAGACAGTCACCCAAAGGGATCTGAGGTGTTACCTTCATATCCTGATGGCCCATTACCAGGCTGATGGCCTTCTTGAGTTAGAGTGGTGGGGGAGTTGCCACTGACACCTGAATAGGGCTGTGCCTGGCCTCTCCTAATGCAGGCTCTGCCCCCCTCTAGTTTGTTTGAAGTCAAGCCAGGGCAAAGCAGGATCTTGTGGACAACAAAGACTTTCCTTTGAAGTATGCCTACCTCAAAGGCCATAAGGGTTATAGGTATTGGACCTATAACACCACATTTTGAGAACACTTCAGGACTGAGGACCTTGCCAGGAAGAAGAGCTGAAGAGCTATCAGGAGTAGTACTGCCCCTTTGCTGTGAGTTGCTTTCCTGGGTTGGTCTGCAGTTACTGCTTCTGTCTGTGGGAAGTGAAAGAACAGGACTTTGCTTTCTTGTATCCTGCTTTTCCAAGGTTCTCCAAGGGCTTGTGTGTGCTTGCCTCATTTTGGAAGTCTCAGGGCCATCAAAGACTTCATCTGCAGTATGTCTGAACTCCACTGCTGGGAGTTCTGACCTGCAAGTGGTGACAATTCCAGTTCTGAGCCTTTGGATGTTTTTCTGTTGCTTCAAGACTCAAAGATACATGCATCGCCCTTCCAACACTGTTTTTCCCACTGCAAGCTTGCTGTGCAGTAGAGAAATCAATCCAATGCCGCAGTGCGGCTGAAAAAGTGGTGCTGCGGCTATTCACAGCCAGAAGAGCCGCCGCAGTCTGACTCTAGAGCACTGAGTCTCTGACATCTGTGACCGACTTCAACGCAGGCCCTTCTGTGCGGTGGAAGGGTTTGATGCATTACCTGTCTGCGGGAGTGAAAATGAATGCAGCTCCTGTTTAGTTGTCGCATCGACCTACAGCACCTGGATGTTCTTATGCATCGCACCTGTGCACCAAGTATCCAACACATCGCCCCGCCGAGAGAAGTTGCCTCTGAAAATTGACATATTGCTTCTCCTCACAGTAAGGAGTCGATGCAGCACTTATCCTGCGGGCAGCAGAACTGATGCCTCCATTACCCTGGGACTCAAGAAGCAACGCATCGCTGTATTTTTGACACTTTCCTCCTTTGTTGCTGTTTTTTTTACGTGGATTTTGTTGCAACAAAGGCCCTTTGTGCTTAAATTAACGTATCCATAGAGTTCTATGGACAGATTGGCTTAAACCATTCAAAAGTGACATTTTGAGTTAGGTATGTTGAATGCTTGTTGTTTTGCCCCTGTTTGGTAAAGATTGGTTATTTTTCTTAACAGGTGTGGTGTCTGTGTGTAGTGTTTTCACTAGGTTATTGTGTGTGTTATGTACAAATGCTTTACACATTGCCTCTGAGATAAGAGTGACTGCTCGTGCCAAGCTACTAAGTGGATGAGCAGGGTTATCCTGGGTGTGTAACTCCAGTACCCTGGCGAGAAAGAAGGGTCCCAACTTGGACAGGGTGCATACGACTTCCATCTAGAGACCCCCATTTGTAACATTCCATATATTTATAGGTAGGTTATCTTTCTAAACGTACCCAAACATTTCACACATAGTTAAACATACAAGCTTTTCCCCTATTCGATAATAGTAATGACATATGAAAAGGAACATATGTTTACAATACACTGCAGATAATAGTTGCTTATTTGACAATGGAAGTGCAATTTGTGTACAGTATTGTAGTTCCAAAGGAGTTTACACCTGTGAAATTCCTTTCAGGCATGGAAATGAGTGCTGTCTTTGTAGACCATCTGGTCTGCTTGTTTCATCACTTTTACAAATGCACTTGCTGTCTGCTCTTACCTTGCCATGTGTTTAGGTGCCAGGGATGCCACACCAGTTAGCAATGTTCTATTGGAAAAGACGGATCAGCAGCTGTTTGTGGACTAAATATCTAGATGTGTTGCTAAACGCTTGCCCGCGCCATCTAAATACCACATGGTGTTGTTTTGCCTCATACCCAAAATTTCGTTTGAAGCTTTAGCTAAATACTAAACAGCAATTAATTTCCTGCATTTCATTTCTACTGACAGTGTGCTGTGTATCCCTATCTGTATATGTTCTTAACGATGCAATAATTCACCAACCTTTTCGCATTTCTATTGCACAATATATTATAAGCAAAAAAGATTTGTCAAAGTAGTGACCATTGTCCTAATGCACTAAAGTCTCAATTTATGAATCATAATTTGCAAAAATATTTTGCATATGATTTCCAAATTCTAATGTACTAATGCAAACTGCTGTGTGTCTCTGAATCGTTATGATTTGCGTTCACAAAATAATGTTGCATATTATGAACATAGAAGGGGCAGTCATTGATGACATCAGCGAACCGGGAAGAGAGCTAGGCAGTGGTGCTGGAACAATACAATTTTAGAGTAGAGGTGCTGCTATTAATGTTATATCACTGAAGGCATTGGAATTGTGATAGACACAAGCGTCTTTCCAAAAAACAAATGTAGGAAATATGCTACGCCCAAGCGGCAGGAGAATGGTAAGGATGTGGGCCCTTATTTCTGAGGCCTTACGCCACCGTTGCATCACTTTTTGTGATGCTGCGGCAGCGTAAACAATGCGCCACACTGCGTCATATTTACGAAGCAACTTATCTAGGCAGATGCATCACTTTGTAAACCCATGCCCTACATTATACCTGCATCAGGTATAATGTATGCAGATTGGCCGTTCCCCCCGTAGAAAAGGTTCATAGAAGTGGCGCAGTGTATGCTATGAGATTTCTCTGCGCCTTTTGTATGAGTTCACTGCGTCAAATCCCTACGCCTGCTTCACTGCAGGCATAGGACTGACGCAGGCCCTTTTACATGGAACTCGCCCATGTGTAATGACACATTGCTGGAGTTGCGTCTGTTTTGCTACACACTCCAGCAATGCGTCATTTCTGCCCCATCAGATACGTCAAGATTCCTGAAGTAACTGGTCAATCCTTGCGACATGGAGCGCCATATTTTAAATACGGTGCATACAAGGTGTTGCAAAGGGGGTGCAATGAAAAGGGTCGCATCACTGTTTTTAACCAGCGATGCAACACTTTTTATAAATGAGGCCCCTGGTATCTAACCAGTGGTGCATTTTGGAGTGCTGGTGACGTAGCACATTGTTATTTAAAGACAGAACATTCTCCATTGAAATGGCTACTAAATTTGCATGGACACAGTTTTACTGGTATAAATATGTAGCACAAAAACGAATATGTATGGAAATTGGGTTTCAGGGAACATGTCTCACTTATGCATCACCAACAAAAGTGACTTGATTTCTTTTAATCCGATTAAAAAAATAGTTTCCATCACACTTCAGCAATACAAAAAAGTGCATTATTTGTGCAGTCCTAATAAATGATATAATTTGAAATATGTGTGTAGTTCATTTCCTGATATTTAAATGTTGTTGTGTGTCAGAAAACAACTGGCATGTTGCAGCCTTTCCTTTTGTTTCATGTACCCAGCAGGATTGTCACCTAGACCCCTTTTACAAAGCCCACTCACTTTACATTCCCAGAAATAACAGTACACCAGTTTCCAAGTGAGCAGCCTTAGGTCAGAAGATATAGCCTGACATTTGACCTTTGTCTTTGAACCTGCAGTAAATATGACAGGATAAACACAATATTTAAAGGCATCTTTACTGCTCATTCACCTTTTGAACTCCAGCACGGTTATTTCTGGCGGGTCCACAGCATCCTTTCCTCCACTTTTTAACTGACCTAGTTGCCGGCAATCCTGGAAGTACAAATAACTCCTTTGTTTTTCTTTATTCTGCGGTTCAAATCAGCCTGTACAGAGAGACATGACAGATGGCTGTTTGCTGGATGAGTGTCACATTCCAAGCAAGATGGTTCATGCCCATTGTTAGAAATGGGGGTCTCTAGTTGGTAGAGGTAGGTACCTTTGTCCAAATAGGGGCCCTTGCTTCATGTCAGGGTAAGGGGGATACACTCCTAAAATAACCTCTGCTCACCCCCTTGGTAGCTTGGCACGAGCAGGCAGGCTTATCTCAGAGGCAGCGTGTAAACCATTTGTGAACACATACAGTAATACAGTGAAAACACTACAAATGGACACCACAACAGTTTAGAAAAATAAATAATCTTTATCTAAACCAAAACAAGACCAAATGACAAAAATCCACAGTACAGTTATCAAGATATCCTCAAAACTAGGTTATTCACTCAAATAAAGCTTGTAGCAATAAATAACATCACTAGGAGTTATACCGACTTTGTGACCGGTAGAAATCCCAAAGTAAGGCACCAACCGTAAGTGCGCGGCTTCGGGCCCAGAGTCAAGTAGACCACCAAAGAACAGTACCTTGGAATTGATGAAAGCAAAGTCAGTTGACGGCGTTGGAGAGGTGTGGCTTCCTAGGCTCTGCACGACGTTGACTCCTTACGACCCCATGGGAGGTACAGCCTCTGTTCCCTACTGCAGCACAGGGGAGGTGAGACTACTGTTCCTTACTGCATCGGGGAGTTGACATCACGATGGCACCGAAACCACTGTTCCTTACCATTGGCGCAATGTCGATGGATTTGGGGATCACCCATGTGGAGGATCGGCTCCGCGATGATGAAATCTGCTTCGGAGTCGATGCGGCACAGCAGCAGGTGCCGGGCCTACGTCACAAGTCAGAGCAGCGCTCACAGGATCGGTGCAGGTTGCGGCGTCGCTTGCCGGCATTGGTGTTGCAATTTCCTTCTCTAGCAGCTGAAACAGCAATTCCAGATGCAGAGAGACAGAAGAGGGGAAGTCTTTGTGTTCAGAAGACTTCATAACAGGAGGCAAGCTCAGTTTCAAGCCCTTGGATATCTTTTCTTCAAGCAGGTGACAAAGCAAACAGCAAAGTCCTTTTTCTCCTTTCCTTGGCAGCAAGCAGCCACTGCAGGCCAACCTCAGACAGCAAACAGCACAGGGGCAGTATTCCTCCTCAGCTTCTCCGGCTCTTCTCCTTGGCAAAGTTTTCCTCTTGATTTCCCAGAAGTGATCTAAAAGTCTGGGGTCTTGGTCCCACTTTTTATACACCGAAATCCTTTGTTCTCTGAAGGCAGAGAGTGTCTGTACCCAGCCAAAACCAGTTCTGTCCTCACTAGTGCAGCTTCCTTGCAGGAGGTGGAGACAGCATTGTTGAAGGCAGACCTGGCCCAGGCAGGTGAAAGGAAATCTCCTCCCCCTACTCTAAATGCAACCCAGGTCCATTCAGGCCAGCCCTGACTCATCAGACTTCTGGAGCCACAGCACTCTCCAGCCCCCTGTCATCCAAAGGCCAAACATGCAATGCACAAACCTAGCAGAGGCACACTGGATGGTTAGGCAAGAAAATACTCACTTTCTAAAAGTGGTATTTTCAAACACAGAATGTAAAATTCACCCTCACAAAAAGATGCACTTTAACACTCTGAGTTCAGGCATACTGAACATTTCTTTTCTATCTTGTTCCCAGGGTCAGTTATGTTTTTGATGTTATAAACAAACTACCCATTCTGTCATATGGGAACAGATATCCTTGCAATAGTGAAAAACGAAATTGGCAGTATTTCACTTTCAGGACATGCAACACACATCAAAGCATGTCCTACTTTTCGCATACAATGCACCCTGCCCACAGGGGTACCTTGAGCCTGCCTTGGGGGTGACTAACATACAGAAAAGGAAAGGTTGGGGGCTGGCAAGTGTGTGCACTTGACAAGTCGACATGGCAGTCCCATGCTGCACACAGGCTCTGCAATGGCAGGCCTGAGTCACATTTTACAGGCTGCTTCTGTGGGTGCTACAATCAGTGCTGCTGCATTTGATTTACAGGCCCTGGTCACACAAAATGCACTGTACTAGGGTCTGCCAACTAAATCAAATCAGCCAATCATGGAATCACTAATCCATCGCAACAATTTACAAAGGGAGCCCTTGCACTTTGGCCCTAAACAGCAGTGGCAAAGTGCCCAAAGCATCTAGACCAGCAAAAATATATAAGGCAACAGCAAAAAAAGTGGAAGGGAGACCCACGCCAATGGTGCCAAGTCTAACACCAATTGTGTCTATGTTTTAGGGGGCCGTGCATATGCCACACAGACATTGGTCCTCACATCATAACTGAATCTACTGACCCCGATGGAGTGTCTCTACAATAGAACATATAAGCAGACCAGAACAGTCAGATAGGACATTTGCCTTTTCTGTTAATGGATACATGTTGGTATATACACAAAAGTGGTGATACCTTGGAGTAAAGCCCTGATGCCTGTTTTGCACATATCGCATCTTGGGCAACACTATACAACATTGTCATGCATAGGGACTTTCTAGAAAAACCTGTGAATGATGCCTCAGATAATATGGTGCCTGCCATTGCCGTACACTTGGTTATGACAATCTTCTAGCTAAAGAGGGCAGGTGTACTAGCTGCAGAAGGCAGAGAACATAGAGTGGAAATATCAAATAATGATTTTTAAGGTGTATTACTTAATAATATTTAAGCTTAAGATACAGAATTGCCAATGATGTGCTCGTAAATAAACATTCCTATTTATTCACAGGCTTTATCAATCATGAACTATACCAACATGGTTGAATAGTAGCGGGTACTCTTTACCAGCAGCATAAAAATGTGTATATTTTTTTATCAAGCTAAAGATGACATTGCCCTTTTCATTAGATGTATGTGTCTCACTTTTTACACCTGACACCAGTTGACCTGGTCAAACATCCTGTTTTACATCCTGGGAATTTCTGTTTCTGTTTCGTGTACCAGTGGCCCCCTCTTGCACTGAACAACTGCTTACACTTGACTATTCCAGACTGTCTGAAAGTGGTAATCCGTATGCATGAGTATGTAGCTTTTCGTGTAGAATTCCATTTGTATGCTGTTCAATTTTAGCACACTTACACACTGTAATGTGGCTTGCCTGTTGTGGTGGCCAGTGGGGCAGAAGTGTTGAAGGTATTAACACCTATGATTGCCTATTGGTGAAATATTGTGATGTTCATTTCTGCCATTAATGGTGAGGGGTTCAGTGCTAACACCCCCATTGCCAGCAGCCTCTGTCTGCTTGTTGCCATTCTTCATTTGGTTTGTGATCTTAAATCATACGAATGCTTTCAAATGTCATCTGTGCTCGTGTTGGACACTGCTGTCATCTCTGACACGTTGCCACATGAATTTTCACGTGGCTGTGGGCCCCTGCGGACCACTGCCTCCGGCCTACACTGCGATCCAGCATGCCTCACTCCAATACAATCCAGTACGGAGCAGGCAGAACACGGCATCGTCACTGACTGAACACCCGCTCACCTGTGGTGCCACTGAGTCTGTTCCACAACATCCATGGATACCTTCTGGGTGAACTGTGGTGGCGAATGGGTCTATGGCACTGGGATTGTCATCATCATCATGTCTGTAATACTGACTTTGTGGTGAAAATGAGGCAGTAGTATTCCACTCCTCCATTTGCTGCTACCGGATGTCTTGTACCCTCTGCATCATGCCCTGGAGGACACCTTCCACTGGCTCACACTACCCTACGCTTTGTTCACCTAGGACATCGATGAGGACCCGCTCAGCACTGCGCGTGACCCGATCTCAGTGCACCATAAGTCATCGTCCCTTGCGGGTGTGCCTGTCTCGGCCGCAGTGCATACAGGGCCACTAACTCTGTGCATCATGTGCCAACCACACTTGGCTGTGTGCCCCTGCTGACCACTGCCTCTGGACTACACTGCGGGCCAATAGGTCACACCTTTGAACTGAGTCCTGATATTTCCATGGCAGATTGTACATCATGGCACTGGCCTCATCGCAGACTGCATTTCAACTCTGGTGCCACTAAGTCTGTTCCCCAACATCCATGGACACTTTCTGGTTGAACTTTGGTGGCAACTGAGCCTATGGACTGGGGGTTGTCTTCAACATAATTTTGGTAATACAGACTTTCTAGCAAAAATGAGGCAGTAGCATTCCACTCCTCCATTTGTTGCTTCCGGCCGGCTTCTGCCCTCTGCATCCTGCCCTGGAGAAAAACCCTCCACTTTCCCCCGCAAGCCTCTGCCACATCCTCCTTGGACCTCGATGAGGGCCCACTCAGCACTTCATGTGCTCCTATCTCACTGCACCACAAGTCACCATCCCTTGCGAGTGTGCCTGTGCCGGCCGCAGTGCATCCTGGGCCACTAACTCTGTGCAGCTCAAGTCAGGGACCCTGTCTGCTGAGATGTTGGATGGCCTCTGAGACAGTGGCCTTGGGTCCTCAATGACATGCGTCTGTGGCCCTGCTCTGTCTGCTGCCTCTGGCATCAGCAGCAGTCCACAAGGGCTCACACATCAATTCAAGTCCTGACCAGCCCAGACGTCTCATCACCGCAGGAGGCACACGCCACCACCGCCAGGACCACCTCCAGATGACAACAGCCAGAGTTGTATGTGTCTTACTGACAGACTGTCAGAGTTGGTCTGACCTGTCGTGGATGGCATCATCTGCCTGATGCCCTGGTCAGTACTCGAGGTGCCACTGACTCAGAGCACCACGACTCATGGACCATTTCTGATTGGGTCATGTACTGTGGGTAACTCACGCAGCAATGTCACCTCAGGCAGTGTGGAAGACCGGAGACGATGTTGAGAAAGATGATGCAGGTGTGACACACCCCACTGCAGCTGCATTAGGTATTCCCCGAAGGGACGTAATCCTTGACATTTTCTTCACATGAGCGAGCTCAGCTCTGATGCCCCAACACTGGTGCACTGCAACTCACAGACACATCTGTTTGCATGTTGTCGGTCCTCTGTACTTTCTCCGGCGACCAACATGATGCTCCGCAGTAGTCTCTGTAATGCTGGTGTTTACTGTTTTCGTTTCCATGGTGTTCACTGTTCAATTTGTTGCCAGCACCAGCAACTCCGTGCTGGCTGGCTTACACTCACCCCACACACATCCAGCACAGGCGTCACTGTACATGTGTCCCTGCCAATAAAGGAGCCGGGCGCTAGTGTCTGTGTGGTCATGATGTATGCATGAGGGTCCTTGGGCCTACAACATTACATTGTGCTGTGTATTTCATGTGTAACCATGTTACCTTTGGCAGTGGGTAAGACCTTGGACATGCAGCTTCATCACCCACTCAATGTGTTGGAGAAGTGGACTGAGCTGTCGTACGGAGGTCCAGCGTGGGGGTGTGTATCATGATTCCTGGACTCTGGGCGTGGTTCTTTGCAGGAAGTATGCATGTGCCTCTGTTGAGGTTTGGGTCTACTTTGTGGGGTGTGGGTGGTCCCTGGTGGGACTTGTACATCCACATGTGTGCTCTCGTTTGGGTTCCATGTGCTTTGACCCCACCGCACCTGTTCGGCCACCTCTTTTTGGCATTCTGACACCTGCCGTTGGAATGCGATGTATGCCGAGGTGGGGTGTTGGTAGACAGACATGGAGGTGGGTGCTTCCTGCGGTGTGGTCTGTGCAGGGGTTGGTGTCTCCTCTATGTGGCTTGGCTGCACTGCTCCAGGGGGTGAGTCACCTAAGATATTCATGGGCTGTTGTAAGGCGTCAGTGTCGAAGGTGTGGTGGTCCTCTCCAGCATCACTGATGAGTAGTCTGGTCTGCTCTGCTGAAGGTGTTGTTTGCCCCTCTGCAATGCGAAGGGGAGATGCATGTTGACATTGTGTTGACATGTGTTTTGGTGCATTGTTCTGGTTAACATGCAGATTGTATGACGATGTACATTGTGACTGTTTGAGAAGTGCTGTATATTTGATGCGGGACAGTGGACATTTGGAGTACATGACTTAGGTAAATATGTACACGTGCGTTTCCATCTCGCAGTTTCCTGCTTTGTTACATGTGAATGGCCTGTTCCTGTGCATTTGCGGACCCATTTTTGTCCCCTGTTCTGCAGTGTCGGTGTTGCACTTTGTACAACATTGTCATGGGATGCGCTGTTGTTGCTATGTGTGTGTGCTGCAGTGCGCCATGGGGATCAGGGACATGTTCCAGGGTCATTGTGGTTGTGCAGTGTGCTGGACATTTGTGTGCATGTGTGCTATTGTGCCCATCTCCCCCCGTCCCCCCAGTCCCTGGTCGTTGCTCACCCGGCGGATGTTGTGTCAGTTCCTATTGAGCTGTGTCCGGACTCCCAACTCCTTGCGCCGTCTCCACCCTGATGACTGTGGCCTTCATTTCCTCTGGCTCCTCTTGTGGTACAGGACTCCCACCTCCTGTCGTCTTTGCTGCTTTCCTGTTGGCCGCGGGTTTGTACTTGGTTTGTCTTTTCACATCGTGCCAGCTCCTCTTGTCCTCCTCCATAGGCCTCCTCGACACTCCGAATGTATTCACGTTTGCCATGTTGAAGTTCAGTGGATGGTGGTGTTCTGTCACCTCCGTGACGCTGATCTTGTTTTCCTGCGGACTGCCTCCCGTCTTCCTCTTCTCCTTGCCCTTCCCCGACCCCGAGGTTCCTTGGTGGTGTTCTGTGGGTCTTGTGGAGTTCTTGTTGGCCTTTGCACTCGGTCCGGGTGCATCCATGGTGCTACGCAGTTACTATTTTTGATCCTTTTTTTTTTGTTGCTTTTTGGCGCATTTTCCCTCATGAGGCGTGGGTATTGCATGCTTGTCACTGGTTATCGCTGATTTCTGTATCGCGGTTGGCCTCATCGCTACTTTTTTTGCGTTGGTGTTTCACATTGTTGCGGCGATGTGTTGACTTTATTGCAGACATTTGACGCGTTGTCGTGGGACTATCGCATTGCGCCGCCGGCTTGTGAATACCATGTTAACATGGTGTTGTTGTCCCGCGATATGCAAAGTTGCGCAATGCTAAATTTGCGATGGTTATCACACGTTCTTGAGAATATACCCCCATATTTTTTTCGATCAATCATTTGTTGCTTGTTCTTTATCCAGAACCTTGGGCCAGATGTACAAAGAATCTGTTCGGAAAAAGTGGAGGCAAATTTTGCACCGACTTTCTACGAATCAGAGACTTTGTGACTACTTAATGGCCTCTTGTTTGTTACAGAGAAATTATACTGGATGTTTCCAGTTGGGGCAACGTTTGAAATCATTCTAGTTATTAGCTTCTGAGTTAACATCTAGCAGCCTTAACTTGTAGTAGTTACCTGAGCCATCTCGGTCGGTCTCATTCTTTAATTTTAAGAACAAAAAATCCCAATGTTGTGAGACTTTAAAGATTGTTTTATCTGGTCCTTATACAATTCTTGTGCTTGCCCTAAAAAAACTGACATTAGGATTCTCACGGAGCATTGAGCTTTCATTGGGTTTGGTCCTATAATCAAAAAGGGTGTGAGATGCAATGTGGATGATTAACAATTCCTTCGTTCGTCCTTCACACTTCATCATCTCGATCATCATCTTCCATTTTAATTACAGCACTCCTGCTCTAAAGCAGGCATTTCAGATGAACAACTCATGAACTATTGGAGCTCTTCAGTTACCTGTAAGTAGCTCTCCAGTGTGCAGTGCAGCCTACAAAGCTAGATGCTTTTGCTTGGTTGAATTATTAAATGTATACCATAACTGAAAAGTGTGGATTCAGTATGAAAATGTGTGTATTTTCAGAACTCAGTCATAAGCAGATGTTTGGTGAAAAATGACTAAATCTGGAAAATATATTTAAAGCTGATATTTGAGTGATAAATCATGCGGCACCAGAGAGACTTATCGCTCATATTATTACCTTGGTGCCAGAGGCATTGCTTCTATGGCTGCTATGTATTACCCATAGGCAGCTATTCCTAATTGATAAAACCTTTTTTACATTATTGTTGACAACTCTGCCTCATTTACTGAGGTGCTCACTGCTGGTAATCTCACAAATAGTGACCACTAATGTAATTTTGTCTGCTGTAGTAATTCTTAGAACTATAATAATATAAACAGGCCAGGATGATTTTTATTGAACGTACTGAACAGGGGTTAAGTTGTCAAAAATAAAAAGTGCCGGGGCTCTCCTCAGGAGGCCTCGCTAACAAGAGAAATGTGCTGGTGCAAACTGCCTCCTTACTAGAGCCCCGGCACTTATTATTCTGGAGGGTACTTGGCCTAATGGCTAGCACTGCCGATTTCGGAGCTGGGGAACCGGGTTTCTAGTCTCGGCATGGCTCAAAATTCTGTGATTCTGGGGAAAAATCAAATGGACTCCAAATAAGTGTATCCTTAACTTGTGCGATAAACTGAGGATTAGGTGCTGGTGCTAAGCACCAGAAAGCACCGGCTCAAATTAAGCACTGGTACTAAAGGTATTCCCAGTGGTGTAATGCAAAGTGATTTCTCCTGAATGCCGAATGCGACAACGTCCCCACCCCCAGTCTCCAATATCTGACAAAAATTCAAAGCATTTGGGCTTAATGGTGCGGTCTCTTTTCTTTGTTGAAAACTACTTCTGCTCAAGGAAAGTTATGCTGAGCTACTAGAATATGCTATCACTGTAAAATAGTGGCAACATGTGTTAACATTACACTATGACCACTCTTAGCAGGATTATCAGTAGTGATCCCCCAAGCATTCCAGACAAGGTTACCTGCAGAAATGACAGGAAAACATATCCCACTACTAAATGCCATCACCTTACTAATGAAGTTACATTCAAATTATCAAATGCTCTGCGGCACAGAGAACATAACTAGAGCAGTAAATCCCCCCCCAACTCATCTTGAATTATCATTCGGCTATCAACTTTAAATGTGTTTTGGAATTAAAATAATTTGTCTTCGCCAGCATATTAGTTTTTGAAAATACACATATTTTTTCTATCAAATATCATTTTTCATTTTGGGCAACCAAACTCAGTTTCCAGAATAAAAACCTTTTCTAAAATAAAATATTTGCCTTTAAAATATCAGTTTTCATCTTTAGAAAACACACAATCCATAAATATCAGTACTATCATGTAAAATGCCTCACATAGACAGATTCTGCTTAAAGTGCCCAGATATTGCAATCATAGGTAATGGATGCTCACCGTAGCACCAAGGATGCCTATGTTGTGCGAAGAATGGCCACCATTTTACCAGCGCCAACGTACAAAAGCTGGATGCCATAACATCCAGGATGCCCAACGCATATTAGTTATGGTCATTATTATGCGAGAAACATACATCATTCTGCAAGGGGTGACTAAAAGTAGGCCAGTCATGCTCTTAATATGGCAATGAAAACTGCACTAAATAATACCCATAATAGTCAAGGATGACCATTATTACACCATGGGCACTATAATGCCTTGAACTGACCCAATTACACCAAAGATAAAACCCTTAAAATGAGGGCCAGCATAAACGTTTGACGGTCCTTGACTCTAGGCGTAGCTTACAGTAAGCAATACTGTTTATTAGGGAGGGACACCATGTCAGACAGACATACACATAAATGAATGCACATGAGGCTCTTATTTTTTCTTTGCTCTGGATCCATACTCTGCTCCTCTCAGCTCTTGGGTTGATCATGCTCTTAACAAATTTTCTCTGTGGCTCCTACAGTCCCACCCTTTGGTTGGTCAGCACTGATTACTACTGTCATTCTTTGATAGTGCATTGTTCACATATGTGCTGAGACTGATAAAGCAGGGCCTATAACATGGCCAATCTCCTTGTGATTTAGATTTAGAGTGGCTACAGACAGTCATGCGGCAGACCCCGTAACAAAACTTTGTTTGTACTTGAGTGTTATTATAAGGCTCTGCTCTTGGTTTGGTTGGCTTCACTCCAAGTGTTTTGAGATGAGCAGTGCTGCCCTCTTTAATATGCATAGACTCTCTGAGATTGTCTTGGCTTGTCTTTAACTCGGAGAGCTACTTTCAGGGTGCTGATGAGCTACCAGTAGCTCCCGAGCTACTCGTTGGAGACCCCTGCCCTAGAGGGTTCAGGCCCTCACGAAGGCTTGGGTGCTGCAAGGGCTTGTGTGACCACTCTGGGAACTCAAAAGAGACTTGTGAGCACCAGCACTGTCTGTTTTGATCTGCATATGGAGAAACTCACCAAACGTTTTGATAGATGTAAAAGCAAAACAGATATAGAGGACCTAGCTGATGCGTGTACATAGCGTGGAGCTGGATTTTTCGGGTTATTGTTTCGCAGAATGTACATCAGTTTATAGGCATGACTACTTCTCATAATTTAAATTCACCTTGGATTTTTTGTAAGCTAATATAGTTTAGAATGGACTATTCCAAACCTCAACCTGTAATTTACCTCCTCACCGGAACTATATCCCTCTGGCACTCAAGCACTGCAATCACCGACTGTTACAAATTATATCTCCAGGGTATCACATTTAAAAATGTTTAAGATTGGCCTTTACTTCTTTCAGCAAGCAATCATTTTAATTTTCAAGAAGGATAAAAATAGTCCCACTTACATTTTTTCACAGGTCCTCACACATACGAAGGCTTACAGAAATGCAGTTTTGAACATTCGTTTTCCCTTTTTAATAAGTATTGTATGCAACAGCCTTGTCCTCTGCAATTGAAGCTGTGAGGTCGTTGCCAGCCTTGACCAGTTTCATGGACTTCCAAATGACTCGTTGGTTCAGTGGCGCATCTGTTCTGTTTTCTACAAATATTTACTTTTTTGTCTATGCTTGTCTCAAAATAATGATGCAGAGATTATTAATATGTCTATCATTTATTTATTTATTTAGGATTATATTATTGACACTTTTTGAGCATAAATCCGATCTCTCATATTGACAGGAAAAATGTTAAGTTGCTCAATACTCAGGCTATTAGAGACATCATTGTTTATGTGAAGTACTTTACAGAATGCTTCCCATTTGAAATGCTGCTAAATATATGCTTTGTTTCTAATTCATTGCACTGTGGTCTCCATTACGAGTTCCCCGTTTTGTCCCGAGGAGATCAGGAGGTTGGAAGTAATGTATCCTGCTGCTCTCTTGCAGTAAGATTATAGGGGTCGCATTGTAAATCCCCCAGAATGTGAGTGAGCTACTGCATAGTTTCCTCCCGGGTCCATGGGATTTAACTCACTTATGTATCACCTAACTATAAAATGCATATCAGCAGGGGGCTAGATGATGTGAGGCCAGTGATGAGGCAGGTTTTAGGGAAGTAGGGAGGATGTAGGCTCGCAGTTGGTAGCATTTTATGCTCTCATGGCCTCACGTGCAAAAATTGGATTCCGTAATGTGGTTGCACTTTGCGCAACACATTTTTCCCAAATTCATTTGTATTTTGCAAACCGACCTACCTAATTATCAGTCAGTTCTCAAAATACCGAAGCATAGGGGGTCACAATTTAAACTACCTTTTAAATATTCAAGAGGTAGGTCGCAAATCCTGACAAACGAATATTGGCCACAATAACAGGTATGGTGGCCTGTTGAAGTCAGCATACCACCATGTCTGGGATTGCTTTCCGATAAAGCAATATTTTTTTTGTTGAATGCATCCCTTTTTCCTAAAAAGTAAACAAGGATGAGTTAAAAAATGAAACTGAAAGCTTTTACAACAACGTTTTAAGGGCAGGCAAGGACAATAACGTTTTGTTATTTATTTAGAGCAGGACATAAACTACATGATACCTAAAGTACAAGACGCATTGAGTGAAAATAATACAATGCACTCCTGCCTCCATGTGTGAACTTGTGTTGTAATTAGTTGTTTCTGTAGCATATTCGCATGTAAAATTGAGCCTTTTCTCAGTAAATGTATTTCTTCCTTGTATTAAACACCATATGGGACAAGAAAAGTATCTGAACCAAGTACATGATTTGAAAATATTATCTCTAGTAGTGTGTGCTATGGAATGGCAGGCCATGGTTTCGGCACTATTTCTCAATTACCTTCATCATAAGAAGGTGGTATGCTGTCTCTGTTGTTGGGTTTAGGGTTAATGAGCCTCATAACTGTTGAAGAGGATACTAACTTCTTAGATACATGTGGATACAATTTGAATGAGATACATCTGTGATGTTCTTTCAACCTATTTTTGTTGGCTTTAGGACTCTGTGCACTTTACCACTGCTAACCAGTGCTAAAGTGCTTGTGTTCACTCCCTTAAAACATGGTTAAATTGTCTTGAACCGAAATGGCATATTTAATTTACTGATACGTCCCTAGTAGAGTGGTATGTCATGTACCCACTGCAGCCCGAATACAGTTTTAAACTACTATGTATACTTGGCAACAAAACCCCTTTGCTAAGCCTAAGACTCCCTTTTGACATATAAGACATCCCTAAGGTAGGCCGTAGGCAGCCCATAGGGCAAGGCGCAGTGTAATTAAACAGCTAGACTTGCAATTAAAGTTTAACACGTCCTGGTAGTGAAACTCTTAAATGTGTTTTTCAATACTGTGAGGCCTTCCTCTCCGCTAGGATAATATTGAAGATTACATATTACATGTCTTAATTTGTAATTTCCAGTTGGGAGAAGGTAGCTAGCTACTAGGCCTGGCATCTTTGACGTGGTGTCCCCCTATCTTTTGGCCTTCAGACATCCTGTTTCTGCTGACTTCATTTTGGCTGACCTTAGGACTCTGCACACTTTACACTTTATCACTGCATATCAGTGTTGAAGTGCTTGTGCTCTCTGCTCACAACATGGTAACATTGGCTCATAGCCAATTTACATATATCAATTTATTTATAAGTCCCTAGTGAAATACACTATAGGTGCCCAGGACCTGTGATGCAAAGTCATCCTGTGCCCTGGGCAATCCCACATTTTTGCTGACTGGTACTGGTGGTAGCTGACCATGGGCTCTGCCTAGCTAAGTCCAGGGCCAGTGCTATGCTGCAAAACACTTAGAATACAGGGAATTCATCCACATACACAAGGATACACCATGGGAGAGGGGACCCCGCAGATTAGTATGACCTCCCCTTTAAGTCCCTAGTACATAATAGGACAGGGGGATTGAAACTGCAGTCAAATCCCTGGTATATAATAGGGCATGGCAGTTTAGAGGCCAGCAGCCCTTTCTGCACTTGGATGTGTGCATTGCTGAGGCCTGAGGTCAGTTTAAAAGCCGCCCCGTGTTTCAGGACTGCATTTGAAATGCATATTGTGCCTAAACCCCACTTTGGTGTTTGTGGCACTTAAAAATTAATGAACTACAATGTTTGGGCATATTAGGTACCCCCCGGGTCACCCCTAGGTGTCCCAGGTGTGGGGGGGGGGGGGGATCAGGTATTTATAAGGAGGACTCTTATAAAATGAGTTATATATGACCTGGGTTTAGTGAAGTTGCACATTTCACTCCCAACATAGGGGTAACCCTGGCCGGACAACTACGCTACGCTCACGAAGTTTGCGTAGTTTGTGCTACTTCGCGCTATGCGAATTGCAAGTAGCACAGTGCAAAATCGCGTAGCGTAGCGTAGTTGCCATTTTTTGCTCGCTCGCGGTCCTCGACGTTGAGTTGGCGACCGCGAGTGAGTAAAATGACATCCCGGCGAGACTTTTTCCTCGTTTGCTATCAGCAACATCAAGTTGCCGATCGCGAGCGTGGAAAAAAAACCTCCCGGCGAGATTCTTAATGCGGGGAGGTCAGGTTTCTCATTGTGAGTGGTCGCGTATGCTCACGACCGCTCGCGGTGAGAAACTACCAGTCTGCGTTGAGAAAGCTACCGCTCTAGTAAAAATCTACTAGAGCAGCAGAAAACAACAGCTCGCACTGTGCAAGATGCTTTTTTCAATGATTGCACAGTGCGGACAAGCATCCGGCACTGTGCAATCATTGCGAACAGCGCACTAAGCAGTTCGCGTAGTGCTACGCGTATCTCGCGTAGTGTGAAGTGCACTTCGCGTAGCTATGCGTAGCGCTACTACACGAACTACGCCCCGGGTTACATAGGGGTCGATTCCAATGTCGTTCGGAAGGGCCCAAAATCCAATCCGGATCCCATGTTCCTGACCGAAATGCACACAGTTCCGAATGGCCAAGTACGATGCCTGTAAACTGGTAGGGCTGCCCGAATAGGTTCCGGAAGTCATTCAGACAGGCCTCGTCTTTCGGAGCTGAATCGTACATCTCTATGGACTCGGTTTCCGAACAAGCAAGTATGATGACCGATTCGGACAGCCGTTCCGAATCGGTTGGTTTCTCTGGAACTAATTGGCTGGCAGAATCTGTCTTTGGGGGCCCTTAGCAGGCCCCCCTTCACCCAGGGCCTTCCGAATCGGTCCCTTGGGGGTACAGAAGGGATCCCCCTCTCCGGCTTGCACAGTGTGGCAAGCACCATAGGGTGCCTGCCACAAGGTGCACGATTTTCCCCAACAACCCCTTTCTTCCTTTAATGGGAGCCTGTGTTCTCAATCGGAACACAGGCTCCCATTGAAGTCAATAGGAGTCTGACTGGATCGTATCCGGAAGCATCCGGATGCATGGTACTCGCTCGGTCAGACTCCCCCGATCTGAGTTGTCCGGAAATCATTTCGGAACCGAGTCGTTCAGACAGCTTTCCAAATGAGATTGAAATCGGGTCCATTGTGGTAAAGGGCTTCCCTAAATCGACTTTTGTGCCAGGAGCACTGTGGGTTGAGGAGTTCTGCAATATCTTTACATATTCAGAACCCCTAAAGTATCCCCTTGGTATTCCAGGCATGTGAGGTCCTGTAGATGTAGGCAGTGTCCTTATAAAAGATATTTTATAAGGCCCTGGTGTTGGAAAAATGGCCCAAGTCATTTTTCCCATTGCAAATCCTCAGCCACATAGCTTAACATGGCAAGAAGGTATTACATAATAACTAATGTTATGAGATGATAAAAATATTATTAAAGGTCTGCCTAGAATGATACTGATAAATTCAACAATATGCTATTGTTGAATTTATCCCAAAAAAAAGTTATCAGACGTTCTTGCCTGCAAGCCAGAATTCAGCCTTCCAGTGGTCTGTCCTGATTAGTCAGAGTTAAGTGGATTAGCCTGACTCCTTTGATGAGGTGATAAGTTGACCCTCGGGTTATAGACCCCATCTGGGAGGGCAGGGTTCTGCTACATAGGAGAGCCAGAGCAATATTCTTCAATGGAAGGAGTACACAGGCAGGAGAAGCCAGTTTCATTTACACCGTTACTCGTTGAACCCAGCCAGATGGTAGAATTAAGGAAGGAATGAACAGATGCAAGCTGGAGAGACTATGGAGATCAACCATCCTTGAGGTGTGTTTAGCCAGTTCTTCCCTCTCCGCTGGAAAATCATCTATGATGCATTTTGGAGTAAGGGTGCTCTCTGGAAGAAAATAGTGCCACACTTTGGAGGATGTGGGATACCCTGGGTGTTGCTCTGCAACTCACTGGACAGGAGTGCCCTCCTGCTTGATCCAGAGAACTTGGAATATGTATCTGAGTGGGGCAGAGCATCTCAGATCTGCTATTTGAAACTCAAGGAAGAAGATGGGTCCATGCTGAGAAGTTTGATTTGCACCAAGGAGGCCCTGCACTTTGAAGACTGCGCCTGCTGCACAATCTGGAACTACAGAGTGGACTCCTGCAAGCTACAGAGCTCACATTGAACATCACTACCAAGACTCCTCAGCCTGGAGTACAACCAGTTGATTTGTTAGGGGTTTGTCAGAGTGGAATGTGGGAACTGAAGTCCCAATCTTTCAAGGACAATCTTGGACCTTCCAGACCCTTGAAGTAAGTTTTGGACACTTTTAGACCCTTTGGGACACTTCAGGAAGAAGTTCTAGAACATTAGAGAACTTTGGAGCAACTTTGAATAAAAGCTCCATAAGTGGACCGAATAAACCTGGCCAGCCAAGACAGTGACCCTCAACAGCGAGCCGGCCTGCCATCCAGATTCGTCCTGCTGAAAAGCTCCAGAGGTCCCACTTCCAGAGTTTGGCCAGGAGTAAGCTGAAACCCAAGCCGGCAAACCCTCACTGAATCTGTCCTAGTGAAGAGCAGCGGGGGACCCCTGTATAAAAAGCTCTGTTAATGTTTCTAAGTCAGAATGTAGGAGAGGTTACCTGGACCAACCGTGAGCGTTAAGCCACCCACCTTCTACTGCGAGCCGGCCTGGCTCCCTGGTTCATTACGCTATAAAGCTTTGGAGGTCTGACATCCACAAGTTTGACCGGGAGCAATTCGCAAGGCAAGCCAGCAAACCCTCACTGAATCTGGACTGTCTGAGAGCTTCGAGGGACCCTGTGAAGAAAAGCTCCAGAAAGGCTTCAATGTCCGACGGTAAAAACTTTGACCAAATCGTACCACGAGGGGTAGGCACACAGGGCTCCATCTCGGTTGGCCTGAAACATTTACTTTCTCCCAATATAGCGCAGCCAGATGTCCCAATAGGCGCTATAGGATTCTATGTGCTATATAGTGCTAAATTACAAATTCATAACTCCAGTTTCTTACATTGTATTGTTTGCGATTTGGTGTCATTTTAAAGATACAAATATTTCCTATTTTTATAAATTGGTGTTGGATTTATATTGTGTATGGCATCTTAATTATTTACTGATTTGGTCTTTTTAAATGATTTACATACCTGTCTTTGAAGTTAAGCCTGCCTGCTTTCAGCCAAGCTACCAAGGTTTGAGAATGGGAATAAACTTCTAAGACCTATACTGAGCCCTATATTGTGTTAGTGGCCTTATTGCCAGTTGTTGATATATATTTTCCACTACTAATAACCCACTTTCCAACAACCTGTAAATCAAATGCCACCAGTGAGCCTGCAGCAAAACACACAAGATGATGGACGGAATGTTGCACATTGGCAAAACATTCACCCCCAGTCCCAGATCTGGGTTTAATCCATCGTTATTTTGCTCACCACGCCACCCCAGTTCAGACATGGCCATATGCAAATCAGTCTTGACCCTGTGCCTCATGGGAACAGTCCAGCCCGAACTGCCAAGCCATGTCTTCCCTGGACCGGAATCAAGCATCCTAGGACCGGTTTCGGGGTTTCACCCCTCTTCAGCCAGGAAAGCTTGACTCCAGACGCGTAGTGAGCACGGGACCCACGTCTGGGCATACCCTCCCCACATAGGGCGAACAGCAAAACACACAAGATGATGGACGGAATGTTGCACATTGGCAAAACATTCACCCCCAGTCAGAGATCTGGGTTTAATCCATTGTTATTTTGCTCACCACACCACCCCCGTTCAGACATGGCCATATGCAAATCAGTCTTCACCCTGTGCCTCATGGGAACAGTCCAGCCCGAACTGCCAAGTCATGTCTTCCCTGGACCAGAATCAAGCATCCTAGGACCGGTATCGGGGTTTCACCCCTCTTCAGCCAGGATAGCTTGACTCCAGTGGCGTAGTGAGCACGGGACCCACGTCTGGGCATACCCTTCCCACATAGGGCGAACAGCAAAACACACAAGATGATGGACGGAATATTGCACATTGGCAAAACATTCACCCCCAGTCACAGATCTGGGATTAATCCATCGGTATTTTGCTCACCACGCCACCCCAGCTCAGACATGGCCATATGCAAATCAGTCTTGACCCTGTGCCTCATGGGAACAGTCCAGCCCGAACTGCCAAGCCATGTCTTCCCTGGACCGGAATCAAGCATCCTAGGACCGGTTTCGGGGTTTCACCCCTCTTCAGCCAGGATAGCTTGACTCCAGTGGCGTAGTGAGCACGGGACCCACGTCTGGGCATACCCTTCCCACATAGGGCGAACAGCAAAACACACAAGATGATGGACGGAATATTGCACATTGGCAAAACATTCACCCCCAGTCACAGATCTGGGATTAATCCATCGGTATTTTGCTCACCACGCCACCCCAGCTCAGACATGGCCATATGCAAATCAGTCTTGACCCTGTGCCTCATGGGAACAGTCCAGCCCGAACTGCCAAGCCATGTCTTCCCTGGACCGGAATCAAGCATCCTAGGACCGGTTTCGGGGTTTCACCCCTCTTCAGCCAGGATAGCTTGACTCCAGTGGCGTAGTGAGCACGGGACCCACGTCTGGGCATACCCTTCCCACATAGGGCGAACAGCAAAACACACAAGATGATGGAAGGAATGTTGCACAATGGCAAAACATTCACCCCCAGTCACAGATCTGGGTTTAATCCATCGTTATTTTGCTCATCACGCCACCCCAGTTCAGACATGGCCATATGCAAATCAGTCTTGACCCTGTGCCTCATGGGAACAGTCCAGCCCGAACTGCCAAGCCATGTCTTCCCTGGACCGGAATCAAGCATCCTAGGACCGGTTTCGGGGTTTCACTCCTCTTCAGCCAGGATAGCTTGACTCCAGTGGCGTAGTGAGCACGGGACCCACGTCTGGGCATACCCTTCCCACATAGGGCGAACAGCAAAACACACAAGATGATGGACGGAATGTTGCACATTGGCAAAACATTCACCCCCAGTCACAGATCTGGGTTTAATCCATCGTTATTTTGCTCACCACGCCACCCCAGTTCAGGCATGGCCATATGCAAATCAGTCTTGACCCTGTGCCTCATGGGAACAGTCCAGCCCGAACTGCCACGTCATGTCTTCCCTGGACCGGAATCAAGCATCCTAGGACCGGTATCGGGGTTTCACCCCTCTTCAGCCAGGATAGCTTGACTCCAGTGGCGTAGTGAGCACGGGACCCACGTCTGGGCATACCCTTCCCACATAGGGCGAACAGCAACACGCATAAGATGATGGACGGAATGTTGCACAATGGCAAAACATTCACCCCCAGTCACAGATCTGGGTTTAATCCATCGTTATTTTGCTCACCACGCCACCCCAGTTCAGACATGGCCATATGCAAATCAGTCTTGACCCTGTGCCTCATGGGAACAGTCCAGCCCGAACTGCCAAGCCATGTCTTCCCTGGACCGGAATCAAGCATCCTAGGACCGGTTTCGGGGTTTCACCCCTCTTCAGCCAGGATAGCTTGCCTCCAGTGGCATAGTGAGCATGGGACCCACGTCTGGGCATACCCTTCCCACATAGGGCGAACAGCAAAACACACAAGATGATGGACGGAATATTGCACATTGGCAAAACATTCACCCCCAGTCACAGATCTGGGTTTAATCCATCGTTATTTTGCTCACCACGCCACCCCAGTTCAGGCATGGCCATATGCAAATCAGTCTTGACCCTGTGCCTCATGGGAACAGTCCAGCCCGAACTGCCACGTCATGTCTTCCCTGGACCGGAATCAAGCATCCTAGGACCGGTATCGGGGTTTCACCCCTCTTCAGCCAGGATAGCTTGACTCCAGTGGCGTAGTGAGCACGGGACCCACGTCTGGGCATACCCTTCCCACATAGGGCGAACAGCAACACGCATAAGATGATGGACGGAATGTTGCACAATGGCAAAACATTCACCCCCAGTCACAGATCTGGGTTTAATCCATCGTTATTTTGCTCACCACGCCACCCCAGTTCAGACATGGCCATATGCAAATCAGTCTTGACCCTGTGCCTCATGGGAACAGTCCAGCCCGAACTGCCAAGCCATGTCTTCCCTGGACCGGAATCAAGCATCCTAGGACCGGTTTCGGGGTTTCACCCCTCTTCAGCCAGGATAGCTTGCCTCCAGTGGCGTAGTGAGCACGGGACCCACGTATGGGCATACCCTTCCCACATAGGGCGAACAGCAAAACACACAAGATGATGGATGGAATGTTGCACAATGGCAAAACATTCACCCCCAGTCACAGATCTGGGTTTAATCCATCGTTATTTTGCTCACCACGCCACCCCAGTTCAGACATGGCCATATGCAAATCAGTCTTGACCCTGTGCCGCATGGGAACAGTCCAGCCCGAACTGCCAAGCCATGTCTTTCCTGGACCGGAATCAAGCATCCTAGGACCGGTTTCGGGGTTTCACCCCTCTTCAGCCAGGATAGCTTGACTCCAGTGGCGTAGTGAGCACGGGACCCACGTCTGGGCATACCCTTCCCACATAGGGCGAACAGCAAAACACACAAGATGAAGGACGGAATGTTGCACATTGGCAAAACATTCACCCCCAGTCACAGATCTGGGTTTAATCCATCGTTATTTTGCTCACCACGCCACCCCAGTTCAGGCATGGCCATATGCATATCAGTCTTGACCCTGTGCCTCATGGGAACAGTCCAGCCCGAACTGCCAAGTCATGTCTTCCCTGGACCGGAATCAAGCATCCTAGGACCGGTATCGGGGTTTCACCCCTCTTCAGCCAGGATAGCTTGACTCCAGTGGCGTAGTGAGCACGGGACCCACGTCTGGGCATACCCTTCCCACATAGGGCGAACAGCAACACACATAAGATGATGGACGGAATGTTGCACAATGGCAAAACATTCACCCCCAGTCACAGATCTGGGTTTAATCCATCGTTATTTTGCTCACCACGCCACCTCAGTTCAGACATGGCCATATGCAAATCAGTCTTGACTCTGTGCCTCATGGGAACAGTCCAGCCCGAACTGCCAAGCCATGTCTTCCCTGGACCGGAATCAAGCATCCTAGGACCTGGCTGAAGAGGGATGAAACCCCGAAACCGGTCCTAGGATGCTTGTTTCCAGTCCAGGGAGGAGCTGGCCTGGCAGTTCGGGCTGGACTGTACCCATTGGGCACAGGGTCAAGACTGATTTGCATATGGTTGGGTCCAAACTGGAATGGCATGGTCAGCAAAAAAACGATAGATTTAGGCCTAGATCTCTGTACTGGGGTGAATGTATGACATCGTTCTGCATTCTGTCTATCAATAGTTCTTTTTGCACCAGTGAGCCTGCAGCACTGCTTGGCCCACCCACTTTTGTAGCCCTTTAAACATGTCTCAGGCTTTCCATTGCAGAGCGTGTGTGCACAGGTTTAACCTGTCATGTCTGCCTGGCAAAATAAACCTTTTTCCTGGCCCAAACCTTCCTTTCACCCCTAAAGGCAGGCCGTGGACAGCCCAAGGGCAGGGGGTAGTGTATTTAAAAAGTTGGAGATGTATCAAATTGGCATTTAATTTACTTATACTTCCCTAGTACAGTGGTATATGATATACCCGGGACCTGTAAATTATATGCTTCTGGTGGGCCTGCAGAATTTATTATGTCTTAGCACAATAAAACATGACCCAGTCCTGCCATTGCAGCCCAAATGCAGTTATAAACTGCCATGTCTTCTTGTCAAGAAAACCCCCTTGCCAAGCCTTACAGTCCCCATTTAATGCATATAAGTCACCCATAAGTAGACCTTCGGCAACCTATAGTGTGGGGTGCATTGTTATTCAACAGTTAAACATGTACTTTTAAGTTTTACTTGTCCTGGTAGTGAAACACTCTTAAATTCGTTTTTCACTAATTCAAGGACTTTCTCTCCCATAGGTTAACATTGGAATTGCCCTATTACATCTTATAAGTAAATTTCCATATAAGAAGCAATACCCCCTTCAAGTTTAGTGTCTCTGGAATCATAATTTGAAATCCTAATTCATGGGGAGGAAAGTTGAAATTTTCTTGCCTTGGCCAGTTGGTGCCTGCAGCCTGTCTGTAATCACATGACTGGGTGTAATTGGCATTCGGGTTTTGTGTATTCTTCCTAGACAGCCACACACAATGGGAGCTTAGTTGTGACTGGATGGAGCGTCACTGGCAGGATGAGACCAAGTAGGTGGAACCAGCCTCTCTTACACCTGAATAGGCTGGGTTCTGTCTCCACACAAAGGACATAACAACCCTGCATTGCCACTTCAGTCAGATTGGAGCCAAGGCGAGGAAGGCAGGGCATCTGTGCACTTTAAAGGCATGCCTCCAAAAGTTTTAACCCACTTCAAAGGCACAACTGTGTATAAAAGAAGGGCCAAGAAGGGCCCCAGTCACCAGGAAGAAGGACTGATGTGCTCATTAAAGGACTGCCATTCTGTTGGGCTTCCAGTCTGGAGGAGCTGCTGCATTGCTGTGGTGACCTGCTGCCCTCTTTCCTGGAAAGGAAGAACTGGACCTGGAACGAATCTTGAACCCAGGACCCCAGAGGGACTTAAAGGGCACGTCTGCTGTCCTCCTGACCTGAGCCTCTGGCTCATTACAGACTCCCCACAGTTTCTGGACCCATCTTCAATGACTCCCTGACTCCCATGAGGTTACCCAAGGTCATGGACCCTTAGTTTAGCTCAACCGGCTCTTCCTTCAAGGTTTTTGGCTTTTCGAGACCACAAATTGACCAGAGCACATTGGAACTGAACAGCTCACACCAAAAATCAGTGAAAGCCACCTTCAGCCCATCTCTCCACACATCAGCATTGACTGCTTGCAGTAAACCAACAATGCGAATCACCAGCCAACCTGTTTGTGACGCCGAACCTGTTCTTCGTGCCTCATCGACAGCCTCCAGCGATGCTCTCCTTGTTCCTCATGATCCACTTCAATGCGAATGGGAATCTTGGCACAAATCTTCAGTGGGACTAATCTGGAACTGTACCCGCACTGAATCGCAGCTAGCCTGAACTTTCGACTTTGACTAGGTCCAGCATGACCAAATATCCCTAGTTGGCACTTTATACTTTCATGTGCTATTTTACAGTCTATTCTTTAAAAAATCATAACTCCGGTTCTATGGATTGGATTTGTGTTGTTTTAGTCTTGTTTTGTTCAATCAATTTAGGCCTAATTTTCTAACCTTCTGTGGGCTACTTTTTGTGTGATGTTTTCGCAGTTTTATTGTTTGAAGTGTTCACAAATCCTTTACACATTATCTATAAGTTAAGCCTGACTGCTCTGTGACAAGCTACCAAGGGGTGAGCACACGTTAATTACATGTTTGCTTGTGCCTTACCCTGTCTGGGATTGTGGTTTCTGCTTGATTAGGGCTCACACCATAGTCAACCAGTAACCCCATTTTTAACAATAGCTATGTCATTTGTGGTGTCTTTGTATTGAAATGCCCTATTCAAGGCTAAAGTTGTTTTTTATAAAAACTTAAAAAATGCCACTTTTAGAAATCTGTAAACAGAGAGGGAAAATCTGGCTGTTAATTTATCAGGCCGCTATTTATTTGAGCAGGCAAAAGCTTAGACCTTAGGTTCTTAAGCTCATTGGGGCAGATTTATGACGTCTGGCGCATCTCTGCTAATCAGCAGAGATGCACCAGAAGAGTTGCGACGCATCTGCCCACCCGTGCGCCACCATTGATGCGCCGCATTTACAATGCGGCGCACCGTGGCACTCGGATGGGCAGATGCGTGATGCATCTCCTGTCGGAAAGGCGGTGCATTTCTGGAGTTGCGTCGCAAGCGCGACGCAGCTCCAGCAAGGCTCGGGGGTGCCCTATCCCTTACATGCTACGTCAATACTTACGCCTGCTTCAAGCAGGCACAGGGTTTTGACGCAACATGGCCTTAAAAGTGACTGAGTGAAATCTTGTAGATTTCACTCAGCCACTTTTAGGAGGCGTTCCTGTGCCGGAACGCCCCCCCCCTGCTCCAGAACACCTACATGTGGCGCAGGGCTTTACAACGTGATGCATCTGCCAGATGCGTCACGTTGTAAATACCCCGCAGCATGGCGCAGGATTTGCGCCGCCGCTGCGTCACAAAAGTGACACAACGGCGGCGTAAATGAGGCACAAGGGGCTCATAAATCTGCCCCATTGTGTTTTAATCACAATACTTTATAATGTTAGACACTTTTGAAAAACATTTTACTCATGTCTGAGTCAAATACACATCTATTACAGAACAACTGTGATACTTGTAAAGTGCGTACATAATTTAAACCAATGTGCGACAAAACACGTGCAATCAAAAATAATACACAAATTTGTAAACTATATGCAAAATTACACCAGCAGATTGTTAATGCAAATAATATAAAGCAGTTCCATAAGGCACTACAACTTGGCAAATTTTATGGGTCTGCTGCCACAAGGGAAGGGAAGGGAATTCTACTTGCACGCACACATCAGTTCTGAAATTCAACACCCAGACTTTATTTTATCAAGTTGACATTATCTTGTCTGAACCATTTGGTGCCTGCAGCCTGTTTCCTGGGTCGCATAACTAGGTGTAGTTTGGCCTTTGGTGTTCCTTCCAGAGAGCCACACAATAAAGGGTCTGCATGTTGGCAGGATGGGCCATCCTAATTTGATGATGGTGACAGAGCTGTCACTTGTCACCCTTACTCTTCTAAGACTCTGCTCCAGCTCACACAAAGGACTTCACATTACTCTATTGTGCCTGCAGACAGACTGGGACCAGGGCAGGGAGGCATGATATTGCAGACACTTCTGTAGTGCCAAGCGTCAGAAGTTTATTCCACTTCAATGTGGGCAAAAGGTATACAAAGAGGACACTCAGAACCACTTTTCAGTACACTCCTGGACCCATTGACACTACAGAAGAAAGGCTGCCGAGCTGACCTGCTGCACGGTACCTGCCTATACCTGGAACTGGACCTGCTAGAGGCCTGCACTGCTGTCTGGTGAGGAGGACTGGATTGCATCAGGGCGGTCCACCGGGCATTTCCCTGGTGGACCGCCTGGGTTGGGGACAGTTTTGGGCCCCTGGGGGCCGATTTTGTTACCGGGACGTTTTTGCAGCATAGCTGCAATATCGACCGCTGTAACGAAATCGGCCGAAGCCGGCTGTGGAAACAGCTTGGCCGCACGCCCAACACCCGGGGGGGCGGCCAAGCACTATGCCAGTCCGGCCCTGGATGGCACCCTCCATCCCAGGCTGAAATTACTCCAAGGGTCAGCTGACTGAGCTCCTGCTCAGAGCTACAGGGACACAGTAAGCTCCAGAGATCTCCCTACAGCTGCCCAGCTGAACTGATGACCTGGACCAGTAACTGGACCTGCTTGTGCCCAGCTGGCCCCTGCTGGAGTAAATTCCTGATCCCCAAGAGTGTCTCCAGGTCCTTGACACTTGGTGTGGCATAAATTGAACTACTCCTAAAAGAAAAGAAAAATCCTGAAGTTGTGGGCTTCTTGCAACAATGAATGGGCCATTTGCACCAAAATCTTGCTGCCCGCACCAACTGCCAAAGCGAAGCTCTGGTAAACCCGACTTTTCACATTACATTGATGGCTAGAGATGACCCGCAACGTCATGCTACAGCATTGACAGACTGTGGTGAGCACCAATGTGAAACTCCAGCAGCGACCATTAGTGACACCCAACGGAATCTTGATGCTACAAAGGCAACCATCCGTGACACTCTCGCTGCTCCCCATAGCCTGCCCACCCCAAAAGGATTGCTTCATGCTAAACTTTAGAAAGTAAATTTTTCAGTGGGATTAACATGGTCCCTGTATTTGGCCCACACTCCATCATGGTCGGAATGAACTTGGAGCAGCCGCTCATGCTGTGAAGTTGTGGGGCGGGGGGAGGGGGAACACAAAAAAGACAATTAAAAAATAAATAAAATTGCACTTACCTGCTCCAACGGCCGCTGCCTTCCTCACCTTCCTCGCTTTCTTGTCAGGAACCTGGTGCACACTGCGCAGGCTCCTAGCTCCCAATCCCAGTGCTGCTCACGTGCTGGGAATACTATTCCCAACATGTGAGCAGCGCTGGAATGGGTCGAGCGGCAAGGCTCAGACATAGACTGGGAGCCTGTGTTTGTTTTTCCACACAGCTGTATAACACAGCTAGGTGGAGAAAGGCTAAGTGTGCATGATGGTTTGGTCAGCCCTCTGTGGCTGGCCAAACCAGCATGTGCATTTAGCAGTGCCCACCACTCTCCTCCTCCTCCCTGATGCTTGCTGCAGCATCACTGTGGCTGTCACCATTCCTCCCTGGGCTCGACAGGCAGTCAACTTGCAGAATGCAAAATAAATTGATGATAAAAATGTTTTATTATCATTTTTTATATTTCCTTGCCTTTGCTGGCTTTCTGCAGGGAAAGTGACGTTCCTATGCCATAACGGAGGAGCAGCCACTGCGGTGAACTTGTGACTTTCTCTCAGTCTTGCCTGACCCGATAACAGCTAATGATGCTTTGTGCTTTTAGGTGCTATACTTCTTACCTTAAAGATTTAAAATGTCATATCTCCAGTTCTACTGATGTTTTGGTGTCAAATAATATATTATATTTCACTAAGTGTTTCTTAATTAGTGCAGGTTTTTTCTTGTTGTGTGTTTTCACTTCACTACTGTTTATGTGCTGCATAAATACATTTCACATTGCCTCTAAATCTAGCCTGACTGCTTTTGTGCCAAGCTACCAGAGGGATAGGCACAGGCATTTTAGTCACTTTTGTCATTCACCCTAACAAGGACTGTGGCTGCTGCTTGAGAAGGGCTCACACGCCCTAACCCCCACCCCCTTCAATCAACAAGTCAGTTTCTTGCAATCACAATTTACAATTCGGTAAAAAAAACAATAGTACGTCTGGCCCTTTGTGTTTGCACAGAAACATGTGATTCAAAAAGCTCAGCTGGCAAAACAGCACTTAAATTATACACAGAATCTGTGCAGCCATAGCAGGGAGCATGAAGAATCACCAGTACAGAGACTTCATCTCATCTTGCTCTTTCATCATCAGAAAGGGTTATGGGAAGTTCTGGACAAAGCCCTGGTCCCATACGAGCCGCCATAAGAGACCTATATGATCAAGAGAATGCCAAGGACCAGAACAAAACCACGACCAGACCAAGAGAGTATATAAAGTTGTATCTCTGTCCTATCCTCCTCCTCGACTTATTCCAATCTGTCCTGTACCTTCCTACTTTAGACCTTTTCCCTTCATAAACATATAGCCAGCAATGGGGGAACCGACTGGGAATGTACTTTATACTATTTGTATACCATGTTAGACCAACAGCGGCGAACCCAGATAACAAATGTATGTATGGATAAAAACCTATAAAATAAATAAATAAATAAATAAATAAAAAGAAAGTGCTAGTTATATTACTCCTCTCATATTCACTGCTGTGTCTTAAATAAAAATGAGTGCTAATAATAAAACATACTCTTGAAAATATTAAACTTTAAATACATTCACTATAGCCCTGGCTCTCCTGTGCAGGCATATGGGCCACTCTTCCTCAGTTTAGAAGAGACTTCTGTGTTGAGATCATTTACCGTGGCTGGCTATACACAGTGTATGTCGGTGGGGGGGGGGAGGTGCGCGGGGGGGATGGGGAGGTCATTCACCTGTTACTCCAGGTAGATTATATTGAGCACCTGCTGCTATTGTCTGTGTACATGGTGTGCCATGGCCTCTGGGGCGGAGCTTGGTCAGTGAGAATTTGGGGTAAGCGAGCTTCAGATTTTCCCATCAATCACGCTGACATATAATGTTATAATACACGATAGGACAAGGAGGGTGCATGAGAGGGGCCTAAGGGGTGAGTGGAAAGGGAGAGGAATGCGGGTTGGTAGGAGTACTAAGAGAAAACACAATATTATGGAAAATAACCAACATTTTCGAGGACTTACAGACAGGGAGAGAGAGTGCATTGTGTGTTTTTGTCTGTGTGAATATGTAAAGATTTAAGGTGAAATCCGACAGACAGCGCTCCATGCCTGATTGAAAGCTCTTGTACCCAACTATTTATCAGAACATACATTATTGGGGGAGGGGGCTGTAACACCCCCTCCTTCCCACCACCACCACCATCACCACCCTTTAAGCTTTATTTATCGGGGCGGGGTGGAAGTTCTATAGGCCCTTCAAGCATGCACAGTAACAGATTTAGACAATGTGCTTGTATTCCATATCCCACTCATATTTCCCGTTGTTGCTTGCTCAGGTGCAACAACTTAGAGCAAGATTGGAGCAACGCTTGGGTCAATCATGCATGAAACCAAAAATCTTCCCTCATTGCAATTCAACACTCCTCATGCTTAGCCCTCCTCCAGATTGCAGCATGTTGTTACCCGTCCACTAATGGGATTCTTTGTCAAGCCAGGGGTAGGAAGCATTATATCAATGCATTAACTATCTAATATCATGGCAAAGAGCCTTGTGCATTTTCCTAATCAGGAGGAGAGGATGTGGCCTAACTGCTAGAGCAGTCGACCTCGAAACTGGGAAGCAGGTCTAGTTTCGGCATGAACACTTAACATCCTGTGAATCTGGTCAAATCTTACAAGTACCTTGCGCTGCTGGTGCATCACGTTGCGTGACGCACCGATGGCGCAGTCTGCTCAGTGATATTTACAAGAACAGGTAAAGTCCCCTTGCCTGACTTAACCTGTGCTTGTAAATATCACCCCTGTTCATGCAACACTATGCGTGTTAGGGGCGTGACATGGGTGTTGCTGTGGGTGTTCCCACGCAAAACCCCTGTCCACTGATGCATTTCCAGATTTACGATATACGTAACGCGGCGCAACAAGGAGAAATGTTTTAATTTCTCCTCGTTTTTTCCCTCTTTCAATGCGTGCTGCATTCTACAGCACACATTGGAAGAGGAAATCACCTCAATTGATTGTTTTTGTGCGCGAAGGTGCCCCTTCGTGCATAAAAACAATGTCCCCTCGACGCAGGCATCCTTGCACCATGGTGCGAATGGCAGCAGTTTGTGCACCAGCGCAGAGGGAAGCACGGAGATGCAACATATTGTTGTAAATATGTTGCATCCCTGCGAAACTAACGCAGCGCAGCAAAATGACTTGCGGCACCGCGCTGCGTTAGTTTCTTGTAGATCTGCCCCTTAATCTCCCCGTGCCTAACAAAATCAATGTGTCCTCCTGTAACACAACAGGTGCTCATGTAGAGCACTCTGATACCTTCAAATCGAGTCCGTGCTCTATAAAACTAAAAATAAATAAATAAAATAAGTCTGACGGTCTAGGTGCATATGCGTTTGCTGTCTGGATAAAAATGCTGCCTAGATTCACTCCGTAGGACCAATTGTTGGTTGAAAACCGAAGTTGTGAGTCGGGGGTGGCTTGTTCTTTATGTTCGAGGTGCTTGAGTTGTTTCATTGTTGATCTGCCAAGACATGTTCATTCGGCAATGTAAGGCAGTAAGTACAAAGGGGCAGATTTACATGCCCCTTGCGCCACTTTTGCGTCACTTTTAACATGGGAAAAGTGACGCAAAAGTAGTGCATGGGGCTTGTAAATCTGCCCGAAAGTGTGGTTGACTGCGTATTTCACAATGCAGGCCCGCAGTAAGAAGACCTATTGTGATTTGCGACTTGCATTTAGTTGTATGCAAGAAAAATGGAAACCTGGTTCTCACCATCACTTTCTAAGCAATGCATAAAATAATGAACTATGCCAACGAAGCGATATGCATTTTATGCTTCATTGAAAACGACACTACTAGGAGAATATTTAGGGACGAGATTCAAACCAGACTGTTAGGAGTTCATTTCTCGTTCTTTTATGTCCAAGTATCCAAGACTGGGATTTCATTCAAGAAAAGCTACACGTTTTAAACCTGATGCTTTCTAAAAATATTTAGCTTCCAAAAATGTCCTAAAACCATGTTTTATTCAGTTGGGAACTTCCTGAAGCACATTGTACTGTATAAATAAGGAATTGTCTAAAAACAAATCTTGCAATCTCGTGAGTTTCTGTTATTTACCGCGATCTGGAAAGTGTACAAAATGGCTATAAACTATTACAAACATCTGCAAATTAAAGTTGCAAGGTATTTTTATGAGGATTCGTTTTTAAAGCACCTCTAAACAAAGTAGTCTGATTAAACAGAACCTTTCCATTGTGTACACTAAATGGGGCCTGCCAGGTATGCGCCTGCAAGCTCAGGTCTGCGCCTGCAAGCTCAGGTCTGCGCCTGCAAGCCCTGCAAGCTCAGGTCTGCGCCTGCAAGCTCAGGTCTGCGCCTGCAAGCTCAGGTCTGCGCCTGCAAGCCCTGCAAGCTCAGGTCTGCGCCTGCAAGCTTCGGTCTGCGCCTGCAAGCCCTGCAAGCTCAGGTCTGTGCCTGCAAGCTCAGGTCTGCGCCTGCAAGCCCTGCAAGCTCAGGTCTGCGCCTGCAAGCTCAGGTCTGCGCCTGCAAGTTCAGGTCTGCGCCTGCAAGACCTGCAAGCTCAGGTCTGCGCCTGCAAGCTCAGGTCTGCGCCTGCAAGCCCTGCAAGCTCAGGTCTGCGCCTGCAAGCTCCGGTCTGCGCCTGCAAGCCCTGCAAGCTCAGGTCTGCGCCTGCAAGCTCAGGTCTGCGCCTGCAAGCCCTGCAAGCTCAGGTCTGCGCCTGCAAGCTCAGGTCTGCGCCTGCAAGCCCTGCAAGCTCAGGTCGGCGCCTGCAAATTCAGGTCTGCACCTGCAAGCTCAGGTCTGCGCCTGCAAGCTCAGGTCTGTACCTGCGTCTTCCAATAGTATATCTACCATTAAATGCGATTAACTGCCTAACACTAAGGGACCTGTAGGTCTGGCTGTGTTCTTTATGTTCTGCTCCTTTCACGGATAATGACCAAGCTGCTTTGCAACATTATGACAGAAGCTGGAAGATAAGGCTTTAGGAAAAACAAGCACTGACAAAGGACACAGACCTGATTTATAAATGAGTGCTTCTTCATTGAATATGTGCATGTGTAACTGCCTACATGGATGACAGTGTGGCTGTGACAATGATGTGCTGTTTGGATTTTGTATAGATGAGTCAGTACATTAAAGAATGTATGGATGGATGTATTGTTGAATTAGAGTGATGTGTGGATGGAAGAGTGAGTGCATAGAGGGATGAATGGATGGATGGAAAGCTGAGTGGGTGGGTTGGTATATGGGGCAGGTGTGTGGGTGGATGGATGAATGGATGGATGCGTGGATGGGTGGACGGATAGATAGATGAATGGATTGTTGAACTAGAGTGATGTGTGGATGGAAGTCTGAGTGCATGGATGGATAGATAAATGGATGTGCGAGTGTGTACCTGGATGAAGGTTTCAAAGACAGTGCAGAGGTCAAGGGTATGGTGGTGAGGCTGTGGCACTCATGACAAAAATTTGAGAGAAGGAGCTCTGTTTGTGGTAGGTGCACTGCATGGGTGAATGAGTGCATAGAGGAAAGAAAAACTACATGGATGGGTGTTAGAACCGGGGGTCTCTAGTTGGCTGAGGTAAGTACCTCAGTCCAAATAGGGACCCTTGCTTCTAAGTCAGGGAAAGGAAGTACACCTTCTCAGATAGCCCCTGATCACCCCCTCGGTAGCTTGGCACGAGCAGCCAGGCTTATCTCCAAGGCAAATGTGTAAATTATTTGCAACCACGCTCAAAGTAACACAGTGACAACACCACAAATGGACACCACACGAGTCTCATAAAAACAATTATATGTTTATAAAGAAAAGATACAATGAGACCAAACGATAAATATCCAACATATGCGTATTTGTAATATTTCACCTTGCAGTTATTAGGCCAGCAAACAGTTGTAGGTTCTTGCAGTATTAATGAGCCATTCTCGATGATCTAATGCAGTCCTAATGCAATGCTATGCCCTTCGTAATGCAAGAATCAGGCAATTCGTAATGCACCAATCAGGCAGTTCGTAATACAAAAAGAATGCAAAAATAATGCAACAATCAGGCAGTTTGTAATGCAAAAATAAAGCACTTAGTAATGCAACAATCAGGCAGTTCGTAATGCAAAAATAATGCACTTTGTAATGCAACAATCAGGCAGTTCGTAATGCAAAAATAAGGCACTTCGTAATGCAACAATCGGGCAGTTTGTAATGCAAAAATAAGGCACGTCATAATGCAACAATCAGGCAGTCCATAATGCAAAAATAATGCACTTCGGCACCGATCGCGGTGCTCTGGACGGTCTCTATGCCACTCTTACTGACTCGCAGTCAGCTACTGTCAAAAGATGCCTCCAACACTGGTATGATGGAAAACAAAGTAAGGGTCCACACTCCGGCCCCGGTACTGCCACTCCTCGGCACGTACGGGCCGCGATACAGACGTGAGCAAAGACGCGCGCTGCAAAGATAGGAAAGGCCGAGAGCGTTTCTCTCGTAGCCCGCATCCCGTTCCAGGCAGCAACACACGCACGCACGCTGAGCGTTACCTGTGGGGTACGATCTCACTCTCCTCTCCTCGTGGCTTGGGGCTCCGGTGCGACTTCGTTGATCTTGGGCAGTGGAACTCGGACTCCTGACCGTGATGGTTCGAGGTCTCTCCTTGGCAAAGGCAGGCTCGGGCTGGTGGCGGTGACTTCTCACATCTCCTCTGAGGATGCCGGTTCGAGGCAATGGCAATGACGATCGCAACACTTCTGGTCACGCTGTCGATCAAAGCAGAGAACAAGACTGCTCCGGGACACACAGTCAAGAAGCAATTCTCCCGCAGGTCTCAAGCTGCAAAAGGGCACACGCACACAGCATTACTGAGACTCACTTGGACTCCGGGTGCACGCAATCACAGGGCGATCCTCATGAAGGTCTCAGGCTGCACGAAGCACACAGCATCGCTGAGACTCACTTGGACTCCGGGTGCACATGATCACAGGGCAGTTCTTACGAAGGTCTCATGCTGCAGGAAGCACATGCACATAGCGTTGCTGAGACACACTTGGAAACTTTTATGTTCCTGAGTTTCCACAAAAGGGAGCCAGCTCTCCTCGGGCCCTTGGAGAAATGCTACATCGGGACACAGCACACAGCAAAGTCCTTTCAAGCAGGGGGACACAGCAAAGTCCCTTAGCCTCTCCTTAGTTAAAACAGCAAACTGCAGGCCAGCCTCGGAACACACAGCAAGGGTCAGTCCTTGTCTTCAGTCTCATCAGCTGTTCTTCCTTGGCAGAGGTTCCGCTTGACCGCAAAGTAGCTTCAATCCTTTTCAGTCTTGATCAGTCTAAAGTTCAGGGGTTTCAGCTTTCATAGTTATACCCCTAAATATCTTTGAAGTCTTTGTGTTCAGGGGGCACTGACCCCTGTCCGAACCAGTTTTGGGTGTCTCCCAGCCAGTGACACCTTCTTCCATTGATAGTGGGGGTCTGGGTCCTCAATCACTCAGCAGGAGATGGAGCCATTGTTTTATGGCAGCAGCCCAGGCCTCTTCACCTCCAGGGGCTACTCCTTCCCCCTACACTCCAGATGCAGGTCAGCCGTGGCTGTCTCACCTACTCCTACCCTGGGTCAAGACATTCCCCAGATCCAATCACATTCAAATCTAGACAGTCAATCCACAACCAGGCAGAGACACACAGAATTGTTAGAAAAACAGTCACTTCTAAAAGCGTGTTTTTTAAACACACAATTCAAAAACCACCTTCACAAAAAGATGTGTCATTAAATTGTGAGTGCAGGCACACTAAATAAACTTCACCTCTCCATCTTAAACTTATGGGAAGATAGGCTGGAAACATATTACACAGCCTCCCCCATTCTCTCCTATGGGCAAGATGGCCTTGCAACAGTGAAAAACGAAATGGAGAGTATTTCGCTGTCAGGACATGGTACACACCTTAGTACATGTCCTACCTTTCACATGCACTGCACCCTGCCCAGGGGGGTACCTTGGGCCTACCATAGGGGTGTCTGAGGTGCATAAAAAGGAAAGGGTAAGAACTGGCAAGTGGATGCGCTTGTCAGGACAACAAGGCAGTTTAACAAACTGCGCGCAGGCACTACAGTGGCAGGCCTGAGATCTCTTTTCAGGGCTACTTATGTGGGTGGCACAATTAGTGCTGCAGGCCCACTAGTAGCATTTATATTCCCAGCCCTGGTGCTCATAGTGCACTTTACTAGGGACTTTACTAGTAAGACAAACATGCCAATTATGGACAGCCAATTACCATTACACTTTATATAGGTAGCACTTGCACTTTGACACTGACCAGCAGTCGCAAAGTAACAAAAACATCTAAGTTGGCAACAGCAAGTCAGAGAAAAGGTCTAGGGGGCAGGCAACAAGTTTAGGGAACTTTAGCCAAAAAGGGCCAAGTCCAACAATGGGTATTTGGTGAATAGTTTAATACATGACTTCATGAATGGATTACAGGTGCATGGGGGTGTGGCTAAGCAGGCGATGAAGACGGACGTGCTCTGCTAGAGCTCCGTTGCTTATTCCCCCTTAATCCGTAAAATAATCCATCTCAATGCACTACCCGGGCTGCTAAACAGCTCTACCGAGCCCTGACTAGACCCGGGTCATCCCGTGAACTTTGGAGGCACCGAGGTGAGGAGAAACGGAGCAGTGATAGTGCAGCGGAGGTGAGACCTACAGCGGAAGTGAACAAAGCGCGGCCACGGCTGCGACGCATTGTCGAGGACACACCACACTCCGGAGACCGTGCCACACTGGAAGCGCGAGTGGGCCATAGCCATGACACCCTCCTTGCCTCCCCCCACTGATGGTACATCTCAGGTGACAGCCTGGGTTCTGAAGACAGAGCACAGGTAGCCGCCAATAACCCACAAGTTAAGCAGAGCGGGGATCCGCAACAGACACGTCACCCGGCCACAACAGAAAAACTGGACGGACCAGTCGGCAGGGATCCCTGCTGTGAGTAGATACCCAAGCAGCACAGACACGGCAGCATAGGAGGTTTCTTCGACCTCAATCAAGGCCGGCACCCGCGGGGCTGCACTGACGTTTTGAGGCAAGCATGTTCCGGGATAGGGCGTACCCATCCAGCCCTCATAACGAGTCGGAGCAGATCGTGAGACAACGTCACTGGCGCTGGCCGCGGTCCTGTGGGTGCCGGTCCACAACAGACTAAATATTGCCTAAATCACATGCCCTTGGAGAAACCCCACAGTAATGGTGCAACACACATTTTCACAGACCCTGAGCCACGTGGGCAGCACCGTCACTGTGGGGGTGGTGCAGGCACGTGCACTAAGGACAGAACATGCGCATCCAGGACTACTCCCTACTCTGATACCCATCCAGACATGCAGCATAACCCAACGTCCAGCAATTGGACCCAGGATTAAAACACAGAGAAGTCTAGCCATTACAACACCGGATTAGGCAGGCGGTTGCTGCCACATGTCCCGCGGGCACCATATGCCGCACGGAGGGCAGCCAATGACAGACTCCGGAGGTCCACCGACTCAACCCCCCCTAACCCATGCTCAGACCGACAAAATGTCCTGGGAGGGACCCTCAGACCAGATGTCCAGCAAACTAGACGCCCTTCTGGCAGCTGTGGAGAAACTAAGTGCAGCAATGGACCAGACTCGCACCTCACTAGAAAGCAAGATTGACAAGGAAGCGACTGACTTAAATCTCTTGCATATGGCCCACGTAAACTCACAAACAGGATGTCTGCAATGGAAGTCACAATGGCGAAAATCTCCACACAGGCAAAGGCCACTGAAAAACGTCTTAAGAACCTCGCAGCCCGTGTCGACTTCCTTGAGAATTGAGTTGAAGACGCCTAAGGATGATCAAGGTGGAATAATGTGCACATAGTGGGGCTTCCGGGGGTGAAGAAGGAAAAGACACAATTGCCTACACAGAGAACTGGACCTGCAATCTGCTACCGGAGGGAACACTCTCGCACCACTTTGTCATCGAACATGCACACAGGGTGCCAAAAAGACCTCCGCCTCCAGGCGCCAACCCACAACCATTCCTATTCTATGTATTAAACTACAGGGACAGAGATGCATTCCTACAGGAAACTAGGGGGCATATTATCAAGGGAGGCGATAAAATTATCGCCGCTTTAGCGGCAGAAAACTGCCGCTAAAACGGCGATAATGGGCTTGATAATATGCTCTATGAAATTCCAATTGAGCCCATGTCAGACGTCCTTCACATTTAACATGGTCTTCAATTGGAATTCCATAGAGCATATTATCAAGGCCATTATCGCCGTTTTAGCGGCAATTTTCTTTTTATCGCCTGGCTTGATAATATGCCCCTAGGAAACTACCAAAAGTGCAAGTGGGAAACAGCACAGTCATGTTCTTCCCCGACTTCACCGCAACAGTACAAAGGCAGAGGTATTCCTTTGTGGAAGTGAAACGAAGACTCCGACAGCAAGACCTTAAATACTCTTTATTGTTCCTCGCACGCTTACAGGTGATTGCAAAGGGAAAGACGTACTTCTTCAACACCCCTGTGGGAATTAACGGGAGGCACCTCATCGGCAGTAAGAACAGGGGAGAAGCATCTAAGCAACCTTTCCAGACAACGTAAAAGAGAGAAGAGGTGCACCAAAACTCTACTGTCCCAAAATATTGACCTCAACCTGGAACAGATGAAGCAGGATCAACGCAATGCACTCCAAGCAGCAGCAGAAATAGTAGGCGCACAATGCGAGATATCGTCTGAGTCCAGCTTACAAGAGAGAGACAGTGATGTGGAACTATCGGATGGAACCTTGAGCTCACATGACTCAGAAAGTTTGCCAGAAGTCACACCCCAGACCACAGATGGCATAATCTGACACGCAGAGTCTATCCATGTGATCAGTCCTCTGAGACTGCGGCAACGCTGCACAAGTATAAATGAACCCTAGTAATGTTGTCACATAATAATGATTAATCGTGTTGTGATCAAGTTCCTCCCCCATACTATTAGTAATGTGCACAGGCATGAGAGCGCTGCAAAATATGCTATTCTACATAGTCTGATGCATGACCTCTCCTACCGGAATGGTGTGTGCATAGATCCGCGAGGCCCCGGTATATGCTCACCTTATTATGCACAGGGGTGACACCATGTTTTGCATCCATGTACTTGTAGATTTTCTCCGCCTTCAAAACCACCCCCCTTGTCACTAACAAAATGTTGTTTGGTTTTATTGTTTGGAGGACTGCTTGTTGCATTCTCGCCCTACTGGCATTAAATATTTTGGTTTGGGTCAGTTCTGCTATCCGTCACACGCTGGGTCGACACAGCTCACTACCAGGCTCAGTAGACAGGCAGTTAACGCTCCTGCCCTCGGATTAAGCCCAGCGCACCACTATTACCTTTGGGCCTTACACTGGGCACTCACATACTCCTATATCTGTACCATGGCACCAATCAAGATATGCACATTGAATGTAAGAGGCATACATAGCCCCTCCCATAAATACCTGATTTATTCATATATTAAGAGTCACCAAATCCAAATAGCTCTTGTACAAGAGACACACTTGGCAGGATCTGAGGTGAGGAATCTACAGAGAAGATGGAGGGGACAGATACATGCCACGGGCTACACAGCAGACACCAGAGGCACATTAATTTGGGTTCAGCCAGGCACCCCATTCAGCATAGAAGAGTCACTCACTGACACAGATGTTCGATATGTCATAGTATGGGGTAGGTTGGATGGCAGAACAGTCATAATCGCATCGATAAATGCACCCAATACTGAGCAGGCCTCATTCCTAGATGCCCTGTCGAGCAAATTATCAATTTGGCACCATGTCCCGATGATTCTTGGGGACGATTATAATTGCGTTTTAGACGTAACCTTGGACCGCTCCTTCCCCCACTTCCCGGGGCACCTACTATCACAGCAATGAGGGCACTAAACAGCTGGACAACGCAATGGCATGTAGTGGATGTGTGGAGATATAGGAATCCATTTGACAGGGTTTATTCATTTTCTCAGGGGTGCATGGTCTATATGTTCGACTTGACCGCAAGCTAGTCTCAGAGGACCTCCTACCAGTCATAACAGACCCCCAATACCTTGTGAGAACCCACTTGGACCATAACCCACACACATTACAACTAGACTGGGGCACCAGCACACCGTGGATTCCAAGATGGCGCCTGCAGCCCGATTTACTGGTGGATGCGCCTTTCCGGGAATCGCTGGGGACAGCTGTGATGTAGTATTTTGAGGGGAACAATTACTCCGCTTCATCGACATTAATAGAGTGGGACACATTCAAAACAGTTGTTAGGGGACATTGCAAAGGTACACAATTTGGCATGCGCAAAGCGTTAGAGGTGGACTTAAACACCCAGGAAAACTGATTGGCATCCCATGAGAGACAAGCAGTCAGAGGCTCAGGTAGGAGGTTGGACGAAAGCAGAGCAGAACATGCCCAGTTGCTAGAGAGGCTTCGCTGCCTTAACTATGCCGCACACTCTGCATGCACACACAATACAGCGAGAAAGCTGGCAGGCTCCTGGCGTGGCTTATTCAGCAGAACAACATAATTTCACCTGTCACATCACTCCGTTCAATACAAGGCTCAATACTATATTCACAGAAGGACATCCACCCTGAATTTACAACACACTACATCTTGATATATAGAAATGTTCAGTCTCAGTTACGACTGTAAAAAATTCGCAGGAACCTAGTAGATATCACTCCACCACAGAAAACGCCCAAGCTGAGGCTTGCACTTGATGATCCCATACTTCTAGACGACATCCAGGCAGGCATACGCCCCCCAGCCACTGGCAAAACCCTAGGCCCCGATGGTCTGCCGACGGAATTTTACAAGGCTTACTCGAACTTGCTGGCACCGCAGCTTAAAAGGGTATACAACGCCGCATTTGTGGACTCCCTGCTCTCAGCCACCCAAAATGAGGTGTTGCTGATCTCTCTCCCCAAGCCCAGCAGGGATCCGGAATTGCTGGGGTTGTATAGACCCCTGGCATTACTTAATACAGACAATAAGGTCCTAACATCAACAATCACCGCGAGATTGGCCCCGTTGGTACGGACCTTGGTTTATGCAGACCAAAACGGTGTCATCCCATCCCGGAGCACGGAGCTGAATATCCGTATATTTTTCAGGGCGCAACAGTATGCCACGGAAACCTGGTCCCATTCACGCTGTCTGGTCTTGGACCTGGAAAAGGCCTTTGACTCACTTGAATGGCCCTACCTCTTTGAGGTGCTATGCGGATATGGGTTGGGAGAAACATTCCTTCACATGATTGGATTACTTTACATGCGGCCCATGGTCGGGGTGCGAACGGGACGTCTGATATCAGAGAGCATACAGGTCTATAGAGGCACCAGACAGGGCTGCCCCCTGTCCCCACTTCTTTTTTCACTCGCAATGGAGAAGCTGGTGACACAGCTTCGCAATGGGGACAGGGACTTGGGTACCTGGCTGGGAGATGGTTTGCACGCGGTCTCCCTCTACGCAGATGATCTTCTGCTATACCTTAGGGACCTACACAATATACCAGCCACCATAGCGGACACTCTGCTGATATTCGAGAAGATGTCAGACTTCAAGGTAAACTGTGTTAAGTCATGCCTGTACCACTTCAAGGGAGAGACACCCAATCAAAATTTGAGAATAAACAACTTTCCCCTCCACTGGCAACCATCCACTTTTAGATACCTTGACATTTTTTGTATTTTGGGACTCCACAGATATCTTGGAGGGAAACCTGACCAAAGCCATATCTACCATTGGGTCACAGGTCAAGTTCTGGAAGACACTCCCGCTTAATGTGATGGGCAGAATCGCCATGACCAAGATGGTGATGTTGCCCAAGCTATTGTATTACTTCTCCAACCTCCCCGTCAATGTTCCTGCTAAGATATTTCGGGAACTATAACAAGGCCTCATATGGAACTCGGGCCGCCCCAGAATAGCATTATGGAAATTACATGCACCCGCCTGTTGGGGGAGAGGGGCTGGCAGTGCCTAACATGGAGCTGTACTATCTGGCAGCACATTTGCAGTGGGTGACGAAATGGCTCGCAGGACTAAATCTAAATGACACGGCCACATCACTACCACCATGGTCCCAATCTCAGGTATATCATCTATTTCACCCTATCGCCCATTCCCCTAGTCTGCCACAGGCCTGCCTAGCCCTTGCCCATCACTGCTATAAGAGAAGTCTTTACCTTACTAGAGATATAGTCCCTTACGCTCCACTGCTCCCACTCCTGGGAATGCCAATAAGCAGGACTGGCACCTCTGCCGGAGTGCTCACACACTGGCACGCTGCCGAGCTGCAGACACTGGGCGACCTGTATGCTGAAGGCCCCCTGATACTCTTCGATAGATTGTCCGAGGAATATGATTTGCCAGCAGGCCAGTTTTTGCTGTATAACTCTATCACAAGATCACTCTCTTCAGCTTGGTGGGACATTAACACCGAACTGGAGATGCAGCTCTTGATACAATATCTGCATGTCATGGGCAACAGATCCCACACAATACACTGGCTGGTGGAGGCGCTATTATCCCATACAACACAACCTATAATAGCCTTGCGCACAAAGTGGGAGGCGGACAGGGGGAGTCCATGGACAGATTGCAAATGGGACAGGATCCTGGCCAACTCCATGCAAATACAGAGAAATTCCAAATTCAGGCTCATACAAACATAAATTACACTTAGGACGTACCTATCCCCACATAAATTGTACAAATATTTCCATATGACTACCTCAGCCTGCCCCCGCTGCCAGCAGACAAACGCAGATCTTCCACACGTTATGTTTGTGTCTTTCTCTACAAACATACTGGCAGGGAATAACAACGATACATATGACATGCACTGATAGACCCCCACTAGAAACATGGGAGGCATGTATATTGGGCTTCTAACCCAGATCAAAGAAGCACAAGGTCACTTATAGGTTTACCGATGTAGGACTCATAGTTGTCAAGAGTCACTAAAAGGTGGAAGAACAGAAATCCCCCTGTCCTTAATAGTTGGAAAAATTCACTAGCGGTGTGGGCACAGGCAGAAAGCACGTCCTCACACAGATAGGAAATAGCTGGTGTACGTAAATATACCATTGCGCAATACTGGGATGTAATGCTTGCGGAGCTGAAGCTTACAGACAGGGAAATCAAGAGAAACCCCTCGCAAACTACAGTACGGCCAGACTCAGACACAGATACTTGCACACACCACAACTTAGGTTCAGCATAAGTCAAACTAAGGAGTGGGCAGGGCTGGAGCAGATGGGCGTGATATATAATGGGGAGGGAGGGACCCGGCAACCCATCCTCCCCAGAACTGCGAGGAAGTGATGGTAGATAAGCCACCACAAAGTGAGCAGCTCACATCACTTGCTTAAAATGACCCAGGCGTGATGGACTTATGTTTTTTCTTTTGTTGTTTGGTTAACTATTGTGTTACATTTGCATCAAGCTGCATTCATGGCACGGCCAATGAGGCTTGAAAGGAAGAGGAAAAGCCAGATGGGCTCATGGATAAACGACTGCATTGGGGCAGGATTAGACCCATATACAGTCATTCTAATGTACTTACATCTGCTGCTCACATATATTTCAAGAGAACTACTGCATATTAATATTGCAACAATGATTTTCCTTAACCGGTAAATTGAACCTGAGCTGACCAATTTGTATAATGTATGCATGTATACATGGAAACACTAGTAGGCTTCCAGGTTGTTTGTAGAATTCTACCTCTTCTGTGTATGATATTGTTTACATAAGAAAATGCAAACAAAAATATTGAGAAAAAACCAAAATGAATGGATTACAGGTGCATGGACAGTGTGTGTGAGCAAGGGCACTGTGAGGGAAACAGTCAGATCCAAGATGAATGTTCATTGTATGGAATAGAGGTACCAGTATATTGGTTAGAGGCAGTTCATGTGTGAGTGATGGAGGGCATGGGTAAAGAGTGAGTGCTAAGACATGCTTTGTAGAGTGTCTGAGTGCCTGAGAGGAGTGCTAAATGAATATGTATTCACATGAATGGATAAAGGGAGCAATCCAATATATGAAAGGTAAGGGTAGTGTATCGGAGGCAAGGGCAGTGTGGGGGTGTTAAGATGAGACTCAAGGCAGAAAAAGGAAAGTTACATTTCTTTAATTTCTCTCACCCGCCTCCACTACCACAGCCGCAATTAAAACAGGGGCAACTGTCAATGCTAACTGACATGTGGAAAGTTGGCAGTCTGTGAGGACGGCGCGTGGCAAGAAGGAAGGGACAATCCATTAAAGAGGGGCGAAGAAGGTGAAGGAGAAAAGTGGGATAAGAGGGAAAAAAGGACATTACAACAGTGGGTACCTTGGTAGATATCACAGCGTATAGAGCAACATGAGAAGCTTGCAGCGGGTAATGACAGAACATGGAGTAGGAATAATGACATGTAGATTGCTTGTCCCTCTATACGGTTACCCCTCCCTAGTTTTCCTCTGTACGGATACCTTTTTCCTCTTCTACATTGTCACCCCCCTTCTCTATCCTTACACATCTTTCCCTTTCCTGTCTGTTCATGTTTCCCTGCTCTACTTGTCCACTTCTGCCAGTCAAGAAATCAGTGTTTGAGAAGCGGATGGGAAACAGTTGAGGAAACAACCAAGCAGTGGCAATTTGGTGAGCAAAGAAAGAGTAGTGCAAACTGGCATGTGAGACATAAAGCCCAAGAACAGATACTGCAGTGATGATTGCAAGGAATAGCAATGAGGGAATTGCAAAACGGTTTTATCATGCATCTGGCCCTAAGTCTCCTATCCCAAAGTTAACAGGTAACAGGAAATATTGCCCATTTTATTTTTTTATTTTGGCCCCGGGGGGCAGGGGCTCTCTGGGTCCCCCCTCACAGGGCCTAGGGCGTGCAGGGTAGTACAATCCTGCCCCCACATGTTATTTTTTTACTTGTTCTGTTCCAGTGACCATCTTCCAGAATTGTCACCAGAAGATGCTAATGTCTTAAATGAAAATGAGGCATGCAATAATTTATTATTAATTACCGAAGATCAGCACTATAATATTTCTTTGGGTAAGAGGGTTCAGAAAGAAGTGAGATCCATGGCGGTATATGTATGCAATTTAAGGAAATGGTCTACGATTTGCAAATTTTTGTGCCAGTGTGTAAGAAATCATCAGAGAACAATTTCTGCTAGGGTGCATTATCTAGCTTTAAAAGAAATGAATTATGGCAAAAGGATGACCCAACATTTAGTGAAGTCATTGAAGTGACAACAAAATAGAACATGGCATTGCATGTGTGGAGCAATTAGAAAAGTCTGCCAAAGACAAAAGGCCTGTGAAAGTGGTTACATGTAAGCAAAGAGAAGAGTGCGCACAGAAATTTCAAGGAAAATGTTACAGATGTGGAACAGTGAGGCACATGGCCAACAACAAAACCTATCATGCATGGAAAGCTGTATGCAAGTTCTGTAGGTGTTAAGGTCCCTATGCTAAGAACTGCAGAGCAGAAAACAAGTTTAAGAAACATAATGAGGTAGAAACATAAAATAATAAGGCTGTGCTTCAAGTGGCTGGTTGAAGAAAAGAAGTGCTGTGGATGCAGCAAAAGTTTAAGGAGTGGATGTAAGGATGCTTTTTGGCTTGGTAACCAAACTGTCTTTGATATCAAAAGAAATGTACGGAAAAGCATTTGAAGCGTAAAGTTGTACAAGCCAGACATAAGGCCAATGGGATGTGTTAGGGAGCCCATTCAGCCATGAGGGCATTTCATTGAAAGCATAGACTATGAAGGCAGATACACCATGGGAAAGTATATGCCTCAACAAATGGAAGGTGAGTGTGTGATCAGTTGGAATCAGTAGAGAGATTTAGGCTTGATTTTGGATTACAGTGAAGCAATAGGATGTGCAGGAGATCCAGTACAATTTCAGTGAGAATTACTGTAGATATTCAGGAATGGGTTGGAGTGTTAAACCCCTAAAGCGCACTTGATAAACTGTTGAGGTCAAACTCTCTACCTTGCATTTGACATGAACAGTTTGACAAACAGGAAGGTGCAGGGGAACCTCAACTGCTTATACCGGAGGTGGTCCCCATTTTTAGGTCTCGCCTAGGCAGCGCTTGAGCTGTCTTGTTGAAACATGCAGTATATACTATAGTGTGGAAGCTTTCTGGAAGCCCCGCCCAATCTCTGCCCATCTTTTTGATTGGCTTACATCCTAAATGCTGCCTTATGATTGGTTTTAGGCTTGTTAGTCCCTCCTCCTGACGGCCATGTTGTCATTTGTATCCTTCCCTGGCTGTTGGCCACTTTACTCCAACACTATTTTCTGCCCTGTGTCCCCCCCCCCGCCCCCTCAGGCAGTTTGTCACTTCTTGCCCCCCCATCACCCCCTCCACTCCCATTTGTGTCTTCTTAAACACCCGCACTCCCATTTCTAATGTAGTACGTCTCACGTAAATGCAAGTCTTATTGCATTGCAAATGCTTGTTTTAAAGTAGTGCAGTTTGTGCCACTCTGTGAGCGGGAGCCCACCCCGCATTGAGGTTGAGCGGGAGCCCACCCCACATTCTGTGTACCTTGAGGCGGGAGCCCACCCCGCAGTTTTGCTCAGTTAAAGGCGGGAGCCTACCCCGCACTTCGGAGCCAGAGAAAGCAGCGCGACCCAGAAGTCAGGCACCCTTGCCTGGTTGTAGGCAGGGCCCGAAAAAGAAGCGCAAAGACCAGAAACTGGTGACAAACTTTCTGTTCACCGTTGCATATTGCTGTCATCGGTGCAGTGCGTATGTGATGCGGCCCCTGGGGTTTGTAGCAGCTCTCCCCTTGCGTTGCAAAAATGCGGGTGTGCTTCGAGCTTCAAGGCTGTTGCAGGGATTCTACTCATGCACAGAACTATGCGCAGGAAACCAGGACCTCGGTGTATTGTTGAGTACCAAAAAATTCACCTCAGTGCCCAGAACCCCAATCTGACTAGCATTAGTGTCTCATTCGTTCTCTGTACTATAGCGAAGCTACCAATGATTAGACAGCCTAGAACATGCAACTTAGTAAACTTTCAGGAATAGTGGGAAACAAGAACACTCTTTCGATCACACTCATACTTGTCTACAACATGAATAATCAGAGACACTGTATAGTCTAAAATGTTTATTTTTAACTAACGTGCTCAAGGTGCAGTACTCTAGCCATTACGAGCAGCATAATGCATAAAAACAATAGAATTAGCATTGTTACAATTCCATAAAGCACAAAAGAGGAAATCATATTATAATGACAGTGGAAACAGGACTACAGCTCCTTTTACCACCCTCCCCATGCTCTTGAGCTAGCTTAGAATAATTATAGATGACCTCTGGGCTTTGTCAGCGAGACCCCATACCTACGAGATCAGATGCAATGAATCACATCTCAGGATCAGCACAGCACTTCCATGTTGGAAAGGTTTTCTCCAAGTGCCTTCTCATGCATGTAATGCCATATTAAAAGCACCCGAGTTTCAGTTGGGCCACTGTGCTTCATGTTATGTCTACGTGCGTGGGACTGACCAAAGTGAATTAACAGCATACATTGTTATTCAACCTTGAACAGGCGGTACAGACAGAGAGCGCGGTGCCCCACTGAATATGTGAAAGGTAGACAGTTCTCATGTGAAGCAGCGCCAGCAAAGTATTTCACAAGAACAGAGCCATGTAGTGTTGTGTGCAAAAGCGGCAGAATGGCAGCCAAGCATATACTACTTATGCTAACTTAGCAATGTCTGCTGTTAACCCCATTTCCTCACTACACAGCGCGGGCTGGAAGTGGTTAAAATGCAACATTCGATTGGGATGAGAGAGTCTCTGGCAGGGCAGTGGGTGGGGCCACATCTTCTCTTACCTGCACTCAGGTTACCTGCCAAGCCGCACATCCTCCTCGATGTGTGCAGTACTCGCTTCTGCTTGTGACCGGGTGTTCCAGCACCTGTGGCATTGGGGACGTGCGAGGCTGCGTGGCCTAAAAACACGGGGGTCGCTGCTGCCACTGCCGCTTCCTCATTGCAGTAGGTTCGAGGCAAAGTTACGGAGCAGCAGGGGCATGGTGAAACCATCCTCCTTGGCAGACTAGACAGAATTGTTTCTCGGTTACTGGTTATTAATTGCAAGGCTTCAGAGGCAGAATGGCCTGCCTCCATCTGAGTGATGTGATCCTCTGCACATGGGAACGGTGACAGGGAGACCTGGAAACTGACCGGACCTTGCGCAAATCTTTGGACCTGAACATCTGGAAAGGAGCACGATCCTACGAGGGGACATCCAGGTATTGTACCGTGATGCTGACCTTAGAGCACAATGAGACGGTGTGGCAGTGCTTTAAGTGGGCCGGGTCCTGCGGGTGCTCAGCACCGGCAGTTCTAAAAAGCAGGTGCTGAGACAGGTCTGTATCGGGCTCTCTATTTCTGCCCTCAGGGTGAAAAAAAATCAACTCTGCAGCAGTACCACCCTTCACTGCCTTTGAGGTAACTTCAAAGAGACTCGTTATAGTTCTTTCACAGTCTCATCATTTTAGAACTGAAGCATTTTCAATCATTTATACAACGAAGCTGTAGTTGTTGCTTATTTATCAATGCAACTAACCCTGGGGGCTGAAAAGCGCTGTTCTAACACATGCATTGATGTCTGGCACCCTCTACTGACATACGAAGATGGCAAACGGTGGCAACAACATTTTCCCTAGAAAACAGGTGGTACCCAGAAGTGTACAAATGGAGCAATACTGCAATGGCAGGGACGTCTTGTGCACAGATGTGTACACCGTGAACAAATGCACACATTAGTGCAAATGGGAGGATTCATTTACTTAGAGGAGGAAGCAACAGTACAGATGGTGCAATATACTCCTGTGCAAGGATATTCAGAGCTCCATGTACATGTTCTGTGGTGAAGAAATGTGTACTGCGCTGCCCTACCTTCAACAGTCTTTTATAGAAAGGAGGCTTGCACTGTTTCTCCCCTAACTGCATCGGTCCTCTAATAAATAGAAGCTTGCACTTTTTCTGCCCTAACTGTACGTCTCCTCTAAAGAAAGGAAGCTTGAACAGTTCCTGCCCTATCTGTATCGGTCCTCTATCGAAAGAAAGCATGAACTGTTTCTGCGCTCCCTGTACTAGTCCTCTGTAGAAAGAAAGCTTACACTGTTTTTACCCTACCTGTACCGGTCCTCTAAAGGAAGGAATCTTTCACTCTCTCTGTCGAACTTTCACGCTCTCTGCCACCCTCTGTCATATTGGTTTACTTCAGGTCTTCAATCACAGTTTCTTTTCCATGTCCTTTAAAAATTTCCATCCCTCAAACTCACGCTGTCCTCCTCTTTTAGGGGTGTCTTCTGAGTACACAGGGGCTCCTTTATGCGACTGCAGCCTGCTCTCCCCTTTTTTCCCAAACACTCTTTCTGCACCTCTGTCTGGAGTTCATTCACCACTTCCTGCACAAACTACCTATCCCTCTCTATCTTTTTGTCTATTATGTGCAGCTCTCACTCCTATCTGTTCACCATACCACATAATTTCACTGCACAAATACACTACACACCACACAATTCCAACCCACACAATTCCACAGCTAACAATTCCAGCTCAACCCACAAAAATCCACTCCAAACCACAATCATCCACTCCAATCCAAAGCAAAACACATTGATAAAAGGCATTGTCATTTACAATGCCAATACCTCTAACTCTCACAAAGACGTAACCAGCTTTTCATGTGGTTTTGATAATCTTTTTCAAACAGCAGCAATCTCTTAAAGCTCCAAGATGGAACTTCCTAGCAGAAGGATATTCCCTTGACACCTAAAATTAAAGGGTTATGGTCCGACATGAATCATGGAACAATATCAATACTGATATCCTGAACTAAGGAAGAGGAAACCAAAAAATAATCAAGTCGAGCATGTGATTGATGGGGCGCAGAACAGTAGGTGTACCCTGATTATTTAGTTCCTAAACGGGCCCAAGCATCAGCCAGCCCATGCGTGTTGAATAGATTCCTCAATGGCCTGTAAAACTTTATGTTTCTGGTGTGAGTAATGTGATTGTGTATCCATATCCCAGTAACAGGGTAGAGTGATGTTAAGGTCCTCACATATTTTAACAGGGAGAGGCCAATGAGCTAATTCGCATTTAAGCCAGTTAATTACTCCAGGGTGATCTACTGTGGTCCCATAAATTGAAGATAGAGTGAAGGAGAGCTTAGATACATTCTGTCAGAACCCATCTCCCAAGAGGATCCAATTTAATTTGCTTGGTCTGAAGCAGACCATTGCGTTGAGTCAAATGGCAACCCCTCTCACATGCGCGCTTGTGTTGTCCCTCCAATCAGTGTATATCTCATAGTATTTAAGAGATTTGTAGTAGAAGTATTCTTGGGCCTTAATTTCTGATACAAAGGTGCAGGAAGAGCTGTTCAGAATACTTGAGCGCCTAACTGCTGAAAAGGGATGAATAACTGATGAAGACACCATCTACATTCAACCGTAGCATGACAGATGTCAGGCTTAGCAAAGAAAGACACCCCCGCACCCTTTCTGTAAATTAGGCCGAGCATGCTCATACACCAATTGTCTGAGTAGAAATTTGCCCAAATACACCAAAACGGCTCTAGATTTCACTCCTCCATTAGCGTGTTCTTTCTTCAGAGTTCAGGGGAAATAGTGAACCCTCTGTATCTCTTGCTCCCATTTCCAATCCGAATACTCCAGAAAGGCACCCTTCAGGAGCTTCACGATGTACCGGCGGGAGTCTTCTCCTTCTACCCCTTCCCGGGTCTCCAGCAGGTGGAGGATGTTTTGACACTGCCTGTTCTCCTGGTCTTCTAGCTTCCACACAACATTAGTCATGCAAGCGCCTTGAGTAGAAGTCAGTTAATTCAGGGAGGTGACTTCAGTTTCCAGGCATTCAACACGACTTCCATCATCACGACCCACTCTAAAATGTCTGAACAGGTCTTATTCCGTTTTCTGAGTCCCCCTTGCAATTTTTTGGCTGCCACTTTTGCTTGTCTATTGTCCACCTGTATCTCCTCTTGAAATTGTTTGATACACAATAAGATAGCCATCAGAGAGGGTTCTTCAGTAAGTTCAGTGATCGCTTTATGCTTTCCGAGCCAGGAATCCTACCGGAATCTTCACCATAGGGAAAGGTAAGTTGTGAGCCAGAATCGTCCCATTTCAACTGGTTATGTTTTTCATGTTGCCTCCCCTTACTCTTACTGGAGGTGGTGATCTGGCGCTGTACGGGGCCATACTCCTTAGCAAAATGACCACAGTTGGAGTATGATTGATCCCCATCCCTTGAGGTGAGTGAGCTACCTCCAGCTGTAGAGTCTGAGCCATCAGTGACCGAGAAGAAGTGCTCCCTGCCAACTCAGGGGACAGAGCTGCATGAGACAGCTGTTCACCAGTGGCCCCTCGTTTCTCGGAAGTGGCAAGATTAGAGCTACACCCTCTCTGCTCAGTCAAGTCTAGGGGCATCCCAGCCTGGACATTAGAGTCCTCTACGGCAATAGCTGGCAACAAATACATGAAGTCTAAGCCAGCCTCCAAAGAGCCCATAGTCCCGCCTGGAGAGATCCCTTGTCTGCAAGGCTCCATGATTAAAGCCAGGTTCTGACAGCCGGTAGAACAAGGGTCATACTGCTGCCCCAGATCAGATACCCCAGTATTATCTATTATGAGTTCGGTGGGCTCGGCATCTTCCCCAGCTCCTTAAGGGCTTCTCGTCCTCTTCCCCTTGAGACCCAAGGCACTGGAAGCGGGAAACAAATTTGCAATAGAGGGTTGGGAGCCCGTGCCCTCTCTTAGTGCTACCCCCCAAATGCTTTCCCTACGGCCTTTTTGTTGTCCATGTCCCGTGTACCTTTGGGCAAAGAGTCCAGGTCTGGGGCCATCATGCCGGTACCAGTGGCTCCCATGTTAGCAGGAGCAGTCCTTGTCTCGGTCCTTCTTGCGCGGCGGGGCACCATATTCAGCCTCAAATTACAGCCTGTCTCCTTCAGCAGAGTCCGCTGGAGATGCCTGGAAGCTGCGGAGCAGGACAAAGAGAGAGCAGCAGCAACCCCGAGTCAAAGATAATCCTGTAACCCCGGGTAGAGAATACTCACAGCGGCACCAGCGCCAGACCCGTGGCAGAAACAACAATGGCGTCTTCCAGCACGGAACAGAAAATTACGGAGCAGCGTCCGCGGGCCAGGAAGCATAGCAGACGGCCGAGAACCACTCGTGGTTCAGGAGGCATTGTAGTGGAGAATTAGTGAGGTGCCATCTTGCTCCCCAACCACCATTATTTGCACTGAAGAAAAATGTCAGCGTTGGCCAACAATTTGTACGAGCGGAGATTGCCCCTCCTATAAAAAAAAGGATTTGAGATCACAATGGAACTTGCAGCCAATCGAGGGCCACCATCAGTGCGGCAATTGATCAGTTTGCGAATCAACAATTGAGGGAACAGAGTTTTCACATAACAAACTTAAATGGACCCACAAAGATTTTTGAAATTGTAAAACAAAAAACGTTTTGTATGCCATCATATGTGCATGCCAAAAATGATATATTTGTGAGACAAATCAAGAGGCAAAACAACGCATTGTACAGCCCCATTCAAGAATCAAAACAAAAATTACTGCCCCGATGGTCAGCCACTTCATGGAAGAGAACCACAGTGAGAAAGAGCTCAAATGGACCATAGTATGTCTAATTAAACCAAATCCAAGAGGAGGAGACACAGAGGCAGCACTGCTGCAAAAAGAGGCTTATTTAATACTGAAATTCAACAGCGCAGTGAGTGGCTTTAATTAAATGTCAGAAGTAGGCAGAGCGTAACGGCCAAGGAACCGGAACTGATTTTGTAGTATCGATGAATAGTAGCTCTTGATTTCACAAGATTTCTAGTTTATTACATGTGGTTGTGTCTTCTATTGAACCAAAATGAGGAGATACACGGATTTCTTGAAATACAACAGCACTCCCAGTGCATCTGATAAAGCGTCAGAAGATACATGAAGAGTAGCAAAGGATCGCATTAGAAGCTTGAATCTCTAACATCATACCAGAATCTGAGCCAATTAAGGATTAGCGTAAAATCAAATCGTGAAAAATTCACTACAAATTCCAAAATGCAACATTAGTAACACTGAGAACAATCGATTATAAATAGCAGGAAACCGGAAGTCACTAAGATTGACCCAGCTGGATGAAACGCGCAAATAACGCTGAAGGCAGAAAAGCCAAAAGTAAGTCCAGAGAATGTTTGTCGATCGCAACCCGTAGATTGCAAAACACAATTCGAAATTGAAAACTGTAAAGTGGTGGGGGCGCTAGGCCCACATACTTTATGAAGGACTACACAGACACCAGATTGATAGTAGATAACTGGCCACGAGCACGTGCGCTCGGCCCCTTTTATTATCAGGGTCACCTGACTGGTGACGCCTGTGTTGGGTGGGTGTTTAGTGTGGGTTTACCAGCATCAGGAACACTAGACTGTATCCAGCCGGATACTACATCCCTCCCAATTTTGGATAAAAGGAAATATGCAAAGTCCAACCTGTAAAGAAAACAGACACCCCAAAATAAATCACAAGTAGCCTTATCCTCAGGCCGCAGTCCGGCGGTGTTGGAGTTCTTGGACCACCATGTTCGTGAAGTTCGGGTTCGTCTTGGAAAGCTACCCGAGAACGACCTGGTCTATCAGTAACAATGTCTATGTACACGAGTTCTTCATCAGGATACTGGGAGCTGTGATGAGATCCACTCTGTGATGTTCCTTGTCATGAGGTTACTGCCTGGAGGTGACGTGCTAGCTGTTGGTCCCGTATTTCGATGGCCAAGATGCTTCCGACAGGCCTCTCTCACTTGGGCAACTCTCTCACCGGTGCCTCCGGGTGGGCTTTCCTGCTGGGCGGTCATGGGACTGTGTGGACCGTTCGGGCTCCGCGTGGGCGCGCTAAGGCGTCGCCTCCGAACTGCCAATGGGACTCACAGCTTAGTCACTCATGTGTCCGCCAAGGGTGATGTTTCCATCTTGGTGTCTTCGCCATCAGGAATCTGGTTCTCTGTCTTCCTCTCCAGGTTGCAGGGCAACCAGTCTCCGGCTGTGGCCTCCATGCATCCTGCGCAATGTTGAGGAGCTGCTGCCGAACATCTCTCCCATTCGGACTCCAATTTCACTGGAATTCAGCCAAGGCCCCTTGCCCCTTTTTTTCCACTTGACCATGTGGGCTGTGCGGGCCTTCGTGTTGGCTGCGCGTAGGGTTCGCTTCAGAACTCCCAACAGGGCCACGGCCTAGTCTTGCTTTATCCCAAGGGGTGGATCTTCTAAAGTCCGGTTGTGCTCTACTTCCATATGCCGCAGGCTGACAGGGGTGCACAGACGGGTTCTGGGCGGCCTGCCTTCTTGGACTCCGGTTTTTTGGAGTGTGTGGATTCCCTTAGGTGTTATGCTGCTCCTTGGTGGTGTTGATGACTTTACCATTATTCTTTGATGGGGCAGTAGGCGGCGGTCCGATGTCTCGGGGTGTTCTCTTCTGTGATGATGCGAGTACTCTGCCCGGTCACTTCGCCTCATTGTCCCTTGCATGCCTGTGTTGGTTGTCTGCCCTGTGGTGCGGTGCCACTGTACCTTCCTCCTTTGTGGACTGACATCCTGTCATCCTCTTCTTTCTTCATGGCGTCTTGCCACTCACTCTCCTTCTTTTCTTCCCTTCCTTTGCGACGCAGTCTGGTCTTCTCGCATTCTTTCTCATCCTAACCAGGCTTCTCCGTGTAGCGTGTACTCTACATGTTTCCCTCTGGTTTTGTCCCAGCAATAGGACACTGTCTTCTTTTCACTCCGTGACTGGACTGGTCGTCGCGACCTTCTTCCTTTGATTCCTTCCACATTCTAGTTACTAATGTTGAACTTCTCGTCCGTCTCTTTCTGGTCCTCTTCGCGGACCTTTCCTGGGGTCCTCTTCGCGGACATCCTCTTCGTCATTCACATCACGGACTTCTTCTCTGTTCTTCTGATCAGACCTCTTGTCAGGCCTCTCCTTTCTGACGACCATCTGGCTGGTCGGCTTCTTCTTCTCGCTGGCGACCATCTGGCTGGTCAGCTTCTTATTTCCACTGGCGACCATCTGGCTGGTCGGCTTCTTCTCTTCACTGGCGACCATCTGGCTGGTCGGCTTCTTCTTCTCGCTGGCAACCATCTGGCTGGTCGGCTTATTCTTTCCACTGGTGACCATCTGGTTGGTCGGCTTCTTCTCTTCACTGGCAACCACCTGGCTGGTCGGCTTCTTCTCCCTTTCCCAGGTCTTCGTGCTTCTGGTGGTTCGCGCAACCACCTCTTCTTGTCTGCACTCACATTGCTGTGGCGCACTTCTGATGGCGCTCTTCCGTTACCTCACTGGGTGCCCTCGCTGCGCGTTCCTTTCCTTCCTTTTCCCTGGAGCAGTGTTCACTGTTCTGTGAGTCTTCGCACTTGCCTGGTGCTGAGTTCCTGACTCACCGTTTGTTCGTGTGGTGGTGCTCCTGTCTTCTACCTTACTGCTGCAGCGACTGCTTGTGGCCACCAGGTACCGCTGCGCTCTCTCTCGGCCTCAGCTCAGTTCAGTGCTTCTGGTGGTCTGCGCCACCGCTCCGTCGATCTGCTCCTAGTCGCTCCCTTTTGCGCGCTAGTGGCTGTGCTCTGCTTCTCCTCTTGGGGTCCCAGTTCACTGCCCTCATCTGCTTTGGCTAGCGTACCCACGACTGCCTCTGTGTGGAGTTCCTGCACTTCTGTCGCGTTCCTGCGCTTTGTCGGCACTCGAGGCGCTTTCTTGCGCTTTGTCAGTTTCTCCTTTGCAGTGTCTTGGCGCCACTGTTGCATACCAGCGTCCCAGTACGTTCACATTTGCGCATTAGTCAGTCCTTCGTGGGTTTCTGCCAAGTATGTCCTTTCTTTCTATTTACCGGTGCTCTTTGTCCGTTTTAACCTGCCTGGGTCTGCTTCTCATGACCACCTTTGGCACTCGTCTATTGCGTGTTACCGTGACCATCCCCTCTGTGCAGACTTGTGCTTTAAATTATCCTGTTTTGTCCTACTTGCAATAACCTAAACTGCCACTAGATGGCAGTGTCTCGTTCTTTGCTTGTTTACCAACCTCGGCAGCTTCTCACATGCTGCCGGATTCGTATACATTCACTTTCGGGGCAGACCGTGCACCGGGTTCATTCAGGCCTGCCCCTTGCCTCATGATGATCTCGCCTTCCTTTCCCCTAAGCGGGCACATCCTCAGACGGCCGCCCTGCAGCCGGACTCTTCTCCTGCGTTGAGTCAGTCATTCCTTCTCTTTCTTACCCAGGCCATGCAGGAGGCACACTGCACCTTGGTATTGCTTGGGGAGGGAGATCTCTTCCCCCTCCCGCCTGCACAGCTCTAGCTCGGCCTCATGCAGCTTGTCTTTCGCTCAGCTCCTTGCCCCAGGCCCTTTTGCTTTCTGGGCTGTGTGGGGGCTCGTACCGCTGCAGCTGCGGGTGGGCTCTGCTTTGCACAGTGAGCCACTTTTCCTTTGCTGTCTGTCCCGCCCCCCCACAGCAGGCCTTCTTGCTTTACCGGCCGCGCGGGGGGGTGCTGGTGCCACTTTCCTCGGCCGTGAGTCGGATGCCGCTTTTCTGCTTTTCACCCCGCAGCCTCACCTTACATACACTACACGGCAGGGGAGGGGTGTTGGTGCTGTTCTCCTTCGGCCACGGTGGTGGGGCATGGGTCGGCCATCAGTCGGAATGGACACCGCTGCACAGCGGTGAGTCGCTTTCTTCGCCCGCAGTGCTTCCCTCCCCGGCAGCCTCACTCCGCTCTCGTGCTGCGTGGGCGGGGGGGTAGAGCTGCCGCCGATGAGCTGCGGGGGGGGCTCCGCTTGTGCAGGGGCTCCTCACAAGCCACTAGACTGTCGGGGCATCAGCTGCAGGGCTTACGGAGCGGGGTGGGCTCCCGCTGGCTTCTCATTAGACTTCCTGCCGTGTTCTCACATAAGGCTGGCAGGCCCTTTCATCCACGCGGGTGGGCTCCGCTCCGCTCTCACTTCTCTGGGGCACTTCCCCACCGGGGGTCACAGCGGCAGGCGCATGAGGTGCGGGGTGGGCTCCCGGCTTCATGTAGACCCGGGGCTCGTCGCTTGCCCCTCGGGCCTTTCGAGGTCTGGTGCCTTTCTCGCTAGGGGTGGGTGAGACTTCACGCGGCAGCCCTCTTCCCCTCGCCACTCCTCTTCGGCCTCACCTTTCCCCCACCAGGACCAGGGGAGGCGAGGCCATAGCACACATGGGATAAGACACACTCATCGCCATTGTAAAGTGGTGGGGGCGCTAGGCCCACATACTTTATGAAGGACTACACAGACACCAGATTGATAGTAGATAACTGGCCACGAGCATGTGCGCTCGGCCCCTTTTATTATCAGGGTCACCTGACTGGTGACGCCTGTGGTGGGTGGGTGTTTAGTGTGCGTTTACCAGCATCAGGAACACTAGACTGTATCCAGCCGGATACTACAAAAACCAACTCAAAATATCATCGTTGCTTGTCTTGTTTATTTTAGAACCAGAACAGATCTGTGGTTTATCTTGATCGGATTTTGACCAAATGCTCACGTCTATTGAACAAGACGAGGGCTCTTTTAAATCATGTCGTTTTCGAACGCCTGGAAAGTAAGTTGTGATTATTATTTTTTGACTCAAATTGCTTTTTGACCTTAAATGGTGATATTAAAATTCAAGCTAAACCTGTTGGATACAAAATAATGCTGTTTAATTCTTACATTGCAGACCAGATGGTCGAAAAGACACGTGTTTTATTGAGAAGAATTACGTAAGCTCTTTAACCACTGCATATTCCAAGTAAAAACAAAGGCGCAAAGATAAAAGACAAAAGTCTTAGCAGGTACCATGAATTACTCAACAAATATAAGAAGTAAAGGAAATGTCAAAGGAATTGTAGAAGGGGCTACGAATTAATTATAATTCTTTCAATTTTTACTTACAGATCACACCCAGTTATAGCCCTGAGGAGAACCCCAAGACAAATATGGGGGCTTGAAACGCTTCAGCATCACTTACCATTTGGGGAACATATGTAGATGATTAGGATCCGTTCCAAGGGAATGGTTTGAAAATCCTTAACCTTAGGCACCTGAATATTAGTTACCAGTCGGCAGCAACATTTAGAGGGATTGACTAACTTAAAAACAAATCATGATTATTGTTGCTGCATTTTAAGAAATTGATGACTGGTTCAAAATTGTAATTCATTTTTCACCAATTCATTGTGTATATGTATTGTTTTCTATGTTTGTGTTTGATTATGGTTTACGTTTGAATGTATGTTTACTGTGAAAACAAACAGTGTTTTCCCTGTTTCTAGCATAAAAGACAAAAATGAAATGGTCTGTAATGGAATAGAATGGTGATTAAATAAATACTAACGACCAATGTAATCAGTGATTGATCTGAGTTTGTTCAAGTAGAAAATAGCATTAAACGTGACAGCTAGATAAAAGGTTATTCTAATTTTAAAGGCCCTATCTAGTTGTCTGTTTTAGGGCCAACCCCTTTTGACAAAGTAACACTTTCTAAAAGTGCCATTTTCAAAAGCTTCATTTAAAACCATCTTTAGTAAAAGATGCGTTATTAAATTCTAAGTTCAGAGAGCCTAAACTTTATTTTTCGATCATGTTCCAATGGGAAATTATACTTGTAAGATGTTACAACGTATCTCCCATTCTATCCTATAGGACAGATAGCCTTTCAGTAGTAAAAACGAAATTGGCAGTATTTCACTATCAGGATATGTGACACACACTAGTATATGTCCTGCCTTTTACAGACACTGCACCCTGCCCACCCGGGTACCTTGGACCTACCAGAGGGGTGCTTTATATGTACGAAAAGGAAAGGTTAGGGCCTGGCAAGTGGGTGCACTTGCCAGGTAAACATGGCGGTTTATTATTGCACAAAGACACTGAAGTGGCAGGTCTGAGATACCTTTTCAGGGCTACTCATGTGGGTGGCACAGTCAGTGCTGCAGGCATTTGATTTACAGGCCCTGGCACACTCAGTGCACTTTACTAGGGACTTACCAGTAAATTAAATATGCCAATCAGGGAGAGCTAATTGTAATAACAATTTACACAGGAGCACTTGCACTTTGACACTGATCAGAAGTAGCACAGTGTCCAAAGCATCCAGGTCCCCAAAAACGAAATCCAGCATAGCATCAACAATACAGGAAGTAGAGGCAACAATTCAGGGGAAACCATGCCAAAGATGCTAAATCTAAGCTAGGGCATCTTGTTAGATCTTCTTAGATGACTGTTGCCCAGGCCATAACTGAAATAAAGGAGGTGTGCTGTATGGCAAATACTGACACCTAGACTCATCTGAGGTAGAGGATTATTCATTAGAATCTGGAAGTGATTTTCAGTTGGTGGAGTTCTGTCTGATGCTGACTAATCTTCCAGTGATTCTGTTGAACATCAACATAGCAGTGGTGATGTCCTTTTGGGAGCACAATCTGGGTAGCTGAGTGATAGTGATAGTGTAGTCCAATAGAGTGCAGGCAGAAAGAAAGCGGAACACAGGGAGTGTACTCACTTGCCAGCCCTCAATAGTTTCCCTTCGCCAAAGCCCCCATTTACTGCAGATGCTAGATTTAAAGTTAACACTGCAATTTTATTTGCCTTTTGCCCATTGCCTGCTTCCATCTTTTTTTCTGAATGAGGTCATCCTTGAGGAAATTCTGCACCAAACAAATGTGGGTACCAAATAGTTTACTGAGAGAAAATGAGACATGCTCGAGCCTTATTCTAAGGCACACATGTGAACTCCAAATTCACTTCCATTGGCCCTTACATCCCTAATGGGAATAGTGCACACACCAGCCGTACAGTTTTACGGGCCCATGTCTTTGGTTTGGGAATCACACAACCTTTGCTGCATTTTAATTATAACTCTATTGTATTACCCCAAGGGCCAACTAGATCATGACAGTGTATTCAAAATTTGGCCTGTCATCGCACATTTGTCTGTTAAGTTTCCAGGGATGTATACTCTTGCAAAGCACAAACCACAAATTCTCCAGGATCTCATTACTCTCTACATTACTTCCAGTGATTTGAGATCAAACAATCTTTCTCTGTTGAGCGTGCTTACACTCAGGAGAGCAAGAGTAGGGGATCAGTCCTTCAGCTACCTCGTCTCAACTCAGGAATACTCTCCCCACCCACTTAAGGTCAGACCAAAATACACTCACTTTTAGGAAACAGTTGAAAACTAACCTTTTCACTCAATCCCTCACTTGTTTGCCGCTAGTGCTGGGAAGCCCGTACATGGGTAGCTGTGCGCTTTGCAAACATTCTATAAAATAATAATAATTGTCCACTAGTAGTTGATCCTGTTCAGGGAGTACAGAGCAAGCAAAATAACATGCTACGGCATCAAGGTGTACATTGAATTTGTATACAGCCTGAGAGTATATGCCTGGAAGAACTCCGTAATAAAACCTGCAGGGTGCCAGTCCATATTAGGAATTAGTGAGATTGTATGGAGGCTTGCACAATCCCTTCTTTATAGAGGTTATAGAAGTTTATAGCTGTTTCTAGGTTTATATTATGTGCTCGCTACATTTCACAATAAGTGTACTTCTCCGGTCACAGTTGCTCTCAGTTGCAGATGTGCAAAAACCCAACTGCATAATAGATTATAACAAGTGCATGGGTGGAATAGTTAAAAATGACCAAGTACTTCAAATCATATAATGTAATTGTAAGTATTTAGCACAGAATATCACCTATATTGGTTTCTAGGTGCTGAATTATAAATCAAATAGAGAGAGGATAGAGGAAGTCAACCATAAATTCTGCACACAGGGATGCAGCCATGTCTTGGGTAGTTTTTTTAAAGATCCCAAAAATGCTTCTTTTCTCAAGTTGACAGGCATACTGTTCCATAATCCTAAGAGTGCTCTTCCCCTCTCAGTTGTATATTTTATCTAAGGTCATTAGAAGGGGAAATTCCCTCAGAATTTATGCTGCACCCAAATTTGTAAACCAAGAATGTTTTAGATGGTGGGTTTTTACTTTGACCATAAAGTTCATTATCAACTGGACAAAATGACAAATCTTCTGCACTACTGACAGCCAATGCAGCTTTCCTAGAACTGGTGATATGTATTTTTTATGTCAAGGGTCTCGCTGCTGCATTTTGTATCAACTAAAGCTTCTTTCCAGTTTATTACAATGTTCCAGTCTTGATGGTAAAAATACTTCCTTGATTTGAATTCTTTCCTTTCACCCATCAGCACAGGAAATTACATCATGGCAACCTGAATTCCAGGACTACCTAATGGCAGCTGCAACATGGATATGTGCAGCGGGCACACCACTGGCATGAAGGAGGCGCTAAAGGCAAACCCATTTGCGACCGTCCGCGCCTGGACTGTGTCCGGCACTAGGAACCCAGGTCTAATGACCGCTCAGCAATACTCTGAAGCACTAATTAGGTTGCTAAACCCTGGAGACCATTGCTCCAACTGCTGCTGTGCCACACCTCACATCGCGGTAGGAGCTTTCAGCTGTACCCACTGCTGGTTCTCCAGCACTCCCCCACCCACACCACCCACATAAATACTAACAACTTATTAACACCCATTCCCAACACACTCACCACACACTCACCAACAACGCCTACACTCCCACCCTGCACCATACCTCACAGCGAACTTGCATGTTAACAGCCACTCGTCTGCATTTTTCTAAACACATGATCAGTCAGCAAACAGACAAATGAAATATGGGACCTCCTGAGCAGCGACGCACCTGACATCACTACGGCAATCCCAGTGGGCTACAAAATCGCTCAACAGGACCACGTTCACAAGCCAAGAGGAGGACATGCTATCATCTATAAGGAGTCCCTCAAATGTGCACCTTCCACAGAGAATGCCATCCCATTGATGGAAAACATGCACTTCAAGGTGCAAATCTCTGACCAAAGCCTCTGTAAGGAACACTGGCCTACCAACCATCGAATTCAGTGCCTCCATTCCCCTCATTGACCTAAACTTTAATCCGGAAGATTAAAACTACCCTTGCTTCACAGCAGTCCTTAAACGTTAGAGCAACAAAGAACTCACTTAACTTGTCACAGAACCAGCACACAACGCAGGACACATGCTGGACCCCATCTTCACCACAAGAGAGGGCCTCAAATACAACTCCATCAAATAGTTCACCTGGACTGACCATTCAATCATCCACTTTCAAATCAACACATCTCAAGTCAGCACCCCTACCATGTTCAGCACAACAAGCTGCAGCTGGGGCAAAATCACAGCGGCAGACTGGCTCATTGCCCTCAGCACTGATCAGCCTAGCCCCACAGGCAATATCGATAAGGACATAAACAACTCCAACAACTGCATCAAGAACTGGGCAGACTCCCTCTCACCCATCAAACCCAACAAGCATAGTAGATCAAACAAGCAGGCCAGCTGGTACACAAAAGACCTCGTAGACACCAAACAACACTGCAAACAGCGAGAAAGGAAATGGAGAGCCAGCCTGGCACCACCAACAGAACTACCTACGAGGCTGCACTCAGATGCTGTCACCAGCAAATTAGAGACACCAAGAGAAAAGCACTAGCGGATCACATTAAAGGAAACTCCAACAGCTTCAAAGTGATCTTCTCGTTCGAAAAGGTTTTCACCTCTCCATCAGCCACTGTCAACAAAATTGCTGACTCCCAACAATCTATCTATCTTTCCAATATCAAAATTTCAAACAACTACAATAACTGCACACACCAACCCAACCCGAGGGCTCATAGATAACCTGCTCATCACCAACCAGGACAGCCGCCTGACCAAAAGGACAACCGTCACCAGAAATGAAACAGTGGCAATCATGCAGCCATCCACTCAGGGGCCCCAATGGATGCATGCCCCCACCACAACATGGGAACATCGCCAGAGCTAACTATAACTTACATGCCCACAATGCACTGCTTATGACCTCACATATTACATCATGGTCCGTGACATCACTGAAGACATCACTGATGATATCTCAAATGACATCACTGATGACATCATCCAGTGATTGTGAGTGCTTTCGAAAAGTTTCTGAGTGTTGAACATATATACTAAGGTACTGAAAAAGTTAAATTAGTATACTTTGGGACTGTGAGTGGATGTATGGGTGAGTGAGTAGCAGTGTGAGTGGCTCTATGGGTGAGTGACTGGGTGTGTGAGTGGTTATTTGGGTGAGTGTGTGCCTGTTTGAGTGGGTGTTTGATTAACTGAGTGGAAGGGGCTGTATTGCAGAGTGGCTGTATGAATAGACATGTGAGCACTTGTATAGATGTGTGAAGGGATAAGTAAGTGGTTGTGTGGTTATGTGAGTGGCTCTTTTGAAAGACTGTATGGGTGAGTGACTGGGTGCATGAGTAGCTATAATGGTGTGTGAGTGCCTGTATGGAAGAGTGAGTGGTTGTTTGAGCGACTGGATGGGTAAGTGAGTGGCTGTGTGAGTAGGTATATGGGTAAGTGAGTAGCTGTGTGTGTGAATGAGTGTGTGTGTGTGAATGGTTCTGTGAATGAGTAAGTGGGTGTGTGAGTGGTTGTATGAGTGCATCAATGGGTGTGTGAGTGGTATTTTGGATGGTGTCTTCAGTGATATCATCAGTGATGTCATTTAAGATGTCATCAGTGATATCACTGACCATGAGTTATGTAATATGTGAGTTCATAAGCTGTGTATTGCGGGCATGTAAGTTATAGTTAGCTCAGGTAACTCTAACTGCGGAAATTCATTGGTTTTGTGCCAGTGAAATCTGAGCCTAACTATAAAATCACTATAACCTTTGGCTTTTTCAGTACTTTTCTAAGGTTTGTTAATTCTATTTTGTTAGTATAATGCCCCTCTAACCTTTTTTTGTGAATTGCTATTGGTTTTAAAATCAATCAATCAATAATCTTTATTCTCGGTCGTTTAGACCATCAAAGATAGAAATACAGTAAAATGTTTTGTGCAAATTCAATTACGCAAAAACCTTCAAAAAATTTCATGATTCACAACATTAAAAAGTCATAAAAAAGGTACACCAACATCTTAATGCTTTAAACAGTGACCCCCTCTTTTAAAATGCGAGATCGAACATGCCACATGGCCATTAGATACTTTGCTAGTGCAAAAACAATCGGAGGTGACAAATCAGTTTTAAGGATTCTGAACGCGGGCAGATATTTCCTAAAGCCCATGTTTTTAAGAATAGGCAGAAGCCAGCATCTCCTCGCTCTTTGGTAGGCTTTACAAAAGAGAACCACATGTAGGTCATTCTCATAAGGATGTGTGCAGGCTGGACACTGCTCTACCATTGAGGGCCTGTACCAAGAACTAGTGAAGGCCCTCAAAGGTAGAGATCCGTATCTCCATTGTAGGTATAATTTTCTAGCCAGCACAGGACCCATGCCATCCAATACACTTTCCATTTGGTAGGAATCTTTCAGTTGTATAAATATGTGAGTCAATGATCCCACCCGTGTATTATCTATATCAGTGGTCAACTTCGACTGATAGTATGATTGTGCAAGTGCCTTTCGAGAGATCCTCTTGCATAAGTTAGCAGGGTCGGTCCATAGTTCGGAAAGACCTAGGCTTTCACATGCACTCCTCATATATTTTAACCAAGGGATATTGCAAGTGTTTGGTAAAGCCATAAACTCTTGGAGCTCTCTTCTGTAATCACCAAGATCCTGGCTACTCCATATTCTTCGCTAAAAGGCTAAGGGCTTCAACCCTAGCTCCTCGGCAATTGGCCTTAGACCTAGATCCAACCTCAGGGGAAACAGTGGGGTACTCGAAGGAAGGGCCACTAACTGCCTGAGAAACTTGTTCTCAGTAGTTGTTAGATTTTTTACAGAAACATGGCCCCAGAGTTCCGCCCCATATACGACTGAGCCCCGAGCTTGTGATTTGTAGATCTGTATCATAGGGCCCAGTGGGCGATATATAGATTTACCCATCATTCTTAGGATTCCCCCTGCCTTCTATGATAATTTCAAGTTTGCCTTAATCAAATGAGTCCCCCATGTCATTTTCTCATTCAGGGTTATCCCCAAATATTCGAATGTGGAAACCCTCTCCAATCGCACCATGCCTAGGAGAGGGTTTGGACGTGTTGAAGGTGTTGGGTTCAGAATCATAAATTTTGTCTTGGAGGCATTGATTTCAAGACCCCTCTCAGTACAAAATTTTAAGAACCCGTCCACTATCCTTTGAATTCCCATGGGGGATTTAGAGAGCAGCAGGGTGTCGTCTGCAAACATTACAGCAGGCACCCTGCTGCCATTCAATTTGGGAGCGTCGATGTCTTTTAGCCTGGACAGATGGGTGATTACCCCGTTGACAAAGAGGCAGAACAGGGTGGGTGCAAGCACACACCCCTGCCTCACCCCCCTGTCAACGGGGAATCTTTCGGTTAAGCCCCCCATCCGGCCGCACCTGACCTGCGTAAAGTTGTCCTGATGTAGTTTAATCAGTATAGCCAGGATGTCTAGCGGAACTCCCATGTCGCCCAGGACGTTCCAAAGCTTGGATCTAGGCACCAGGTCGAAGGCAGCCCGCAGATCCACGAATACCGTGTACAGGCTGCCCTCTTCCAAAAGTGCCGTCCTCCAATAAATAAGATTGAGGCGGAAAATTTGATCGGTGGTGGATACCCCCTTTCTGAACCCAGCCTGGTAGGGGATCATAATATCGGTCTCCTCTATCCAATTCTGCAAACGGTCTAAAATGAGCCTCCCGAAGAGTTTTTGCGACACATCTATCAGGCTGATGGGCCTGTAGTTGGATGGGAGCAGAGGCGAACCTTTCTTAAAAATCGGAACCACCTCTGCGCCCAGCCAAGTGCAGGGCACCTCCATACCCTTAAGAATCGCATTAAATAGCGCAAGGAAATAAGGGGCCCATATGTCTGGCTCCTGTTTAAAAAGATCACCTGGGAGGCCATCCAAACCGGGTGCCTTTCCAGTTGACAGGCCTGTTATAGCAAGCCGGACTTCCCTTATGGTGAATGGATCCCCTTCCTTGCAATTATAGACCGACAGGATTGTAGTGCAGCTCCCATGGCCTGGCACCTCTGTATACAGAGACTGAAAGTGCTCCTGCCAGGTCTTGGAAGAGATATTTGGCTCTATTGCCGAAATAAGTTCCTCAGAACCTGAGTTGACAATCCTCCAGAACTTCCGTGAGTCCATGGAGGCTAGGGAACTAGCAAGTTCTTCCCATTTGGTCTGGTCCCAGTCAATCTTAGCATTAGTAATTAACTTCTTATATTCGCGTCTCTTAGTTTGAATCTCCAACCTGCTGTTGCGGTTCTTGATACTCAACAAGAGATCTCTCCTTGCACTACGGCACGCCGCATTATACCAGGTGCACTGTTTCCTTCCACTTCCCCTCCTTGGACCATTGTTAAATAGATCTACAGATAGGGTCTTTACGAGTTCATCATGAAGTTTTAAAATCTATTTCCTAAATATAACCTCCCAGTAACCTTTGTTTGTTCATTGAATTACTATGGTTTTTCAAATTGGGTTTCCTAACTATAACCTTTAACCTTTAAGAGTGGGTGTGTGAGTGGCTGCATAGATAGGTGAGTGGATATGTGAATGGCTGTATGGGTCTCTGAGTGGGTGTGTGAATGTTTTTGTGGGCGTGTGAGTGCCTTGTGGATCTGTGAGTGGGTGCATGAGTGTCTGAGTGGGTCTGTGAGTGAATGTGTGAATGTCTGAGTGGGTCTGTGACTGGGTGTGTGAGTGTCTGAGTAAGCCTGTGGGCCAGTGAATGAGTCTCTGAGTGAGTCTGTGAGTAAGTGCATGAGCATCTGAGAGAGTCTGTGATTGGATGGATGAGTCTCTGAGTGGGCGAGTGAGTGATTGTGTGAGTGGGTCTGTGAGTTGATGCATGTGTGTCTGAGTGAGTCAGTCAGTGGATGTGTCCCTTTCTTAGTGGGTTTGTGAGTGGGTGCATGAGTCTCTAAGTAGGTCTGTGAGAGCATACATGAGTCTGTGAGTAGGTTGGTGAGTATCTGAGGGACTCTGTGAGTGTGTGTGTGTCTGTGAGTAGGTCTGTGAGTGGGTGCATGAGTGTCTGAGTGGGTCTGTGAGTGGGTGTGAAAGATTATGAATGTGTCTTTGAGTGTGTGGGTGAGTCTCAGTTGGTCTATGAGTAGATGCATATGTGCTTGAATGGATCTGTGAGTGAGTGGAAGAGTGTCTGAATGGGTCTGTCAGTGGGTACAAGGCTCTCTGAGTGGGTCTGTGAGTAGGTGCTTGAGTGTGTGTATGTATGAGTAGATCTGTGAATGGGTAAGCCACTGTATGAGAGGGTCTGTGAGTGAGTGCATGTTAAATAAGGAAGGACACAAGGCTGCCTCCAGTGCTTGTTTTCGGTCTCTGCCCCCTACTTCGCCTCTTTCTGCTCTTCTGCCTGTTATTTTACCTCTTTCTGCTTGTTTCTGACCTTCATTTTGCCTTTTTCTGCTAGTTTCTGACCCTTTTCTTTTTCAAATAATTTGTATTGAGTTTTAAAAGAAATTAAGAACATCATTATACAAGAAAACATGGCAAGTTTAATATACCAATTAAAAACTAGGAATAAACATGTGTAATTAGTTAGGAGAACAGAGAAAAGAAAAGGAAGAAAAGAAAAAGGAGAAAAAGAAAAAGACAGAGAGAGAGAGAGAAAGAAATAAAAAATAGAAAAGAGAGAATAACATATAAAATGAATGTAAATAAAGTGAAAACAAAATAAAGACTAAGCTAGAGATTAGGATGCAACTGGATATGTAGAGAGATATGAGGTGAAAGGTAACCATAATAAATCAGATTTAATCTTCTGAGATAAGGAAAGAGAAGAAACTTTAGCAATCCTGTGCTCATCACAAATATAGTTCTACCATGTTGATGAAGATAATTTAGAGTTATCTTTCCAGCAGGACAAAATTACTTTAAATGCAAGAGTAAGAAAAAGATCAAGCAATAAAGAAGGAGGAGAAGAAACATCAAAAGCCGGTGAGGCAGTACCCCAAAAAAAATCTGCATTGTTAATGGAATATTACATTGAAATATTTTCATGCATATAAACCAAGTAGATTGCCAAAACTTCAATGCATTAGAACATTCATATAATTGGTGAAGTAAAGTTCCAGTGGACATAGAACAAGACCAACAAAGTGAGGAGGAGGAAGATGAAAACTTGGAAATACATAAAGCAGTAATGAGAGCTCTACTATAGATACAGTATAAAGATTGAGTAATTTGCGCAGCACCAGAGGTTTTGAATAACTTAAGCCAGAATGTATCCCAACAAGTAATAGGAAGAGATAGGGACAAATCTGCTTCCCAAAGTAATTCAGTGTGTGATTTAGGATGTATAGAGACAGGAGACAACAACATCGTATAAATAGACGCAGCCTTGGGTCTGAGATCCCTGAGGTATACTATATATAGGAGTGGTGGGAATAAGTGAAGGTGACGTTAAAGGGAAGCTGTTAGTAGTTAAATAGGACTGTAAAGCAGAAGAAATCAAGAGTTATTCATGAAGAAAGGAGTTGGGTAGACTATACTGAGACTGCAATTGGGAGAAGGGAATAACATAGTTATGAGCCACCAACTGATAGATAAACAGAATTCCCTTTTCCTGTAATAGAATGATTTGCATCTGAATTTTATTAATGTATTATACCAGATAGAAGAGGATAAAAAACATTGGTATGGGTCAAGACCATCAGACAAAATATTATATAATAAGTGTTGGGAGTATTTCAAAATAGGCTTATTAGAAATGAAAATGCAATTAGACATATATATTATGTTTTTGAAAGAAAAGTCCTTTAATAGGGAGCGTTCAAATGTGATCCAAAGGGGCATAGGATCATTAGCAAAGTCATGGATTAAGGCAACATACTGTCTAATTAAAAATGCAGAGTTATATAATTTAAAATCCTGATTTTGCCCCGCACTTGCACGCCGGATAGAGACTGTTAATCACCGGAGGGTGGGACTGCGAGGACCAGCTTCCCCAGCGCCCTGAGCACCATCGGCGCAGCTGGGTCCTCTTCCCAGCCACTCCCCTGATCAGCAAGCAACGACTCGCGGCCCCCGCTTCGCGGGAGCCGCTCGGATTTAAATACCTGCACTATCTACGAACTGTTGGTGTCCTGATTTTGCCCCGCACTTGCATGCCGGATAGAGACTGTTAATCACCGGAGGGTGGTACTGCGAGGACCAGCTTCCCCAGCGCCCTGAGCACCATCGGCGCAGCTGGGTCCTCTTCCCAGCCACTCCCCTGATCAGCAAGCAACGACTCGCGGCCCCCGCTTCGCGGGAGCCGCTCGGATTTAAATACCTGCACTATCTATGAACTGTTGGTGTCCTGATTTTGCCCCGCACTTGCACGCCGGATAGAGACTGTTAATCACCGGAGGGTGGGACTGCGAGGACCAGCTTCCCCAGCGCCCTGAGCACCATCGGCGCAGCTGGGTCCTCTTCCCAGCCACTCCCCTGATCAGCAAGCAACGACTCGTGGCCGCTTCGCGGGGGCCGCTCGGATTTAAATACCTGCACTATCTACGAACTGTTGGTGTCCTGATTTTGCCACGCACTTGCACGCCAGATAGAGACTGTTAATCACCGGAGGGTGGGACTGCGAGGACCAGCTTCCCCAGCGCCCTGAGCACCATCGGCGCAGCTGGGTCCTCTTCCCAGCCACTCCCCTGATCAGCAAGCAACGACTCGCGGCCCCCGCTTCGCGGGCTCCGCTCGGATTTAAATACCTGCACTATCTCCGAACTGTTGGTGTCCTGATTTTGCCCCGCACTTGCACGCCGGATAGAGACTGTTAATCACCGGAGGGTGGGACTGCGAGGACCAGCTTCCCCAGCGCCCTGAGCACCATCGGCGCAGCTGGGTCCTCTTCCCAGCCACTCCCCTGATCAGCAAGCAACGACTCGTGGCCCCCGCTTCGCGGGCGCTTCTCGGATTTAAATACCTGCACTATCTACTAACTGTTGGTGTCCTGATTTTGCCCCGCACTTGCCCGCCGGATAGAGACTGTTAATCACCGGAGGGTGGGACTGTGAGGACCAGATTCCCCAGCGCCCTGAGCACCATCGGCGCAGCTGGGTCCTCTTCCCAGCCACTCCCTTGATCAGCAAGCAACGACTCGCGGCCCCCGCTTCGCGGGAGCCGCTCGGATTTAAATACCTGCACTATCTACGAACTGTTGGTGTCCTGATTTTGCCCCGCACTTGCACGCCGGATAGAGACTGTTAATCACCGGAGGGTGGGACTGCGAGGACCAGCTTCCCCAGCGCCCTGAGCACCATCGGCGCAGCTGGGTCCTCTTCCCAGCCACTCCCCTGATCAGCAAGCAATGACTCACGGCCCCCGCTTCGCGGGAGCCGCTCGGATTTAAATACCTGCACTATCTACGAACTGTTGGTGTCCTGATTTTGCCCCGCACTTGCACGCCGGATAGAGACTGTTAATCACCGGAGGGTGGGACTGCGAGGACCAGCTTCCCCAGCGCCCTGAGCACCATCGGCGCAGATGGGTCCTCTTCCCAGCCACTCCCCTGTCTCTCTCTCCTTACAAATACTGCCCTCTTCATTCGCGCTAGCGGAACGCGCGCGGAACGAAGCGCGGTGCGAAGACCAGGCTAAGAGTGGGCCGTTTGAGGCCGTTCGAGGACGGGCGAGGCAGGGCCGGGGCCGCCCCCCCCTTTGGCCCTCAATCCCCTGCCAATAACCTGCCTGCCCATCCGAACCATGACTGCGAGAGACACAAGAAGCAAGACCTCGCAGGCTGCGGGGAAGCCTAAAGGTACTTTGGATATTTACTTTGCAAAGGCTGGTTCCCTGTTGATTGAGGATATAACTACATTAGAACGTCGTATTTCACAGGAAATTGACTGGGTACGGAGATCATCTATGGGCCCCCTTGCACATGCAATTTCCCCTGTGCAACGATTGGAATGTGCATCAATGTCAGTTGGGGGAAAGGGAACGGATGACATGCACCCGACTCCAGGTTCAAATGGGCCTACCGCGCTCGATACTGACTGTGATATTTCGGCATTGTTAGACTCAAGTATATTATCTCTACCTCATCCAGAGCCCCCTCCATCTCACACTGCTCTTAACTGTAATATGCCAGCCCCAAAAGGAACTATCATGGAGGCAAACCAGCTCACGCTGCAAAGACAGGGAGTGAGGGAGGGAGCCATTCCAAAAAACAAAAGGAAGGTCCAGAATTCTCGTGGAAGGAAGGCGAAAACTACTAGGATTTCTTCCCTGAACGAGGGAAATAAAAATGTCACACAAAATCATAGGCAAAAAGCGTCACTATACAAAGGCACAATATCACCAAATCTATCTAGGCAGAAATCCCCCAGCATTAATATAGAGTCTGGGGAGGATGATATTACTCTCCTTGATATTCGCACCCTCCTGAGGACAATGCTTAAACCCTTGGAGGACCGACTAATTAAGATGGAAATTTCCCTAATTAATATTGAAAAGGGACTCCTACAACAGTCAGTCGCCCTTATGAAAAATACTGAGATGCCAGGGAAAGGTTTGACCACTAGTGGTGAGAAAATTAAAATGGCACTCCCAGTTAAAGAAAGGGCCCCTGAGTTAAACCTTGTACAATCACAATTCCCTTCATCACATTCCAATCAGCCACTCTTAGATCATCTAGCTAGCACAAACACACAGGGGAATCTGTCTATGATCGAAAGTAAGGCCAAGAATAACGGCAATGATATTAAAATTAGGACAGTGAACCTACCACCAGAGGCAAGTCCATACACAATTATCTTGGCAGGTATTCCCGAATTAAAGCAATCTTCGCGGGAACCTGTGGATGCACTTAAAAACAAGGTCATCAATTGGCTTTCCACAAATAGACCTCTCCCTGATGGAATAAATAGTGAAGTCCTAATGGTAAGAAGAGCTCCATGGCTTGGTGAGACCAGGAAATCTATTGCTGGAGATTGTGTTTTGGTCAATTTTAGAGATCCCCGTACTGTTTCCCATATATGCAATTGGCCTTACCGTGACAAGGGGACCTCTATTCAAGCCCTACCATTATCCTTCTTTTATCCACCCCCAATACAAGAGTGTGCTGAGGAAGGTTGGGAATTAGTACGGAGAACAATGGGTAAATGGGGAAATAGAGAACCTAGGATCCCTTACTCAATTAGAAGACAACATTATGACCACCTCCCAATCTTCAACCGATATAGCAGTCTTGATATGGTCGATTGACTGACCAAGGCGATAAATGTGGAGGTGCGTGGCCCTGCATAGAAATTAATCATGTGGAGAATTATATTAACAATGAGTTAGTCACTGGGATTGCTCCTTCCCCAACCAGTAGAAGTAAGGTCATGCTACGTCATAACAGTAATACTCGAACTAACACATCGTGGAGGCCGCAATTAAGTAGGGGATTGCCTATAAATGTATCAAAAAAAGGTGACATTATCCATCCACTTAAGTTACTTTCCTGGAATGTGGCGTGTCTTTTTAATAAATTGCATTGCCCGGAATGGAATTCATACATCCAGGGCAAAGACATATGCCTCTTCCAGGAAACTTGGGCACGCCAAGAGCTAACACATAAGGGCTATGCCACGTTTTCTACAAATGCGAAATGGGGGGGCAAGGGACGCCCCTCGGGAGGGCTTGCTACATGGGTGGCCATTGACCTGGGATGTGAGGCTACTCTATTACCATCCAGAAGGGAGGATATTCTTGTAGTCCTGCTTGAATGGCCTAACTCAATCAACCTTATGTTGGTAAACATCTATTCTAGGCCAACAAATATTACCAAAGAGTCCCGCACCATCGAGGACCTTGCTGACGTTCTAAGCGAAATCCCCGATGGAATCCCATTCTTAATTGGAGGCGATTTAAACTGCCACTATGAGCCAATATTTAGCTCATTGGATGGATTAGCTTTAGAAGAGGATGAGTTTTGGGCCATACCATCTTTGGAGGCACCGGGTCCAAAAACCTGGACCCCTCTCGCTGTCCAAATTACATCTTTAACTCTAAAATATGGACTCCATGCTTGTAATGGTAGGATTAAATCTGATATTCCCCCCAAAAATACATATAATAGAGAGGGTCGAGAATCTAAAATAGATTATATCCTGGTTCCTTTGGCTTTGTGGCCACTTATCAATGACTTCCGGGTATTCCCGAGATCAGATAGTGACCACAACACCTTGGAATTGGATTATAACTTGCCTAATTATGTTGCAAGGAGGACATTGAGGGCACCACCCGCGAGGGGATTAACCCTCACAAACAATAGACGTCGGGTGAAGTGGGAAAGACTAGTTTCCGACCCAGAGAAGTTACCTGGACTCTATTCCCAGATCATCCCTATTCTCTCAAAGGTCTTTGCATTAACAGAAAAAGAGAGTACATAGGATATATATAAACTAAGGGGCTTGCTACATGAGGACCTCATTCAAGTATTGTCCAAAATTTTATTTTCCACATCAAAGGGGGGGAGTGGATGTGCTTTCACTCCCTCCTGGTACAACCCTACTTGCCGCAAGGCCAAAACCGATCTTCTGATCGCGATCAAGGAGGGCAAGGGGACTGAAGTAATCAGGGCAAAAAGATCGACCTATAGGTCATTAATTAGTCATGCTAAAAAGGAATGGGAACAGGGCAAATGGGAGAAACTTACAACAACCTTGGCATGTAAAGACTCCCGTTCATTCTGGCGTCTTGTGAACACGGGAACTAAAGAACTGCCCAATGCAATCGAACCCAACATTGCCGCTAACGTTTGGCAAAATCATTTCCAGTCTCTATATACACTACCCAATGAAGCCCGATCCAATCCCATTAGTCCTGATAAAAATGCAATAATGGGGGCCACATTCACACTTACTGAGGTACGCGAGGCTATAGCAAGACTCGCAGCAGGCAAGGCACCTGGCTTAGATGGATTGCCAGGAGACCTATTCAAACAAGAACCTGATGTCTGGGCCCCCTATTTACTCACATTATTTAATTCTATACTCGGCGGTATGGAGGTGCCAAATACTTGGCTGGGCGCGGAGATCGTCCCAATATATAAAAAGGGATCGCCTCTGCTCCCAGCCAACTATAGACCAATCTGTCTTATAGATGTCCCCCAAAAGTTATTTGGAAGACTGATACTAAACCGCCTTCAAGATTGGATTGAGGAACGGGATATATTGAGCAAGTACCAAGCTGGTTTTAGAGAAGGTGTCTCAACCCTGGACCAGATCTTCCGTCTTAACCTTTTATATTGGAAGACGGTGGTAATTGAGGGAGGCACTCTATATGCGGTATTCGTCGACTTACGAGCGGCATTCGATTTAGTTTTACGGGACAAATTATGGAATGTTTTAAAGGATCTAGGTGTCCGTCCAGACATTTTATCTATGATAAGGAGACTACATCAGGGCAATTTTGCCAAGGTAAGGTGCGGCAGAGGGGGCACGCTTTTGGATAGTTTTCCCATAGAAACTGGGGTCAGACAGGGTTGCGTGCTCGCACCAACCCTGTTTTGCCTCTTTGTGGACAGGGTAATCAATCACCTTATAGGGATAAATAACATTGATGCCCCCAAGTTGAATGGCAGTAGGGTGCCGGCAATTATGTTTGCAGATGACACCCCACTGCTATCCAAATCACCCACAGGCATACAACGGGTGTTGGACGGATTTACGAATTTCTGCGAGGAGCGCGGATTGGAGATCAATGTGTCCAAAACCAAATACATGGTCTTCAATACGCATCCCTCAACCCGCCCAAACCCAATCCTAGGGTCTGTCAGACTGGAGCGGGTTGCCACGTTTGATTATCTGGGGGTAACCCTAAACCAATCCATGACCTGGGACACACACAGAATTAAGGTAAATTTGAAGTTGGTGCAGAGTACGGGTGGGATATGCAGGATGCTAACCAGGTCGATTTATAAACCACTGGGCCCACCACTCCAAATCTATAGAACGCAGGCCAGAGGGGCAGCAATGTACGGGGGTGAGATTTGGGGGCACACTGCTGATCAGAAACTCCAGATTACTGAGAATAGTTTTATAAGGCAACTGACAGCACTACCACTCAGCACACCACTTCCCCCCTTAAGATTTGACTTAGGCCTAAGACCTATTAAGGAGGAGTTGGGCCTGAAACCTTTGACCTTTTGGCGTAAGATATGGAGTGTACCTGAGTTAGCAAGTTATAGGGCTGAAGTTGCGGAGATCTTGTGTATACCCAAGGCCTCACAAATACCGTGGCTTAAATATATTAGGCTCACTTTTCAAGCCCTGGGAAGCCCAGATTTGTGGTCTAACGCTCAAAATGCATGCCCCAGAATCTCCGGCAAATCTTTGGCAAAAGTCTATTTTGAGCACAAACTCCAGATTACTATTGAGATGATGCATAAGGGATCTCTATCGAATAACTTCCTTGCTATTAAAGATTCTTACCGGCTAGAGTCTGTCTTTGACGACATGGCCCCTCAAATAACAAGGAAGTTATATATGCAGTGGAGATACGGCACTCTTGCTTTGAGGGCACACACTGAATGCTGGACAAAAACACAAACTACGGCTCATTGCCCAGCATGTGCTTATCCCAAAGAGGATGACCTGCATATTATATTTTTTTGCCCAGCTTATAAAGCAGCGCGGAAATATTGGCTCATCCCTTTTCTTAAAAATTCTGGTTTCAGGAACTATCCCTCTGCGTATAGAATCTTAAAAACAGATCTATCTGCCCTAACTGTATTTGTAGTCGCTAGATTTCTTACAGTAATGTGGTCTATTCGTAATCATTTTATTAAGTTTAATATGACTACATGTACATCCTGAATGTTTTTAATCGATGTTTTAGGCTTTTTTTAGTTTTATTTTTAAATTCATCTATATGTAATCTTTTTGTCAATTGTATTGCTGTACAAATAAGTAACTGTATTTGTTTGCATCTTTTATGGTCCAAGTGACCGAAATAAAGATTATGATGATAATTTAAAATCAGGGAATCGGACACCACCTTCAGTTTTGGGACGTTTAAGTTTTACAAGGCCAATACAGGGATGTTTATTATTCCATAAAAATTTGATACAAATAGAATTAATCTGAGAAATATATGAAACGGGAATCCGAAAAGGTTACATGGATTGTGTGTAAAGGACATGAGGTACAATTATCATTTTAATAGTATCCAGTCTACCCCACCATGATAGATGGAGAGGGAACCAAGAGAGAAGTAATTTCTGTATTTTGGTAATTAATACATTAAACGAGTAACTGATTGTGTTAGAAAGAGTAGAGGAGAACCAAATACCAAGATATTCAATTTTAGTGGGACATCAGGTAAAGCTAGTGTTAGTGAACATATATTGGTAACAAAGAGGATTTAAGGGCAGTATCTCTGTTTTAGAAAAGTTCAACTTATATCGGGAAATGCTACAATATAGTTGAACTTCATATAAAAAGGGCGGTAGGGAAGAAATTGGATTAGACATATAAATCAAAATGTCATCAGCATATGTCGAAAATTTAGTTTCAGTGTAAATATGTATAAAACCTGAAATCAGAGAATTGGCACATATACGCTCAAGAAATGGTTCTAAACACAAAACAAATAACAGAGGTGAAAGAGGACAGCCCTGACGAGTACCTCTATACAAAGGGAAATAATGAGAGAAAAGACTGTTGACAAAAATTCTAGCACAAACGACAGAATACAACAGCTTAACATATGAGATACATTTTGATCCAAAACCGTACCATTGAAGGGTATTAAATATGAATTGCCAATTAATACGGTCGAAAGCCTTCTCAGCATCGAGGGATAGTGCTGCAAGGGAAAACTGGAACTTCGTACCATAGGAGATGACATTGGAAAACATTTGAGCATTATCAGCAGCCAGTCTGCCCTTAACAAAACCAGATTGATCAGCTTTAACCAGCAATGGGATAATATTCTCTAGACGAGAGGCAAGGATTTTAGCAAAAATTTTACAATCATAATTAATTAATGAAATGGTTCGGTAATTTTTATAAAGGGCATGATCTTTATTAGGTTTGGGAATAAGGACAATCAAAGCTTCCATGAAGGAACCCGATGCCTTAGAATTCAGAAGGAAGTAATTAAAAAGAGTAAGACGTTTAGGAGCAAAAATAGAGGAAAAAGTGTAGACAAATTCAGCTGAGAGGCCATCAGGGCCAGGTGCTTTAGATTTTTTTAAAGGATTTAATAGCATCTGTAATTTCTTGAAGGGTAATCTCAGCTTCCAATAACTCATATTTGTCTGATATGGAAGGGGGTTTAGGAAGGCCATCAAAAAAAGTGTACATATTTTGAGTGGAGGGGTTCATGTCATCAGAATAGAGAGACTGGTAATAATCTTGAAACGTAGAAGAAATATCTTCATCAGAGGACATCAATTTATTGGAAGATTCATTAAGAATAGGACCAATATTCTTACGCTCAGATTTGTTCTTTAGGAAATTGGCCAGCATTTTGCCAGCTTTCTTTTGACCCCCATGATATTTGGACTTGATTTTACGAAGGATATTGCAAACCTCTACCGTAGCAAGTTTGTTAAGAGCAGATTTGACCCTGACTAGTTCATGGAGTGTTAGAGGGGATTTAGAAGTAAAGTAAATATGTTCCAAAGACTTGAGCTATTGTAGCAAAGATGTATACTTGGCCTTGGCGGTTTTCTTCTTTCTTGCTGAGTATGCAATCGTGAATGCACGGAAAGAGGTTTTAAAAGCATCCCAAGGGGTTATTAATATTAAAAAACTCATTGATAAAGACAGTGGCCTTTGAGATGAAGTCACTTTTTGACAACAAAAAGGTATTACATTTCCAAGGACCACATTTTGGAGTATTCAGGGATAAATCAAGGGCAGAAAGGACAGGACCATGATCAGAAATAAAAATAGATCCAATCTCAGAAGACTGGATGGAGGGGAGTACGGATTTACTAACCAAAATAAAATCAATTCTAGAACGAGTCTGGTGAACATTAGAGAAAAATGTAAATTCAAAAGAATCAGGGTTACAAGTCTTCCAAACATCAAATAATCGACGCGAGGCAATGGCAGACTGAAAAGATCTATGGGATTTGTCAGGATTAAATGAGCATTTAGACCGTCAATCAGAAAATGGGTCTAACCATTGATTAAAATCGCCAGCAACAATGATGTTAGGATTATCGATGGAGGAGAGTAAAATCTTAATGTAATTCCAAAAGTCAGGATCTGGTTTAACTGGGTGGTATATATTAAGTAAAACAAGCTCTTTATTGTGAATAACCACCTTAACCATTACCCAGCGTTCATCGTACCACATTGTGTGAAAACAATTAGTACATGCAATGACTTGTGAAAAAGGATAGCGACACCCCCCTTATGGTTAGATGCTGGAGAAAACACCATTTGACCCACCCATTGCCTCTTCAATTTAAGAAATTCTACATCATTACAATGTGTTTCTTGTAGGAACGAGACATGAGAATTCAATTTAGACAAATGAGAAAGTACCTTCTGTCTTTTAACGCGGTGACCCAGACCACGAACATTTCACGTGACTACGTTACACATATAGGGAAGAGGTGTAGGAGGCACATGGAGGGAGATGATACACTTCAGGAGGGATGCTGAAAACCAAAAATCACCATTTAGTAAAAAAAAAGATGAGACAACATATACAATAACAAGTAACGTAACTAAGCACATGCATAATACAAAATACAAAAGAAGGACAAATAATGAAAGATAGAAAAAGAAAAAGAAATAGGAAAAAGAGGAGATAGATCAAGGAAAGATATCCAGATCTAAGACGAAGGGTAAACGAATGGAGCATGGGGTGCAACAGCACCAAAGACAGACAGAACGAAAGAGAGAAGGACAAATAATGAAATATAGAATAAGAAAAAGAAATAGGAAAAAGAGGAGATAGATCAAGGAAAGATATCCAGATCTAAGACGAAGAGTAAACGAATGGAGCATGGGGTGCAACAGCACCAAAGACAGACGGAACGACAGAGAGAAAGATATAAAGAGATAGGAAAGTGAACAGCCATAACTAATTAGATAAAGAAGGAAGCAAGGAAATTAGAGACGTTAGGTAGAGCCATCAGCAGAATTCATTGAGAGATTTTGGAGAAAAGACTTCAATTTAGCAGGATCATCAAAAGAGCGTGTCGAGCCCTCATGAGTAATTTTACACCATCACAGGTGTAAAATACCATAACGAGTTTGCAATTGTCTCTTCTGAGGATGGAGGGCCAAAAATTCCTTTCTTCTTGTGTTAGTGGCATTGGAGAGATTTTGAGAAAGATACACTGTGTGACCAGACCATATGAGGCGACGCTTCACTTTAATTGCTGAAAGAACACCCATGAGATCTGTATGTTCCAGAAGCAACATTATAATTCCTCTGGGTCTTGAAGCATTTGGTTGAAAACATCCAAGGCAATGCGCACGTTGGATATTTAGTTGGTGTTCTGGAGGAAAATCCAAAAGTTCTGACATGAATCTCTTTAGGAAAAGAAGAAGAGCTGGGCCCTCAAGATTCTCTGGTAGTCCATAAAGACGAAGGTTATTACGTCTATTACGATTTTCAAGATCCTCAGTATGAAGCTTGAGACGTTGGATTTCCTGTTCTAGGATAGGAATCTTGGTTGTGTTGCTCCATGTCAAACACCTTAGCTTCCATACTAATCCACCTGTCTTCTATTTGTTGGAGCTTCTCATTAGTTGAGGACATAAAAGATTTCAGCCCCCTCACCTCTTCCAGAATGGTATCAGAAACAGGATATTGAGATGACAAGATGGGAGAGGGGGGGGTCATTTTTAACCCTCTTAGGTTTAGTACCAGAAGACAAGGCTCTGACAGAGATTGGAATTTCACTAGCCATCGTGAAATGACTAGAGAGATGATGAAGAACCTTTAATGGAGGTCTCAATCTGCCCATAGCGTAATAGGCACACTGCAAAAGTAGACAGGGGCACAGAAGAAATGTCAGTTAATTAGAGAAAAACATGTCACCCTCCTTCTGTACTCTGAGAGAAAAAAAAAAAAGGTGCGAAGCCAACATCTATGAAAAGGGTCAATGCAGAAAGAGAAAAAAAAGTGGAGTATGAGGCACCCTCATGAAGTGAGTAGCAAACGATGTGAGGTAAAAAAAGCATAATGTGCCTTATAAAATTGGAAAGGCTGAAATGGCAGGTGATCATATTGAAAAGTCGCAACAGCTAAAATAGAAGAACAATAATGTAAGCAAAAGAAAAATGTTGCTGTGTGTTTAGGAGACAAAACGCCGGTTTTACCTCAGAGGAGGTCAGGTGCAGTGAGCGGCAAGGACAAAATGGCGGCCGCTCGCGATTGTGTGAAGAGAATCACCGCCGCTGCCGCTGGGTCACAGCCGACTGCAATCAGATTCGGAATAGCCCCAAGTGCCGCTCTGACCATTCAAAGGCTCCAGGCCATCCTCGTGCCATGGCCAACGCCGGAGAAGAAGCCTGGAAAATGAAGACGAGATCCGCGTCCGAACGGAGCTCAGGTCAAAGCCGCAATCCTGCCGTGATGCGTAACCACGCCACCAGGTCTATTATGTTTTGAAAAAAGATCCTGAAGTACCCCCGACTGTTTATTTTCTTTGCAGTGGATACATGTGTACCGCCCTCAGTGGCACAGGAATCGATGTACTTAAAAATAAAATTAAAATGAGCACAGTCTAAGGAATATCCATTTGGAATATAATGTTAGATGACACTGTTGCCTGGAAGCACCAAATTCATTACGAACCTCAGCTAAGAACTCCTTTGCTTTACTCTCCACGTGTCTGGTTCACTTACAAAACAGGAAGTAAAGCACTCTACAGATTATACATGGTTTTTCTGGAAGTGGAGTTTATGTATGAAGCAGGCAAATATGTTAGTAAACGAAAAACATTGCCATGCGTTTAGGAGTCAAAATGCCGGTTTTACCTCAGGAGGTCAGGTGCAGCAAGCGGCAAGCACAAAATGGAGGCCGCTCGCAATTACGTGAAGAGAATCACTGCCGCTGCCGCTGGGTCACAGCCGACTGCAATCAGAGTTGGAATGGCGCCATATGCCGCTCCGACCATTCAAAGGCTCTGGGCCATCTTCGTATCATGCCCAACACCGAAGAAGAAGACTGGAAAATGAAGAAGAATTCAGCATCCGAGCAGAGCTCAGGTCAAAGCAGCCATCTTACTGCGGTGCGTGACCACGCCCTCTAGTTTCTGACCCCTATCTTACCCCTTTCTGCTAATTGTTCTGCCACATCTCTGCTATTTCTGCTCATTATTTTGCCTGTTTCGACTTGTTTCTGACCTTTATTTTGCCTCGTTCTGCTAGTTTTTGACCTGTATTTTGCGTCTTTCTTTTCATTTATGACTGTTATCCCGCCTCTTTCTGCCAATTTTGATGCCTCTTAGCCAGTCTTTCTGCTCTGCAGTTTGCTTCTTTCTGCTCATTATCTTGCCTCTCTGCTAATTTCTGACCTTTATTTTGTTCCTTCTGCCAGTTTCTGACCTCCATTTTGCCTCTCTCTGCTCATTTTTTACCCTTATCTTGCCTCTTTCCGTTTGTTTTTCTGTCTCTTCTCTTTCTGCTCATTGTTTTTCCTCTTTCTGCTAGTTTTTTACCTTTATTTTCATTCTCTCTGATCTTTTCTGACCCTTATCTTGTCTCTTTCTGTTCATTTTTCTGCCTCTTCCCTGCTTTCTGCTCATTATTTTGCCTCTTTCTGCTCATTTCTGACCTTTATGTTGCTTCTTTCTGCTAGTTTCTGACCGAGGTTATAAACTGTAGCTTTGAATAATTGATGATGGACACAAACTGTGCCCAGTACTATCTGTTATATGTAAACAGATCAAGACTTCAGTGTATTAGACAAGAAAAATAGCTGCACTTTTATCATCCCTGTCCTGAAGAGGTGCTCACACTCAGAGACTTGCAAACCATGACAGAGGGAGAGAATGCTGTGGAGTTTGGTATGTATGTGTGTGCTTTGGAGACTATGGACTATGACAGGCTATGCCCCCACCCCAAAGAGACCCAAAAAAACCCCAGTAAATTTCAAAACACTTACTGGGACCCTGTAAGCCGAATACAAAACCCGCAAAAGCAGCCACTCCACTGTGCACATTTATCCTCTTTCCTCCTCACTTCGTGCCTTTTTACCTTTAAATGGGTTTCTCCCAGGTGGAATAATTTTAACTAATCTTTAAATTTTCTGGTGATCTAATAACACTATCACAATAATACTGGTTAGTTTTAAACATACATATTTTCTTGACTCAAGGTTTTCAAAATGACAATTTAATCAATTATTGCATTTCACAATAGTATTGGCAAGAAATACAAGTATCAGATATTGAACAGATTCATATTCGCCCAATGCATTTCGGGCCTTTTAGTGGCCCTTCTTCAGGGGAAGATCTAAAAGCAAATGAAAAAGATGCAAACTTAAACTGCGGTGTGCAGGAAAACAGCATTACATAATGCAAACGTTTTAGTAACTAGTAATAAATATCCATCATCCAAATTATAAATCTTAAAGAAATGAAAGAAAACACCTTGAAGACCCATCACCCGGTGTAGTGAACTGTTCTCGTGAAAAAATGAACAAAAAGACGGAAGTACCTGATCATCATGTACTCTACCGTGCTGGAGATAAAGAGAAGAAAAAGACACTTCTGTAACGAGGACTGTACTACCAGAACTGAAAGGAGAAGATAAAACTAGACTTATGCCTATCGAACCCACTAACCTGTGGAATGAAACGAATCCACATGTACAAGGACTACCTCACGGGAACAACTGTGTAAAAGAAAATGAAAAAACGCAAAACTTAATGGCCACTCTAAAAATGAATTCACAGTCCGCACACAAGCTAAACAACTCTCGAGCTCAAAAACTCTCAAAGAACGAACGCTCACCTTCTTAGTGAAACTGTCGTGGCTTAACGTAATCACCGATACCGAGCTGAACGAGTTACCCTCAGCTATACACAGAAGTAAAAACGGCGTCTACCTTATATGGTGAGATCATCATTACCATAGAAAGAGGACTGAACCTGTCAACTTAGAATGTACACGGCCGCCATGATGGAAAAGGAGGAAACAATCTCGTGAAAGCGACGTAGCGGCTGATGTATGAAAAAACCTAAGGTGGAACGAAAACAACTAGAAAAGTGCGTGTTTATGTGAACAAAAGAAAAAATAGAATAAAGTGTGCCCTACATGAATACCTTTCATAATCAAAATAAAAATCATGGACATTCATATAATTGCAGTCAATATGTCTCCAACATAGTGCATAACATCGGGTTAGAGGAAACATCCTAAATCGGCTTTATCTTTGATCCCATATGGATCTTGCGTGTTTAACCCCCTGATCCAAAATATCTCCCTTTGCAAAAGTGATTTTGTTAAATTTCTACCAGGGATTGGGACAATTCTTTCGATCACTTAAAATTTAAGTTGGGAAATGGAGTGTTTACATGTATTCCAATGTACTGCTAGACTACTCTTAGGGTTGGTATTACGGATCGTGCTTTTATGTTCCGAAATTCTAGTTTTAATTTTTCTTTCTGTTTTACCAATATAGAGAAGTCTGCAAGGACATTTTATTGCGTAGATCACATTTATAGAGTCACAGGTGGAATTATGTCGCAGTTTGATAGTTTCCCCTGTATACTATGTTCCCTACTATTACGTTGTTGCAATGTACACAATTGGAACATCGTTGCGTGCCTTTGAATTCAGTAACATTGGCCTTGGAAGTGGTTGATAGAATTTCTTTAATGTTCTTTGATCTTTTGTACGCGAATAAAGGTTTTTCTTTGAAAAGATCTTTGAAATCCTCTTCACCTTGTAACATTTCCCATCTGTTCATAATAATTTGCTTGATTTGTCTATATGGGATCAATGATAAAGCCGATTTAGGATGTTTCCTATAACCCGATGTTATGCACTATGTTGGAGACATATTGACTGCAATTATATGAATGTCCATGATTTTTATTTTGATTATGAAAGGTATTCATGTAGGGCACACTTTTGTTTACTTTATTCTATTTTTTCTTTTGTTCACATAAACACGCACTTTTCTAGTTGTTTTCGTTCCACCTTAGGTTTTTTTCATATATCAGCCGCTACGTCGCGTTCACAAGATTGTTTCCTCCTTTTCCATCATGGCGGCCGTGTACATTCTAAGTTGACAGGTTCAGTTCTCTTTCTATGGTAATGATGATCTCACCATATAAGGTAGACGCCGTTTTTACTTCTGTGTATAGCTGAGGGTAACTCATTCAGCTCGGTATCGGTGATTACGTTAAGCCACGACAGTTTCACTAAGAAGGTGAGCGTTCGTTCCTTGAGAGTTTTTGAGCTCGAGAGTTGTTTAGCTTGTGTGCGGACTGTGAATTCATTTTTAGAGTGGCCATTAAGTTTTGCGTTTTTTCATTTTCTTTTACACAGTTGTTCCCGTGAGGTAGTCCTTGTACATGTGGATTCGTTTCATTCCACAGGTTAGTGGGTTCGAGAGGCATAAGTATAGTTTTATCTTCTCCTTTCAGTTCTGGTAGTACAGTCCTCGTTACAGAAGTATCTTTTTCTTCTTTTTATCTCCAGCAGGGTAGAGTACATGACGATCAGGTACTTCCGTCTTTTGGTTCATTTTTTCACGAGAACAGTTCACTACATCGGGTGATGGGTCTTCAAGGTGTTTTCTTTCATTTCTTTAAGATTTATAATTTGGATGATGGATATTTATTATGATTCATGCATTAAGTCATGTCTAGTTACTAAAACGTTTGCATTATGTAATGCTGCTTTCCTGCACACCGCAGTTTAAGTTTGCATCTTTTTCATTTGCTTTTAGATCTGCCCCTGAAGAAGGGCCACTAAAAGGCCCGAAATGCATTGGGCAAATATGAATCTCTTCAATATCTGATACTTGTATTTCTTGCCAATACTATTGTGAAATGCAATAATTGATTAAATTGTCATTTTGAAAACCTTGAGAGTCAAGAAAATATGTATGTTTAAAACTAACCAGTATTATTGTGATAGTGTTATTAGATCACCAGAAAATTTAAAGATTAGTTAAAATTATTCAGCCATTACTGCATGGGTACATTGCTCCGAAGCAAGGTCTAGCACTTGCACTATTCAGTATTTCAATTTAGGGTCTGTCCTAACAGTCAGACCCCTTTCGGAAGCACCCCTTTATTATAATCATTTAAGAAGTTTAAACATCAGTGTGCCTTTCTAACATTTACACTATTTCTCCCAGGTGGACCTGACCCACGGTCAGTCGGGCCTCAGCTGTTTTTGGTGAACTTTCTTGACAAATTTAAATTAAAAAGTACACTGAATTCTGTGATGCAGATATGAATACAGCCTGTCACCCATGTCTTTCTGAAAAGCTCTGTCCCTTCTGGGACACAGCATGTTCTCTGAATGACAGATAGCCCTAAGACCCTACAACTATAGACTAAATCCACCGGACATAAGGCCCACTAATCTTCTGAGTATCTGAATGAAGGGTGAACACATTCTATCTGAAATGCACTATTTGTGTGGCTAGTGATTCTACAGCAGCCAGCCACTTCACAGGGCAAGCTGCCGAGTAATGTCACTGTAGAACCAGTAAGCTAATGTGCCAGCATCTTGAACAAACTACACTGTGTTCACAGAGCTTTCTCATGAGTGGGTTCACTACACAGTCCGGACCCAGGCCCCTGGGGGCTTCTGTTTAAGCCCCTTTTCAGCTGCGTAGGGCTCACCACCTATCACTACACGTGGAAATCCCTTTTTAGGGAAAGGTCATAAAGTTAACTGTTTTTTCATGAATATTATTTTTTGACGTCTATACATAAGAAATACATTATGCATTATCGCATGTTTTTAGAACATAGCACAGGCACACACTGTGAGCTCCAGGTTTTTACACTACAGCTTTGCAGGTTTCTGCTCTGTGTGTCTTCAGCTACAGGTATACATCATTAGCATCGGTGCATACTCACGCACAGCAGATTTGCACAAACCTCTACTGCAGTGCTGTACATCCTGCACTGCTGCTCTGGACATTTTTTGTTTCATTTTTATATTAAGGAGACTGTAGCAGAAGGTTTAGGAGCGTTTTACATGAGGACTATTTACATTTTTTTTAGGCATAGGGGCATTCTCATTTGCACAGAATCACAAGATGTTGAGCCAACGCAAAAGACTCAAACCTGCTCTCCAGTTCCCAGCAGCTCCAGCCGCACTCTTTTACATTACACACTGGAGTTATGGATGTGCCGTATACCCACTTTAAACATTTCTGCAACCCCAGCTCTGGACACTAATATGATGCATGTCAGTGCACTTCAGCATGGCACATTCTGCACTGCAGCTACATATTTACTGCAATGCAACTGCACACTTAGTAACCTGCAGCTTCTTCATTCGGTGCCACAGATCTGCTGGCTCTCCACTGCATCAACGCTTATTTTATTCTGCAGCCCTGTGAATTCTGTACTGCACAATTGCACATTTCTGCACTGCATCGCAGTTGTGCTCATTCCCAACACCCCAGCAGACCCCAACCTTTTCTGGTTTGCAATACTTGCTGCACACAAACACACACACACACTGTGCATACAAAAATAAACACACAAGTACACATACACATACTAGACATAATACATGCATTAGACACCCATTCCTAACACACACAGCACTTAAACTGCACATTGTACATGGCCACACTCACAATTGCACACACAGGCACACTAACTATGGACACAACTGCGCCACCGTCACAGCACACTAAACACATCACAATAACTGCTCTAGAAACACCTGCACACGCCCTGCATATATGCTCACACATCCTACATATTCCTCTCCCTTTACACACAGCCACATACTGCACACACACACGCACAAATACACCACTCAAGCATTCTAAATACACACACACACACTGCTGCACACACGCTGCCACCTTGTTAACTGAACAAATAAACTACAAAAACATTTTAAAATATTGCCAATTTAATTATAAATAAAAGTAAAAAATAAACAAAAATTTGTTCTACTAAAACTATCTTAAAAATAACATGCATGTATATATATAAGAAATATAATATTAAATACACAAGCACATCATAATAATATATATTTAAACAATTTTACCAAAACTAATAAACTCTACAAATAATAAACTGTTCCCACTCCAATCCCTACAACAATAGGGGGGTAAAATGTACTATTCCCACTCCAGTAGGTGCAACAGTAAGGAAAGCGTTGGACTCCTGAGGGATAATATGTACTATTCCCACTCCAGTCTGTGCAACAGTAGAGAAAACATTGGACACCAGAGGGGTCAAATTTAATATTCCAGACCCAGACTCTGCAACAGTATGGAAAGAGTTAGCCTCAGGAGAGGTACATTTTACTATTCCCACTCCAGTCTGTGCAACAGTAGAGAGAGAGTAGTTCACCTCAAACAAATAACATATTTTAACAACTCTATAAATGTCTACATGTAAACATTATTTGTCTTAATCTTAACAAAAATTAAACAAATTACATAATTATAGCAATTTTTTAAAATGCCTTTCAAATAAAGCAAATTCCACACTATATTTTCACAAACATCACAATCTACTACTAAAACGTAATTGAAGTAAAAAAAGGTATGACACGATTAACATACTAAGAGAAAAATATAACAATTTGTAATAACGGATTAAATATTTTTAAATGTATTCTTACTTAGAATAACTCCCCAACCTATTCACCTACAAACACAACAAAACACATCTAATATATAACATAAAAAATATTAAAGGCCTAATTACAATGTCGGTAGGAAAGCCTCTGCTAATGGCACTCAACCCATCCTCTCCCTGATGGATAGGACAAACACCACCAGAATCAACTTCACCATCGGCATGACTATGACAGCAGACTGGATACAAACCGACAAGAGTGAAGTATTGGTCTTCGGCAACTAGACTTCCCCATGGGATTTCACCTGGTGGCCATCGGAGCTAGGAATGACACCGACACCCTCACCAACAGACCAGGTCAAAACGAGCTTCTCATCTAGGGATCATCCTAGATGGCAAGCTCAACATGACGGCTCAAGTCAATGCAGTGTGCACCTCCTGCTTTCACATCCTACGTTGGCCTAGGCGGTAAATTCCGCCCTGCTCACGGAATTTGCAGAATTTTGGCAATTCCGTGTTCTGTGCAGAATGCGGAATTGCCAAAAATTCCGCTATCCATGGCGTAGTGGAATTTTGTTCTTTTTCGCGCTTTCAAAATGCGCGTTTGCACGCGCGGTGGCGTCTTACCAGGATCCCAGCATTCACGACGAGTTTTCCTATCGTTTCGTGTGCGCCACGAGATTTTGGTAGCCGGCCGCGCGATCCCGCGAGAGTGTGCAATCGCGAACACGTCATTCGGACGCACCATCGGACATCCGCGGTCGCGAACAGGAAACACGCCTTGCGAGCGGGCGCGACAAGTGAAACAAGATGGCCACGCCAATTGGCGACCGCATGGGCAAGTTCACTAGATATTTCCCCCGAGCACGCAAACAGCGTTCCCGAGGAAAAACACATCACAAACGAGCGGAACAAGCAATTTCGTGTGCTCCCGGAATTCTGCGTAGCTAGCGGAGATTTTTTACCGTTTTGCGGAATTTTGCATAACACGACTACGCAAATTCCACCCACCCCTAATCCAATGCATGCTGTGACCGATCTTCAGATGGTTGCATCAGACACCAGACGACCATCATTCAAGCACTTATCACCGGCAGGCTGGACTATGGCAACACTCTCTATGCCAGGATCTCCAAACAACTCCTACACAGACCCCAGACCATCCAGAATGCAGCAGCAAGACTCATATTCGACCTCCCACACCGCACCCACATAACACCACACCTCAGGAAGCTTCACTAGTTCCCCATTTACAAGCGCAGCCAATTCAAATGCCTCATGCACACATACAAAGCCCCACAGAACCACAATACCTGAACAGCTGTCACTGTGAGAGACTTATTTACTCATTGAAAGCACTGCATCAAAATTTACCTTTAGATTCTTGACAACCTTGACTGAAATAAGGACTAGTCCTAGAGAAGCAGCCAATAACAGATGGATCCAAACTGATATTTCACAGAATTGTGCCCAGGAATATGTGACGTTACATCCAGGGGTGTAACACAGGCCCCCGCATCCCCCGCAGTGCGGGGGGGGCCCCCAAGCTCCAGGGGGGGCCCTCAGCACTGCTCTTCGGCCGGGGAGCTCCTGATAAGAGTCCGGAGGGGGCCCCTCCACTTACCTTGCAGGGGGGCCCCCTTAATTATTGTTACGCCACAGGTTACATCACGATCTTCACACCGCAATACCTTTACAACGAAGGCATTACAACGACTTGCGCTGGGGGCGCTGGACTTAGGAATAGTATGATTTACTATTCCAACTCCAGCCTACGTTACAGTAGGGAAGGTGTTGGAATAGTAAATCATACTATTCCTTAGCTTAGAGCGCCATCCAGTGCAAGTCATTATAATGACTTGCGTTGTAATGCCTGCGTTGTAAAGGTATTGCGGTGTGAAGACTGCGATGTAACGGATGTCTCCCGGTTCCAAGATCTCAGTTTTATCTGCATTCAGATTCAGCTTATTATAGGTCATTCATTGTTGCGCATTAGTCATGAAGCTTCACATGTTTTCCTCAATTTTGTTGAGTTCCCCACCAATCACATAAAGCATCTGGGTGTTGGACACATACATTAGGACAGTATGGCTAAATGCTTGCATCAGATATGCCAGAAGGACCATTTATGATTTGAAGAGCAACGGGGAAAGGATCAAGCCCTTTAGTACTCCAGTATTCAGTCCTTTATTCTCGAAGCTGTACGAACCCAGGGTGATCTGCGATGATTTGTTAGTCAACAAGCTTTTCACCCATACATTGACTGTGCCTCTGATCATGAAGCCGTCAAGACTGTCAAGCAACAACTGATTCTCAACAGTACCAAAAAATAATTCCAACCATACGTCCTCCTAAGGTAGATACCTATAACTTAGGGTAGGGCAGAGCTCCCGGAGTTTCACTCCATGGAATACCACAGAGTTCTGCGTGTGGGCAGAGTAATGCTCGACCACCCATACCCAGGATGTGAGAGCATCCCTTAGGCCACCAAAGTGTACAAACGCCTCAGCCCTCCTGACTTCAGCCCACAAGAGAGGTTAAGTTGTTCCAAGACCAAGGTTGTGGGTCTGAAGGGAGTGTTGCAGCTCTACTTCCTGGTTACTGAGGGGCATATTTACAAGCAGGCGATAAAAAATTATTGCCGCTTTTGCGCCCGTTTTCGGCCGAAAAGCGGCTATAATTTTAACGCCTAATTAGCAAGGCCACGCTAACGCGTGAAACCTTGCTTTAGCGTGGGGATTCCTAACGCCCAGCTTTGCATCTCTAATGAGATGCAAAGTGGGCGTAACTGACCTAACATGACAGGAGAAATGTCACTAAGCTACATTTCTCCTATCATCAAGCCCCACGCTATGAAGCATAGCGGCAAGAAAAGTAGCGATAACCCCCGTTATCGCTACTTTCCTTACACCTGCTTCAGGACTGACTTAGCCATGATATCCTATGGAAGGTGGATATCATGGCTAAGTTTGTGAGTCCCTTTCAGCAAGCTAACGCCACTCTACCTGAGATTATCGCTGGGTTTCCAGCGATAATCTCATGTTAGGCAGTTAGCGTGAGGCTTTTTGTCGCTGAGGAGATAAGCGTTGCTAATAGCACGCTATCTCAGCGATAAAAATCCACGTTACCCGGCGATAATTATTCTCACGCTAAGAGCGCTGAGCGATAATTATAGCCGGTTGTTGCTGATATGCCCCTGAATTTCTATGTGCGAAAAAGTGGGATGTGAGCTGAGTAAGGCTGCTCCCTAGAACGTAATTGGCTAGAAGCAGAATTTTCTTCTGTGCTGTTTCTGCATGTTAAAGGCAGCTTTATCTTGTGGGGAGGAGGAGGTATATTAGTCAAGAGGGGATGGGAAGGAGGAAAAATGAGGAAAATGAAGAGTGAGAGGGGAAGGAAAGGTGAACAAGTGAAATAAAGGGATAAAAGAGAAAGCACATAGAGGAAGGGGCTGAGTAGACATCTGTCTGGGGAAGAGGCTGACTGGGCGGCACATATGGGTCCATCACTGGTGGACCAGCAGCTACAGTTGCATGGTGCTGTGCCTCAGGTTCCACTCCCAGACTCTCTGCTGCTGCTGGTCAAGCACAGGTATGCTGCTGGGCCACTGCCAGCAGCCGGGCAGCCAGGAGGAGGGGCAAGCAAGATGACAGGTGCACATGTGCTCTACTGCCACAGAGATAAGACCTAGTCTGTTTGGAGACACTGAGGTAGACCTGACTCTGAGCAGGGTCTCTGAGAGGAAGAATACTAGTAGAGAAGGCTGAAATGGGCTTGTAGTAGGGGTGAGTGCGAACGTGCCAGTAAACTCCACTCTGCCGATGGTAGGGGTAGTTTTTGCCGAACTAAGCGCTCCAAGCGGAGTGTGGAGAATCAAAAACTCTGAGAACTCCACTGGCAGAGCTGAATTTGCCACCCACACCACCTATAAATACAATGAGTATGGGTCAGAAAAGCTCTTGTTCAGAACAAGAAATGTGTCCTGTTTCTAATGCCCTTAGGAAGGAAAACTGGATCCTGAATTCATGGATGAGGGAGCCTCACCCACGAAATGTGGCATGCTTTAATATTGGCTTCATCATCCCACCCTGTTAAAATGTCGCTTCCAGAGTCCAGTCATGCCAGGGAAGCACTGCAGGTTAAATGTTTGACACAGCTTCTTGAAAAATGTGTGACTACAGGAATTGTCATCCTCGAGTTATGACCATGATGTAAATATTGGCCCATAGCGGGCCTTATATATTCCACCTGGTGAAGATAGGAAACCAAACCCTTTTGTCACCTGCCTGGAAGTGTAATATTGAGTTGAGAAGGGATCCTCCTATTACAGCCCTGATGAATGGCTATCACCTTTCTTAGGCAATCCAATGGGCAGACACATGTCAATGGGGAAAATGGTTTAGAGGCCCTAGTGGAATTGGATTGGATCTTGCTGGTGACTAAAGGTGGGCGGAGTACGCGGAGTGGCACTCCGAAGAGTTTCACAGAGTTAAAAAAACTCTGTGGAACTCCGCTCTGATCCGATTCGCCCTCCCAGTCCCATGGGTAATTAGAAAAAAGAAAACACTTACATGCTCTCTGGCGTCTTTGAGCTGCCCTCCTCCGTCCTTGCCGTGGTCTCTCTCTCCTCGCTGTCGTCCTCACTTCAAAGTGCAAACCCCTACGTCTTACGCCTTGCGTGGACTGTGCATGCGCAATCCAAACAAGACGTAAAACGTAGGGGTTTGCACTTTGAAGGGAAAACGTCACGACGGCGAGGAGGAGAGAGACCACAGCGAGGACGGAGGAGGGCAGCCCGGAGACAACAGGGAGCAAGTAAGTGGTTTTTTATTTCTTTACTCTTTGGGGTTCATGGATGGTGCAGGGGCTAACTCCGCTCCACCACTGAGTTGGAGTTTTGCCTGAACTCCCCTTTCCCAAAACTCTGCAAACTCCGCTGGGGAGCAGAGTTCGCCACCCGGGGTTACTGGTGACCTCTGCTGAAGTGAGCACTGGCACTTAATTGTTGTCTCTGAGGTCTTGGAATTATTATAATTGACCCAGAGGAGCTGCTCCTCAAACCCTGGAAAGTTGGGATTTAGAACTTGTTTGGACTTCAAAACCTGCACAGCAATCAGGAGGACCTCACTGCAATGGTGTCTGATTCCAAAGCACCTTCCTCAGATTCAGCCTCAGGCTTGGCCAGCTGTAGGATGTTGAACTCCATTAAAAAACAATAGTCAAAAGATAAAATCTTAAACCGTGATGAGCCCTCTGAGCTATCTAGCCCTAGATCAATTGCAGTTGTCCTGAAAATGTGCCATTGTCCCGGTTACCCCATCCATAAACTGTGATTGGTGCTTAGTACTGGTTAGCACTGCTTTTAATTAAAAAATTTAAAATTCATATCTCAGGGGGCGTGGCCAGCAGCTGCTGAATATGGCTGCTTTGTACACTAGCCACCAGCGTACGAGCCCAATACATCTGTCACGATCCAGCATTTAGACAGCAACCAGAGACAGGAAGCTGCCGGAATACGAGATGGCTGTCTTGCAACTTGCAACAGCCTCCAAGATCGCTGCAGGACAGCAGAAAAGTGGAGAAATAGAGGAGCGGCCGGTAGGAGCAAAATGGTGCTGGCTGCATAATGCAGGGAGTGGGGAAGCGTTGACAAAAGACCCGAGATGCCAAGGCGCCCTGCGGTCACACAGGGAGTGTTCCGGCACATAATAAACGCGGAGCGGCCACCGCTGAGAAGCTGATAATTGCGTGGAGCCTGCAGTGGAGGGACCCACCTGCACAGGGGGAGCATGCGAGATCATGCCACGCCCTGGATCCGGCTGCCGGGGACTGAGCCGGTGAGGAGACAGACGGCAAGGAATATGAGCGCTTCCGTGACAGCACAGGACAGGCGGGCGGCTGGCTGGGTTGCTGGAGGGCAGACTGGAAGTTTGTGATACACTCCCCTCTCATTGCCGGTGCAAGTGGAGAACTGCCTTTAAGTTGGCTGGGAAGAGACACGGCCCACCAGTGTCTCAGGACCGGCAGTAGGCCTGTAGGTGAGGGGCTGGATTCTCAACAGTGTGCACAGTGAGAGCCCTGCACAACAGCCTGCGTGAGTACCTGGGCCAGGCGGGTTGAGGCTCTGGTAGGAGGGGGCTAGGTGAATCCCCTCCTTGAGGGACTGAGACTGTGGGCCACTTTCATGCCATGAGGTAAAAGCTGTGATGCACCTGGAATCCGAGGCTGCGCCCACAGGGAAGAGAGACATTGTGCAGAAGCCCTGGATACTGGCACTACCACTGTATGCCCAAGCCAGCGATGCAACAGAGCGCAGAACCCGAGCCCACCGGTGAGGCCTTGCAAAATCTGCCTATGGGCCGCAAGAAGGTGGTGGGGCCTGGGCAGGCCAACCACATAGATAGGTACACTGTGGCAGTGGGCCAAGAGGGAGGTGCGACAGGAGGTGAAACACTGTCTGGGTATGAGGACCAGTCCCCTGATCCCTCCCTGGAAGACATTATGAAGGCAATTATGGACCTGCGTGGGACCCTGGAGCCGAAGCTGGACTCTGTCACCGAGTAGTTAAACCTGCTCCATGTTGACCTCCAGAAAACTTCTGAGAAGGTATCCACGGCGGAGGCAGGTATTGGGGGTCTACATGCTAAAACCAAGTGCCTAGAAGAGCAGGTCCCAGCACTTACTAAGAATCAAACCGAAATCTTTGCCAGACTTAAAGACCAGGAGGGACAAGCCCGGCTTAACAACATTCGGGTGGTGGGTGTACCGGAGGGAATGGAAGGATCATCGATGGACCTCTTCTTGGAAGACCTGATCCTCAACAAATTGAAGCCTAAACGCCGATCCACATTTTTCCTTATAAACGTTTGAACTGGGCCCTGGACGGCAGGCCCCATCTGGGGGCGCCCCCTTGCACCATCATAGTCCAGATTCTGAATTGCAGGGATAGGGACGCCATCTTGCAGGCAGCGCGCCAGCATGGGGACTTGCATCATGAAAATGCAGTTATCCGTTTCTTCCTGGATTTTAAGCTTTATGTCAAGTGCCAGAGGTGGACATTTGATGCAGTCAAGAGGGCCCTTCGAGAGCAAAATGTGAAATACATGATGCTGTTCCCGGGAAAACCTAAAATGGCAGACGAAGAAAAGGTGTATTTTTTCACCTCAATGGCTGAGCCGAGCGATTGGCTAGAGGGCTGGTGAACTGTTGAACTGAAAGGGTGTAAAAGTCGATCACTGCCCAAGAATGGCCACACCGCAGAGGAGAGAAAGAAGGAGCAGGCATCAAACAGCCCCGATCAGTGACAATGCACAAGTGACAAAAGGGGTGTTCTCCTCAGTAATGTAACTTGAGAGTCCTCTTCTGGAGATATTATAGGTGGGAGGTGGAATTTCATGACCGATGTTATAAGGATATGGACTCATTTGAAGTGGGGAGCCTGACTGGACAGTTACAGTGCTGAGAACATGCTATATATTTTAGAAGTGGGCCATTCTGGGTATTCAACCAGGGGAGTGGGAATCCTGCTTCGTAATGCATTGCCCCTGGTTGTGTCTCGCACCTGGGTAGATGAGGCGGGTTGCTGTGCCGCAATAGCGGGTAAATGGGAGGGGCGATCGATTGTATTGTGTTCAATTTATATAACCCCGGGCCTACACAACATTATCTTTCCGAAGGTCAGTTCGTTCTTTGTTGCACTACCTCTCAGCATGCTTTTAGTTGTGGGAGACATAAACGCGGTGATAAATCCGGAATTGGACCGGTCTGGCACCCGAGTGGGCCAGAAGGGAGAGCGTGACCTGCCAGGCTTCTTGGAGGCCCTTGGCCTGGTAGATCTGTGTCGGGTGTATAACCCGTCTGCACGGCAGTGTACATTCTACTCGGCGAGTCATGGGTCCTTCTCTAGGCTACATCACCTCTTCACACGGAACAATAGGGTGGGAGAATTTTGAAACCCATGGCAATTGGCAAGGGGCATCTCGGATCACTCCCCGGTGGGGTGACCCTTAGGGGCCCATTCCTTGACAGGGAAGGATTCCGAAGATCGACCCCTGGTACCTGCGAGATCCTGCACTAAGAGGCAAAATCCAAAAGAGCTCTGAGCTGTATTTTTGGGAAAACGAGGGGACAGTAGACTCAACCATAACTTTATGGGAGGCCTACAAGACGGTGCTGAAGGGGCAAACACAGGCTTTAATTGGAGCCAAAAAAACAAAAGATACAATACAAATCATGTTGTTAGAGCAGGAGATAACTTAGATGGAGGCAGCGGCGTCAAGTGACAACACTAGTGACCTACGCCACAGACTGCCGCTGCGTCAGCTTGACTTCTGAGCTATGGCTGAAAATGAAGTGAGAACATATGCCCAGGTCACTCAGAATCGCGTATATGATGTCGACGACAAAGCATCAAGACTCCTAGCATGGTTGGAAAAGCATGATACGGAACGTTCGTGGGAGACTGAGGTGCGCGACAAAGAAGGGGTGCTGAAAACAAAGAGTACAGAGATAGCGGAAGCATTTGCGGCACACCTGGTGGAGGTTTATGCACCAGTATGCACGAGATCCTAAAGCGACTGTGAGGAATTACTTAGAGACTTTTCCCTTCCTATGCTTACTGAAGAAGTGAGTGAGAACCTTGAGGCTAACCTTACGGAAGAGTAATTAAAGGGGGCCCTGGGACTTCTCCATTCAGGGAAGGCAGCGGGTCCAAATGAACTCCCTGTCGAGATCTACAAATATCAGGTATCCATAATAATAACATGCTGCTCGAGGTGCGAGAACAGGGGCAGCTGCCGGCGGACCAGCGGGCTGCCACAGTGGTGGTGATACACAAGGAAGGGAAGCCACTGGACCAGTGTGCCTCATTTCGCCCAATTTCCTTGATAAACGTAGAGGCGAAAGTGCTAGCTAAGGTTCTAGCGAACAGACTGGTGCTGGTCATCTCGGAGATTATACATGTAGACCAATTGGGCTTCATGCCAACTAGAAGCACTCGCCACAATCTCCGGAGGTTGTACAGAGTGCTCCATATGACATGGGATCCCGCTTTTCAACAGACGGCATTGATGGCGCTGGATGCGTCAATGGCGTTTGATAGTATAGAGTCACCCTACTTGTTCATGGTATTGCGTAGGCTGGGCTTCGGCCCCTAATTTTGTAGCTGGGTGAGGCTGTTGTACAGGGAACCGCAGGCCTGAGTGCGAGTTAATGGAACGCTGTCCAGACCCTTACAGCTGCAGAGAGGCACTAGACAGGGTTGTCCTCTGTCTACTCTGTTGTTTGCCCTTGCACTAGAGCCACTGGTTAACTGGATTCGGAGGGACCCAATGATCTGGGGCATAGAGGCGCCTGGGGTAGGGGGAGTGAATTTTGCTCTATGCTGATGACATCCTCCTGTATCTAGCAAGACCGTACCACTTCATGGCTAGAGTTCTTCATATTTTTGAGTTGTTCGGGAGTAACTCAGGATATACGATCAATTGGACCAAATCGGTGGTCTTTCAGTTATTGGGCCCTCTGCCGAGTATACCGACACCATGTGTGGCCCCAGTGGTGGAAGAGGGATTTAAGTATTTAGGCATATATATTATGAAAGACCACGGGACGTTCCTGAGGAACAACCTTGAGCCCCAGATAGATCGGCTGAATGCCGATGTACGCCACTGGCTTACTCTCCCATTGTCTCTAATGGGTAGAGCAGCCCTTTTTAAAATGATGGCCATGCCGCGCCTTCTACACGTCCTCCAAAATAACCCTGTCCAGTTCCCCCGGCAGTTTTTAAAAAGATAGCCCAGGAAGTTTGTACACTTCTGTGGCAGGGTGGCTTCCCCAGAATAGCACTCCATAAAATACAAAAGGGAGTGTATGATGGAGGCCTAGCGGTCCCGGACATTCGACTCTATTACTGGGCCTCGCAGTTGCTTGTCGTAAGTGACTGAGCGTAGGCGGATGTGCACGAGCCGGCCTATAGAGTGGACAAAGCCAGTATGCCAAGTGGAAACTGCGAACCACTCTTGTACTCCCGGAAAGCTTGCTCGGAATTGCCGGCACACACTGGTACGGTACTGGGGTGTTGGAGGGAAGCAAATAGATTCCTGGGCTGGACGGAGAAATTGACTAGTCGGACTCCATTGTGTTTCCGGTACACATTGGAAGAAGTAGCCGCCCTTATGGGCTTTAGAGGGTGGAAGCTGATAGGAATCGAGAACCTGGGAGACGTGTGGAGGGGAGAGACTCCTATCACCTTTGAGGATTTACGGCAGGAATATAATCTAAATCAGACACAGAGATATCGCTACCCAAGATTGATGCACGCCCTGCGGTGACATATTCAACATGGTACCCCCATCCCAGACCACTTCCCCCTGGAAGATAGATATTACTAGAGCCCATCCCTGGAAAAATGACATCCATGATATAGCGCAAATTAATAAATATTGTGCCAGACCCCCTGGTTATCCTGCATGCGTCATGGACTGATGACCTTGGGAGTATAGACAATGAAGATTGGCTAGAGGCAATACAAAGCTCCAGAGAGATTGCTATCCAGACAAGATTTGGACTAGTGCAACTTAAGATTCTGCACCATACCTACTATTCATGTACACATTTATAAAAGTGGGGTAAAGCATACACAGCGCTTTGTGTTAGGGGTTGTCAACGGGAGGGGACTTCCTTCCATACCCTATGGGAATGCCAGGAGATTGTCTGATTTTGGCAGAAGGTCACAGAAGTAAAGTCTAGGGTATCGGGAGTGACGGTCCCAATGAACACCAAATGGCTCCTCCTGATGTTTAAGGGGGACCTCGACTGGCCCAGGCATGTGGGAATATGGCTAGTTGTGGCAGCGGGGATTGCTAAAAGGTACATTGTGAGGAGGTGGGGAGCCCCTTCACCACCATCGCTGAGATAGTGGGAAATGGATCAGGACTGGCACCAACTAGCAGAAGAAACAGTGTAGAAAAGAAGGGGTTGGGTCAAAAAGTGGGAGAAAATATGGCAATCATGGTGCCAATACAGAGAAACGTTGGGTGAGGAATAGGATGTGTAGGTTAGGTCTTGATATAAGAGTGGAGGGGAACTGTTGTACGGGGTATTTCACCTTTTGCCTATGGATGTCGTTTGTGGTCAACATGTGCCTCTAAAGCTACTGCAGGTATATGTCTCTCATGTAATAGTTGTGATGTCGGAACTGTACCAAGTAAGACTGTATGTCATTGATGTAAAGTATGGTCTCTTTTGTTTGAGCAGTGTTAACAAAAAGATTTTTTTTTTAAATAATCATATCTCATTCCTTTATTCGACTTTTGTAGTTTTATTGATATTTTGTTAGTGAAAAGTTTACTCTCGTTTTTCTGATTCACTTTCGGATTTCTATTGTTAGTTGCATTGACGTTTTTACTGTTCTGGTACTGCATAAATATTGTACACATTCTTCTCATTTATGCCTGTCTTCTCTGTGATATAGCTAGCAGAGGTTGAGCTTAGGTTAATCTAGTGACTTTCGGGTCACCCTTACAGTTTGTGTCATTATTCCTTGAGGTGTGTGACAGCCCACCACAAATAATAATTACATTTCTTACACATAATATGTATACTTTTATATACTTTTCACCACAGAGAGGGTAAATGTGCCAGAAACCCCCCTATTGATTTGTTCAAACTCATCTCCTACCTTAATATAATTTCTGTTCTCTTTCCTTGAAGTGTTTGAAAATTGAAATTTGGTTTATTGAATGATTCCAAAATGAAGTTTACATACTTTTCCCAATAGATTGCTCTGTACCACCAAGTTGTCAAATTCCCTGTCAGACGCCATATTACACATTTTTGTACAGTGGAGTAATAGGATGCCCACTTACCAACCTCGTAAAACTCACACATGGTGTCAGATGTTGGCTACGCACCTGGTCCAGTTGGCAACATACAATTAGGTGTGTGCAAAATGTGCAAAATTTGCTTTTGTATATTTATGAACAATTTCAAAAAGATTACACAAAATGATGTGTAATTATGCAAAATGCAAAATTGGCGTTTGGAACTGTACTTTAACGTGAAATGCATCCTAGCATCCATTTTGGATGCAAGAATGCATTTTGCTCTAAAACAATCATGCAATAAAAAGCACTATGAACAATAAGTTGTGATCTTTGGATCTTATTATTCCTATGCATTTGTGGTAACTTTTTACCACAAATGACTTATTTGCTGTACATTGTTACTGCTAAAGGCACATAATAACGCAAAATGAATTACCAATGTACTTTTGGAAATTTTACGTAACAAGAGTAATGCAGAATTACCGAAATTCGCTAGAGACGCCGGGGTAAATCAAATTTACCTGGGTATACATACAATACTTATGTTGTCTATCATCAGTCTACCACGCAAAGAAAAATGCCCTTCTGTGACTTTCAGAAGGCTGCAGTTGAAAGTCTTATTTCTGTAGAAGCAACAGCCTCAACATCTGTTGAGAAGGACTTTGCAAGGCTTCAGAATTTGCCCTTTGTTGACTGCGTTTCAGCACCAGAAAAAAGGTCAACCATATCACGGATGTAGAGTAGAAATTATGGGTGGTAGGAATGTGGATCCCTGTTGATTCTAGAACTTTTCCTCACAGAAATTTGAGCAAAATTTACTATTTTAGCCACAGTTTGAAGTTTGCATGGGTTTCTGGGTAAAATGTCATGGAATCCTTGAAGATCACACCACTTTGAACTCCCTGATATGTCTAGTGTTCAGATATGTCTGGGTTTAGTACGTTTCTCTAGGTGCCAGCCAAGTCCCGGCCCAAATACCACAGCAGCCAACATCCCAAAAATGGATCAGTCAAAAACTTGATGTTTCAATGTTGCATTTTTATACCTGTTGTGTTGTGGACGATAGGTCCAGTGCATAAGTGGGGTACTGTTTCTATTGCAAGAAGTGTGGGAATGGTGAGTGGTGGATGTTTTATGGATCCATGCATATTCTGGAACATTTCCTGTGAGGTAAATGCACAATTGTAGCTAAAGATTGAGGATTGCAGACGTTCTGGGTGAGAAAACAGAGTGGGGTCCTTGCACCTCCTATGAATGTGGACTCCGACTACTGTATAGATTTCAGAAATGTCTGGGTTCAGTAGGTATCCCTGGGTGGCTGCCGAGCAAGGTCCCAAATATACACCCACCCACAATGACAAAATGTGTCCATTTTCATGGCAAAAATTAGATGTCTTCAAACAGCATTTTAGGGCTTATTGTGTTGTGCGTGCATGCTGAGCCCATTCACGTAAATGGGGTACCATTTTTAATAGGAGAGTTGTGGCAACACAGAACAGAAGAACATGTGTGAAGATCAATTTAATTCTCTTAAACTTGAGGCTTCCAAATGTAATTAGTAGGCAAGAAACCCTAATTAAAAAAAAATGCCATGTGAATCATGTGAATCGTGATAGTATGGGTAACACCAAATCAGCGAGTACAAAACTACTATTCCAAAACTCAGTATATAGGGCACAATTAAAAAATGCCTAGATTTCCTTCATATAAATTTTCCATTCATTAGATTTTACTCCATGAATTGCTGCATGATCAGGTTTATCTGACAGAATATAGAGGTGAAAAATATTGTGTTGACAGAATATTGTGTCAAATACATCGAGGACCAAAATATCGAAAAGGTAAGTGCAAATAGGCGAGTATAGATTTTGCATTCTTAATCCCACATATATGTGTCTTGAAGATATAAATATAAACAAGGTACATATATGTGGAGTTAAGCACAGTAAAACCTTGCTTTCCTATAGAAACTTACTGTTGCAAAATGTTATCTTTTATATTCTTGACACAATATTTTTGAAAAGGTTTAAAGCTGGGAACATGGTGGTCATATTAAAACAAATGGTTTGTTGATACCATTTTTAGAGTGAAAAACATGAGCTTTCTAGCACAGTACTTTTTTCCCATTTGTTTTTAAATGTTGCTATTTTTTAGCTATTTATTTAGTTCCCTCAATGGAAATCGAAACCCCCTTGGTATGTGTAGAATCACCACATGTGAAAAAAGTACACACATTTGGTCTGGATACCTTTTGTTGGAAACTAGTTATCAAGGCTCAAAAATAGACTCAGCACTGGGGGCAGATGCCTCAGGGGGCTTAAGAAATATTCACATGAGATTAAATAAAAAACAGAGCACATCCTAAATTAGGTAAAATTAAGCATGTACCCAGGACTCTAAGGAGTGACATAGTAAAGGACGGGAAACAACCTTTACAACGCAGTCATTACTTCGCACTACATTTACAATGCAGTCATTACATCGCAACATCCTTTACAACGCATGTCACTACAACGCAGCCATTACATTGCATGTCACTACCAAGCATGATACTACAACGCATGTCACTATAACTCAGGCATTACATCGCATGTCATTACAACGCATACCGTTACAACGCATAGTACCCCTACACTATCCAACACTTACCCTACTGTTGCACCCCCTGGAGTTAGAATTGTATTTTTTACCCCTACACTATCCAACACTTTACCTACTGTTGCACCCCACTGGAGTTAGAATAGTAATTTGTACCCCTACACTATCCAACACTTACCCTAATGTTGCATCCCCTGAAGTTAGAATATTTTTACCCCTACACTATCCAAAACTTACCTTAAATGCAATGTAATGGTATGCGTTGTAATGGTATGCGTTGTAAATATGTAATGCGATGTAATGGAATGCTTTTTAAATGTAGTTTTAAAAAATGTGTTGTAGTGGCATGCAATGTAAATGTATGTGTTGTAAAGGATGTTGCGATGTAAAAACTGCATTTTAAATGTATGCATTGTAACGTCATACATTCATAATGGACATGAGTAGAATATGTAAAGAAAACATCAACGAGGCAGTAGAAACTGTCAGACTCACTATTTATGTGTTTATTGTAATGTTGCTGCGGGAACAGCATGGAATCTTTCAGTCAACTTCCCCATTAGTATTGCTGAACAAGTAAAAGACTGCATTCAGCAGTGATGGTGAAGCTGGCGGGGAATTGGATATGGATGTCAGAGAAGGCACACAAGTAATGTTGTCGTTTAGTAGTCGCATAGATCATCACATCAGATGGGGTTCCTCTTGGATTCTTTGCAGTCAGTCTCAAGTATTTGCTTTTTTATACTAAACAGAAAACAAGACTACAGAAAGAGTTTGAAGTCACTTTGTTTTAAGTAGATATCATGCTGGAGCCTTCTGTAAATCATGAATTAGTTGATTTGTATTCAAAATAGTCTTGCCAAAAATCAAATCTTTTATCTCTCAGGAAAAAGGTCACAAGAACACAAGACTACTGTTACCCTCTGCTCTTACATGAACTTAAAATCCACACTGTTTTTCATTTACATTGGTTTTGAATTAATAGTAACATTCTACATGGAACTGAGCCTTAGACACGATTTACTTTAATAAGTGAAATGCTTTGGTAACATTCAAAAATCATTGGCTCATCGCTTTTATCTAGCTAAAGCCAAAAGAATTGCCATTAGATTAGTATTGGTCCAATGTCATAATGGTGGGCAATGCTCCACACCACATAGAAATCAAGATTCACACAGGATGTGTATAATACATAGTAGAAGCCCAAGAAGAAGCTGCCACATCACAACTTTGAGGGTGTGACAAAATCCTAGTGTGTAGGTCCAGGGGACAGTACAGGGGCCAAATCTCTCTCACTTCCTACCTATTACTAACCAAAGGCCTCTGAAGACCATGCTGGCAGAGGTTGAATACTTCAGAGGATGTAAAGCATCTTTTAGAGGTGACACTGGAGAAGGAATTACAAGACATGCCAAAAACAGAAATCTACTGGGAAGATGTTCTTGACATCTGTCTTGAAGATAATCTCAATTGAAGAGTCAAAAACACAGGTGAAGTGGTGAGCTTAAGTAAAGGAACACAGGTGAAAAGCAAAGCTCTAGCAGAGGCTTTCTCTCATCAACAGGGAGGAAAGTTAACCACCGGGCCATTTCCTGGTGTGACTTTTATCTACTGCAAAATCCTTGCATTTTGCAGTAGATACTGGAATCCCAGGGTGCCGGAATCCTGCAGTAGGTCCTTGAATCTCAGATACCTTGAATTCTGCAGAAGATTCCTGGCAGCCACTCTAGCCTGCTACTGAGATGGGGCACAGAGTCACAGCATTTAGAGTAAATGCAAGGGCACAGTATTAAATGTGCTAGTGATGGTGGGGTGGCAAATAATCAGCACCCATGTGACAGCCACATTCCTGGACAACATGACCCTAGTCCAGGCATAGCTGGGTCCATCATGGAGGGAATCATAAGTGGAAAAGCCATTGAATGGCAATCTCCTCAGCAATGGGTGGAAGAGGCAATCAAAAACGCTCAGGACCAGAGGTGGATAAGTGGGGGAGACCGCATGTGTTAAGCCATGCCAGAAACAACATAGTAGTTGGCTCCTGCAATAGTGGCCAAGAAACCAGAAGGATAAGTAAGAGTATATATGGACTTTTGTGATTTGAATGGAGAGATTGTAGTAGAAAAGTATTCACTTTACACCAACACTGAGTTGACAGATAACATGTTAAAAGGGGTAAAGTTGTTCATGACCCTAGAATTATCATCAGTTTACAAACAGGTGAAGCTTCATAAGGATTCTGAAGTTTTGATCTCAATCATAATGCCCTGAGAATGTAAAGATTTTTGAGAATGCCATTTGGATGCATTTCCTTTGCATCTGTTTTTAGATGAGGGGCATCGAGAGAATACAATCTAACACCATCTTATTTTAATATCTGGCAAAAGCAGGGAAGAACATGACACCTTTTAAAAAATACAAATGATCAGATTGAAACTGAAGATAGGAAAATGAAAATTCAATAGAGAAGAAATGAGTTACTTGGGTCAAATGCTAAACGTTGATGGAATAAATACAAATCAGTCAAGATTTTAGGAATGTTGAAGTAATATAGCAAATTTTTTCCAAGGTTCACAAGAAGGACAAGTAACATTAAAAATATGTTAAAAAAGAAGAAAATCATTTGTGTGGGATAATAATTGCAAGATAGAGTTTGAAGACATAAAACATCCCGTAGAAAAAGTGCAGAACACACAAAGATTCAAAGTTTTGAAGCCAGGGAAGAAATCAAGATAATGGCTAATGCCAGCATGAAAGGATTGGGGGTAGCTGTGGTTCCAGGAAAAGGTGGTAGTGAAAGTACCATTACCTTCTTGTTGCATGGAATAAGGGCTTGAAATACTTGGTAACCTAAAGTTGTAATTTTCATTATGTTGGCTGAACATAGTGTTTAGATTCCATTTCTAATAGTATGCATAAGTGGCTCATTGCATTATACTAATATATCTATGTACATGAAATATATTCCTGGGAACCTAACTCTTTTAGCAGGCTGTCTGTCAAAATGTAGGTAATAATAATATGTCAAATCATTTGTGAGTCATGTGTGGATGATAGAAGGGAAGGATGTTAAGGATACATCTTCAATCAGTGACTGGAACGTGAATTAAAAGTAAAATAAATGGTGCCATTAAGGTGTGGTTTCGAGGAGGTAGTAATAGTAACAAATATGGTGATTGGTATTATTACAAGAATAAAATCTTCAATGAGGCTCAGAATGGCAAAGAAATGTTCTCATCCATGAGAGCGATAAAAGGCTACAGAAATGCAGTCCAAATCGAAGAGTTTAGCATCGGGAATCTAAACAGGGTGGCCATGGTCAAACAGATATAAGATAAACGTGAGGCGAAAGTAGTTACGACAAAAGAAATGGAAAAGGGGAAGAAGAGAAGCAAGAAGAAAACTTGAAGTGAGGAAAGGAAAACACATCCACGGTAAATCTGTACTCATCTAGGATATTATTTAATATATGTTTTCAAATGATGCCAAATTATTACCACTATACAGCATTGTCTGAGGATGTCAGTTATCCATATGCCATTATGCCTATCTTTTCCTATCGTTTTGTTTTTAAACATAGTGTTGTTAGATTGTAAATAAAGTTAGAGATATGTTATAATTTGTATATAGCACTAAGCTACACAAATTTTATCTTAGAAGTAACAGAAATCAAAAAGAATGAGGCATGCTGTTCATAAATGTGGCTTACACTGAGAATATTTTTCTAGACCCAGAAAGTGGATATAAATACCAGAGGCTCAGGCAGGTATGTATATTAAACACAGGGTAAGTAGATAGCAGAAGCAAAGGGATACTGTTGCACTTTAGCTGCCATGTAGTGCATTGCACATGAAATACTTTATTAGGGTTGTGAGGGCAAGTAGTGAAAGATTTCTCTGCAAGATAGTGTGAGGGGAAAGACTCAAAATTCAAAAGAGACTCAATAAATCACTGTCCAACCTAGTGATTTTATTTTTAGCAAATAACGTTCTTTTAATATTGTTGTACAGTTGAACTATATACTACACAATTAGGTATCCATTTTAAGCTTAAACAAGCTCACCACCATCTTAAATTGATGGTGCTCTCTTGTAAGCCGAGTCTATGCAACATTAGGCACAAGTGTAAGTTTCAATACGCAGTTGCCCCTGGGTAATTTGTGTATTCATTACCGTGCAGGTTTCCCACTTTGGTGCAACAAGTCCTTCAGATTGCACTACATGCTATTAGGTGCAGCACCTGTCCTCTGACTGTAAAAGTGTGAGTTGGCAAAAGCCTCTGCAGTTGCCCTTCTTCATGCAGTTTACATCTGGTACCATGCCTGGAGAGACTGGATGGCCACTCTAAACATCAGCCAATCCATGCAAGCCTCCCACTGGTTAGTTAGCTTCTTCTGAGTGCCCCACACACTGGGAGCAGAGCTGAGCTCCTCCTCCTGGACAGTCTTTTTTCATGCAGGGCTAGGCAATTTCGCTCCCTCTTTTGAGAAAGCAGGCACGCAGGCTCATAGGTTCCAGGCAGATTCACAGCATCTCCAGCACGTTGTGGACCTTAGGTGATGTTCCCTAACTGCTGGGAGACTCACAGTTCATGCAGTCAGCAACTCCAGTCTCACAAAAGCTCTTTATGTACTCTAAGGAGCATTTCCTTCCTTGGTCAAAAATACAAGAAGAACTTGTAATTGGAGCAAGTTGAAGTTGTTTGGGTCCCACGTTTGTATTTAATTTCCAGTCTGGAATTGGCTTGCGGTGCTTCCCTTTCAAATGCCATTTTCTGGATTCAGTTCAGACCCAGCATTTGTGCAAGATGGTGTCAGTATGAGGGTCTAGGCTCTACACCGAAGCAGACATTTTATAGACTGGGTCCAGGAGGCCACACTGCTTTCTGTCATATATAAAAATATTTCTTAAGAACTGATAATTTCCAAAAACTGGTATCACTGCCATTTCAACAACCATGGACCTGGACAGTAGTCTCACGTCATTACGAAGAGTGCATACTTGGTGAACCTCTCCAGCTCACATAACCATTTCTGGACCATTGTACCGACTTTGGAGTACTCGCGTCATTGTTGCGTGACTCACAGCACCTTTCGTATATTTCCAGTGGATTGTTTGCCGCTATTCGTGTAATTAGGTAAGCAGTTCAGAGGTTGGCATTTTTATCCCTTCAAGTATCCACCCCTGAAGCACTCTCACTGTCTGTTTGCCTTCTCTCCTCTTACAAGGTTACCGCACTTCTCCACACCACTACCTTCAATTGCTCCAATAACACCTTTACTATGGTAAGAGCTAAACACATGCTCGTAATGGTGTTAGACCATTTAATTTGTGGCTATTCCTGATATTTGTCTCTTTTTCACCAGCAACAAGATGCTCGATTGACTTAACGAGCCTCCATGCGTCCCCAGTAATCCTTTCCTGGCATTATTGCAACAGGCTTATTGCTTGACCCTTGCTATTATGCTTGGCAAGGCAGCATCCACATCGTAGCAATTTAAGGTCTTGCTCCATTGCTGCACTTTGAGATCGTTGTTTCTTTTCAATTTTTACCCAGCATGTGTATCATATCAACACCTAGTACACGACATCTGGATGGCTGAGTTGTACCACCATTGTCCCTCACTAGCACTATGTTATGGGCCTTTGTATCTACTTACTTTCCTTTTGTCCCCTTCTACCTCTCACCATTGTCTTTCAGACCAAAACTCCCCCAGGCATGTAATTTTTACGTTCTGATGATGATACCAATATTGTTTCTATGGGATTGAAACGTTGTCGACCTTCTATGCACCGTAAATGCTATTGAATTAATTACTGATGTGTAACGGTGTAACTACTTGGGTGCCGATTCCGATCCTGGAGAAATTTCCCCCGTCCGAATTGAATCTGGACTTTTTTCCGTCCGAATCGTACAAGTAGCGTACAAACTGTCAAGTACGATTCGCATGGGAAAAACTCCATACGAATCACATAGGGAACATTTCCCCACACGTCCTCGGGTCGGAAATTGTGTCCGACACATCCCCGGGCGATTTACCGTACGAATCGGAAAAATGAAGTCCGACCGCGCAAGTACGATCACTCCTGTCCTTTCGATTTCACAACTGAATGGAAATAACACCGTACGGACCGAACTCCCATAGCAAGCATGGCCGCACATGCGCCGAACACCCCACCACAGACCCCGCATGTACGTGCGAAACGCCCCCCGGCCGCGGATGTACGTGCCGAAACCCCGCCCGTGTATGTACGGACCGTACCCCCACCCCACCAGTGTATATACGGACCGTACCCCCACCCGTGTATGCATAGAGCGTACCCCCACCCCACCCGTGTATGTACGGACCGTACCCCCACCCCACCAGTGTATGTACAGCGCGTACCAACACCCCACCAGTGCATGTACACGCCGAACCCCCACCCGTGTATGTACGGCGTGTACCAACCCCCACCAGTGCATGTACGCGCCGAACCCCCACCCGTGTATGTACAGCGCGTACCAACACCCCTCCCGAGTATGTACGGCGCGTACCTACACCCCACCAGTGTATGTACGGCGCGTACCAACACCCCACCAGTGCATGTACGCGCCAAACCCCCACCCGTGTATGTACGGCGCGTACCAACACCCCACCCGTGTATGTACGGCGCGTACCAACACCCCACCAGTGCATGTACGCGTCGAACCCCCACCCGTGTATGTACGGCGTGTACCAACACCCCACCCGTGTATGTACGGCGCATACCAACACCTCACCAGTGTATGTACGGCGCGTACCAACACCCCACCAGTGCATGTACGCGCCGAACCCCCACCCGTGTATGTACGGCGCGTACCAACACCCCACCCGTGTATGTACGGCGCGTACCAACACCCCACCAGTGCATGTACGCGCCGAACCCCCACCCGTGTATGTACGGCGCGTACCAACACCCCACCCGTGTATGTACAGACCCTACACCCAGCCCCCCCTGTATGTACAGTGCGAAACACCACCACCGATGGACGGTGCGGACCAACACCCTGCCCGTGTTCGTACGCACCCTACCCCAGGCCCACACACCAGCACCCTCACCCAACATCCGGCATGTACGAGTCGTACTAAGCCATAGCAAAGGACAGCACTGTACAACAACATGGCCCATGTACGCACCGTACAGACGCTAAAAACACTCCCACTGAACCAGGACAAACCAAAAAAACACAAGGAGAGTCAATTTGAGGCACACAAGACCACAAAACATATCCAACAAGGCCAAATACATCCTATACACTGACCTGCAACTGACAAACAGATAAACAGAGGCCCAAACCACTACCACTCCTTATAACACACCCACCCAAAGTTCAAACACAGCCACACCCACAAATGGACCAATAAAAAGGCCCAACACACACAAACCATGATCCTTTGCAACAGATCCACTGCTGCTAGACCCCAGAGACAACGCACTGCACCATACTTCAACCATCAATACACCTTACACTTGCACTCCTTCACACAACCACCATCACAAACACACCCTCATCACATTCACACACACACACACACCTGCACACCCACAACCATCCACACCCACACCCATCCACACCCCCACCCCCACAACCATGCACACCCACACCCCACACCATGCCCACCAACAAGAATCCAAAGTTCACAAAGGAAGAGCTGGAGGCCCTTGTCGACGAAATCATCAGAGTCGAGCCACAGCTCTTTGGAGCATTGGTCAGACGGACCAGCATATCAGAAAAATCTGCCATGTGGGAGAGGATAGTCAATTCCGTGAATGCTGTTGGGGCCACCAGAAGGACCAGGCATGAGTGCCAAGCCAGGTGGTACGATCTGCGGAGGACGGTCCGCCGCAAAATGACGGACGAGCACAACCAGGCCAACATCACTGGAGGAGGTCCGTCCCGCAGACCGGTACACTACCATCCCGGGGAGGAGAAGGTGATGGCCACGCTGCCGCCGTTGGGAGTAGACGGACTAGAAGGAGTCCGAGAGCCTGGTGAGTACACAAACAACTCACCTCACATGGGGGGAACGCCAAATACAACCCAAATACCAATCATGCACGGAACCCCCCCAAAGCCAGCACCGGACACAAGCACACTCCAAAAACACACACATGCCACTAGCGCCTCCATGCCCCATGCCCCAAGCAAGGCCATGCCAAGTCACAGGCCACACAAAACACCAACACAAGACAGGATGTCCCTGATGCCGGGAGGGTGGGCCTCAAAACTAACATAGAGCAACTCTGAAGCACACAACAATGCCCTCAGCCCATATGGCTTAGGGCACAGCCATACAAACAGTGTGTCCCAACACAGTACTGTTTTGCCTGCTAATGGTGGCCGCATTGCAGGACGACATGGGTATGAAGGCACAATTTGCACATAACAGCAGCCAATGAAGACGCAGCACACTGAAAGAGTGTCAGCACACACCGCCACAGCAGCAGCGCAGACTCAGACACTCCGCCCAATGGGTGCCGGCAGAGAAGAAACAAACCCACATGAACAAGCCAATGGCCTAAGCAATACCTGCAAACTGTGTGTGCCCAGGAAGCTGGGCTGAGGTGACAGAGGGTGACACACAGAGGGAGGGAGAGGGGCAGAGAGAGGGACAGAGACATAGGTGGACACAGGGAGACAGACAAAGGGAGGGAGGAGGCTGACAGAGGGAGGGAGAAGGGGAGACGGACAGAGGGAGGAGGCTGATAGAGGGAGGGAGAAAGGGACATAGAGGGAGACGGACAGAGGGAGGAGGCTGACAGAGGGAGGGAGAAAGGGAGATAGAGGGAGATGGACAGAGGGAGGAGGCTGACAGAGGGAGGGAGAAAGGGAGACGGACAGAGGGAGGAGGCTGATAGAGGGAGGGAGAAAGGGAGACAGAGGGAGACGGACAGAGGGAGGAGGCTGACAGAGGGAGGGAGAAAGGGAGACAGAGGGAGCCCAAATCACCCTTGGGTGGTGTGGCCATGTCCGCTCGTCAGCAGGTGGACTGTGTGCATGTAGACAAGGTTTGCCAGTGCCTTAACCCCCCCTTCAACCTTTGATAAACACTAGGCCATGTGTCAATCTGTGCACGAGTACATCCATGCTGCAGGCCCAAACAGAACCTTACACCCAGTATACCTACCCACTGTGTTCGTCAGAACCCTGTTACAAATTGTTAAGTTAACTACCTGCATTCTCAAATAGCATGGAAAAAACAACATTTGGCTACGTACAGTGCAACACGTAAGGCGGCTCTGCATGGCTTGCTACGCCCACTCACTACACTGCTGACTGCATTCCCAAAATATGCATCAACTAAGATTGTGTCACACATAGGTAAAGTGTCGAAAGCTGTGGCCAAGGGACATACCCATGCACAAGTGCACTGTGTGAGGAATGCTAGCCAAATCCAACCACCCAGAGGAACTGTGCCAAATCAAAAAAGAATGAAACATGGATGTCGCATGTAACACAATTAACACTGTCTCTCTCACACACAGGTCAACGTCATCGATCTCCCCCCAATACTGGGGGGGAAGACTCACAGGACCAGGCTCTGCGTGAAGAGGACCCCACCGGCAGCGACGACTCTCACCACTCCGTGGACGACCCAGACCAACCTGGCCCCTCTGGTGTCCAACCACCTGCAGCTCCTGCGGCAGGTACAACTGTGCCAACCACCACCCCCATTCCTGCCACATCCCAGGAGACACCCAGGAGCCCTGCCCGCACACAACAACACAGCCAGTCTGTTCAGGAGGGACAAGGTTCTCCAGGCACCCAGGAGGAGGCAGGCGACACCGCAAATGCCATCCCTCAGGGGTCCAGGAGACCCGATGTGCCCACAACGGCAGGCCAGGCGCAAGTGGGCAGGGGTGGTGGGAGTGGAGGACGGCGGATGCACAAACCTGCCCAGTTGGCTCAGGACCCAGCTATGGGACACGTCAGAAACATCCTGGACGCATACCGGCGTGACTCCAGAGGCATCGACCAGGTAGTGGGGACCCTCAATGAGATGAAGGCCCTGCAGGTCGAGCATCATGCCAGGATGGAGGCAAGACTGGCAGAGCTCCTGGCGGTGCACAGGGACGTGAGCCAATCCCTCCGTCAGATCGCCCAAAGCCTGGCAAACCCTCCCTGTGCCACCAGGCGTAGAGCAGCACCAGAAACAGGGAGGGAGGAGGAGGAGGATTCATCTGACGGAGCGTCCCTTGCATCGTCAAGGCCTGCTTCTGAGGGTCCCTGCAGGAAGGTGGGTCGTCCACGAAAAATACCGTGAGAGTCAGCGGAACATCACCATCTCCCAGGTCACCTGGCCTGGCACCTGGCCCTCTGGCCCAACAGCAGCACAGCAGCAAAGGACATTCTCTGCCACATGGCCTTGCTGGTCACTGTCTGACCAATGTTGACAAAGACTGTGGCACAGACTCTGATGACTTTCAATGGCAAGGACACCAACTCCCCCTGTGAACTTTGGATTCTACACTCCCGCCAAGCACCTCTTGTCACCCCCCCCAAACACGTACCCCAGCACTAATAAAAGTCATCACAATCACAAGATGATGCCGTCATTTCGCATTATTCCACTACATGTGTGTGTTGTAAAGTCAAACCATGCCTGATTTCTGAAGTAACTCCAAACATCCATACCCTGGGGTCTGCGTCTGGCACAGGACATACATGGGTCACAATGTACCATCCAAGACAGACATGGAGCACCATACTCACCCGTGATGGGCCCAACCAGCTGAGGGGGTGCCCGCACAACTGTGCCTACAGACTTATTTAGAAGAGCAACAGTCATGCGCAGAGGTCAGGGATCATGTGGAGTGTCCTGGGGTGGGAGTCCCAGGTATGTGTAGACACGTGGCAGAACCATGTCCTGCATGCTTGAGTCAGGTGGATGTGGAGAATGGTGGGCCAGCCAAGGTTGGATGCATGGAGATGGCACAATTGGGTGTTGGATCACAGTGCCACAAGGTTGTGTTGTGCTTGTGGGCTGCATCCTGAGTGTGTGCGTGGCTTGAGAAGGTCATCCTGCAGCTGGCAGTGATCCACTCCCCCATCTCTGTTTGACGTTGATGTGGCCTGTTCGCGGGATGTAGTAGCAGAGCTGTGCAGATGCACCCTGGATGTGGACAAGTATCATGGGATTTCTAACGCACATGTCCGTAGAGTGCAGGGTAGGATTAGACACGGATGTCGTAGTTGACCTGGGGGATGGTCTCCCTCTTGCCTTGAGGTGGATGGAACTGGGGATCTTGTTCATAATGCAGAGTGTGCTGCCGCATGAGGCACAGATGCTGCTGATCAGCATAGCACATGTCAGCAAGCAATCCATGATGAACACCAGCTCGTTTGCGTGGACACTGGGTGCCCTTGCTGCAGGGCCTGCAGCAGCATGCGCCATGTCAAGGAAACAATGCCACAAGTAGCACTCAAAGACAAGGATCTCTGGAAGGAACTATGCAAAAGGTGTATGTCAAGGAAGGAATGTCTGGTTCAACATGGCACACACACACACAATGGATTCACATGCAGCACAGTGGCCGTCGTGGAGACTGACATGCCACAATACCTACACAGCCATGGACATCATGCACAATACAGAATCTAATCCCTGACAAACAGCTTGCATCTTGCTACTCTACACATAGACTCATATGCACCATCTCTGAGAATAATGCCAGACATGCCGCATGCACAGTGGCAACAGACCACCATTGACAGAGATGAGGCTCCTTGGAGGCAGAGGGACACCTTTATTACTCATGTGTGTCGGAATGCTAATGCAACTCTGTCAACACATACACAGGTCATGTGGATGAACACGTGGGACCAACAGTGGCACCCCCCTTACCACCACAGATGCTGGAAATCCATGGCACTGGCACACAAGTGACGGGTTACAGCTAAACACCCCCTGCTGCTCACGGAGAGCCTGCTATACACCATTGAGCCCCTAATGGGGAATTCACACAGCATGTCAACCCGGTGCAACCCGTATGTTTCCGAGGCCAGTGTTACACACATTGATGGCTCCATCACAATCCCATTACAGATGACTGTCACCAAGTCTGACCATCAATTCAGGTGAATTCTGCTCCAGGTCATGTGCCCCCTGGTGATTCTACATGTATATAAAGTATCCAAACATGAACAGGAGCAGTGCACACACATTCAAAACAAATACCACTCCCAAAAAGCCGTGCTGCATCCCTTACCCGAAGGAGATGTTCGAACTTGTCCGTGCATGTAACGCTGATTCAGCACATGTTGCTGTGTTCATGAGGAATAGCAGGAGCACAACAATGCCACCAGCAGACAGCATGCACAAGTACCTGTGGATGGGAGACACACCAGAAGTCAGCCAAAAGAAGCACATCCGCATGCATGTGCATGTACTCGACACGTATTAGGTTGTCAACATGCTAGGTGACAATGATGACTCTGGAAAAACATTCTTCTATTGCACCATCACTCGAGTGACACATCCAAACACACCTCTGACTCACTTGGAAGACATGCAGATGGACACACACATTGCAACACTTGCCACACACAGCCCAATGCGTGCACACTCAGACACTGGAACTCACCACTAAGCAAAGAAGTCGCGTATGAGCCGACTCCGCATGTCCTCTACCGCCTCCTCCTCCTCCACATCACTTGCCTCGTGCCCAAGTCCTTCATCCTCCACGGGTGGATGGTCCTGCTCATCTGGATCCAGGATGAGTGGCACAGCTTTCTCCACTGCCATGTTGTGCAGCATGCAGCACACGAGGAATATCTTGCAGACCTTCACCGTTGCATATGGGAGTGCGCCACCGGTCTTGTGGAGGCAACGGAATCGGCTCTTCAGGAGGCCAAACATCCTCTCTATCACTCACCTGGTCCGCCCATGGGCGTTGTTGTAGCGGTGATCGACAGCCGTGCTGGGGTTGCGGAGAGGCGTGATCAGCCATGGCATGTTGGGATAGCCAGCGTCCCCTACATGGAAACATCATGGACAAGAGTGGGTCAGGAGGAGCAGTAAGACAGGAAGATGACGTTAAATACAGGACTGCCAGAGTATACCCACCAACAATACATGCTCGTTCATTGCGCAGCTGCAGCATCATTTCAGGCACCCTGCTACACCTCATGATGTACGCATCGTGTGCTGATCCTGGAAAACGAGCACAGACATGTGAAATCAGCATGTTGGCAAGACACACCGCAAGGGCATTAATGGAGTGGTAATGCTTGCGGTTACGGAAGGCTACCTCCTGTGCCTGTCGTGGTACCAAAGCCACATGTGTTCCATCTATGGACCCAATGACATGGGGCATCCCTCCCAGGGCATAGAACTCACGCTTGACACCTGTCAACTGCTCAGGAGTTGGGAATTTAATGAACTCATCCAGGTGCTCCAACATGGCTTCTAGAAAATCATGCAGAACACGGCTGAACATGGTTTGGGACATGCCACAGACATGGGCAATGGTATGTTGAAAGGTACCCGTGGCCAAGAAATGTAGGGCTGCCATCACCTTCATCTTGGGTGTCAGTGCAGTAGGATACCTGTGTAGCGGTTGGAGGTGTGGTGCCAGCCGTGTCGTCAGGTCCTCAATCAAGCGTTGGGGGAAGCGGTAGCGGCGTATACAGTCATTTTCCCGCACGTCAGCCAAGTCTGGAATTGGTCGAAGGAGAGGCGGAGCCCTGCAGTGAATTAGAAGGGACAACGAAGAGTGAGTACAGTACACCACCAATGTAAATGTACAGAGCACATGCTCAACAGGCAATACACATATGCCACATACAGAGTCAGGTCTGTGCAATATGCCCTGGACACGTATGCCAGGCATGTGACACTCCTACCAAGAGCCAGCTACAAACGTTGATTCTCAACCTCAATGTGCCATGCCATGAAACTAGCTGTGGGCCAGTGTAAGTGAGCAGACAGATGCATTACGGGAGTTACAGACATCCAAATATGTGCAGAAGAAGGATGTTTATTGCACAGACAGGTTGCGGAACACTAGAGGCACAGGTCAAATGTCATAGAATAAGGACAGACCACACACCTTGCCATGAAGGATTACATGTCAAGACTGATCACACATACATTGAGAGTATGCAGATATGTCCTTGTTTTGAAACTCCGTGTCGATGCATACATACACACCTAACGTCGGATTACACATGTGTGCTGGTGTGCGTAACAGTGTGCCATGCCCATCTACACACAGACACATGTTGGTTGCAGCAACAGCAGATGCATTTGACCAAACACCTACAGCAAACCTATGGGAACACATGACACACACATGACATAGCTACAGCGTGCAACGCGGGCATTCACTTGTCAGGGGTAACATTCCGTGTACCTGGCATCAGGGGACATTTGCAGGTTTCGGTGACTGTGCCATGCCAGTGACGCATGGCCCACCAAGTCAGTACTACATGCACACATGTCAAAGGAGTGAGGGGGATGTGTGGCACATAGGGCACCATCACACGTGACATGTGTACACAGCTCATCATACTGTAATTAGCTTAACACCTCAGGAGTATGTTGCCACATCACAGCCTGACCCACCTGTGCCCGGCACATGTAGTACTGCACAGACAATGCCTTGATGTCCAGCCTTGGCCATGTATGACAGCTCAATTCATTCCTGTGTGCCACCTGTCACCACTGTCAGGTGTGAATCCCACCGTACATACGCTCCGAGTGCGTGTGTAGGGTCCCTATCACTATGGGTTTGCTGGCATATGCGTACGCTATAGTAATACGGACCGTACACGCGTATGTACGGTCCGTATTACTATGGCGTACGCATACGCCAGCACACCCACAGTGATAGGGACCCTACACACGCGTGTACGGCACGTATTACTATGGGTTTGCTGGCGTATGCATACGCCATAGTAATACGGACCGTACATACGCGTGTACGGTCCGTATTACTGCATTTGGGGTGCCTTAGGGCCGTGGATCGCACCAAACCTGTGTGAAAATGTTGAAATAACATAGGGGACACATGAGGGATAAGTATAAGGGCCTAAATGCTTGCTGGTTGTCATGGAGACCGAGTTTTAAGTTTGAATTATTGCATCAGGTGGCCAGCAGAAGTCGGTTGGAAACAATTTACTTTGTTGCAAAGTGGTTGTTGACTTGACATCATGCTCAACTTTCAAACCATGCAAAGCCCCTCACTGTGGTAGGTTTGAAGGGATTGGAGGAAACGTAGGATGCTAATGTGACTGACCAATCTCTCTGTACTCCTGTTAATGTAACAGGCCAGCAAGGCAGATATAAGGCAGCCAGGTCCCATGAGAGAGCACTTGCCTGCACATCCTTTGAATCCACAACACTGCTGCTGCTCGTGATTCCTCTGGCACCATGTCCAGGTCTGTGGAGAGGGCCCAGCCATTCACACAGGAGGAGAACATTGCCCTGCTGGATGTGATCCTCCCACAGTACACCATGCTGTATGGTCGACCAGGGGAGCAGGTGAGGGCAGACTCCACTAGCTTAGACTGTGCCCCTTTTTTGTGACTGTGACTTCTGGCATCGTGTCCCTGTGTGACAGACATGCACTGTTGTTGGGAGTGGGTCCCAGGGTGGGGAATGCCTCATGTCTCCCATGCAGCGCATGCTGTAGTTTCTGTGTGCACTCCTCACTTGCATAGTGCTTACTGTGAAAAAGAAAGCATGGTGCATGCCACATTCTGCCTGGCTACTCCTCCTGGGAATGTTGTTGCTACAGTCATGATGTGATTCTGTGGTCCCCCCAGTGTGACAGGTGACAGTACCCATAGGTGTGTGTGTTTAGTGTACCTGTGCTGTGAGTGTCCAAATGATGTGTACATCCCCTGGACGTTGGTGTGTGTGTGTAAGTCACCTGTCATGTGGGTGAGTGCATATGGGGAGTGTTGCACACCAGCTGCATGAGGGTTGGATATACCTTGGCCATGTGATGTGTGCAGGGAGCAGTGCTGTGTGACTGCCGTGCTGAGCCAGCCCCACACCTGTGACAACACCCAGTCTAGTGGCACATGGGCAGAGTGAGGTTTGTACCCGCAGTTGGCAATGGAAGGTGATTGTCCAGTACCTGTGTGTGTCTGTGTACTCTGCTGAGGTTGCGTCAGTGGGCTGGGGCATGTGCCTGCTTTGAGGTGCTGTACATAATCCTGGTGTAGCTTGTGATGCACAGTGTGATCCAGGATCATTTATTGTGTGGCACCCCTCATGCCACCTGTGTATTTCACTGCCACGTAGTGCATTTTGCCTTCCCCAGAGGATGATGTCCCTATGACAATGGTGCAATGAGTTTTCTGCATACCATGGCCTGTTCAAACCAGACAAATTATTAATATGTGTGTCTCTGTGTCATTACTCAGGTGTATTAAAGTATTCTCACTTTTGCATCCTCACAGGTAGGCGTCCATGCCAAGGGGGAGATATGGAGGCGAGCCGTCAGTGCCATGCGGAAGACGGAGGGTCGGAAGCGGCGCCTAGCCCAGGTGAGAAAACGCTGGCAGGATATCCGGTGCTGGACGAGGAGGATTGCACGGGTCCTGCTGGGGGACTCACCTGAGAGCTACAAGAACCTTGGGCGCTTGCGTCTGACCCACATCCATAAGCATGCGCTGACGGTGGTCTTCCCCGACTTGGATAGGCGCTTACTGGAGAGGCAGCAGCAGGAAGGGGGTAGGTACATGTGTGTCTGTCGTGCGTCCCCAGCTTTTGGAAGTGCGCAGCTGCATGGATACACTTGCCAGGGTTTAAATGTGCAGTGCATAACCAGTTCCCCAAAGTAAACACCTGCTGTTCTTCCTCCCTTCCCCTCCTTGCCATGTGTTCCTGGGTCTGTGGGTAGTCACTCTTGCACAAGGTAATCTAGGCTGGCAGTTAATCCAAGTGCCCAATGCTTGCAGCATCATGTGTGGGGGTGGTGTGTAAGCGGGTTTGGGAGCTTGCCTGTGCCCTGGCCAGGTCAGTCATTGCGGGGTCCATGTCAGTTGGCACTGATGCTGAGTCCCGACATAGGAGTGTGTCTTAGAAGTGTACTGCCTTACAGCAAGCATGTCCAATGTTGTGCCCTCTGACATGATGTGCATGAGTGGGAGTAATGCATAGTGCTGGGGCGGTTGCTTCAGTTGCAGTCATATCCATCCAGGACCATGGAGGTGTGTGGCCACTACCGTGCCCTGGGGCACCTCTTCCTAGGTATCATGTATGTCATCCAACAATGTGGACATTCTCAGTGTCTTCGGCATAGGTTGGGCTCTGTGGCATTGTACCCTGGCCTCATCTGTATTAGCGTAAACTGTGCTACATGTGTCGACGTTACAGTGTGACCCAATTTTGCTTGTGCATACTCACGGTGGGCAGTGCCTGTGTGTCTTGATACGACAATCTGATGATGGTTGGTTGACAATGATGTATGTGGACAGGTGCAACAGTGGTGGTTTGAGTACAATCAGGATTTAGTGCAGCCCATGTGTTTCCATCCCAGAGTAAGAGGTGTCAGTACTTCCTCTGTCTTAATCACATTGTCTCAGGTAGGGGGTGGTTTTTGCGGGCAAGGCCTACATGTCCAAATCTGTATTCTCCTTGCTAGGTCTGGCCTGTGTGTGATGTTTGTCTGGACATGCACTCAAGGTGCAGTGACCCAGTCATGTTGGGCTTGTTTCAATACGTTAGCTTTGCAGCATGTGCAAAAAGTCAATAGAAATGGTTCCTGCACATCCCTTTTTTGGCAACACTGTGTGGTACAGATGCAGTGCACGATTGTCCCCAGAGCCTGGCTCTTCTGTCCAATTTGATGTCAAGTGATTTGCTGTTGTGTCATGCACTCCATTGTTTCGCAGTGGCATGGTGGGTCAACCAGCTGTGTGTTGCAGGGCCTACATATGTACCTTGTATTGTAGATGTTACTCATGTTGCTTTTCAGCCTATGCACTGTGACCTATGTAGATCTGACTCATGTGACATATGTATACAGGTGTCTGATTATTTCCTGTCTCTTCACCTTGCCCACAGCATCGTCGGGGGACTCCGAGGGAGACACTGGCAAGGAGCGTGAGGAGGGACCAAGCACCAGTGGCAGCAGTGCCAACTTGTCTGCGACATCGAGTGGCACGGAGGCCGAGGGGAGTGAGGCGGAGGACCTGTCCAGTTACACCTCCGACTATGATGCAGACGGGTCCAAGGCTGAGCTCCCAGAGGGGGCGGAGGCTGCTCCCACAGCTGAAAGCAGCACACAATCTATTCCCGCCCCCTCCGTTCCCATCACCGGCCTCCCACTTGCTATGGTCCCTTCCCGCCGTGCTAGGTCACCACGTGTCTCCTTCGTGCCAGGCACTGCGCCCCCTGCCCCTGTCTCCACTGCTGCCTCAAATGCCGAGTCTGTGGACATCCTGCGCCAGTTGCAGGTTGGTCAGACTGCGATACTGAATGTCCTCCATGGCCACACCCGAGTGATCACCCAAATGGAGGCATACCTGGAGGGCATCTCAGCTGCGCAGTCTGACCAACGCCAGTTGCTGAGGTCCATAGACTCGACACTGACTGCAGCAGTGGGTCTCCTGCAGCGCTACGTCCCCCCCACTACCCCTGCACCATCCACACTTCCCACTCCCATGCCTGTCCCAAGCACACCCAGACGTACCCATGCACGCACCCCACCAGACACAGGCACCACACCGCCAGGGAAAGCCAAGCGCACACCTCCTGTCACGCACACACAGGGTGAAGTAGGCACACCCACTGGGTTGGGGGGCAAACGCAAGACACGCAGCCACAGTGGGAGTCCACATTCATCCAAACCCCCTGCCTCCAAATCCACTCCCCTCAGCTCTCCTGGCCAAAAGTCGGACACAGGGTCAGTCCTGCCCAGTCTGTCCATCAGCCCCAGTGTGGCTCCACCCCGCAAGCGTTGGAGGCAGGACACCGGCAGGGTAGTTGAGTCCCCCCCCCTGTCCACACCCTCCCCCAGTAGCGCTGCGACCCATCCCTCCGACCCCCCCCCTCCTTGGGGCCTGTGTTTCCTTCGGGTGCAGGGGAGACGCCTGAGGACCTTGCAACCGTGTGCAGGGCCCTTCTCACATCCACCTTTGGCGCTGCCCCACCCCCTGTGGTGGAGTCCTCCATCCCTGCACCCACAACACCTACCCTTGCCCCTCCTGTCCCTGCGGTGCCTGGTCCTTCCCCCCACATGATGCCCCCCCTTCTGTGAATGAAATGGACATGTGAACTGTGCAGGCAAGCTAGGAGACACACGTCCCGATGTGTACCCCCCCCAGGACTTTGCTGCTGGCCTGGCCCATGGCCCTTGTTAATAATGGACATTCCGAAAAATGACTATTCGAATGCTGAATAAAGCTTTTGGTTTATGTTTTGCACGCTTATGCTTTCCTGGACTTGCTGTTGATGGTGCTGCTCCATGGTTTGGGGTGGGGATAATGTGTTTGGTGTCTGGGAAATGTAGTAGTGTGCTGCTCATGGGGTGGACCCTGGTATCTGTGTGCCATCACAAGGTATTTGCAAAATTACTTGGTTCATTTCCAGCTCTTACTGCATGGTGACATTGTCCCAAGGTGTGTTCCTTCCTCTTTGGACCCTGACATCTTCCCTGCAGGGTGTTTCCTAACTGCTGTGCTGAGCTGTGTCTACATTTCCTTGGTGTGTGACAGATCCGTTCAACTTTGCTCATGCATGCTGGGCGAGGTTTCCACCTGCATCATTAGGGGCATCCTTGGTGGTCACTGTACTTGAGTATCGAGTATGTTGACGTGACTTCATGTGGATATGTTCCCTTTCACACACTCTGCATGTGTGTACTCCCAGCCTCGCACTCATGTGTTTCGTGTTCTGCAGGGTCTTGGAGCACCTGACTGACAATTGTGGGTATTGTATCTGTGGGTACTGCACCCTTTGCTTTCCATGGGCACTGCTGGGAGGACTCTGCACCCACCCCTCCTGTGTCTGGGCACTGCTGGGAGGACTCTGCACCCACCCCTCCCATGTCTGGGCACTGCTGGGAGTGATAGGCACCCACCCCTCCTGTGTCTGGGCACTGCTGGGAGGACTCGGCACCCACCCCTCACATGTCTGGGCACTGCTGGGAGTGATAGGCACCCACCCCTCCCATGTCTGGGCACTGCTGGGAGTGATAGGCACCCACCCCTCCTGTGTCTGGGCACTGCTGGGAGGACTCTGCACCCACCCCTCCCATGTCTGGGCACTGCTGGGAGTGATAGGCACCCACCCCTCCCATGTCTGGGCACTGCTGGGAGTGATAGGCACCCACCCCTCCTGTGTCTAGGCACTGCTGGGAGGACTCTGCACCCACCCCTCCATGTCTGGGCACTGCTGGGAGTGATAGGCACCCACACCTCCTGTGTCTGGGCACTGCTGGGAGGACTCTGCACCCACCCCTCCCATGTCTGGGCACTGCTGGGAGGACTCTGCACCCACCCCTCCTGCGTCTGGGCACTGCTGGGAGTGAGTACTTCCAGTTGTGAGTATGAAATCCCATGACCAAGTCTGTTTGGAGTGTAAATGATTTCAACAGTTCCGGTCAGTGCCTTTATGGTGTATGGGAGCAACAATTGCTTGGGGGGTTTCTGCTGGCCATTTGTCACTGCATACTTAATGACTTGACTGAATGATTGCATAAGTAAGGCGAACCTTTTGGACAGCTTTGTGTTTTCTGGATCTCCAACCAGAAGTCCTAATATGAGCAGTTTACGTTGATCAGGCACTGTAAATGAATTTTTATCAATTTCTGAAGGATGATATGGCCATGGTGTTGATGTTAAGTTTGTTTTAATCATTGTTCTTATGTACGATGATGTTTGATCAATGATCTTGTTCAAGGCTGTTGCTTTAACCTTTAAAACTGATAAATCTCTTTTCAAACTCTGGTTTTCTCTTACAATGGCCTGTAGCATGAAACTATAAGGTTGGGCCAATAATTGTCCTTGGTTGTCTAGGGATATGTGGAGGCTGTTACTGAACTCAAAGTCCAATTTTCTTCTAATATGCTATTCCCTGTAGTCCTCTGCGTTTCATGAGGGTTTCAAGCCTTTTAGGGAGAGTCGTCACACATATTGCCTCTGTTTCAGAATACTCACATTTCTAAGGTATTGAAATAGTTCATTGTATTTTTTATCTCTCATATTTTTGTAGTGATCATTGGTTTGAATGCTGGATGCATTATCTTCCTCCTTTGCTTTAACCCTTGTTTAGTTCCTATAACAAAATGCATGATAATGGGATTCTGCAGCCACTATGTCCTGTCTACAAACTGCTAGGTTCTTTGAGTCACAATTAATGGTTGCACACTCTCGAAACCATTTGTCGTAGTTGATGTTTCCTTGTAGAATTTTCTCTTTACACAAATATATTCTTCAGCATACACATTTGACTTTAATTATGTTCGTCTGTTTAAGCCTTTACTTGAGCACTCACTTGTTCCAGCATCATCACTGATACTTGCTGCAGCTTTTTGCTAATTAATCTGTCAACCTCTCTTCATAGTAAACAGGCTCCTGCACTTCCTATAGTTAAATACTGGGGGAACCATGTTGCTTTCCATTTTGTTCGTAATGGCTAACAGTGGAATGTGATTCCTTACTTGAGCTGCCTCTAACAAAGTTTTCCATCATGAGTAGTACTGTGGGCTTGTCAGCATAACTCCATGCTGGATATTTGACCATAAATTAATTATACACTGGGGATCAGAGGGACAGGATATGCTAGTTTCAGTCTTTTTCATGATACTGCACGGTCATTCACCACAAGCTCTGGAAAAATAAATTAATTAAAAAATTATAAATGTTACTTGGTGTACTTAATATAATCCTCATTATTATTATAATTATTATCAATTTATATAATCACATTTACTCTAATTGTAATTTTTTTAATAAAATTCACAATAATAAACATTTTGGAAAAATGTTCATTTACATCAAGGTATCTTAGGAATGGAGTAGTAGCACACAAAGGCAAAGAGCTATGACTTGCTCTCACATATTTTTCATCTCTAGGCATCCCTACCTTGCCAATAAATCATATTAGAACCCATCCCAAGGATGGGTTCTATTAAGTTTGGCTTTAACATAGTTGGCCTAATGCCGGTACAGCCTTCCATCTTCTTTATATTGGGCTTGCTAACACCCTGGCTAAGTAGGAGCCAACCGTGGACATGCTGTATTTAGAAAATGATTACGTGTGACAGGTATGTAATATGACATGCTTACTTACAGTCCAAATAATTAATATACTTAAAACGTATTCGCTTGATGAAAAACCTTTCTCTTATTAAACTCCTAGGGCTGAATCACGCCATAGTTACTTTGTGAAAGACTTCTATGAGGCATAGTGGGCTGATTTAAAGATTGGCAGAGAGGGTACTCCTTCACAACAGCAACGGAGTACTCTCTCTGACAAACCAAAAGTCTGCACGCTTGATTTACAGACAGGTGGACCTTCAGTATGTCAGCTATAAAGACTATTCTGTCTCCATAACTTACATACTCCTCTGATGGCAGATCGGGGAAGCAACTTCCATGGAATGAGGGTTGTTCATTTTTGACTTTTTAAAAACAAAATTCATCTTTTGGATTTTGTTTTGGAAAATACAAAGACTTGGTAAAAACTTGACAGATAGTAACTTTTAATACATTGACAGAAACCGTGATCACAGTGGTTCTAGCCAATGTTAAAAGAAAGATGTAGAGCTAAAGTAGCAGTATTTTTATGAGTGAGTGGTAGCTGCTTTACCTTGGACTCTAAAAAAATGTGCTGCGATTATTGAAGTCTGTAAAATAAATTTCTGTAACCCAAAAACAGCACAACACAACAACAATAGTTCAAGACCACTACACAGCAAACACACAGAAAGACAACACCACAATACAATTAAAACAACAAAATATCGTAACAACACAACACCACTTTGTAACACATAGAACTGCACTCTAAATACACAATTCATGTGTTGCTGTACAGTTAAATTGCATTAATTTTTAGGGGGTTTTATTGTTGTGTTTGGTTTGTCTCCGGTGCTGGTCTTTTCTGCTGTTTTTCTAGAGTAATTTTATGTTGTATAGTATTGATTTTGATATTCTGGGATGTGCTTTGTTGTGTTTGTGTGTAGTGTTAAGTCGAATTGCACTTGTGATGTCGCAGTGCTCCCATAATTAATGCACATATGTACAGTCGTGATATGTGGATGTTTTCTTGTGTCATCTTCTGGCACTCTGTACCTCAGCATCAGTCCTTCTGCATGAACATGCAAAACATTTCTTGCCACACGACACTGCTGTGACCAACCCGTCCTCAAGAAACAATGAAAGAATGTGCTTGCCGAGGCATTGTGCTATATTCCTCCAAGGACATGAGGTAGTTCTGAGCAAAATACGTTTTGTGACATGGTCTCTAATATCCTCATCAGTGTCAGAAACATATGCACCACGCAAAATGAGATTATAGCGATGGATTCACTTCAAAAACACTTTTACTGAAGTTCAGCATTACCCTTTTTTGGAAACAAAGTTACTGATTGTGTTCACAGTTCTAATCATCTCATAACTGCAACTCATCATACTTAAAAACTTGATGAAGCGCTGGGTCTAATTTTCTCCAATTCACGTATGTGTGCCATTAAAAAGGAATTCGTGCATGTCTGATTTAAGCTTAGCTTTTAAAGGAGCTCGATTTGCTACTCGTTATTATCTGTTGCTTTCGCACAGGTTCCCCATCTTGCAAAGAAGGATCTTTCACCATATTTTTCTTATTTTTGCAATACGTAATGACTTTCGGTTATTCCTCTCGATATTTTGAGTTGTTCTGAGCATTTTATACAATAATTCTTGGCGATACTGTTCATACAGCTATTTCACATGGCTTCGACCAATCCTGATGTTTTCTGCACATATCTATACGTATGAAATGACCATATCCGTTCATCATTTAATACTGTTTCCTTGTGCAGGGACATATATTTAATATTCACCTCAACTTAGAAATAATACTTATTATACAAAGATAAAACAAGACAACATATATTCGGAAAACCAGTGATGGCATTTTGACACTTTTCAACTTTTGACAATGGCTATGTGCATCTAGCATAATTTTATGTAGCTTCATTTCGCGAAATGCATCTTGCACGCAATAAATTACCCAACCGGTCAGTTTCTGTAAAAATTCAACTTGAAATGTAGTTTCAAGTTGATTGGCAGTTGCTCAGATTCAAAACACTGCTGGCTGCGTTTAGATTTTTACTATTGAGCTAAAAATTTACCAGACCTGTCCGCTCGGCTAAAAAATCAATGCCACCTGTGTTAAAAAATTACCCGAATGGTACATCTAAAATTAGCATTTCTCAGGGAACTTATGTGATATGGCATAATACACAATCTCTGTGATTTTGCGGAAATTGCATTACGCACAATTACCAAACATAACCCCAATTACTCCACCATAATTAATATTTGGCCCAGGCCTAATGTTCACCACTGAAGCAAAGTGTTTTATAAGTGTAGTGGAAGTACACTGGAATTGGTGGGGTATATGACACATTTTGCACATATGTTCAAAGAGTTTATAATGCACAATTGCCTATGGGCTAAAGCAGGGTGCAGCAGTACTCTTTTTTGCAGCTTTATGTTGCTACTGAGTGCTTCACATGCCTTATTAATATAGTCATATTTAAATGATGTCTTTCTGTAACTGGAGCCAGTATATGATTTTATATCACCAGGTATCATGCCAGTGAATGTAAATGTGGCCTAATAACACATGTACTAATAAACTTTCATTCTCACATTTGAGAAAAAACACTTTTTGCTGACTAACAGATTTCATGGAGCAATCATTTTAGTCTTAGAAAAACTCCCCTAATATCAGGTTATCTTTTGAGTGTTATTTTGCATTAATGCACAACCATAATCCCTTACTGGGTGGTCTTAAATATGATTTATTTTTTTCAAACAAATACACATGAGAAATTACCATAATATGCTTTTTATTACCATATTGATGGAGGAGGGGGCATCATGACTCTCGAAAGACTTTGCCTCGCATGTGTCATGGCCTCTCCTCACACTCAATAGAAGTAATGTTGAAACTTCCATTACATTACTTCAAAACAATTTTTATAAATGACTTAAAGGGTCAGAGGGAGCATTCCTAACCCTGTGGTTCAGGCAAGGGGCCCCACAGGAACTCCTGTCTTATGTTAGCCGGGTCTGGTGGCTCAGTGGACTAATGCATTCCCTGCCGGAGCCTGTGTTCAACCTCTTGGTCACATGGTCGAATCCCGGCGGGTCCACTCAGCCTTTCATCCATTTGAGGTCTATAAAATCTGTACCATTGAGTTGGGTAACAATAAACATCTGTTATTCAGCGCTAAAATACCTACGGGTGAACGTGCGCTTTACAAATACACATGTTATGTGAGAACAGAAAAAAACACAGATATTACCATGAGTTTAGTAGAGGATGAAGCTGGCTGAGCAGTTTTCAACCCAAACACGAGGTCTGGAAACCTTGGTTAATGTCTACAAATGTATGGTAAAAGTGTTCTGGGAATATTGTGGACATCCTGCAACTTTCGTGGACCTGGCACTAATATGAAAACCCTGCTGGAAGTCCAACAAATATTCACAAGATTGCAATGAACTACAAACCCTAAAATAGGGACTTCGGACTGATAATCCTTTTCTTGGATTTACTACAGTTGGTGTTGCAACTTATATCTTTCACAAGGTAGGGACACCACACTTAGTCTCTTCCCATTGATAGGAATTCTCCTCAGTGTCTTAATTTTTGGCCACTTCAGACCAATTTGGAATGGGTACCAAGACCCTGTACCTTTGATCCACTCTTGTATTCCCTCCTGATGATGTCCCCATTTTCCTTGTGGGTCAAAACATCATCAACATTTTCCATATCAACAACTTTTATTTACTCAGTGTTTAACTTGCACTTATTCAATTGACTATAGTACACCCTTCAGCAGACATATGGGTTTTCAGCTTGTGCCTGTGTATGTTATCAATATGCTGTATGTTTCATCTGAGCACAAAGCACTCACCTTTCTCTCTTTAAATACTTTTATTCTATTTAAATTGCCAGTTTGAATGAATTCTAATTTATTTGTAGTATTTTATAGGAAGGTTGTTTCTTTGATTGGTTCATTGATGATTTCGTCTATTGCATTCTCATAAGGCATTGTCTATTTAAGAGTCCTGCCAGCTGGGCCTGGTCAAAGGCAAGGTCCTGCAGCCAACCCCCACATGATCGAAGGCTGTGTGATGCATTGGCATGGAACAAGGTTGGGAACAGGCCTGAGCCACCTGCACTGGGTGTTGGCCACCTGGCACCAGGTCCAAGAACTCTGTTGAATGTTCAGCAAAGGTCCTAAGTCAGCAAACCTTGAAAACATAAAACACAAAACAGGGCCTGACCAAGCCCAGGATATTCGTCCTACCCCTCTACTCATGAGAACTGGTTTGCTGCCAGCTGCAGGTAGGCAGCAGGGCCTGTATAAAAACGAATGCAGTGATAGCTACGAACTCCTAAGTTTCTCTTGTTGGTCTATTCCAAATTTGAATTTTGGTCCTTCTCAAATAAGCTGGATTTACATTTTTGTGACGGAAAGCTTGTTTCTTAGCTTTCACATAATGAATCCTATACCCTGGTAATCACCAAATCTAGCTGTCATTTTCAGGTATTCAAAAGCTGAGCCTCCAGCCTACCTTCTCAATCCCATAATTTCAGCACTTAGACATTTCCATTCCAACAGCCACCTAAGAATACTGAACCCTATCCACTGAAGTTTAAGAGAACCTCTCTTCGCTGTCTTCTGCAAATTGCAACAAGTCAGGCAAACATAGATTTAAAATTTGATATTATTACTGTCTCTAAAATCCTTTACTTAATATAGTGCTTTTTAAGGATTGTTGTGCCCTTATGCAAGACATATTTTGGGGCCTCTTGTTTGAAATAACTTTGGCTTTATTATCAATTTTCACTAATTCAATTTAGCTAATTAAAGCCCCGAAGTGACAAAAAATCTTTAATTATATGTTAATCTTTCAGAAATTAGGGAGAGAGGAACAGCCAAAACTCAAGCTCCCAAGTGTGAACCTGCCAACAGGACCAAATGAAATCTTGAACAAGCATTGATAAAACCATATAATTCTACTTGGATTTCGAGTCTTTTGTTTTTCAATATTGTGCATCTGGACCTCAGTGTCAACCATGCTGATCTGCCTATTTTAGGAAAGACCCGATAATGATGACTCAGTTGATGTTTATGGTACAAGTGTATAATATCAATATTGGACATATGCGCTTAGTGTTTGAAGTTCTAGCTTTAGCGACCCGATATTTGTAAACACAAAATATTTCTATATCACAATTGGCATCTCATTGCAAATGTGAAAATCAAAGCAATGATCAGAGATCTGCCCCATTTCATCGGGTGAAAACTAGTCACCTTCTACTTAACTTTCCATGCCTTGGCCCTGTACTGCTCTTTCTTTGTGTGCACTTCTCTGGCAAGGAAGTTATCCGCCCTCTGCTGATGGGGGCTGGCGATAAGATAAGGAGATAGACCTAAATAACATATACAGTGAGAGAGGTGAAATGGAGAAGGGAGGTAGAGACAGAGGAAAAGTAGTGAATGGCAGAAAGGGGTAGATAAGCAAAGTGAGCTAAAGATAGGAAAGGTTTTAAAGTTATTTAGAGAGCTGAAGAAAGCTACAGATAATATGAAAGACCTATAAAGAGAGAAAAAGAAGTGAACATGCCAAGCGATGATGTAGACCAATTGGTAAGGTAGAAAGGCAGAGAAGGTTAGAAAGATAGAGAAAAACGATGTACAGATAGACAAGGAGATAGGTGGGGTACTGAGAGGAGAATGGCTAAACGCCACATAGAGCTAAGGGAGGTATAAAGAGGGACAGAATGGGAAGAGAAAGATGAATCGGGTAAAACACCTTTTGAGTCAGACAGAATAGTAGGGAGAAGGGGTGAAGGGAAAAAAATAGAAGATGCAGAGAGAAACAAGATGAAGTAGAGATGCAAAGATGAGGTGGAGAAAGAGAGGTACAGTTGATACAGAGGCAGAAAGAAGGGATGAGGATGTCATAGAAGAAGAGTTGGGAGTGCAGAGAGGTAGAGATGTAAGCCAGAGAATTGTATAAGGAAGGGGATGCAGAGAGGATGATTTGAAATAGAGAGGAAGTTGCAAAGAGAGATGAGAGAGAGAAAGGGGAGGTAATGGTAGGAAACAGGAAGAGGTAGAAACAGCGATAGGAAGAAAGGAATAACACAGTTTGAGATGTGAGTAGACAAAACATAGTTAGAATGAGAGAGCAGAGGTTGAGAGGTGAGGTAGTACACAAATGGCCAGCTGTAGAGAGGTTAGATTGGGGAAAGGGGCAAAACAGTTCGGGTAGAGAAAGATAAGGTAGAGAAATGTGTTGTACAAAGACAAATGTGATAGAGAGAAAGGTGAGGTTTACAGAGTGGAAAATTGAAATGGAGAGGTGTAGTAAAGAGCAATGTGAAGGAGAGATATGTGATGTAGACGAGAAAAGATCCAGAGAGGTGAAATGTGAAAGGAGCAGTAAAGGTTACGTAACAAGACAATTGTAGCAGGGAAATGGCATAGAAAAGCATTGTTGTTAGGTAGGTAGAGAGAGTGGTAGAGTGAGATGTATATTGAGAGACAGGTGAGATGGACATAAATGAGTAAAGAAAATTAAGTGAGAGTAGGTACCAAGGGGCATATCAACAAGGGCTTTATCTCTGCTTTTTTGGCTTTCAAAGCCAAAAAAGCAGAGATAAAACTAGCACCCTATCAACAACAGGGTGCTAACATGCAAATTTGCATGTTAGCACCCTTTTACTCTACGCTTCCCCTTGCATCTCTAATGAGATGAAAAGGGGGCGTTCCAGAGTAAAATAATAGGAGAAATGTCGCTAAGCGACATTTCTCCTATTATCAAGAATATCGCTAAGCCTGTTAGAGACAAAAAAAGCAGCGCTAACCGCGGTTAACGCTGCTTTTTTACGTCTGGTATTTTTCTGACTTAGCCATGATATTCTATGGAAGGAGGATATCATGGCTAAGTTTGTCTGTCCTTATCAACAAGCTAACGTGAGATTATCGTTGGGTTTCCAGCGATAATCTCACGTTAGCCACTTAGCGTGAGGATTTTTATCGCTATTGAGAGAAGCGTTGCTAATAGCACGCTATCTCAGCGATAAAAATCCACGCTAGCCGGCGATAATTATCCTAGCACTAAGTGCGCTTAGCGATAATTATCGCCGCTTGTTGTTGATATGCCCCATAGTGATGTAGAGATGAGTAAAGAAAGAGAGAATGTGGCAAAGAGAGAGGTGTGTAGTAAAAGGGGTGAGGTGAAGTAACAAGAGAGACATGAGACTGAAAGCATATTGGGGCATCTTATCAAGCACGGCGTTAAAATTATCGCCGCTTTAGCGGCAGAAAACTGCAGTTAAAGCGGCGATAATGGGTTTGATAATATGCCCTTGAGAATTCCAATAGAAGCCCAGGTTCACACCAGAACATGGGCTTCTATGGGAATTCTCAAGGGCATATTATCAAGCCCATTATCGCCGCTTTAGCGGCAGTTTTCCGCCGCTAAAGCAGCGATAATTTTGACGCCTTTTCTTGATAATATGCCCCTGAATTCCTTTAATTGCCGCCCCCTGCCTGAGAGCACACATGTTAAGATTGGTCAGGTTAAACGTGCACAATACGACTATGGGAGTCAATCCACCAAAATGTCGGGGGAAGTTAAAGTAACATCACACACCTTGACATTAATGGGATCCAGGAAATGGCATACTATGACTGTAGTCTTCCCAGGAAGTGATGCCACATGCCCTTAACCCCGATGACATCACAATAGTTGGCACTGCTGAAGTTCCAAAATGAATGCATGATTAATATAGTAACCTAGACAAATGTCTGCTTTAGATAACGCCTTTATTTGGGAGCTGACATGATATTTTAGGGGGTCATTACTCAATTCTCTTAGTAATACATGAATAAAATATCGGCCTGATTATGATTGGGTTGTTAATTTACAACCCGTGTGTACACCCATGTTTGCGCACGGGTCAAAATTATAAGCTGAGGGTTTGATCATTATAAGACGCGTTAAATACCTCAACATTTGCTACATTTTGGCATGTCAAACCTGATGACATTTAGCAGGGGAAAAGCATAAGGTATTTACTCTATCATGTAGATTTTGGTGCATTGAATACCAAAATCTACATGTTATTCCCCACTAACTTGTAATAGGCGCTATTTATAGCACCCAGTAAATAATGCAGCCCATGGTATCATTATTTAACAGTTGCAATAAATAGCACTTGCACTCATAATCAGGGCCTGTGTGTTCATCTGAACAGGGTATAATGCCACAAAACACACAAAAGCACTGGAAAACTAAAATGTTAATACCACAAACAGTCAGGATTTAATAGTTTTCTACTGTAAGTTGCAATGGGAAATGTGACGATAAATCATATGGAAAAAAATAGATCTTAAAAAACAATGGTAGTTATGTCTACATGTATTTATTGATGCAGTCCATATATTCATTAGGAACTAAATGATTGTCCTAAACGATTCCTTCCTGTTAATGCATTTTAGCTTAATATCATTTTCGATGTTATACCACTTGTGTGAAGCACAGAGGAGAAGGTTTTATTCAGACACTTAATTTTTTAGGTACTCACAAAAAATACACATGGCAACAACTTATTTAAAAATGTTTTCTTTTTAGTTATCTTCTTATTTAATCAAAAGAGTGCACATTGCACTGCTGCATTTATTTATTTTACAAAACCTAACCTCTGCAATGTCCTAGTCACAGTCCCAGTGGAAGCTGCAGAAATAAAATAGTGCTCATCATGACACTGTTTACCTTCTATTCTTGGAGTCTCGGCTGGTGATTTTTGAAAGTGGAGGATCAAAATACTTACACAGAATTGTAGTGAGGGAAGCGAATAATGCTGACATCTTGTAGAGAAAGTCTGGAGGGAGGACCAGTTGTGCATTTTAGAGCACAGTTTCACATAAGTTTACTAAAAAGGTGCATGCTCTGAAAAAGCACTAATTGAATTATCATGGTGTGCCAGGCCAATTTAACCTGACACTTCCTGAAACTTGACCTCAAGTATTCCAAAATGTACTAGGAGTACACCCTTATGGCAAATATCACCTCTATTGTGTGAGGTCCAGCATACATCATGGGTGCTTTCCGTATGCCATGGGTGCTTCTTTAGTCCCAAAATGTTATACAATATGTCACTGCTAATATTTTGCCTTTAATGCCATCCAGAAATCACAGGTGACCCTAATGTCTCAAATTATCTCTAGTAAATCAGGGCGACCATTTCTCCATTACTGTCACATCCCACTTACTACTGTTGTCCTCCTTTATGCCGAAAATTTCCGTCAATGTGCAGGTGCCAGCATTTTACCGTCGGTGCCCCCTATGGCGATAATTACATTCAGTATGCCAATGCCAGCATTTGGTCATGGTTGTCCCCCATGCCAACTTTAAAATTTAGTGTGCACTTGTTTACTAGAATTTTGTCACTGGTGCCTTTCATGCGAAGAACTGTTACGGTATACCAGAGCCAGAATTTTGTCATGGATGGCTCTATAAGACAAGATTTACCAACAGTATGGCCATGTCAAGAGCATACTTACAAGCATAACAGCACATTCTCAGACATGCTCACTTATATTTACTCAGGCACATTCAGACTCACTTATTCATTCTCAATCACTTGTAGGCATCATACACAAGGAATCCATCTAATGCATCATCACAAAATGACAACATGACCCCAGTCATGGAACACTTCAACATCTGACTCCAAACAGACAGCAAAACTACCATCAGGGGTACCCTCAACTATCGTCTTTCAGGACCAAGTCCAGCCTTCTTCAACTTCATTGCTGTCTTTATCGCCCCATTTGCCATATACTTAGGCTTTCCTGTTTTCAGTTTCTATTTCTGGTAAATTCTGGTGGGGTTTTTTCAGTGTTTTCAAGTGATTTCAATACCTTAAAAAAACTGTCGTTATCAGTGGTTACACATTTTCGCGCCACTTAAAACAACAGAAAAAGTGTTTTTTCGGTGTTTATGGAATGTTTTGCTTTTAATATTGCTTGCTTTCTGCACTGATAGAACATGGTATATATACAGTGCACGTTTAGTGTATATGAGGTCCAAATAGATTTTTGCAAATTAAACTTCTTGTAGTACACCATACAATCCTTCTTCAGTGAGTCTTTGGTCGTGTGTGCTCGCTCATTCCTTCCCATGTAACCTTCTGTGAAAATGCCATCTAAAAAGTGGCAAGGATCTCCTACAGGGAATCACTTCAGTTCGGGTATCAATTTTGACAGGTCATCACACAACTTTTTCATATACGTAGCTGAATCACTGCAAATACAAACAATATCACTCCAATCTTTGTTGAACTCAGAAAGAACCTTTTTTGCAGAGCATTCCAAGGGACACTACGTTCCATGGTTTCCAAAAATCTGGTGTCATGTTTTCACCACTCTCCCAGATGCTTGGTGATAGCGCTCTTTATACATATACTTGTCACTATACCTTGCATTGAATGTTTAAAGCCTGAGGTGTTGGCAATTCACCTACTATCAATACTGACCCAATAGAAACTGTGGGCTGATGTATTAAGGCTTTTTACCCATTCTCTGTGGGTAAATGTGATGACACATATTAGGAAAGATTCTTATGAAACCAGCCATTTTATCAGTGAAAGAATCAAACGCAGTCAAAATATCAAATATGATTTTGATATTTCCTGATTTCTAAGTTAATAAAATAATTAAACAAGACCTAAACATGCTTCTGAGCCCTGCATCTTTAGACCAAAGACCACAAAACTGAAAAAAGCAAAAGGAAGAAGAATCAATATTTTAGTGGCATCCCTAAACAACAAAACTCAAGCAGAATAATGTTAGCCGAGTCTTATTTACTGCTAGCTTGTATAACAAAGTTACATTGTATTGGCCCCGTCTGGAAGAAAAAAAATGGCTCTTTCACTCTCTTTTTCCTTTCTTTGAATGGCATTTAGTTTGGGGTTGTGCAGGTGTTTTTTCAGTGTTTATATGTTTTCACTGGTGAGGGCTATTTCTCTTTCAGTGGGGTTTTATCAGTTATTATAGGTTTAAACCTAAAACCCCACAGCCTACATATACTTCAAAAACTGCATTTTCCTCAGCGACCTCAACTTTGTTCTTGATGACTACAATGACATAAACACTACCAATATCTTGACAGCATGAACAACATCGCAGCACTCACCCAACTCATCTACAACCCCACACACACAGCAGGCCACACACAAGACCCCATCTTCACCTCCAGCAACCGCATCAGGTACAGCTACACTGCGGAATTCACCTGTTCCAAAATGGCCATCGCCAACTTCAACATCACCAGCTCACAGACCTTTGACCCCAGTCAGCCCAAATCCCCCTACTGCAGTTGGAGCAAAGTCTCAATGGACACATGGATCAATGCCCTCAACATCACCCACCCCATCTCCTTCAACAACCTAGACCAGAACCACAGAAACTTCAACAAATGGATCACCAACTAGATTGACAGCATCGCTCCCATTAGCAACAACACCCACAAAAGGTACTCCAAGCATGCTAGCTGGTACACTGAAGACCTCAGTACCGCTGAACAACACTGTAAGCAACGTGAAAGGAAATGAAAAACCAGCAAGCGCACTCCTGATAAGACCGCCTTCAAGACAGCCCTCAACCTCTATCACAGACAATTGAGAGAATCGAAGAAAAATAACTTTGTCTCCTGCATTGAATCAAGCTCCAGTAACAGCAAAGAACTTTTCAACATCGTCAAAGAATTCTTCACACCCTCAGCAGCAACAAATGACATCACCCCCTCACAGAAACTCTGCAAAAATTTTGCAAACTTCTTCCTCAACAAGATTGCTAACATCTACAGAAACTTCAAACCCCAGCCCAAGGCTATCGACTTCTTCAAGCAACACAACAACCTCGCTACCACCACAGATATCTGACTAACCATATGAAGCGAGCTCGCCCCACAGGACACCGCCTCCATCCTGAACTCAGTCCACTTAGGGCCCCGAATCAGCCCATGCCCTCACCACATCTTCAACCTAGGTGAAGCCAGAATCAGCCAAGTACTCACCACTTTGTTCAACACCTCAATTGTCAAGGCCACCTTCCCCGAGGCCTGGAAACATGCAGAAGTCAATGCCATACTATAGAAACCATTGACACACACCCAACAAATTGAACAACTACTCACCTATCCTCCTGCTTCCAATCCTGGACAAAGTATTAGGAAAAGACATCAACCAAACACTCTCCTCAGATCTGGAACAGAACTTCCTACTTGACTCCTCCCAATATGGAATTCAGAGCAACCACAGCACCGACAGAGCCCTCATCATGGCTACCGACAACATCCGAGCCCTACTCATCCAAAGAGAGACTGTGGCTCTGATCCCTCTAGACCTCTCAGCAGCCTTTGATATGGTCTCCCACCACAGACTCATCACAAGGCTCCACAACATAGGAATCTAAAGGAGCCACTCTCAGATGGATAACATCTTTCCTCAGTGAAAGAACGCAGAAGGTTTGCCTTTCCCCTTCACCTACGAACTCAAGGAAATCATCTTTGGAGTACCGCAAGGATCCACACTCAGTCCCACTTTCTTCAATACTTATATGACACCCATAGCCAGCATGACCAAAATCCACGGTCTCAACATCATATCCTACAGTAATAGCACACAAGTCATCCTCTCTGAAGACACCACCAAGACCAACTTGCACAACTGCATAACAGATGTTGCCAACTGGACAAAGAACAAATGCCTGAAGCTCAATACGGGCAAGACAGAGGTATTGATTTTCAGAAACAATGGTGGCCCTCAGAACTCAGACCTACTCCTACCCCTAATGATCACATTAGGAACCTAGGCATCATTCTGAAGAATGAGCTAACCTTGAAGACTCAGGTCAACTCCTGCTTCTTCATCCTCCGCATGGTTCATAACATATTCAATTGGCTACCCCAAAGCTCAAGTTGCAGCATCACCTAGGCACTCGTCTCCGGCCGACTGGACTATGGCAGCATTCTCTAAGCGGGGATCGAACCTCAGCTCCTCCTCTGACCACAGAACGCCACAGTCAGCCTTATCCTGGATCTCCCTAGACAAACCCACATCAACCCCTACCTCAAGGAACTTCATTGGCTCCCCATACAGAAAAAAAACCAGTTCAAGCTCCTGACCCATGCATACAAGGCCCTACACAACTACAGACCCGCCTACTTGATCCATTGCCTGAACTTCCATCAGCCCACCAGGCTCCTCTAGTCCATGTCTCTTTCTCTAACCCTCACCCCTGTATCCGACATAGCAGATGCGGAGGTCGCTCCTTCTCCTATCCAGCAACAAAGACATGGAATGAGCTACTATTAAACCTACTGACCTACCCATCTCTTCCAGAGTTCCAAATGTCCCTGAAGACCTGGCTATTTGGCAATTCAAATGAACACTGCCTGAGTCTAGATACCCTCATTGGTGTCAAAAAGCTCTCTACAAATCTACTGATTGACTTACGCTCACTAATTGATGTTCACTTTTCCTCATGCTCTCTAACAATCCCACAAACTCATACTCATTCAATCCCATGCACATACTCTCACCTTTTTGCAGTGACTCTTTCTCTCACTCACTGACTCACTAATATTAATTGACACTTAAGGGCACATTTACTAAAAAAGATAGCACCAAACAGTGCAGCAACCAAAGCTGCGATGCTGCATTGCCCTAGGAGAAGGGAGCATTGCAGAGCCAATAAAAAGTGTGTCAAAAGTTAAAAGAAATTAAAACATTTCTCCAACTGAATGCCTACATCAAGAAGGTGTTTGTCAGACAAATAAGTTTATTCCAGGGCTAGTCCTTTAAAACTTCATACAAAAATCACCTATTAAATCTAAAGGCAATAAACACATATAAGCAGCAATAATATAGAATAAATTATTAAAACAATAAGGTACACACTATAGATAACAGTTATCCATAATATTACGCAGAATTATTTGGCCTATAAAATTTCACGTAAACATATAAGTAAGGATCAAGAATCAAGAATCACACCAGAAAAGATAAAATCAATTTAAACTCAAATAGACAATGAATTTCAAAGTGATATCGATAAAATACATTCTTTAAATAAAAGTTGCCTTTAATATTGCACCAATAATGTTATTGCTCTTAGAATTCTTATGAACATGTAACAAAAGTCACACCAATACAGTTAGAATCAATTTAAAATGCATTAAATCCCCCTATTGGTTGTCTCGACCCTGCAACCTTATTAAATACGTAACCTGGTCCTGATGATGGCCTAACACTTCTACAGGTTGAAACGCCGTTGACTTCCTCAGCGGAGCTCTTGGCACCCCTATTTATGGATACCCTATTCAACTGAAATTTATATTACTGTACAATTAACTGTCGCAGTATCCCAAATACGTAAACTTGTGTGGTTTTATTTTCACTTGTTTCTTGTTGCACCCACTACCCTCACTGTACACACCACATCACGTGTCCCTTGCGCCATCACTACACTTCACGAGCACTTGTGCACAGTATTTTGTTGGTTACATGTCATTTAATGTAACACAGTGCTACTGACCCATCTGCTTGTACATATGAAGTTTAATATGTCCAACATGTTTGTCAATTGAAATATACTTTACATATACTTGAAAATGTCTCCCTGGTTTTCTCCCCTTTTGGATCTAATCCGTTGCAATTAATTGTGCCACATATAATTGACCTGTGAATGAGACCCTTGAGACATTGTTGTTTGTTACAGATTATTGCCCTGGTCTCTTTAGGGTTTATGGGCTGCCTCCTGTAGTCTGTTACTATTTCCACGGTATTCCTGGCACTGACTTTGCCTTCTCTGAGACCAGGGGTCGCAAATTCAGTTCCAGGGGTCACAAGAGGCAAACAAGTGTGTGGCACCTGCTGCTGTGGATGTCTTTACTTTTCATGTTGTATGGTGTAGTTATCAAGTGTTTAGTAATTGGTTCTGGTAATGTTCGGCTAGTGAATACTATAGTGGGATGTTTTGAAACCAGTGTCAATTATCACGATCTCCGGGCCCTACGTACCCGTTTAGCTCATACTGCTTATATTCTATTACATTCTATTCTATTCTACTCTATGAAGCACTCGTAGAGCACATAGCTAACCATAGGCATCCCAGTGCTTAAGAATGCTGGCTGTGTACTGTGAGCTTGAAGGATTTACTTCCCAGGTTATATGTGATAAAAACATATCTAGGTGTAATTGGAAAAAACTACAGCAAATATTATTGAAATGCAGGAATTCTTCGCTTGATGAAGTGATCCATACAATATTGCGACCTCTAAACAATTAGGGATGGAGAGATCTCAGGATTGTGTAGCGAGGGTAGAGTCTCATGTCATCCCACATAACAATCAGTCAAACTCAAAATATTCTAGTGTTATTTTCACTATAGGTAGAGCTTCATATTTTGGTTCAAACAAACCCCGATTTCATATATGTGGATCCTTGTCCCACTTGTCAAATTTATAGAATTGTCTAGCCAGTACACAAGAATGTTAGAAATTTTAAAAGATGGGACATTTTGGGAAGGAATGTAGGAGTGGTAGATGTGTGAGACTAAGGAGTGTTCAAAATCAAGCGATGGATAATATAGTTGAACCCAACAATAAAGTGATGGAGTTGGTGCTGTTTGTTGATTGTGTTGGGATTGACAGTGTGCACAGTGAGAAAAGGTACAGTGATCTGCATATAACTGTTTTGATTGGTGGTATTTTTTTTCTCTTACTACTTGATTCTGAAGCAAGAAAAACAATCATTTCTATTTAGAAGTATAAAGAGCATTGGTAGGCTAAAGGCTTATCATCACCAGATGTCATCACAACCAAGTTTGAAGGGAGCAGAGTTGATTTAGTTGGATATGTTTTGGCGGATTTTTGTTTTGAGACTAAAACCATTAAAGGAAAAGTGTATGTAGCCCATAAAGGCATTAACGTGTTAGGCTGGTGACATCAAGCTAACTTTAGTTTGATGATTAGGCCAGGCCACAAATATCTTGTTACAATTATCATTTCTGTTACAGATGTGAATTGGAAAGAAATATTCAAATGTGCATTCCAAAATAAGATGGGAAGGATCAAGAATTGTGTTCACAGTAGTAAGGTCATGGAGGGTGTTGCTCCTGAGAAACACAATTTGCATAATATACCTCCTAGTGTAAGAGAAGAGTTATCTCTGATTTTAAGGAAAATGCAAGATGATGGAATAATTTAACCTGTGGAAGCTACTTTGTGGCTTTCTCTGGTAGTGTTAGGTAAGAGAAAGTCTGGACAATTGTGTCTTTGAATTGATTTAAGATCATTAAATAATGCCATTTGGATGGAAAATTTTCCTTTGCAAAGCATTGAAGATTTATCATTGCTGTAAGTCAGTCCAAATGGTTTTCAAAAATATAACTCTGACCAGCTTATCATCAGGTAGCGTTGGATGAACAGTCACAACATCTTACCATTTTGTCCCACCTGATGGTACTTTTCAGTTTTGTTGCATGCCATTTTGACTGGCCTCAGCCGCATTGGTATTTCAGAAGGTCATGACAAAATTGTTTGAAAATGTCCCAAATGTGGTAATATTTTAGGATGACATTTTGATATTTGCAGATGTGAAAGAATGGCATAACAAATGTGTTGAAAAAGTATTATCTATTTTAGAGTCTAATGGTGCAACCATCAGAGATAACAAATTTGTGCACTTGGGCTATGTTTCGACATCAGAAGGTTGTTAAGCCCAAACCAAGTATTGTTGATAAAATTGTGAATGTACCACATCCTACTGACAAAGACCAACTCAGATATGTTTTAAGTCTTATGAATGTTATTTAAAATTGATAAAGAATTTTGCAGATACAACAGAGTGTTTTGGGGAATTGTTGAAGAAGAATGTGGAATTTGAGTGGTTGTCTGTATGCAAACAAAGTTTTGATTGCATAAAACAAAGTATTATTTCTGTACCCTAACTTCAGACCTATGTTGAAGGATGTGAGAGTTTTGTTATGATGGATGCTTGTGCATATATAATAGGGGTTGAGTTATCATAGTTAGATAGTGGCAAAGACGTCACTCTGAAATTTGCTTCCAGAAGAATGAAAGGAGTAGAAACAAGGTATTCAGTGATAGAAAAGGAAATGCTAGCATGTGTGTGGGATGTTGAGAAGTTTAAGTCATCTCTCTGGGGAAGAACCTACTGCTTGAGGACAGATCACAGACCTTCTGTTGACAATTTATCTGGTAAAAAGATTAAGAAAGGCACCACCAGATTGGTCAGATTAAATGCCAAGTTATTGGAGTTCAATTTTAATATTGTTCACATTGCAGGAGGTACAAATGTAAAAACCCATTTTTTGTCTTGGTTACCTGTTGAGGGTGATTCAAGTAAAGTGGATGTAGAGGAAGAGATTGAGGAATGTATCATTTCCAAAGCTGAAGATTTGGAAATTTGTTCTGACATGACATTGTGGTGTGATCGGTTGAAGGAGGAAGTTGTACTGAATCAAGTCATGAGTTTTGTGAAAGTTGGGATGGCCAAGGGAGAAATCCCTTAATGTATCTTTGGAATCTTACTGTTAGGTTGCTGATGAGTTACACTTGGAAGAAGAATTGATAGTGAGCGGTGATAAGTTAATTCCACCAGGATGTTTCAGTCAAAGATTTTGGATACTGCACATTGGGGCCATCTAGATATGAGTGCCACTAACGTAGGGTCAAGAATGATTTTTGGTTCCCTGGAGTGGATGTGGAAGTAGAAAGATTGGTGAGATATTGTGATAATGCTGTTGCAGTGACAAACATTTGGTTATTGCTGCTCCAGCATCAGTACCAGTGCTATGTACTGGTAAGGTGTGGCAAAGGATAGCCATCGATTTATTGGGACCATTTCACATATAGCCTTGTAATATGAGTTAATGTGGTGGTAGACCATCTCTACAGATGGCTGGAGGTGCGTGGTGAGGCAGAACCAAACATGAATGATGGGATACATTTTTTTATGAAGTGTTTGCTAGAGAAGGGATTCCTGCAGAGCTGCTCATGGAGTTCAATTTACTTCCTTTACCATGACAGAGATTTTGAGTATATATGGGCTGAAACATTTGTGCACACCAGTGTATCATCCTCAAGCCAATGGTAAAGTTGAACAATTCAACAGAGTTTTGGTGGAGTGTATTCCGGGTGCTATGAAATCCAGAACAAGTTGTGAAGTTGCAATCAGAGACTTGGTGTGGGCATATGGGTCTACTCCTCATTTGGGGCCATATGTAGGTGGCATACACTTTACCGATTCTAAAATACCGAATCATACCGATTCGGTATTTAAGAATCGGTAAAGTGTATGTAGGTAATAATTCGGTAAATGTTACCGAATCGGAGTAAGTCGGTAATTACCGAATCGGTATTTACCGATTCGGTAATGAGGCATACCTTCCCATTGATTGAATCAATGGGAAGGTATGCCTCATTACCGAATCGGTAAATACCAATTCGGTAATGGGGGGAGCACATTCAAGGGTGGCAGGGTGTCACATTGACACCCTGTTGCACCCCTGATTCGTCCATGTGTGCACATGTGGCGCACATACATGCCCTAGGGGCATGTATGTCTGCCACATTGCACACCTCACAGTGCACAAAAATGCATTTTCACACATATTTGTCATTTACCACCAACTATTAGTTGGTGGTAAATAACGAATCCCCACACCCACCACACAGTCCCCCTACATCTCATTTCTGTATTCGGTGTTTACCGAATCGGTAAAATTACCGATTCGGTAATTTTACCGATTCGGTAAATTACCGAATACAGAAATGAACCCCCTACATCTCTAAAGCCTAAATACCGGTCGGTAACGGTATATTTACCGAAAATCGGCCGTTACCGACCGGTATTGGGCTACCTACATGAGGCCCTTGGTCACTTGTAAAAGTAATGTTTGAGCTCATGAGAGGTCGGAAGGTGTTTTTTTCTCTGTGTCCTTTTTGGATGGTGGAGGGAATGGATGTGATGTAACTGTAGCTAGCGGTGAGGCTAAGCATTTGAGTAATGAACACAATGTTGCCCGGAGTCAGAGGGACGTATGATTTAGGGAAAAGTATGTCATGAATATCACATTTGAGGTGGGGGATATGGTGCCAGTCAAAGATCCCATTTTGCTACTTAAAGAATCTTCGAAGTTCATCTGAGTTGAGTCATGGAGGTGATGGGTAATGCTGTACAAGTATTGAATGGACAATGGTGGAATGTGGTAAGGATAGCTAAAGTACAAGTGTGATGATGAAAGTTACTGGCAAATGTCTGTAAGTGACAAAGAAAATGTCTGTTTCAGGGAATGGTCAGGGTACTGTGTTAAGAAGGGGTGCTCTTTCTACCAAGGCACCTAAAAATACAGTGAGTAAGCACTGCTTTTTGAAATTGCAGAGTGTGTGGCTGGCTTTACACACTTATATTTTGTACTCGTTATTGCATGTGCGGTTTGTAGTTTTTGGTTAGTCAACTTAAAAAAAAAGCTTTTTTTGTTTGTGTTATTTAGTTTTTCTGGTTATGTCAGTATTGTTTTTGCTGTGTTTGTGGTGTTAATAAAAAAGGGAAAGATTTGTGACATCTGCTGCTGTGGTTAGCTTTACTTTTCATTGTTGCTTGATGTAATTATCAGGTGTTGAGTCACCTGCTCTGTTAATGTTCTGCTATGGAATCCTCTGGTGCAATGTTCTGAAACCAGTCTCAGCTATCTGGATTCCCTGGGCCCTTTGTACCTGTGTAGCTGATACTGCTGTTCTCCAATACATTCTCTGGAGTCTCCCTTATATTTTGGATTAGCGTTATTTCCACAAAGTGGTCTTAACCGTGACCCTTGTCGACCCCTAAATGAAGGCCATGTATAAGCACATGCTTAGCTGCAAAATTAAAAAACAATTCTGCTTTTATTTTACATTTACAAATTAAAAGTAAACCACTTTTATGCACACTGATAATACAGTATTACTGCAAACCCTCTGACTTTCCTGATCACGTTACTGGGGGGCCTCTGAAATGTAGGGGTCAAAGGCAATTGCCCAATTAGCCAAACTTTAAAACTCTGTCTTAATGGTCTTCGAATGTGACCTAGCTTAGTGAAATCTCACATAATATTTTGTGTTAGGCTACTTCCCATTCAGCTTGACCACAAAGGGAGGCCTGAGGAGCATGTTGCAATGCTCCAAAAACTCTGACTGAACTGTAAACACTTAAAAACTGAATCTTTCTATTGTTGAGATCAAATCTACCTCAGCCCACCCACCGGAGTGAGCATCATTTAACATGCACAGATCAAAAAACTTCACTTGTGGAGATCGATGTACAGGACACGTGACAACAAAATTGATACTCTCAATTACCATTCTATTCCTTGTTCAGCTTAATAGTAATTTGGGTAAGAACAGTGACAAATAGGTACCTAACTTTCCCTCTTTTCAGTTAGACAATGGCATTGTTTCATCATTACACCAAACACACTAATTTCAAGGGCTCTCAACTCTACTTTATTATTTCAAAGGCGGACAGCCTCTGGGTTGAAGCCCCCACACAGGTTAAAGGATGCAACCATTAAAGCAGTCCTTTTTGCATAATAATGCAAATTCAAATTTCCCCATATATAGCGATTTTTTTCAACTGAAAAATTATGCTTGCTTTTCAAAGGTGAGATGTTTCTGAGTAAGGTCCAAAGGTGCAAATTTTCCTGCACATCACAGAACCTTAATTTGAGAAAGTTGCATGAGTGCTTTCTTTCTGAGTTTGTGTAGTGTGGTGCTGCATGTGAAAAGCCTTGGAGCACTCACCTGGGTGTGTAAACAGCAGTGCGTAAGCTGAGCCTGTGGTTTCAGGTGGAGCCCACAGGCATTTTTAGGGACTAGCATTTATTGTTTCCAAACATATGTTTGATCAAGGTCAAGAAACAGAAAAAAATACAAAATGGGAAAATAAGAGGGAAGAGAAAGATGGAAAAACAGTGACAAAGGAGAATTGGGAATAAAAAGCTCCTGCAAGAGTGAAATAAACAGTATCTGGGGGTGGAGTATAGGGGCAGAAAGTGGAATCAAGTCTACACAGAGTTGGTTAGTATCTTGCTCTCTGACCTTCAATTCGCTGCCCTTGTGCTTCTAAACAAAATTTTGGGCACAGGCACCTATTCAAAAATACTTTTGGTGTCAATTAAAAACGGAGAGAGGACAGCTGATGCTACACTTTCCATTGGCAGTGCTACAAACATCTTGTCAAGGTTTTATTCCAAACTCCCAGGATCAGTCTGATGCTCAAGTGGGTCCACCTCTGTATCGCCTCACCCTCTGAAGCTATAATAGCACAGAGGGTTGGAATGATCAACAAGGGAAGGAAAGTATGGAGACTGCGTGGAGGGAGACCTATAAAACAATAAACACAAAATAACCAACATATGAAGGATGTTCTAAAATCCTTTGGTTACTTCACTATAACACATTTCTGCACATAAGTCTATAACTACCTGTGAAGGAAAAGAAAGCTGATCTGTATATCACTCCTGTTTTAGGATACCTTTCATCACCTGAAGGTCCTCTAAAAGCAAGAAACATCAGTTACAATATAGTGGGCGTAGTATTGAATGATAACACACACACACACTTGCACAAGTCTTTTACTCACCACAGTACTAAACGATCTTGCATCACAGGGGGGTTGAGTAAAGACACACACCTCAATCCCCTGCTAAAAAAAGAAACAAAACAAAATATTACACTGTAAGGATCATCACGTTTCAATCTACTCTTTATATTAGGCATTCATAATTCATGCCCATTGCAATATGGTAAGGAACAGCAGAACTTAACCGTTATGTGACAGCCAGGTAATCCACAAGTAGCACTCCAGTGTTTTATATGATCAAAGTCAAGAAAAGGAATTGAGCCTCAAAACGAATAACATAGGAATGGTGCCTTATATGTCACACTCAAGGAATTCAATAATGAGCTGTAGAGAATTCTGAGCACCCCCACCCTATTCTCAATATTTCCATGTTTGCGTAACAAACTATAGAACACCTGATTTGATTTGCAATTATTTCAGACTTTGGAAAAGATACAGAATATGTCTTGGAATCTAAATCAAAGGAAACTGTGGCAGCGTCACCCTTACCGCCCTCACTGCAGAAAATAAGAAGTCTGTCTCTCACCCCTGGCACCGGATGTTGCTCTCTCTCAGCACCGAATAAGCAGCAAGTGATGGACACCGAAGCATTTCTTTGATGCTTCCGGGTCCTGGTGTCATCACTTGCGCACTGCCAGGAAGAGCAGGGGTTGCTGGGAAATGTAGTTTGTGTGAGAGGCAGAGATGCTGTCCACCGTGCCTCCACTCACATCGGCAGCATACACTCAGTGCTCGACAATACAGTCAGGTAGGTGTAACATGTCTGTAGAACCTAGCACTACAATAATGATTATTTCAGTGTTGAACTATAACAGCAAAGCAGCATTCAAATAATGTACAGTAGGGCCGTACTGGGAACAGCAACCAGCCTGGCAGATTGCTACTCAACCAGTCCTGGGAGCGGGGCGGGGGTGTGGGGGTTCTAGCAAAAAGCACCGCTCCTGCTTTTATTACAGGTGGGCAATATTGCAGTTGTGCTGCAAAACCGACCCCCAGTAACAAAACTGGGCTCCATGGCCACAAAACTGGCCCTGACTCCCTCCGGCCTACCGGGGAAACACCTGGTGCTGCTATGACCAGTCCGGCCCGATGTACAGGTATAGGAATGATTGGGTTTAGTACTACTACTTTTAAGCAGCAGAGTCTTCCAATAAACTTGCTTCTTTTCAGTTGTGGACACATGGGTAGTTGCAGCCTGCTTGGCCGTAATTGAAAAACGTAATGCTAATGAGATCATTACTTACTAGTGAAGGTTCTTCTTTTTTTTTTTAAAAAACAAAATAATATTTATGATAAATGTGCAGAATTAACGTGCAAGCTGTATTGAAATGATATGCATTTAAAAATGTATCAATTTTCAGAATACAGTCATATTCACACATACTTGGCACCCAAATGGCTAAAGTAGCACTGCTTGAAAAGCTGACCGAATAGAGAATTGCTAAAACACACATAAAATGTTTCATTATTGACCTTTCTGTGAACATGATTTTTAAAATAAATAATAGTTGCGTACATGTTTTTATCTAAACTCTGCAAAATGTTTCGACTTACACAAAGACCACTGTTAACATGTGATTAGAAATTGTTGTTCAATGAAACAATGAAGAAAAACCTCAAATAGAAATGCAGCATTTAAACATGAACTTGAACTCTAAACTTATTTTTACTTTCAAATGAATGGATTCCCGCTTAATGTATTCTTTTCATTAATAGAGATGCTTTGATTTCTACATAGACCATTGTTAACAATTTGAATGATTTGATATTTAGAAGTTAGGGTTTCAGCTTTTAAAGTGGGAAAGAAGTCTTGAAGGAGAAAATGCCCCACATGAGCGTAGAATTATTACAACGTAGTTGCAAACTTAACATTGCTGTCTGTGGACTATTGCATTTTGGTGAGAAAAAAGAGTAGTGATCTTGTTCTCAGGAGAACACCGAAAGGTGATTGGAAGAGGGGAGGAGATGATGCAACGTGAACTGCAACAGAGTTATCGACTCTATATAATGGTGCGTGTTCCTAGAATACATTACTACTTGTCTTATGACATTCCTATTCCACGCTGCCCTGAGACTGAGTTACTTGAACTTCTCTTTATTGGGAAGTTCTGCTTTGAATTACTTTTGAGATATTGAGCTGACTTTAATGCTGAAGCTTTATGCTTCCTCTCAATCTCTCGAACTAAGGGGCATATTTTCAAGCCCCTATCGCCACAGTAATGTCACTTTTAGTGATGTTTCTGTGGCGATATGGGCTTTGCCTTATTTACAAGGCAGCGTTAGGCCACTTAGCGTGGCTTAACTTTGCCTTGTAAATAAGGCACACTTTCACGTTGCACTTAACGTGAATGGGGCAGGCAATGGGTGTTGTGACGGGCGTTCCACCACAACACCCATTAATTTTGATGCTTCCCCATATTTACAAGGGTGGCATAAATATGGGGCAGTGCCAACAATAAGACTAGGAAAACCTGGTCTTAACCTGGCGAAACGAGGAGAAATGCTTTATTTATCCTCGTTTTTGCTGTTTCTATGTGTTCTGTGCTGTGCACCACACATAGAAACAGCAAAACACTTGTTTACGGTCCAGGGAGGACCTGGCTTTGCAGTTCGGTCTGGACTGTTCCCATGAGGCACAGGGTCAAGACCGGTTTGCATATGGCTGGGTCAAACCTGGGGTGGCGTAGTGGGCAAAAGAACAATGGATTTAACTCGGATCTCTTGACTGGGGGAGAATGTTTGAATCATTCAGCATTCTGTCCATCATTTGTGGCAGTTACACTATGTGCACAATGCAGCACACATAGAAGTTACAAAACGCCATTTCAGATTGGTTATGTGCAGGAAGGGACACCTTCCTGCACATAAACAGTTCCTCCCCTCACCGCAGGCACACTTACATTATGGTTCAAGGGTGCCTGCATTGGTGCTAGGCTGTTAAATTTAGCGCCAGCATGGGGAGAAATGCAGGGCTGCACCTTATTATTGTAAATACGGTGCAGTCCTGCATTTCAGAAGTGACGTTAAGCCAACAAGGCTTACACAGAGCTCTGCTTTTGTGAATATGCCCCTAAAACTCTTTATGGGTTCTGAGTGACTCCTTTTTATCTGATTCTTAGAATATGGATTAATTTCTTTATGGAACATGCTTAATGCTTTATTGCAAGATAATTAATTGCTTATTGATTGCTTATTGGCTATTTATCTCTAATAAGATTGTAATGACTAAAATGTATGGATTTATATAAAAAACCTTTAGCTCATACCAAACTCTCATTATTGACTGAAAGTAAAATAGAAGTTGTGATTATAATTTATGCGATAAGCAGCTCCTGATTATCTCTAAAACAGTGACAAAGGTCCATCAACCTTTACGATTAGAGCGGGAATTAGCCCAAGTGATGATAAACCAAGTTTTTATTGAAACTGATTCCTGCTCTAGCACCAGCAAACTTCATGACCCTGATTAAGGTCCTCCTAGTACCATTCCTAACATGTTGAGGCAGTCCCGCCCTCACACAGGCACTTCACTTACTAGTCCTTTTCAATTTTTGTATCCCATTAAATGCTCCTCGCTCCTGTGCAAAACTGATAGGGAGTAAAGTAAGACCTTAATCAGGATAAGGAAGTTAACCCGTAAGTAATTATCTCATTAACCCCTCATGGGACCTAATCGTCCCAGTCCTAACATGTTGAGGAAATCAAAAGCAAACAAGACCAAGTTTTACATCGTTTCTGAAATGCTCATGTAATACATTTTAAATACATGAGAATACGGAAAAGTGCAAAGCTTCCATGTCACCGGAGAGGAAAAAACACAAACCTGTAGGAGGGAAGGAGGAGACTTTAAGTGGATACAAAAATTAAAAAAGGACGGGCATGTAAAGTGGCTGTCTGAGGGCAGGATGCCTTACCACATTTGGACTGGGGCGAAGAGGTCCTATGAGGGGGTAATGCACAGAGCTGTGACGGGGTTGGGGGCTGGCAGGGTGGTTACTGAAACCATACCATTCCATAGTATGAATCGGTAAATCTGGGTCCATTTCCCACAGATATTCCTCAATTCTCCTCCATATTTCACGAGGTTACTGACAGCTACCAATGCCAAGGCCTGAAAGTAAAGGAATTAGCGGAGTGTTTAGTGATCAAACAATTCCAATGGGGGACGGTAACTGCTGTTCTGGCCCCATCAGAATAAAGAATCTACTCTTAATGAAGGCATGTGTCTCACCCTACTTCTCGCAGCCCAAGCACCATTTAGAGCCACTATTATAGATTCAGAACACAGAGAAAGAGTTGAGTATGAACTGATATATGGGATAGTCATTGAAAGATAAAATCAAAAACAAAATTACTAAAGTAGTAAATAAAAAATGTTTATATTAAAAAATGTTGAAGATGTTCATCAATTTACACATTTCTTTCACATCTTCACTGGCAACATTAGAATCGCTTTATGTTTAAACTCTCTCAGCACATATAAGTAGATAATCATTTCCCATGTTTGTAATGAAAACCTAAAAGTTATAATCCTTTACATACAAGAATACTTAACTTCAACAACTTTATTCAGTTCATCTAAACCATAAAAGTTAACAATTAAATTATCACAATGTATATAGCAATTACAAACAATAAAATAAAAGAAGAAGAATTCAGAAAATACCAGGGAGATAAAAATGTATTTACATACAGTAATTAAATTGGAACAACCTGGTAATGTACGGGTCATAAAAAATTAATGAGAAATAAAATTCTTAATCTATAATAATCATTTTAAGGCAGCGTACAGTGAACACCATTCATTATACAGGAGCACTTACTCTAAGCATTTTCTGATAGCCAAAGAAACTTTTATGTAATTGGCTACCGCAATACAAATATCAGGGGCAGCCAGTGAGTGCAACAAGTTAAAACCATCAACATATGTGCAGGGGCAAACTTTCCTTAATAATGGGGCTAAAAATGTACTCCTCGCCGTTTTAAATAAAATGCAGAATAGAATAATGTGCATAGAGCTTTGGCTTGTAAAGTTGTCGCAGGGACATGGTGTGAGCTTTTCAACCCCCCCTCTTTGATGTGGGAATGCCAATAAAAAGTGCACAGTGCATAAACGGAATCTAGTTAAATCAAATCTAGTCAGCAAATCAGTAGTACAAGTTGGATAGTATTGCAACAGGGCAAGGGGCAACTGTAGTGGGCCCATCTCATCTTCATCATGATATCTCAAATTGGCCCTCAAAGAGAAAGCCTCTTTAACAATGGCTTTAGCATTTGATGGACTATTCCCCGGGTTTTCATAAAAGTGTCCAGGCCTATCTCATGATAAGTGTCCCTCACAAAGTGAAGCCATGGTATTTTTAGGGCATTAGCCAAATTTTTGCAATCTATGATTACTTCACGTGAAAACATTAACTCTTCAGAGAGCCAGATTTTTAACAATAGAAACAAGGGAGCACTAGATATGCAATCCTCTACAAACTCTAGACCCAGTTCCTTGTGAAATAAGCAGTTGGGGGCACTATTCGGGGTCATCAATAACCTTTTGGTAAATTTATTTTCCAGTGTTTGTAGCTGGCGGCTTTTATGGTGTCCCCACACCCCTGCCCAGTTTGTTGCAATAGAAAGATATTTTGCTTTATATACGGTAATTAACTCCCTCGCTGGCTTGTGGCCCAATCAACGTGCAAGACTAAATAGCTCATCCACAGCCCTGTTTGTAAGATAGGCTCTTGCTGTGACAAGTGATTCCCAGTTAACTGGTTATTATATAAATTCCCCAAGTACATGAAATTGTCTACTTTTTCTATTTTCCTGCCCCGCACAACAAAGTTCTTGTAGTCTTAGGGCCACTTACCTTAATATATGATTTAGTGAGGTCAACTTTTAGGTTGAGTGAGGACAGAAAATCAGTAAAAATATTGCGGGATTTATGAAGGCTATTAGCTGTCGTTGCCATTAACACCGTGTTGTCATCCTAATCTAATGAGGGAAACAATTTGCTACCGATTTTAGGGAAATCAAGCTCCCTATTTAATAAAATGGCTTTCAAACCATTGGTATATATTAAAAACAAGAAGGGGGCTAAGATCCACCCTTGACCGATGCTCTTTTTTGAGGCAATCAGCTCAGTTTTTCCCCCTTGAGTGCCATATCTTATGGTGACCAAGGTGTTAAGGTGTAACCTGCGGAGAAGGGATACCAATGCTTCTTCTACGCTCATGCCTTTCATCATTACCCACAATTTATCTCGATTAAATTTATCAAAGGTACTGGACATATCCATGAAGGCCAGGCGGATGGAACCCTTCCTGGTCTTCACGTATTTGTTGATAATAAAGGAGAGATTTAGGCATTGCTTGGTCGTGCCTAATCCCCTCCAGAAGCCATATTGCGTTTTAGACATGACCCCCACAGTGGTTGCCCAAGTCTCCAAATGGGCAAGGAGGACTCTGCCCAGCACCTTAACTGTGGCATCAATGAGTGAAATTGGCCTGTAACTTGCTGGGTCACTTCTATTGCCCTTTTAAAAAAATAGGGACCACTAGTGCCTCCTTCCAGTACGCAGGCATGGGACCAATGATAGCTGCCTTGAAAACATTTGTCAACAGTGGTGCCCACAATTTAGAATTGCATTTGAAAGGGGCACCCCATCTGGACCTGGCGTTTTCAGACGGATCCCATGTGTTAACGCCTCCTCAACCTCGAATACTGTGATGGCTAGACTAAGTTGGCGGGCTGTAGATAGATCTACGGGCAGATCTCTTGTAAAATTTTCTACCCTCTTTCCTACCGGGTTAAAAATACCAGTAAAATGAGCTACCCAAGCATCTGACAAAATTAGTGAGTCTATCGTCCTCACTTATTCAGTAAAAAATGGACGGTTGATAACTTCCCAAATTTTTCTTCTATATTTTAAGGCTCCTGCTCTCTCCAGATCTTCCCATGCTGCACTTCTCATTTCAGCTTTTCTTTCCTCAATCACAAGCTTATATATATGCCTTGCAGCATTGACTAAATCGCTATTGTGCAGAGTAGCGTGATGTGCCCTTTTTAATTCTTTATGGGCTCTAGAACCTTTGGAGTTAAACCATGTGGCCTCCTGAGGTTCCCTGTATTGAACGCCCCCGGTCAGTCGTTTAGCTACATCAGAGCACAGTGAGACAAACTCCCGGACAACCTCCCTGGCGAAGAGTCTAACCGCAAACAGCCCATTATTGAGTCATAATTTCCTCTGACAGTATCTTCCTCAAACTTTGGTGGGTTGATCTTGCCCCAATTTATTCTAACGCCCTTGTTCTAATGTTAGTGAATCAGGCATTCATCATCCGCTCTTGCCTGAATCCTTACATTAAGGGAGGCGATGAGGGGGTTATGGTCCCTCGCTCAATTGGGTTCCACTGTAAAATCATGAACAAGCATAATTAAATTCCTGGATATCAGCAGAAATCAATGAAACTGGCCCTGCCACAGCCAGCATATGTGGGACACTGCGCTAAAGGATCACTAACCAAACTATTCATAAAATCTAGATCATTTCCTATGATAATAGAGTTTAGGGCTTCACCCTGGTGTGAATGATCAAAATGGGGCTGGGCTTGGCCCTCAGTATCTATCAGCCCCCAGACATTGGGAACTATGCTCACAAATTGTACAGTTAAAATCCCCCACCCATGGATGCATAGCGGTTGCCACTATCCAGCGATTTGAGTAATCTCATTTTGTAGGGATTCAATGACCCAACAATTATTTTTATCAAAAATATTATAGTACCAATTCACCAACAGGACTTTAGCCTTAATTGAGTTGGAGATCATAATTAATTGATACCAAGATGAGGGACTTAAACAGCTGACTTTTATAGATCCATATTTTACCGATATGAGCACCGAAATCCCACCCTTGGCCCTTCCTGCGTCCGATGGCAAAGCAGGAACACAGAAAGAACGATACGCATCTATGATAATATCATCTCTGGACCAGGTTTCCTGAAGGCAGATGATGTCATAGCCTCAAATTTAACCTAGCAAATCCTCATTCATTATTTTTTAGCAAATTCCTGAAATTTTCCAGGAAATGATTTTCAAAGAAGGGGTAACGTTTACCTGGCTTGATGGACCCCCGGGTGTGTTATTGGGGTTACAGGGTATAACGCACACTAAGGGCGCAGGCCCTTCAGCTGCGGGTTATACATCATCAGTGGCCTTCCCTAGGTTGTTACTTACCTGTTTCTCACTTCCCACCACCGTTACATCTCCACGGTGGACCTGCAGTCAATCATTATCATTGAGACCTGAGAGAGTTTCAACGCGATTCGGGTGAGTGAACGGCAATAGGTGTGAGCGATCAAGACTGAAAAATGTCCTAGCTATCGTAACGGAAAGTTTCAATTCTATTAAGGACTCAGAGGCGAGGATTATGCTATTCTTTCTTCACTTTATTGAATAGCAGCCATTTGTAGTCACCAAACAACTAAAACAAACTACTATTCCCATGAAACATAGGGAATAAGAAAGAACAATAGAGTGTCCCATCATAGAGTGTCCATAATTGCACCAATCACAGGCTCCAAAATTGTAGATAGTCCTTTGTCACTGCTCAGCCCTCCTCTTTCATCGCTCGGTGAGCCACCGGAAACATCAAGACTCCTGTTTGTTGGAATCACCTGGAAGGAGTAAGAACATAGGTTCAGGAAACATAATGGCTAAGGATTATCCCTGCAGAAGGAAGCCTTGCAACATATAATCAACTGTCCACAGAAGCATATATGAACAACCTTACTTACTCCAGTACGAGGGAGGGAAAACAACAAGGAACTTGTACCCTGGGTGGGATAATCCTAGCCTCCGAGTCCTTAATAGAATTGAAACTTTCCGTTACGATAGCTAGGAATTTTTCATTCTATGTCAGGACCGGAGGCAAGGATTATGCTCGTTTAAAGCTTACTCACCACCAAGTGAGCCATGTCAAAAACCGGTTTGAAATAAACCCGTTTAAAAGTAGAGTCTGAAGACCAATCTGCAGCATTCAGAATGTCCTCCAGACGAGCTCCCAGGGTAAATGCTTTAGAGGCCATTGCCCCTCTCACCGAATGCGCTCCAAACGCGCTCAGGTCGATGCCAGTCTCCTGCATGACCCATCGCACCCACCGAGCAATCGTGGGTGATGACACAGCCTTATGGGGTTTCTTGAAAGAAATAAGCAATTGCCTCTCTCCCAGAGGCCGAAACTCCTCAGACATCTCTTTATAAGCCTTGAGGCAAGCCACGACGCACAACTTTGGTGAGTCCGGAAATGCTGGGTATGAGATAGACCTGGTACCGCACTTAGTGCGTCTATGGACAGTGAAAGTAACCCCTGTAGTGGAAAAGATTCTACTCGAGACATCCAGGGCTCTGACATCCGAGACTCGCCTGCACGAGACCAAACACAGCAACATAGCTAACTTGGCGGACAGCTCTTTCCGAGATAGAAACCTATTCAGCTGCCAAGACAATAACAAGTTGAGCACTCTATTAACATCCCATAACTGGGAGTAACGCGGTTCCGGGGGTAAAGATGGACGGATGCCCCGGAGCAGAAGCATACCAAGGGGTGCTCACCCACCGGAGAACCATTTACAATGGAATGTCCAGCCAAAATGGCAGAGCTAAAGTTATTAACAGTTCGATAAGCCAACCCCTCTGCCGCCAGGGAGGCCAAGAAATTTAAGACGGAGGTCACATCCGCTGCCACGGGATCGACACCCCGTCGCAAACACCAATGACACCAACGGCCCCAGGAGGACCGGTATATTTTGGTGGTGCTGTCAGCCCAGGCACGAGCCATGAACTTCGCAGCCGGTTTTGAAAGGCCCTCGACCGACCATTGTTCCCTGTAATCCGTCAAGCCATGAGCGTCAGAGACCCCTGTTCGATAAGGGGGTGAGGATTCCCTTGAGGATCGAGGAGGAGAGACGGAAACAGGGGGAGTGGGATTGGAGAATCCCAAGAAAGTTCCAGAAGAACTGGAAACCAAACTTGCGATCTCCAAATCAGCGAGATCAACACCACGTCCGCTTTTTGACTCCGCACCTGCGCCGTCACTCTCGTGATCATGGCGAACGGAGGAAAGGCATACCCCGCTTCTTTCTCCCAATTCTGCAGAAATGCATCTGTCTTCTCCGCCAGCGGGTCCGGGCACCAGCTGAAGAAACGAGAAAGCTGGTGATCTAGGCGTGAAGCAAAAAGGTCCACCGAGAAGGGCCCCCAGAGGTTCTGGAGAGATAGGAACACTGTTGGATTTAGTTTCCAGAGACTTCTGTCGTGGAAGTGACGCGACTGGAAGTCCGCCACTTGATTGTCGTGGCCGGGGAGGTATTCTGCTGTGACGGATACCTGGTGATCCAGGGAGAAATGCCAGAAGGTTGCTGCCAGGTCTGACAGGGCTTTTGAACGTGCGCCTCCTAGGTGGTTGATGTACCGGACCGCTGACACGTTGTCCATGCGGAGGAGGACACAGGAGCGAATGGAGTCCTTGGTCCAGCACTGGATCGCGAACGAGCCCGCCAAAAGGTCTAAGCAGTTGATGTGTAATGTCTGCTCTGACGGAGACCACACACCTCCTGTGGCAAACTCGCCGCACCTCGCACCCCAGCCGGATCTGCTCGTGTTGGATTCTATAATCACATCTAGATCGGAACCAAAAATGGCTCGTCCATTCCACGCCTCCATGTGCGAGAGCCACCACTGAAGCTCTTCCCTGGCGTCCTCTGACAGGACCAGCGTGTGAGAATACGGAAGGCCTTTCTGCAGATGCGCCGCCTTGAGACGCTGAAGGGCCCTGTAATGTAGAGGACCCGGAAAGATCGCCTGGATGGAGGCAGACAGAAGCCCGATAATGCGAGCAAGTTGCCTGAGCAAAATCCGAGACTGGGATAGCGAGCGCCGAATCTCGTGATGAATTTTCGTCATTTTCCGTGCCGGCAGGCTCAGAGTGGCCGCCACCGAATTGATCGTGAAGCCGAGGAAGAGAACCATCTGCGACGGAAACAGGATCGACTTGGCCTCGTTGATGACAAAGCCGAGGCTCTGCAGGAGGTCGACCGTTGTCTGTAGATGCCGCAAAAGCGTTCGAGGGTCCGATGCCATCAGTAGAATATCGTCGAGGTAGATGATGAGCCTGATCCCTGAGGACCGCAATCGCTCTATCACCGGGCGAAGAACCTTGGTAAAGCACCAAGGAGGATAGTCCGAAAGGCAGAGTGGTGAACTCGTACACCTCGCCCCCCCATAGTAATTGTAGGAACCGACGATGAGGCGGGAAAACCGGGATGGTGAGGTAGGCGTCCTTGAGGTCGAGGCATGCCATCCATTCATTGGGACGGAGCACATCGCGCAACAGATGGATGCCCTCCATCTTGAAATGGCGATAAACTAACCACTCGTTGAAGTCGCGCAAATTTATTACGGGCCACTTTCCCCCGTCCGGTTTGTCCACCAAGAAAAGGTTGCTGACAAAACCGCGAGGATGAAGAGAAGTCCGGGCAATAGCGTCCTTGTCTAGCAGAGAGCGTACCTCCTGATCGACCAACGCCGAGTCTTCGGCGGAGAAGAAAAGCGGACGGGGAGGTATAGCTTGCACCGGAGACTCGAGGAACTCTATGTGAAAACCCTGCACTGTCTGCAGGACCCACGCGTCCCCGGTGATGGAACTCCAAGTCTGGAAAAAATGAGCCAGACGGCCCCCCACTTTTAGAAGGGAGAACACTCACCGGAAGAACTGGAGATGCCACCTCCTCTGCCTACTCTGTTTCTGCCTCTTCTGCCATGGGTGGGATAGAAGTTGCCAAAGCGGGCCTGGTCTTGATACTGCCCGCTAGCGGAGCCTTGCCCCCTGTTCTGTTTGGGCCGGCCGGACGAGCGGCCCCTTCCTCATCCGACCCCTCAGAAAACCAGAGGGCGAAACACCTTCCTGATGGAGGACTGCGCCCGGTCTAGGGAGGTAAAGGTGTTGACAAACCTCCCTAACTCCTTAATGAAAGGTTTTCCAAAAAGGCCACCCTGTGCTACAGCTCCAGCCTCAGAATCGGCCAGGTCCCCCAACTTAGGATCTACTTTGATTAACAGGGACCTGTGCCGTTCCGTGAATATAGTGCAATTTGCGTTACCCTGGAAGCTGGGCCCAGGAGGAGAGGTGGTCTGGAGAAATAAGGGACCCAGAGGCCTTGGCTTCTTAAGCCATATCTAAGATTTTTGTAGAGGGGCCTAAAACATCCAGAAGTTTATCCTGGCAAGCACGCCAGGACCTATCAATACCCTTCTTAGGGTCTATGATACATTTCTGGAGGAAGGTGGCCATCCGCGGGTCAATGTCAGGAGTTGCCAGCGAGGGACGAGGACACTCCGCCCGCAAACAATTTCGAGTTGCCGGTTCCAGCGGGCGGCGAATACGACCAGCCACATACTGCGTGACCTTCTCCGAGGGGGCCCAATCCGAAGAGCGAGGATGCAACACATCATCGGGATCCAGCATGTCTGCACAAATGTTTTGCGCACACAAAGAAGGATAAGGGCGAGAAGGGAGCCAAGGCCGCGAGGGGCCCGCCGCATCCTCATCATCCCCCTGAAGGTCATCATCCCCACCGAGAGCCGGGGTGAAGCTGGAGTAGATGGGAGAGCAGGGGGAACCAACTGAGGGACAGTACTTGCCAGAAAGGCTTGTTTAAGACGGTCAAATGCATCACTATCTACGCCAGCCGGCTTGGTGCGCTTCGCCGGAGGCTCAGAATCCTTAGGAATATCATTAGAGGAGGGGGTAGTTAACCCCTGGGAAGCATTGGCTAGGCGGTCACAGGCCTGGTCAATTTTTCGCACCAAACACTGTTCAAGTGGAGTAATAGCCTGCTCTGCCGCCTTGAGGATGGACGCATCAATTGCATCGTAAAAGTTATTGTCCCATTGAAGGGCCGCCAGGGGATCCTGCTCCCACTGGTCATCCTCTAAGCCTTCCTCCTGGTACTCCATACTAAGCCAGAGAGGTGAATGGAGAATTAAATGAGGGGTCATCCCTCAGAACTATGGGGGGCTGGGTGACAGCCTAATGAAAAGGGCGACAAAGCAAGCACAGAGGCGCAGCCCAGAGGCGCAGCCCTAGGACCCCAACAGCCCTGGTGCCAAAGAATTGTAAGGGCAGCCTGCAGAAAACAGGTCCTCAGCAACTTTGTACTGAAATACTGACCCCTGTAAAGGAGCGTTATTGGCCTAGAATTACAGACCCCCACTAGGGCAGAACGATGTGATCACTGCCTAACGGCAGGCACCAACCTGTGAAAGCAGGCATTCTGGGGGCGTTATGAAACAAGTGAGAAACGTTCTGCCAAGCAAGGGATAACTCCCTTAAAACGGGCCGACCCAGGTCAAGGGCGTCTCTGCAGGCAGGGAATACCAGGCTGACGCGGCGGCAGTGCTCCGGGTTCCGAAGCGATGTCAGGAATGCGCGGAATCCGGAGCACGCAAGCCGTGTCAAGCGCGCGACCCAGGCGCCCTCTAGCAAGGCAGCGCCGAACCGCGGGTCGCCGGCACCAAAATCCCGGCCGCTAGGGAGCTCCGACATTCCCACGGCCACACACGCGAGGCGTCGAGTAGCGGCGGAATCGCTATTAAGGCAACAAAGATTAGGGAACAAAAGCACACTTCAAGCACACTTCAAGGAAATATTACGCGGCGAGCGCGCCAACGTGAGCACGCGCTCCGTCTACCACAGCCGCGAGAAACGGCTCACGGAGTAAAGTGCACAATATAAACAGCAGCGCGGCCCCAACACAAGCGCGGCCCCAACACAAGCGCTGCCCCACATTTATGGAAACACAGAAGCAAAGGAGCTGAAAGTAATCACAGTATTAACGCATTTAAGCTATCAAAGAGAATGAGAAATAAACATGGGACTTATCTTGGCTGCAAGCAGTGAAGAAAGAGGAGGGCTGAGCAGTGACAAAGGACTATCTACACTTTGGGAGCCTGTGATTGGTGCAATATTTGACATTCTATGCTGGGACACTCTATTGTTCTTTCTTATTCTCTATGGTTCATGGGAATAGTAGTTTGTTTTAGTTGTTTGGTGACTACAAATGGCTGCTATTCAATAAAGTGAAGAAAGAATAGCATAATCCTCCACTCCGGTCCTGACATAGAATTCTTAAACCTGTGGATACAAGAATTCATTTCACCATAATAATATTTTCTTCTCTGACCAAGGTGACAAAATGAGCTGCGATGGAAACAAATGCATTTCATAATTTGAGGGATGTCACATTTTACAATGTTCCCTCGCTAGGGTTTGCGGAAAATGTAATTTCGTTTGAAGCTTAGGCCATACCAGTTTCATACACTAGAGAGAAATAGCGGGAGTTTAGGTGGTAATTCCACATGTCTAAAGCAACCAAAACGTCATGACAAAGCACAAAAATGTCATTTTATCACAACTAAATATTGCATATGTTGTCAGAAGTAAGCAAAGTTACATGCAGCACAAGTTACAGAGCTTGATTCTGACTTTACCTCTAGGAAAGTGCGTGTTACAGAGAGGTTCCTGTACTAATGGTATATATGTAGAAAAAACGTGTTAGGTTGTAGTGGCACTACAAGCTCAGGGTATATAAACTATGTTTCTCATTTAAACTGCTCTTTTACATCAAACAGTGTCCCACGTAAGGTTCTCTAAAAGGCTTCTGAAAATCACCAGGCCAGTTCAATTACATTCCTGGTGGTTAAAAAGAGGCAGTCTTTCCAGTCAAATGAATGTAAACGCCACTCATGTCTCTCAAAGAACTGAGACAGCTAAAGCACTTCCATGCTTAATCCAAGCTATGGGCTGAAGGGTAAGGGAAACAGCTCACACCACTCTATGAGCTGCCAACAGCAAAAGGGCAGTTGGATACATTTTACAATCTGTAATCCTGATTGCTCATTTGGAAGCACTTCGCTCCAGGAGGTTCAAGGACAGTCAGAGGTCATTTGGCTCCATTGTGTCATGGATGTCCTAAACCTTCCAATACTTAAACAGTCCTGTATAATTTCTCCACAGTGACATAAAGTTGAACGTAATACTGGAATAATGAATGTGGCCAGACCTAAGGCAAATTCGTATTCACTGTTTTCATATGTTAACCTGACGTTTTCCTTTGGTAAAATAACATTTAAGGTAGCTATACTCAATTTTGTGACGTGTTCGTGGCTTCAGCCTGTGGGATATTGCTTAGATTGTTACCTAGCAACCTTTCGTAATGCTTCTCATTTTCCAAAGGCATCACTGGTTGCATGGCAACCAGGACACCGGAGCCTGGAGATGCTTGTTCCATTTCTGTTTTCTTTAACTGAAGCTGCTCTGTGGATTTATTTCCGTAATTACAGTGATTTCTGCTAGACTGGGGAACCGAGGCACAAGAGTGCCAGCCCGCCCAGAGTGACTTGGGGGACCACAGAGCTAACTCCTAAAAAATATGTTCCCGCTCTCCTCATGTTTTTATCTTCTGCTGCACATGGAGCATGTACGCTTTCAACACTGCTAGAGTCCGGGAAAGACCCCCTTGCACAGGCCCGTAGCAATGAGCCCTGAGGCTCCCATCGCAGGGGCAGTGGAGGCATACCATTTTAAAGGTGCCCAGGGTCACACTCCTGGTCTTCTAATAAAGGAAGGGAGACTTTCAAAGAACTGGGCCATCAACACTTACATTACTTTTATTGGTCACATCCCCAGTCCAGCTTCTGCAGGTTTCTATTCTTCACAGTTTCAGACCAACATCTGCAGAGTTTCTGAAACTGACCACAAGGTGAAAATACGAAATATAAAATATAATCCCTACTGGACCATTTTTGATGGGGTTGCAAGTGCTATAGTCCTAGTGGTGAGATCCTGCTTCCTCTGCCATACGCTAAGGCCCTTCAGTCCCTCAAGATTTCTAGGAGTAATTTTTTAGCCTTCCTGTAACCTCTGCCACCACTGCTTCTATCTCTTTAAAGCAGCAGCTTAGCTGCATGGGCTCTGGTTGCCCTCTGGCCCGGTCCTGCTGATTACCAGCCATTGGGCCTTCTTCAATTGCACGCTCTATATCTTCCATGCAGACCACTACCGTGGTCTGCACTCCCCAACCACCCAAACTGTACGCCACAGCAGATCTGTCCCCTTTCGTGGTCATCAACTAGTCGACTCTCCAGTTACAGGTAAGAGCCCTCACGGTGTCACCAGCACTGAAAAGAATCCACAAGGTATAGAGTACAAATCAGCAGTAGGTGCCCACCCAAACCCTGATTGGGGTCACAGCAGTGCCAGTTCTTTCTCTCTCACTTCAGGGCCTCTTCTTCATTTTCCTGATTGGCACAGCGTTCTAAGATGAGTAGTGAACGTTTCTTTCAGAGGTGGGACACCCACCTAACCTAGTGTTGCCACATTATCACTTGATCGCTTACTGTCACCAAAGGAATCACCCCATCCTGTGTAGCTCACTAGGCAGATTTCAAAATGGCAAATTGATCCAAAAACACAACACATGTCTCTGTGTTAATCTCCCACCTCCCTGTCCTACCTCTTCCCTCCAAAGTTTTTCAAAGGGCCTCACTACTAATCAGCTGGCACTAAAAGCTGAGACATACTGCTTCCAACTCCTTGGAGCAGTGCTCTTTTTATATTTCAGGCAGTTCCTGGTTAATGACCACGGATATTTCTACACAGGCCCTTTCCTCCATTAGGCAATTCTTAATCCCCTTGAAAGGTCCCTATTGTCTACTGAGGCCTTCTTCCTGCCCCCAACTCTAGCCTCTGAAGCACAGAAATTATATCACCCAGACAAACTGCAAATTTCATTAAGGGCTGGTTTAAATAAACATGAGCTATGTTAAGAAATATATATATGGTACAAAAGATCAGATGAGAATTCCAGGGCCATTGACCCTTGTACTCGGTTCCAATCAAAGTTTCAGGGAAAACATAGTTTATGCAAACATTGCTCTCAGGTAAACAATGCACTACACATCGATACACTTTATTTAAGAAAATTGGTGCCATTTCTCCCCAGTCTCCAATTATATTCAAACAGTTTGGACTGGTCTCACATCTGCCTTAAATATACCTATGCGCAGATTTCAGGCTCAGTCAGACAATAATCTTTTCACACAGGCTGCACATGTAAACATGTGTCACGCTCATCCTACTCAGAGCCCCTAGTCCCACTGTGCATTGTAGCTGACCTTATTTTAATAGGTAGGCACCTGATGTAACAACTTGTACCCATAATGCAAAGAGGAATATATTGGGTAAGGCTTCAGTAGCAGGTCTCATGTCACAGCAGAGGTCTAGAAATCAGGCATCCACCTTTTTGTCAGGTAGCATCCCCTCTTTTACATTGCTCCTCCTTCAGCTAGTGTTTGATTTAGATACACCATAAAATATGTTTCTCTTTTCCTACCTCATAGGTTGCTTGTTAAATCAAAGTACCCATGGTTCTAAATGTTGAGCTTAAGAAGGAGAAGTGAATCTGAGGTACAATCAGTATTGTCAGGCAGTCGAGCTTGAACCCCCAATGCCAGACATAGAGAGACAGATCACAATTGCATTTAAGAGTGGTCAGGTAGAGATCACTAACAAAAGAATAATTTCATTTCTTTCCCTTGTTGTAGATCCTAACTATTTGTTTATTATAATCAACGTTAATGCCATTTCATTTGCTGAGTCCATAATCTGACAAGCAATGTGGTCTAGTGTCTAAGGTCTTGCTCATTTAAACAGATGATCTAAGGGCCCAATTATGGGTTTCGGAAGTGTGAGGGTGGGTCTTACGCCGCCGTTGTGCCCCCACACCACCGAGACACATGTGCCCCCCTGCATGCAACTCTGTGCACAGACAGGGCCCTCTTTCATTCCTCACCGCCAGCCTTTTCATGGAGGAAGAAACTCCATGACAGCGCTGGCAGAGATGAAAGTTGTAATACGCTTGGCGGTGCCTCAGGGCACCACATAAACATATTGCAGCCCTCAGACCACTGTGGTGCCACTAGGGAATGGCGGTTCCCTGGTAGCTGCGGTGTTGCAATGGCGGTCCAGCCACCGAAGTTCTGATATGGCGGTCAGACCACCAGTGTGGAGATGGCTGGACCACGATCGCACTACGATCGTCACACCCCCGCGAGCCTGGCAGTCCTCTGACCTTCAGACTCATAATTGACCCCCAAGTATCAACCATTGCTTCAGCAGTCGGCCCAGCAATTAGTTTTTGTGTACATTTTGTCATGTACCATAAATTGTAGAAATGTGTGATGAGTAAACTGCCCTGTATTGGGTCAGATGCTGTTCACACCATCACACTCTGGATTCTTTTATGAGGTGGCAATTAAACTTTATAAACCATACTGTACCATGTACATCAGTTAATCTGGGATGCTTTCACTCAGACAATGAAACCCTTTCCCAGGCACTCTGTTGCTCCTTGGGGTTGAGGCTATACCATACCAAACACATTTTTAAACAAGTCAAAGTCCAATGGATAGGTTTGGATGAACGTGAATAATTTGAAGTGTTGGGACAAAGGAAGTATCATAATTTAACAGATAAACTAGATTAGTGGCCGTATAGGTCATGCTCTTGATCTCTTTTTGTTAAATAACTGTACGTTTTATACAATTAGGATAACTAATCATTTCCAAAAAAACTATACCAGCAAAGGCTGAATAAAGAGAATGAGGAGATGGGGAAAGGAGAGACGGTCTGTCATGTGCCATCTGAAGTAAGTTGAAAATGTGTCAGTAAGTAAATCACACATTTTTACACTCACTTTCCAAATATCTAAGCCAGATCAAAGTAGAGTTCTATGTATAGCACAGAAAGAGCTTACATCTGTTGAAGACCCTTTTAGATGAGGTCAGAAATGGCTTTGTCATTTCACAGGCTACCAAAGGGACATACAAGGAGTTTGCAAGATGCTTTCCAAAAAATGAGACTCCTTGTCACAGAGAACCCAATCTTCAGAAAACTCCATGGTGGAGCTAAAAGCAAATGCCTGCCTGGATAGAGAAAAAATGGACAAGATAAAAACGAGATATAAGGAGCACAAAGATAAACTGAAATCATTAGCAAATAATGCTAGAAGGAGGTAATACTGTGTTACTCCTGGTTGGGTTTGCAAATATGGCTTACTTGACCCAGTAGATTCAGGGGTAGGTACTCCTCTTCGGGGGTGGGGTCCTTTTGTAGGGTTGGGGAATACGGGGTGGAGAGCATAGAGGGGAAGAAATAAAATAGAAATGTGTCCTCCAATACTACGTGATCTCCAGGGAAGTGGTCAGAGTAATACAAAGCCCAAAGGTAGATTTTGGGATGGGGTGGATGGTAAGAGAGTGCAAATCCTAACCAGGAATGTTAATTAGATTTGTGTCAGGAATAGAAGAGCAAACATTTTTCAATATTTGAAGCAGTCACCTGCCCAAATAGCAGTTCTACAAGAATTCCATCTGGGGAGAGCGGATGTGTGGAGGTATTTATAATTCAGAAATGGGTGCAGCAGGTAGTGAGTATGGATCAATGTAGTCACACAAAAGGGGTAGGCATTCTGATTAACAACTGACGATAATTTCAATCCAGAACTATAAATCGAATAAAAGGGGCAGATGGGTTATTGCTCCTCTGAGAATAGTTGACAGCGGTTATACGCTGGTGAGTTATCATGGCCCGAATGTGGATGACATGGAACCCCTCCAAAATCTGTGCTTAGAGTTCATGTAAACTCCTATCCTGTTGATTCTGTCAGGGATTTTAATGCCATATTGAATAGTTCCCTGGACAGGTAAAGCAATAATACTAACTTACTCTAAAATGCAAACATACAATAAAACTTTGAGGAAGTAGCTGGGCTTGTGCGATATTTGAAGAGTGAGCGCTGGCATAGAGTGAATGGATACCTATCACAACAAGAAATATAAGCATTTGTCTAGGATAAATTATTTTTGGGTAGATCGGGCAATCAAGGCGGACATCCTAAGTGTGCGACATTTAGTGGCCCATCTGTCTGACCACACTGCAGTTCTTTTAGACTTGAAAATTCAGCCAGGCCAAATTACGAGAAGGTAGACATTTGATCGAACCCTGTTAACAGACCAGGAAGTGTTAGATAAATGAATAAAAATGGTGGTGGAATTTTTTTAGATAAACGTTAACTCAGCACCTCCACATGTAGTCTAGGACTCTTTTGGGCTTTCATGAGGGGCATTCGGATTTGTGTTTCTGCCCAAAAGAATAGAGAACTCAAGAAAATTGTTGTGGAGTTAAAGTGGGAGATAGTCCTTCTAGAAAGGAAACTATGGGATCAATATCAATCAGAGGAGCCAAATAAGGCATTTGTTAAGGAAATTCAGGATCGGAAGTCCAGCTAGGCTGCAGACTTAGGGCCTCATGTAGGTCGCCAAATACCGGTCGGTAACGGCCGATTTTCGGTAATTATACCGTTACCGACCGGTATTTTGGCTTTTGGTATGTAGGGGGCTCATTTTTGAATTCGGTAATTTACCGAATCGGTAAAATTACCGAATCGGTAATTTTACCGATTCGGTAAATTCCGATTACAAAAATGAGATGTAGGGGGAGTGTGTGGGTGATGTTTTGAGTCGGTATTTACCACCAACTAATAGTTGGTGGTAAATAATTAATGGCTGTGTGTAAGCATTTTGAAGCGCTTAGCAGTGTGCAATGTGGCAGACATACATGCCCTTAGGGCATGTATGTGTGCCACATGTGCACACATGGCCGAATTAGGGGTGCAACAGGGTGTCAATGTGACACCCTGCCACCCTTGCATGTTCTCCACCATTACCGAATCGGTATTTACCGATTCGGTAATGAGGCATACCTTCCCCTCAATGGGAAGGTATGCCTCATTACCGAATCGGTATATACCGATTCGGTAATTACCGAATTGTAACGAATCGGTAAAAATTACCGACTCATTACCTACATACGAGTTACCACTTCTTAAATACCGATTCGGTAACGTTCGGTATTTAAGAAGTGGTAACTGGTATGCTACCTACATGAGGCCCTAAGAATCTAAAGTTAAGGGCCAGTTGGGAGGCAAATAAGCTAGCACATTTTGAGTATAGTGAAAATGTGGGTAAACTTCTAGCCTGGAAAACCAAGACGGAGCTAGCGAGGAATGTGGTGAGGTAGGTTAAATGTAGGGACATTGGGAGAACCCTAGTGGAGACCAGGGAGGTGGAATATGATTTTTTTAAATTTTCTGGCTCCCTCTACTGAGAGGATTTAGAAACAACAGAGGACCAGGTTAATGGGTGGTTTGAAGGCCTGACAGTAGCCAAGCTTTCAGAGGAGGAGAAAGAACGTTTAGATCAAACGATTACTCTGGGAGAAGTTAAGCGAGTAATAGATAAAGGTAAGAGAGGGAAGGCAGCTGGCTCGATGGGTTGCCAAGTGAATTTTACATGGTGGTAAGGGATGTAATAACCCCATTTATAACTCAGATTTTTGTGTGGATTTTAGAAGAAGGGGTCACCTCCCGAAGTCATGGGAGGAGGCTATAGTTACGTTGTTTTTAAAAACGGAGAAAGACCCCTCTGTGTGTTAGTCCTATAAGCCCAATCTGATTATAAGCTCTTCACAAACTTGCTGGCTAATAGGCTGAGTAAGGTGGTAGAAGGGGTGATAGAGTACTAAAAAGGTTTTATGAAAGGAAGGTATATGAGTGATCTGACCCATGAGCTAATAGGGATGATAGATTTGGCCTTGCTGAGTAAGGCCCCACTCGCTATTATAACACTAGATACCATTAAGGCTTTTGATAGGGTAAACTGGCAAGATCTGAATTCTCTTCTGGGATATTATAACTTGTGGGGCAAGTTCTGCAGGTTAATGCAGGAGTTCTATAAAGCTCCCTCAACCAGAATTCTTTTGAATGGTAATATAACAGTGATTTTTAAAACCAGGCAGGGCTGCCCACTCTCTCTGCTATTATTTAATTTGCATATTGAGCCCTTAGTCAGAAAGATCAGAGAGGAGAGGGAGATAAAGCCTTTCAAGTGTGGCCTTTAGGAAAACAAAACTCTTTATATGCAGATAATGTGATGACTTATTCTGGAAGGTATAGCTCCCACTTTAGTTAGTTTAGATCACAATATGTTTGATATAGGGAAAATGTCTGGATATGAGGCAAATCTGCTAAATACAGAAATTATTGTATGAAACATGGAAGAGGGAAATTACCTAATTAAAAGAGAACTAAAATATTTGGCCATTAAAGTATGTCAATTTCTGGATTAAATTGCAGAACTAAATTTCAAAAGGGCAATGGTGGAAACAAATCGGTAAACTATTGAGTTGGTCACTTTTACCATTAGCATTATATGGGAGAGCAAATTTAATAAAGATGTCTATCCTCCTGAAATAAAATTAAGCTTCTTTTTTGATGCCATCACACTGCATTTCAAGAGTGCCTGGCTACAAAAAGGACACAAAAGAATAAATTCCTTTATATTGGCCTCTTAGGGTTCAAGAACTGCAAGGAAAAAATAGCGTAGGAAATACAATAAGGGAGGTATTGCGCTCTCAGATTTCGAACTTTACTCCAAGGCTTTTGACCTTAAAAATGTTAGGACTTCTTTGACAGCCCAGGGTGGCTTTGCGGGAAAACATTTAATTAAAGCATTTTTAAATGAGGGGAAGGGGGGAGAGACCAAGCCATGGATAAGTTTGGCTGCATATGATATTTTAAGAAGGTGAAATTAAAAGTTTTGCTGGTGGCTGCCCTACTACGGGCACAGATCAAGCGAGCAACAAGTCTTCCTTATTACAGTAGGTATGCCCCAGTTATGATTCCCTGGGTACACTTAAGTGCTTGGAAGGTAGGTTGGCAATTGGGATGAGTGAAGTTGGAATTTTGAACTAGGGACAGCTGATCCAGGCCAAGAAACTCCGCTTTTGGGAGGATTTTCAAGCAATAGCAAAGGGAGCTATCTCAAAATTCAAATTTTACCAGACGCATAAATGAGGTTGGGCCCTGAGGGATGAGAACACTGCTACAAATGAGTTGGAGTAACACTTCATTAAGGGGCCCCAGCGAAAGACAGAGGTGTCAGTATGGTATGGGTTGAAATTGAATATCTTAGATGGAGACTTCTATCAGCCTGTAACTTTGTGGGAAAAACTTTTGCTGAAGCCACAGATAAATCAGCTATGGCAAGTATATTTGTGTACTTTGTACAGCAAGGAAAAATCTGCCTATCTGAGAAGAAATTATCAGTTCTCCCTCCACAGAGCGTTTTGGCCACCTAGGCCAAACTGCGAGGGTCAGAAGAGGGCTTTTGCAAGAAGTGCGGCAGTGCGATGCCGATGACTTTCATATGTTCGTAGCCTGTCCCAGTCTATAGATGTTTTGGGGAGAGGTTGGCAAGGTCTTGAGTGGCATGTTTCATAGCTTGAATGGAAGTAAGATGCAAATTGATTGTTTTTGGTTATTTTCTAGAATTGAGGGTACCCCAGAGCAATCACGGCAAACTGCTGTTTTACTCAGTTTTGCTGGGAGAAGAAAAATTTGCAAGCAGTGGATATCTACCTAGCATCCCACAAAAGCTGAATGGTTGAACTCAGTCATATATGTTTGCAAGATGGACTCAAGACGATCTTAGGCAAAAAGAACAAAAATATGGGCTCCCTTGATCACATGGTTAGGAGGAGAGGGTGGGAGTGGCCCCTAGGGGAAAGTTTGATTGGCCCATGAGTTGTTTTGGCTCTCTTCTTGGTCCAATGATTACATCTAATTGGGTTTCCAGATGGGGTGTCATGCAAATTCTAGCTCATGAAAGTCAGACCCTTCTTCCCCAACTGAGAAACCTAGTGCTCCTTGTGGGTGGATCAGTTTTGTGTATGGAGATCAAGGTGGTCAGTCGTATGTGAGCATGGCAAATGAAGACTAAGTACGCCACCATACTTTAAATCTCACCCAGGACAGTTTAAATGTCCTCTTGGCATTCTCAAAATGCCACACAACCATTTAGCAGATGTGTTAAACTTCAAGAAACACGTAATGATCTCCCTTAGACTAGAAAGGTGGCTAAAAAGGTTCAGGCAATTTGCAAGTATATTGCAGTCTGAATGAATAATATGGGTTCCTATGTTTCCAGTAGCAAAGAGTGCCTGTCAAATTATTGGGATACACATGAGACTGACCTCTGAGCAGCTCCAGAAATATTGGGGATGTAGACTCATAAAAAATAAAAATATAATCCATAGAATGAGCTTTTTAAAGGATCTCAGTTAATCTGTAAAACTGTCCTCATGAGTCACTTGTTGGCTGTTCAGCCCATTTGTGAGGATTCAGGCTCCATTTAAATCAGGTGAGTATAATAAGATGGAAATATAATTATATTGACTAGTAATTTTTCAGAGTTTGTATGCTTCTATGTGACTTTGGTTAAACTGCAGACAAGAACACATATGAAGGAGATGAATAATTTGGACAAAAAGAAATAAGGGAAAAGTGAACTTTAGTAATTACCTATCTTAAGAATCATTGTGGGCTTACCTTTTTATGCTTATTTTAGTTACCTTTTAGTTAGTTAATTAGCTATTAAGAATTGATAACTTCAGGCTGGTGTTTTCATATGTTATTGTTTTACTTGAATCTCCTAACTTAAACCCTCATTTAGACCCCACCAGATGGGCTGATGATTGGCGGAGGACAGTCACCCTATTTAGAGATTCCTACCTCCCTGGTGAGAATCTATGTGCTGCCATCCTCAAAGATACCTTCATGGTACTAAAGGTTTACCAAGTGGCCAACATGTTTAAAGTGCCTGCTCAGCAAAGTTTCCTTTTCACAGAAAACCAAATCCTAAAGCATGTATTTATAGAATGGTGAAAATCATTTCTCTTAAAAGTGAATAGTTACCGAAATGCTTAGAATTATTTATATATATATATATATATATATATATATATATATATATATATATATATATATATATAATCTACTGGCGGTCGCCAGTAGATAGTTATAGTTAGGACCGAGTTCCCATAAGAAATCTGAAAATTCTATGTTGAATAACTTTGGCGCCGGTTGACGAATCCTCGCGAATTTTTCAAAACTAATGGGGCGCTCCGCTCAGCTCCTACCCTGAAAGTCTCGGGGTGATTCGTCAAGCGGGGGTTGAGAAAAAAGGGGGGTCCCAAAACGCGTTTTCCCCATGCATTTTCCCATAGGACCTTTAGTCGAAGGTACAGCTCGAACGGCTGAACAGAATTACTTGAAATTTGGCAAAGAGGTAGTCCTCAGGTCAGGCATGTGCCTTTTGCATATATGGTGTCAATCTGTTCAGTAGTTCCTGAGAAAATTGCAGTTAAAAGTACATAAATATCTATATGCTCGCACGGTGCTCGCACCAAATGTGCGCGAGCGTAATTCTGATTGGTGGTTAGATGTCAGTCAACATTCGAAACGGTTGAAATCAGGAAGTGTCGGATTCCATTTTCTGTGTCGCAGTGAAAAAGAAAGGTGGAGAACGTGAAAAGGGGGCAGGGTAGAGAGTTCCTGATCCCCTAGCCTTTGTCAGGGGGTCCCTGAAGGACCACGAAGGGTGAAAAAAAACATTTTTTTTTTTTTCTTTAAATTGCGGGGTGCATGCACGGTGCGCGCACGGTGCGCGCAGGGTGAAACCCTTAAAAAAAAAACATTTAAAACTGTTTAGAAGTTTATAGAAGATATTAACTATGCTGTTCAACTTTATCCAAATAAAAAAAAAAGAGCTGAGCCATTCCATATTACAGGATACAGTCAATCTATAACTATATACATAGGTAGTTTATTGTAAACCATAGGTTTCACACACGTTATAGTTAGAAATTAGCATTTACAAAACCTTGCAAATTCACTTAAAAAACCATAGGTTTCACACACGTTATAGTTAGGAATTAGCATTTAAAAAACCTTGCAAATTCACTGAAAAAACCATAGGTTTCACACATGTTATAGTTAGCTGGACATTTCACTCGTAAAAAACCATTGAAATTCCCCCGTTATAGTTAGTTCAGCTAACTATAACTCGCGCGACCGCAATCCACTGCTGATGACGTCACATATTGCATCACTCATGACATGGTCAGTGACATCACTCATGACATCACTGATAACATCTCAAATGACATCACTGATGACATCACTGATGACATCATCCAGTGAATATGTGTCTTCCTGAAAAATAAATATTTTTTATATATATATATCTAAAGGTTAATGGAAGAATAAATGGGTAAATGAAATAGGGAGCGTCAGCTAAGACAGTTGGAAACTAGGATCATTCTGGAGTTCGACAGCAAGTGGCCTAACGGGTTAAATAACACAGAGGATATGCATAATTTCTTATGAATGGAAAAAGAAGAAATGTTTAATATCAGTAACAAGATAAGATGATATGTTGTATTTGCAGTATAGGGCCACTACGTAAGACAAGAAAGAAAGTGAGAGAATAAAAACACAATCTTGTCATGATCCAGGTTTTAACTCAATAATCATCAATAAGATCAATGTAGATTACATAGATGAAAAATATAAAATGTGTGCTTGATAAAGAAAGAGAAAACCTGTCGCCATACATATATAAAAAAACTATGTTAAAATAGTTTCTTTCCCTAAATCCAAACCCTTTTCAAGTATAACAAGAAAAAATGCTTTTTCTTTTATGTACAATCTTTATTATATGTCTTTTAACAGTATATTTTAAGAATGGAATTTTACTGTTATCAATATTTATGATTGTTTACATATTTATTATACTGTAATTGGTTTTTCTTGGTACATTGTCTATTGCACTATATATTGACATATTTTGCACATTTTGCACTATTTTGCACATTAATACTAATCAAATTTTTCCTTGCTGCTATTGCACATATGCACTTTTTTCTGCTGTTGTAAAACTGGATTTATCCAGTAAATGAGCCCGTTTTTAATTAAGACTTGCTGCTATTTTATGTTCTGATGGATTTATCCTGAAAATATATTGATTACATAAGATAAATGTAAAACAATATGTATAGACACATATAAGCAAAACATCTTTACAATGGACCCTGCATAACTCATTGCATACCGCAAGTCTTTTTGTTATGTTTATTACCACGTGATGCAGAAGGGTGGAAGTAGGTGGACGCCAAGCAAACACATAAAAATTGTAATGGCGATTTAGAACTCGCATGTGATCAAGGGCTCTTGAAGCCCGAAACGTGTCGTGCGTGGGTTATAGTTCGAAATAAATACTTTACCTGAAGTCCAGCGGGGTCTGAGTCTCCTTCCTCGCCGCCGCTGTGTGGAAGTAGTAGGAGTTGGATCTTTCGATATATATATAAAGCATTTAAGCCAACATTTTAAATCATTACTTGCTTGTATGTCTATTTATTATTTTACTTGTTGAGATATGATCACTTGTAAATTAGCGATTGGATATTTCTTCTCTTTTTACCAATGGTGTTTTATTCTTGTCTATGTCTATGACTGCAAACGTTAAGTGATTCCCCCCATGTGACCTACCCTTTTACTTTAAATTTGTAACTTCACGAACTATTTGCTGTCATGTGATCAAGGCTCCACGGAGCCGAAACGTTATGGCCGTCGCTCTGGGCAAATAAAAGAAACCAGCACCAATTCCAGGCTCGTGTACTCTTTCCTTTGGCAGTTGAAGGATCTTCAAGGCTGTTGGAAGTTGTCTTCTTGATATATATATATATATATATATATATATATATATATATATATATATCCTGCTCCACTGCACATCAACCCAACACACTCCCGGACGGGTGCTATAACGCGGAGGTGCAAGCGCGTACAATATGCGCTCTCGTTCCTTCTCCCCTTTCACGATCTGGAAAAGCACTCACAGGGGTCTTTAATTCGATAGAGTTTTTAATCCATGCAGTCCATAAATAACATGACGCGTTTCGGCTTCTGCCTTTTTCCAATGTTACAAAATCAGGCGCCAACCATCGACATTTTAAAATCATCCATATCCGGTCACATAATGCGAGTCAAAGCGACATCAAAATTAACAAGGGACCATATTCTTTCTGTTCTAATACAGGTGCCATCTTGGAACATATATAAGGTGCTTTAAATCACAATGTCAGGCGCTAAATAGGCCTAGCGATGTAAGTACTAAATAATACTTTCAATAATTTTCATTAGACATATTGTATAATGGAAACAAGACATTCTCATGATTTAAATACATAAATTGCGCTAATTACAATTCAGCCGTGTATCGGCAGGGGATTAAAACTACCTCTTAAAACGCACAACAGGGCGTGTTTGCACACGTCACCTCAGGCCCCGTCCCCTCCCTTCCCCACTGTGTAAACACGCCCTGTGGCCGTTTTAAGTTGGGAGATTAAGTCCCCTTGAATCCTGAGGGTTCCTAGGGTCCAACTAGACCACAAGGTACCTCCAGTAAGCGCCACAGAGCAGCGTTGCAGAGAGGTGTAAAAAGTGGCACGGCCTGGACCACCTCTCTGCAACGCAGCTCAGTGGCACTTACTGGAAGCACCTGGTGGGCTAGTTAGCCCCCAGGGGCCCTCAGGATTGAAGGGGAATTATTTCCCCAACTTAAAACGCACCATAGGGCATGTTTGCACACGTCACCTCAGGCCCCGTCCCCTCCCTTCCCCACTGTGTAAACACGCCCTGTGGCCGTTTTAATTTGGGAGATGAAGTCCCCTTGAATCCTGAGGGTCCCTAGGGGCAAAATATCCCACTAGGTATGTCCAGTAAGCCCCATTGCAGAGAGGTGTAAAAAGGAGCACGGCCTGCACCACCTCTCTGCAACGCAGAGCAGTGGCGCTCATTGGAAGCACCTGGTGGGCTAGTTGACCTCCAGGGTCCCTCAGGATTGAAAGGGAATTATTTCCCCAACTTAAAACGTGCCACAGGGCGTGTTTGCACACTTCACCTCAGGCCCCGTCCCCTCCCTTCACCACTGTGTAAATGCGCCCTGTGGCCGTTCTAAGTTGAGAGATTAAGTCCCCTTGAATCCTAAGGGTCCCTAGGGTCAAACTAGCCCACTAGGTACCTCCAGTAAGCGCCACAGAGCTGCATTGCATAGAGGTGTAAAAAGAGGCGTAGCCTCAGAACACCTGTCTGCAACGCAGCTCCCTGGCGCATACTGGAGATACCTGTTGGGCTAGCTGGCCCTCAGGGACCCTCAGTATTGAAGGGGAATTAATTCCCCAATTTACAACTGGCCAGGGGTCGCGTTTGCAGAGTGCTGTAAGGAGGAGGGCGTGGCCTCCGGCGCGATGCCGGTCTTTTATTTATTTTATTTTTTTAAGAAGGAGGGCTGTGTGGCCCCCTTCTTTTTCTAATTTATTGGCTCTGGGGACCCAATCCCCCAGGGCCTGCACCCTAATTTTTTTTCTTGAAAAAAATTAATTTGGAAGGGGGCCGCGTGGCCCCCCTCCCAAGGCCTTAAAAGGCCCCGGGGACCCCAACCCCCGGGTCATGGCCTTTTTTAAAAATTATTTTTAAAAAAAATATATTTATAGAGACACCTAGGACATGCTGGACAAACCGTATGTACCTATCACCATGACGATTTGCGTGATATTCATTAAAAGGCGACTATGCATACAATGAATCCACGTGGAATGTATTTACACCGCTAGTGAAGCTCTGACGTGTCTGACGCCCTACCGTGCCTAATCCCGGCGCCCCCGCCGGTGGGTACTCTCCAAGTAGACACCCTTGTCGTTTATTTATACAAACATGGGTAACTATTGACGGGCACATTTAATACACACGCACACCAAGCCATTCAAAGGGGATTCGACAAAAATTCAACCAAACTATGCAAGGAACCCCCCTCACGGTTAATAAAACACACATCCACCACCTGATGTGTAATACTTTTTATTTTACTCTCTGGAAAGGAGACGAACCTCACTTGAGAGTCACAGCATGCTCCTGGCTGAGCCCAATGCTGTGTTACACCCACCAGTGCCCACCGAGTGCTACACACCTCTGTGTTGTATTCCACCAGCTAGTGCGTATGCTATGACACTCTCTAGCCCATGTGCACTGTAACACCACCCCGTAAATATGTCATGCCATACTTGTCTTCGCACGGGTTATATTGCCCCATCTAACGTGCCTTCCTTGATGCCTATGTTATAACGCACAGCGCTATGCCATACATATTGCAATCTGGGATCCATATCTTTGGCACAGTGCATATGCAACGTTACACTCCCCAGCACATATTTTATATTACAACTTTAGATACTAGTTAGGTTACACAACACTGCCCTGTGCATATTACACTCAAAGGCGCATATCGCATAGCACGCGCTAGTGTCTGTGCTACCTCGCGCTCTCCAATGAATCTGTCATTGCGCACTATGTATTGCATATTATATTTCACGCCCGGTTCATCTTATATCACACTTTTTGGTGAATAGTTTATACCATATACTATATCTAGCTTTCATTTTCAATTGTGCTCTCAGGACTATGTTCTATATAACACTACCATGTTCACCTACCCTTTTCGCGGGCAATACATTTTGCGATGGGGGGTGGAGGGTCATGGGGTGTTTCTGCCAAGTGAGCCCGGAGTCACAGTCACAAACGTCCTCTTCTTCCTGAATAAAAGTGAGATTATGCTGCATACTTGTTCATATTTTAAGTAGTTTGCACAGACACACATTTTAAAAACAATAAAGTTCCTAATTCCCACCTTCTCTGAACAGTTAGCTTGCTGTCCCATCCACCTCCTCCCTATCCTCTGTTGTCTGAATCCATGGACTAGCCTCCTCCCTCCTGCCATGCATGGTCTGATGTGCTGCCACTGCCCTCCATTTAGCATGATGTACCAGTCCACTCCTCCTGCCCTCCATTGCCCAATTCTATGCCCCATCATTGACCTCCTGCTTAGCCTCTGTGCTTAGCTTGCTGCCCCTATTCTCCTTCCCCCTGCCCGCCGATGTCTTTGTGCATGCCCCTGCTCCATCCTTTTTGCCCACCATGTTCCATGGACCTGCCACTCCTATCTACTCAGAGTGTTCTGTTGAGCTGCCACTCCCCTCCCACCTACCTAGCATTGTCAGATGACTGTAACCTGTCCCTGACACCTCCACCTTGCCTGTCCACATGCCATGCCCCTATCCCTTTCTTCCTGTCCTCCATGGTCCATTTTACTGCCACGCCCTTCTGCCCTCTCTGGTCTGCTGTGCTGCAACTGCTCCTCCTGCCTGCCCCACACGGTCTGTTGTGAGGCCCCTTCCCCTGATCTCTCTTGTCTGTGCCCAGGTCCTGACCCTCTCTTCTATCCTCCATGGTCCTTTGTGCATGCCCCTGCACCCTCCTTCTTGCCCATCATAGCCATTGTGCTGCCACTAACCCTCCCGCTTGCCATGCATGGTCTTCTGTGCTGCCATGGCCCCTCCCACCTTCCCTTTGTGGTCAGCTAGCTGCCCCTGACCCCCTCCCACCTCCCCTCCATGGTCTGTGTGTATGCCATCATAGTCTTACTGTTGCTCTCCATGGTGTGTCTTGCTTCTAGTGTCCATCCTGCCTGACCTCCATGGTCATCTTGCTGCTCCTGCCCTGCCCCCTTGCCCCCAGCCCTCTGTTTCCATGTGCTGACCCCTATTCCCTCCCTCCTGGCTTGTCTGTTCCATTGTAATGCCCCATATCCGTCCCTCCTGCCCTTTATGGTCTGTTATGCTGCAGCTTTCTCTCCTCTCTGTCCATTATGGTCAGCTAGCTACCATTGCCTCTTTCCCCTCTGTTCTCTGTTGTCCATGTGCATGGTCCTGTCCCCTCCCTATTGCTTTCTATGGATTGTTGTGCTGCACTCCCGTCCCGCATGCCCTGTGTGGTGTATTGTGCTGCTGCACACCCTGATGCCTGCCCTGCAGGGTCAGTTTGGTGCACCTCTCCGTGTACCTCCTGTCTTCTGGTATCCAAGTCCATGTCCCTACCCCAATTTCTCCTGCCTTCCATGATCCAATGTACCATACTTGCGAACATTTTGAACTTGGTAAGAGGGAGATTTTGTAAAAAAAACTGGGGTATTGATTTTCCCCTTTGAGTTACATTGAAAAAGAGGGGATTGTAAACAGGAGACAGATCAAATAAAGACCATTTGAGCTTAAAAATATTGGACGTTTCCTGGCTGAATCAGGTCTGTTGACATGTATGGTTGTACTACCACTGCCTCTTCCTTCTGCCCACAATGGTCTATTATATTGCCACAGCCTCTTTTGCCAGTCCTGTATTGTTGGTTTGTTGCCCTTGCCCCCCTTTCCACTGCCCTCCATAGTCTGTTGTGCTGACACGGCCCTTCCTGCCTGCCCAGTGTGGTCAAATTGTTGCCTCTGCACCCTCCTACCTGCCTTCAATTTTCAGAGTCCGTGCCCCTGGCCTCTGCCTCTCAACAGTATCCCAATGAACAACTAGATTGCTAACATTCTATATTTATTAAAAAGTGTGGAACGCCTGACGTCATCTTGATGTAATCAAAACTGTAATACCTAGAGCATTTCCTTTAGAAATTACATATATGAGAGGGTCTTATTTGCATCAAAATTATGGTTAGTGCTCTAATAAACTAAAATGAGGACATATTTTCTGAGTTTTCAAATAGTGACAAAGCACTTTTAAATTATTTGTTATCTTTATGTTTTTTTATCCTGTTGACCACTTGATTAAATGTTGCACTTAGGGGAGAGGATGTGGTGTTACTTCCAGAGCTGCAGACTTTGCAACTGGAGAACCAGGTTGGAGTTTCTGCTTCAGCTCGACATTCTGTGATTCTGGTCAAATCACTTAATCTCCCCATCTCTACAACCAAAATGAATTTGTTCTTGTGTGATGGAACCAATGCTCGTGTAAAGCACTCCAATACCTGACAAGTCTGCACTATATAAAACTGCAAAAACTAAAAAAATAAGTGTTTTGCACACTTCTGTCATTCGGCTATACTTGGGCTACATCTGGGTGATATTTGGGCTACATTTGGGCTCTTTTGTCTCTGGTGGCCATCTTGGGAGATTTATTTGTTATGAAGTTTCCTAATTTCCTCATTTACTGCAGTCTCCTCAGTAGGAAATACTTTCAGTTTTTCACTTTGGTTCCATCAAGAAGGCATTCAGATGTGTCACACATTTGCCATGAATTCTGAATGTTAGCACTCTAGTTGCTCATTAGATCACTGTAGTAAAGCTACTGCTCACCAGGGACGTCTGCTGCTGGTATTCAAAGTGCATGTTTCAGTCTGCATGTCAGACTTTTTTTATGAAATAGAAGAGGATTTGAGAAGTCAAAATGTGCCCTAATTTTTCTTTCTGCAGCACTAATCATACTTTCTATGGCAAAATGAACCCCCTCATTTTGTTCCTTTGTAAATTAAATGGTTTAAGTGTTACCACTTTATCCCAATCAAGATGGTTTCAGGTGTGCCATACTTTTGTCATAAGTAAGACTGTTAGCGCTCTAGTTGTTTGTTAGAACACTCTGGGAAGCTGCAGAAGAACACAAAGGAATCAACTGACAGTCTCTGCCCTTGTTGGATGTACATGTTTTACTGAACATGTCAGACTTCATTCTCACATGACTGAGAAAGATAATGTGAATTTACAGAAAATATGCTCTCAGTTTAGCTTATAGATCAGCTTCCAAACCTCTGTGGGAAAAGCATGAGAAAATAGTTTTCTCTCAAACATGATTCATGATATCACAGCAGAAGGCTTTTTCACATGGTAAAATCACCTTAGAACCCACCACAATTCCTAAAATGAGTGTGGTACCATCAACAAATGATTTATAATGTAACTAAAGTCTTAAAATCTTCTATTAACTGCAATGCTTTTTAATGAGGTGCTATCATGTATATTGGTCCCAAGATGGCTGCCAACACTTCTTGGATGAAGTACTGACAGCCAATCAGATCTCACGATGAGATGTGTGGTTAGGCTCCACCCAGATATATCTATCTTTTTAACTCTAATTTTCTCAGGAACTACTGAACGGATTTACACCGTTTAAGCAGAAAGGCACGAGTCTGAACTGAGGACTACCTCTTTACCAAATTTGGTGTAATTCCGTTCAGCAGTTCGGGCTGTAGCTGCGTCAACAGGTCCTATGGGAAAATGCATTGGTAAAAAGCGTTTTGGGACCCCCCTTTTTTCTCGGCCCCTGCTTGACGAATCACCGTGAAATTTTCAGGATAGGAGTGGACCGGAGCTGGCCAAAGTTTGGAAAATTTCGCGAAGATTCGTCAATCGGCGCCAACGTTATTTCAAATAGAATGTTGCAGATTTCCTATGGAAAATAGGTCCTAACTATAACTACCTACTGGCGACTGCCAGTAGGTAATATGTAATCACTGAAAAAACCATAGGTTTGAGGCACGTTATAGTTAGAAATTAGCATTTAAAAAGCCTTAGAAATTCACTGAAAAAAACATAGGTTTCAGTGGACATTTCACTCATACAAAACCTGTGAAATTTCCCCATTATAGTTAGTTCAGCTAACTATAACTCACGCCCCCGCAATGCACTGCTGATGATGTCACATATTACATCACTCATGACATGGCCAGTGACATCACTGATGACATCACTGATGACATCTCAAATGAAAGAAGAAAAAACGCGCAGAAAGAAGCAAAAGAAATGTAGAAAGAAACAACAGAAGTCCACAAAGACGAAGAAAAATGCAGGAAGAAGCAAGACATTTGCAGAAAGAACCAACAGAGGAGTAGAAAGAGGCCTTGTTGCAAAATCATTCTGTGCCCACAAAGTTTTCAGACAGGAACTGGTGGTAACTGACTCTGACTAACCAGTCGTAGAGCCAGTGCTCTGCTATAAGACACTTAGAATACAATGAAAACACCTACATACACTAGGGAACACTATGCGTTGAGATACCCCTGTGAGTAGCATGACCTCCTCTGTAGGTCCCTAGTACATAATAAGGCAGGGGGATTAAAACTACCTCTTAAAACACGCCACAGGGTACGTTTGCACAGTGGTGAAGGGAGGGGGAGCCTGAGGTGACATGTGTGCCAACACGCCCTGTGGCCATTTTAAGTTGGGAGATTAAGTCCCTGGGGTCCAACTAGCCCACTAAGAACCTCCAGTAAGCTCCACAGAGCTGCGTTGCACAGAGGTGTATAAAGGGGCATGGCCTGGACCACCTCTTTGCAACGCAGGCCTCTGGCGCTTACTGGCGGTACCTGGTGGCCTAGTTGGCCCCCAGGGGCCCTCAGGATTGAAGGGGACTTAATTCCCCAACATAAAACACGCCACAGGGCGTGTTGGCACACGTCACCTCTGGCCCCACCCCCTCCCTTTGCCACTGTGGAAAGGCACCCTGTGGCACGTTTTAAGTTCTGGGATTAAGTCCCCAACTTAAAACGTGCCACAGGGTGCCTTTGCACAGTGGTAAAGGGAGGGGGTGGGGCCAGAGGTGACATATGCACACTTGTGACATCAAGCCACGCCCCCTCCCTGCACCACTTTTCAAACGCACTCCCTGGTGCATTGTAAATTGGGGGATTAAGTCCCCTTGATTCCTCAGGATCCCTGGGGGCCAACTAGCCCACCACTTACCTCCAGTAAGCGCCACAGAGCTACGTTGCAGTGTGGTGTAAAAAGGGGCATGGCCTGGGCCACCTCTCTGCAACGCAGCATAGTGGCGCTTACTGGAGGTAAGTGGTGGGCTAGTTGGCCCCCAGGGACCCTCAGGATTGAAGAGGAATTAATTCCCCAACTTAAAACGCGCCACAGAGTGTGTTTGCACACATGTCACCTCAGGCCCCACCCCCTCCCTTCACCACTGATCAAAAACGCACCCAGTGGCGCATTTTGAGTTGTGGGATAAAGTCCCCCTGAATCCTGACGGTCCCTGGGATTCAACTAGCTCACCAGGTACCTCCAGTAAGCGCCACAGAGCTGTGTTGCAGAGAGGTGTAAAAAGGGGCCCGGCCTGGACCACCTCTCTGCAACGCAGCGCAGTGGCGCTTTCTGGAAGCATCTGATGGGCTAGTTGGCTCCCAGGGGCCCTCAGGATTGAAGGGGAATTATTTCCCCAACTTAAAATGTGCCACAGGGCGTGTTTGCACATGTTACCTCAGGCCCGGTCCCCTCCCTTCACCATTGTGTAAACACGCCCTGTGGCCATTTTAAGTTGGGAAATTAAGCCCCCTTGAATCCTGAGGGTCCCTAGGGTCCAACTAGCCCACTAGGTACCTCCAGTAAGCGCCACAGAGCTGCGTTGCAGAGAGGTGTAAAAAGGGGCACGGCCTGGACCACCTCTCTGCAACGCAGCGCAGTGGCGCTTACTGGAAGCACCTGGTGGGCTAGTTGACCCCCCGGGGTCCTCAGGATTGAAATGGAATTAATTCCCTAACTTACAACTTGCCAGGGGGCGAATTTGCACAATGGTGAAGGAAGGGGGCGGGCCTGAGGTGACATGTGTGCAAACACGCCCTGTGGCGTGTTTTAAGTCAGGGAATTAATTCCTCTTCAATCCTGAGGCTCCCTGGGAGCCAACTAGTCCACCAGGTACCTCCAGTATGCGCCAGGGAGCTGCGTTGCAGAGAAGTGTTCAGAGGCCAAGCCCCTTTTTACAACACTCTGCAACGCCGCTCCGTGGTGCTTACTGGAAGTACCTAAAATATTTGCGTGGGGCTCATGGCCCCCCGCAGCCCCGGGCGGGAATCTTCCTCTTCCCACCCACTCCGGTGGCTTGCCTCTGCCCCCTCTTTGCCAAGACTGGCGAATGAGCTTGAACTCCTCGCGAAAAGGAGTACGAATCAAACCAGATCTAAGAGTAAACCGGTTTTCATCCCCCGAATACTCATTCTCTGTTATGTCAGATTCAGAGGTACCAGGTCTCTCAACGACTCATCATTTGGGACGGGTCAACAGAAACAGTTCTAGATTTCATTGGGATCTTGAATAAAAATGAGGTTAATCTGTAGTTCACAGGAGTAGTAAGCGCAGACTCAGTGGATTATCTTGATCTTAATATATATGTGGAAGGAGGTCAGTTGAATACCAAGCTTTTTAGAAAGGAGACGGCAGGGAATTCTGTCCTGCACGCTTCCAGCAGCCACTCGATTAACTTGGTGAGAAGTATCCCCTATTGGGAACTACTCAGGATTAAGAGAAACAGCTCGGATGATAACGAGTTTCAGGCGGCTGCAAAGGATAGCATCAGACGCTTTAGAGCACAAGGCTATAGCCAGCAGGTCCTTAACCCCTTCAGTGCCCGCCCCTTTCCCCGCCCTGTGCCGGCCTTTGCATTAGCGGGCGGGGTCTATGACGAGCTGGACTCGTCATGGGCACAGCGCCACCGCGGCCCATGACGAGTCCAGCTCGTCATGGGCACTGAAGGGGTTAATGAGGCTTACAGTAGGGCTAACTCCCTTAAGAGAGAAGGTCTCTTGGTGGGCAAGGACAAGCAGGGCATAGAATCTACAATGAGTGAAGGCAAATTTCGCCTCATAACCACATATTCAAGAAATGCAGATGAACTGAAGAGAATCATGAGAAAAAACTGACATATTTTGTTAACTGATAATGTGATAGGAGGGGATCTTCCATCTAACCCTCTTGTCACATTCAGGAAAGCAAAGTCATTGAAAAATGACCTAGTCCGTAGTTATCTTACTGACACTCCAAGACTGCCCTTTGGTTCGATGAAAGGGTTCTTCCCCTGTGGGAAGTGTAAAGCCTGCAGGGGAAGTAAGAGGGTCCTTACATATGAGATTTCTGGTGGAGTATCAATAAGTTCCTGACTTGCACCACTCCCTATACGGTATATTGTCTTATGTGCCCATGTGGCCTACGTTACGTGGGCAGCACGATTCATCCGAATAAAATCAGAATATTGGAGCACATGCGGGCAATAGCCAATGGGGATGAGGCATGCCCTGTTGTGCGTCATTTTGATAATGTACATCAGCGCAACAGGGATTTGCTCAGTTACTTTTATCTTGATCATGTGCCAAGCAATCCCCGAGGGGGTGACAGGATTTTAAGGTTGAGGAGGCTGGAGTCACGATTTATAATTGATCTCCAGACTAAAGTACCCCAGGGTCTCAACAGCAGTGAGGAGCTTGCCATACACTTAGGGGAATGATGTTACTTCGCTTGCATCAACCTCTGTGCCCATGTTTTGCAGCATGTATAGGAGAAATTTTATTATGTATTCTCTTCTGGTCATTCGGTTTTGGATAAATTGACATTGTAGTTGTTCTAAGATCTCTTAATTTTTTAATTAATTTTTGATGAGATTTTGACCCATACAGGGCTGGATTATTTTGAGCAAGCATTGAGAGGACTATGCCATTTTTATACGTGGGCCCATACAGGGTGCTAATGTATTTGTATTTAAAATCGCAACACGCCATTTTGGGTTATTTTTCCTTTTAGACGGGGTAATATGTATTTTGCATTTAGCACATTTGCGCTTCTAATTATGTTTTTCATTTGTTTATTTACACTTGAGAACATTTCTAAATGGCGCTTACGAGTCTTGCTTTGGGACGATAGGTCACAATGACGCAATAGTCTCTTGTTTGTGTTGCTATAGGAAGTGATTTGGTTTAAATTACATGCGTTTCTGGTAAACATAGAAGAAGGCCATTGCTGAAATGCGTCTGTTTGTTTGTGCGAGTGTTCTGTTCCAATAAATTAACAGAACCGGCCCCCAGAAGTGCTGTCTTCCTTGGTGATGACTGGGAGTTGGAGGAGAATTGAAGCTTTATTTACGATGCGGGAGCACCCCCGCATGTGAGAAGCACTCGCCTGTGAGTGCACCGACCAGGTGTTCTGGAGCAAATATATATATATATATATCCTTCAAAGTGTGTCCCGAGCTCGGGGACGCACTCCATCACTGGCGAACTGTCAAAATTATTTTCATTAGGGGAACCGGCAGTTGCATTGCTGAGTTTATTCATGGCCTAACATGTTTCAGAGCCCCCAGCTCCTTTCTCAAAGGCAGTCCTCAGCCTCACGCAGACAATCAATGTGCACTCGTTTTTTTCTCATTTAAATACCTTTAATAAGTTACAGATGAGCCATTTTACTAAGGATTCTGGTATCCGTAGTGCACATTGAATGAATTTCAACCCTCCAGTGGGTGTTGCACGATTGAGGAAATTATCAAAAGTATTTCAACCCTCCAGTGGGCCCAAGTTACTCAATTGCACGGTTTAAATTGAAGCACTGTGATGTCGCATGCATGTAAAAGTCTTGTCTTCACCTTGCGCCTCAACTAAAAATAAACAAATGCATGACGTTATCTCCATCTCATGGAGTCTTCTTTTCCAATGCAGTGTGTAAAGCCTGGAAGTGGAAACATTTGTATTCCCTTTGTTATTGTGGTTTATTTGTATAATTTGTAATTTTCTAGCTCTGCCGTAAAGTCATTGAATGAAGATCTTATGTATTATTTCAATAGAAGTCTGCATTGCCACCTATAGTTGTTTTTTGGGTTACATTCCCACTTGTTCTTTTTGAAGGGTACCTCCTTTTAAAATATTTGTAGTTTGGGGATGAAGTCATGTCAATTTCAGCCCCGGGGACCCCATTCTCCGGGGCCTGGACATGTGTCTCTGGATGCCCTGGTCCCAGCCAGGGTACACAGTGTGCACGATGGGGACCGTGGGGGGAGCCTCAAGACCTCTGCAGTCCCAGCCAGCTCCCTGCCTCCTTCAGGAGCCAGCAGTGCTATTGCACAAATGCAGCTCCCCGTGTGCAACAGCAAAAGTTTCTTCTCTTTCCCTGCCCCCAAGTCTGCAAGTAGGGAAAGAGTTGAAACCTCTGCTTCCAGCAGGTGGGAGCACTTTGACCCTGGAACCGGAATGTTTGCTTTTACTTGGCGGGAGCTGTCAGCTCCTGCCAAGCAAAAGCAAACCGGGATATAGCAGGAGCTGGCCTTGGGGTGTGGCAGTCCCTAGGGCCAAGTATGGCTCCAGTAGCGGGGCAGCATGCCCTGCCTCCTGTCTTGTCCCAGGGAGTTGGTGGTCCTGGGTCCCTATGTGGCACAGGAGGGGAGCAATGCTGCCCCTCTCCCATTCTTAAAATGTGGGCCCCGTGGAGGTGGTGGTCCCCGAGGCCCGGGGGATCTGCGGGCCCCCATTAGGTCTTATTTAGCCCCAGGAATGTGGTACCTGTAGGTAAGTAGTATCTGCTTCTAATGGTTACCCCCACTTTTTTTGCTGATGTCACACTGTTTTGGACTAGTCTGACTGGAATCCTGCTAACCAGGACCCCAGTCTATCTGCTTTCTCCCTTAAATTGCTATGTATGTACTTTAAGTACACTCCAGATTGGATTATGGGGTACCCTTATCAGTCCCTAGTATATGGTACACCATGTACCCAGGGTATAGGGACCCCAGAGGCCTCCCATGGGCTGAAGCATGTATTATGCCACCCATGAGAGGCCATTCAAAATTACACCACAGGTCTGCTACAGCCTGTGTAAGCTGGTGCTTTCACCAAATACTTAGATATAGGTTCATTGTATCTATCTAAATCACTACACTTAAAAACCTATCAGTCACCCCTATGTCAGGCCTTATTAATCCTGAAGGCAGGGTGCTGGGTTTTACGTGAGAGGGTGCCCCTGCATGAGCAGGGCCCTTCTGCAGCCTTCGGAGACCATTCTCCCGGGTTGTCTGTAATGCAGCCAGACATATAGGTCTAACTGCATTATAACCTCGCAGTAAATTCTAACTTTAAAACTGCTGCTTAAAAACATGTCGTGTTTGGTGTCAAACACCTTGGAATCATACCTCCACACTAGTAACTGGTGTGGGAGGTATGATTCCACCCTTCCAAAGGGACATATGTGGGTCACTGGTCTAACCGGTACCAACTTTCTCAACCCAGGCAGCACAAAATGGACGCTGCCAGCCACAGGCACGATTCTGCTCTCCTGCTGCTGAGCCAAACTCGAGCAGAGGAAGGCATGACAATAGGCATCCTGTCACAGGGAGGCGTGGCCCCCTCCCAGACAGGGTTTAGTGTATTGGGGCTGGGTGGGAGCACTCTGAGAGTGCCAGAACGTCTGCACTGGGGGCACATTTGGTGTCCATGTGCGTAGTCCAGCTGAAACCAGTTCTGGGAACCATTGACTCCTGCTCTGGGACAAAACTGGACAAAGGACATGGGTGTAGCCAACCCTTTGTCCTATCTCTCCCCTATGAGGGTCCCTAGAATCTTTCCAACCCCTTCCCATGGGTATAAAGTGGGTTACCTGGCTACAGGACTTTAGATTTTACCTGGACAAGATTCTGCTAAGAAGAAACCAAGTACTTCGACTGTCTGCACGATGCTGGATGACTGAAGAATCTCCCTTGGAGTAAAGGAGTTACTCCCCTGTAGAAGCAGGCACCTAAGCGCATCTGACCGGTTTGCTTCTCCCATGGTCCTGAAGAATCTGAAGATTTCAGCAACACAAGAGGTGGGTTACTGAAGGCCTCTGAGGTAGATATGACCTCTCAGCGATTCTGAGACCAGTATCCCTTGTGGGGGCCGTGCAACCCGAACCCCTGTGCTCCGCGTTCATTTGCAAGTGAATATGATTGTTGGCAATTCCCGAGCTTGTGCAGTGGACTCCAGTAATTGCAGTAATTGCACCAAAGATATCCGACCTCCACTCACCGAGTGCCCTGTGGGCTGGCATTTTGCAAACTAGTTTGAGGTCTCCTCGTGACCCCTGGTCCGTTGGCCTGTGGGTCCTGGCGAGTTTCATCTTGTTTGTACTTGGGCTTCCCTGGTTGCTCCAGACGTGCCCTGACTCCTCATTGCTTGGAGAGTCCCCTGGGCCTTGCTGGTCCACAACGTAACCTGTTTGCTCTGCCAGCATGGGTTGCATTTGCCAAGGCTTGCTGGTGCTCCAGACGGACATCGACCCCTCAGCACTCGACATCCTTTGTGGGACAGCTTGCCTCAGGATACTGGTTGTCCTCCGACATCGATGGGCATTCGACTACCGAGCCCCAGGTCACCTGAAGTGACCCAGACTGTCCCCTCTGCTTTCAGGTTCTTCTCACCTAGAATCCAGGCTTGGATTCCACCGTACACAGTGCGCCTTCCCGGCAGCAGTACTTCTTTGCAACACTCCACTGAAAACGACAAAGGTTTCCGACACCACTTAACCCCTATGCACCCGGCTCCTCTGCGATAGGTAACACGGGTACCTCAGTACTCACTGGTGGGTGGGCCTTAGAATCCCCTGTGTTCCAAGGAAAGTCCTCGTAGAAGTGTCCTTAAACTGTAACTTTGCAACCGCGACTTCCCCAGAGAGTTGTACAGAGCACGCGGTCGTGTTTCCTCACTGCACCCGTCCTTCGTGGGCTCCCTGCGTCACTCCTCTGGGTGGTTCCTTGGGGTCCCAGTGATTCTATGTGCTCTAAACACTGTGTCTAGTCAAGTCGTGATTGTTATACCATTTTTTGTACTATATGGTTCGGTCCTCCCCCTGGAGCCCACTGTGTATTTTGCTACTTACGAATGTTCTATTGATTCAGTATTGTGTGCATTGTGCACTAATCGCATGTAGAGACTAGTAGAGAGTGTTATATCAATAAATACATATTTTTATACGACTACTGTGTGGTTCTCCTTAATTTAGTCATTCAGGAGGTGATATTCCAGTAAAACAAGCTGCTTTACATTCCTTCAAGATTAAGCATTTAGGCTGCTCTCCACAGCTACCACTAGGATAGCTTTCTAAAGATTATCGTTGACCTCATACATCATAAGGGTTGTGTGGACTGGTACAGGGTGCCCACTTTAATTAGTGGACAGCATATACCAGGCCACCTTCTCACAGTACCCCCTAAAACTCGGGGGGGGGGGGTCCGCACAGCCCCCCATCAATATTTCTTTAGCCTCAGGAAGGTGGTGATTCCTAGGACTTATAAAGCCTCAGTATGGAGGCTCCATGCGCCCCACCTTTTTTTGTTTAAAGGATGCCCCAGGGAAGTGGTGTCCGGAGCCTGATGTGCTTCCTCCTTTTTTTTAAAACATGCCCCGGGACCTGGCACATCTAATGCTCTATTCAAAACAAATGCGGGAGCCCACACTAGTTTTTTTTTTTGCCATGGTTTCACATTTTGGCAGCAAAAACCTTTTTCAAAAATGCTTTTTTGTCCTGGCAGTGTTTCTCTGGGACCCTATGACCAGAGCTAAGGGTTCAGGATATTCCTACCCAGCCCCTTCTTCTTTTTATAGAATGCTTGTTGTGGGACTCATCTGAAAGCCGAGTCCCAAGATGGCTGCCAGCACGCCCTTTTTGAAGTGTTGGCAGCCGACTACATTTCAGCACAAGGACTGTCGGATCTTTGGAAGACTCCCATCCCTATATATACAAATTTTGATTTTTTTTAATAAGTCGAAAACAAAACAGATTTACACAAAATAACAAACAGGTTTCTATCTGGACCAAGAGCTACCTTTCTGCCAAATTTGGTGTAATTCCGGCCCGCAGTTCGGGCCCTGGTTGTGTCTAAAATCTCTATGGAAGTTAACATGGTAAAAAAACTTTATTTGACCAAGTTTTATCCCAGTCCCCACTTGATGGATCACCCTGAAACTTTCAACATGCAAAAATAATTCCTGGTGCACTTGTTTTGGAAATTTTCGTGAAGATTCCTCAAACGGCAGCAAAGATAATAGTAAGTCAAAAAACGATTTTTCTATGGAAACATGGTCCTAACTATAACAACACCAGTAGATAGTTATAGTTAGGACCTAGTTTCCATAGGAAACTCATTTTTTCTTTTCCCAATAACTTTGGCGCCGGTTGACGAATCTTCGCAAATGTTTTAAACCTTATGGCCCGTTATGGTCAGCTCCTATCCTGAAGGTTTCGGGGTGATTCGCCAAGTGGGGGCCGAGAACAAAGGGGGCTCCCAAAAAGTGTTTTCTCAGTGTTATATCCCTTAGGAAATTTTAGACATGCCTACAGCCCGAACTGCTGAACGGAATTACACCAAATTGGGCAAAAAGGTAGCCCTTGGTTCAGAAAAAGAAATTTTTTTAAATGGTGTAAATCCGTTCAGTAGTTATTGAGAAAAAGCAAAAAATAAAAGTTTCAATATCTATGGCCACGGTGGATCCGCGCACCCTGCTAATCACGAGCTACATTCTAATTGGCTGTCAACACTTCAAACCAGGAAGTGTTGGCAGCCATCTTGTGCCTCGGTAGAACCAAGGCACAAGAAAGCAGGGAAACAAACACAAAAAAAAAAGAAAAGGGGGCAGGGTAGAAACACCCTGACCCCGGTCCCACAAGGACCCCCAGGGCCCAAGAAAGCATTTATTTATTTTTTTAAATCGTCCGAATTCATGCTGGGTGCGCGAATCCGGCCGCGAAATTAAACAAAAACGAAGCGCGGGATCCCGCGCTTCACTTAATTGAAGCCCCTGGGTGGGCCAGGTCCCGGTGGCAGTAAAAAACATGTGTGGGGGACCACCACCCCCAGGGCTTTGCATAAATATTTGCGGGGGCATATGCCCCCCCCACAGCCCTGGGGACTGCCACCCCGGGGCTTGTTTTTTTAAAGTTTGGGGGGCCTCTAAGGCCCCCCCAAGCCCCGGGGACCGCCACCCCCTGGGGCTCTCATTAATTATATTGGCGGGGGTACACTGCAGCCCCGCAGCCCCAGGGACCGCCACCCCGCGGGGCTTCTTTAAAAAAAATGTTTTACCTGTGTGGGGGGCTTGACCCCCCCACACACCCCAGGGCCCGCCATCTCCCCGGAGGACTAATACACAAATTCGGGGGTCCGTTACGGACCCCCGAGCCCTGGGGACCACCACCTCCCTAGGGCTGTGCCATAGGTGGGAGGGGGCCGCGCGGCCCCCCTCCTGGAGCCAGTGATGGCCCTGGGGACAGCCACCCCCAGGGCCAGCTCCTGTAATGTCCCGGGGTGCCCAACCCCGGGACACTGCTGTTTGCAATGACAGGGCGGGAGCCTCGAGTCTCCCGCCCTTTCATTGCAAACTCTGGTTTGGTTTTTGGAAGAGAGAGCAGGGAACCTACTCTCTCTTCCAAAAACCAAACCAGATTGCTTTTCCACGCGGGGAGCTGCATGTCAGCAGCTCCCCGTGTTGAAAAGCAATGCCGGCTCCCGCAGGAGGCGGGGAGTGGCGGGACCATGGGGGAATTGGGGACCCCCCCATGGTCCCAACAAGAGGCCAGGGCCCGGGGGATGGGGTCCCTGGGGCCAGAAATGGCCTGAGGAGGGGGGCCATGCAGCCCCCCTCCAATTATTTGTTTTTAATAAAACTGCCCATGCCCTGCGGGATGGGGTACCCGGGGCCGAATATGGCCTTGGGAGGGCGGCCACACGGCCTCCTTCCATTTAAAAAAAAATAATAAAAAAATAGGGGTCAGACCCTGGGGGATGGGGTCCCCTAGGCCAATAAAATAGGAAAGGAAGGGGGACCAAACAGCTCCCCTTCTTAAAAAAAAGAAGAAAAAAAAACAGACCGCCATCGCGCCAGAGGTCCCGCCCCCTCCCTGCATCACTCTGCAAACGCGCCCCCTGGCGCATTGTAAGATGCTGGGAGTCCCTGGGGGACAACTAGCCCACCAGGAACCTCCAGTATGCGCCAGGGAGCTGCGATGCAGAGAGGCCATGCTCCTTTTTACACCTCTCTGCAACGCAGCTCTGTGGCGCTTAATGGAGGTACCTGGTGGGCTAGTTGGACCCCAGGGACCCTCAGGATTCAAGAGAACTTTATCCCCCAACTTAAAACGCACCACGGGTCGCGTTTCCACAGTGGTGAAGGGAGGGAGCGGGGCCTGAGGTGACATGTGTGCAAACACACCCTGTGGCGTGTTTGCACACATCAGCTCAGGCTCCGTCCCCTCCCTTCACCACTGTACAAACGCGCCCCTTGGCAGAGAGGTGTTCAGAGGCCGCGCCCCTTTTAACACCTCTCTGCAACGCAGCTCTGTGGCACTTACTGGAGGTACCTCAGGGGCTAATTTGAACACAAGTTGGTCGCACACTGCTCGTCACACCAGCAAGTTGCCCCAAAGGACTGTGGTGAATGTAGTGGCGACGGCGGGTACGCCTATGCCATGATGTGTACAAAGAAAACAGTATGTGTTGCATTTAGCCATCCCTGGACACGTGTTTCGAGGTAGTTGCCTCTCGTCAGCAGGGAGCAGGACAGTGTAACGGGGTGCCGAGTGGACTGCCAAAATGTAATTAAAACAGGTCAAATACCTCTCATGGCGCGCAGGTGCAGAGCCAGGGCTCGTCAGCCCGTTAGCTCACGGGAGCCGTAATAATTTGAACACAAGTTGGTCGCACACTGCTCGTCACACCAGCAAGTTGCCCCAAAGGACTGTGGTGAATGTAGTGGCGACGGCGGGTACGCCTATGCCACGATGTGTAAAAAGAAAACAGTATGTGTTGCATTTAGCCATCCCTGGACACGTGTTTCGAGGTAGTTGCCTCTCATCAGCAGGGAGCAGGACAGTGTAACGGGGTGCCGAGTGGACTGCCAAAATGTAATTAAAACAGGTCAGATGCCTCTCATGGCGCGCAGGTGCAGAACCAGGGCTCGTCAGCCCGTTAGCTCACGGGAGCCGTAATAATTTGAACACAAGTTGGTCACACACTGCTCGTCACACCAGCAAGTTGCCCCGAAGGACTGTGGTGAATGTAGTGGCGACGGCGGGTACGCCTATGCCACGATGTGTAAAAAGAAAACAGTATGTGTTGCATTTAGCCATCCCTGGACACGTGTTTCGAGGTAGTTGCCTCTCGTCAGCAGGGAGCAGGACAGTGTAACGGGGTGCCGAGTGGACTGCCAAAATGTAATTAAAACAGGTCAAATACCTCTCATGGCACGCAGGTGCAGAACCAGGGCTCGTCAGCCCGTTAGCTCACGGGAGCCGTAATAATTTGAACACAAGTTGGTCGCACACTGCTCGTCACACCAGCAAGTTGCCCCAAAGGACTGTGGTGAATGTAGTGGTGACGGCGGGTACGCCTGTGCCCCGATGTGTAAAAAGAAAACAGTATGTGTTGCATTTAGCCATCCCTGGACACGTGGTTCGAGGTAGTTGCCTCTTGTCAGCAGGGAGCAGGACAGTGTAATGGGGTGCCGAGTGGACTGCCAAAATGTAATTAAAACAGGTCAAATACCTCTCATGGCGCGCAAGTGCAGAACCAGGGCTCGTCAGCCCGTTAGCTCACGGGAGCCGTAATAATTTGAACACAAGTTGGTCGCACACTGCTCGTCACACCAGCAAGTTGCCCCGAAGGACTGTGGTGAATGTAGTGGCGACGGCGGGTACGCCTATGCCACGATGTGTAAAAAGAAAACAGTATGTGTTGCATTTAGCCATCCCTGGACACGTGTTTCGAAGTAGTTGCCTTTTCGTCAGCAGGGAGCAGGACAGGGATGGCTAAATGCAACACATACTGTTCTCCTTACACATCGTGGCATAGGCGTACCCGCCGTCGCCACTACATTTACCACAGTCCTTTGGGGCAACTTGCTGGTGTGACGAGCAGTGTGCGACCAACTTGTGTACAAATTATTATGGCTCCCTTGAGCTAACGGGCTGACGAGCCTTGGATCTGCACCTGCGTGCCATGAGAGGTACTTGACCTGTTTTTAATTACATTTTGGCAGTCCACACGGCACCCCTTTACACTGTCCTGCTCCCTGCTGACGAGAGGCAACTACCTCGAAACACGTGTCCAGGGATGGCTAAATGCAACACATACTGTTCTCCTTACACATCGTGGCATAGGCGTACCCGCCGTCGCCACTACATTTATCACAGTCCTTTGGGGCAACTTGCTGGTGTGACGAGCAGTGTGCGACCAACTTGTGTACAAAGTACCTCAGGGGCTAGTTGGCCCCCAGGGGGCCTCAGGATTGAAGGGGACTTTATCCCTCAACTTAAAACATGCCACGGGGCGCGTTTGCACAGTGGTGCAGGTAGGGGGCAGGCCCTGGAGTGATGTGTGCAAACACGCCCTGTGGTGCATTTTAAGTTGGGGAATTAATTCCTCTTCAATTCTGAGGGTCCCTGGGGGCCAACAACCCCACCAGGTACCTCCAGTAAGCGCCACTGCCCTGCATTGCAGAGAAGTGGGCCAGGCCACGCCCCTTTTTACACCTCTCTGCAACGCAGCTCTGTGGCGCTTACTGGCGGTACCTGGTTGGCTAGTTGGACCCCAGGGACCGTCAAGATGCAAGGGGACTTAATCTCACAACTTTAAATGGCCACAGGGAGGGTTTGCACATATGTCACCTCAGCCCCCCCCCCTTCACCACTATGCAAACGCGCCCCGTAGCGTGTTTTAAGAGGTAGTTTTAATCCTCCTGCCCTATTATGTACTAGGGACTTACAGAGGACGTCATGCTAATCACAGGGTACCCTAATGCATAGTGTTCCCTAGTGTATGTAGGTGTTTTCACTGCATTCTAAGTGTGTTTTAGCATAGCACTGGCTCTAGGCCTGGTTAGTCAGAGTCAGTTACCAGCAGTACCCATCTGAAAAAGTTGTGGGCACAGGAGGATTTTGGAACAAGGCCTCTTTCTGCTCCTCTCTTGGCTCTTTCTGCACATGTCTTGCTTCTTCCTGCACTTTTCTTCGTCTTTGTGGACTTCTGTTGCTTCTTTCTGCAGTTCTTTTGCTTCTTTCTGTACGTTTTTTCTTCTTTCTTCACATGTCCTACCTCTGTATGCGTAGTCAGAAACTAGCATTTGAAGAACCTTTGAAATTCACTGAAAAAACCATAGGTTTCAGGCACATTATAGTCAGAAATTAGCATTTAAAAAACCTTTGAAGTTTACTGAAAAAAACCATAGGTTTCAGGCACGTTATACTTAGAAATTAGCATTTAAAAAAACCTTAGAAATTCACTGAAAAAACGATAGGTTTTAGGGAAAGTTATAGTTAATTGGACATTTCTCTCATACAAAACTCGTGAAATTCCCACGTTATAGTTAGTTCAGCTAACTATAACTCGCACCCCCGCAATGCACTGCTGATGATGTCACATATTACATCACTCATGACATGGTCAGTGACATCTCAAAAGACATCAATGATGACATGACTGAGGACCTCATCCCGTGACTGTGTGTTTCTGTAAAGTTTAAATATGTTTAATATATATAGGGAAAGGCGTATTGAAGAATGAGTGGGTGTATAAGTGTCTGAATAGATGATTTATTAGGTGCCTGACTGACTCTATAAGTGAGTGATTAAACGTATCTTACTGAATGCCTGGGTTAGTGACTAAACTGTGTGAATGGCTGTATCTGTCTGTCTGTTGGTGTGTAAGTGGCTACATGGGTTTGTGAATAGCTACATGAGTGTCTATATGGGTTATTGATTGGTTGTCTGAGTATCTGTATTGGTGCCTGAGTGTTCATGTTGGTGGGGTGTGTGTGACTCTGTGCATAGATGTGTGAGTGGGTGATTCACTGGGTGCATTGTTTCAAGAGTGCACCTGTGATGGACTGTATGGGTGGGTGAGTGTGTTTATGGGTGTGTTAGTGAGTGAATGTATATCTCAGTGGTACATGCGTGAGTAACTACATATGTGAAAGGCAGTATATATGTGTGTTGGAGTATATAAATGGCCATAAGTGAGAGTGTGTGTTTGTGAGAGTGGCTGTATGGATGAGTGTGTGCTTGTATCAGTGATTGTATAAGAGCGTAAGAATGTGCTAGTATTTGTATACGTGATTGAGCTGGTTTGTGTATAACTGTATAGGTGAGTAAATGGCAGTGTGATTAATTATTTGCATGACAGACAAGGTGTGTGAGAACCTCTATGGATTAACAGTGGTGTGTGAGTGTTTATATAGGTGTATGAGTGCATATGATAGTCCTGTACTGAGTGACCATAAGTATGAGTGACTGTACGGGTGAGTGAGTGGATGTGTGTGTAAACCTAAGAATCAGTGAGTGTGTATGTAATTATTGCTGTTGGAGTGTCTATGGTTTTGAGAATGGCAGTCTGTAATTTAGAGTGGGTGTATCAAAGGTTATATTAAGGTGTGAGAAGATGCATCAATTTATCAAATGGATGATGTTATCAGTGATGTCATCAGTGATGTCATTTGAGATGTCATCAGTGATGTCATCAGTGATGTCGCTGACCATATCATGAGTGATGTAATATGTGACGTCATCAGCAGTGCATTGCGGGGGCGTCAGTTATAGTTAGCTGAACTAACTATAACGGGGAATTTCACAGGTTTTTTACGAGAGAAATGTCCAACTAACTATAACTTTCCCTGAAACCTATGGTTTTTTTCAGTGAATTTCTAAGGTTTTTTAAATGCTAATTTCTAACTATAACATGCCTGAAACCTATGTTTTTTTCAGTGAATATATATATATATATAATATATATATATATATATATATATATATTATCTACTGGCGGTCGCCAGTAGATAGTTATAGTTAGGACCGTGTTTCCATAGGAAATCCGCAACATTCTATTTGGAATAACTTTGGTGCCGGTTGACGAATCCTCGCGAAATTTTCAAACTAGGTGGGGCGCTCCGCTCCGCTCCTACCCTGAAAGTCTCGGGGGGATTCGTCAAGCGGGTGCTGAGAAAAAAGGGGGGTCCCAAAACGCATTTTCCCCATGCAATTTTCCATAGGGACCTTTAGTCCAAGGTACAGCCCGAACGGCTGAACAGAATTACTTGAAATTTGGCAGAGAGGTAGTCCTCAGGTCAGGGATGTGCCTTTTGCAGGTCTGGTGTCAATCTGTTCAGTAGTTCCTGAGAAAATCAAAAGTAAAATTATATATATATGTGGGCGGAGCCTAACCACACACCTCATCCTGAGATCTGATTGGCTGTCAGCACTTCATCCAAGAAGTGTTGGCAGCCATCTTGGGACCAATATACATGATAGCACCTCATTAAAAAGCATTGCAGTTAATAGAAGGTTTTAAGACTTTAGTTACATTATAAATCATTTGTTGATGGTACCATACTCATTTTAGGAATTGTGGTATGTTCTAAGGTGATTTCACCATGTGAAAAAGCCTTCTGCTGGGATATCATGATTGAGAGAAAAATATTTTCTCATGCTTTTCCCACAGAGGTTTGGAAGGTTATCTATAAGCTAAACTGAGAGCTTATTTTCTGTAAATTCACATTATCTTTCTCAGTCATGTGAGAATGAAGTCTGACATTCTCAGTAAAACATGTACATCCAACAAGGGCAGAGACTGTCAGTTGATTCCTTTGTGTTCTACTGCAGCTTCCCAGAGTGTTCCAAAGAACAACTAGAGCGCTAACAGTCCTACTTATGATAAACGTATGGCACACCTGAAGCCATCTTGCTTGGATTAAAGTGGTAACTCTTAAAACATTTAATTTAAAAAGGAACAAAATGAGGGGGTTCATTTTTCCATAAAAAGTATGATTAGTGCTGCAGAAAGAAAAATTAGGGCACATTTTGAGTGACTTCTCAAATCCTCATTAAAGAATTCTGACATGCAGACTGAAACATGCACTTTCAATACCAGCAGCAGTTTTTCCTGGTGAGCAGTAGCTTTACTACAGTGATCTAATGAGCAAAAAGAGTGCTAACATTCTGAATTTATGGCAAATGTGTGACACATCTGAATGCCTTCTTGATGGAATCAAAGTAAAAAACTGAAAGTATTTCCTACTGAGGAGACTGCAGTAAATGAGGAAATTAGGAAACTTCATAACAAATAAGTCTCCCAAGATGGCCACCAGAGACAAAAGAGCCCAAATGTAGCCCAAATATCACCCAGATGTAGCCCAAGTATAGCCCAATGACAGAATGTCCCAGAGTGTTCTTAAAAACAACTAGAGCGCTTACTGTCTTCATTATGACAAAAGTATGGCACACCTGAAGCCATCTTGATTGGAATAAACTGGTAACACTTAAAACATTTAATTTAAAAAGGAACACAATGAGGGGGTTCCTTTTGCCATAGAAATTATGATTAATGCTGAAGAAAGAAAATGAGGGCACATTTTGAGTGACTTCTCAAATCCTCATTAAAGAATTCTGACATGCAGACTGAAACATGCACTTTTAATACCAGGAGCAGACTTCCATGGTGAACAGTAGTTTTACTACAGTGATCTAATGAGCCACTAGAGTGCTAACATTCAGAATTTATGGCAAATGTGTGACATATCTGAATACCTTCATGATGGAATCAAAGTAAAAAACTGAAAGCATTTCCTACTGAGGAGACTGCAGTACATGAGGAAATTAGGAAACTTCATAACAAATAAATCTCCCAAGATGGCCACCGGAGACAAAAGAGCCCAAATGTAGCCCAAAATCACCCAGATGTAGCCCAAATATAGCCCAATGACAGAAGTGTGCAAAACACTTATTATTTTGTGTTTTTGCAGTGTTATATAGTGCAGACTTGTCAGGTATTGGAGTGCTTTACATGAGCATTGGTTATATCACACAAGAACAAATTCATTTTGGTTGTAGACATGGGGAGACTAAGTGATTTGACCAGAATCACAGAATGTCGAGCTGAAGCAGAAACTCCAACCTGGTTCCCCAGTTGCAAAGTCTGCAGTTCTGGAAGTAACACCACATCCTCTCCCCTAAGTGCAACATTTAATCAAGTGGTCAACTGGATAAAAAAACATAAAGGTAACAAATAATTTAAAAGTGCTTTGTCGCTATTTGAAAACTCAGAAAATATGTCCTTATTTTAGTCTTTTAGAGCACTAACCATAATTTTGATGCCAATAAGACCCTCTCATATATGTAATTTCTAAAGGAAATGCTCTAGGTATTACAGTTTTGATTACATCAAGTTACATCAGGCGTTCCACACTTTTGTAATAAATATAGAATGTTAGCAATCTAGTTGTTCATTAGGATACTGTTGAGAGGCAGAAACCAGGGGCACGGACTCTGAAAATTGAAGGCAGGTAGGAAGGTGCAAAGGCAACAATTTAACCACACTGAGCAGGCAGGAAGGGCCGTGACAGCACAACAGACTATGGAGGGCAGTGGAAAGGGGGGCAGGGGCAACAAACCAACAATACAGGACTTGCAAGAGAGGCTGTGGCAATGTAATAGACCATTGTGGGCAGAAGGAAGAGGCAATGGTAGTACAACCATATATGCCAACAGACCCGATTCAGCCAGGAAACGTCCAATGTTTTTAAGCTCAAATGGGCTTTATTTGATCTGTCTCCTGTCTACAATCTCCTCTTTTTCAATGTAACTCAAAGGGGAAAATCAATACCCCAGTTTTTTTTCAAAATCTCCCTCTTACCAAGTTCAAAATGTTCGCAAGTATGGTACATTGGATCATGGAAGGAAATGGGGTAGGGACATGGACTTGGATAACAGAGGACAGGAGGGACATGGAGAGGTGCACCAAACTGACCCTGCATGGCAGGCATCAGGGTGTGCAGCAGCACAATACACCACACAGGGCATGCGGGACGGGAGTGCAGCACAACAATCCATAGAAAGCAAGAGGGAGGGGACAGGACCATGCACATGGACAACAGAGAACAGAGTGGCAAGAGGCAATGGTAGCTAGCTGACCATAATGGACAGACAGGAGAGAAAGCTGCAGCATAACAGACCATAAAGGGCAGGAGGGACGGATCTGGGGCATTACAATGGAACAGATAAGCCAGGAGGGAGGGAGTAGGGGTCTGCACATGTAAACAGAGGGCTGGGGGCAAGGGGGCAGGGCAGGAGCAGCAAGATAGCCATGGAGGTCAGGCAGGATGGGCACTAGAAGCAAGACACACCATGAAGAGCAACAGTGAGACTGTGATGGCATACACACAGACCATGGAGGGAAGGTGGGAGGGGTTCAGGGGCAGCTAACTGACCACACAGGGAAGGTGGGAGGGGCCATGGCAGCACAGAAGACCATGCATGGCAAGTGGGAGGGTTAGTGGCAGCACAATGGCTATGATGGGCAAGAAGGAGGGTGCAGGGGCATGCACAAAGGACGATGGAGGATAGAAGGGAGAGTCAGGAACTGTGCACAGACAAGAAAGTTCAGGGGAAGGGGCCTCACAACAGACCGCTCGGGGCAGGCAGGAGGAGCAGTTGCAGCACAACAGACCAGGGAGGGCAGAAGGGTGTGGCAGTACAATGGACCATGTAGGACAAGAGGAAGAGGATAGGGGCATGGCATGTGGACAGGCAGGGTGGAGGTGGCAGGGACAGGTTACAGTCATCTGACAATGCTAGGCAGGTGGGAGGGGAGTGGCAGCTCAACATAACACTCAGAGTAGATAGGAGTGGCAGGTCCATGGAACATGGTGGGCAAAAAGGATGGAGCAGGGGCATGCACAAAGACATCGGAGGGCAGGGGGAAGGAGAATAGGGGCAGCAAGCTAAGCACAGAGTTTAAGCAGGAGGTTAATGATGGGGCATAGAATTGGGCAATGGAGGGCAGGAGGAGTGGACTGGTACATCATACTAAATTGAGGGCAGTGGCAGCACATCAGACCATGCATGGCAGGAGGGAGGAGGCTACTCTATGGATTCACACAACAGAGGATAGGGAGGAGGGGGATGGGGCAGCAAGCTAACTGTTCAGAGAAGGCGGGTATTAGGAACTTTATTGTTTTAAAAACGTGTGTCTGTGCGAACTACTTAAAATATGAACAAGTATGCAGCATAATCTCACTTTTATTCAGGAAGAAGAGGACGTTTGTGACTGTGACTCCGGGCTCACTTGGCAGAAACACCCCCTGACCCTCCACCCCCTATCGCAAAATGTAATGCCCGTGAAAAGGGTAGGTGAACACAGTGTTATATAGAACATAGTCCTGAGAGCACGATTGAAAATGAAAACTAGATATAGTGTATGGTATAAACTATGCACCAAAAAGTGTGATATAAGATGAACCGGGCGTGAAATATAATATGCAATACATTGTGCGCAATGACAGATTCATTGGAGAGCGCGAGATAGCACAGGCACTAGCGCGTGCTATGCGATATGCGCCCTGGAGTGTAATATGCACAGGGCAGTGTTGTGTAACCTAACTCGTCTCTAAAGTTGTAATATAAAATATGTGCTGGGGAGTGTAACGTTGCATATGCACTGTGACAAAGATATGGATCCCAGATTGTAATATGTATGGCATAGCACTGTGCGTTATAACATAGGCATCGAGGAAGGCACGTTAGATGGGGCAATATAACCCGTGCGAAGACAAGTGTGGCATGACATATTCACGGGGTGGTGTTACAGTGCACATGGGCTAGAGAGTGTCATAGCATATGCACTAGCTAGTGGAATACAACACAGAGGTGTGTGGCACTCAGCAGGCAATGGTGGATGTAACATAGCATTGGGCTCTGCCAGGAGCGCGCTGTGACTCTCAAGTGATGTTCGTCCCCTTTCCAGAGAGTAAAATAAAAAGTATTACACATCCGGCAGTGGATGTGTGTTTTATTAACCGGGAGGGGGGTTTCTTGCATAGTTTGTCGAATTTTTGTCGAATCCCCTTTGAATGGCTTGGTGTGCATGTGTATTAAATGTGCCCGTCAATAGCTACCCATGTTTGTATAAATAAACGACAAGGGTGTCTACCAGGATTAGGCACGGTAGGGCGTCAGACATGTCAGAGCTTCACTAGTGGTGTAAATACATTCCACGTGGATTCATTGTATGCATAGTCGCCTTTTAATGAATATCACGCAAATCGTCATGGTGATAGGTACGTACGGTTTGTCCAGCATGTCCTAGGTGTGTCTATAAATATATATTTTTTTAAAATAATAAAAAACAGTGGCCGGCCCTGGGGATTGGGGTAAAAAAAATATAATTAGGAGACAGGCCCTGGGGGATGGGGTCATCAGGGCCAATAAATTAGAATAAGAAGGGGAACCACACAGCCCCCCTCCTTAAAAAATTCAAATAATTAAAAGACTGGCATCGTGCCGGAGGCCACGCCCCCTCCTTGCAGCACTCTGCAAATGCGCCCCCTGGCGAGTTGTAAGTTGGGGAATTAATTCCTCTTCAATACTGAGGGACCCTGAGGGCCAACTAGCCCAACAGGCATCTCCAGTATGCACCAGGGAACTGCGCTGCAGACAGGTGTTCTGAGGCCAAGCCCCTTTTTACACCTCTCTGCAACGCAGCTCTGTGGCGCTTACTGGAGGTACCTAGTGGTCTAGTTTGACCCTAGTGACCCTTAGGATTCAAGGGGACTTAATCTCTCAACTTAGAACAGCCACAGGGCGCGTTTACACAGTGGTGAAGGGAGGGGACGGGGCCTGATGTGACATGTGCAAACACGCACTATGGCACATTTTAAATTGGGGATATAATTTTCCTTCAATACTGAGGGCCCCTGGGGGCTAACTAGCCCACCAAGTTCTTCCAGTAAGCGCCACTGAGCTGCATTGCAGAGAGGTGGTCCAGGCCGTGCCACTTTTTACACCTCTCTGCAACGCAGCTCTGTGGCACTTACTGGAGGTACCTAGTGGGCTAGTTGGACCCTAGGGACCCTCAGGATTCCAATGAACGTAGTCTCCCAACTAAAAACGTACACAGGGCGTGTTTACACAGTGGTGAAGGGAGGGGACGGGGCCTGAGTTAACGTGTGCAAAAACGCCCTGTGGCCTGTTTTAAGAGGTAGTTTTAATCCCCTGCCCTATTATATACTAGGGGCTTACAGAGGAGGTCATGCTTATCACAGGGGGACCCCAACGCATAATGTTCCCTAGTGTATGTAGGTGTTTTCACTGTATTCTAAGTGTCTTTTAACATAGCACTGGCTCTAGGACTGGTTAGTCAGACTCAGTTACCACCAGTATCCGTCTGAAAAAGTTGAGGGTACAGGATGATTTTGCAACAAGGCTTCTTTCTGCTCTTCTTTTTGTTCTTTCTGCACGTTATCCTTCTTCCTGCACTTTTCTTCGTCTTTGAGGACTTCTGTTGCTTCTTTCTGCACTTTTTTTTCTTTCTGTGCATTTTTTCTTCTTTCTTCACATGTCCTATCTCTGTAGGTCTAGTTAGAAATTAGCATTTAAAAAACCTCAGAAATTCAATGAAAAAACCATAGGTTTCAGGGGTGTTATATTTAGCTGGACTTTTCACTTGTACAAAACCATTGAAATTCCCCCGTTATAGTTAGTTCAGCTAACTATAACTCGCGCGCCCGCAATGCACTGCTGATGACGTCACATATTACATCACTCATGACATGGTCAGTGACATCACTCATGACATCACTGATGACATCTCAAATGACATCACTGATGACATCATCCTTGTGATAGAGTGGCAGACCTCCTCTCACCCTAATATAACCTTTGATACACACATTCAAAAATAGAGACTAAACTTTTCAAAACAATGGACATACCAATACCAGTTACAACAACCTCTTCAGTAATTTTAAGATCCACATACACATCCACTCATTCACCAACAGTCCTATACAGTCACTCATACATGTACTCACTCATCATATGTACTCATACACCTATACATCCTGTTACACAATGCCACTCATCCATAGAGTTACTCACACACATAGTCACTCATGCTAATAAAGAATCAAATATACATTTACTTGCATATACAGTTATACACACACCACCACACTTACTTCTACGGAAACTTACACATACTTAGTCTTTTAAACAATCACTTATAGAAACACATACTTATTCATACAGGAACGCTTTCAATCTCTCACTCTCACATATACTCACTTATATACACCAATAGTCACATACTAGTTTAACACATATGTAGTTACTCATAAAGACACTATTGAGACAGTCATTCACTCACTAACACACCCATACACACACTCATACACCCATACAGTCCTGCACACATGCTGTCTTCAACACATACAAAGTGTGAGTCACTCATTCATGCACCTATGCACTAAGTAATACCCCCCACCGAACCATGCAGACGCTCAGATTGATACTCAAAAAAACAACTAATATCCTATATAGACACCCATGTAGCTACTCACCAACCCATGCAGCCACTTATACACAAAGTGAGAGACTGATACAGATATTTACATATTTAAACATTACTCACTAAGCCATGTATTCACTATGATACACTTAATCAGTCAGTTACACAATCAATTTTTCAAAAACAAATCATCCATTTAGACACTTATATACCCATTTATTCTTCGATCGACCTTGAGATATACATATATAAAACATATTTAATTTTCAGAAAACACACATTCACTGGATGGTGTCATCAGTGATGTCATTTGAGATGTCACCAGTGATGTCATGAGTGATGTCACTGACCATGTCATGAGTGATGTAATATGCGACGTCATCAGCAGTGCATTGCGGGCGCGCGAGTTATAGTTAGCTGAACTAACTATAACGGGGGAATTTCAATGGTTTTGTACAAGTGAAAAGTCCAGCTAAATATAACACCCCTGAAACCTATGGTTTTTTCAGTGAATTTCTGAGGTTTTTTAAATGCTAATTTCTAACTATAACGTGCCTGAAACCTATGGTTTTTCTGTGAATATATATATATATATATTATCCACTGGCGGTCGCCAGTAGATAGTTATAGTTAGGACCCTGTTTCCATAGGAAATCCGCAACATTCTATTTGGAATAACTTTGGCGCCGGTCGACGAATCCTCGCGAAATTTTCAAAACTAATGGGGCGCTACGCTCCGCTCCTACCCTGAAAGTCTCGGGGGGATTCGTCAAGCGGGGGCTGAGAAAAAAGGGGGGTCCCAAAACACGTTTTCCCCCTGCATTTTTCCATAGGACCTTTAGACACAGCTACAGCCCGAACGGCTGAACAGAATTACTTGTAATTTGGCAGAGAGGTAGTCCTCAGGTCAAGGAAGTGCCTTTTGTAGGTCTGGTGTAAATCTGTTCAGTAGTTCCTGAGAAAATAGCATTTAAATCAATATATATATCTGTAAGCGCGCTCCGAGCGCGCACCGTCAGCTTACCGTACGCGTACGGTGCCGTGCGCGAGCGCGATTCTGATTGGCTGTTAGATCTTAGTAAACATTCGAATCGGTCGAAACCAGGAAGTGTCGGCCGCCATTTTCTCTCTCGCACTCGGAGGGGTGGAGGAAAAACAAAGTTGGATATCATAAAAAGGGGGCAGGCTAGACAGCTCCTAACCACCTAGCCTTGGTTATGGTGTGGCAGAAGGCCATCCAAGGCCAAAAAATATTTTTTTTTTCTTTTCGAAAAAACGGCGAATACGCTTACCGTACGGTAAATAATTAATAATAAAAAAAAAAAATCCATACTCTTCCCCCCCCGTGTGCAAAAGGTGGCCTTAAGACACCTTTTGTGCATGGCATATTACTCTTCAGAGAACATGTCATAGAAAACCTTTCAGAAGGAAGCGCATAATATGTCCTCCGTGTGCGGACGGTGCGCGAAGGGCATCGTGCGTACATGGCCCATCCAGCCTAACGTGGGCACGCGCACCGCGTGCCCACCGTGCGTGGCACGGCACTAACTGCACGGCACTAACTGCACGGCACGGCACGGCACTAACTGTGTTAAGTGGGCGCGCGGTGCGCGAAGCGCACCGCGTGCTCACTGTGCGCGCACGGGGCGCGAAGCGCACCGCGCGCGCCCGGAACGAACTGCGTGAAGTGGGCACGCACGGCACGAACGGCGTAAAGTAACTTAGCATTTAAAAAAACGTACAAATTCACTGAAAAAACCATAGGTTTCACACACGTTATAGTTAGGAATTAGCATTTAAAAAACCTTGCAAATTCACTTTAAAAACCATAGGTTTCACACAAGTTATAGTTAGCTGTACATTTCACTCGTAAAAAACCAATGAAATTCCACGTTATAGTTAGTGCAGGCAACTATAACTCACGCGACCGCAATCCTCTGCTAATAAAATATGTGTCTTTATGAAAAAAAAATATTTGTAATATATGTATAGCTAAAATTTAATGGAAGAAGACATGGGCAAATAAGTGTCTAAATACAGTATTAGCATCAGCAGAGGATTGCGGTCGCGTGAGTTATAGTTGCCTGCACTAACTATAACGTGGAATTTCATTGTTTTTTTACGAGTGAAATGTACAGCTAACTATAACTTGTCTGAAACCTATGGTTTTTTAAGTGAATATATATATATATATCAAAACAAATCCCAGGTTGTCACCAAACCTCCACGGCTCACAAACACAGGTACGGACCACTCGAGGGATGTAGTGAAGACTGCTGTGCTCTATTTAAAATCCAATAATACAGCAACCAGTCAGTCCTGGCCAGTGCCTCAGCATTACCTACTGGCGGTCGCCAGTAGGTAGTTATAGTTAGGACCCTGTTTCCATAGGAAATCCGCAACATTCTATTTTGAATAACTTTGGCGCCGGTCGACGAATCCTCGCGAATTTCTCAAAATAGGTGGGGCGCTATGCTCCGCTCCTACCCTGAAAGTCTCGGGGGATTCGTCAAGCGGGGGCTGAGATAAAAGGGGGGTCCCAAAACGCGTTTTTCCCATGCATTTTTCCATAGGACCTTTAGACAGGGCTACAGCCCGAACGGCTGAACAGAATTACTAGAAATTTGGCAGAGAGGTAGTCCTCAGGTCAAGGAAGTGCCTTTTGTAGGTTTGGTGTAAATCTGTTCAGTAGATTCTGAGAAAATAGCCTTTAAATCAATATATATATCTGAGCCAGCTTACGGTACGCTTACCGTAAGCTTACCGTACGCGTACGGTGGCGTGCGCGAGCGCGATTCTGATTGGCTGTTACATATAAGTAAACATTCGAATCGGTCGAAACCAGGAAGCGGCGGCCGCCATTTTCTCTCTCGCACTCTGAGGGGGGGGCTGTAAACAAAGGCAAAAAACATATAAAGGGGCTATTTAGACAGCGCCCATGCACATAGCCATGTTAGTTGAGTCCTCAAAGATCCCCCAAGGCCAAAAACGGTAAATTTTTATTTTTTGAAAATTTCGCCGATTACGCTTACCGTACGCGTACGGTGCGCTTACGCTAAAAATTTTAATAAAAAAAAAAAACCACTCTCTGTGCATGGCATATTATTGTCATCACTTACAAATTACAATTTAACAGATTACCTATCACAAGGAAGCGCATAATATGTCCTCCATGTGCGCACGGTGCGTAACGTGGGCACGCAGTGCGCGTAGCGCACTGCGTGCCCACCTTGCGTGTACGGCACTAACTGCGTAAAGTGGGCGCGCGGTGCGCGAAGCGCACAGCGTGCTCACTGTGCGCGCACGGTGCGCAAAGCGCACCGTGCGCGCACGGAACGAACTGCGTTAAGTGGGCGTGCACGCCACGAATGGCGTAAAGTAACTTAGCATTTAAAAAACCGTACAAATTCACTGAAAAAAACATAGGTTTCACACACGTTATAGTTAGGAATTAGCATTTAAAAAACCTTGCTAATTCAATGAAAAAACCATAGGTTTCACACATGTTATAGTTAGCTGGAAATTTTACTGATAAAAAACCAATGAAATTCCCCCGTTATAGTTACTGTAGGCAACTATAACTCACGCGACCGCAATCCTCTGCTGATGACATATGTGTCTTTATGAAAAAAAAATATTTGTAATATATGTATAGCTAAAATTTAATGGAAGAAGACATGGGCAAATAAGTGTCTAAATACAGTATTAGCATCAGCAGAGGATTGCGGTCGCGTGAGTTATAGTTGCCTACAGTAACTATAACGGGGGAATTTCATTGGTTTTTTATCAGTAAAATTTCCAGCTAACTATAACATGTGTGAAACCTATGGTTTTTTCATTGAATATATATATAGATATATATTTATTCCGAGTCTGGCTAGCAAGCGTAGAAAGTAAGTAGCACACTCATAAGCAAGTTTTATAACATGCAATTGCCTAATCCTTAATATGTCCTCTATTGGGAATTTCAAGTTATCAGCCCTTTCCTCAAACTATACATAATTATTGATTGTACATGATTTGCATATAATTTTTAAACATCAACAATTAAGCTCTGAATGGGCGATTTATATTTCTATACTTGCCTACAAATAATTAAACCGGAAACATGGGTTAAAGCCACTAAAATCCATTTCACAATTGTGCCATGAATGGGCTGATTACATAGCGCATCTTTCTAAGCTTATATATTTATACAGTACTGTGAAACGCATAAATCAAAATTGGGCACTCAATTAAAATTAGAGAAAGTCAAAAGCTAAACGATTAACTGAATAATGTGACAGCAAATTTGTAAACATTTGCAGGAAAGCATTAATATAGTGGTTGCATGTCAAAAGAAGCCTATTTCTGTAATGCAACATGAGGATACTATTAGCATAGATGTACTGCTAATTCCTTTTCAGTGTTTAAACCAAAAGGTAGCTTTGTTTGAAGGTCCAGGATATCTCTATATTCTAATTGTTTTAGCATGTATATTCTGTCACCATCTCTTTCGCGAATGAGCACATGATCGAGACAGTGATACTTAACTAAATATGTCACTGTTATGATAGATCTCAGAATGCCTCGCAACGGAATATAATTGATCTTTATTCATAATATTTTGTGAATATTCTAGAATCCGTCATTAGTTTGGAAGAATGTTGCTGACAATATAATTTAAGTGGCATGGGCATTGTAAGCAATAAATCGTGTAGGGGGCATTGCAATTCATATATTTGTTAATAATTCTCGGTTTGCCACACCCCAGTACCGAGTAAGTGAGTTTTTTAGGACTCTTTTTGCATGCTTTGCATTTTGTACATGGGAAATCTCTGTTGAGAGGTGTCTTTGCATTACTTTATCTTCGAGTGAGCAACTCTTTCTTAAAGCTAATGCTGGGATGTTCCTGTATATCGTTCCTTCTGCATCAGCTTTTAGATTGTGCCAGTTTCATTGTATAATACGACTTACTGCCCCTACATCTGTGGAAAAGGTGGTAGTTATTCTGAATTCTTGATCTTTACCTATCTTATTGGACTTTTCCTTTCTAGAGCACTTGTGTTTCAATTCCACATAGGAGTTACTCACCTTTAATGAAGTAGGGTGACTACTTGTTGCCTGTAGAATTGAATTACCTGCTGTAGGTTTTCGGTACAATTCAATACATATCTTACCACTGCTATAAATACTCTTAGGTCAAGAAAATGAACAGAGGTTACACTCATTTCTCCTTAAATTTAAGATTTGATTGACTTCATTCACATTTAGAGCAGCTGTGTATTGTTCTGCTGATGTTTTTGATCCTTTCCATAAAATAAAGAGATCAGCTATGTATCTGTACCAACTTACTATACAGTCAACCGACTTGTTTTTATTCCAACCAGGCCACCGGCTTTTCCCATCAGCCCACAAAAAAATGTGTGTAACTGGGGGCGAAGCAAGTGCACATGGCCACCTGTGCAATTGTCTGTAAAGTTGTTTTTGAAAGAGAAAAATTTTGTTATTAAGGCAAAGATTTACAAACTCCTCTAGCATGATGTTAAGCTCTAGGAATTTGGGTGATCTTCCTTTAAGAAAATAATGTACTGCCATGTTCATGGAAGATGCAGGTATTTAAGCTGGTTATGTCCAAAACAATCATCAACATGTCTTGTTCCCAAGTAATGTGCGCTATTAATCTTAAAAAGTATTAGTGTCTTGGATATACTATGATTTTGTTATTACAAATTCAAAAAGAAAGTGATCAACATATTGGGAAATATGTTCCGTTAGGGTGCCATGCAACAAGATAATTGGACGTCCCTGTGGCGATTCTCTGTTTTTATCAATTTTCAAAAGATGATAGAACAATTGAGTTGTTGAATTTGTCCATTTCAAAAATTGTAAGTCCTACTATAGCAGCTTTGTATCAAATTGTGTTATCCCTGTATACTTTTCTTGTACACTTCTTTAGTGATAGGTGCATAGCATTTATTGTCCATTAATTGCCTCATTGCTTCTTGGCAGTAAAGTTCCTTTGTCATTAAAACAATATTACCCCTTTATCTGCCAGCTTACATATAATACTTGGATCTTTCTCTATAGTTGATATGGGGATTTTTTGTTCTTCCATTATATTCATCTTGTTGTGATTAAGTTTTTTCAATCTTAGTTGCCTGAGATATTTCTTGACTGATTCCCCAAAGATGTCAATAGCATTAGTTGGCGCAACTGGTATAAATGTAGATTTTGTTTTAAAATTGCTTGCTGCACTTGTCTGTGTAATACTCAGTTTTTCAACTCGTTGTACTTCTTCCAAATGGGTCTATAGCTGGATGGGTATTTCAGTATTGTTAAGGAATATCAGAGTTGATAACCCATTTCCTGTCAATATATCTCTTTCTGATCCTATTGGGGATGTTTTTCCTCGTTGATGCCAGTTCTCTTTTTGTTTGAAGAACTTATGAAGTTTCAATATCCTAGTGAATTCGAACAAGTCTATACTTATATTAAAAAATGTCCCTAGGGCGGAATGTGAGTCCTAATTTAACAACTGATTCTTCAACTTTAGTTAGAATGTTTGGTGTTGGGTTAACAATTGTTAAATTGGCTGCCTATAATTACGTTTGAAGCCTCATCGATTTTATCCACACTCAGTGTGGGAGGGTATGCTCAGACGTGAGTCCCTTGCTCATTGCACCATCAGGATTCAGGCAAGCCGGGCTGACGAAGGCTGTGATGCCAGAAACCGGTCCCCGGAAGCTTGTTTCCTTCCCAGTATAAGAATTGGCTTGGTAGTTTGGTTTGCTCTGTTCCCATCATGCACTGGGACAGGTACAGACTAATTTGCATGTAGCCAGGTTCTGAGCTGGGATGGTGCAGTGAGCTAAAAAACGGTGATGGATTAAAACCATGATCTCTTGACTTGGTAAGAGTATTCTGCATCATTCAGAAACTCTGTCCATCACCACCCCCTTTTTCCCAAATCGATTTTATCCACACTCAGTGTGGGAGGGTATGCTCAGACGTGGGTCCCTTGCTCATTGCACCATCAGGATTCAGGCAAGCCGGGCTGACGAAGGCTGTGATGCCAGAAACCGGTCCCCGGAAGCTTGTTTCCTTCCCAGTATAAGAATTGGCTTGGTAGTTTGGTTTGCTCTGTTCCCATCATGCACTGGGACAGGTACAGACTAATTTGCATGTAGCCAGGTTCTGAGCTGGGATGGTGCAGTGAGCTAAAAAACGGTGATGGATTAAAACCATGATCTCTTGACTTGGTAAGAGTATTCTGCATCATTCAGAAACTCTGTCCATCACCACCCCTTTTTTCCCAAATCGATTTTATCCACACTCAGTGTGGGAGGGTATGCTCAGACGTGAGTCCCTTGCTCATTGCACCATCAGGATTCAGGCAAGCCGGGCTGACGAAGGCTGTGATGCCAGAAACCGGTCCCCGGAAGCTTGTTTCCTTCCCAGTATAAGAATTGGCTTGGTAGTTTGGTTTGCTCTGTTCCCATCATGCACTGGGACAGGTACAGACTAATTTGCATGTAGCCAGGTTCTGAGCTGGGATGGTGCAGTGAGCTAAAAAACGGTGATGGATTAAAACCATGATCTCTTGACTTGGTAAGAGTATTCTGCATCATTCAGAAACTCTGTCCATCACCACCCCCTTTTTCCCAAAAATGAAGCCTCTCTTGCTCCTGGTCTGTGATGCAACACCCTTGTTGAACTCTTTTGTGTTTTATGAAAACCCCTCTTTCCTCTTCTCGTCGTTCTTCTTGTCCTTGTGCTTTCGTTCTGGTGGTTTGCTTTTCCCTTCATGTTGCCATGTCTGTCTTATGAGTTGGGACTCCTCGTGAAAACGGGGTTGTCCATATGTGGATGTTCTTTGCTCAGTACTTTCTTCCCCTGATTGTTCCATATCAGTGGCTATATCTGACTCAGAGGTTTCTCTTTGCTCTATTGTTGAGCTATTGGCATTGCTTATTAATGCTCTTCTTAGGGCATCAAATTTACAATCAAAAGTTAACACTCTGCCTTGTTGACTAAACTTAGTTTGTTTTCTTTGCTTTATCTTCTCCTCATAGGTGATGAGCAACTTCTTCATTGATTCTCTCAGTTCTTCTTGGATATTTTCGTCATCATCTGCTGCAGGTTGTGTTCCCAATTACGCAATCACTTTCTGGCTCTTTTCTCAGTCGCTCCAAGCAAATGTAAGTAATATCTTCAGCATGCCAATAGATGACTCTGTGGTGTACTCCCCCCATTCATCTAGTAATCGAGGGTCAGGATTTTTGTAGAAGTGGACTGTGGAAATCCTTAAACAAAAAAGCAATATGGTCATTGGTTGCCTCCAGCTCCAATGATATATATCTGCAAATTGACCAAACCTCATTTAAAATATCATACTTTCTCCTTTTTTGAAAAACAATATCTCTTAAACCTAACTCTACCTTGTATCCTCCCATTCATCTAATAACCCCACCAAATATCTGCATGAACTCCCAGATCCCTCTTTTCCTACTAATGATAAAACCTAACTCCTATTACTTTAAACTTCCAAAAAGAAACTAAAGAGAATGTATGCAGTGGCTTTCTTCAGAGCCCAAGACTTAACTCAGTAACCAATAACACTTCCCTAGCCACTAACCTTGGGATCTGTGCACTGTGCTGCCCGGCCTAAAGAGCTTCAACATCTCAAAATGGATAGTAAACACTGTATAAAGGCAATTGAAGTTAAGGTTTACAGGTTTGAAAAACTCCCTAGGTTTAGAAAATTTTTCATATGCTCAGCAACAATTCTCAAAGAAAGTAGTGTTTTCTCAAGCACAAAAGCATAGAACATCATTTGAAATGTCACAAAACAAAAGGCTTGCTGACCCTGCCTCTAAATATAGTGTTCACTTAATATTAACAGTAGGTGTAGTAAACCATTCTTGAGAGATACTGCTGTCTTGCTAGGAGCTGTGACCGACCTATCTCAGGGCCAGAATAAATTAACTCCTGGACGTAAACAGGTTTCTGTGAAGAATCCTGAGCATAACCATGGAAGCCTGGCAGAAGCAGAAAGGCTTCCTTAGAGGAAAGTAAACATCTTATTTTTCAGCAAAACCCAAAACCAAAATACCAATATCCTTAAAAAATTGGCTAAACCTCCAAACTAAATTAGTTATGAAGTTCACCATTTAGGGACTCTAAACAATTAAAATAGGATGTAGAGATAAGAAGGTATGGAGAAATTAAAAAAGTGTTAATGGAAAACCAATGTAAACTACACATCCAATGTTATCCAATTGGGTGCACTAAACTTGATCCTAGGAACATTCTGTGGCAGTAGGGTGAATGAGCGAGATGGGACATGGCTTAATTGCTTTTCAGAAAGTCAAAATCCAAGAGTAAAATAAGATGGGCAGCTGTCAGGTGCTCTTTGGCACATTTTTATTTTCTTGCATTTTATCGTTCAATTCTTTTTATTACACACTTCAAAAAGACAAATGCACAGAAGCCGGGCCAAATGGCCCAGCAGCAATACTGATCAGTGCATTTGAAGCCGAACTCAACATAAAAGGAGAAAGGAACAATTACATTCCCACATTGCATTTTAGACTCTTATTTATATATTTTTCAAGAGGTTGTTGCCTCTCAGTGGTGCATGGCCAGACGCTACTAAGTTCCAGTAGTTTAGATACCTTCTTTCTTCAAGCAAACAACTTGGGGCAGAACTAACTATTTAAACTAACCCAGTTGCATCATTGGGTACAACTGGAACCTTAACCATGTACCCTAATGAAGAATATGTTTCTGAGTTCATTCTTCAAGAACTTTTAGCAAAACTATAACTTCTTCAGGTATGCTTTAAACTTCCCAAACCTACAGAGTATTAAATCACCGTTTCAAGTGAGAAAATAAATCCTTATTTCAGTTAAATCGATGAATGGGACCCATACTCTCTGTCACTGTCACTAATGCCTTTTTAGAAAATTGTGTAATGTCTTCTTTCCTGTGTCTACACTCCAAGTAACAGATAAGTTCAACTTTACTGCTTCCACCACAGTAGAGTTTTGAATAAGCGGCTTGAGTATAAACATCTACATTTATATCAATGTTTAATCTGTGTAGTTCTTATTTCGTTGACTTGTTTATATGGCTTCTTTCATAAATTTATGCTAGAGAGATCCTTCACCCTCTAAGTCTGTGTCAGCAATAAGTCACACTTCCTAGTCTTTGACACACAGACATTAAGTCTCCCAAGCAGGCAGCAGTTCTCTGCTGTGAAAATACTATTCACAGGTATTTTCGTTCAATCCAGCATTGATTGCCAATTTTCCATAAGTGATCTGTGACAGAATTACTGAAACTTTACTTCTTTTCCTTATCAGCAATAAGAGCCAGTCTCTCTTTGACAGGGTTGTTTTATAGGAAACATAAGACTGCACTGCTTTGATTTCTAGGTGAAAGAATGTAGGGCCTCATTACAATGTCAGGCAGACTTACGACCGCCCGACACCATAACGGTCTGGAACCAATTGGCCATAGGCCCTGGGCACATGTAGTGCACTTTTTCCAGGGACTTATAAGCAAATTGAATAGGTCAAATGGGTATGTGCCAATGTTACCATGTTTTCGGTAGAAAACACATGTACTTCAGCACTAGCTAGCAGTGGTAAAGTGCTCATAGTCCTAAAGCCAGCTAAAACAGGGTCAGAAAAAGAGGAGGAAGAAGGCAAACAGTTTGGGGTGACCCTTCAGGAAGGGCCATTTTACAACAAAGGCTAATGAGATGAATATGCCTATAATAGGTCAAATATGGCTGTCATTGCAATGTGTGCACCGTAAAGTAGATGCACCTCTAGTTTCCTTCTCATCCTCTGTGCTAATGGGTGTTTTCTTTTGACAAGGAATAATTATTTGTCCAGTGCAATACAGCAACATAATTGCTTTCTGGTGATGTGACTTTGGGAGAAAGGAGTCAGCTGGCACACAGGTATCTTGTCTAATTTCTCTTTCTCCTGCATATTGTTATCAATATGTAACTTCCTACACTGGTGTGAATAGGCAAGAAAGAGCATGGAGGATTTGCTTTGCTACTGGAGGATCTAACTCATCGCTAACAAGTCGGTGACTTGGATCTTGACAGGAGCGTAAACGTAGGAAGTGGATTAATGTACCCAGGCACATCTGGCTTTCCATAAGTTAAGAAAGGGACTAGTCTTTAAAAGTTACCTTTGCAACATTTAAAATATTCATCTATATTGATTAATGTTTTTCCCATGGTAATGTACTTGCTGTCTGAGTTTTTTTCCTACTTCTCTCTTAGCCAAAGATAGGTGTGCCTTTGAAGTTACACCATTTGGCAGCCTCTTTTGCAACACATCAGCAGGCTGTCGTTATATGTTAGGCAGAGTAATGTGGGGTATTACCATTACTCCAGGGTTAGGTATTTAGCACATGTGGTAAAAGCCTCTTATTCCAATATTTTCCATTGAAAATGGGGCATAACATGCAGCACTAATTATTAACACACAAATTGCTGTACATTTTACTTTTTTCAGGCCTTTACCCATGATGAAAATCCATTGATTTGGACCTGCCACAATCTAATCAAATCAAGCAGGAATCTTGAGGCACGGCTAATCAACCAATAGGGTATCCAGGCACCTGTAGGTCCCGGAGGCTTATTTGAACAGCCAGGTCTTAAGGGCCATTCAGAATTTCAGAATTGAGGTGATGATCTAGAGGTGCATGGGGAGGCTTTTCCAGGTCTTTGCTGTGAAATGAGAGAAGGTGCGTCCTCCACTTCTGCTTCGGTAGATGCGGGGAGCATGGGCAAGTGGAAGGGAGGCTGAGCAAAGTTTTCCCAACGTTTGGTAGAAATTCAGGCAGTGGTTAATGTATATGGGTCCTTGGTTGTGTATAGCATTGTGTTTCATGGGTCAGCAGCTTGAATTGACATATCATCTGTATGGGGAGCAAGTGGAGTTTCTTTAGGTGGGGTGTGATGTGGGTTCATTAGGGAAGGCCAAGGTTGAGTCTTGCTGTGGTGTTCTGTATGGCCTGAAGTCTCTGTAGGAGTGTGTGGTGATTCCTACATAGAGGGCATTGCCATAGTCTAGTTGACTGGTGATGGAGGCCTGTGTCATGGTGCATCTTGTGTGTAGGGGTAGCCAATTGAAGATCGTAGGAGTGAGGAAGCAGGCAGAGGAGACAGCATTGATCTGTGATTTCATTGTAAGCTTGTTGTTAATGATGATTCAGAGGTTTCTGGCGTGGTTGGAGGGAGTGGGTGCGGGTCTAAAGTCTGATGGCTACCAAAAGTTGTTCCATGTGCTGCTCCTGTTGCCAAAAATCAGTTCTTCCATCTTGTCTGTGTTCAGTTGCAGGTAGTTGTTCTTCACCCAGTCGGTGGCATTTGTCATGCATCTGTGGAAGTTGGTTCAGCCAGTGGTGGGGTCATCGGTGAGTGAGAGGATGAGTTGGATGTCGTCTCAGTAGGAAATTATGGTAAGACCGTGGGATCTGATGATGTTGGCCAACAGGGTCATATATGCATCGAAGAGCATGGGACCGAGGGATGTGCAGGTGATCTCCTTGGGTTCAGAGGTGAAAGGTTGGAGGTGGATCCTTTCGGTGACTGTGGCATGTTTTCAGGCTTCGGGAAATGGTGCGGTGGTGATAGAGGTGTTGAGTAGGGTGGTGATCTTCTGGATGATCCCTTGGTTTCGGAGGTTGAAGATGTGGTGTAGACATGGGTCTGTGGGAGCTCTCAAGTGGATGGATTTCGTGGTGGAGGTGGGGTTCTGGGTGGAAGGAGTGTTCCAGATAGTCATTGTGTGTTTCATGATGGTTACAGTGGTGGCGTGTCTGTTGAGGAAGTCCGTAGGTGTGCATTGGGGTTCCAAGTTTCTGTATATGATTGCAATCTTGTTGTGCAAGAAATAGGCAAGGTTATCACACAGCTCCTGTGAGGGTACGATGTTGTTTTCGCTGGCAGTCGGATTGAAGAATTTCTTAATAATGTTCAAAAGTTCCTTGGTGTTGTTGGAGCTGGTTTTGATGCATGCAGCAAGGGTTGTCTTTTTTGTTCCCCTCAGCAGGCGGTGGTAGATGTTGAGGGAGGGCTTGAAGGCTGCCCTGTTGGAGGTGTCCGTGCTGGAGCACCATCTCCTCTCCAACTGTTTGCTGTCCTGTTTTGCTGTTTTGAATTCTTGGGTGTACCAGCTGGCCTTTTTGGGGAATTTTCTCTGGATGTTGCTATTGATGGGGACGATGCTTACTGCACAATTGGTGATCCAGGGGTTTAAGTTTTTCACTTCCTGTTTGAGGTTGGTGGCAGTAGCAGGGGTGGAGGTGTTGAGGGAATTTGCCCAGCTGGTCTCTGAGATTTAGTTACACCTCCTGTGGGGGGCGTTGATCATCTTGGGGGTGGCGGTGTGGGGGCTAGAGATGCTGAAGTGGATGATTGAGTGATCCATCTATGTGAGTTCTGTGACGTGTCTGTATTTGACCTGGTTGCTAGAGGTTAAAAATGGGTCCAGTCTGTGTGTAGGGTTGTGGACAATCTGGGTCAATCCGAGGTTGCTCATATTGTCGAGGAGGCGTGCAGTGCTTTGTCTTTGGGGTTGTCAAAGTGAAAATGAAGGTCACCAAGGAAGATGCAGTTGTTGAAGTCTCAGGCTAGGGGCACAATAAAGTCTGCTATGGTTTTGCAGAAGCTGGAGCATGGACCTGGGGGGGAGGGGTCAGTACGCAAAGGTGCCTCTGGTGTGGTTCTTGAAGTTGAGATGCTCCCTGGGGGTTGTGGTGTTGTCAGTGGTGGCGGTAGACTGTATGGTCTCTTTGTGGATGATGACTGTTCCTCCTTCAGACTTGTTGGTGCGGTCCTGTTGAGTGATTTTATATCCATTGTGGATTGCTGCAATTTTAGGGCAGATGTGGGGTTGAGCCAGGTCTCAGTGAGAAAGACAATGTAGGGTGCGAGAGTGATGATGAGGTCCAACAATTCATAGGAAAGCTTGGCAGGTGAAGTGGCAGTACATATAGGAGAAATGTCCTACCATGGAGCATGGGTTGGCACAGTGCCAGTGTTTGTTGCGGCATCTGGGTTCCAGGATGTAAAGCTCAGTGATGGTGTATGTTCGGAGGACAGGAGGGCTAGGGGCTGTGACACTGGGCGTGGTCCAGGTGCAGACGGGCTTGCCTGTGGTGCGCCTCTGGCATGCCAATGGTGTGCCCGCTGTAAGCATCCGCTCTGCCGTCACGCTGCAGCTGCATTAAGTAAGTCCTGGGGTGGGAGAGGCTTCTGTTGGCTGGAAGAATGATGCGTGTGAAAACCCGTCAGTAAACTCCTGGTGGGAAAACCCAGGCTATTGCGATGTCAGTGGATTAGTCTGGAACAAGCAGGAACTGGAGGCCACAGGCAAGTGGCAAGCTAGGTGTCCAGGTACCTACTACCAAGACAACACTGTGAGTTTGTATACCGATCAGAATTTAGCCCTAAACTTTTAATGAGGGCCTAAGGCTGATTCTATTCATTATAAATGTAGTGTGTGTGCCACATTTTCCATGATATATTACTGCCCAAGGCAGCTGGGCCTACATCGCACAACACACGTTGAGAGGTGATTTACTTGGTGATAAATTCAGCATTCCAAATGCAAAAAGATGCTCAGTTTAAATATAAGCACTAGGGCTGGCCTGAAGTGTTACATGGATGATTCTAATTCTATCTTACAGGATTTGACTCAGGTTTTCTCTCCTGGCTCATATCTGGAACATAACATTTAAGCAGCATGTGCCATATGTGCATGCTCTACATCAGTCGTATTTAAATGTCAAAAACACCAATCAAATCAACATTTCTTAACATGTTATGAAGCATATCCACTCCAAACTTACTCTAATTACTGAAAAAAGATAACAAGACATGTTCAATATTTCCCTTGCTTCATTTAGTTTGCTGTTGTACTTTATCAATTTAAAAAACTAGTTAATACAAGACTGAGTCAAAAATCTTGCACACGATGTGTAGTTTACTTGTTTATTAATTTTTGTGCGGTTGCAAAGAGCATACACTTTCATGAAGGTGGAAACAAGTCAATTTGAGCTGACTGAAATGTCCCCAATGTTAGTTTTATTCAATCAATAATTCATTGTATGCACTACAGTGACCTACGGTAAGAAGTGCTTTACAAGTCACAACACATGGACTTCCCACAACAGAATGGGTTGTTTAATAAACAGGGACAAAAGAGGTTTGTGTCTGGAGATGGAAGAAATGCCAAATAATCAGAAAATGGGAAAAAAGAATCAATAGGCAATTAAATATTTGAAAAAAAGAAATGATTTGAGATTGTGTATGCCTTGAGTGGGCTGTTAGGTGATTTGTGAGAAAAAAAAGGTTTAATTTCCTAGCTGTTGCAGCTAGGAAGAAATTGTTTGATGCTTCTTTTGTTGCATACTTGGGGATATCCAGCTTTTGAGTTCCCTGGAGTACCTGGTTAAAGACTGGCTAAATAATGACGTTTTTGTGTATAGTGAATTTTAGCTTATGCAGTATAGTTTGTGGGACGAGTATGCCCAGACAGGGGTCCTGTGCACACTGTGTCACTGGAACCAAGGTGTACCCGGCTGATGAGCCTACAAATAGGGCAAAACGTGTCCTGAGTTGCTTGTGCTCAGGTTCAGGGAGGGCCTGTCTTGGCAGTTCGGGTTAGACTGTTCCAATTTGAGCAGGGTCAAGACTGATTTTAATATAGCTGGTTCCAAACTGAGGGGGCATGGTGCACAAAATAAGGATAGATTGGAATGCAGACTTTAATAATTACGAGTGGCTGCGATTAATTGAAACATTCCAGCCATCACTTTTTTGTATACTTTAGTCTGTCTAAACTGACAACATGACTTATTTAACTTAAGTGACATTCAGAGTCTTATTTGGAATAGTGGGTCAAATTTGCAAGTGCTTGTTTAATGACAAACTAGCACTCTGGCGCAATATTGTATCTTGTTTCATGTCCTTTTTTGATTTGGTTTATTTTTTGATTATTTTTTTTTGTGCAACTTTGTTCAGCAATGTCTTTATGGTCAGGCGGTGGCCTGCATTTACTGGCTTCATGCAGAGAGGCGTCACTTCTCACAAATAAGGGCCTTAATATCTTTCAAGGACTTTATCATGCCCATGGAAACATTATTATAAATATTTTGCTCAGGGATGCATTTTTATTTGATAACTACAATAACTGTCTCAGTATCCCGCCCCCCCCAAATCTCGGTTTATGCCCTACTGCTAAGAGAACCATATGGAGTCATAGCTGCACTCCACAAAAAGCCATAAGTAGATAAACCAATAGGTTGTAATTGGTCGTAGATGGCTTTCAATGGCCAATGATATCAGCCATTTTTCATTTAATCTGAGTAATGAAAAGTCGAGATCCTCTCAGAATGAATCCATCCGCAGTAACGGGAAACTCATTGTGGACTAGTTGCCAAGCCAATAGCTCTGCTTTTCTCAGAACCGGTGTGTAGTATGAGAGATTAGCTATGTGTCCCCAGTTTGTCTGAATTATATATTTTTTCTTTTATTGTGTGATCTTCTGGTGAAGCTTTGATTAACACGCAGCGATTCGGTATTTGGAATGGACGCCCTAAACACACCCTTCCAAATACCGACTCACAAACCCTACATTGCAATTGCTATGTGACAGTAAGCAACACTGTGTTTGTAGTTTTAAGCACCTCTGACTTCAGATCTCCGCAAGCTTAGGTTTCTTTTATCACATGAACTGTTTTAAGGACTAAGCTCCTGACATATGGGGCCTTGGATGTATTTTAGTAAATAATACTATAGCTTTCAGCATGTGGTATGTAATGTTTTGCAGCCAGTCAGTGCAGTTTTTGTCATGTTTTGGCTTGACTTGTTGGTGTTCCATAATATTGGTTATGGGAAAGTAGCATGTTGGTACAGTAGTGTGATTGTGTGTTATGTTTGCCTTTGTTACTTTGTTCGTGTCAGCTGTTGTACAGGTAAACACTAAGGGCTGAAATATCAGTTGGTTGCACGATTTAATATCTAATTTATGCTTGTTTGGTAACAGAAAATCATCCAGTGTTGGGAGAAGATGCTAAACATAAAGACAACTTCATCTGTGGAATCTCCTTCACCAAAATGGCAGGTGAGTAGAAACACGGATTTCATTGGAAGCTCAAGGTGTTCTAGGTGGTTGGTGAGGGAATGGGGACATAATGTGTGGTACTGCACACTACAGAAATGTGAGCCTCTTAATACATATCAGGAAATGTCTTCTTAAGTGAGATGCATTTTGAATTGAAGAACTGGAGCAGAAGAGAACTTCTTAGAGAATATCTCGCAGGCTATGTCTCTGCAGCTCTGAGAAAACAGCACATAGTTGTACATCTGCCATAAATGCATCCAACATATGTTGTAATATAAAGTTTTCAAAGACAGCTGTTTCCATTAGTATTAGAAATAACATGGAAAGCTATTTATTTTAAGAAATGCCATTGAATATTCTCTTGCAGTCCATGGGGTTTTGAGCTTTTTACTAGATGTCTTGAAGGATGTACCACTTTTAGCTCTCTCATTTATTCTGACATGTTTTCACCATGGTTCCAATTAAAAATAAGCAGATGTTTATATTCATCTTCAAGAGCAATGCAGCATCAAATGAAATATGCTATGAATAATCCTGCTGAAATGGTGGCTAATGAGTAAATGGAGGACATTTGATACCCAGGTGCTACACATTCCAGATTATGTTTAATTTTTAAATGAAGGCTGATTTGTGAATCAAGGGAAAATAACCATATAATTTTTAAATGCCTGTTCAATCTATATTTCTTACAATTAGTAAAGCAATTGCACAATCCTACACTATATAATCAGAGTCCTTAGACTCTCTACATTTAAAGAATACTTTAACTGCATTATACTCCTAGGGGCCAGGCCATATAAATTGTATCTGTTCAAAGCAATTGCGAGAACTGTCAATGGGAAATTTAGCACTGGTATTGGGCAATTTGAGACATGTGCCTATCGTGGCCCAAGCTAATGAGGGAAACACTTTGCCCCTGTGACTGTGCAGTATTACAGATACAGATGTAGAGGCAAAGAAACTGTCAGGAGACATATTGACCGGGTGCTATGAAAAAGCGGCAGTATGTATAGCCCTCCATTGTGAGCAACTGCTGCAAGGACAGCAAGAGGGCCACATGGCCCCCTCCCCATTCTCCCTGATGGTGGTTGCATGTATTCCTCGACCCCGCCTGAACAGGGATTTTTGGTCCTCAAAAGAAGACTGGTGCTACCTGCATGGAAAGATGGATCAGCTGCGTCAAACTGGCAGCCCGCATTTCACTAATGCCCTGGCCTCGGGGCAGACATGTGTCAGCAGCTGGCCTAGGGCACATTGCCCAGGTCTATGCCCGGCACACCCACTTAACAGTGCGCCATGGAGCAGACAAGCGCGGTACGCCCTATATAGAAGGTGGTCCCTGAAGTTCATTTTGCTTTCCTGGTTACTTCTTTGACACACGTTTGGTGTCTATTACATTTTGCCAGTCTGACCGTGACAGTTTTACACAGGGGTTTTCTTCCTGTACCCTGTACACTTCCTTTTGCAGAGAGCGTCCTTCTTTAAGAAGAGGGTGCCTTTGTGAAAGGAAAACAGTGCCTCCTTCCTTCCTTTGTAATTTAAAATGCGTAAAGAAACTCTGGCATTGATCTCATGGTTCAGCTATTACTATGCTGCACTAATTTATGATGCCCCCTGGTACTGTCTCACACTACTGGCATTAACCCTTTTATTTGAAGGCACCTCACTCCTCCTTCAAAAAAGACGGCCAACATTTCATACTTCATACTTTTTTCCATAGTTTTCAGAATTAAGTGTGCTGAAAGATTGGTATTTCATGCAAGGAACTTACGTTTGAAAGAAACCTGCAGGAAAACATGAACACAGTTTCTCTGTGACTGCTAAATTATTTCCAACTATAGCAGAGGCCGCCCCCGAAGGGGGCCTCGATGGTCGGCGCCATAACGGCTGCCGTGCCCAAAAGAAACGGGTACGGTTTGCGCTGGTCAGAGCCGCCGGGAATCGCCATGCTGCATAAGCGCCCGAGGCCCTCTCCTCCCCAAGAACAAAGGCAGCGCTCCCGTCCATGTGTCTTGTTTTCACCTGTCAGATTCCATCTGACAGTGATGAGTTTTTGGATACCGAGGCGATAGCCTCATTACTCCACATTCATTTTGAGGTTTTTAGTCGCTGTTTAGGTTGTCTTATTGATGTGTGACGCTTTGTCACAGTTGAGGTTGGATCACAAGGTCAGCGCTGTGATAGGCAGCGGGTTGCGGTCAATTTGGTTTGCGGAAGTGTCAGCAAGCTTTATCGCCGAGTCTTGTATTCGTCTGCCAAGTGTCTTCTGGCGGTGATGAGCTATTGATGGCTGCCGCGGCAGTTGCCTTCTGACAGTGATGAGTTTTGGGTACCTGCCGGGGCGATTTGCCCTCAGGCAGTGATGAGTTTTGGGATGCTGTGTTGCTGTTTCAGTTTCACAAGGTTAGCGTTTCGATGGGCCGCGGGTAGCGGTCAAATGGGTTTGTAGAAATGTCTGCAAGTTTCCTGATCAGTGGGTTATCTTTTTGATCCAGTCCTTTGTAGAATGTCCTGTTGAGTTTGCGGAGATGGTCGTCCAACATCTCAACGCCTAGGTCTCTGTGGAGGTCTGCTGTTCTTGTGAAGATTGGAGCACCTGCTGCAATCCGTAAGGCCCTGCTCTGTAGTCTCTGCAGGTCTTTCCGATGCTGCGGGCAGCAGCCACTCCAAACTGGTGCAGCGTACGTCATGATTGGTCGAATTATTGCGGTGAATACTCGCACCTTGCTCTGCAAGGGCATCGACTTGGTCTTCAGGAGTGGGTATAATACAGACAGTTTTGTTGCTGCTTTCTGGCAGGTCTTCTCTATGTGGTTTCTCCATGTGAGTTTAGAGTCCAGAGTCACCCCCAGGTAGGAGTTGCTGTTTTCAAGGCAGCGCTCCCCCTGGGCAGCTCACCTTTTACATCAGGGATCTGGGGGGAGTGGCACCAATGGTTTTTGAGTGCTGGTGAGCAGCACGGGAAGAATTTGAGAAGCTGCTCTGCTCCTCTCTTGCCGGTCCGGTGCTGGATGATATTTGCCCAGTGCCTGTTTTATTGATAACCAGGCTGTCTGGGTCTAGGACGCGGGACGCCCAGTTCCACGATCACGTCTCGCCGTGATTCCCCTTATGGGTGCCCACCAGCAGAGGACCGCCACAGTACCGGGGCGACGTGACTCTGGCTGGTGAAGCGGGACCAGCGAAGGGGATGCAGGAGAGTGACCACCACGCCGGTGATCATTGAGACCACTCAAGACGGAGGCAATGTATCATGTGATAGTGTGCAATTTTTGGGGCATGCCTCAGATAATTCCAAGGGAAGAGAGGGGCAGTCACGGAGTGAAGGGCCCATCTGTCCCTGTACAATATTTGCACAGCTGGGCGGTGCTGCACTGGACTAATGCATCCACTCCAGGGGCCTTTGTTCAACAACAAGGCCACTGGTTTGAACCCTGTAGGGCCACTCAGCCTATCATCCGTCTGGGGTCGATAACATGAAGCTCATTGAGATGGGTAGCAAAAAATCCATTATGCGGCGCCAACGATCTTCGAGTGGCGCGAGGATGACCCCTCTTACCCTCCAGCAGAGAATGAGGAGGAAGTGCTGGTTCCAATGGTGAACAGGCCGGTACCGGGCAGCCATAGGTACAGCGCTGCACCTTCCCACGTCCAGGCGCACGGAGGCCTCAGCGAGAATCGGTAGGTGGAAGTAACGTCCATGGTTCGAGGCGGCATGAGAGCACAAGGCACCAGGTGAAGATGTGTCAACCGTAACCACAAGAGGAAGAGGCAAACGGTCCTGGTGGGAACACGCCGCCTCCACCCGACCAAGGGCAATGGTAAGGGCTCAATAATTGTATACTGGTAGCAGAATGCCTGCGCGTCCCTTGTTTGTGGCAGGCAGCAGTAGCTAGATATATAAATCCGACCTAAGCCGTATAAAAAGGGTTAATGTGTTTTACGCCATAAAGTCACTGCCTTGAAGCGGGAAGGGGAGATGATGTGGTGTAACAACCAGAGCAGCTGGTACTAAAGCAGGTCTACAGCGGCACGTTAGAAACTGAAAATATGCATATTTGGTGGCAAAAAAAAAAAATGCTGAATAATTTCGCTTTGTGATAACTAGTCAAATAGGTAAACTAATTCAGCACTGGGATGGCGATGTACTAGATGTCTCAGCAAATTAAAGGTTTCCCCTATGAACACTCCAGTGTGATATGCAGCAAAAGCGTGAGGGTTCACGGAATAAACCCTGGTAACACCATCATTCGCAAGCTCTAATTCAGGTACAAGAGATTACAAACAAGGGATACCATAACTTAAAATAACTCTTAAGTACGGCGAATTTTCGTCCTCTGGGACCAAGTTGCGTATCTCGACAAATGCTGGTGAGAGTTTAAAAAATATAAAAAAAACAGCACAGAGGTGTGGCTGAATTCCTGGGTGGCCGACTTTGAAGCCGGGGATCCAGGTTCGAGTCTCGGCGTCTGTGCAAAACATCCTGTGATCCTGGGCAAATCACATTATATCCCTGTGCCATAAAATGAATGCATCCTTGTGTAATGTAGCATGTGTTTATGGAAAGCGCTCTAATACCTTCGGGTCGAGCTTGCGCTACATAAAAGTGCCAGAAAATAAACAAGCATTTGCAATGCAATAGGTCTCGCATTTGCGAGAGTTTGAGCTATTGGCATTGTAAATGACAATACCTTTTATTTATGTGTTTTGAAAACCTGAAAGCGGTGCGGAAATAAGCACTTTGTACCTTTAAGTCCTTGCTTATGGCAAGCAAGTCTGGCAGTAAACGAGGCACAGTTACTGCCAGCCTTGCTTCTCCTAAGCAACGACTATGTAGAAAAGTGTGTGTTTACGACCGCTTGCAAGTTTTTAAAACACATACATAAAAGGCATTGTCATTTTCATTGCCAATTGCTCAAACTCCCACAAATGCGAGGCCTATTGCATTGCAAATGCTTGTTAGGGTAAGGAATTGGGAGAAGAAAGCAAGATTGCAGATAGCTAGTCTCTCTAGGGTAATCTGCTGGAGGGAGGAACCAATAGGCATTTGCAAAACACTTATCACAGGACTACTCCCGAAAACGGTATGCTTGCTATCAAGTGCTGGAATTGGAAACAAGCAGTGACAGGAGGGAGGAGATGGGGAAAACAGGGTAAGCGCAACTAAGGGAAAAGCATTGATGGGAGAGGGGGTGATCTGTAGACAGGGCAAGAGGGCGGGTGGGAGGAGACTGAGCTGGTAAAAGCACAAGCACTGTGTAAAGTGCTGAAAAACAAAGAAAAAAGTATGTCCTAAAATGGTCCTAAAAACTGTAGCACTGGATATTTGCAAGTACTTGGTTCATGCTCTTAGGGGAAAACTAAACACAAGAAGAGGCATGACCATGCATGCCACGGACCAACGGTGACCAAGAATAGGAGACAGACGATAGAGCGAACAAATGGGAAGCGTTTAGGTGGGCTGAAGCCCACAGAATAAACATGTCTCTTCGAGACAGCGCATGCACTGTCTAGCCGAGACCTAAAAAACAGAAACATTACCTTGCTGTTGCAGGCATGAATTGCAAAGGAATCAGCATATCAAGTCGTCCAAGTAAATTACAAGTGTAAATCTTCACTACTAGCATGATCGAACATTCCTCTCTGAAATCTATGAAAGCAAAACAAATGCATGGGAACGTGAGTATTACCCTTGTATTGGTCACTATTTTGGCAATCACTGGGAATGATTTGGTTACTACACAGTCAAGCAGGGGGTGTCTCCCCTCTGTAGGAGGCGACAAAGAGGCCTTGGGGAACAGGCTCTCCCATGGACACCAGTGAACATATTACATTAATTTGACTGTGGTCCTCTTCTCCCCCTAGGCTTTTTGTAGGCCCCCCCAAGTAAAGTTAGGCGGTGATTTGCTAGTCGGCACACTTGCTTTATTTACTGCAGATAGCCATATTATTATTATTATTTATTTCTATGGCTCTTTTTATTGTGACTGTTATCTACCATTGCACACAACACGAACGGATTTTGGGGAAAAGGTGCAGCACAGAGAAGAGAAAGTTTGGGCCTTCATAAATGCAAGGGGGCCAACTGCCATCTGTGCAGTTGCCAACATGTGTAGAGAACACTATCCTGTGTGCATCAGCTCTGGGTCTGGATAAATGCATTACCAGTCTGTGTCTGACACACACACACCTAACTGCCCCAAAATGTATGACATGTTGCCCTAATGCGAGGAGGGCAGTAAAATGTGACAGTCAAAACGGTTAAAAATCTCAGCACCAACCTGTACGTCAAGGGCATGTTTAAAAAAAAAAGTCGAGAGAGGTGTATGACTTGGCTTTTACATCATAGAATGGACTCATAATTTCAATCTGAGTGACATGTTGATAGTCTGCAACGTTTGCCGTTTTCTACTGTGCTCAGGCACAGTATAGACTGGCACCAGATTATACCAGCATATCTTTGTTCGTATTTTGAAAGATTAAAATAATGAAATTATAAATTCAAGGTCAACATTGGAGACTTGAAGCCAATTTAACCACAACACAACTTCCTGTGCTGCATTCACTACTGTGAGATTTGGTTGTGCGTGTATGAGCACTGGAGTGTTCCCTGGTGGCTCTCTGGTATCATCCACCCGTACGTATGTATCTATTTGTGTATGTATGAATGTGCATGTATTTGTTGAACGCGACGGTGTGCTAAACAGGCGCAGAAGCTCTGGGCTACGACTCAGGATATTTTTCAGAGAAGCAGACTTTGGAGGATTTTTGTTTGTTCATTTCGAAATCAATTAAATTGTTTTTTCTTTCATAGTACTGTAGTGTCTGCCTTGCAGGTTTTGAGTTAGTAACAGAAGCAACACAAAGATAGCTGGCTAAAGACAGGACCTTCCGGTGTAACAAACGCCAGCTCCATACAACAGTTATCTGTAAGTCTGCATTGCCAGGGCTCGAAACCCAGCAGGCCCACACTACCTACCATTCATCCTTGCAAGGTCGACAAACCAGTAACATCGGTTTAAGCAACAGCAAACACGTTATCAGTTCCAAGTGACTCTGGGATTGAACATGTGTTTAACAAACACATTGATTCTATTATTTAGTAACCCGAAACACATCTTTGAAGAAATTTTACTGTGCTCAACTTCTACGGAGTGCCTATCGCCTTAAACATTAATGTGCAGTAACCTCTAGAAACTCGACATCCTGCTACCAGAGAAAAACAAAGCATGATAACTCGGATAAGGGCACACGAGGTCGCCTTGAAAGCCAACCTAGAACACAAATTAGATGTTTAATCATAGAACTAGAAAAAGGGTCACATTTCTTATTAAACAAAAAAATTCTCCTTGGGAAACATGGAGTGCTAGCAGACCTTTACTGTGACAATTAAATACTGCCTGCAATTTACTAACTTAATGCCTACCATGTAAGGCACAGTTAATATCATCTTTCAGAACTGGAGAAGCATGGGAAAATGCGGGGTGGGGATAGGTGAAGCGAGAAGCAGGGCTGGAAAATAACATGGGAGAAAGAGGTAAGTGGAAAGCGGCAGGGGACAGGCAGATGAGGGAGAAGAAGGGTGAAAAACACAGATGCTAAAGTGGAGGAACGGGAGCAGCCAGTCAGAGAGGTGTACACCAGCAATGCTTCATGAGAGGGACAAACACGTGCTGGACGGTATAAATAAAAAAAAAAGCTACCAAATAGAAAGTAATACAAAGTGAATGACAAAACAAAAAGACACTGTTAACCAATGGGAGGCTGCATTCCTATGCCAACTTTTGGCAAGTTCCTAAGAAATCTTTCGCAACCAGACATTGAAAAGGGCTCCACTTCACACTGGCAAAATGGGTGTGTTGAGACGTGGGGGCAACAAACATTCACATTTGTCAACGTGTATGCCCCTCCAACACTACAGGACCAGATTCTCAAAACAAGCAGGAAGTGGGATAAGGGAGGGGGTGGCAAATGGTGAGCACTTTCGCGGCCGCTTTGATGTTCTCAGTGGCCGTGCGGCTCACTGAGAACATCAAAGTGGCCGCAAAAGTGATCAGGCAGGCTGAAAAATGGTGCGCGAGCCCAGCGCACATGCACTGTATTTGGAGGCCTGAAAAGCCATTAGTCTGCACTTCCAAATCCCGCTTACTATAGCTCTCGACGGAGCAGCGCTAAAGCGCTGGCTCAGGCGAGACCTAATAAAGCTCTGGCTCAGGCGAGACCTAATAAACGATACAAAACTTTCGCAGACAGGGGTGGCATCTCCCACTATTCAAATCATGTGCGATCAAGTGATGCACCATCTGGCAAGAAGTAGTAGCAGAATTAAGCATGAGTGTGTCATCTATCATCGCCGTGCTTCCCAGCATTCTGGCGCCCGTAACGGAGTGCCTTTCCAGTAGGTATGGTTCAGGCTCTCAGAGAGGGAGGACGGTGCTGAAACTACACAGCACTTTCATGGAAGCGCCAAGCCTATATCACTAGGTAACAGTGGGGACGGCGCTAGAGCTGCCGAAGTGGGGGAACTACGCCCTGTGAGGCTGCTCTTCGTAGTTGGATCTGGGTCAGGCCTCATAAATGATTAACTTGTTTGCATTACGAGAACTACAATGGGTGGCTTCGTAAAAGAAAAGAGGGGCGGTACGTGTACAGTGGAAACAGAAGTACAGGCCCTATCTTACTCTTTTGAATGAAAGCTAATGTGGCTGACGGGCGTTTACCAAGGCAAATATTTAATTGTGATGCTTTTCAGTGGAGACTTACATTACAACCCCCCCCAGGGTCCCCCCATGGAGCTTTCCTTACCCTTGAAGCAAGGCAGAGTTTACGTTTAAGTCATAGTCACACATTTGTTGTACACTTCGTTCAGGTGACAAGAGCACTTTCCTTTCTGGGCTTAGCAGCGGCGGTAAGTGCCCCGTACAGTTTCTGGTTGCTCAAATGGGTGACATTTCGGATAGTTATATGTTTTCATGGTCTGCTTGCTTGGTTTTTGCTTGTGAGCAAAGTGTCACTCATATTCGCTAAACACCACTCATAGTTTCACTGAAATGATGAAAATGTCACACATAAGCAATCCAAGACCGTGGCAGCAGTGGGGGGGGGGGGGATATGTTAACCCAAAACCATCCGGCTTGTGCCTCATATATATAAGAATGTTGCGCAGCTTTTATCAGAACGATGGAGTTGGTTCAAGATCCCAGGCGCAGGGCGATAGGTGCAAACAGCATACCTAGGTCACGGGCAAAGGAGGGCTGCACTCACAGCAACGCCTAAATAATGTTTACCTGGGGCAAAATAATGGTACCGCAAGTCCATTATAAATCGCGCATTCATAGGGTAAGCATAACAACATACCTGAACCGGCAGATTAGGGGACTAATGTGGATGTGCTTGGCCTCAAGACCTCAGTTTCGGACACGGCGGTCGCCTCAGCTGTTCATCCTGCCAAAAAAAAAACCAATTACCATTGAATGGGTAACCATGAACAACTGTTATGCAGCGCTAGGGTTCCCCTTGGTTTAACAGGTGCGCTACAAATAGGTATGCTAGGTTTCCGCGACCCCGGTGGGGCAACAGAAAGGAAGGGGAAGGAAACAGGAAGCGGGAAAGCCATTAGCGCTTTGATCCTGGCAATAGGGAATGCAGCGCAGGATAAATACAACTTCAATACAGGGACGGTGCATGGCTCTGTTTTTGCTAGACAACTTTCAGATGAGAAGGTTACCAGGCAGAGACTGGGTGTGCAAGTATAAAGTGGGTTCCTGGGTGCGCCGCTCAGGGCAGGGACCTACACTAGTGTAGACAGCAAGTTAATTAGTTCCCAGGGTGGTCTGGTGCGTTGCGCAAAGGTGCGCACCATACCGCGATGGAGGTGCCCATAACAATATGTAGGTTATGTTCCCTGCGCCCCCAGCAGGGCCAACCCAGGATTTCTCCTCCCACAGTAAGATAGTTACAGTTGAGTGGGTAGGATGTAAAGAAAATGTCCAATGTGAAAAGTACCACAATGAAAGGCACAGTTCTACTTGATACACAGACTTGAGGGAAAAACTGCAATGAGTAAGAACCATGAGGAGGTAACAGCTCGAGTATGTACTGTAATCTTTGCTACTCCGAGTATCAGTATTGCAGTATGAAGTATGAGTGGGGCGCACTTACGAAGCCTAAGGTAACAATTTGCAGAGGCAAATTCTGGTAAGAGGGGAAGGATTTACGGTCACTCTATTAAGAATATATGAAGGTTGTGAAAACAATGCATTTCATTGGGCGCGCATACGAAGTTTAAGATAAAAAGGTCCAATACAAATTTTGGAAGAAGGAAGGGTTAGCGGTAAACCAGTTGAGCATAACAACGACAACTTGCTGATAATAACATGGTCCAGGGGGACAACCTGGGTACTGGTCTCGCAGAGGTGCTTACCGGGGGAGCCTGCCAGGAGAACGAGTGAGGGAGAGGATGGTATTTATGAAAGTAATGGGTATCACATATCCACAGGTGGTATCTGATTATCTCCCAATTTTGTTTGATTTCATGTGTGACCCATGGCGAGAGAACACAGTGCCATAAGACTCCGAACTGGACACAAGCGTGCCAACACATGAGGGCAAGGGCCGAGTGGAGCACACCATGTTGTTTGTGGGGAAGAATGCCGTCAGACCTTACCAGACATCAGCCTCCCGGAGACACAGCTAGAGGTGGGGATCCTAGCGCTCGAGTGGTACAACAGCATGGGCAGGCCCACAAAGAGCAACGGAGGCGCAAAGAGACGACACAGGGTAGGGGGAGCCGCAGGAAGACGGAAGCCTCCCTGGCGGCATGGCGAAACAAGGGGTGTATTGGTTTGGTAATGGAAACACACCGACAGAGCGGTGTGTAGAAGGAGGGCGACTCACTCTGGGATGCCTTACGGCTGGGTGAGTACGCCTGACAAAAAATCGAAGTAGCAAACAGAGATGGCACTCGCAGCCCAGCCCCCGCCAGACGGCAGGGCGAAGGAGAGACTAGCAAGGTAGCGAGTTGTGGCCTGGCTCTGGGAAAAGGCTACCCCCACACGCAAAGGAGCATGGAAAACAACAAAGAACAATCTACAAGCTGTCAGGGTGATTTACGACCCCTATGATATGCAAATGAGCAAAAGACAAACCAGTGATTTATGGCCAGCCGATGATTAATGGCTGTTGATTTATGATGCCCATGCAGAATGATTTATGACAACAAAATGATGACAGATTTGTGACAGAATGATTTATGACAGCCCGATGATTTATGCCCATGATTTATGGTAACAAAATGATGACAGATTTGTGCCCGAATGATTTATGATACCCGATGATTTATGACCCATGATTTATTATGTCCAAATGACACTGATTAATAACCAATTGTGCTAATGAATGATAATGATTTATGACCCCGGCCCGAGAAGGTGTCCAGGGGAATTGTACAAATATGACGCATGTAATGTAAAGTAAAACTGCAGCCAACAACCACCACAAAAACAATGACTGTTGGCTGTGTGTAGTAATACAGATACACTGGTATGGTACGGTTCCGGGAATGGGCACAGTGTGGCTGTTATAGCAGAGGCCACCCCCGAAGGGGTCCTCGAGGGCCGGCGCCATAACGGCCGCTCATGCCCACAAGGAATGGATCCGGATTGCGCTGGTCAGCGCCGCTGGGAATCGCCGCGCTGCAAAAGCACCCGAGGCCCTCTCCTCCCCCTCCCCAAGAACAAAGGGAAGAAGGAAATGGAGAGGGGGATATAAGGCAACGCTCCCCCTGGCAGCTCACCTTTTACATCAGGGAGCTGGGGGAGCGGCACCAACGGTTTTTGAGTCCCACCCACCCACACCTACAACAGCAGCGTCGCAGTAATGACAGGAACAAAACAAACTAAGGGTGCAACGAATGGCGAAGGAGAAACACTGGGCGGTGTGTGGGAGTAAGGCCACTCACTTTGGGATGCCCCACTGCTGAGTGAAGTGGCACCACTCACTTTGGGATGCCTCACAGCTGAATGAAGTGGTCTAACAAAAGAGGGTAGCAAACGGAGACAGCACTCACAGCCCAGCCCCCGCCGGACGGCAGGGCACAAAAGAGTCCAACATGGTAGAGAGCTGAGGCCTAACTCCGGGAAGAGGCTACCCCCATGCAATGAGGGCTCAAAGAGTGCAAATCTGACCAAAAGGGGCGGAAACAAAAGGTGTATTGGTTTGGTAATGGAAACACACCGACAGAGCGGTGTGTAGAAGGAGGGCCACTCACTCTGGGATGCTTACGGCTGGGTGAGTACGCCTGACAACAAATCGGGGTAGCAAACGGAGATGGCACTCGCAGCACAGCCCCCGCCAGACGGCAGGGCGCAGGAGAGACTAGCAAGGTAGCGAGTTGTGGCCTGGCTCTGGGAAAAGGCTACCCCCCACACGCAAAGGGGTGTGGAAAACAACAAAGAACAATCTACAAGCTGTGAGGGTGATTTACGACCCCTATGATATACAAATGAGCAAAAGACAAACCAGTGATTTATGGCCAGCCGATGATTTATGGCTGTTGATTTATGATGCCCATGCAGAATGATTGATGACAACAAAATGATGACAGATTTGTGACAGAATGATTTATGATACCTGATGATTTATGACCCATGATTTATGATGTCCAAATGACTCTGAGTGATAACCAATTGTGCTAATGTATGATAAAGATTTATGACCCCGGCCCGAGAAGGTGTCCAGGGGAATTGTACAAATATGAGGTATGCAATGTAAAATAAAACTGCGGCCAACAACCACCACAAAAACAATGGCTGTTGGCTGTGTGTAGTAATACAGATACACTGGTATGGTACGGTTCTGGGAATGGGCGCAGTGCGGCTGTTATGGATTTTTCTTCTTCCTTTCATTCTATTCATTTGCTGTCAATTTATTTCCAGCTAGCAATGCCAGAATACTGTAAATGGCACCAAGAAGGCAGTGGCCATAGTAAAGGTGACCATGGCACCCTTCCAAGCATGAAAAAACGAACCTCTTTGCTACAGCTGAATAATAAAACTGTTATAAATAGGCTGCAGAGAGGCAGAGCCAAGATGGCCGACTGAGCGGACGCCCTTGCTGAGAGTTCTGGCAGACTGCAGTTAATGGGAGCCCCCTCAGCCTCATTCACTGCATCCAGGAGTCCCTGGGTGTCCACAACTACAGCCCCCACCCTGCAAGCTTGCTTGCGGCAGTCGGGAGATGCTCCCTGGGTTTGGCTTGGCCCCAGCCAGTACCCTACCCTCTGTGGTCTGCTGGACTGGTAGATTGGGCTCTTCCTAATGCATGGGTTCAAAAAACTTCTGTTAAATATTTGGGGGTATATTTGTGTCCCAATTTAGCTCAAATGCATGATACTAATGTGGGGCTCTACTTGATAATGTTGAACAGAGGGTATTGTACGTAAGTGGCAGCATTTCCTGATGTCGCTCATGGGGCGCATATCGCTTATGAAAATGATTATCCTGCCTAGAGTCTTGTATATGTTGCAGCACATGTCGATGCAGGTACCAGATACAACGAGGCACTTCGGCTGCTATACTAGGGTAATGGGAGAGAGCTTATCAGCCTTAGAGTGTTACAGCTCGCATGGCATAGGAAAGGGTTGCAGGCCCCAAATTGACGAATCTACCATTGGGCATCTCATTTGCAGTATGTGGTGGCATGGTTCATGGAACAGCACATTGGCCCAGACACTGACCTTGTGATGAGACTGACCAGGCCACGTGGGCTGTTGGTTTTACCCTTAGTTCCCCGAAAGAAGAGCAGGACCCTCCCGCTACAGGTCAAGACTACTCCAAATATATGGGAACAGCCCTGCAGAACAGAGAGGATGAATACATATATTTACAATAATTGATACCTTGATATACAGGAATTAGTCCCATGTTGCCCCTTTTTTTTGCAGTGCTTGTAGGAAGGGGACATCCTACAAACCTTGGGGAATCTTTATGATGATGGTCGACTGACGAGCTCTGCGACTTTCTGCAAAAGATGGGGAGTGACTGGAGGCTGCCTTTTAGCTTACGCAGGATTGGCTGCAGTGATTCGCACGGTCTGGGTTGGATTTCCCACAGGAACCCGAGACTCGTGTTGAACAAAGCCTTGCTGAACATTGGAGGGGAGAGGAAACTGATTACCAGACTCTATGGGGCATATTATCAATGAGATGCGATAATTATAGCAAATCGCGCTTAGCGCGATTTACTCTATCGCTGGATTACATCGCCGTGTTAGCGACGTATTATTAAAGTTTTGCTAACAGGCGATGTAATTCCAGCGATAGAGGCCGATTCACAGGAATAGCGCGTGAAATCCAACAATGATTTCACAGCGCTAAGGAGAGGCTTGCTGATAGGGGAGTGTGGACCTAACCTGGCAATCCACCTCCCATTATCAGTTTGCCTAAATCACTTTTAAAGCAGGCATTACATTCCTGGGATAACCGCGGTTAGCGCGGGTATTTATATCGCTTCGCGGGTCTGCTGCATGGCTTGCTAATATCGCGAAGCCGTGTTAGCGAGGATTCCCATGTTGTTCTACTCAGGAACGCCTACTTTGCATGTCATTAGCGATATTGATCGCTGACATGCAAAGTCGCCGGGAAACACGCGCTAACGCTTGTTAGCGTGTCCTTGATGATATTGAGATAATAAAATCGCCGCTTTTTCGGCGGCGCTATGTGCCTGAAAAGCGGATATATATCTCTTGATAATATGCCCCTATGTATTGTGAACAGAGAAAGATGCTCCTCGCATGGTGGCACTGAAGCTACAGTGGGAGAACGATTTGGGTACAGCTTTGCAGGATCATGAGTGGGCTTAAATACTTGGAAGCTGCAGAATGGTCAGACATAACACACGATTTAAACTGATACATTACAAATGTGTCCATAGGGATTATGTTACACCGTGCAGGCTGAATAGGATTGACTCCTATAAGTCTGAGAACTGTCCCAAATACAAGATAGCAGTAGGGACTTTCACACACATGTAGTGGCAGTGCCCAGGGCTGTGGGACCTTTGGGAGGCATTGATGAAGGAGCTGGAGGATCTGATTGAAATGCTATTGCAGCCCTCCATCGAGTTGTACCTTCAGGGTCTAGTAAAACAGGCTAAGCTTACTTAATATAAAGAACAGATCATTGAATTGGGGCTGGTGTTGGCAAAGAAATGCATTGCCAAGCGATGGATAGCAAATCGATTACCAACTGATAAACATTGGCTATGGGAATATGTCAGATGGGTGTGTGCTGAATGTGGGGTATGACGCAAACTAATATAGACCGGATAAGGGCAAAATGGATGAATGGAATGGGATTTAGCCGAGATACGTTTACAACAAGACGTAGAGGACCCTGAGGAAGAACCGGGTGACGAGCCAGTAGCAGTGTAATTATGTACTGATGTATAGATTTCTGAATTTACGTGAACTTTTTTGTTGCAAGATATTATTGGCTACTTGACTGTGGTTGCTGAAACATGCTCCTTCTCATGGACGTTGGATCGGGGAGGGGGGCAGGAACGGGACAGTTGGAATGTCGTTTTGCCTATGTTCATTTCTTTAACCCAAAAAATACATATATATAAAAAAAAAAAGTAGGCTTCAGGAGGACCCTCACTACCATGGGTCCTGGTGCCACTGCACTACTGATAGCTCTGCCATGAAAAGAACATGGGAGCAATCCGATGCAAATATGTTTTATCACATGTGATGGACCTGAAATGGTCTGAAGATATATTTACTCCTTAGCACGAGAACAATAAGACTGTCTAACAGCAACTGAGGAGAGATAGAGGAAATACGTTTCTTCCAGCAATCGTGTTGCATGGCAGTCTCAATATTCTTTGGTTCAGGTCTGGATGCTCCTTTGTACGGGTACTTGGTTTACCATGCAAGGCCATGAAGGAAATCACTTTTTCAAAAGCTGTTGGGAGAAGGGCTTTTACAGGAGCTTATTATACCTGGGATAGATAAATGACATTTCTATAACTTTCAATTTGCGTTTCACAGTGCATTGTACCGCACTAGATGGCACAAGGCCAAAGGAATCAAGTTATACCTCACTGATGAGGGCTAAATAGGCTAAAACCAGAATGGTTTGCTTGCATTCCCACCTGGAGGCTAGCTTGGCAATACTTGCTAAACTGCTGCTATTGAAGAGGGATCAAAGCCAATTTGCATGTTGCTGGTCTATGTATAGAATGGCACAGTGGGTCAAAAAAGATGGACAAGAATGCAGCCCTGCGTGATCGCCAGTGGCTGGGGTTTATTTAAGCTTTACTCCCAGCTCTTTGCTTCTTGTTGCAGTTGATGTCCTAAGGGTAACAGGTGTGCCCATATGTGGGTCCAGTACATATTTCTAATGTTATAGCTCACTGATGAAGCATAAGAAGAATGACACAGTGCTGGGGTCTTTTGTATTCGCATCACAATGGGCTCTGGCCTCCCAGTTGAGGCTGAACAGTTCCTTTTAGGCATGACCAAGACTGATTGGGATATGGCTGGTCTATGTCTAGGATGGCACAGTGGGTGAAAACGTATGGTTAGGGAGTGGGCCAAAGAAATAATTATTTTTTTCATTACTTTGCTATTTCTCATTGTTAGACTTGGGGGTCTCTAGTTGGCACAGGTATACACTTGTGACAAATAGGGACCCTCTCCTCTAGTCAGGGTAAAGGGGTAAACTCCTGAAATAACCCCTGCTCACCCCCTTGGTAACTTGGCACGAGCAGACAGGCTTATCTCAGAGGCAGTGTGTAAAGCATTTGTGATCACATACAGTAATCAAGTGACAACACTACAGATGGACACCACACAGGTTTTTTTAATCAAAATAAGTATTCTTTATATAGATTTACCACAAGACCATGAAACGACAAAAATCCACAATGCGGTTACTTTAAGATGGTAGAATTTAGCTTAGCTCTCTTTAGTTCTTTGATGGGACACTTTAAGTCAATGTACCTTTAGATGCGACACGCAGGGCAATGAAGGTGTTGCAACGATGCTGATGTGATGAAAGTTTGGTGCAAAGAAATAAAGACGTGAAGATCTTCCAGATGCGGCACGCTTCACCGATGTTGCGAGAAGACTCGATTCAATGCGTCAGCTGCAGCGGGGACACCACTCTACGCGATGTGATGACAGCGGCTTTGGTGGCGACACTCTTCTCCGACGTTGCGAGACGCTTCCACTAAACGTGAAAGCTTGCAGCAACGACACACTTTACGTGATGCGACGACAACAGCTCCGACGGAGGCACTCTTCTCCGTGGATGCGAGGCGCTTTTCTTGATGCGGTGCAATGCGTCAGCTACGATGGCTGCGATGGCGACATGCTTCTTCGGCGTTGCGAGACACTTCTTTGATGATGCGAGACGCTTACGCTCGATGCGACAGCTGCAGTGGCGACACACTTTACGATATGCTTCGACAACAGCTCCGACGGCGGCACGCTTCTCCTTCTTGAGTCGCTCTTCCAGATCCTTGCGACACGCATTCCCTCAGAAGGCCTAAAGCAGCAGCAGGCACTTCCAAAGAACTCTGGACAGATGGGGGTTGAAGTCTGTTGTTCCTGAGACTTCAGCAGGAGGCAAGCTCTTTTCCAAGCCCTTGGAGATCCTTCACAAGTTAAGCAAAAGTACACACAAAGTTCCTTTCTTCTCTCTTTGGCAGTAGGCAACCCCTGCAGGCCAATCCCCCAGTCTCTCCTCAGTTTCTTTTTGGTTCCTCTCCTCAGAAGAGGTTTCTTCTTGTTTTCCCAAAGTGGTCTAAATTCTTGGGATCAGGGTCCTAATACTTATACCCCAAGATCCTTTGTCCTCTGAGGGCAGAGGGGCCTTTGCCTTGTTCAAACCAGTGCTGGTCAGTCCTGAAGCACTTTGTTTACCTGACTCCTTCTTTCCCTTCAGAGTGCAGGGCAGAGACATCAGACACACCACAGGAGGTGGAGCCAGCATTGTGGAGGGAAGGTACAGCCCTATTCAGGTCCCAGGTGCAACTCCTCCCTCCCATCTAGATGCAGATCTCTCTATTCAAGACTGGGCTACCTCACCCTGTCTCCTGGAATTCCCCAGCCCTGTCACTCAAACTCCAGACAAGGAATACACAGCCTAGCAGAGGCAGCTTTGAATGGTTAGAAAAGAAAATACCTACTTTCTACCATGTTCCCTGAGTCAGTCAGGATTAAAAAATGTAATAATCAAACTGCCCATTCTGGCCTATGGAGAACAGGTATCCTTGCAATAGTGAAAACGAAAATGGCTGTAATTCACTATTAGAACATGCCACACACACCAGGGCATGTCCTACCTTATCCTTACAATACACCCTGCCCTTGGGCCTACCATAGGGGTGTCTGGTATGAAGAAAAGGGAAGGTTTAGGGACTGGCAACTGGGTGCACTTGCCCAGTCAGCATGACAGTACCAGACTGCACGCAGGCTCTGCAATGGCAAACCTTAGACACACTTTTACAGGCTGCTTCTGTGGGTGGCACAACCAGTGCTGCAAGCCCACCAGCAGCATTTGGATTACCAGTCCTGGGCACTCCTGGTGCACTGTACTAGGGTCTGACAGGTAAACCAAATCTCAACCAATCATGGAATCACTAATCCATACATTAATTTACAATGGGGAGAGCATATGCCAACAACAGGTCAGACAAAAAATATAGGAGGAGGGCAAAAAATTCAGGGATGACCCTGCAAAAAGGGCCAAGTCCAACACTCATGATGCATGAAGTGACAGTACCATAATTGTCAAAGGGAGGGATAATGCAAGGAAATAAGGCAGGAGATAAGGCAAGGAACAACGAGACAGAATAAAGTAATGGGAAAAGTGAATAATCCTTGATGAAAAGTGGAGAGAGGTTGATGTGTGAGAAGAAGGGAGAGCAAATAGAGTAGTGGGATAGATGAGATGGGGGGCATGCAATAACAGAGAAATAAGGCATGAGTTGGAGTAAGAAAATGGAAGTGGAGATACAATTCAAAGAATAGAAACAAGTAAGAACAACTTAGGTTGGAGAGAGAGAACAGCCTAAGGGTAAAACCTGGAGAGAGGGAAAAAAGGACATAGAACAAAAGGAGTAGTAATAGAAGACCTGTGAAAAGAAGAGCAACTTGGAGTGTGAGGGGCACAGATTGTGGTGCAAAGAGCAGGGATCAAGGAGAGAACAGGGACTGAAGAAAAAACTGTTTCAGAAAATGCAAAGTGATTAGAATATATCAAGATCAAAGGAGGAGGAAGAGGAGACTTCATCTCTTAGAGTCTTCCAGGATATGGATAGCAGACTGTGCCTGCCATGGACCATATTTTAAACAGCTGTGCTCCAGAGGACGAGAGAGAGCTCAGGACATCCACCTGGGCAAGTACGTTTCCCTGAGAGACTTACCTGCCTGCATTACTCCATCCCTGAGCTTAAGTGTGCTCCTGATGACTGGAAATACAGTCTCATAGCCATTTCAAATCTACCATGTGTGGCACTCAATTTAGTAAGCAGAATACAATGAGTTCAATCCATCTCTGTAAACCGCAGAGCTGAAAGTGCAGAAGGTCATTGATCGGGTTATCAGTAGTATAACATCGGAGGGTAAAAACTGAGGGGCGGATTTATGAGCCCCTTGCGCCACTTTTGCGTCACTTTTAACATGGGAAAAGTGACGCAAAAGTGGAGCAAGGGGCTCATAAATCTGCCCCTGAATGTTTACCTTTGTAGGAAGACCTGATCTAGGCGGCATGACTGTCTGCACTGATATCACAGTGAGAGACGGGCATATCTGCTGCCCAGTGTATCTGCATCTGGGAGTCTGTTTTTGAGGTTGTGCAGGTGTTTAATAATAAGTGCAGGTGACATCCACAACAGTGTATTTAGAGTTGTGAGCTAAAGTTACTTTAAGGCACGAGTATTTTCTACATTTTTAAGTTTTCTTTTAATGTAAAATGTACACATTATTACCCAGTGGCAGCTGGTGAAAATTGGAAGTGGTGAGGCACTGAACTTGTTAACAAAGTTTGGCAAAACAGGGAGTTAGGGTGCAAGGGGATTTCTTCCTCCCAGGCATTACAAAAATTGGTGGAAAACGGTGCCTTATGCCCTACAATTTCTATTATAAATTGGCCTATTTACCTATTAACAGTTCGACATTGGTGCTAAATATGATGAAAGGTCCCATGACACTTTTCATAAATATTTAAAGGCCCCAGTCATCCCAGCACAAATCAGAGGTATGCCCATTGTGCCTAAGCTTGACTCACATTTAGGACCGCTCTGGGGTACACTGTTACTATTACTCAGGTTTAGTGATACTTGATTTCACAACTTCGGAAGGATGGAAGGCTGAGTTGCCCAGGAATTTATGAGGAGAAGGCGCCAACAGATATTAGCAGCCAGCGTTAACTCCATGAGCCCCTTCTCCAGCATTACAATAAGTTTTAGCTCACTTGGCCATGCTTAGACATTTCTATGGGGTCAAATAGCACCCCTGGGCCCCACCGCAGAGCACCTTCTTTTAACTGTACTTCCTTATTCAGATCCCCTTGCTGACTGACATTGTTTCACCTCTAACTCACCTTAGTACAGTAGCCAGAAAGATTTTTGAGGTCCGCCCAGTGCCTGTGTCCGCCTGCAGCATGTTCCCAAAGAAGGGCAGCGTGGTGGGTCTGGGTGAGTAACAGCTCCAACCAATACGGAACTCCTCGACACAAAAAGTAGCGCAAGGATGGCCAACAAAATGCCAGTGCCACCAGAAAGGTGCTTGAGGACAGGAGGCAATATTACGGTGCCAAGAACAGCCCAATGAAATGATTGGGGAGAAAATGTGGTGTAACAACTGACTTTGGAGTTCGAGTCTCAGTGTCCGCTCAATTCTGATTGTGGGCAAATCACTTAATCTAACAGTGCATACAAAAATAAATGTGTACATGTGTAATGTAACTCAAGGTCATGTAAAGTGGATCGAGTTCACGCTATTTAAAAACTGCAATAAAATGATTACTGATTCCTTCTGACTCGCTACCAAACATGTACAGGCTTCTCTCTCTGGTCCTCTTGTTTAGTGTGTTACCTACTCACAGAAGAGAAAGGCATCTCTAACGCTGCCCCTACAAGATCGTACAGACTTCAAAAACAATAGCTCTCCCTTGCAACAGGGCAGAAGGGCAAAGTGAAAGGTGCACACGGTGACAGAATGGTACCAAATAAAAAATGAAAGTTATTACAATAGAAACAGAAGTTCTTTAAAGCAGCCCTAACACCACACTGCACAGAAAAAGGCATAACCTAACCTGTATCAAGAGTGGTGAACCCCATTAAAATGTGTGCTTTCCACAGATAACGACTCCAGGAATCGTAATGCTTTGAGCCAAAATGTGCTGAATAGGTGACGTCAGGCCACACACCCACTTCTGCTTGTCCATAAACAGCCTCCTGCTTCTTTTTAACCAAACCCTTTCCCCACTGGTCACAGAAGGGGTAGGGTCCAAGATGCCTTGTGACCCCACCCCTCCCTAGGAAGACTTGAAAATGGGTGGTAGTGAGGCAGTGATACTTGGCACAGAGCTGGTTATCATGCTGCCCAGGCTGCTTCAAAATGTGACGCTTTTTGAACGTCATGTGGAAGTGAACCCCAATGATGCCATGAGGGAAGGCCAGGCTTGGAGTGAACTAAACCCATAGGCCTTCACGATCGGATGTCTGGTACATGCGCACTAGCGCCTGTGCCAGAATAAAGGGCCTGCCTGGCTGCCTGATCCTCGTGTGTGACACTGCATTTGCAAAATGTGTTAGCTCTGCATGTAAGATTCCCTGCTTTATGCACCATCTGCATTGATAATTAAATAATAATACACAGCATGTAATATGATTATTGAACTACCAATGTGGTGAATGGTACATATAGCAGGAAAATTTGAGGGGCGTGGCCCGACGCCCAAACACAAAACCGCCGCTGTTATTACCATGCCTAGCTATGAAGTCACCTTAACATTGATTTTTTAAGTGAATTGCTATGTTTTTTAAATGTAAAGCAAGATGCCCATCACTGTGCGCAGCATGGGGTTTGGTGCATGGGGGGGTTGGGAGCTGTTCTTGGCCAAAGACCACAACCCCAATCGATGGCCAAACCTTCACCGCTAATGACCTTCAGCCAGGGCTTATCCCCAACTCATGTGGGTGCTCAACCCTAACTTTTTTGTTTTGTTATGCCACAGAGTAGCTGATCCACCAAGGTTCGAGGTGGATCCAAAGAAATTCTCCCTGGACCCAGCACTAGGTCTCACATGGAACAGGGAATCAGGGTAACCTCACTTTGACCCTTTATATCTTATTTTATTTCATTTTTTAGGACTCTGGAACTGAATCTCCGAGTCCTAAGATGGTGACCACAGCTTTTGCGTTAGGTTGCAACCAGCCCATCACAATGCAAGCGAGAGCTTGCGGAACAGGGATCCACCAGGGTGGATCCACCCTGGAATCGCATTGTGAAATATACATATATTTTGAGCCTTAATTTACAGTATAAAACACTAGCACTGCACTTTTCTACCACACCATGCTCACATAGGGTTTTAGAATACCCGCCTTACCATTACTAAAAATATCCCTGAGCTCCTCCCTCGTAGAGAAGGGGGTTGTAGCCCGCTTAGAGACTAGGGGCCATATGTAGATAGCTAAATACCGGTCGGTAACGGCCGAAAATCGGTAATTTTCCCGTTACCGACCGGTATTTAGCCCTTTCCAATGTAGGAGGCAGGTTTTAAGGATTCGGTAATTTACCGAATCGGTATTTTAAGAAATCGGTAAAATACCGATTCGGTAAATTACCGAATCCTCAAATCCTATGTAGGGAGCACTCAAGTGAGTGCTTTTTTGTTTCAAGGATTCGTTATTTACCACCAACTACAGGTTGGTGGTAAATACTGAATACCTGTTAAAAAGCACTTTTGTGCTTTTCTAGATATGCCATGTGGCAGACATACATGCCCTTAGGACATGTATGTGCGCCACATGTGCATACATGCACGATTCAGGGGTGCAACAGGGTGTCAATGTGACACCCTGCCACCCTTGAATCTGCTCCCCCTATTACCGAATCGGTATTTACCGAATCGGTAATAGTCAATGGCTTCCCATTCATTCCTATGGGCCTCCAGGCCCATAGGAATGAATAGGAAGGTATTCCTTATTACCGATTCGGTTAATACCGAATCAGTAATACCGAATATTACCGAATCGGTAAAATTTACCGATTTTTTACCTACATTATATTTACCGATTCATAAATACCGAATCGGTAAAATTCGGTATTTAAGAATCAGTAAATATAAATTACCTACATATGGCCCTCGGTCTCTTATGCAAGAAGACACCCCTATGATGAATCATGACACCATTGGTGTGTGAGGGGAACCGTCCTAAAAAGGGTCTCCCCCATTTGTTGGGTTGAGTGGACGCTGCTAGAATTCTGACCTCCCTTTAGTTTCTCGGACCCGTGACTTTTTTGTGATATGCATGAAAATCTTATCTCAGTTTCCTTGAAACTCTTCCTTGAAAATCTTTCTCAACAATAACTGAAGACGCTGCTGCGCCAGCACATTGTGCATCCACAGTGAGGGAGGAGGAAGAAAGTGACATTAACATTTCAGAAAATGTCAGAAATGCCCTTACTCAAAAGCTAACTGACTACGGAGTCACAGCTTAGGGGTGGGACAGTAACTTTCGTGATTTAGGCTCACGAATCATACAGAACAGAAGTATTCCATTCATGGGTTAAATTCCCGAAGCAGATGCACAATCAAATACATTTCATTCCTACAGTGAAGATGAACCACCAAATGAATACAGTTTGTATGAGGACATTGAAATTCGGTCCACCTACTAGGATCATATACACTGGTTTACCAGCATCCTCCCCTCCCAAGAAATAAAGTAACACTAGGTCAGCTCGGAAAAGACGGGCCAATTGGCCTATTCTTGTGGCTTACGCACCGCATCCAGACATTGACACAATGCCTGTAGCAGACTTACGTACACTTAACAAATAAATAATAAAACTTCACAGAAACCTGACACAGTTCATGATGAGAACACACACACTTCAGCCAACAAGAGCTACACAAACAAATGAAGTTCAGAGTTCTACAAATAAAGTTACACCACAAACGCTATACGCAGTTATGAGTAGAATGCCCACTAAACGTGAACAAATGCCATACTGGCTCAAAAAATATCACAGCTAGAGGCAGTATTTCCATACACAAGCCCTCAAGAAAAAACACAGAATGCTAACAATCTGCTTGCCAATGGGGATAGCTCCCGAGATAGAGGGTTGTAGCACTTGAGGTACAGTTTTTGCTGCCATATATACCAGAACACATGGTATCCCGTCATTAGCAGTAATACCAGACGTATTAAGACAAATCCAAACTGAGTATGGAGCAGAACCTGCTCTGAACTTAGGGATGAAATTCTTAGGTAATTTTCCCTGGGTATAAGCTATAATATTAGCAAATATAAAATGGGAGGCAGCAGCAGTGCCAATACACCAAGGTCTGAGGGATTTCACTCCTTTACAACAGGAATGTGAATTACCTAAAATGATCACAGACACCTATGCTGAAATAGTTAGAGATAGTTTGTGAGCTAGAGCAACAAAACCTCAACTCGTGGGTGGTCCTGAAAAGGATAACACCAAGCAGGCACCTGATTCTTCAAAGAAGAAATGGGATAATAACGCTACAAACCAAAAGATTAGAGAAAAAAGATCACTATCTAGGAGTGGGTCTCCTCAGCAGGATAACTCCGAAAGGAGATCCAATCTCAGGAATAGAGATAACATTAAAAAACCTGACAGGTATCAGGATACTGATACACGTTCCTCTCATTCCTTTCAGGGTTCACAAAGAAACTCAGAGACAGAAGGACCGTTAGAACACAGACAAGATGAGCGTACAAAGTCCAGAGACATGCCACGCGCTTCAAGCTACCCTTCTAAAAAAGAAGACAAGCCACAATCTAAACCTCAATTTTAAAAGAAGAAAGTAGCAGGTCTCAAAGTTAGACATGCCTAGAATTCTGAGGACTCAACTACTGAACGGGGAATGGGCTCTGATGATGCTAGACAGCGCAGCAGAAGTAACAATAATTTGCCAGAACCTGATGGAATTTCTAGTGACAGTGGAGTTGAATGAGCACATCACGGTGGAAACTCCTGATACAAGGGTAAGTGTCCCACATACGTTACATGAGATAACACTCCAAATGGAGGGGTACCAACCTGGAAAAGTTAAAGGTCTCTTTTGGGAGAAATTGACTTATGGCTATTAACATACCTTTAGCTGAACGAGAGTGGCCGCCTGAAATTGTTATGGATTGCCCAAAGGGAGAAACAGTAATTTTACCATCCTTTTCCGACCACGTTCCAATTTACTTAAAACACACAAACGCACGGGAGTGGGTGGTAGCCCTCGCTCCAGCACTTTATCACAACCATGTTGGGTGTGATGCTGAGTCACCACACCGTATAATCCCAGTAAAAACTACTCCAACTTCACAGAGACAGTACCCAATAAAACAGGAAGCAAAACAACAGGGCAGGGAGATCTTAGATCTACTTGAATACCAGGGAGTAATAAAAACATGCACCTCTCCAATGAATTATCCTTTGTTTCCCGTAATGAAACCTGATAATTCATACCGTCTAGATTTAGACTACAGTAGTCTGAACATATGCACAAAATAATTTGCAGTACAGAGTGCACACAGTGCCGCATGAAAAATACAAAACAACTCTGGATATCTCAAATGGATTTTTCTGCCAAAATATAGTGCCTGAAAGTAGGTATTTAACAGCATTTTTAGTGCTAGGTACTCATTGTCAATTTTGCCGACTACCCCAAGGGTATCAGAATAGCCCCAGGTTGTTCAGCATTAGGGTAACAGAATTACTTCAGAATTTGGATGAAGATGCATTGTCCTATGTAGATGATATTTATCTGACTGATGATGATTTACAGGGTGAGCACCATTATTTTTGGGATTTGCTTCTGAGGGCTACACGCTCAACTTTGAAAAATCGAAAATAGCCAACCTCAATGTCTTTTTTTGGGGATACGAGCTATCAAGTGAAGGGAAAAGCCTGGCAGCTAACTTTTTAGAAAAGTGTGCGCTGCTCCAACCTCCTAAATCTTTTAAGAACTTACAATCCATATTGGAATTGTTAAATTTTGGCAGAATATACATTTTGGATTACGCAGAAACAGTAAAACCTTTCTACAACTTAATAAGACCTGACTTCTCAGTAAGGCATTGGACACAGGAACACACAGATACTGTTCGTTTACTTCAAGCTGACATGATATCTTCAAAACACTTGCAGACACGCGTACACGTACGCAGTCTAGTGATCCGCATTGTAATGGGTCAATCTGGATATACTTACTTAACCTTCAATGAAGGCAAAATGGTACCGATAGCATAAAAATCACATTTGTACACAAACACTGAAATGCGCTTTGCATCTACAGAAAAAATACTGACAGCAGTACAGACCGCTGTAGTACGAGAAAGAGCACTGGCTCAGGGGAAACAAATATTTTTTGTAACTCCAGTTCCAGCATTAGAGACTGCTACAAAGGCTAGCGTTCCTAATGCTAAAGCCTTACATCTAAGATGGATACAATGGGCTAATCCTCTCACTGCAACGGATGTAGATTACAGATATTACCCAGGGTTGCAAACACAAGCATTCCTGCATTATGAACAAGAATATCCTCTCCTTAATGAAATAACACTTCTAAATCAGTATGAATACATTATTTACACTGACGGACCTGCTCAGCCGGCCATAGGAAGTAAACAACAATACAGTGCCACTTGTGCAATTGTAAAAGGTCGTATGCAGGGTGGCAAGTTCCATCCCAGCAATACGAAGACACAGTCTCTAGAAGTTTGCACGGCTCAGCTAACAGAACTAAAAGCCCTATTGCTGGCACTAATAAACAGGGATCGAGAATTCCCCACACTTATGGCGTGCAATTCTTTTCACTGTGTCCAGTCATACAAAGAATATCTTCACTACTGGGGTCAGAATGGGTTCAGAGACTCTAAAGGCTGCACAATTAAGCATAAGTTGCTATTGGAACAGGTAGCTGAGTTGAAAAATGAAGTATTAAGAGCTCACTTGATACACGCTGAGTCATCAACATGATGGAGTTCACATTGAAGGATATTCATTGGCTGATGAAGCCACGAAGGGGGCAGTATGTACTGCTTCCATAGCTGCAATCACTCTTTCAAAAACGAGAATAGACTGACAGATAATAGTAACTGTCATTGCTTCATGCAAAAACAGCAAAGCCATACCGAAAGGTTTTCCACTCAAGTACTCCTACAAGTTAGATGCAAACAATATTCCGTACGCTCAGATTCCAGGAGTGGGGCATAGGGTAATATCAAACATGGATCGTAGATTGGGTTTAATATTAGCTGCACATGAGGGTCTAGGTTCTGCAATCGCAGGGATAACCGTGACGGTTTCATTATTAAAACAATGCTATTGCTGGCCTGGTTGAACAAAACAGACTAAGAATTTTGTCTTCAAATGTGACACCTGTCAACAGATGAAGAGTTCCACGGTAGCACGTTCAGCTCAGACACCTTTACTAATATCCGATAGACCATTGGCTTGCATCTGTCTGGTCCACTGTGGGCCCCTACACTCGGATGGGGCTTACAAGTGTATATTGGTGGCAGTGGATTAATGCTCATGATTCCTATGGGTATGGCCTTAATTTTTGGCTGATGCTCGAACTGTTATAAAAGATGTGCAAGTTTTCATAGGGACATACGCAGTTGGCACATTACATTCTGACCTTGGCCCCATGTTTAGTACTAGCACTTACAAGAAAGCCATGGAAGGCTTGGGTGTAGCATTGCGGTACTCCTCTCCGAACCATCCAGAGGGAAATTGTTGTGGAAAGGAAAAACCGGGACTTAAAGCAGTCTTTAGCAGCAAGAGTATTAGGTTTGGGTGGTGTTGTACTTGGCCCTTTTTGCAAGGTCATCCCTAAACGTTTTGCCTTCCTCCTGTATTTTTTCTGAACTGTTGTTGGCTGTTTTATGACTCTGGGCACTTTACCACTGCTGATCAGTGCTGAAGTGCATATGATCTCCCTATTGTTAAATTGATGTTTTGATTAGTGACTTCATGATTGGGTTATTTGATTTACTTGTTAGACCCTAGTACAGTGCACCATGTGTGCCCAGGGCTTATAAATCAAATGCTGCTAGTGGGCTTGCAGCACTGATTGTGCCACCCACAGAAGCAGCCTGTAATGTGTGTCTCAGGCATGCCATTGCAGAGCCTGTGTACAGTCTGTGACTGCCAAATCGACTTGGCAAGTGCACCCACTTGTAGGTCCCTAAACCTTCCCTTTTCTTCATATCAGACACCCCTATGGTAGACCCAAGGACAGGGTGCATTGTAAGTATAAGGTAGGACATGCCCTGGTGTGTGTGGCATGTCCTAATAGTGAATTACAACCATTTTCATTTTTCACTATTGCAGGGCTACCTGTTCCCCATAGGCCATAAAAGGCAGTTTGATTATTACATCTTATAATCCTAACTGACTCAGGGAACATGGTAGACATTCGAGTTTAGTATGCCTGAACTCAGAATGATAAAATACATCTTTTAGTGAAGTTGGTTTCTGTGTTTTAAAATACCACTTTTAGAAAGTAGGTATTTTCTTGCTTAACTGTCCAAGCCTGCCTCTGCTAGGTTGTGTATAGTGTGTCTGGTTTTGTGAGTGACAGGGGCTGGGGGATTCCAGGAGAGAGGGTGAGTCAGCACAGGGCTGAATAGGAAGATCTGCATGTAGATGGGTGGGAGGAGTTGCACCTGGGACCTGAATAGGGCTATGCCTTTCCTCCACAATGCTGGTTCCACCTCCTGTCGTGTGTCTGATGTCTCTGCCCTGCACTGTGATAGGAAAGAAGGAGTTTTTTCACCAAGTGCTCCAGGACTGACCAGAACTGGTTTGGACTAGGCAAATGCCTCTCTGCCTTCAGAGAACAAAGAGAAAAGTAGTATAAATATGGGGACCCAGTCCCCAAGACTTGAGATCACTTCTGGAACAACAAGATGAACCTCTGCCAAGGAGAAGAACCAAAGGAAGCTGTAGGAGTTGTACTGCCCCCCTGCCAGTGTGCTGTGTTGGCTTACAGTGGTGTCTTCAGTGCAAAGGAGAGGAGAAGGAACTTTGTATGTACTTCATCATCTTGCAGAATATGTCTCCAAGGTCTTGAACTTGTGCTTGCCTCCTGCTGAAGTCTCAGGGACAAAAGACATCACCACCAGCTCTCCTCTGAATTTCCTTGCTGGGAATTCTGTCTGCAGAAGCCTGCGTGTTGCTGGGAGCTGGAAGCGTGACACAACAAGAAGAAGCGTGTTGCCGCCGCAGCTGTAGTCGTTGCATCGCCGGAGAAGCGTGCCGCTACCGCATCTCCCCAGAAGCGTGTCGTTGTCACAGTTGTCTGCTGTCACATCCCGGAGAAGCGTGTCGCAGGGCCTGTCGTGGCTCCAAAGTACAAAGTCAACGCAAGGCTGCCAGGGCGTGTATGCATCGTCTTCACATCGTCGCATCAAGGGCGCCATCTTATCGCATTGCACCGGATTGTCGCATCGCATTGAGACACCATCTTGCCGCATCGCAACCGGGCTGCAGCACGAGAATCTACGCATCACCTCCTCTCCAGTAAGGATCAAGACGCATCCCCTACTCTGCGCAAGCATTGAGGCGCGACGCATCGTCTCCCCCGAAGCAAGGAACCGACACATCTCCAATGCGGCGAGCCTTTTGTTTATTTTGCGTTACGCATCCAGGTACTTTTGTGAGAACTGTGTCGCATTTACCATCAACTTGAACAAAGTTAATTCTACCATCTTTAAGTCAATTTTGAGTACAGTATTGTGGATTTTTGTCGTTTGTGGTCTTGTGTTAAGTCTATATAAAGAATACTTATTTTTATAAAACCTGTGTGGTGTCCATCTGTAGTGTTTTCACTGTATTACTGTATGTGTTCACAAATGCTTAACACACTCCCTCTAAGATAAGCCTGTATGCTCATGCCAAGCTGCCAAGGGGGTGAGCAGGGGTTATCCAGTAGTGTAATCCCCTTTCCCTGACTTAAAAGCAAGGGTCCCTATTTGGTCAAAGGTACCTACCTATGCCAACTAGAGACCCCCAGTTCTAACAGGTGGTAGTTGGGTCAATCACCTATATGGGATACAGCGTGCCCTCAATAACATACCAATAAGTTCTCTAGGGGGTGTCACTCCATATGGACAAGAATGTGGGTACCTGATTTCAATAATGAAAGCACAGTGACGTATGACAATTTGACATCAATAAACGCTTGGCTGTTTTACAGGATCTGAACAAATTCAGAGCACTACTAAGCAACATGCAAGTCAAGCGCACCACCACTTGGGAGGTCAAATCAGTCACAGCAAGACCTATCTGGATCCCAAAGGTCGGGGATCTGATCAGAGAAAAGATCAAGGACAAAAAATAATTTGGGCCATTATACACAAAGCCTGGTCCTGGCTGTCGGAGGAACAAGAACAGTACTTCTGCAGCCTCTTGCTTGCAAAAAAGAAAAGAGCTTTGTCTCCATTGATCTGATCAAACCACACTATGTGGCTGATACTGCCGGCTCCTGGGTAGCTGACGCTCTCCTCTCACTATTATAAAGAAAGTACAGACAGAAAGACTCATAACATTCGGGGAGTCACCAACTCTTAATGATGGAATTTCCAACAATGAAATGGAACTCATTTCTCTGGAAACAGAACTTCAAGAAAGAGATAAAAGACAAATATCAATTCGGCAAAACACTGACGTCTCCATCAATATGCCTTGACAAGAGACACCTGCCGGTTCAACACAACCTATGGAGCTACCAAAGATTGATCGAACTGCATCTGGCTGCTTCATCAATTTTCATACCTTCGTCTCTTGATCCCAGCAAACCTGAGACAATGCCAGCTCCAGTTTCCCGTAAGCAACGAATGCGCAAATTTCATATTTTTCTGAAAAAGACTTACTCATTCTCACCTTGGCTCCAGCTCTGGATAATATCTGCAATATTATTGTTTCTGTTCTGTATTGGCCTGGTAACTGTCTTTTGCTTACTTGCGAATGGAAAATATCTCCCAGAACGCTGTGTAGTATCTAATGTGAACTTGGTCCTGAAACTTCATACATCATATCATCGTGAACAAAGAGACTTGTTTTCTGTGAACATTACAGCAGTTCCAATTCCTTATGGTATAGTTTAGGACAAAGTTGATTATGATGTATATGGCCCTACTGAACTTTTGAAGATTCCACATTTATTTAAAATTTCTCCAAATTATATTATTACCTCCAGTACATTTTCTGACGATTGAGATTTTGAAACTGTAAATAATATGTTATTTGATTTAAAAAAATCTGCTGCATTTTCAAGCAGTGAGATATTAGAAGACACATGTCACTTTGATAGTATGTACCATCATTACGATCAACCCTTCTTTATTGTGCCCAACCTATAACCTTTGATGTACACTCAAGCCCACTTATTCTTCCTTAATTCTAACTCCAGCATTCATCAGTGTCTGAGAAGTTTCACTTTGAAAGGGTAATAACATGTTGGCATCCCTATTCACTAGTGTGTGATTGTTTTTGTTTTATATCTGAGGGTTTCTACAATGCAGAGTTTATAACATCTCAAATGGTAACACAAGTTATGACTATTCAGTTCTTAAACAATAAAAAAGAGCTACAAAGTTGATATCAATTCTGAAGGAATAGAAATGTTATGACTTTCACAAAGTTTTTTTAGCATCTTTTTTAGCATCTTACTCTGGTTTTTCACCCCGCTTCTGCTTCTTTCCAGCATATTTCTTTGGTTTTTCACCCTGCTACTGCCTCTTTGTTTGCATCTTTCTCCGTTTTCTCCCTGTTTCAGGTCTAAGAGTAAGGTAGGGGGTATAGTTCCTTTCTCGACCCTGTAATGTATTTGGTCTGCAGTAAGAGATTCTTTGAATGGTACAATCAAAACCCACACTAGGAATACAGAAAAACATTAGTGCTGATAAAACAATGTTGGTGAAAATGGTACTATGACAACTACATACAAATTAAATGACAGGGACATGAGTGGCATTGATGATTTCTTAGCCCATGATAGTAACAAAGCAGAGGAGCTTATAACGGAGTAAGTGGGAAATGAGAAAAGCAAGGCTGTGTTCTTGATTTTTCAAATGATCAACAAACAAGTTTCTACCACAAGTTTATAGGAAAGAAAAATTAACACTTATGCAACTAGTGTAGCGGGTCCAGACTTCAATCCAAATTCCAATTCTCCAGCAGACTCATCCATTCTGGGCAAAAGTAGTAATGATGAAAACACCCCAAGTGAAATAGCCTCCCCCGAAGTTCACTAGAGTAAAAGAGTCACAAACGTAGACAACACTGCTGTAGAGGTAGAGTAAAACAACAGGCACTATAGCAAAGAAATGCAACGAAAAATACTTGTCCTGAAGCAAGAGAGACACATACTATCTGTGGATTAACCCCAGATGCCATCCTCCATAGTCAAGAATGTCCCTTATGCCTGGAAATTAGATACCCAGATCAAGCTATCTGTGCAAACAAATCCCTGTCCTTACAACTTGTGGATATACTTGCGGATTACGAACCTAACCCTTTCCTAAACTGCTCTAAAATCCTTATGAGTTTAAACACCATTCCTGTACTAGCGAAAATCACTTCAAGTGATGTTACATTGGTGTCTCTCCTGTATGAACAAGAACAGACACCAAGCTGTCTAAGTATGAAGGTTCACTTCCACTGAAGGATAGTGGTTGACCAAGTGTTAAAGTTAACCCAATTGTTAAGACACACAAGTATGACCTATACAAGATGCAACAAAAAAAGAATAGGCAACAAAATCATGGAGTCGATTCTAATCCTCCAAGGAGTCAAGGGAATATCAAGGATGGAGATTCAATTGGCCGAAGTGCTCATTTATGTGTATCAAACATGCGAAGTGGGGAGAATGAGAACAAATTACAATAACAAAAGAAAATTCTGAGAGACAGATATTGACTGTGGCTTCAAGTAAGGAACACAAAGGCATAAAAGAATATAATTGGAACTGGTTTGCAATTAATATTAACACTGAGGGCCCAGTATTTAAAAAATATAAGGCAGAATGCACAAACATTAGGAATACTGCTTTCCTAAATTAGATTCTCTCTGAATTGCAATTAGGAAATCAGTATTCCTAATGTATGGAACTCATTGAGTTTCATTTAGGTATTCCTTGTGGGTAGAAAATGGACCTACCTCACAAATATTAATGAGGTAGTTCGCAGTTTGTGACCTATTAGGAATCATAGGCATCACAGGGATGGTGGTCTGCTGACCTCAGCAGACCACCATGTCTGTGACAGTTTTTTAGTAATCAATCATTTTTTTTAAATGCAGCCCGTTTCCTTAAAGGAAAATGGGATACGTTTAGATAAAAAAAAGCAAACCTTGATTTACTTAAGGCCACTGTCTGCTCTTAATAATATAATTTTTGTAACTTTTAAAGGGAAAGGGGTCCCTTGGAGACCCCTTCACCTTTGCAAATGGGTTACCACTAGTTTTAAAATGGTGGTAAAGTATTATTGATTTGCAAACAGAATTCAGTCGCAAAACAGTAATACATACCTATTCGATATTTGGAAGGGACACCCTAAAACGCCCATTCCAAATATCGAATCAGGAATGCAAAATGTGATTCCAGTTACCAAATGGCAATTTGCATTTTGTTCATTTGAAAAAGCATCTGGCCATTTACGACCAGAAAAATTAAAATTCTGGCCCCTAATTTTTTATCCAACCAACCAATCAGGATCCCACCTTTTTGTAGGCATTCATTTGGAAAATGTCACTATTCAAGCTAGCCTGGCTGATGAGGGGTGGTACCCCGAAACCAGTCCCAGGATGCTTGTCTCCAATCCAGGGAAGACCTGGCTTGGCAGTTCGGACTGGACTGTTCCCATGAGACACAGGGTCAAGACTGATTTGCATATGGCTGGGTCCAAACTGGAGTGGCGAAGTGAGCTAAAGAATGATGACAGATCCAACCCAGATCTGTGACTGGAGGTGAGTGTCTGAAAAGTTTCAGCACACCGTCCATCATCTCCTTGTGTTTGAAATGTCACTATTCACCTTCAATGCATCATTTTGAAACGCCTGTAATGTGATACAATATGTTGAAAAGTGTCTTTTTATACATCAATGAACTTTACACACTGAATATAGTTAACTGTAAAATCACAATCTTTTGTTTTACTATCACAATACTTTGTCAAGGAGGTTTAGGCTTAAAATTTCTCCGAAGGGAACCATTGATTTTTCTTCTCCATTCATCCGCCCAGGTTCCAAATGTTTTATGGTTGCCCCTTAATAGTTTGTTCAAGGTACACCTATGGCACATAAAGTTAAATGTCAATTATGGACTACAGCCCCTAGCATGAGTATGAACAGGCAAACATGACACTGGGCTTGTCACAGAATCCTGGCAGCTGCAGTATCAAAACTGCAACCCAGCCTGTAAAAAAAATCCCTCTTTGACAGGGGAAAACCTTCCTTCTACATATTAGTAAGTCATTCCTGTATTGGCTTTATTAGTATGGTATTTAAAAGTAGGATATCTAGAAATTTAAACGTAATACTTCCATACAGTGACCATGATCAAAATGCTAATTTCACTGTATTAAGTCTGGGTGTTCCATAGACTAACACAGGGATGCACAGTTACAATTAATAAGGCAATCTGTATTAAGAAAGCTCCTAGAAATGTCATTCTTGGACTCTTTGTAATATTTATTAAATGCCCAATTCACTTAAGTAAGGTTTTTAAAAGAAATTAAGGAACATCTACTTTTAGAAATGTATATTTTCTTTGCCTAAAGCATCTAGAGGCTATTTTGCATTAGCCTCTAGCTGCTGCCTTCTAAGTGTTCAAGCCCTGAATGAGGCGTGAAAATTACTCCTGGAGCAGAGACAAAGGCATATGTGTGGGGAACAGTTTCTGTTCCTCTAGCAGTATGACTATTTGGGCAGTGCCCAGGAACTTAATTAAATTTAAAGAGGCTTCTCTTGTCTCAGGTCGAAATCAGGTGACATAGGATCTGCATATGGGGAGGGACGGGTTTCACCATATTGGGCAGAGAGGGGCACTGAGAGATTGAATGCATTGGAGCAAATCTGTGGGAGGGATTACCACTGTAATTTTCTCTATTGATTAGGGAGGGGCCAGAAGTCAACCCCACCCACAAGCTAGTACCAAACATAAACGTGGCATCTCCTGACACTCTACTTAGAACACTTTGGAATAACAGAAGAAGGACTGCATCTGGTGTTTAATAACTATGAGAAGACCTAAAGGGATGTATTTGCTTCCCATTTTTGCTGCCACCATGAAGATCATCCACTCAGGGTCCCAATTGGAACCCTGCCCCCACCATGCCTACTTCCGAGGACTGAAAGCCATTAGTGTCATGCTCACATCCCATTTTGAATACCTCCATCTCTTCTGCGACCTTCTCTGATGCTTGGAAACACACAACTGTCTTCCCATTGCTGAAAAAATCATCTGTGGACCATTGAATGCTCACCAAATGCAGACCGATCTCCCTGCTACCATCCCTAGCCAAGGACTATCAGAAAATCAATGCCTCAATGACCACCAACTCCTTGACACCGCTTAGTCGGGTTTCGGACCACACCACAATATGGAAACTTCCCTAATCACTGCCATGGATGACAAATGCATGACTCTGGACAGAGAAGATATTGTAGCCCTCATCTTCCTGTGCCTTTCTGCAGCATTTGACAGTCTCCCACCACATCCTCATCCTATGTATATATGACATCAGAATCGAAGGACACGCACTCTGAAAGATATGCTCCTTCCTGACTGGAAGAACACAGTCAATCTGTCTGACACTGTACACTTTGGGTTCATGCAACTTCAACTGCAGAGTTCCGCAGGTTTTTGGCAAGCCTGACACACTTCAATGCACAAATGATCTCTCATCATCAGATCTTATAACATTAATGCCCTCTCTTACGCTATGAGCCACAACTCATTGTCTCCCTCACAAACAAGACGCCCAGTACCTGGATCAAGTTCAATGACTGCATGACTGAAATCACCCACTAGATGAAGACCAATTGTTTAAAGCTGAACACTGACAAGACCAAAATCACAAGTTTCGCACCGTTTCGAACTGACACATTTGCCTTGGACGCCAACAGATTCGGAGGCTCCACAGTGTTGACAGCGGCTGAACAACGAAGTAGCACCTTCACTGTAAGGGGTCCGATGGCTACGCTGGACCCAACTGCGAAGCTTGTTGACAACGCAATGTCTTCATCGAAGAGGTTCTATGACAACTCTGGATCTGAATGAGAGGCTCATTAATAATGCAGTGCTTTCATCGTACATGGGACTAGACGACGACGCTGGACCTGACTTCATGACTCTGAACAAATGCAGATGCTCCTCGACGTAGACACACCATCCAGAAAGGTACTGTTTTCAGCGGGTACTGTGTGGCTTCTGTTTCCAATCTGTGCTCCATCGTGGTCGGATTTACTTTTCAGATTTGACCCGGTCCAATGGGACCTCAAGTAACCCCTAAGCACTTTTGGCTTTAAAGCACTTACTTCAAGATACGTTTTAAAAATTCATAACTCCGGTTCTACTTATTGGACGTTGGTTGTTTTGGTCTTGTTTTATTCATTACATTGAGCTCTATTGTTCCAAAATCGTTTGGAATATTTTTGGGTGATATTTTTACTGTGTTACTGTAATTTAAGTGTTTCAAAAATACTTTTCACATTGCTGTTTAAGTTAAGCATGACTGCTCTGTGCCAAGCTACCATAGAGTAAGCACATGTTAATTTAGGAGTGTATCTGACCTATCTGACAAGAGCAGTTGTCCCTACTTGAACAGGGCCCATACCTCTGCCAACTAAATACCCTATTTCGAACACTTACTTACCCGCACAAGCGAGTGAAGTGCTATACAACCTCAAAATTGGATGAGACGACCAGGCCCATGCAACAGGGGTGTTGCGTGGAGAGGACGTTGTTCCTGCTTAGTGAAAAGTATGCTGCCTACACAGCACGTGCTCTCAGTGGGGACAGAAATTAGCACAAAGTACGATGTGGCTATATTCCAGAAGCCACCACCTTCATTTGACACAGTGATGAAACTAAATATCGCTGCCAGGTGGACTGTATGGATTGTAAACATTCAAAAACTTTATAGATGCGCTAGAAGAAGAAGACAATAAGAAAATCATTAAATATTTTTAAAATCCTTGTGGGTGATTGAGTGAAAGAAGTGCTAAAGAGAGTCTCACAAACTGATGCCACGTCTTACAGAAAGATCAAATAAGTGTTGGAAGCTAAGTTTAATCCAATGCCGAATGTTGATTATGAAAGGTACACTTTCAACCAAGCACACCAATAGGTTGGTGAACCAATGGATGACTTTGTTGAGAAACTTGACACACTTAAGTTCTGTGACTTCAATGATGAAGAAGCCATGCACCTCAGAGTCATTGATCATTGTCTTTCAGATTACTTCAGGAAATGCATGTTAAGGGAGACACTTGGGCATATTTACAAGCCCCTTGTGCTTCCTTACTTTTTTTGACGCAACGGTGGCGCAAACTATTCGGCCCATTTACAACGTGACACATCTAGGGAGATGCGTCATGTTGTAAAGCCCTGCGTCACATTAAACCTGCTCCAGGTATAATGTATGCAGGGTGGGTGCTCTCATGTAAAAAGCCATGTAGAACTGATGCAGTGAAATTTACAACATTTCACTGCATCACTCTACGCCTTCACAGCATCAAAATCCCTACACCTGCTCAGACCAGGCGTAAGGAATGACACAGGGATTTTTGTATGGGACTCACCTATCTGTTGTGGCAAATTGCTGGAGTTGCATCACTTCCATGAGCAACTCCAGCAATGAGTCACCTTTGTGCCAACGGATGTGTCAGTATTTCTGACGCATATGTTAATCCTTGGGCCATGGAGCACTGTATTGTAAATACAGCGCATCCATGATGGAGCAAGGACATTTGGTGCTGGCGCAAGAAAACTGACGCATCTATGCAGATGCATCAGTTCCTTGTAAATCTGCCCGACTCAGTTTAGAGAAAACACTTATGGCTGCAGGGGCAGAAGAAAGAGCAGATCAACAAGCTGCTGATATGCAATACGAAATAGTGCATAATGAATCAACGTTAATCGTAAAAAGCAAGGAAAAGCACAAAACAGATGCACATAAGTCTACGTCTCCAAAGAAGAAAACGTAATGCTACCGCTGTGGGTTTTCATTTCCCCATGCAGGTAAATGTCCAGCCATAGGACATATATGAAGAGGCTGTTGGAAAGAAAACCACTTAATAACATTAGGCAAAGCAAAAGAGAATCCAAGTGTGTCACAACTAGAAGAGAAAATGGACGCCAGAAGGTTCCAGAAGAATTTTCCCACGGCCACAAGGCCAAAAGGCAACATCAGTTACAACAAGTAGAAACCAAGCAAACTTGATCATCGTTAAGTTCGGTATATTAAGGCTCTTCAACATCATTATCAAGTGCCAGTGAAGAAGAATTATGTGTGCTGATAATATATACCAAGAAACAACATGCATATGTAGGTTTAGCTGCTTGCAAAGAAGATCAAAAGTCAAAAGAGAAGCACTAAACAGATCGACAAAATTCATTTGGACACTGTTTCAAAATCAGTGGCGGTCGCTCTCTTAGGGTGTTGTCTAACTGCCTGCCTCTGAGGTGCCACGTCCCATTAAGCTTGTCCAGTGTGCTCCCAGCATGCTCTCCATTGTGCCGGGCGGGTGTCTTGAAGAAGGGAGTAGCCAATCCAGTAATAGACTACTTGGTCCTTATCAAATATACTGCACATGTCAAGTTGGACAGGTGTCTTGTTCTGGCCATTCTGACATGCACACTTACAGGCTATCGAACTCACTCCATATTAGGGAGCCTGGGGAATACAAGCACAGCCTCCCATTCACTCATGGAGTGTTAGATTGACCTGTCTGCTCCAATCCTGTTGCTGCTGTCACGCTGTTTACCTTCATAAACAGTATGAGAGTGTTGCCTGAATTGGTTCTTCAGTTCACCTCACCCCTCCTCTCTCTCGCCCTCACTTTTCTCCTCTCACCATGTCTGCCCCATCCCCCTGGTTGCTGTGACAGGCCCTCGCCACAAAACTGGCAGCACTTGCTCCTCGTTTTCTCCCCAGTCTCTGGACCTTCATGTCCCGGCCCAGGCCACAGATTCTCATACAGGCCCTGGGGGCTACACGGAGGGAAAACCCACCCATTGCCACCTCCTTCTGTGGACGACCACAATGACAGACTGCCCTAAAGGCACAGACTGGTGCACCTGAAAGCCACAGGTAGGGCTTGGGCAAGGACAGTTTTGCAGATTAAATTGGGTACTCTAATTGTTATCCAAAAGCATGGTATGGAGAGGCAACACAAATCAACTCAACATTGCCAAGCCATGCCTTCCCTGGACCGGAAACAAGCTTCCTAGGACCGGTTTATGGCATTTCAGTCGTCTTCAGCCAGGCTTGCTTGAATCCAGTGGCAAAGTGAGCAAGGGACTCACGTCTGAGCATACCCTGCCAACTTATGGCGAACAAAGCGGCACAAAAGAGGGTGGTGATGGACGGCGCATCAGAACCAATCAAACACTCACACTAAGTCAACAGATCTGGCTTTGATCCATCACCGTTCTTTAGCCCACTCTGCCACCCTAGTTCAGACATGGACATATGCAAATCAGTCTGACTGGGTGTGAGTGTTTGATTGGTTCTGATGCTCCGTCCATCACCACCCCCTTTTGTACCGCTTTGTTTGCCATAAGTTGGCAGGGTACGCTCAGACGTGAGTCCCTTGCTCACTTTGCCACTGGATTCAAGCAAGCCTGGCTGAAGATGGCTGAAATGCCAGAAACCGGTCCTAGGAAGCTTGTTTCTGGTCCAGGGAAGGCATGGCTTGGCAGTTCGGGCTGGACTGTTCCCATGAGGCACAGGGTCAGACTGATTTGCATATGGCCATGTCTGAACTGGGGTGGCAGAGTGGGCTAAAGAACGGTGATGGATCAAACCCAGATCTGTTGACTGGGTGTGAGTGTTTGATTGGTTCTGATGCTCCGTACATCACCACCCCCTTTTGTACCGCTTTATTCGCCATAAGTTGGCAGGGTATGCTCAGACGTGAGTCCCTTGCTCACTTTGCCACTGGATTCAAGCAAGCCTGGCTGAAGACGGCTGAAATGCCAGAAACAGGTCCTAGGAAGCTTGTTTCCGGTGCAGGAAAGGCATGGCTTGGCAGTTCGGGCTGGACTGTTCCCATGAGGCACAGGGTCAGACTGATTTGCTTATGGCCATGTCTGAACTGGGGTGGCAGAATGGGCTAAAGAACGGTGATGGATCAAACCCAGATCTGTTGACTGGGTGTGAATGTTTGATTGGTTCTGATGCTCCGTCCATCACCACCCCCTTTTGTACCGCTATGTTTAATAAAGATCGGGACATTGTTATGTTTCAGGAGACCTGGGCCACTGAAGAGTTACACATTAATGGGTTCCACTGCTATAATATTGTAGCCCACAGTTCCAAATTTGTCCGCCCCTTGGGGGGGGTCTATTCATCGGGATTAATATCGCCGCCGGGAGCACCATCAAGGTTCTATCCACTAATAGGCGTAAATTCCAAGTTTTATTGTACAAAAGGAGAGTCTCATTTTTATTTGATTCATTTTTATAACAATGATTTTAACTCTATTCCCAATGGGAATTTAATTAAGCTCTTTGACTTCATCTCCCACCTTGATTTCCAGCAAGAATCAGCAAAAATTACTGGAATCCTTCTGGGGGGTGATTTCAATGCGAAATTAACAGATAGACCATATAGCTCAGGGTCTCATAATTCCAGCTCTTCCTGCCGTAGGGGCGTTGAGCTGACTACATTTTTGAGCGTGCACATTCTCACCAATGCGGGCGCAATACACGTAAATAATCACCCTGTGCCAACTTTTTGAGGAAGGGGTATTCTTCTACCATAGACTTCTTCTTTATATCCCCCTACTTGCTGATCAATTAATGGAAGTTGAAGTTATTGCCAAGAGTGAATGGGACCACAACCCCATTAGATTAGGGCTGAGCTTAGCCCCACGGCCCATGTTCACTTCTGAATGTGGGGCCAGGAATCTAACAACCTCCACTGACAACTTGAGATTAGTATGGAGGGGCATAGATAATAACGATCTGTTTCAGACAGTGGTAAAGGATAACATGCATCTTATAAATTCATGTTTATCAGACCATGACCCACTCCCTGAAGCTGTCCACGACTTTAGTAAACTTTGATCAGCTATAAAAACTCTCTTGTCAAAACCCACTTCCTGTTTGAAACATGACCCCAGATGGTTCGATCACGAGTGCTTTGAGGCAAATAAACATCTGCGCAGAGCCCTATCATCTGACCCAAGATGTAATCTTGAAGTGAGATTGGGCAGGCTGAGGTATGAAACTGCAATCTCCAAGCGGAAAGGGGAAATCTTAAAAAAACTATGGGAGGCTCTAGTGATAGTGGCTAACATCAAAAGGGGTGATTAATTTTGGTCAGCTGTGAGGGATTTGCACTCTATGGGGCTGCTTCTCGCCCCTATTAGCTGCACTATTGCGACTGAGTCATGGGAAAACCCCTTCAGAGAAATTTATGCTGCACCCTCACAAAAGGCAGATCACTTTCAGGCAATTAACCAGAATACAGATGACCCTATGCGAGGTGGAAGAAGCAATCCAGCAGAGTGTGGGAAGTAAAGCCCCTGGACCACATGGTCTATCCATTGACCTTATTAAATATAAGCCAGGATTTTGGGCGCCTCTACTTTTAAATGTTTTTAACAATCTAATGTACGCTCCGTTATCCAGCTCCTGGTCCACAAGCATTATTGTTCCTATTTTTAAAAAGGGGGATCATTCTCAACCTAACTGTTATAGGCCTATCTCCCTAATTGACAACACTTTAAAAAATGTAGGTAGAGTCTTATACAACAAGATTTTAGAGTGGTCTGAGGAAAATGGAATTTTAGACCCATGTCAACTGGGCTTTTGAAGCAGGGCGGGGACCAACGAACAATGCCTCAATCTTAATCTAATTATGGGCAAATACACCATTGCACGGGACTCTCCAATCTACCTGGCCTTTATGAATCTGACCTCTGTTTTTGACCTTGTTAACAGGTCAAAGCTTTGGTCTATCCTCCTGACCTATGGATTGGATGAGCCCCTGGTGTATTTTTTGGCACACCTTCATAAAGACCTTAAAGCACGGGTGAGGATTGGAAGCGGGGGTGAGGTCACCGAAGCCATTGATTTAGGTAGGGGGGTCAGACAGGGATGCGTTCTGGCCCCCCTCCTTTTTATTATCTACATTAATGGACTGAATAAAACATTAAAACATTAACTCAAAACGTCCCAATAATCAATGGAAAACCACTCCCCGTACTACTCTATGCGGATGATGTGGTCCTTATGGGCCACACTCCGAATTCCTAACGCACCCTAGTGCAGGGTTTTGCCAACCATATGGATAGTCTGGACCTACGCACTAATTTTAAAAAGTCTTTCATAATGTCGTGTGACCCAAAGAAACGTCAACTTAGTTCCATATCTGTGGGTACCCAGAAGCTGATGAGCACTTGCACTTTTCCTTATCTTGGGGTGGTCTTTGCTGCGAACGGCTCCTGGGCTGAGCACATGGCTCACTCCAGGAGCAAGTTCTCAAAGGCCTCCAACTCGATCCTTAGTCTGCCATGCCCAAAGAGAACAGGAGCCATTTTAGTCATTTTAAAAATCTTTCAGTCCCAATGCGTGCCAACAGCCACATATGGGGCCGAGGTTTGGGCTTTGCCAAGAGTACCTGCTTCCAACAGGAAAAGAACAGATTTTGCAGGAAGTTGTTAGGCTCCCCAATCTCTACACCCCAATATACCTGCCATAGGGAACTTAACTTAAATTTTATTGAAAATGTTATTTGGTCCCCCCTGCCCTTTTCTGGTTATCTATCGATTTGGAAAAACCCGGCCGCATCCCCAACGAGAGAGATTATCAGTGATTGTATAAGATGTGCAAAAGGGAAGGATATACCATGGTTTTCAGGGGTGCATCAGAGCCTATGCAGCGTCAACAAGGGAAGAATTTTTTCAGATCCTAGCACAGCAATGACTACAAATAAAAATGAGCTTAGGAGCGCGCTCTATTCGCTATACAGAGCAGAAAGGATTGAAGAGGAATCCAAAAAATTCCTTGTCCATACCTACATGGCCATTGAACACTCTGTAAACCTGCTGGCTAATTACATTATCCTGCCTATGAGCCATTGGGAGAGGGGCCTCTTGTTTCGCCTAAAGGCAGGCACGATCAAATGTGTATTATGTTTTCCTCTTGGCCACCACTCCGACCTTGATCGCTTACCTTGTCCGTGTGATAGTCAGAGCGGGCAATCTATTTTACATTTTTTGCTTTTTTGAAAATATTATTTTAAGCAGATTAAGTGGCACTAAACTCTGTATTTTTAAAATCATATGCCGACAGTTTGGAAAACGCCTATTTGAGACTACGTACCCTGGATGATGAAGAGCTGGTCTTCCACACAGGCACTTTTTTGAGAATTGCAGTTCGTTCACGCCAAATGATGTCTAATTCCTAAGCTCCTACATTATTTATTAATGAACTTTTACGAATTTAAAGATTATTGTATATTGTATGCTGCTAATAATTTTCTTATGATTCTCTATTTGTATATTTTTAACCTGCTTGCTGTTGTGTCTTTGTGCTTTTATGGATAAGATGTTATCCGAATAAAGTGTTTTCGAACCTTGAACCTTGAATAAATCAAGGTTACGTTTTGTAGGAAATAGGTTCAAAAATATGATCACACAATTTTATTTCTTATGTTAAAAACGAACTCATTTTTAGGCAAATTCTTTACACTAAAGAGAGTGGCTGAATACTGCATTACAACAGCTTAGGATGAGCTGATTTGACTGTATTTGTTCCTCGGTCATAGCCCTAGAAAATTATCTCAGACTTGCCACTGTAGTGTCTGCGCACTCAGTTTTAAACTGCCATGTCAACCTGGCAAGTGCACCCACTTGCCGGGCTCCAACCTTCCCTTTTCATACATGTAAGGCACCCCTCAGGTAGGCCAAAGGTACCCCCATGGGCAGGGTGCAGTCTATGTGAAAGGTAGGTAATGTACTGGTGTGTGTGTGACATGTCCTGATAGTGCTTTTTTCACTTTGGAAATGCAACCTGTCCCATAGGCTAACATGAGAGTTGTTTTTGTTCTTAAAGGTATAACTTTCCATTGGGACAAGATAGAGAAATTAAGTTTGGGCTCTCTGATCTCAGAAGTTAATAACACATCTTTCAGTGAAGATGGTTTTTAAATTGTGTGTTTGAACATTCCACTTTTAGAAAGTAGGCATTTTCTTGTTTAACCATTCTGTGTGCCTCTGCTGTTTTGAGTATTGACTGTCTGGTTTTAGAGTGAAATGAGCTTGAGATCTGCATTCAGTATAGACAGTCACACTAGGGGTTGAGGTGTGTCCTGCCTTTCCTGGGTGACACATAGCTGGGCTAAATAGACCTTGGTTGCATTTAGAGTGGTGGGAGGAGTTTCAATTGCACCTGAATAGGCTGTGTCTCATTTACACAATGCTGTCTCCAGCCCCTGTGGTCATGCAGCACAAGAGAGGACAGAAGGGGTTTGGACTGGGCTCAGAGACTGCTTTCCACAAAGAGAACAAAGAGAAAATGGGGTATAAGTATTGGACCTTAAACCCCAAAGAAGTAAATCACTTCTGCAATCAAAAGGAACCTCTGTCAAGGGGAAGAGCTGGAGAACTGTAAGGAGGAGTGCTGCCCGTTTGCTTTGGATGATTTGCTGGGTTGGCCTGCAGTTGCTGTTCTGCCAAAGAGAGGACAAAGACTAAAACTTTGCTGTGACCCTGCCTGAGGAAGAATTTCCAAGGGTCTGTGTGTGCTGGCCTCCTGTTCTGAACTCTCAGGGACACAAAGACTTCACCTGTAACCCACTGACCAGTACCTGAACTTCTCAGTGGACTCCTGCATTAAAAAAAAAAGTGCCAATTCCAGTATCTGTGCCCTAGGAATTGTGTGGCTGGTGTTGCAAAGCAAGAAAAACAACTCAGATGCCGTCAGTGATGCCGTGGCCTGCACCGAGGTCAGGGGGCACCGCTTGTGAAGTGCACGATGCACAGCCCTGCCTGCACCACAATTCCAATGCTTGCCGACACCTGCAGTTATCGGCCTTCCAGACACACGCGCTTGCACCAACACTGTCACCACCAGCGCCTGCATCCCATTATCGCAGAGCCGATAACCGACAAAGGTGACTTCACAAAATCTTCGTTGCATCGACTCACCAAAACCGATGCCTCATCCCTGACACCGACTAACTTCCTGTCATAGATACAATGCCTCGACTCCTCACAAACTCGATGCCTCATCTGACCCGTGGCAGAAAGGAACTTTGTATCCAAGGTACTGTTGAATGGGGATCCGTGTGACTGTTTTTAAAGTGAAATCTTGATACATGTATGTTGGATTTTTGCCGTTTTGGTCTTGTTTGGTTTAGATAAAGATACTTTATTTTTCTAAATTGGTTACAGTGGGTTTGTGTACAAATACTTTACACACCACTTTTGGGATAAGCCTGTATGCTCATGCCAAGCTACCAAGGGGGTGAGCAGGGGTTATCTAAAGTGTGTAATCACCTCATCCTGACTAGAAGCAAGGGTCCCCACTTGGACAAAGATGCATAATTCTGCTAGCTAGAGAGCCCCCCTTTTAGCAGCTCAAGATCTAAAAATGTAATATGATGCCTATCAAATTACAATGACAGTCCCACATTTTGTGCATAACTATTCGGGAAGCTATGGTGATCCTTGAGTTCATCAACAGAACCATTCCATATAAGAAAGATATTGTCCATATATCGATACAAAATGAGAACCTTCTGATATCCTGGGTGAAGATAAAGACATGCTTGTCCTCAAATACATTATTACGATACAATCTTGGAAAAAAGATGTTGACCCTTCGCTGATGATGTTGAATTCCAAAAATTCAAAAATTTACAGGTTGAGCTATCTGTCACTGTTAGAAGTGGGATTTCTGGTTGGGTAAGGTTTGCGCCAAAGCCAGGGAGAAACCACAATTCAAGACAGGCCAATGGAGTTACACGCTGAAGATAACCCCTGCTCACCCCCTTGGTAGCTTGGCATGAGCAGTCAGGCTTATTCCAGAGGCAATATGTAAAGCGTTTGCTCAACACACACATACACATCAGCAACAAACTGGGCACACCACAAAAGAAACTCCACACAAGGATATAAAAAAAATAGCCTTTGTATTATCATAAACACATTAGAAACCTAATCACACATTTACACGGTGCCAACTGGCACGGGCAATATTCACAGGGGATTATATACAGGACCAGGCCAATCGGGCCACGGTCAGAACCATCAGAACAGGTAAGTAAATGCAAAACACAACCAGTAACTACTGGTACCATAATGACCTAAGCATTATCACATTAGCATTAGACACTATCCTAAAATATCATAGCATGACATCAGGCATAACCACATTAGCGTTAGACACCCTCCTAAGCATAAACACATTGGGCATTAGGCCTCACCAGCATGAACACATTATACAATAACCTCATGAGCATAAACATCATTAGAGGCATAAATCAGGGTGCATAAATCACATCACGTAAATCACATTATGCCATAGGCATCACCTTAGGGCCTTGCGCCCTACCACATAAAACTGACCCCCAGGCCAACTGACCTTCTCTAGGGCTCCAATGCCCTATGTCCAGAAATGTCAGGGATTGGCTGTAAATGCAGCAACATCCAAGGGCGCACAATGCACAGGGGCAGGGCAGGAGTGTACCTCACTCCTTTCTCAGCAACTGAATCAAAATGCCCCCGCAAAGAAAAGAATGGCACTGGCACTCACTGTGCTTCCGGGGTCCCCACTGGGACTCTACACAAATGTGCCCAAACATTCCAGCTGCCTGCGCGTTCACAGGGCAGCTGTGGGAATGCACAAGCTGGCCTGGCACCACTGGGCCATTCCAGCCCCCACTGGGCTCTCTGAACAAACCTGCCCCCATCGTTGCAGTTGCCCGCTACAGCAGCGCAACTGAGTAAATACAGATGAAATGGAGGCACATACCCCACTGGCCCGCGGGACCCCCACTGGGGCCCTGAAACTATTGTGCCCATCGTTGGTGCAGCCCACAACGGCGGGACCACTCAGGCACAAACACTGTGCACATATTGAGTCCCCACTCACTGGGACTCACTGGTGCCGCTCTTCTCCTTGGCTCATCTGTGGATCTTCTCCAGCCTCCTGGGGCAGGGGAGAGGCACCGACAATGCGCCTTGGCAGTCCCCCCTGTCCCGGGGCTTCGCCTGGTTATCGAAGTGCACATCGGACCCACGCCGAATTCTAGCTGGGAGCCTTCGAGGCTCCGGTCTTCATCCAGCACACGCGGGGCTCTCCTCATCATAGCCCCGCCTACCGCCTGGCAGCAACTCTTCCTGTGTTCTGGTGGTCTCTCCACCGGATTGGCCGCATGCCATCCTCCACCAGCAGGCCCCGCCCTCAGTCAGGCAGCTTGCCTGGCTTCCGGGCCTCGGTGGTGAATCACTTTCCGATCTTGGCGACAATACTGGGTAGGCTCCCATTTGGAATAAGGACCATTGCGGGGCGGGCACCCGCTTATACCATTACAGCGCGGGGTGGGCACCCGCTGTTTAGATGCGCCACGAGCGGGGTGGGCACCTGTCAATAAAGCATAAATGCAGGGTGGGCACCCACCATGCTTTAGCACCAAAATGCGGGGTGGGCACCCGCTTGAAAGCACAAAACGCGGGTAGGCTCTTGCTAACTTCTAAAAGTGGCATTTCTAAAATAGTTATAATAAATCGGCGCACACCATTGCATAGCATTTATTATCACTATTCCAAACATACCAAACTTGACCACGCTGCGCCTCTCATATTAGGAATTACCACTGAAACACTTATCAGGGAATCCCCATTGCATTCCTATGAGAGGGCCGCCCCACATTCGTGTGAAACCAAAATGGCTGTTTGTCACTACCAGGACATGTCACACACTTAAGGTACATGTCCTATTTTTACCTACAATGCACCCTGCCCATAGGGCTAGCTAGGGCACACCTTAGGGGTGTCTGACATGTAGTAAAAGGGGGGTCACAGACATGGCACACACTTTAAGTGCCAAGTCACAGCGGCAGTAACACTGCGCACACAGGCCCTGAAATGGCAGAAGCCTAAGACATGTTTGAAAGGCTACTTTGGTGGGTGGCGCAATCAGCGCTGCAAGCCCACCAGTAGCATTTCATTTACCAGCCCTGGGTATATGAGATACCACTTTACAAGGGGCTGACAGTAAATTAAATAGGCCAAACAGGTGTAGACAAATCTTACCATATTTAACACAGAGAGCGCACGCACTTTACACTGGACAGCAGTGCTAAAGTTCCCAGAGTTCTAAAACCACCAGCACCATGTCAGAAAAAAGGGTAGAAGAAAGGCAAAATGTTTAGGGATGACCCTGCAAAAAGGGCCAAGTCCAACAGTCACCCAAGAAGATATAATATTGAGAGGCTTGAGAATCATCATACCTGTGAGCTTGAGACAGAATGTTATTGAGCTAGCTCATGAAAGATATTGTATCCACGAGGACCCTAAGACACCGAGTGTGGTTCCCTCATCTAGCTGAACCAGTTGAAAAAGAGCTAAAACCGTGTCAACTTTGTAACTGTTTATCCCCCAAAGTGACGAAGTATCCTTTGACAATGTCTGACCTTCCTGCACAGGCTTGGGAAAGAAAAGCAAGACTCTAGGGAATAGACATCACCTTATGGTAGCCATTGATGAATATCAGTGTTTTCCTTTGGTGGAAAACTTATCACCGACAACCCATGACAAAGTCATTGAGTGACTTGATGATATAGTTGCCTCGTGGAGCATCCCCTCTAATCTCAAATCTAATAATGGCCCGCCTTTCAATAGCAAAGAATTCAAGGAGTTTCTTGTCTGATTCAATTTCATGCATCAAAAGAGTACACCTCTCTTACCCCAAGCCCATGGTGTTGTGAAACAATTTATGTGCACCCTCAAGAGGGAAATTCAACTAGCATAGATGGAAAGAATCGGTCTAAACCAAGCCCTGTGTCAGTTCCTTCATGCCCATTAATCGACTCCTCACTCCACTACTGGTGTGAGTCCTGCCATCTTGCTCTTTGGGATAGCCATCAGAACCAAACTACCCCAATGGATGAATGCCGATAATGTTCTTCTCACAGACACTTCGCAAAAGGGCAGGATGAAAACATATGCTGATCAGTGCCAACGCGCCCAGAAAACAGTCTCCGACAAAGGGGACTGGTCAAACAGAAAAGGAAGCGGAAAATGGGCACTCCGTTTGTTGTGGACACTTTGAGAGTTATAATGTGCAAAGGACAAATGGTGACAGCCCATCATCCTGGAAAGTCCATCACACACAACATGTCACACTTTAAACACCTACCTCATTGTTCCTCAGTTCCTGATGTCATGAGTAAGGCAACCTAGCCTTAATGTCCAGATCAAGCACCTCAGCCTATGTCATTGGTGCACAATCAAGGTGCACATCAACTACCTCATACCACCCAATCTGGCAGACAGTGCAAGAGTCTTGATGACTCCTTGAGGAACTATGATGCCAATACTGTCTGTACTTTTTATTTAACAAAGAGCGAGATGTAGTGTTGTGATTTTATGTGCACTAGAACCCTTATGTTTCTGACCGGACTCTAAGCGGGAATTATGTAATTTGCTGGGAGGTGTTAAGGTGTGATTATAAAACGTTATGATGCAATGTGTGCAGTGTGGTTGTATGTCTCTTACAGAGCTCCATTGTGGTGTGTTCACTTGCATGCTCCCTTGCTGGGGGAAATGCTACAGGGAGGAAACCAAAGAGCAAAGGTTTTTCAGAAAGTGAGAAAATGTAAGTGACTCTCATCAGCAGCCAAAAGTGGTCTGGCTATTAATATATATCTTTGAAAAATAATTACATTGATGTAAATTTGCCTGATAGGACTGCATAAAGCTACACTTTATTACTTTTCATTTTGTGTTGCTTCGATGACCCCAGTCATTAGCCAGAAGCTGCTTGCATTATTTCAAATTAGATTTATTCTGAAAAAATGCAATCCTTTCGTAAATAGGTATGCTTGAATTAATTTAAATTAGGTTTTTTCTCAAGCAAATCCTGCCTACCCATAAACATAGACAACAACATCACAACACTAGTGTAAAATACCATAATTTACAATATATAAAACAACAATTATATCACAAGCATGGAAATTATTTACAAAGATTGAAGTCAAAAATCTGTTTGAGTAGATTTTCAAGTATGTACATGCCTATTTATGAGAGGCTTGCACTGCCGGACCCTCAATTTTTGGGACGCCCCTGTTGGTGCAAGCCTCTCAATCATATCTATGAGGCGCCCTGAAGCCACTCTGCGTGGCTTGCATGTCCTATACATATGAGTAAGAGGAAGCAGCGGAAGTCGCGGCCGTGCATCAAGAAGGTGTTCCATGGGCATTGTTTAGGGTTTTCCCACACAACACGCATGGATTTTGACGCAGCCCCAGATTTACTTAATCACGTAACCCTGGAGCAGTGGCAAAACCTTAGAGCAGGTGTAACAAGGAGAAATATTTGTATTTTTACTTGTTTTTTCCCTCTTTCCATGTGTGCTGCACCCTGCAGCACATATAGAAAGTGGAAAACATCACTCTGGATTGTTTTTGTGCAGGAAGGTGTTCCTTCCTGCACAAGAACAATCCTGCCTGCAACAGAGGCGCCCTTGCACCATGGTGCAAGTATGCTGCAAGGGTTCCTACGTTGGCGCTAGGCAGCAATTTGTGAGCCAGCACAGGGGGAAAGGACAGGAATGCACCATTTTTCATACATTTGGTGCATTCCTATCCTTTCACATTGGCGTAAGGCAGCGCAGCACAGCAAGAAGACTTGTGACGCTGCCCTATGCCAGTTCCTCATAAATGAGGCCCATAATTTATTTTGCTCTTTGTTTTGTAAATATCTATAAAGCAGTTAATCTTTGTTCTTCTCTAAGCGCATCTCTACCTTTTTGTTGTAAACATCACATACCACTTGTATGTCCTTATAAATCCTCAGGAACTCAAGTATCCTGGTGCACCATCTAGTACTCAGTTGTTTAAACGGTGAGAGCAGTTATTGTCTTCCGAAGACCTTTGTCTCAAGGATATACTGGCAAACAACTTCCAGGTTTCTTCTTACTTGCCGGTATAGACATCTGCATCTCATACCATACCAAAAAGAGTGAAAGTTGTGTCAGATTCAAATATTCCTTATACATTAGTTCCACTAAGATTCGTGTTCGGTATAGAGGCGGGAAGAGGGACATTATGTGGGCCTGGAAAAAAGTCATGGACTCGTAGATATGTAGTATTCTCATAGGGTTTGTAGTCCGTTATCTACCATGTTAAAAGCAGCAGAAGCAAATAATGTTTTGGGGTGGAAAACGGAATAAATCATCTCCATGTTTAATGAGGGTGCACTGGAAGGGACGTCTCACAGACAAAATATTTTTCCTTTTAAGAAAACAGCAAATTGTTCAAATACATGTTTCTGCATAACTATTCGTGCAGATTTTATACTCAGTGGAATTTTTCATAAGACCATTTGAACACTGGAAATGTACAACCATCACAAATTTCCAAGAATACTGCTGGGACTCTTTGTCAACCTCCAAGGAGCCACACTAAAGGCCTAATTTACAATGAATTGATGTAGGGAAACACTGGAAGTCTCTTTGCTGCTCTGCCCAATGTCAATTTGAAAGGACAGGAATGCCCCTTATTTACAAGCTACGGTGCAATTCTGTCCTTTCAGCCAGTGCCAGTGAACTATTTGGTGCGTAGCGCCCATGCAGGCACCCTTGCAGCATGGTGCAAGGTCATCTGTGTTGCTGGCATATTTGTTTTTGTGTAGGAAGGGACACATTCCTGGACAAAAACTATCTATGGAGGCTTTTTCCTATCTGTGTGTGTTGAAGGATACAGCGCACATAGAAAGAGGAAAAAATTCGAAATTATAACATTTCGCCTCGTTACGCCTGCTCTGGGGAGGATAAGGTTTTGACAATGCCCTAGGTTTACATGATTTTGTAAATCTGGGGCAGCATCATAATCCATGGGAGTTGCGTGGCAACACCCCAAAACGCCCATGGAACACCTCCCTGATGCAGAGTAAGGAAACACAGGGCTTTGCGCTGCCTTGCCTTACTCCATATCTATGGGGCCATGCACAGAAAAGAAGGGTGCTATTGCATCACCTCAGGGAGAAGTTGAGAGGCCTTTGCCACAAGAGCAAAAAGAAAAGTGACGCTCTGGTGGGGCAGGCCTCTTGTAAATAGCCCCTAATATTCCCAACATTGGAGACAATATTAAGGAACAGATTTCTGACAGTAGCCAGCACAGCTTTATAATCAACCCACATTTTAGTTAAACAACTTTTAAGCATGTCATAAATACAATTTCTCTTTTATTTTTTAATATAATGGCACACAAGCACCACTATACAACATTTTTGTGTCTGTCTTGAAATGGCAACTTCACAGGAAGTAGCTGGATGCTTCACAAAACCTTACTTCAGAAAGAAGGTGAACATTGTTGGCTATTGCCACATGCTGGAAAGACCCAATATATAAATCAAGCCTTAGTTGGAAGCAACAAGTAGGCAACGTTAATAAAGAAGCCAACATCACCAATCCCAACGTAAAGAAGATCGACTTCACTTTTGGGTCAGAAAAAAGAAAACAGCGGGCTTATTAACAAGCCCCTTGCACTGCCGGTGCGTCACTTTTAATATGGGAAAAAGTGATGCACTGGTGGCGCTAGGGGCTTGTAAATAAGCCCCAGTATGTGGAAGTACAGTAACAGGTGCAGTGAAAGGGAGGGCAGAGTCATCAAGCAAATCATCCTGTTGTCTAGTGCAACTGATGACTAGAGGCAATGAGGGGGTAGGTGGAGAATGAGCATCTTGGGGAGCCACATAGGGAGGAATGTCAGATGGTCATACCGTAGGTTTATAATTGAATGACTGGGATATGCCTGGTGAGAAGATTTGAGTACAGAAGCCAGCCAAGGGGTTCCTGGATTTCTCTTTCCTCATCCGCGACCTAGAAACATCAGATATATTTTAGCCCTTAAAGGGTGAAGAGTTATTTCACTGGAAATAGGCTTATGCCCATGCGTGATAACGGATGTGTGAGCACCATGGTACGAAGGTGTGGTTGAGGGACTGTGGCCGCCTGGTTTTGGTCCATGAAGGCAGATAATAACCTACCTTCCTAACATACTTCTCACCTTCTCCTTCTCTGCTGGTTGTCTGGCATGTCCACAATTTCCCTTGCAATAACAGAGTCACAGCAGATGTGCAAGCCCAGGCTATGACTTTGAAAGCTGCCACTAAAGTACAATAATTTGAAGTGTCTGCAAACAGCTGGTGAGATTGATGCTAAGGTTTAGGGTCATGTTGAGAGATAAAGGAGCGGACGACTTTGTAAAAGCACTGCTTCCACACCTAGCCTGCACCACCCTAGGTTTCAGCATTGTTCACTCACCAGGAACAGTGTACATTCTTTTGACAATGATTTTCCGAGTTCCCTGAATTGTTTAGTATCAGTTCCCATGCTTGCATTACAACGCACATGCCCTCAAATGTTCTTTAAATTTCTTATAAAGTAGCTTTGTAAAAGTACTACACATTTTTTACAACATACCCTATAATATCTCATTCCAAAGCCAACAACTGGCATCTCAGAGACTTTTTAATATGTCTTCTTCTTAAACTGTCCATATTCTATTTTGACGTTGTGCCATTCAAAATTAAAGTAAAGGTTATTTGAAATCCTGTTGACTCCCAAATCAGCTTTCCTTTGACATTCATTGGACTAAATATATTTTTAGTGGTGTCATACAGCAAGCTGTTTTTCTGCTTTTTGTAAGTAACTAACAAAGATGGTAAAATGATGATGCAAACTTTCAAATTAGAAAATGGACAGCAGAACACAAGGCCAAAGCATACACAGAAGTGAGAGCTGGTGGTTTTGCAGTAAATGTTCATGTATCAGAAACATTTTTTGGTCAAAAGTGTTACTGTGCTCATAATGTTTCTCTTGTAACACATTTGTGACTTTTTCAAGTTTATGTGTAAGTATAACTGTTCCTCCAAGCCTTATGGTCATAAATCAAACATCTTGCTGGAGCAGCAACCAGGAATTAGGGGTGTAGATTTGGTACGAGTAGTGGCAATATGCTAGTGGTTGCAGAGATACCTCTTTCTACGTGCACACCTACTGTTGCAGTTTACACAGATATCAAAAATGTGACGAGACACTCATTTCATGGCACATTTTCCTGACTTGTCAGTCCCAAACGTACACTTCCGACAAACACTGACACAATTAATTATTGCTACTGGCACTTGAAGATGCCCCTCAGTGAAAATCATTGTTCCTGCTGGTCTCCAAATAACCCCTCCCTTGTCTGGTTGGCGTTGCTAATGACCACATTGAAATTATCAATTTTCCATGTAATTCAGTATTGCACCCTCACTACGGACAGAATCATTGAAAGCAATACTGTTTTAGTAGGTTGCACGACAGGCCAGAACTATTTACATTTTTTAACCTCTGGCTACCCTTGTACTCAATTGGTCCTCTGATGGATCTTGTACTGTGCTGAAAGGGACTCGAGATTTAGAGGATGAGCAATTATCAAATGAAGACCAGAAATAAGACAGTTGCTATATTCAGACGTTGCTTCTTAATTTTTGGGAAAATCAAGGCAAAGACTTTCAAATATATCAATCTAATAATTTACCCATGCATAAATAATGAGTCAATCAGCAGAGTTTATTTTAAATCTCAACATGTTAGTATTTAATTTAAGGGTAAAGAACATTTAATAAATGGCATATGATCCTAAATTAAACTAAAAATAGGTTTAATAAAGCAATATCAGACTCTGCGAGATCCAAGGGATTAGGGAAAAATCTTCCTCAGCTGAGGGAGATTTTGGATAACTATAGCATATGGATTAATGGGAAATCAGTTGAGCCTGATACAAACACTTAGGGAAGTTCAGAATGTTCCAAGTGACCAGTTCCAGTTCATTAAAGACAGGAATCTGTCTTAGTCCATCACTGCAACATCAAAGTCAAAGCAGCATGACGCAAATCTTTCAGCCGAAAAAGTTCCACTACACTAGCTTACCAGCTGGCAGCAGATCGTATTATTACATCACAGTTCACGTTAGTCCTCAGATGTCTAGGCCATCAGTCTCAGCTGATCACACCTCATGCTCTCTTTTTGCAGTTCCAGGATCTGAACAATTATACTCTAAAGATTTCCGGGGTAACACCCCTTGAAATCATCATGAATGTCTGACCAATCTGTCCCGTTGGTTGTCTTCGATAGGATGAGGATGATGTAGTAGGTAAAAAGTAACTTAAACAAGAGAGGAGGGACTGGGGCTTTATAAAGGTCTAGCACACGGGCCCCTACAGTGGTGAAAACACAGTGTGCTGTTCCTGGATGAGAAGCTAGGTCTGAGTGGTGGAGGGGTGTGCTCCTTTGGGGAGCATGGGCCCTCACACACTCCTAGAGGTGTCATGCTTCATCATCAGGCAGCTCCTCGTTGGGCCAGTGCTGCAATGCCCAACTGGCCCCTTGGGGGGGCTTTTTGATGCAGATCTTCTCTTTTTAGCCGATGTATGTTGCATTGATAGGTGGTGAAGTGTGAGTAGAATGGTTAAAAGAAAGGTGCATTAAAATAGACTAAAGGGATCCAGACAGGAAGTATAATTTTAATTCAAGGGTTCCTTTTTCAAGGATAAAAACGTGATGTGAGCGTTGAATAGATGTAATGATCTATTTAGCTACAAAGGTGATGGGTAGAGCGGTCTACATGTTTCATGCCTATTACAGTCCATAGTGGATCATGGCATTTCATCAGGACCACGAAGATCTAATTCTACTCTTCACAGGGATGAGGAAAATGGAATATATGTGAACAAAGCCCTGTGAATAATATGCAAAAAAGGGAGACAATAATTTATATGTCCTGTATACTTTACATGAACATGAAGAACGTCTTGTGGGGGCAGAGACCTGTGAAAAGTCAGGGGCAGCCACAGTCAGACCAGGTAAGCGGGACACTGCGTGGTGGAATTACACTACGCAGCAGAGCTCAGTGCGGCAAACGTCCTACCCGTGGCCCTGGACGGTGCCGATGATGAAGCATGACACCTCTCTGATGCAATGGCCCTTGCTCCTAAAAGGAGCACTCCCCTTTACCAACCAGACCTAGCTTCCCTCCTAGGAACAGAACACTCTGGTGCCGATCACGATCCGGTAAAAAAATGGCCCGTACGACTCGTATCCGGTCTTTTAACCGTACGAATCGTACAAGTGCCGTACAAACTGCCAATTACGATTCGCATGGGAAAAAGACCATACGAATTGCATTGGGAATAATTCCCCACACGTCCTTGGGTCGGAAAACGTGTCCGACACGTCCCCGGACGATTTACCGTACAAATGTGAAAAGTGAAGTCCGACCGCGGAATCACGATCCATCCCGTGCGTCCGATGTTACAACCGGATGGAAAAAACACCGTCCGCACCGAACTCCCATAGCAACCATGGAGACATGTGCCCGCATACGCGCCCAACACCCCCCCAGCCCCCGTACATTTGAGTCGTACCCCCACCCGTGTATGTACACCCGTGTACGTTCGAGTTGTACCCCCACCCATGTATGTACACCCGTGTACGTGTCGTACCCCCACCCGTGTATGTACACCCCTGTACGTGTCGAACCCCCCGTGTATGTACACCCATGTACGTGTCATACCCCCACCCGTGTATGTACACCCGTGTACGTGTCGTATCCCCGTGTATGTACACCCGTGTACGTGTCGAACTCCCCGTGTATGTACACCCGTGTACGTGTCGAACCCCCGTGTATGTACACCCGTGTACGTGTCGTACCCCCACCCGTGTATGTACACCCGTGTACGTATCGTACCCCTCGTGTATGTACACCCGTGTACGTGTCGAACCCCCGTGTATGTACACCCGTGTAGGTGTCGTACCCCCCGTGTATGTACACCCGTGTACGTTCGAGTCAAACCCCCACCCGTGTATGTACACCCCTGTACGTGTCGAACCCACCGTGTATGTACACCCCTGTACGTGTCGTACCCCCACCCGTGTATGTACACCCGTGTACGTGTCGTACCCCCGTGTATGTACACCCGTGTACGTGTCGTACCCCCGTGTATGTACACCCGTGTACGTTCGAGTCGTACCCCCACCTGTGTATGTACACCCCTGTACGTGTCGAACCCCCGTGTATGTACACCCCTGTACGTGTCGAACCCCCCCGTGTATGTACACCTGTGTACGTGTCGTACCCCCACCCGTGTATGTACACCCGTGTACGTGTCGTACCCCCCGTGTATGTACACCCGTGTACGTGTCGAACCCCCCGTGTATGTACACCCGTGTACGTGTCGTACCCCCGTGTATGTACACCCGTGTACGTTCGAGTCATATCCCCACCCGTGTATGTACACCCCTGTACGTGTCGAACCCCCCGTGTATGTACACCCCTGTACGTGTCGTACCCCCACCCGTGTATGTACACCCGTGTACGTGTCGTACCCCCCCGTGTATGTACACCCGTGTACGTGTCGAACCCCCCTGTGTATGTACACCCGTGTACATGTCGTACCCCCACCCGTGTATGTACACCCATGTACGTGTCGTACCCCCGTGTATGTACACCTGTGTACGTTCGAGTCGTACCCCCACCCGTGTATGTACACCCCTGTACATGTCGAACCCCCTGTGTATGTACACCCCTGTACGTGTCGTACCCCCACCCGTGTATGTACACCCGTGTACGTGTCGTACCCCCGTGTATGTACACCCGTGTACGTGTCGAACCCCCCGTGTATGTACACCCGTGTACGTGTCGTACCCCCACCCGTGTATGTACACCCGTGTACGTGTCGTACCCCCCGTGTATGTACTCCCGTGTACGTTTGAGTCGTACCCCCCCGTGTATGTACACCCATGTACGTTCGAGTCGTACCCCCCCGTGTATGTACACCCGTGTACGTTAGAGTCGTACCCCCACCTGTGTATGTACACCCGTGTACGTGTCGTACCCCCCGTGTATGTACACCCGTGTACGTGTCGAACCCCCGTGTATGTACACCCGTGTACGTGTCGAACCCCCCGTGTATGTACACCCGTGTACGTGTCGTACCCCCGTGTATGTACGAACCGTACCCTCACCCGCAGACGTATGGAGCGTACCCCAGGCCCCAACACCAGCACCTTCACACAACATCGCGCATGTACGAGTCGTACCAAGCCAGACACAAGGACAGCACTGTACAACAAAATGGCCGAAGTACACACCGTACACACGTTAAAAACGCACGTACACAACCAGGACAAAGCAAAACAACACAAGAATACACCATTCGAATGGCACAAAGCCACTAAACATGTCCAACAAGCTCAAAAACAAAACAATCACTGACCTGCAACTGCCAAAATCCAAAACAGAGGCCCAAAACACAACCACTCCTTATAACACACCCACCCAAACTTCAAACACTGCCACACCCACCAATGGACCATTAAAAAGGGCCCACACACACAAACCATGAGCCTTTGCAACAGACTCACTACTGCCAGACCCCACAGACAACCTACAGCACCATACTAGAAGCTTCACCACACCTTACATTTGCACACCTTCACACACACACCTTCACAAACACCCCCACATCACATTCACACACACCCCCAAACAACCACACCCACACACCCACAACCATCCACCCCCCCCCACCATCCACACCCACACCCCTCACCATGCCCACTAACAAGAATCCAAAGTTCACTAGCCGAGAGTTGGAGGTCCTTGTCGATGAAATCCTCAGAGTTGAGCCACACCTCTTTGGAACATTGGTCAGACAGACCAGCATTTCAGAAAAAACATCCATGTGGCAGACCATCGTCGATGCTGTGAATGCTGTTGCGGACACCAGAAGGACCAGGCATGAATGCCAAGCCAGGTGGTACGATCTGCAGAGGAGGGTCCGAGCCAAAATGACGGACGAACACAACCAGGCCAACGTCACTGGAGGAGGGCCGCCCCGCAGACGCGTAGAATACCATCCCTGGGAGGAGAGGGTGATGGCCATACTGCCGGTGGTGGCAGTGGACGGATTAGAAGGACTCCGAGACCCGGGTGACTACACAAACAACTCACCTCACATGGGGGAACGTCATCCACAACCAAACTCACAAACAGGCACGCAACCACCCCAAGCTATCGCATGACTCAACCACACTCCATGAACACGCACATGCCACTGGCGCCACCATGCCCCATGCACCCAGCTGGACAATGTCAAGTCACAGGCCACAGAAAACACCAACACATGACACGGTAAGCCAGATGGCGGGAGTGTGGGCCCCAAAAATCACATAGTGCAAATCAGAAGCAGACAACAATGCCCTCTGCCCATATGGCCTAGGTCACAGCCAGACAAACAGTGTGTCCCCACACAGGAAAGACTCGCCAGCAAATGGCGGACGCCTTGCATCAACACATGGGGGTGAGGGCACGTTCTTGCACATGACAGCAGCTAATGAACAGCCAACACTGTGAAAGAGTGGCAGCACACACCACCACAGCAGCAGTGCAGACACACACACTACACCCAATGGGTGCCTGGAGATCAGAAACAAACTCACATCAACAATCCAAGGGCCATTCAAAGATCTGCTAACAGTGTGTGCCCAGGAAGCTGGGCTGAGGTGACAGAGGGTGACACACAGAGGGAGTGAGAGGGGGACAGAGGGAGGGAGAAAGGGAGACAGAGGGAGACGGACAGAGGGAGGAGGTTGACAGAGGGAGGGAGAAAGGGAGACAGAGGGAGACGGACAGAGGGAGGAGGCTGACACACGGAGGGAGGGAGAGGGGGACAGAGAGGGAGGGAGACACAGGGAGACGGACAGAGGGAGGAGGCTGACACACGGAGGGAGTGAGAGGGGGACAGAGAGGGAGGGAGACACAGGGAGACGGACAGAGGGAGGAGGCTGACACACGGAGGGAGGGAGAGGGGGACAGAGAGGGAGCGAGAAAGAGACACACAGGGAGAGCAAATCAGCCTTGTGGGGTGTGGGGATGTCTGCTCCTCAGCAGGTGGACTGCGTGCATGTAGACAAGGGTGGCCAGTGCCAGAACCCCCCCTCTTCTCCATGGCAAAACACAGGGCCATGTCACAACCTGTGCACGAGCACAAAGACAGCTACCTGCATCATATAAGTGTGTTGAACCACTCCATGTGCACACGTACAGTGCTACACGGAAGGCTCCAATGCATGGCTCGCCACACCTGCCCACTCCACTGCTGACTGCTGTCACAATTGACGCAGCAAGTAAGACTGTGCCACACATAGGTAAAGTCGCAAAAGCTGTGGCCAAGGGACATACCCATGCACAAGTGCACTGTGAGTGGAATGCAAGACATATCCAAATTCCCCAAGGAAATGTGCCAACTTTGAAAACAATGAAACATGGATGTTGCATGGAACAAAATTAACATTGTCTCTCTCACACACAGGTCAATGTCGTGGATCACCCCCCAACACTGGGGGGGAAGACTCACAGGACCCGGCTCGGCGGGATGACGGAGTCACCGGCAGCGACGACTCTCACCACTCTGTGGATGACCCCGCCCCCGACCAACCTGGCCCCTCTGGTGTCCAACGACCTGCAGCACCTGTGTCAGGTACAACTGGGCCAACCACCACCCCCACTCCTGCCACATCCCAGGAGACACCCAGGATCCCTGCCCCACTACCACAATGCAGCCAGGCTGGCCAGGAGGGACACGGTGTCCCGGGCACCCAGGAGGAGGCAGGCGGCAATGCAAATGCCACCCCTCAGGGGTCCCGGAGACCCGATGTGCCCACAACGGCAGGCCAGGTGCAAGTGGGCAGGGGTGGTGGGAGTGGAGGACGGCGGAGGCGCCAGCCTGACCAGTTGGCTGGGGAACCGGTATATTCCCATGTCCGAAACATCCTGGACACATACCGGCAGGACACCACGGGCATGGCCCAGGTTGTGTCCATCCTCGAGGGGATCAAGACCCAGCAGGTCCAGCAACATGCGGAGCAACATGCCTGTCTACTGCAACACCAACGGAGGATGGAGGACAGACAGGCTGAGCTCGTGACGGTGTTCACGGGAATTCACAGTACACTCCGTCGGATGGCCGACAACATGGGCAACCCTCCCTGTGCCAGCAGGCGTAGAACATCACCACCCACAGGGAGGGATGAGGAGAAGACATCCGACGGAGCATCCCAAACATTGTCACGGCCTGCTTCTGAGGGTTCCCGCAGGAGGGCGGGTCGTCCACGGAAAAGACCGTGAGGGTCGGCGCAACAGCACCATCTCCCAGGACACCTGGCCTGGCACCTGGCCCACTGGAGCAACAGCAGCACAGCAGCAAAGGACATTCTCTGCCACATGGACTTGCTGGTCACTGTCTGACCAATGTTGACAAAGACTGTGGCATGGACTCTGAGGATTTCAAATGGCAAGGACACCAACTCCCCTAGTGAACTTTAGATTCCACACACCCGGAAAGCCCCTCATGTCATTTCCCCCCCCCCTACCCCAACCAAAATAAAAAGTCACACCATAAATAGAAGATGCCTACTGATTGCATTATTACCTTACATGTGTCTTGTAAAGTCTAACTATGCCTGAGTTCTCATTTGACTTCAACCATCCACACCCTGGGGCCTGAGTCTGGCACAGGACACACATGGGTCACATTGTATTAGGCAAGACAGACATGGAGCACCATACACACCCGTGATGGGCCCAACCAGCTGAGGGGGTGGCCGCACAACCGTGCCGACAGACATATTGAGTACACACACAGCCTTAGTCACAGCCTTAGTCTTCTCGGCTGAGAGTCAAGGCTGGATAAGCAAAAAAGAAGCCTCTTTTTTGGTCAAAAAGAATCCATGTACCCCCTACTTCTATACCCTACCTAAAACCCACAAGGGTATTTCACCCGTTGCTGGTAGGCCAATTGTATCAGGCATTGACTCTGTTCTGGAACCCTTGTCTCAATTTTGCGACTATTTCCTCCAACCACTTGTTAAAAAGACTGCATCATACATACAAGACACCTCAGATCTGTTAAGACTCCTGACTGAGCTACCCCCTTCAGACGAGATCACACTCTTGGTGACCCTAGATGTACAGGCCCTATACACCAACATACCCCAAAGGGCTACTCTTGATGTGGTAGAAAATGTCCTTAATCAAGAACTCTGGGAACATAACACCCCCATTAGCTTTGTCATGGAGTGTGCAACTTTAGTCCTTACAGAAAACTTCTTTGAATTTAAAGGCCAGATCTATCAACAAACACAAGGAACTTGTATGGGCAGTACAGTTGCGCCAAGTCTAGCGTGCCTGTACATGTCTGATTTTGAGACTCGTCATATTTTCCATGACTCTAATCCATTTAATACAGGCATATACCTCTGGAAGAGGTTTATTGATGACATCTTAATTCTATGGAAAGGAGATATGTCAACTTGCATTGAGTTTTGTAATTGGATCAACACCCATGACCCACATCTCAAGTTTTCCCATTCGGTGTCTGAAAGTAATATCCCTTTTCTAGATCTCAACATCCACCTGCACAGAGGTACACTGTCAACCACATTGTACAAAAAACCAACGGACCGCAACAGCCTGTTACTCTACACAAGCCATCATCCCCGTAGTCTGAGGGACAACTTACCTATAGGACAATTTCTCAGGGTGAGACGCAACTGCAGCAACCTATAAGATTACAGGGCAGAAGCGAGAAAATTGGCTAGCAACCTCAGGGCACGTGATTATCCAGCCCAACATATAGCTTTAGCCAATAAGAGAGCTCGCAATAACCATCGCGAAGCTTTGTTGGAACCGAAAATACTAGCTCCAACAGATACTCTTACTTGTGTTACTTCATTTACCCCAGTGTTGAATCAGATCACCAAAATAATTAAGAAACATTGGAATATCTTGAACACAGGCACGATGAATCTTGAAGTCCCGAGATTCTCATTCAAACGGACAAAAAACTTGAAGGACACCTTGATACATACTCGTCCTCGCCTACAGGGGCAACCGATCCAAAGACAACTATGGAATCTTCCACCCGTGACCGGCCATTACCCGTGTGGCTCCTGCATTGTATGCCCCCTCACTGCAATCCATAAATTTGTCATATTTAGTAACAACTTTAAATGGGAACTACGCCGTCACACCAACTGCAATACAGCCAATTGCGTGTATTTGATTACATGCCCATGCAAATTACAATACATCGGCATGACAACACGTTCAGTCAAAAAACGCATGACTGAACACCGTAGTAATTTTCGCTGCAAAAAAATCAACACAAGAATGTGTACACACTTTCTAGAAAAGGGACACCCCGCAGAATCGTTCAGCTGGTTAGTTTTGGAATCATTTTCCAACATTACCAAAGAAGCTTTGCTTGCTAAAGAACGAAGATGGGTGTACAGATTGGGCACTCTTTTAACTGGATTAAATGATGCCATTCCCTGGTCCTCTATTAAACCTCCATGAGTAAGAGCATCATCGTGTTATGCCTCCATTCGATTAAACCAACTTTCCAATGTTGTAAAATAAGCCCCATTTGAACTATGATAGGTTTATCTATTTTTGTTACTAGACATGATCTCCGGTTCCTTGTTAAACAACCTTGAGAAAGAATAAAATATACTGGCCCTTAGGCTAGACAACTCTCGAGTGATCTTCGCCCGGACTGTTATGCTTACACTCCTAAGCATATAAAACATAGATAACCTCCCTCCTTGTTGATTACATCGCTCACCACTTTTGAGCATTAAATACATCATTACTCACATGAGGCTCACTGACATAATGACGCCAAGACGGGGCTTTAGGGTGCACGATCCGACCAAACAATAAATCCCTCCAGAGTGAAAATGCATACTCTTTGGCGTGCTTTTCATTAAGCATTCAAAACATTTAGACGATTCATCGGCTAATGATCTATAAATATATACATTCACAACACTTCATCCCTTTAGACGGCTCCTCACCCAAGATGGCGACCAGACAATACCGCCAGTACAACTCATTACGTACGAGTACTTTCACCACCCCAACTTCCGGATTCGAGCTTCACAAACGCTCACTTTATGTTTCCATGCGAGACTCGGCACATCGCCACCCAGTCCTGGTAGAACGGGGTAGGTGTACGGGACACACGGACTCGGCGTGTCAGTAAGTACTCGAACAACATTCTCTATTAGCGTATTTGTTTCTTAACTGTGAGCACGCACGGCGCTGTTGGGGGGTTACCTAGATGAAGTTTGCTAATATAGTAACTCTCATGAGAAGAAGGGAACCTTAACAACACAGACTGTCGAGCTTTTTTAGCCATTTGTTTCACCATGCGATTGACATAATCGCGATGCAGAGAGCTATGCTTGTTTAAGCGGTCGAGTCTGTACCTTCCTTATGTTTCATACATAACCTTCATCTGTGGGGTGTCCCCTCAAATCACATTAGAAGGGCACAGAATCTTTTCTAAACAAGTCAAAACCCTATTTTACCGCGAACAAATATGACCATATGTCATTGTGACATAGGGTTGTTGCTTCATCGGGAATGTGATAAACAAACTACAGTACCCACATGATGGTTGACACCAATAATTTGGATTTAAATATTATGTCTGCTTAACATACAATTTGTTTTTGGAAGTAAGAGATTAGGGACTATACCATGTTTGACCTAAGTAACTCTTGATTCAATCCTTACTTTTCCATGTGCTTTCCATAACATAACATGATTGCATAATTGTTTGACTTTATAAATAAGAGAAGGGGTTGAGATAACCCTGGAGTTTTGTGGGCTTAATCATTTCCGATTCTCTAGTTCTCTTCCTATATAATTACAGAACGCGAGGAACTCCTTGCGTTATCTACCAGGAACTGCAGTGTACTATCTAGGGAATTCTTAGGGTAAGTCCACTAATAAATTTCACTTTCAATTTTATCACCTGTAGGAGTGATCACTTCACATGGCTCAGGTTCACTTTGTATATTTTCATTCTATTAAATACCACATATAGAGTGCACCATCACTATAGCTGCACTCTGTTGTTCACGAGATACACCTTGTAAATGTACAGTGACTGTTTTATGCATTCTATAACCACCGTGGCCTTCCTCTTCCTCTACAGGTAGACCGAGCTGCAGGTAAAACAACAACTGTGATTGAGAATGCTCACTGTTATCTAGGATACATAGATAGGCTCCATATGTAGATAGAAAATAACTTTTGGTCCTGAAGAATCGCCAGAGTATTCCTCTATCAGAGCGAGAAACATGTCGACCCTAATGAGGCAGTGTATATAACTTAGTCCATCACTCTAAGCTACTAACACTCAACCTCACAGTTTTAATTAGGGGAGGAGGCTTCCTAATAAATTGGTTGAGAAAGCACTCCGACCCCTATTTTTAATAACTATCGTCTTTCATCTACATTATAAAAAAGAGCCCCACACACCCATTCACCCATCGGCTGCATTGGATAAAAAGATCTCCACAAGAGTGCTCCTTAAACAAGAGCCCGTCGGGTATTGCACCAGCCGACTCGACGTAGGAGCAGCCCGATGATGACACGATACATCGTAAGGGGTACGTGAATCACGATACCCTGCAGGTTGTGTGAGGGCTTCAATATCCAAGTTTAACCTATCCGTGAATACTACATGGTCTATCTCACCCCTTTTCAGGAACAGCTGTGTTACTTTTCTTGTACATATTGAGTACAGCGACAGCCATGCGCATAGGTCAGGGATCATGTGAAGTGTCCTGGGGGGCACCCAGGTATGTGTGGACAGGTGGCAGAACCATGTCCTGCAAGCTTGAGTCAGGTGGATGCAATGAATGGTGGCCTGGCCAACGTTGGATGCATGGGGATGGCACATGTCACAATACCCACACAGTCATTGACTACATGCACAATACACAGTCTAATCCCACACAAACAGCTTGCATCTTGCTACTGTACACATAGACACATAGCCACTATCACGGAAAACCATGCCAGACATGCCGTATGCACCGTGGCAACACACCAGCATTGACTGAGAAGAGGCACCTTGGAGGCATTGGGACACCTTTATTAGTCATGTATTCGGGATTGCAGAGGCAACTCGGAGTACACATGAACGGGTCATGTGGAGTAACATGTGGGTCCAACACTGGAACCCCCCTTCTGCAGCCCAAATGTGTGATAGCCATGGAACTGGCACACAAGTGTCGGCTAACAGCTAAACACCCCCTGCTGCTCACGGAGAGACTGCCATACACCATTGATCCGCTGATGTGGAAGTCCCACAGCATGTCAAGCCAAGGCAAACCGTATGTGTCCGAGGGCAGTGTAACACACATTGATGCCATCATCACATTCCACAATCCCATCACTGATGACTGTCAACAAGTCTGACCATCTATTCAGGTGTACCCAGCTGCATGTAATGTGTTCCATGGTGATGTGACATGTCTGCAGAGGAACCAAACATCGACAGGGGCAGTGTGCATACATCGTGAATAACTGCCACACCCAATACACCCCTGATGCATCCCTTACCCTAAGGAGACGTCCAAACTTGTCCAAGCGTGTAACGCTGAGTCAGCACACGATGACGTGTCCATGAGGAATAGCAGTGCCACAACAATGCAACCAGCAGACGGCATGCGCAAGTACCTGGGGATGAGAGACACACAAGAAGTCAGCCACAAAAAGCACAGCCACTTGCATGTGCTCGACACATGTAAGGATGACAACATGCCAGGTCACAATTATGACTGGGGAAATACACATCACTGCCACCATCACTACAGTGACACATCCACACACACCTCTGACTCACGTGGCATACATGCAGATGGACACACACATCGCAACACATGCCACACGGGGACCAATGCGTGCACACACAGACACTGGTACTCACCACTAAGCAAAGAAGTCGCGTATGAGCCGAGTCCGGATGTCCTCTTGCGGAACCACGTCCTCCACATCACTAGCCCCATTGCCAAGCCCTTCGTCCTCCACGGGTGGATGGTCCTGATCATCTTGATCCAGGATGAGTGGCACAGCTTTCTCAACTGCCATGTTGTGCAGCATGTAGAAGACCATGAAGATTTTGCAGACCTTCGCCGGGGCATATGGGAGCGCGCCACCGGTCTTGTGGAGGCATCGGAATCGGCTCTTCAGGAGGCCAAACGTCCTCTCTATCACTCGCCTTGTCCGGCCATGGGCGGTGTTGTAGCGGAGCTGGGCCGGTGTGATGGGGTTGCGGAGAGGTGTGATCAGCCATGGCATGTTGGGATAGCCAGCGTCCCCTACATGGAAACCACATGGACATAAGTAGGACAGGAGAAGCGGTCGTGCTGGAAGTCTACGCAAAATACAGGACAGACAGACTGTACCCACCAACAACACATGCTCGTTCGTTGCGCAGCTGCGTCATCATTTCAGGCATCCTGCTACGCCTCATGATGTAGGCATCGTGTGCTGATCCTGGAAAATGAGCACAGACATGTGAAATCACCATGTTGGACAGACACACCACAAGGGCATTGATGGAGTGGTAGTGCTTGCGATTCCTGTACGCTACCTCCTGTGCCTGTGGTGGTACCAAAGCCACATGTGTCCCATCTATGGACCCAATGACATGGGGCATCCCTCCCAGGGCATAGAATCCACGCTTGACCCCAGTCAACATTGCAGGGGTTGGGAAATGGATGAAGTCATCCAGGTGAATCAACATGGCCTCTAAGAAATCATGCAGCACACGGCAGAACATGCTCTGGGACATGCCACCAACATGAGCTGTGGTATTTTGAAAGGTACCCGTGGCAAGAAAATGTAGGGCTGCCATTACCTTCAGCTTGGGTGTCAGTGCCCTAGGATACCTGTGCAGCGGTTGCAGGTGTGGTGCCAGTCTCGCCGTCAACTCCAGAATCAACGGTTGGGGGAAGCGGTAGCACCGGATACAGTCATTCTCCCGCATGTCAGCCAAGTCCGGAATTGGTCGGGGAAGAGGCGGCGCTCTGCAGTAATTTGGAAGTGACAAGGAAGAGTGAGTGCACCACAAAAACTATTTATTTGTACTGAGCACATGTTAAGCTGTCAATACACATATGCTACATACGGAGTCAGGTATGTGCCACATGCCCTGGACACATATGGCTGCCAGGTGACACCCCTACCAAGACCCAGCTACACATGGATATTGTGAACCTCCACATGCCATGGCATGGGATTAGCTGTGTCCCAGTGTAAGTGAACAGCCAGACGCAAGACAGGAGTGACATACATCCACACATCAGCAGACGTAAGATGTCGATTGCAGAGACTGGTAGCGGAACACTAGAGCCACAGGTCACATGACATTACACTAGGACAGCCCACACACCTTGCCATGAAGGTGTACATGTGATGACTCACCACACATTCATAGAGAGGATGCAGACATGTCCTTGTTACGCTACTCCGTGTCCCATGCATACATACCCACCTCACATCCAATACCACATGTGGCATGGTGTGCGGAACAGTGTGCCATGTCAATCTACACACAGACACATGTTGGTTGCTGCAACAGCTGCTGCTTCTGAGGGAGCTCCAACATCAACCGAATGGGAACCCCCCACACATACATGACATAGTCACATCGTGCACCGTGGGTAGTGACATGTCAGGTGTGGTAACCCCTGTACCGGGCCTCAGGGGACACTTGCGTGTGTTGTTGTCCGTGCCATGCCAGTGACGCTCATCCCAAGTGTGCAGTACGACATGCACACATGTCAAAGGAGTCAAGGGCATGCCTGGCACACATTGCACCGTCACACATTACATGTGTACACATCTCATCATACATCTGGTGCCTTCTCGACTCAGGAGTAATGTGCCACATCACAGCCTTTCACGCCTGTGCCCCACACATGTAGTACTGCCCAGACAATGCCTTGATGTCCATCCATGGACAAGTATGTCAGCCCTATTCCTTCCTGTGTGCTGCCTCTCACCACATTGTGATGTGTGAAAAGCACCGTACTTTCGCAAAAAGGGCCTGTGTACGTTCCCGTATCACTATGGGAGTGCTGCCGTATGTGTACCCCTAGGGATAGTGAGCGTACGCACGCGTGTACGCTCGTCACTATGGGTGTTCTCGCGTATGCGTACTCATAGTGATAGTGAGCGTACAGGCATGTGTACGGTCCGTACCACCATGAGTATGCATACGCGAGAACACCCATAGTGAGACGGGCCGTACACGCGTGTGTACGCTCCGTACCACTATGGGTGTTCTCGTGTATGCTTTCTCATGGTGGTACGGAGCGTACACACGCCTGTACGCTCACTATCACTATGAGTACGCATACGCGAGAACACCCATAGTGGTACGGAGCGTACACACGCCTGTACGCTCACTATCACTATGAGTACACATACGCGAGAACACCCATAGTGGTACGGAGCGTACACACGCGTGTACGGCCCGTCTCACTATGGGTGTTCTCGCGTATGCGTACTCATGGTGGTACGGAGCGTACACACGCCTGTACGCTCACTATCACTATGAGTACGCATACACGAGAACACCCATAGTGGTCCGGAGCGTACACACGCCTGTACGGGCCGTTGCTATGCATTTGGGGTGCCCTAGGGCCCCGGAACGCACCGTACCTGTGTGTGAAGCTCCAAATTACATAGGGGACACATGAGGGACAAGTATAAAGGCCTACATGCATGCTGGTTGTCATGGAGACCAAGTTTAAAGTTTTAATTTTTTCCGGAAGGTGCACAGCAGAAGTCAGTTGGAATGAATCTACTTTGTTGCAATGTGTTTGTGGAGTTGACATCATGCTCAAGAAAAAAACACAATAAGAACCCACTGACTGCTAGGTTTGAAGGGATTGGAGGAAACATAGGATGCAAATGTGAGTGACCAATCACTCTGTACTCCTGTGCATGAAACAGGCCAGCAAGGCAGATATAAGGCAGCCAGGTCCCATGAGGGAGCACTTGCCTACACATCTCTGTATTCCACGACCCAGCTGCCGCTACTGATTCCCTGGAACCATGTCAAGGGCTGTGGAGAGGTCACAGCCATTCACCCTGGAGGAGAACCTGGCTTTGCTGGATTTGATCCTCCCACAGTACCCCCTGCTGTATGGGCGAGCAGGTTATCAGGTGAGTGCAGAGTCCACTAGCACAGACTGTGTCCCTTTTTTGAGACTGTGACTTCTGCCATTGTGTCCAGGTGTGACACACATGCTATGTACTGTAGGGGGGGTCCCAGAGGGGGGAATGCCTGATGTCTCACAGCCAGAGCAGGCTGTGGTGCATGTCTGCCTTTCTCACTAGCATGGTGTTTACTGTGACAATCACTGCATGGTGCATGCCACATTCTGCCTGTCTTGTCCTCCTGGGAATGTAGCCTCTACAGTCCTCATGTGATTCTGTGGTCAGCCCAGTGTGACAGGTGACTGTACCCACAGATGTGTGTTAGTTCTGTGTACCTGTGCTGAGAGTGTCCACATGATGTGTTCGTACCCTGGACATCGGTGTGTGTGTAAGTCCCCTGTGGGTGGGTGCATATGTGGAGTGTAACACCCCAGCTGCATGAGGGATGGATATACCCTGGCCATGTGATGTGAGCAGGGAGCAGTGCTGTGTGTCTGACGTGCAGAGCCAGCCCCACACCTGTGAGCCCCCCCGTCTAGTGGCACATGTGCAGAGTGAGGTATGTCGCTGCATTTGGCAATGGCAGGTGAATGTCCTGTGCCTGTGTGTGTCTGTGTACTCTGCTGCGGTGGCGTCAGTGGGCTGTGGCATGTGACTGCTTAGAGGTGCTGCACATTATCCTGGTGTAGCTTGTGATGCACAGTGTGAGCCAGGATCATTGATTGTGTAGTTGCCCTCATTCCACCTGTGTACTTTCAATGGCACATACTGCTTTTGCCCTTCCCCAGAGGATCATGTCCCTATGACAAAGGTGCAATGCGTTGGATGCATACTATGCCTTGTTGTAAATAGCAAATGTGTTCTAATATGTGTCTCTGTGACATGTGCCAGGTGTATTGATGTAGTGTCACTTGTTCATCCTCACAGGTAGGTGCCTCTGCCAAGGAGCAGATGTGGCTGACCGCCGTCAGCGCCATGAGGAGTGCGGATGGTCGGAAGCGGCGCCTGTCCCAGGTGAGGAAACGCTGGCAGGATATCCGGTGCTGGACGCGGAGGATCGCACGGGTCCTGCTGGGGGACTCACCTGAGACCCATAAGAACCGCGGGCGCCGCCGACTGACCCACATCCACAAGCGTGTGCTGCTGGTGGTATTTCCAGACTTGGAGAGGCACTTACAGGAGAAGCAGCAGCAGGAAGGGGGTAGGTACATGTGTGTTTGTTGTGTTTCACCAGCATTTGTAAGTGCACAGTTGCATGGATACACTGCCAGGGTTTAAAGTTAAAGGTGCTGTGCAGATCCTGTTAGCCACAGTATAGCTGTGCTCTCCTGCCTCCCTTCCCCTCCTTGCAATGTGTTCCCTGGTCTGTGTGTAGTCACTCCTTCACAAGGTAATGTAGGCTGGCGCTTTCTCCACGTGAACTATGCCTGTAGCATCATGTGTGGGGGTGGTGTGTAACAGGTTTGGGGACCTTGGCTGTGCCCTGTCCAGTTCAGTACATGTGGGTTCCATGTCAGTTGGCACTGATGCAGAGTCCAGACATGGGAGTTAGTCTCACAAGTGTCATGCCTTACAGCGCGCATGTCCTATGTTGTGGCCTGTGACATGATGTGCATGAGTGTGCGATACGCATAGTGCAGGGATGTTGGGGTGTGTTGCAGTCATTCCCATTCAGGACCATGGAGTTGTGTGGCCACTACTGTCCCCTGGGGCATATTTTCCTAGGTGTCATGTGTGTCATCACAAAACGTGGACACTCTCAGTGTCTACAGCATAGGTTGTGCTCTGTGCCATTGTCCCCTGGCACCATGTATATTGACGTGAAATGTAGTACAAGTGTCCACTGTACAGCCTGACCTGATTTTCCTTGTTCATAGTCACAGTGGCCAGTGCCTGTGTGTCTTGTTACAATCATCTGATGATGGCCATTTTTACATGATTATTTGGACAGGCGCACCTTGGGTATTTGGCGTCCAATCTTGCATTTCTGCAGCCCCTGTGTATTTCACCCAGACTAAGAGATGTAAGTGCCACCTGTGTCTCAACAAATTGTCTCATGTAGGGGGTGGTTGGTGCGGGCCAAGCCTACATGTCAAAACCTGATATCTCTTTGCTAGGTTTGGCCAGTGTGTGATGTTTGTCTGGACATACACTCAAGGTGCAGTGAGCCAGTCATGGTGGGCATGTTTTCAGTATTACCTATGCAGCATGTGCCTCAAGTTCATGGATATGGTCCCTGCTCATCCCTATTTTCGGCAACGCTGTGTGGTGCAGATGCAGTGCTGGATTGTCCCCAGGGCCTGGCTCCTATGTCAAACTCCATTACATGTCAGTTGCTATTGTGTCTTGCTCTCCATGGGTTTTCATTGGCATGGTGGGTCAACCAACTGTGTGTTGCATGCCCTACATCTGTACCTTGTTTTGTAGATGTTACTGATCTTTCTTTGCAGGCTATGCACTGTAACCTATGTAGATTGGACTCATGTGACATATGTATACAGGTGTGTGATTAATTGCTGTCTCTTCACCTTGCCCACAGCATCGTCGGGGGACACAGAGGGAGACATGAGCACAGACGGTGCGGAGGGACCGAGCACCTGTGCCAGCGTTGACATCGTGGCTGGCACATTAAGTGGTACTGAGGCGGAGGAGAGTGAGGCCGAGGACCTGTCCACTGGCACCACTGAATATGAAGTGGACGGGTCCGAGGATGATCTCTCCGAGTGGGTGGAGGCTGCACCAGCAGCTGACAGCGGCACGACATCTGTCCCCGCCCCCTCCATTGCCATCAGCCGCCTCCCACTTGCTCGTGTCCCTTCCCAACGTGCCCGGTCACTACATGTCTCCTTCCTGCCAGGCACCGCACCCCCTGCCCCTGTCTCCACTGCTGCCGCCAATGCCGAGTCTGTGGACATCCAGCGGCAGTTGCAGATTGGTCAGGCTGCGATCCTTAATGTCCTCCATGGCCACAGCCAGGTCCTCAACAACATGGAGGCATACTTGGAGGGCATTCACTCATCGCAGGCTGACCAACGCAGCTTGCTGAGGTCGATAGACTCGACACTGACTGCAGCAGTGGGTCTCCTGCAGTGCTTCATCCAACCCCCTACCCCTGCCCCATCCACACTTCCCACTCCCATGCCTGTCCCACGTACACCCAGACATCAGCATGCACCCACCACGACGGACACAGGCACCACACCAGCAGGGAAGGTCACCCGCACACCTCCTGGCACGCACACACAGGGTGAAGTAGGCACACCCACTGGGTCGGGGGGCAAACGTAAGACACGCAGCCAGAGTGGGAGTCCGCATTCCACCCAATCCACTCCCTCCAAATCCCCTCCCCTCAGCTCTCCTGGCCACATATCACACAAAGACTCCTTCATGGCCGCTCTGTCCCTGAGCCCCACAGTGACACCACCCCGCAAGCGGCCAAGGGAGTCCCCGGTCAGGGTGGTTGAGTCCCCCCCCCTGTCTACACCCTCCCCCAGTGGCGCTGCGACCCATCCCTCTGACCCCCCCCCCCTCCTTGGGGCCTGTGGTTCCTTCGGGTGCAGGGGATTCCCTGGAGGACCTTGCTAAGGTGTGCAGCGAGATCCTGGCCTCCACCTTTGGCCCTGCCCCACCCCCTTTGGTGGAGTCCTCCATCCCTGCACCCACGACGCCTACCCTTCGCCCTCATGTCCCTGCGGTGCCTAGTCCTTCCCCCCCACATGATGCCCTCACCCCTGTGGAAGACGACGGAATCTAACTCTGCAGGCAAGCTAGGGGACAGGCATCCCACTGTGTCCCCCATCCAGCTGTGACTTCTGGACTGCCCTATGGGCTTTGTAAATATTGAACTTCCTACAAACAAGATTTTTTGGATCATGCTGAATAAAGCAATTTATTTTTTTCCCTTGGAACACTACTGCTTTGCTGGTATTGCTGTTGGTGGGGCTGCTACATGGTTTTGGGTGGTGTTCATGTGTTGGGTGTGTGGGAAATGTAGTAGTGTGCTGCTCATAGGGGGACCCTGGGATCTGTGTGCCATCACACGGTGTTAGCTCGGTTTCTCTGTTCATGTAAGCAGTTGCTGCATGGTGAAATTGTCCCAAGGTGTATTCCTTCCTCTGTCTTCCCTGCAGGATGTTCCCAATATTTAGCGCTGAGCTGTGTGTACATTAGCTGGGTGTGTGACGTACTCCTTCAACTTTGCACATGCATGCTGAGCGATGTCTCCACCTGCATCATTCGTAGCATCCTTGGTAGTCATTGTACTTGTGTATGTGGACTATTGACATGACTTCATGTGGACATGTTTTCTTTTCGGCGCTATGCATGCGTATACTCCCAGCCTCGCACAAATGTGATACATGTACTGCAGGGTCTTTGTGCACCTGACTGACATTTGTGGGCATGGTATCTGTGGCTACTCCACCCTTTGCGTTCCATGGGCACTGCTGGGAGTGTTAGGCACCCACCCCTCCTGTCTCTGGGCACTGCTGGGAGGACTCTGCATACACCCCTCCTGTCTCTGGGCACTGCTGGGAGGACTCTGCACACACCCCTCCTGTCTCTGGGCACTGCTGGGAGTGTTAGGCACCCACCCCTCCTGTCTCTGGGCACTGCTGGGAGTGTTAGGCACCCACCCCTCCTGTCACTGGGCACTGCTGAGAGTGTTAGGCACCCACCCTTCCTGTCTCTGGGCACTGCTGGGAGGACTCTGCACACACCCCTCCTGTCTCTGGGCACTGCTGGGAGGACTCTGCACACACCCCTCCTGTCTCTGGGCACTGCTGGGAGGACTCTGCACACACCCCTCCTGTCTCTGGGCACTGCTGGGAGTGTTAGGCACCCACCCCTCCTGTCTCTGGGCACTGCTGGGAGTGTTAGGCACCCACCCCTCCTGTCTCTGGGCACTGCTGGGAGGACTCTGCACACACACCTCCTGTCTCTGGGCACTGCTGGGAGGACTCTTCACACACCCCTCCTGTCTCTGGGCACTGCTGGGAGGACTCTGCACACACCCCTCCTGTCTCTGGGCACTGCTGGGAGTGTTAGGCACACACCCCTCCTGTCTCTGGGCACTGCTGGGAGTGTTAGGCACCCACCCCTCCTGTGTCTGAGCACTGCTGGGAGTGTTAGGCACCCACCCCTCCTGTCTCTGGGCACTGCTGGGAGGACTCTGCACACACCCCTCCTGTCTCTGGGCACTGCTGGGAGGATTCTGCACACACCCCTCCTGTCTCTGGGCACTGCTGGGAGGACTCTGCACACACCCCTCCTGTCTCTGGGCACTGCTGGGAGTGTTAGGCACACACCCCTCCTGTCTCTGGGCACTGCTCGGAGTGTTAGGCACCCACCCCTCCTGTGTCTGGGCACTGCTGGGAGGACTCTGCACACACCCCTCCTGTCTCTGGGCACTGCTGGGAGGACTCAGCACACACCCCTCCTGTCTCTGGGCACTGCTGGCAGGACTCTGCACACACCCCTCCTGTCTCTGGGCACTGCTGGGAGTGTTAGGAACACACCCCTCCTGTCTCTGGGCACTGCTGGGAGTGTTAGGCACCCACCCCTCCTGTCTCTGGGCACTGCTGGGAGTGTTAGGCACCCACCCCTCCTGTCTCTGGGCACTGCTAGCAGGACTCTGCACACACCCCTCCTATTTCACAATATGTACGCTTAGAACATACACGTGTATGGGTTCGCTCCATGCATACGAGGTGGTGGTACGTGTCGTACATACACGGTTGGGGTGGGGGTACGCTCCATGCATACGGGGTGGGTGTACGGGTCGTACTTACACTGTTGGGGTGGGGGTACGCTCCATGCATACGCGGGTGGGGTTACGGTCCGTACGTACACTGTTGGCATGGGGGGTACGCTCCATGCATACGCGGGTGAGGGTACGGGTCGTACTTACACTGTTGGGGTGGGGGGTACGCTCCATACGTACGCGGGTGGGGGTACGGGTCATACTTACACTGTTGGGGTGGGGGTACGCTCCATGCATAGGCGGGTGGGGTTACGGTCCGTACATACACTGTTGACATGGGGGTACGCTCCATGCATACGCGGGTGAGGGTACGGGTCGTACTTACACTGTTGGGGTGGGGGGTACGCTCCATACGTACGCGGGTGAGGGTACGGGTCGTACTTACACTGTTGGGGTGGGGGGTATGCTCCATGCATACGCGGGTGGGGGTACGGTCCGTACATATCCGTACCCACGCTGTGGAATGCATGTGCGGGCCGTACCCAGGCCTTTGCCACGTGGGTACGAGCCGTCCCGCCATTGTTGGGGTGACGTAGGTGTGGGCGTGGTACGACTCGTACCCACGCTCTTAAGGCGTGGGTACGGGACGTACCTGTATTGTTGTGTTGCCGGTTCGCATCGTCAAGAACTTCCGTTGTGGCGGTCGCTGGCTTAGCTGGACACGCCCCCACCCCCTCGTAGTGACCAGGCCTGAGGGTCAGGTATGTCCAGGGCATGTGTGCTGTGTGACTTTGGTGGGGGTTTTGTGGCCTGCCCCTGGTCCTGCCACCCCCCCCCATTTCCCCCCTCCCTTTGTTGTTCTGACCTTCTGCGGCGTCTGCGTCCGAACCTGTAGAGGAGGTCGACTGCTATGAGGGCCGGGATGACACGTAGGTTCGGGTCCATGTCTGTCCGTCGCGTACAGGTACTCCTTGTTCGCGTCGTCCTGTCTGTCCGTCGCGTACAGGTACTCCTTGTTCGCGTCGTCCTGATTTCCCGGCAGTTTTTGGCAGACGGAAAATATTCACCGTGCGGGATGACGTCGGTGCGAATCGTGATTCCTGTTTCGTGAATGGCAGGCTGAGTGCGTCCCGACGTCACGTCGGCGCTTTCCCGGATCTCATTTGTACGTTTCTTTTCGTCGGTCGGGGTTTTGTACGAATCGTACGGAAAAGGTGTTTCCGTGCGAATCGTAATTCCATATTTTGATGACCTGGTACGCGTAGGACGGAGAATATGCTCCGTCCCACGGTTCGTACCAGGTTTTTACAGGATCGTAATTGGCACCTCTGTAGGTAAAAAGTATACACTCCGGAAGAATTCACTAATTCAAACTACATAGTTTCCTTACATAATTGTGAGCTCAGTCATATGAACAATGAGATATTTCAGAGTGTGAGCAAAGACATGCTCTTGAATTGTCCACAGTCCTTTCTCAAGCATCTATTCTAATATGTAACATATTTTGTTGCAAATACAGTTAAGCTGTGCTGAAAATGTCAAAGGAAAGGATTGAGAGTTAGAATACAAGTGGCAACTTTGCTAAAAGTTTCCACATACTTCAGACTATTCAATTCATGACTTCATGTTTGGAAAAGGAAGCAAGATTTGAGGCCTACATGGAATTCAGCTCATTATGGATGGATTAAGCTAAAATATGAATCTTGCATTGAATAGCATAGGAGTTTTAGTCTCTCAAATAATTGTGTTAATAAACATTTCAATCAAATCATAATCGTTTCATGTAAGTATAGGGTACTCATAACATTTTTCAAAACATCACCTGTTGTACGTGCATAGGAAAGGTACATATAAATCTTCTTTGCATTTATATTATTACGACACACATAATTGTAAGTACGTTGGATGAAAGGTTCACGGAAACAACTTTAACTATCACCTGTGAAGCTTCTACTTTTTTGTCATTTTCAGTGCCCCTGTTACAAAATGAAAAACGATTTCCTTCTGAACCCCTGAAACGTTAATTTTACATGTGAAATGTTTGGTTTTTTAATATCACATTTTCAAAACATAGGCTCAATGTCATTAAAAGTGTTAATACTTCACATTTATTAAGTAAATATGATACAAGCTCATTCTAGCATTCTGCATGTTTTTAAGCTGCAGTTTCTAAATCAGAGTTGCATTTTGTCATTTTCCAGTAACGTGAAACCTAACACGCGTTTCTCATCACCTATATAGAGTATTGTCACGATCGTTTCTTTCTTATTTGTCACAATATCTGGGGGGAAAACCTCTGCTTTATCACTGTACTAAATACATTGAGTGGGCGTTGGAACCTCCCTGAGTTCATGATTGAATGGCCTTTTTGTCTGTTTCTGCTCCGTAATTCAATGGCGTTCCTCCCTGATCTTTAGATTGTCCCCACACAGAGGAGACTTTGGATGGTCACATTTTTAATTTTCTGGCATCTAGGGACAAGTGTTTCGATTGCAGGTTCGTTCAGCATTTGATGATTATCATACACAAGGACTGAATTTCTTGTTCTCTCTCAGTATCTCGTCTCCTCATTTTCTCAGCTTTTTCTTACTTTCTTTGCTATAAAGCTCCCCCTCACCTTTCAAGGAATTGTAGTGATGATTCAATGTAGTTAAAAAAACACTCAATTCCAGATCACTGCGGTTTTTAGAAGGGCAAACTGGACTGGAATGAGGATTTTCTGATGACAACCAATAAATGTATTCTGTCACCTCCACACCTTTCCACTAAAGCCATGTCAGAAAATAGTCTTTGAATTATACATATCATCGCCCTCTATGGACATGTTATGATAGTTAAACACAGGAGTACTCAGCCAACTAACACAACAGTACTGTGTTGGTCCTAGCAATTTCTGCAGGGGCATCCTCAAACTTTTTGCCATCCTCCTACTTTTGCTGAATTCCTTTTTGCTGGCCTTGGGACTCCATGCACCTTACCAGTGCTAAAGTGCTTGTGCTCTCTCCTTGAATCATGGTAAAATTTCCTTATACCCACTTGACATATTTAATTTACTTAAAGTCCCCAGTAAAGTGAAACTGCATGTGTCTGTGCTACTAGTGGGCCTGCAGCACTGACGTGTCACCTACTTCAGTAGCCCTTTAAATATGTCTCAGGCCTGACATTGCAGAGCCTTTGTATGCACTATAAACTGTTATTTCGACCTGGCAAAACAAACCTTTTGCCAGGCCCAAACCTTTCTTTTTATACATAGAAGTCACAGGCAGGGTGAACCATGGACAGTCCAAAGGGCAGGGTGCAGTGTATTTAAAAAGTTGGACATGTACTTTTAAGTTTTACATGTCCCAGTAGTGAAAACCCTTAAACTAATTTTTCACTACTGCAAGGCCTAGCGCTCCAATAGGATAACATTGGAGTTGCTGCATTACATTTTGTAAGTGCAATTTCCGAAGGGAAAAAGGTATTTGGTTCACATTTGATGTCTCTGGAATCCTAATTTAAAATCCTAACTTTTGGTGAAGTCAAATTTTCTAAGTACAACTCTGAAGAAGCCCCTTTTGGAAGGATGGAATTTTCTTGCCTTAGCCATTTTGTGCCTGTAGCATGTCTTTGGTCACATGACTGGTGTAGTTGACAGTTAGACTTTGTGAATTCCACCCAGACAGTCGCAGATTAGAGGGATTGTGTGGGCCATCTGCTGGCAGGATGGGAGGGTGGAGATGTGCCAAGACTCACTTGAGACTCACATGAATAGACTGTGCCCTGTACCCACACAAAGGGCTGCATATCCACTGGAGTTAGTCTGGGGCCAGGGCAGGGATGGTAGGGCATCTTGCACTTCAAAAGTATGCCTTCAGAAGCTTCTCCCCACTTCAAATGCACAACTGTGCATACAAGAAGGACCTCAGACACCACCACTTCAGTACACTTCTGAACCTGTGGATACTATGCCAGGAACAAAGACTGCTGTGCTGCTTAAGGAATGCCACTTTGCTAGACTATACCCTGCTGGACTCCTCCTTTGCAGTGCTGACCTGCTGCCCTCTTGTCTGGATGAGGAGGACTGGACCTTTCTTTCTTGAACCCAGTACACAAAATGACTCCAAGGGCTAGTTGACTGGCATCTTGGTCTGATGCCTCAGAGACATAACAGGCTTCCAACAACCTTGCATGTGCACCTGGACTCTGCCACCTGTGAATCTACCCTGCCAAAATTCTAATTGTGTCATTAATCAAGATGATTTTAATTATGTGGTATGAGAAATATGAACGGTGTTTTGTTTTTCTTTCAGCCCTAATGACGTCCTATGGTGGACGAAACACGTTAGATGAATTTATTAGGAACTTCTGTTGATGAACTGCTACAAACTTGTCAATTAATATTGATGAACTGTCATAATCGTTGTAGAAACACTATCCTAAAGTAACGTACAATAAATTGTGTATCTGTGGACACAAGGAAATCTGTCTTTTTGATTGAAACAGTTGTGAACGAATTTGCATTTGAAAATACTGATTACTGAACACGACGCTCCCTTCATTGTGGTATTTTTCATTGGAGGTGGTCCTGCAGCGGTGGGCTACAGAAGGTTGAGCGTGATTGATTGGATTAATAACATTGAATTGATAAAGAAATAATCCTGTCCTGTGCACACCGGTTGGAAGCCCTCACCGCTAGGTTTTATTATTGAACGTAACACACTCCCTGAGCTATAGAAGGCAATTCTGGTAGAAAGATAGTAAGGTCCAGACAGGTGGAGGGTAATAGGCATTAGAAGAGAGTATTTAAACAGAACACATTTTTCAATTGGGAGCTAATGGAGATCGTACAAATGTCTGGAGATATATTCACATCTATGGAGACTGGAGACCAGCAAGGCACCACTGCAAAACAGCCAATGACTGTGTACAGTGTGTTCTGATATATACTGCCCTAAGCAGTGCAGCCTTCCACCAGGGGAGCATCCCCATTAGCAAGCATATTGTGAGAATTGTGTGTTTTACTTGCAGTCCCATATGGGGAAACACTGATTTAAGCTGATTTTATTTGTGCAATACAGAACGGAATCTCCTGTCTGATGGGAACCTTTCCCATGACTGCACTGATGGTCGCTGGACTAATTCCAGGCATAGCCTATTGTGGTTGTGCAGCTTGAGCAGCCCTTGTGGGATTTACTGTCATTGTCCGCATCACATATTGTGCCAAACATCTGTATATTCTAACCAGACTTGTGTACAGTGTACATAGCTCTACTGCTACAAGATTTTCTATGTCTGGGAATGGTGTATAACCGGATAAGGCTGGCCATGTTACTCCCTCATTTCTGAAGTGACCTAGTCTAACATCGTTTGTTATGTGTGATAGGGTTCCTTCAAACAAATGTTAATGGAATTTCTAATGCTTCATAAGCTTTTTAGTTATTATGAGCTGCAGCTAGATTGTAAGGATGAAAATGTCTTGATTCACTGCCAGGAATGTAACCCATGAATAAACTACCTCTGTCCTGTATGCTTCATGGGCCTCACCACAGAGGTCACATCTCCTCCTGTAAGGGGGGAGCCCATGCTGTTGTAACATCTGTGTGACTATGGGCCTGATTTGATCTTGATGGATGGGTCACTCCATCATAACAGCCACCAAAATATAAATCCCATTATATCCTATTGGATTTTTATTTCGGCCAACGCAATATCCGTCACCATTGTGACAGAGTAGCCCGTCCGCCAAGATTTAAATCAGGCCTTATATGTCTGCAATTCACTGGTATAATAATTTGTGCTCCATTATTCATTTAAATGTATGTAATTTAGAGAGGGTGCCATTGTGGGATGATACTCTGAACGGTTAAAGCTTGGACAACCTACAGCCAATGCATGGGGGTTTCCTACTCAGCTGAGGAGGATTTTTCTTAACACCACGAAAGTCTCCAGTTGATAGGTGAGTAGGGGTCTTTGAGTACACAAAAGAAACTACTTAGGCAATCTATTAAATAAGAACCCAAGCTAGGTCATTGGCAACATCATGTCAGACAGCTTAAACTTTCTTAGTAAAACTGTGCATTTGTTAGACAACATAAACATCGAAACTGTGCAAGATTGATCCTACGCACACCATCAGGATATGTTGGCCTTAGTCCTGCTAGCTCACTGTGCACCACCTGTACCCCTAGCCTTACAAGGTGATAGATACACTGTGCAACCTTAGAACATGACAACACTGAGTCCCCAAGGAAATCGTGGTCACAGATCTAGAACTCTTTTGTTTTTTTAACTCATGCATAGCAGAAGAGATACACAAGAAATACACAGCACTGCGTTACAATATTTATTGAAGCATTATGATTCTTGTGTAAAATAAACGCCCTGCAATAATCAATAGGAGGAAACAGATTAGCATGAGCAGCATTACGAGACTGGTGAAAAAGATAAACAATTCAACCATTGTGCTGATACAGACAATATATGCTTGCATATCAGAACTGTTATGCTGTGCTCTGCTGCTTAGAGCTACCTATCCTAGTGTACCTAGGGTGGGTGAATCTGTCAGAATCCCTGTAAGGTGATCTAACTTTCCCCATTACCCGTGGGTAAGTGTCATCAGGGAGCCAGTCCTGGTGGAGAGCTGAGGTTCATCCCTCGCTGGAGGTAAACAGGAAACAGCTGGGCTGGAATTCCGGCATGGGGCTACCTCACAGTGCCAGTAAAATGCCCCTCTAACTATACAAAGAAGTTATGTTGTTTATATAATAAACATCACCCATGTTGCCATGCCATAGTTCCAGTCAGGCTGCCATTGTTGATTCTACTCTTACAAGGCTGTCACCAAGCAAACAATAATAAAAAACATCACTTTGTGCCGTGAATTTTAGCTGTGTTCTAGGGTCAAATAATGTGCCTATGAAGATGAGTAAATGCCAGCAAAGTTATTTAATGAAACATTATCCATACAAGCACACAAGCAAAAAGGGTGTTGTGTCAACATTCACGAAAAGATGTCAAATCTAAATGTGAGCATTTTTAAATGGTAGTGTTCTTGCTGGGGCCTAAATGTGACCACATTACACTAGTTGTGTTGCAGTGGAATTATTTTAGAAGAGAAAAACTGGTGATAAAGATCCAAAATCCAATTAGTGTCAATTTACCATCTGTGTGAATCAGATAGTGAGATTTAACTACAGTAAAGGTCCAAAAACTGATTAGTCAAAAGAAAAAAAATCCTGGTGGACTGAATGGCTTGAACCAATTTGCTTCTGTTGCCGCAAACGTAATTCTTCTCTGATGGCAAGTCAATCAGAACATGAGGGATTTGTGTATCATCAACGGGAACCAGGAGAAAGAACTCCCTACTCCAGTGGCATTTTTTAATTTTTGTAATTAGATTTGTAAAACCTTTGTGGATTCATGGATCAATGAATCAATGAAGAATCCACAAATTAACTATAAACATATCTCCAAATTTTAACTATTTCAAGCCTACCAAAAAAGAAAGAATCTCAACAACTACTGTAGGGATTCACAACAAGCAAATCAAATGAATGTTCTCCTGTCATTGTATGTTTGGTGTAATTTTGTTCAGGTTTTTATTCCTGTATCACAGAGCAAAGAGCCTATAAGAGGAAAACATGGAAAATGTTACTTTATTGACCTTTCCTTTTTTTGGACCCCCCATTACAGATCTGCCCAAACCTTGTCATGCCACATGCAAATCAAATGAACTTTTTTATTGGAATATGCCTTTTCAGTGACTTAAATATACCTGCACAGGTGCTAGACCTGCTTGTGTAACATACCACTGAGGGGCTGATTCCGATCCGGGTCGGAAGGGCACCGAACGTGATCCGGACGGAAAAACTACGAGCCGTACGTGTGTTTTCCAGCCGACTCATACAGCGGTACGAGCGAGCAAGTACGATGCGAGCTACATGAAATTCACCGACCGAGTCGTTTCCGGGTCCGAACCGCTCTGTATGTCTCAGTCTTAAGCTAACCGTGGCGTGCAATGGACGCGATTCACGACCGAGCCAGTACGATGCACGCGTCAGACAGCCTGTGCGAGCCGGAGTGTCCGGCTTGCAAATCATCCGGGTGGTTGCCTTTGGGGGTCCGTGTCAGACCCATGGGTCTCCCCAACACAGGCATGTACGGTGCAGATGGCACCGATGCGTACCCACTGTAGGGGGCCCATTCAGTCAATGGGAGCCCATGTACGCGTCATACGACTGGCTCCCATTGACTTCTATGGGAGTCCGACCGAACCGAGTCCGACAGCATACGGCCGCATCGTACTCGCTCGGTCGGACTGCAGGACTCCGGTTCGGTCGGAAAACACTCCGGATCCGGCTCGGTCGGTGTGCTTTCCGACCCGGATCGGAATCGCTCCCTGAGTAGTTATAGTTAGAACCATGTTTCCATAGGAAAAACATATTTTGCTTTGCTAATATTTTTGGCACCATTTAACGAATCTTGATGAAACTATCCTAAAAAAAAACACATCCACCTCCATTTCTTTCTGGAAAGTATCTGTGTGATCTATCAATCAATTTTTCCCCATTCATATTTCCACAGGAAAATTAGACACAGCTCCAGCTCAAACGATTGAATGGAATTACACCATATTTGCAGAAAGCTAGAGCTTGGTCCAGACAGTGTGCTTTTTGTGATTTGGTGTAGGCCCATTAAGTAGTTTCAGAAAAATTAGGGCTAAAAAATATAGATATTTCACACTACGGTAGATCAGCTGGGGCTACAGATCTCAAGAAGACATCTGATTGATTGCTATCACATCAACAAAGATGTGATGGCAGGCATTTTAGGAAAAAAATAGAGTAGGAAAACACATATAGAGGGTGGGTTAAAGATGGCCTGAATCCCTTGGGTTTGAAGAAAGGGTTCCAGAAGACCCCCCTACTTCCAGGGGCCGAAAATGACATTTTATTTAATAAAAATTTTTATAATAATCACTTTTATTAAACATTGCAATAAGTTCATTTATATAATATACATTTGATTACAATTATTTTTGACATTTTGACAAAGACAATGTCTGCTTTATGTATGTTAATCTTCTGACCCCTTGAAAAACCCAACAGTCCCACTTTTTATATTTTGATTTTCTAACACTTTAATAAAGTTGATAGGTTTGCTTTACTTAAAATGACACTCTTTAAATTATTATATCACATAGTCAGCCATGCAAGCCCCCGGTAATTAGGCACATGGTTTGGCCTCAGACCAGGCCCTGTGCCCAACGGCTGAAGGCAGTGCGATGCATGGGTGTAGGGCTCCCAGGGGGTGGGTGCAGGGCCTGGGGAAAGACTGTGCTGTGAGTGGGTAGGGTGCCCATGGCGTTGAGGTTGGCCGCAGGGTCGACCTCTGACCAGCCAATGCATCCCAACTCTCCCTGTGGGGTCAGCGGCGGCTGCCAAGGTATTCAGCAATGTGCAAATAGGTTTGGCCACAGGTCCTGACCTGCAGTCATTTGGTCATGTCCAGTGGCTGCAGGGCCTGTCCTTTGGCCTTACCCCTAACTCATAGGTGGTTAACACCCACGGTGCATGGCACAAGAGAGGTTGGCCACAGGTTCTGGTTTTGGGCCATGGCATCTGTCCATGTGCAGCTGTAGGTTGGCTGTAGGCTCATTTCTCTGGTTAGTCAATTCACCAAACTGTCTATGGTCGGCCAACCCCTGCAGTGTATGCTATTTAGCAGAGGGGGCCACCCACAGCCCCAGCTGGACACAGTCTTCAGTCTTGCAGAGCAGATGGTTGGCCACAGAACCTGATCCGAAACCATGTCCTCTGTCCACCCCTCTATGAGAACCCTAAAAAACAAGACACCCAGGCTTTGGTTGTGTTTGCTTGGGTTTGATCCAGGTCGTGGCCACCACCCAGGCCTTGCACCCAACCCACCATAGGTTGCCGACTCTTGCTGTTCACAGGCTTCGGCTGTGTAGTGTGGGGTTAGCTGCAGGGTATTGCAGCTGGCCAGCGATTGAACCTAAATCTCCATGGGTGGCCAACACCTGCACAGCCCTAACTTCAGCCATGGACAGTAGGGGGTTTTCTGGAGGGCCTGGCCTCCAGTCAGACCCTATGACCAACACTTCATTGGCAACCAAACCCTTGCAATGCACATCCATTGGGTGTGTACAGCAGATATGTTTGCAGGCCGTGCATTCTGGGCAAGCCGACAGCGGTATATCTCATGGGAGGCTAATTCCAGCTGCTCAAGGCATTCGGTCATTTACTCTGATGATTTAGCCACAGCATTTAGACTGTGGTTAGGCTCTGCAGGCACCCTGCTGTGTGCAGCCATTCCCAACATGAGGCCATTTGCCAGGCACAGAGATATGACTCTAAATTCAGATTTTTTAAATCTTTTGCAGTACTCTTAAATTAAATGATGGATTTGTGAATCCTGAGGCCCAGCAGGGTCTGCCGCTTTCGACTTGAAAAGGACCAGGAATCCAGCACCTGATTCTCGATCTCTGTGATAGAAAACATGAATTAATTTTAATACAGAGGTCCTATTGAACACCCCTCCACATGGGCCTTTGGGTCTCCCTGCCTGCTTGTGCCTTTATTCTTTTTTTTCTTCCCAATACAGTGCTGAGTGCACCGTATTGCCAATGGAGGCTGCAACAGAGATGTTTCTGTGATGGCCAGACTGTCAGTCTGATGAATTACATATCCTAAAGGCAATTTCTTAGGGAGAGACACATTTGTACACATAAAGCTGACTACATCTTGATTTCAAACCTGCATGACTGAGAATATCCATTATGGCTTCCTAAAAACAGTCTGGTACTGCAAAGGAAATTAATTGCTTGTTCCTAAGGTATGGACGGAGACTAAGAGGAATATATTGTGTGTAACCTGATTGAGAGGATTATCAAAAGGCATTCGAATTTGGTCAGGTATGATCTTTGGCCACAACTAGACTGCTCTTTGCTTTTAAGAGGGGGGTGATTGGTACTGATGACCATTTGCGATTTTAAAATCAAACCATCTTAACTAGACTCATTTCATCTTTCATATGTTGTAGGGTGCATGCTAAATGATACCTGATGAAGACACTATACTCATTATGTTCTTTGGGGTCAAAACATCGATGAAACACATGATACTGCACTACTTACAATTAACATGGGACTACACAATGAAATAGATAGTTGCATACATAACAATATCCTCGTATATGTGTGTTGGGAGCAGAGATCTCTGAGAATTTTTAATTGTTGTTCTAGTTGGCTATGTCACTTTGTCACAAGCCCATATATATATTTTTGACATTTCTACTGGCAAACAAATTACTGTGCAGGAGTTGACATGCACCTTGTAACAGACAGCGCTCTACAGAAGAAAGACTTGCCAGACTCCAGGGAACCACTGGAATGTGAAAGTACCTGGCGGCTATGCACACGAACAGCATCGTCCATGCAAAAGAAGCAAGCAGTAGAAAGAGAACCAATGGCTCTGGAAGAAGTGCTGCAACAAGAAGAGCAAGACAATTATGACAACATTCAGCATACTGCAAAAGACACTGTCAGGAAGTTATGGGTTGTGCTTAACAGAACAATATAGAGAAGGGTAATAAAACAGCATCTACAAACAGAACACAAAGACTTGAGCAAAAAATAAAAGAAGTAATTAAAAAGTTTAAAAAGATTAGAATAGTATAACAAAATTACAGAGAGGAATATTAAAAATTTAAAAATTGCAAAAACAAAAAAAACATTAAAAGGATGACAAAAAAAGTTACAAAAGCAGTAGTTGAAAACTGCAACATTTTTGACAAAATATAAAAAGTAAAATAAAACACAAAAAATTAGTGTCCACACTTATCTAAATAAGGATTTTGGGCCAGATTCACAGAACTAACTTAAGAAAAAATCCTAAACTTACTACCATTTTGGTATTCACAGAAGGCACTTACTCATTTTGGTATTCACAGAAGGCACTTACTCATTTCGGTATTCACAGAAGTTAGGAGTCCTAACTTTAGGACTCCTAAATGCCTTCCGTGAATACCGAAAGTCTTAAAGTTAGGGTTTTTCTCAGTTTAGGAGTAGTAAAGGTAGCACTCCTAACTTTACCAATCCTAAACTGAGAAAAATCCTAACTTTAAGACTTTCGGTATTCACAGAAGGCATTTAGGAGTCCTAAAGTTAGGAGTCCTAACTTTACTACTCCTAAAGTGAGAAAAATCCTAACTTTAAGACTTTCGGTATTCACAGAAGGCATTTAGGAGTCCTAAAGTTAGGAGTCCTAACTTTACTACTCCTAAACTGAGAAAAATCCTAACTGTGAGACTTTTGGTATTCACAGAAGGCATTTAGGAGTCCTAAAGTTAGGACTCCTAACTTCTGTGAATACCGAAATGAGTAAGTGCCTTCTGTGAATACCAAAATGGTAGTAAGTTTAGGATTTTGTCTTAAGTTAGTTCTGTAAATCGGGCCCCCAGATGCTTGCAGGGCATTGGAACAGGGCATGGGCACAGGCCAGGCCCTGCTGCTAAACCTCTACCATGCATGGCTGAAGGCCACACACAGTGTAAGTTGGTCACCTGCAGGGGGTTGGATGCATAGCCACTGCGGTGGTTAGGTGCAGGATCTGGCTGCAGGCCATGTCCTTTGGCCAACGTCCTGTTATGCAGGGCCAAAGACTGTACTAAGTGGGAGAGTTGGATGCACATGTTGAAGAAATGTAGTGAAACAAATAAAGGTTAAATTGACATTTATAGTGCCGTAAGGTAGCAGGAGTTTATCTCACTTTCAAAAACCCTTTAAGTTCACTGAAAAAAACAAAGGTTGGAGTGACATTACAGTCAGGAGTGGTTATGATAGAATAGCTAATGTTTCAAAACTAAAAAACACTGAAATATACCAGTTACAGTTTACTGAGCTAACTATAGCTTGCCTGCCCGCCATGCCCTGCTGAAGATCACACATATTCCATCACTCATGACATGTTAAAGGTCATCATTGATGCCATCAATGATGACATATCCGTTGACATCATTGACATAACTATAACTGCACTGGTGCTATCATAAGCAATGTAAATAATTTAACTGAAAAAACAGTATCAATTTTGTTACGAGTATTTTTGCTTCACAAATGTGAGAGTACGTTTCCCACCAAACCCTTGCTCTGCTCGCCTCATTTAGAGACCAGCAAAGCTTAGCTGTCATCATAAGAATTACATTATATTTCCTGCTCTATTTAGGACGGACACTGTAATGTCTGCTTTTATTGTCCATCATCACCAGGAAAAACCTGGTTGTGAGGGACAGGAATAAAACAACAAAGACTACAACAAACAAAACTCATGGGGCCCGATTCTCAGTCACTTGGGTGTAGTAAAGCTATGAGTACGCAGTATCTGCACTCTTGGTGGAGACTCCACACTTGTGGCGGAATCTCTGCGTGGGGCACCCATCATTTTTCTACATGAAAAAGCAAAACCATTGAAAAGGTTTGGTGGACTATCATCATAATGGACTCCAGTATTCGACATTTAAAGGACCTGCTGTGACGATATTGCATTTCAATGTACAAAAGTGACCACTTGCCCAGCAGCCAGCTAAAAATTTGGCAGCCAGAGTTCTGTCTGGATGGCGGTGGTGATGTCCTGGCCACCCCATCTGACACTACTCTGTCCATCAAAACAATGCATAGTTCAGAAAATTAATACTGTCTGTGTGTCAGTCATTATCTCCACTTTTATACACATTACACTTTCATTGTACAGCGTGGTTATATTTAAATTGCTGTGGCTTAAAAAGGTGTTTTGAATCGTTAGGTACACTGTATGGTCTGTCCATTGCACTGTTATTTACCCAGAATAACCCCATAATTTAAAGCATTCGTGGATTTGGAGAAATGTAAGCAATGAGGGCCTCAGTTATGAGAAGTGGCGCATCGCTGCGTGAAAACAGAGTTGCAACACTTCGCAGTGCGCCCTCCTTGCGACACCTAAGATGCGCCGTATTTAAAGTACGGCACATCATGTTGCAAGGAGTTACAGATGCATCAGTAATACTGACGTATCGGTAGGCTCAAAAGTGGCGCATTGCTGGGGTGTGTCTGAAAATAGGCACAACTCCAGCAATGTGTTCTTTCATATGGGGCTTACCCCATGCCAAAGGGCCTGCATCACCCTTACGCCAACCACGAGGCAGCCGTAAGGTTTTGATGCATTGGCGTCCTAAAAGCGGCGCAGTGAAATCTCATAGATTTCACTGCACCACTCCTACGACCATTTCTAGTGTGGGCACGCCCACCCTGTATACATTATACCTGAAGCAGCTATAATGTAGTGCAGGGGGTTACAAAGTGATGCATCTGCCTAGATACATCCCTTTGTAAATATGGTGCAATGTGGCACATATTTTACGCTGCCCCTGTGTCACAAAAAGTGGTGCAACGGAGGCGCAAAAATGATGCAGAGGTTCATAAATAAGCCCCCGAATTTTTACATAACTTCGTATAATATTTTTATTATTAAACACCCACTTTACCTCTCACATGGTTTAAATCCACCTATAGATACCACATCCATTATGCTGTGACAAAAGCATACCGCTGTTATTATATTGCTAACTTCACTACTCCACCAATGCCATTACTATTGCGACCTCTGCGTTCCTTGGTGTTGTAATTTTGTTGATAATAAACTGTTTGCAACGTGAGTTTTTTGTGTGCCTGAATTTCTGTTTTATTGAGGAATTAAAGCATCTTTATTGTTTAATATATTATTGCCGGACACCCAAGAGGGCCACAACACCCACCGCCACCACCCCCAGGACCACACCCCCCCCCAAGCTCCCCCCGGGCCCCACCCCGGGCACCCCCCACCTCCCCCGGACCAAGACACTGCACATCAATGGCACGAAAACATGAACAAAAGCACCCGCCTGATGTCGCACAATTACAACAATCAACATACACGTGAGCACTGAAACCTTGATTCATACATTCACCATTGAAAGACCAAACAAAATGTCACATCCTAATTTGTCACTAAACAACTATTTTGAAGAGTCATGGCGGTACATCCCTGGACGATCTGTGACTCCCAGCCTGCAAGACAATATCCAAGATAAGAAGGTGTGTCAGGCACTCATCAAAGGACAGGCAGAGAGATTAAGAAAGAGAGAGAAAGAAAGAGAGAGAAAGAAAGAGAGAGAGAGAAAGAGAGAGAGAGACTGAACAAGGAGCGCAAGGCCAATCGGGCCCTTGGCTCATGCAAACATTACAACAGCTGTGTGTGTCTCGAAATCTGTGCACCCCAAATCACAGGCCTGTCATCAAAGTCAGCACAAAGTCCACATCACATTTAAGAAATGCAAGCAGTAGCCAGACTGAAATCAGGAATGAAAGCCCCTTTGTCTGAAACACACAAGGCTGAAGGCCAACTGAACCCCCGACCTTGGTCCTGAATGCGGCTGGCACACCCTGCGTGAGATACCATACCAGCCTCTGACGACTCCCACACCACGAACTGCGCTAATGAAACACCAATGTGCCCACATCCCACACACACTTGTCCCTGCACAACCTACACCTGCAAGGGATGGTCTTGACACATTGGTTAAACACTACCCATATGTCCAAATGTTGCACACACATACGACTCATTGCCTAGAGCTGTGGCATATCGTCCACCGAACTTCCAGCAGTCTGAGGAGTGCCGGTGTCACGAGCCCAACAAACGCAATGGCAGGCATTCCCGGGCACATGTACAACCCCTGTCTTGTGGAACTGTACCGTGCACGCATGCTGCATCTGTTGGGATCCCTGCCAATTGCAGTGTAGCGAATCAGTTTCAGTCTGAGTTTCCGTCTTGCCTTCTTCACCTGCGTCCAGTCCTGGTTCCACTGTTGATCATGCACATTTGAGTGGCCCATGGAGGTCTGCCTATCCAACGCAACAGTAGCTGAATTGGATTATGACCTGACAATGCGCCCCCTGTTGACCCATGAACAGGAGTGTCACCGGGATAGCCGTGCATGGGATGCACTGATCTTTGGCGTATGTGCTGGCAGTTGCACATGGGAGATTGCACAACTCCTCATGTGCAGTGACCACATCGAGGCGCTCCCCTATTGGGCTGTGTTGCGGATTGGGGAAATGGCATGGACTGAGCACATCTGCCCGGACCAGTTAATGGATTGGCTCATCCTGGTGTTCCTTGAACCCGACAATGACGTACTACTGGAACACATTGCACATGAAGCTGCGCTGGCATTCATGGATGAGTAACTACGTTCCTGCAGCCACATCGAATTGTCACTCACAGCACAGGTCCCAACACCTTGTTGCATTGTGGGGAATGCTCACATATCCCACCACAACAGAGGACATGTCTGCCTTCATCTGGACTCTGAATGCATGTGTGTGGAACTACGAGTGTGTACACACACCTGTGCAAGGTGATGCCGTTCCATGGTCGGAGCAGCACATCGTCGTTTGGCAACGTTACCAATTCGGACACACTGCTGGGGGGAGAGCACACACATGGCAATATAGCACAACATGTGACATTGTCGCACCCTTTCACCTGATCACTGTCGGCAGAGCAGACAGTTGGCACAGTCCAGTGGTAGAGCACTATGCAGACCCCATGGGCTGTAAGTCGTGCCCCCTCACACGGGGCAATGGGCAGACGCCAAACAACACATGACTCGTCCAGCAAGGCAAGATGGGCTGAGACTGCTGTCATCCGTAATGATTGGTGTTCATTTCTGCCTCCCCATTTCCCGCACCTCGACATGTTCCCATGCTGCGTGTAAGTGTCTTAAGCATGTCCCTGCATGTTGTTGCTGTTGCCTTGTCCGTACTGACATGCACATGCCAGTAAAGTCTACGCAACTTCACTGGTGTCTAACTGTGATGAGTGTTGATTAGATTGACCACTCGTGTGCCACAATGAGCATTGTCCCTACAAAGGGAGGGTCTGACTGACGCATGTACAATGGGGGTGGGTCCCTTTTGACAGGTCCTCCTCTGTGAGACAGACATTGTTTTGGGATAGTTGCTGGTAGACCTGTGCACTGTCTTCAGCAATGTGAGTATTTTGTCCAACCTCTGACCATGTGGAGCAATGTAATAAATCATAACAGAATGTGTTCACACAGATGTGTGTGAGTAGGTATGCGACGTGAAGTTCTGTTGTCACATGTGATGTAGGACACCACTCCTAGCCTGCTACCAATTTGGTAATTCCTACACACAGCCCTATTCAATACATGGATGTGTGCCTAAGTTGGGGGGTTGTGAGATTGTTGTTCATGTGCAATGGGGACACAGCTAGTACTCACCTTCACAGTCATCCACTAAGCCATGTGTCTCAGGGATAAACATGCGCATTGATGTTATTCACCAGGGTGTACCTTCTTGTGCAATCATTGTCCCTACATCCAGCCATACTTTCATACGTGAGTGAACATAGTCATGACACATCTGTGTAGTTTCTAATGTTTTATTCACATTCTGGTGAATGACGGAGCTGGAGCTGTTCATGGCCATCCAAGCCCACATAACATGGAAGCCCAGTGGTGGGCCAACCAGAGTCCTTTGGGGATTGAAAAGTGATTTGGAGGAGTGAGAGTGCAGTCGGCAGCAGGATTGCTGTGCAATTGTCAGCAGTGAAGATGTGGCAGTCCATGTCGGGGTCTGGGTGGATGTCGCAGAGTGTTCCGGGGGTCATTGGAAGGTGTTGTCCTAGGGCATGATGCATAGGGCAGAACCAGGAATGGACAGGCCATCTGACAGTGATGGATGCTACTACCTCCTTCCTTACACAGTAATTACCATCCACATCTTACTCATCTGATACTTCTCCTGTGTCCGGTGTGTCCGGTCTGTGTGGCGGTGTAATGGCTGCATCACTGTGTGCCACTGACACATCAGGGTGTGAAGGTGATGGGACTGCATCACTGTGTGCCACTGACACATCAGGATGCGAAGGTGATGGGGCTGCATCACTGTGTGCCACTGACACATCAGGGTGCGAAGGTGATGGGGCTGCATCACTGTGTGCCACTGACACATCAGGGGTCGGAGATGTGTGTGTCGAAGTTCCTGCTGCATTTATCTGGGACTGGCTCAGTGGCAGCAATGGCAAGATGATGAACTGCAGGGCATGGAAGATCCCAGCTACATCTTGCTGGTGTTCAGCCATGGTAGCCATACTTCCAGCCTGCATTTGCTCCATGGTCTCCATTGTCCTCCGCATCTGTGCTAGGGTTGGGCGGAATTCGCGCAATCGCGTTACGCAAATCTCCGCAAAACGGTAAAAAATCTCCGCGAACACGCAGAAATTCCGCGAACACGCGGAATTGCTTGTTCACGATGCTTTTTTCCTGTTCACAATCGCTGTTTGCGTGCTCGGGGAGAAATATCTCGCGAACACGCATTTTGAGAACGCGAACAAGCAAAAACTTCGCGAAGTCGCGGAAAGCGGAATTTTGGGCAATTTCGCGTTCTCCGCATAACGCGAAATTACCCAAATTCCGCAAATTCCGCGAACGGAACGGAATTTGCCGCCCAGGCCTAATCTGTGCCAACTCTGTGCTGTCATCACTGGTGCCTGTCTGACTAGACAGTTCCTGTATCAGAGTAATGGCCCCAGCGAGGTCAGCCAAGGATTGTCAGTGAGCATGGTGCGGACAGGGGGTGTCCATTAGGGCCTGTACGTGGTACCTGATGGGACTCAGACACCCACTTATGGCATCGAGTTTGGCTGCCATTAGCTCGAAACCCACCCGCAACTGATCCACCAACTCCACCTGGCAACCCAACACACTGTGTTGAAATTCCATTTATTGTTCGTGGGGGTCCTGGGAGACAGCCGTGGTGGTCTGTGTTTCCTGCTGTGTGGTCTGTGCAGGTGGCCTGCCCTGCTCCTGGGGGTGGGATGCGGAGGCTGTCCATTCTCCGTTGGAGGGTGTCTTGACATATGTGCAGGTTGTCCTCTACATCATCAATGATGGGATTTGTGGTCTGCTCTGCAGTAAGTGTTGATTGTCCCTCTGCAATGTTAAGGGGAGATGCAGGTTAACATAGTTTCACATGTATGTTGACGCTTTGCAGATGTTGACATACAGACTGCATGACAAGGCACATTGTGACTGTTTTGGTGGAGCTGACTATTTGATGGCAGACAGCGGGATTTTTGACTACATGACGAATGTGTGGTAGTACCCGTACATTATCATCACACAGTGTCAGGCAATGCCAGATGTGAGTGGACAGTTACTACGCACAAGCGGAACCTGTTGTGTCCTCTGTCCTGTGGTGTAGGTGGTGCACTTTGTAACACATTGCCGTCATTGCTGATGTTCTGTGATTGCTATGTGTGTCTGAAGCATTGTGGGGGAGTTGCCCCTGCAGCTCTGATTTCGTGTACCCTTATCCCTTTGAGGCAGTGTGCCTTTGAATTGTGTGCTTTTCCGGGGCTGAAATGTTTGAGACTTTGGTCATATGTGCTCCTGGCCAGATTTTGTAGCCTTGCGCATTGTTCGTCTGCTGCGTGTATTGGACGGCATGGGTTGTGGGTGCACGTGGATATGTCAGAGTGTGACCTGCTTCTTTATGGATGTGACCGCACTGGGCCACCTCCATGTCGAATCGTGCACCATGTCATGTATTTTGCCTGCTGACATGCTATCGGTCATGCAGTGTCACTTGCATAGTCAGTGTGGCTCATACAGCCGCTGTTTTTCTGAATTCATCACATGTGCATGGCTCGGTTGTGTCATTGGTGATTTGGAGGGGCCCATATGTGCACATGGTGGATGGGGCCTACTTGGTGTTTGTATGTGTGTTGCAGTGTTGCAAGTGTATCAGGGATATGTTCCACAGTCATTGTGCGTGTGCAGTGTGCTACACATGATTGTGCATGTGTGCCATTGTGCCCATCTCCCCCTGTCCCCCAGTCCTTGGTGGTTACTCACCCTGTTACTGTTGCGTCAGGTCATTTCGAGCTGTGTCCAGGCCCCCAACTCCTGCCACCATCTCCCCACTGATGACTGTGGCCACCATTTGCTCCAGCTCATCCAGCTCCTCCTGTGGCGCAGGACGTCCACTTCCAGTCACCCTTGCTGCCTTCCTGTCTGACCCTTGTCTACCCAAGTTGTTCCATTTTTTCCCAGAAATGCTCAGCGAACAACTCAAAACATTATTCTCAGATATAATACAATCTGGTATTTTTCCTATGGCATGGAAGTCAGCCTCAGTCCAACCACTACTGAAAAAAGCTAACCTTGATCCCGATGAACCTAGCAGCTATAGGCCCATCTCTAGGATTCTGTTTCCCTCTAAGGTGCTGGAGAAGCTACTTAATACGCAGATCACATCATATATCACCGCGGGAAACTTCTTGGACCACTCACAATACGGTTTCCGAGAAGGCCATGGGACAGAGACTGCACTAATAATGGCAGTAGAGGAGCTCAGAAGTACATTAGATGCAGGAAAGAAGGCCGCCTTGATCTTGTTGGATCTCTTGGTGGCCTTCGACACTGTTAATCATAAGATCCTGATTGGTAGACTAGCTGAGATCGGACTTCAAGACACTGCCATCACCTTACTGTCATCTTATTTAGCAGATAGATCATTTGTAATAGAAACAGATGGATCAACATCCAAATCCTTTGCGCTGCCATGGGGGGTGCCACAGGGTTCATCTTTGAGCCCCACACTGTTTAACATATATGTGGCCCCTCTGGCAGCAATTATCAGGCATTGTGGCTTCTCGGTGATATCATACGCCGACGACACCCAGGTGGTTGTATCAATCTCAAATAACATCGAGGAAACAGCAGACCAATTCAATGTCTGTATGTCCCAGATAAACACCTGGATGCAGAAAAACTGTCTTAAATTAAACGGCGAAAAAACCGAGGTACTACTATTAGGGACAAACACCACCTTCTGGTCCCCAAGATGGTGGCCAGCTGACATGGGTGAATGCCCTATCCCAGTCCCAAAGGTCACAAATCTAGGAGTTATCTTCGATGAAAGACTGACATTTAAATGCCAGATCAATAAACTTGCCTCCACTTTTTGGGGCATCCTGAAAATGATCAAGAAAATCAGTTTTTTCATCCCTAAAGATTCATTGAAGACCTTGGTCACAGCATTGGCCCTCTCGAGATTGGATTACGGCAATGCGCTATATGTAGGGCTACAAACTCAACTCCTTCTGAAGCTTCAGCGAATGCAGAACGCAGCAGCAAGACTAATTTTAGATATACCCAAATACGAACCAGTCTCACATAGGCTGAGGGACCTCCACTGGCTTCCAGTCGAAAAAAGAATACAATGTAAGTCACAATGCCTAGCATATAAGGCTCTACAGATCAGAAGACCGTTGTACATAAGAACACATCTTCAAAGATATACATCAACCAAAAATTTAAGGTCAAATCACCAGCAATTATTGTCAATCCCCAGGTTCAAGCAGGCAGGCCCGTTGGGGGGGGTAGAAGTTTCCTGCTGAGAACAGCAAAAACATGGAATAGTCTACCAATCCAAATAAAAAACAGCACATCGCTTATGTCATTCAGAAAGCTATTGAAAACCTGGCTATTTGTCAACTGAAACGCCATAGCCCATTATTCATACCTACTCCAGCGCCAAGACGCCCTCGGGCATACGTTGCGCTTTACAAATCTACAAATCAAATCAAATCAAATCAAATCCTGTTGGCGATGAGCTTCTCCTTGGTTTGGCTGTGCACTTCATGCCATCGCCTCTTCACCTCCTCCATTGACCTCCTCGACACTCCGACAGCATTGACGTTGATGACGATGGACTGTCATATTTCCGTTTCGGTTGCCAGTAGAGGTGACGAACAGTAGTTGATGGTGTTCTATCACCTCCATGACAATGATCCAGTCTTCCTGAGGACTGAACCCTGTCTTTCTCTTCTCCTTGCCCTTACCCGACCCCGGGGTTCCTGGCTGGTCCTCCGTGGGACTTGTGGAGTTCTGCTTGTCCTCTGCACTCGGTCCGGGTGCATCCATGGTGCTACGCAGTTTGAATTGGTTTTGGTGTTTTTTCTTTTTGCTTTTATAGTGCATTTTCCCACATGACGCGTGGGAATAGCAGGTTTGTCGCTGGTTTTCGCAGATTTCGGTATCGTGCTTTGGGACATCGCAACTTTTTGGGCGTTTGTGTTTCGCATTTTTTGTTTGTCGCGTTGGTTTCTACACGGTCATTTGGCGCGATATCGTGATGCTATTGCATGGTGCCGCCGGGTTGGGAACTGGACGTTAAGATGGTTTTATTTTCTCGCGATGGACTGCGATATGCAAAGTTGCGTTAAGCTAAATTTGCGATGGTTATCACACGAGAATATCCCCCCTATGTGTGTTGTATTGAGTATTTTATTTCTGTTTTTAAATAAGCCTTGCAGATGTATTTTTAAAGCTATGGCCCCATAGTGTCCTCTGCCTTATTTTCACTCACAATATCACAACTGATGATAATATGAATTTTTTCATCACAGCACCAAAAACTAACGCGCTGAGCCGTAGGCCCTCGTCATTAAATATCCCCGCCATTTCGAATTATCCCACTGTCATACAGTGTTTGCACAATAGCCTACTATAGTATTTTCATCAATGTCTTGTTTGTCAGTATTTATTTATGTCCTTTAATGCTGATGTTTCCGAATTCAAATAATTCTGCTTTCTTAAAGTCCTTGCTACAAAGATGGAATGTTTTTAAATGAAGAACAATGGCCTGCAGATCACAATACTCTGCGAAAGATATACAAATAAATGCTAAGCTATTTTTATCGAAGTGGTTTTACATAAACACCAGCATATTGCTGCTGACATATGATAAAAGAGGGAGTCGACTTCAAAGGATGTAAAACAAAATCTGCAAATGTTTGTAAATAATCTTTTTTTTAGACGTTCCGCCAGGAAATATATTATAACAGCTGTGGGATTTTTTTTCCCCTAGAGAATCAACAAGTTATGGTTTGTTGTTTGACATTGCAGCTTTAAAATGTGAGTAGCTTATTTCCCACTTTCAAAATTGCAGAATCACATCGCATTACACATCAGCCAGCATGTCCTCGGTGAGAGGTACAGTTTAAACAAACAACTCGCCTATGAACATGGCCTTCTCTTTTGCTGACGTCATTGCATGCTGGGGAAGAGAAATGATTAGGGCTTCCAGTTATCTCCTAACAGAAAGCAAAGCCTGCTTTCTGGGTATTTTACTTTATTTAAACTGCATAGTGACTACAGGGTTGAAAAATAGATTAACCAGTTTAGTCAGTAGATTTGCTTGGAAGTCAGTAAGCTGTCATACAGACACAAACAGGGTTGTACTGCGTGTCCAGAAAATAGACATGAACATCAAAAATAAAAGTGGTCCATTTTAGCGAATTAGATACAGGAACGTACTGAAAATCAAAGGCAGCACTGTCAAAATATGCCCCCAGTGAAGGACTCCACTATTGGAATTTGTGGGTCATGGCATTCCATCCTGTTCTGAAAGTAGACCCTCGGCCCTGCAACCCACCTGGAAAATGCCAGAGTGGCCCTAATTAAACACAGTGGCGGCTGGCACAGGTAAACGTGGTGTGGTTGGGCGGGGTGGGATGGGGGAAGTCGACAGACGATGGGAATAGATATAATTAAATAAATAACACCTATTGCGTCGTCTGTCGGCTTCCCCCCGCCGCGCCCCGCCCTACCGCCCACAGCGCTTACCTGTGTCGGCCGCCGCTGATTAAACAGCTAAGAGAGTGGCCTATTTTGCGATTATGGTCAGTTTTGAAACTGCAAGGACATGCTGTATACGTATTTTTCAAGGAATGGAAGACTGCATAGATTTGAGGTTAATGCAATCAATGTTTGTTTTAATATCATGTAAATCAACAGTAAAAAAAAGTCCTGTAGACCATCAAATAGTCCTAGTAACAGCAAAGAAAACGGCCCACACACTGATGTGTCAGAGAGGCCCACGGGCACTGTCTGAATCCCTAATAGGCCAGTCTGACTCCGGACACAGACAAAGCAATGGTGTTCAGCTGGGGCACACTAACACATTCCACTTGGCTTTTCAATTATCTCTGATCAATTTATGCAAACACAGGGGGGCGTTGCCTGGTGCCAGCGAAGATGGCCACCTAGACAGTGAGCTCTGTCGGGGCCCTGACAATAGCCCTAAATATCCGTTGCTTCTCCGGCACAGGCAATGCCGACGTGACTGCAGTGCCGGCAAAATACCCGCTGCACCGAATAGGGGCCCAAAACCCAGAAGAAAATGTCCCGGAATAGTCTCTTTCCCTGACTGCGAAGCCACTGACGAAGAGCGGGCGGAGGCCTGGTGGTGTGGGCGGTGCTTGAGTGGCTGCCTCGTCCTGCTGTGGAGCTGCCCTTGCAGAGGGCCCATGAGTGTGTGTGAAGGCGCAGCGCCTCCGGCAACCCCGCTGCCGACAACAGACCCAGTCGGATGCAATCGGAGGCGACCGCGCACCGTCAAAGGACTGCAGAAGTGGCTGTCCCAGAGGACTCAGCAGGGACATGCCCAGAAAATCGGAAATCTTTCAATACGGCCACCCCATGCTGAAACAGACTCCGCGTTGATCTCGGCGTGCATCTGCGCTGGAATAGGGGTAAGGAGCCTCCCCACCCCCCGCTTGTTGCCTGCGTGGGCCCGGCAAGCCAACCATCGGACTGGAATCCCAGGGGAGCAACCCCCCTTGCTGTGCGGCCACTCACTCGAAGTGTGCCTTTGTAGGTGAGCCCCACGTCAGAGACCTGCTGAGCCGATAAAAGGGCAGCATGTAAGCCACAGCGTGACGCAGCGCTTCCCCCCGCCAGAGTACATCGCCTGAAGTAACCATAGACTTTTTCATGGGACCATAATAGGACTCTCCAGGTCAGAAACATTATGAGGGAGCTACCTATTGGCAGGCATGTCGTCTTCCCCCTCGTGGCACTGGGAGGAAGCTGCAGCTTTGCGCCTGTGTCAATAGGGTCAGAGGTTAGGCCAGTGACTCCACTTGTCATCATCTGTAGATTCAACACAAGGGCATTCACTGTGCCCGTGATTAGACTGTGCTGAGAGGAAGCAGCGGACTGGTGACCTCAGCATTGAACTCGCGCTGCGGCCCGGCTGTGAGATCCTAGGAGTGAGTGGCGCAGGACAATACTCGGTAGGCCGCGCCACGCTCCCGCACAGACACTGACGGCCCGCTGGATAACTGGGACGATGTAAGGCACTTGGTCGCTGATTGGAACCATGCAGAATGGTGCGGCAGAAATAACACACCAAGAGCACTGACCCACCCCTGAGTGAGGTGTTGATGAGCTGAAAAAACACCCCGGCATCGGGTAGCGGACAAGGCGTGACGATTGCGGTGTGTGAGGGCTGGGCCGCACACAGGGTCCCCGGCATGGCCAGAATCAGTTCAACGTCACGGGACACAGATACCCCTGCTACTAAAAGATCAGGGGAAGCCCCATGGTAATGGAGGCCAGCGTGATCGGCAGACAGCTGCAGGTCCGATTCCTGAAACTTCATGTTACAACTGTATTTGAGCAGAGCAAAGTCCAAGGGCCACTCTGTGCTAAAGATACAATTCATTAATATCCATCCAAAATGAAACCAAAAGGGGGCCCTCCGGTGCAGGCGAATAAGCTGGACAAATACGCAGTCCCAAAATAACCAATGATAGACGAAGGGAACTTGGGGGAACAGACGGTCGAGTCAGAGCCATCACTCCATTCAATCATGGCGGCTATCCAGGTTCTGGGGATGACAATCAAGACAAAAATTGACAAAATCTCAATCGAAAAGAACCTACTCAGAGCGGACATGAACAAGACATCGGAGCGTGTCCACCAACACCGTCATGTGACCCTTAAGCTGGAGGACCAGGAGGGGAGGACCCGCCATAACAATATCCGAGTAGTTGGGGTTGGGGTTCCGGAGGGGAAGGAGGGGCCAGGTGTGGACCTGGACCTCTTCCTTGATGATCTAATACTGAACCACTTCAAACCCAAACGGCTCTCCACCTTCTTCACTGTGGAGAGGGCCCACAGAGCCCCGGTCCCTCCGCTGAAACCAGGAGCACCCCCAAGCACAATCATAGAAAAAATCCTTAATTATAGAGACCACAATGCTATACTGCAGGCTGCACGTCTCCATGGGGATCTCCGATACAAAAACACCACTGTGAGGTTCTTCTCAGACTTTACTCTTAAGGTGCAGCAAGACCGACGCTCCTTTGATGGTATCAAGTACCTGATGTTCTTTCCTGCGAAGCTCAAAATCATTGACAATGGGAAATCAGGGTTTTTCTTAACTCCGTCGGAAGTGCAAGCTTGGCAAGACAAAGGGACCACATGGAAGGCAAGATCAAGAAATGGGGACAGTTGGAGAGACACCCGTGAGCGTACATCAAGCTCCTCAGATGGCCAAGCAGACTCCAACAAGCGAGATCATAGATCCTGGAGATCGAAATCTATGAGCCCAGTGCCCTCGGTGGCTGGTGGAGACTGAATCCACCCCTCTTGATATCGGACTGAGGGACCTGTTGCGGCAAGCAGTAAAGTATAATGTTTGGTGTCAGGGAAATGCACAGGCAGCTGGAGGCCGGCGCTGCAGGAATGATAGCGCATTATAAAGACAATCTCTGCAAGTGGGCGAGCATAGGGCCCCGTGCGCCTCACGGAAGTATCATCCCACAGCCTCTGTAACAGTTGATTAGTTAATTGGGCGACAAGCGCTCTGCTAGTTGGGGATGTGGGTAGCTTCAAACCTACTCAGCGGGGTAGCAGGGAGGGGAGATGCAGTTCACAGGAATTTTCTGTTGGTGGTTTTATTTCTTTTTTCATTGGGACCCAGGGAGGGTGGTTGTTGGGCTGGTTATAGATGGTCACGTCTTGCTCGACCCCGATTACTAGAACTGAGTAACATACAACGAGCACCGAAAACACATCACCTTAACACAAATGATTACGCACTGGGACAAGAGCCTTAAGCTCATGCGTTGGATCGTCAATGGGCTTGGAGACAAGGTAAAGCGGAGTATCGTGCTCCAATATATAAAGCGGCACACCCCAGACGCTGTGCTACTCCAAGAGATCCACTTAGTTGGAAACACTTGCAAGGCCTTGAACAGATGGGGGTACAAACTTGTCGCCCACTCCGGGTTCACGTCGGGGTCAAGAGTGGCTGGTATTTTTCTCAGGCAATCCTTCCCACTCAGTATTCAAAGCACTTGGACGAACGAACTGGATCACTGATGTCTCGGGACAATGGGAGGGACACACCCTTACTGTAATAGCAGTTATGTACCACCGGGTCTACAGTGCCAGAGCTTTAAGGACCTGGGCACTTTCATGCCATCGCTCCCTGAGGGCATCTTGATTGTGGGAGGAGACTTCAACTCGGTTGCCTCGGGCTATCTTGATCGTTACCCGCCACAAGATACTGGCACTGCGAATAGCTGGCTCACAAACTTTCTTGAGGCACTCGGCCTCACAGAACTTTGGAGGGCACACCACCTAGAATGCAAACAAAACACTTTCTATTCAGGGACGCACAACCCTTTCTCCAGAATAGACTACCTGCTCATGGCCATGTCACAGATAACCACAATACATGAAATACGACATATGGCAAGGGGGATATCTGTTCACTCCCCGTTATGGACACACTTGGCTTTGAGTGACAAGAGAGTGGGTAGCGTAGCGCCCATAAACTCATGGTACCTCCGTAATCCCACAGTAAAAACCGCACTCATACATGCAATTGACCTCTACTTCCAGGAAAATGATGGGTCGGTCGGATCTTCCTCGACTCTCTGGGAGGTATTTAAAACAGTGATCAGGGGGCAAGCACTGTCAGCGATTGCCGGATCGCACAATGAAAAGTTTAAGGACATGGTTCGCCTTGAAAACGATCTCCTCCGACTTGAGGAGGAAGTGGGGGAAGGGGACAGGCAGGAGACTCTCCATCAATTACAACTGAAGAAAAGCAAGTACAAAGCCGTTGCAACAGACATGGCCAAAAGATAGGGATGGCAGACTGTACGATCAGGGAGACTAAGCTGGCAAATTAATTGCATGGTTAGACCGGAAAGAGAGGATGAATAGACTAGTACCTGAACTAAAGAGCCATGCTGGTGACGTGATAACAGATCCCCAGGCTATAGTTAATGCATTTGCAGACCACTAAAAAGTGATATACCAGAGCGGTACACATTTACCGAAGGATGACTCGACGGCACTCCTCGCGGACATCGCCCTACCTACCCTCTCAGCAGAAGAACGGCAAACACTGGATAGTGCCCTAACAAATGATGAAATTGCTCAGGGGATTAGGAGCCTCCAGCCAGGGAAAGCTCTGGGTCCCAATGGCATACCGATTGAGCTATACAAGCTTAAACCTGATAGACTGGCACCCCACCTTAAAAAAATATTTGTGACGAGTAGAGAGAAAGGCCTACTTCCACGTGACCAAAGAATAGCAACGTTCGTCACCATACACAAGGAAGGGAAACCAAGAGACGAATGCTTATCCTATAGGCCCATCTCCCTTTTAAACGCGGAACCCAAAATCCTAGCTAAGATATTGGCAACCCGGCTAAACCAGGTTATTTGTAAATTGGTGCACAACAATCAATCCGGCTTTATGCCTTATCGAAACACAGTTCTAAAACTACGTCGGTTTCACTGCGTACTGGGGCGGCTGGCCACAATCAGGAAAGACGCGATTGTGGTGTCACTAGACGCCACTATGGCGTATGACACTATCAAATGGCCATACCTATTCACAGTCCTCAAGAAGCTGGGCTTCAGCCCCGGCTTCATTGGATGAGTTAAACTCCTCTACTCGGACCCACTGGCACAAGCAGTAGTTAATAACAAGTTGTTGGAGGCATTAAACCTTGGACGCGGGACTCGACAGGGCTGTCCGCTCTCCCCCTTGCTCTTCACCCTATCCCTTGAAACTGTTGGCGGCCTGGATACGCCAGGACCCATCCATCTGGGACTCAAATGGACAGAGGGGTGGGAGGACCGCATCTCCTTGTACGCTGACGACATTCTTCTATATCTTGATTCTCCCCAGAAATCGTTCCGTGTTGTCCTCGACAGTTTCACAAACTTTGGGAAAAACTCTGGGTATAAAATCAACTGGAGTAAGTCACTGCTCTACGTTTTATACGGTAACCCTCCCCCACCTCGGGAATGCCCCATACAAGTAGCACTAGAGGGATTCAAGTATCTAGGCATTTTCATTACCTCCGACGCCAAACGTCAGTATTAGCGCAATCTCCTCCCCCCATTTCAAAGATTAAAGCGAGATGTTACAACCTGGAAGACGCTGCTGGGAAGGGCAGCTCTCTGATGTCCCTTCCGCGCTTTCTATACGTTCTGCAGAACTCCCGGCACCCAGTACTGACTAGGTACTTCAAGGAAATAGAGAGCATCAAGGGAGACCTCCTGTGGGACGGCAGACCCCAAATTGCACTTCACAAACTCACATTAGGGTGGTACGACGGGGGTATAGGGCTCCCTGATATCAGAAAGTATTATTGGGTGGCCCTTTTGGCAGCAGTGAACCACTGTACCTATTGTCTCGGGATACAGGATGGACAGATGGCTTCTCCCCGGTGGGAATTTCAACAGAGCATTTTATTCCAGACTCCGCAGGCATTTATTAACAGGACCAACGTATCACTTAGTCCAAGTCTGGCACACAGTAAACCGTAGCTTAGGATGTGACCGAAAACTCACACTGGCCACTCCGCTCTGGAACGCGAAACAACTGAGCATCCTGGGGGGACCAAAGGGTTTGACAAGTGGGATCTCATTGGGTTGTCATGGATCGGAGATCTCTGGGAGGCAGGCAAGGTGGTATCGTTTGCCTCACTCCAGCAATAACATCAATTATCCGGCACTGAATACTTCAGGTACTTGCAAGTCCAACACTCCCTCCAATCTAACCTCCCAAAGGGTTCCTCTTCCCCCGGAATCCTCTCCACTGGAGGACAGACTGTTTGACGGCTACCTGCCAGATAAAGCCATCTCCCTTACATATATAAAACTCATCAACAACTCTCCAGATTCTCTTGTAACTTTACAGGAACGATGAGAGAGGGACGGGCTAGAGCTGGATGACGAAGAATTGCAGGAGGCAGTTGCATTCCCACCGGGAGTCGTGATTTTGTCCAAGCTACGCCTCATTCAGCTAAAAATTCTACACAGAATACATGTCTCTGGACCCAGATTTGTGTAAATAGGGGGGACGACAGATGGGTTGTGCAGGAGACTGTGTGGCCTAGAGGGCTCCTTTCTCCACATTATATGGGAGTGTGGGTTGATACAGGAATATTGGGGGAAGGTACACAAGTGTATGAGCGAGGTATTGGTAATTGTGATTAGGCCTGGAGGCAAAAGGTGCCTTTTGAACGTGTGGGAACCCACACACCTTAACACTAAGGACAAACTATGGGCAACTTTGGGTCAAATGGTAGCAAAAAGGAACATTGCACGACTGTGAGGGGCAGCAACGTTGCCTACACTTGCAGCTTGGAAGGCGGATATGGACTGGTGTATGGTAAGGGAAAAAACTGTCTATGTTGCATGTGGGTGCCCCCAGAAATAGATTGCAATATGGGGCAGATGGAATGTGTGTCTTGGGAATATATGTGACCCCCCTGTCCTCCCTTCCAAACACGATCCATCATCACCGTAATCGTTATGTCTCTCATGTTTCACTGCATTTGGAATGCTACACTATGTAACTGTAAAGTCTCCATAATTGTTTTAACGAATCTAAGTGTCTATGTAAGGTTGTGACCAGAAGGTTTAATAAAAATAATAAAAATAAAAAAAATGTATGCAAACACAATACACAACACAAACACACACATGCATGCACAGACATATTGGACGAGTTTTGTAAGATATAATTAAGGGCCACTTATTGACAGACAATTATGTTGGAATTCAGGGGTGCCAGAATTTGTAGTGATATTAACAGGCAACGTTATGTTGCAAAAGACTATTGTGAATATCACTGATGGCCACTAAACACTTGATGAGTTGCTCTAACTTCCTATCAGCAGTGGCCCATTAAATAGCTATCTCCTTCTAACTAGGAGTGTGGCACCATGCCACCGACCTTCACAAGTGCCACCCAGCTATCCAGTCAAAGTTGGCACTACAAGGTGATTCCACTGATGCTTCCCACTCTTTCAGGGTGTGATAAATAGCTACTGCCTAGCCTAATTTTAATTCTAGGATGTTGGACCAATAACTTATCTGCCTCCTTAACCAGGTCAGTTGGAAAGCTAGGCATAGACGTGCAGGTTCTTACATCTGTGTGACTGAGTGAGATGTGCAGTTCATCATCAGAGAAGTTATGCATGATGTTACGGTGCTAACTGCCACCATCTTGGTGTGGTCACATCAGCCAGCAGAGGAGCAACATCTGTCTTCCACACCCTGTCTATTCCTGCACAAAGCCCATTCTGGGCTAATTGTTAGAATCTAGGATAGAGGCAAGGGCTTTGTGTCAGGTTGGGTAGAGAAGTGAATTGTTCCAGGTGTCTCCTTTCATAGCCTTGCAGATTAAATCCAACTCATATACACACACATTTACAGAAAACATAAATAATGTGGTCTTACAGAGACTGAAAGCATAACACTAGTTGCATTAAAGATGGGAGAAGGTTGTCCAAAAGTATTGAAATTATAAGAAGGTTCATACTGAAAGTTTGGTCTTGTACAGTTTTCGGACATGTCTGCTGAGAAGTAAGGGTGCCAGAGATCCTTGTGATACTATTGATGTTTGTTATGATGGTCAAGACCTTTCTATATGCCCCTCATAGTCATATATGTTCCATCAAGTTCTGTATCTTATCCAACTAGTGTGTCGGTCTAACCTTTTATTATCAAAGGCCCATTTAATTAGTGCTTCCCACTTCCACGCAGCTTTTGAATTTGCCCTCCAACAATCAGAAGCCCTTCCATGCCCTACCCGGTTTTTAAATCAAAGCTAGTGTAGTGCAGACACCCACCATTAGCTGTCTACCCCTCAGTAATAGGCTGCTGTGAGGTCCTCTCACCATCAGAGGACATTCTGTGATGATGCTCCTGAAAATTAATTTTAAAACAACCATATCATACACTACCCCGACTGAACAACTTCATCATGAAAGTAGACTGAAATGTCAGTGACTTGTTAGAGAAAAGCAATGACTAGCAGGCCAGTTAGAGCCCTAGATTCTAATTCTGCTTTTGTGCCTTCTCATGAACGTCTGTTTACCCACAGATCTTACCATTGGTGCTATTGTTCCTTCTTCCAGGGTAAAAGCCTTCCTCTAAAAATCCCATGGGGTAAGAGTAAGAAGGTACATTCTCTGTTCTCTCCTACCACTGCTCAGTTGAACCTGGAGTTACACTGTTATGAAAGTAAGCAAGTGCTGCACATCCCTGTGGCAGTAGTGGCTCCTGGTGGGAGTGCTGGGGGCATTCTGCGAGTGCTGCGGGGCGGGGCAGGGTGGGGGTAGTAAACAACAGAATACGGCCAAACGGAGGTAAGTACATAAATAAATAAACAAAACAAATTACTTTGCGCACACTGCATCTCCAAGCGAGGCAGCGTGTGCAATGTAATTTGTTTGTTTATTTATTTATGTACTTACCTCCGTTCTGCCATATTCCGTGGTTTACTACCCACCACACTGCCCCTCCCCCGCCCCGCCTCACCGCCCCACAGAACTCCCACCAGGAGCCGCTACTGCCCTGTGGTAGGATGCTCAACTGACTTTCTTAGTACTTGTATAATGCTGACCTCCAACACACTACTTCATTAAGCTGTTTTAAATAACCAAACAGCCTCTGATACCTCTCCAGTATATTAAAAGTGTAGTATGGTCAGTGCCCCATTATATATAATTTTTGCCATATCTCATTGTTCTTATTGATTGTTAGTGGCAAATAATATACTTTAAACAAATTGTGTTCTACAAATCCTGCCATATCTTCAGAGAAACATTGTGATCTGATCCTTTGCGGTGACTTTCAATATCTCCCAAATCCTCACCGTGTCTTGTCTATTTGATAAGTCAAGATATTAAATCCCAGCGTCTCATCTCTCACCCATGAACTTTTCATCTGTATCACCTTATTTATCCTACCATTCCTTTTGATTACTGCTAGCTTGCTCGGCTTTCCAAACACCAATGCATAACAGAATGTAGGTGCATATGATTTGCTTCAGCCCATAGAAAATAGATAACTCCAGTATTAAGTTTGCGGGCTTTCTTTCAATGCTGGTAATTTTCTTCATGCCATCCTATTATATACAAGGATCTACTCATCCTATCATTGCTTATAAATCTGACTTGTGTTTCATTATTTCCCAGGCTTTTGGCAATGAAAGAAAGAGATGTCACGTTGTGAGGTGCCAACGACTTAGACTTATCTTGATCAAAAGCCCATTGCAGAAATGTTGCTGCAGTCTCCTGGGATTATTATTGGTGGCGCACACCGACCAGCTGTACTTTTTCCTGTATGCTCAATTTAAGTATAGCTAATATTGTATTGTCAGTGAGCTTAGGGCCATTTGGTGCAGTCATTCTGAGAACAAATTCCAATTGTTGGGCTATCTTGTTATGTGTGTCTATTTGTCGTGAGTTCCGGTGAGGTTTTTCAGTGTTTTCCAATGTTTTAAAACACTGTAGAAATTCACGGTTATCAGTCTGTATTCATTTTTGACTGTACACAATTATAGGTAGGGTGTTTTTCCAGTGCTGATAAAGAAAAGCACTTTCATTTCCTTTGTTCCCTCATTCATTCCTATTGCCAATTATTTAAACATTATTTCCTGCTTCCAACTACCTACTTTGTACGCTTTAATTGCATTTGCTTCTTTAAGTAATGTTTCATTATTTCTCTCACCTCCATACCTGTCATATTTTTCAGCGGCCAAACCCCTCTTTCTAGCAGTCCAGTCCCACCCCATCTCAAGGATGAGCTGAATGGAGATAAGCTTGAAGCACATTAATATTTGAATGCAGTTGTTGGCCTGCAGAGATTGATGGATACCGTTGTTGATTTCATGGATGGGAGGAAACTGAAGATTAAAATGCTAAGACATTTTCAATGATATGTGGTCAAAAGAACTAGAAGCGTAGGACCTTTTATATTAAGGGTTCCCCAATAGAGATAGTTAACTCATTTAACTATTTGGGTTCTTTATTTGCCAGTAATGGCTTATGGGTTTATCATGGACAAAATGCTAGTATAAAAAGGATTAAAGTCTGTGAGGGTGTTTTCAGATTTTCTAGCAAACTTGGTAGCTGCCCCATCAAATAACTATATACAGCTAAAGCATTGGTAGCTGCTATGTATAGAGGGGGCCTTTGGAGCTATACGCCTTACAGTCCTCTTCAGGTTGAGGAGGGTGCCTTCCTTAAGTGACAGCTGAGTATTCCTTCCTCCATTTCGACCTACATTATCCACAAAGAGATCAAGTTAACCTATTTGGAGGATTTACTGTTGCTTAAGCCAGTCTTGTTTTAGCACTCAATTTAGGCCAATCCTGAAACGTCCGTTACAAAATTTATTGTCTAGCATTTAAACATGTATTTTAACATCCCTTGGCGTTCCTATATTAATGAAACCCTTAAAATGTTCCAAGATACCCCTCTGATTAGAACCCCATCTAGCGTGTTGGCATTGCATAAGAGTGAGGTCAAAGCCCTTTACTTATGTACTAGGTCTGGAAACAGGGCCCTCAAGAAGTCCAGGACACCCATGGTAGGTTCATATGTGTCGATCACTTCTGAGGAAGGTTTCCAACTGTTAAGCCTGGCCCTTTTGACAGGTTTGCCCCCAAACTTTTTGCCATTTGCCTCTGATTTTTCTGACCCTGTTTTTTATTGGCTGAAGGATTCTGGGCACTTTACCACTTCTGATCAGTGCTAAAGTGCTTATGCTGTCTGTATAAATTATGTTATGATTGGTTATCCATGATTGGCATATTTGATTTACTGCTACATCCCTAGTACAGTGCATGGTGTGTGCCAAGGCCTGTAAATCAAATTCTGCTAGTGGGCTTGCAGCCCTGTGCCACCCACATGATTAGCCCTGTAAATGTGTCTTAGACCTGTCCCTGCAGGGTCTCTGGGCTCGCAGTTGTAAACTGCCATGTTGACCTGGCAAGTGCACACACTTCCCTTTCCTTACATGTAAGATACCTCTAAGGTAAGCCCAAGGTAACTCCAATGGGCAGGATGCAGTGTATGTGAAAGGTAGGACATGTACTGGTGTGTGTGACATGTCCCAATAGTGAAATACTGCAATATCGTTTTTCACGATTGAAAAGCTATCTGTTCCATTGGATAACATGGTGGTTGTAACATTTTACAAATTCAACAATACATAGGGACAAGATTGAAAATTGGAGTTTAGGCTCTTTGAACTCAGAATTTATTAACACAGCTTTTAGTGAAGGTGGTTTTTAAATTCTGTGTGCCTCTGACTGTTTGTGTATTTAACGTCTGGTTTTGGAGTGACAGGAGCTGGGGATGTACGTTCACTCTAGATAGTCACTGGGGGGGGGTTGAGGTGTGCCCTGCCTTGCCTGGGTGACTTATTGCTGGGCTGAATAGGCCTGGTCTGCATTTAGAGAGGTGGGAGGAATTTCGCTTGCATCTGAATAGGCTGTGTCTCCTTTTCACAATGCTGTCTCTGCCCTCTGTGGTCATGCTGTACCTGGGAGGACAGGACTAGTTTGGATTGGGTTCAGAGACCCTTGTCACAAAGAGAAGCATGACAACTTGGGGTATGCCTAAAACCTCAGAACTGGAGATTGCTTCAAGAAACAAGAGGACCCTGCCAAGAAGAAGAGTGGAAGGACTGTGTGAGGAGCTCTGCCTTTTCTTTGTGAGGGGTGGGTTGGCCTGCAGTTGCTGCTTCTGTCTGTGGTGGAGGTAAAGGACTGACTTGTTTTGCCCTGCAGTGATATCCTGCTTGTGAAGAATCTCAAGGACTTGTGTGTGCTAGACTCCTGTTGGAAGCCTCAGTAATATAAAAGACTTCAGGAAAGATCCTTGCTGGAACTAAAGGAAACCTGCCTGGTGGGAGAGCTGAAGAACTATGTTAGAAGCACTGCCCCTGATGTGTGTGGGATGGGAAGGCTTGCAGTTGCTGCTCCTGGCCTGGAGCAGGCAAAGGACTGGACTCTTCTTCATGTTTTTTCAACTAAAAAACCCGCAGGAAGTTCATGGGATCCCAGTTCCCTGGCTATCTAAAAAAGGTAGCTGGTGCCCTGTAGAAAATGCTTTGCTGGCGTGATTTATGGCTGAGGAAGTGCGAAGAAAACAAACCAACTACAACAAGCATGCGGTGAACACTTTACTGGTGTTCATATTTTGGCCCGTGAGCACTGCTGGCTGCCTTGGTGAGCTCCCTAACTGCGCATGGTGGGAGCTGTGTGCAGAGCAGCAGGAGGGGAGAGAGTATCAGTGAGGACGAGCTCTCCCTCTCCCGGCTCATGGCAAGCCTTCCTTCCCCACCTGGACCTATGTGGAAAGTGCTGCGGGAGGGAGGGTCTGCCTCAGTGTCTTCTGACGAAGCCCTGACCCTGAGATGCCTAGCAACCTACAAAAGTGGAGTGCGGCCGACCGATTTCTGGGGGCATGAGTATTATGCCCTGAAGTTGTGGCAGCTGTTGGGCCTCAGTAGACAGGCCACTGACCTCGCTCAGTGGACGCCTCCTCAAAGGAGATGCAGGCAGATACGCCTGTTTCCCCACAACAGCACTGCATCCCCTGAGCAGCACTAGAGGCATCAGGGGAATTCAGTTACCGCCTCTGCCCGAGTTGGCTACACAGGACCTAGAGAGGTCCCCACTGTATCCTCAGAGGTATTTGTTGCCAGGGGCCCGCAGCTGCCCCGCAGGGATGCGGGCTGTTTTTCTTGGGGGCATAGATTGGAACTTGCCATGTGGGGTAAACCTAGACGGAGGACCCCCTTTTGTGTTTGCTAACATGAGAGCTCATCAGACTTACATGTGCTCTAGTGGCCTACGGGTTATTCCTGCATAGCTTGCATGTAATGGCGATTTCTGTGCAATGATGGTTAGACACATCTGCCTTAAACCTAAGTACTGCATTTTGGTATCATTCCCTGATGGGTGCATGGTATGGGCACAGTATAAGCCTCTGCTTTATTGCTCTTAATGTGATGAAAGTTAAAATGTGTTCCTACTGCAGGAACTACTTATTATGTATATGAATGGTTCGTTCATGACATGCACACTCCATGAGTAGTTTGTGGCTCTCATGGTGATTTTGGGCATTATGTTTTCAGATGATGTTTTCTAATCTGTGCAACTTGCAGGGATTTGCTTTAGGGCACTAATTGGGATATCTCTGATAAATGCTATATGGTAAAATGATTTATGACCAGTGCAACTTACAAGTGCTTTATTTCAGTGCACTACATGTGATATTAGGACCGTTGCCTAGTGGCAAAGTGATTATTGATGTATGTGATTGTGGTTTATTGTATTTTACATAATTCAAAGTGACTTATGGTCTATGTATCTTATATATCATACAGTGACATTTGTATATAACTTTGTGTGAAGTCTCTTTTTTTGGTGTGCCTAGTGTGTCACTGGTGTGTGTTACGCAAACGCTTCATACATTGCCTCCGGTATTAGCCTGACAGCTATGCCAAGCTACCAAGGGGGTGAGCAGGGGTTATCTTGGCTGTGTAACTCCCTTATCCTGACTAGAGTGGTGGGTTCTGCTTGGCTTATGAGCATACCCTAGCCAACCAGAAACCCCAGTTCTAACACCAACCGTATCTGACAATGGCCTCAATTCCCCAACATCGTTTTATTTATTAGTTGCCTGCCTTGTTATGTAGCATCAGCCCAGCGATATGGCTCTGTTCCCAGTGATGGTACTTCCAAGCAGGGCACACAGCGCTTTATTGTATTTTGTAGTTGATATGATGGCCTACAGAGATACTACTTGAAACCTCTTTTTATAGAAAAGTATGTTAGGGACTATAAAGCTGCTTTAAGATTTTTGCATGCTCAGACAGACCCTCTATTATGTATTTGTATTGTCTCATATATATGTGGAGCAGTTCATATTAGTATAAATATCACTCTCTTGTTGCTCAATATGGCTGATTTGCATTTTATTTTACTTTGATATTTTTATGGTGAGGCAAAGGAATATCACTTGAAACTGCACTTTTTAGTAAACATGAAGCATTTCCTTTCAGGTCCTTGTGTGCACCGTTGAGAATCTTCATGTTACTGGACTGTTCTATACAAATGGGGTGCAGTTGGGTTAGGGAAAGTATTATATTTTAGCTCACAACATGGTAGGACAGGGCCTCTCTATTGTTTTAAAATAATGTTCATCTTCTGTTTTATATTAAAAGATTTGTTCTAATTTTAAAACTGTTTTAAATTATTGACATTGTATTTTTTATGCTTTTTTATGGTCAACCTGTTTAAACTAAATAAAGATTTTGAACTGACTGGCTGCAGCAGTTAGAACAATGATGGTGGGACTTTCCTGATGTGCTGCTCTTCAGACAACTGACAAAGGTTCCTACTTAATACATGAGATATATCTTGTGGGGTGCCACATGCACAAGTATTGCAAGTCAGTGTGTTGGACCTGGCCCTCACTGCAGGATATCCCCAGTACATTTTGCCTTTACCTCTCCTATTTTGCTGAATTTGTTTATGTTGGCTTTAGGACTTTGTGTACTTTACCATTGCTAACCAGTGCTAAAGTTAGTGTGCTCTCTCCCTAAAACATGGCACAATTGACCTGCACCATATTAGCCCATTTGATTTACTTATAAGTCCCTAATTTAGTTGTACTACATGTAGGTTAAATGCTAATAGTCGCCCTGCAGTACTCATTGTGCCACCCACCACAGTAGCCTGATAAATCATGTCTCAGGTAATTGCAGCCTGTGTGCAGTTTTAAACTGTCAATTCAACCAGGCAAAATAAACCTTTTGCCAGGCCTAAACCTCCTTTTTTTAATACACATGTCTCCCCTAAAGTAGGCCCTAAATAGCCCTTAGGACAGGGTACATTGCATTTAAAAAAAATTTCATTTTTTTTAAGTATCACATGTCCTGGTAGTGAAAAACTCTTAGAAACTTTTTTCACTACTGCTATACCTACCTCTACATAGGATGACATTTGGTTGATGATGATGATAGAAGATTTATATTGCGCAAGACAATAACCCGAAGGTATCAAGGCGTCTAACAAAACAGAAATGGAAATGGAAATGTTACCTTCTTACATTTAATAAGTACTAAAGTTTGCTTGGGAACTTGTAGAAATGTCATGTTTAGTTTCCAGAGATTTGTAATTTAAAATCCTCTTTATTGGTAAAATTGATTTTTAAGTCCCAATTCAGAAAATGCCACTTTTAAAAATTGGCATTTTCTTTTCCTAACCTTTTGGTGCCTGCAGCTTGGGTCTCATGACTAGGTATAGTTACAAGTTTGTGTAACGTGTGGGCGCTCGGGATGGGCGGCTACGGTGTTCCCGCTAGCGCGTAGCTGCAGTGACGCTCCTCCCCCTCTCGGTAATGGCGACTCTGCAGGTCAGATGTGGAGAACGCTGATGCCGGATGCTCCAGCTTGATCTCTTCCTCGCTTCGGTTCTGCTTCACGGCATTTTTCGAGTGCCGTTTACCGCTTACCAACCGCTTTTTGGAGCTGGATCTGGCTGGCACTGGGGAAAACGGAATCACTCGAAGTTTTCTCTTCATCTTTTGGGAGGCTACGGTTCCATCTTTTGGGAGGCTACGGTTCCATCTTGCGGATGTCTTTGGCTTAGCCCTCTGGACTTTGTGTGTGGGGCTGGCCGCTGTAGCTAGTTCTTTGCTTCCTTCCTTTTGGCATTTGTGAGCTTTCTGAATGCCGTTTTCATCACGGAGGCACCTGCTTCAGGGTAAAGGGGGAAAAAAAAGAGACCGGTGAATGAAGGTGGAATTGTGCTGGCTAAACCGGTGGTTTTTCAACTCAATCTGGAGGTGAGCATTGGGAGTGTGGCGTATATATAGCTGCTTTTACCGGATTAATCCTTGGGAGAGACTGATTAGTTCTGGCTTGCGACTTGTTCTGAAGGTGCTAAGCTGTGAACAATTGTGGATTTTTTTTTTTTAAATACACTTTTGGAGCTGGAAGGCGGAAGAAAAAAAAAAAAAAAAGAAGGAGCTAATTTAAAACTGTGTTGAGTAGTAGGAGGAGGAGGAGGGCGCGAAAGCGGAATCAGTATCCTTGGCAAAAAGAATTTAGAACTTGGATGATAGTGTTAATCTAATAAATTACACAATGAGGAAACAGCTCAAGCTGGCGGCTGCTGCAGCGAAAGTGGATGTCGCGATTGCTGCAAAAATTAAAGCACGTTCAGCAAAAGCCAAGCTGAACCAATCCAAGGGAGGAAACAAATTGCACCATGCCGAGTCCTCCGCTAGCTCTCAAAGCTCAGAGATTGACGATCCCCTTTTAAAAGAGATAAGACCGATGGAGTCTGCAGGGACCAAAACTCGACTATATATACTGGGATTACTAATGCTCGGGTAAATCTGGAGCAGAAAAATGCTAGAGACTTTCCTCTTTTTGTTAAGAAGGTGCTACTTCCCATTACTTTGATTGAAAAAACGAGAAGTGATTCTTTCGAACAGGGTACTTTGGGGGCAACAGGGGATTCCACAACCGATGCCACACCTATGGATCAGTACATTCTTCAGGGTTACTCTCCTTTCCATCTCCAGGGTTGCCTCTTTTAGGAGGACATTCCTTACAGGCACAGGCACCATCTACAGACCCACCGACTCTATCTTTACTTATTGCTTCCATCGAGGCCATTACGACTCCACTCCTCCAGTCTCCGCCCGTTCTTTTCCATACCAATTTAAATGACCTTCAACCTCAATCAAACAGCATCATCCTTGCCCAAGCTCAGGGCCAGCCAGATAGGCAAGTTCAGTTTGCTCCGCCAGAACAGCAAGGGCTCCTAGCTCCTTCAGGTACAAACGTCTCGCTTGAAAGTAGCTCTATTTTACTAGATCCCGGGTCTGATTTAGATATCAGTGGGTCTCAGCAAGGAAGCAAAGAATCAGACTTCATAGTCCAGGATGAGAAGGCTGCCTCATGTCAGATGGATATTAAAACGATGCTAAATATGATTCTCGAGGAAATTCGAGACATGAAGAAAACACAGCAGTTAGAAATGTTATCGATCCAGCAGCGACTGGGAAAAATAGAGGAAGCAGTTGCTAGTTTTCCGGGTCGTGTTCATGAGGCTGAATCAAGGATTTCTTCTTTAGAAGACCAAATGAATAGTGTTCTTCAACAAGTGGATTTAGTTTCCCGTGAAAAAATAACTATGGAGAATAAGATTGAGGAGCATGAGAATTTTTCACGTCGCTCTAAACTTCGGTTAGTTGGTATACCGGAACGACTTGAAGGAGGGGATATTCTTAAGTGGGTTGAGACATTGATAAAGAAGGCTGCGATACCTGAATTTTCGGGGGACCTAACTTTAACAAGGGCTCATCGGGTCCCTGCTCATCTTGCTCCTAATGAGAAGTTCCCCCGTACGATTCTGGTTAACTTTGCGGATTACCGCATTAAGGAAAAAATACTGACAAAGGCAATACAGATGAGACAGTTTGAAACTGAAAATGGAGTGAAATGCAGAATATTCTCTGACATGTCAGCAGTGGCGGCTAGAAGACGTAAAGAATTTGTCAAGTTACTTTATTTGTTTAAAGCTAATGGGGCACAAGCTTCGATTGCACAACAATCCAAACTTAAAGTTCTAGTTCACAGGAAGTTTCATCTATTTACCCGTCTAGAAGAAGCACAGGAGATGCTTAAGGCAATTTCAAACGGAAGATAACTTGCTGGATGTTTTTCTGCTGTTTTTGTCTTCTTAAGAATTCTTTTTTTTGGGCACAGTTGCTTTAAGGATTCGCAGAGTCTTGAGCTTAAAGAATAGTTTTTGTTTTAGGGAGGGGGGAGGTCACTCTTTGGTGCAATGACAGGGCACCAGTACGGGCACAGGGGGGACAGAGTATGTGGATAGCGGGGTTAACGACATTTCCAAAGGGGAGGAGGGTTTTTGTTGAGGGAGGGCTAGGGTGGTTGGGATTAATAGAAAAAATGAGCAGGTGCTATCCGGAAGGCGTTAAATGGTGCAGGAATCAATCTAGAATAGTCTGGCACTATAGTGAGTTTTTTATATTCTGCTTCTTTTTTTGTATTTATCTGATAGAATGAGTCTATCTAGTATATGTCAAATTCTGTCTGTTAATGTCAATGGAATACTGAATAGACGTAAATACGGTGGCTTAATAAGGTGGTTAGTTACTTTAAAACCTCAAATTCTTTTTTTACAGGAAACTCATCTCAAAACAAATACCCCAAAATGTTATATTCCAGGAATGTTTTCAAAGTGTTTTTTTGCTTCAGCGGGTGTTGCAATGCGGGGGGTTGCTATTTATTGTTCTCGTGAATTCGACTGGGAGTTTCTACAGGACCAAAGGGATCCCCAGGGGAGATGGATCTGGATACAGGTGTCACTGAATGGTCAGCTTTTGAATTTTGTTAGCTATTATGGCCCAATATCTGATGACGAATTTGCATTACGTACACTTTATAAAATTTTGATTGGGGTTTCGGGGCAAATTGTGTTTGGAGGTGATTTTAATTATATTCAGGATTTGAAAATGGATACTTCAAATAGAGGGAAAAAACAACTAAAACCTAAAACTAAGAAGCTTTTTGATGCTTTGGTAGAAGATCTTCAGTTAATTGATGCATGGCGTTTTCTTAATCAAACTGTTCGTCAATATACCTGCTCTTCACGCCAACATCAAACTGCATCTCGAATCGATTTTTTATTGGTTTCACGTTCATTGATTGTTAGAGATGCAGATATTGGTATTAATGTTTTTTCCGATCATGCTTATATTCGAGTATCTTTAGAAATGGGTTTCTCCAAAAAGCGAACGTTCAAGTGGCAGATGGACCGCCTTCTCCTTCAAAATCCAGTATGGCTTGAAGAGTTTAGATGCTGGATAAAAGATTTTTTTTCCATTAATAAAGGGACTGCTGATATTTTTTCTGTCTGGGGGGGTTTTAAGGCCGCTGGACGTGGGCAGTTGATTGCCGCCTCCGCTAAGAAAACTAGGGAACGTTCAGATAAAATAGCACAGCTTCAACAGTCATTGGTCCATGCTTCTAAACCGGTAGGTTCCTTAAATCAAATTCAGTTGGATCAGGCTAGGAAGGCATTAAGAGATTTCTTTATCTTAGAAGAAATAAATAGCTCCCAGACATACACCCAGAAAGTCTATGAAGAAAGTCAAATGGTGGGTAAGATGCTAGCTTGGTCAATTAGGGCTCGACAAGAATCCGCTTGCATCATAGAAATAATAGATCCCCAAACAAATGTATTAGTTACTGACAGAGCTGATATTCCTTGAATTTTTATTAATCATTTCAACAAATATATACTACTAAATACCCAGTTAATTCGGAGATGATTCAGGAGTATTTTGCTCCACTTCAAATGCCAACCATATCTCAACATCTAGTGACGATGCTACAGATGAGAATTACAGAAGCCGAGATATCGGCAGCTATCAAGTCTTTGGCTGGAGCTAAGGCTTGTGACGAGGATGGTATCCCAAGCGAATTTTATAAATGTTTTCTGAAGGAGCTGACCCCTTTTTTGGAAAAATTATTTGATCACATTAAAACGGGTGGGCCGGTTTCTTCTGAATTTCAAAAAGCGATAGTAATTAGCTTTGTAAAAAAGGGTAAACCACCCAACAATTTGAATTCTTATCGACCCATTAGTTTATTAAACACTGTTGTATAATTTTAATCGATATACAAAAATATCATAAAAGTATGTACATTTACAAGCATCCTAAAATCCATTTATATACAACAATATTAAAAGATTTAAAAAGAGTGATTATAAGCAAATGATAAAACATAGAGGCAGTTCATGATATAACAGGGACCAAAGCTCATGTATCTCCAGTGACCGGGCTCTTATGAGGTTTTAGCAGTTTGGAACGGATCAACCAGGCGCACCCCAAAAATTTGGCTACCCCGCAAACCACCACCAGGGACGAGGCATCGGATGAGAGGAAGCGGAGTGCCACCCTATAATTCTCAAACCCCAGATTCCTACAAATGGGTCTGAGCCACTTCCTCCTGGCCGCCCTATACATTGGGCATACAAAGAGGAAATGGGGAATGGATTCACTAGGAGCAGGGCATCCCGGGCAGTCGGCGGATGTTGGGGACTGACAATTCCACCCTGCAACCCGAGAATTGAGAGGGAGGGACCCAAACCTAAACTTCATGTAGAGCGTTCTGTCGCGGGGGTATTGGATATAGTCAAGATAATGCTCGGTTTTTGCCACCAGCTTATGCTCAAGAAACAAATTTGTGAGAGAACCTCTCTTGGGGTTTCTTGCTTCCTCTCCCTTTACCCAGACCCAGTATGCTTTTTTGATGACTTGCTTTGGTGGTGGGGTCTGGTTAAGCCATGCCTCGCCATAGCCAATATCAGTCACCAATCGCTTAAGGTTAGAGATCCATTTGATCTTGGTGCCTGTGTTTATCTTGATGATCTCATCCAAAGCGTCGGCGTAACTAGCCAGTTCAGGGGTGCGTCTCAGGTGGACCCAAAAAAGCAGTGGACGTAATCTTGCTATATCCCTAATGGGATGTTTACCCAGATCCATACGAAGCGGTAGCGGGGGAGTGGAGAGAGGGAGAGAAACCAAACCTCTCAAGAAATGATTATCTGATTTCTCCAGATCGGATAGGTTCTCGAACCCCCATAGCTTCACTCCGTATAGGGCTGAAGGCAATGCTTTCCCGTCATAAATCTCAAGTGCCGGGACAATTGGTCTGCTAAAGGAGAGCCGCTGTTTCCTTAAAATGGCTCCCGCCACCCTCTTGTGATTGAGGAACATTTTGGCTATGTGATCGTTCCATTTCATCGACTTATTGATCCTAATTCCCAGGTAGTCAAAGGAGTCTACGATGTCTAGTGGAGTGCCATTAAGTTCTTAAAATGTTTGGATGCAGATCATGTCATTAGTTTAGTTTTAGAAGTGTTAATGACTAAACCTTTGGCATCACAAAACTCCAGAACCAGACGTGGTGTGGAATTCTAGCCATTTCTCCTACTTCGAAGCTGGTACCAGTTATAAATATTGGACCCTGAGACCCACTCTTCAGATCACTTCTGGACTTGTGGAAGACTCAGAAAGACTGTTGCTGGAAGGACTGCATTGCTGCCCTACTGCACGAAGGACTGCCCTGCTTTCTTTCTGCCCGAGGAAGGAAGGCTAGACCTGCTCCTTGAAACCAAAACCACCAGAGTAACTCCAAGGGCTGGCTGACTGGCCTCCTGTTTTGTGATACGGTGATATTTCAAGCTCCTAAGACGTGCCCTGCATCTGCCCAGCCTGCCCAGACTCAACTGGATCTGCCTGTGCTCTGCTGATGGCCTCTGCTGAAGTGAGTACTGATCCCCAGGAGGTGCCCCCTAGGTCCTGGCCCCTTGGCTGGCATCAGAGTGTATTCCTCCTGACCCAACTGTGGGTCTTATTGGAACCAGTGCAGCGCAACACACCTTGATGTATCTTGAAGAAGCACCTTGCAGCTCCTGATTGGTGGCTTCTTCGCAACTGACACAGTGTGACACATCACTTCACAGCTCCAGATCAGCGGCAGCACTTAGAAACCAATGCAACTCAATGCAGCATGATCCAGGACCCCGACTCTCAGTCGTTGTCTAACCAGGTATATTGCTCAACTTGCTGAACTCGGTGCTGTACCTGGCCATGCTCCATCATGATCGGCTTAAACTTATGGCTTTATCCCGGTCCTGTGCGACCAGATAAACGCATTTGACTACTTGCGTGTGTTGACCCTACTTTTACCGAAGACTTTTAGATTGCATACCTGTTCTGATATCATTTTATTTATTACTATTGGCTCTATTTTTCTAGATTGGTGGGAAATTACTTTTGTGTTTTTTTCACTTTACTACTGATCGAGAGCTGCATAAATACTGTACACATTGCCTCTAAGTTAAGTGTTATATCCTGACCAATGCTGATCGATGGAATCTTGGGCTAGAATCTTGTGATGGCCCAGATTCCAGTTTAGGTCAGTTGGCCCAGGTTTTAATTTACAGCAGCTCTTTTCTTCTTTAGCTCAAATAATCATCTTTAATTATACTCCTTGTCTTATCATCATCATTAAGAAGGAACATTAGACTGGCGACGAGCGGGTTCAACCTTTGGAAAAGCCTGGAGCGCTGCCAATGCAAAGTATACATCGTAGTAGATCAAGGGGTTTCGTGACATGCACTGCAGTCGGCGTGTACGAAGAAGCAAGTCTCCGTCGCATCAAGACAAGAGGAGAACTTCATAATACGGTCTTATGCTGTTTACAAGAGGAAAATCCAGCTTTTAAAACAAGTTTACTTGTTCTGATGACAACCCGGTGAACTCGGCGTTTAATTTGGAGGTGGTGAACTCGGCGTTTAATTTGGAGGCAGGCTCATGCTGTTTTCCAGAGAAGACACTCAGCGATGGTTTTGGTCATGAGTAGCTGAGTAACATTTGTGCTTTATTTACTCTGAGACAATTAATTTGGGAGCGCGTGCTGTGGAGCTGTATTTTCTTTTGAGCGCATATTGTTGCTCGAGCGCTTTCCGACATCTGTTGCGTGCGCTCAAGCTCGAGCATTGAGCATGTGCTGTGACTCGAGCGCTCTGTCAATTGTATGCTGAGATTCGAGCGCCTACCTGCTACGTGCTGTAACTTGAGCGGCCACCGCCATCTATGTCCTGAGGATCGATTGCGCCTCTACCATTCTCCCGAAGGGCCACAGCGTGAGTCTGTTTCACTGTTTCACGGGCACCATCATCCACACGCGTTCTGCTTCATTCCTTTCAAGCTGTGTCTGGTGTTTGAAAAAAAGACGTATTCTGCGCATGCTCACGTGATTTGATTGTGTTTCCTGTTTTCTTCTGGATGTGCAACATCAACCTGATTTAGAAATAAGCCCTAAAGACATCAGAGGCCATTTTTTTAAAAATAAAAATAAATTACGTTTGTGGTGATTTTTACAATACTATCCACAACATATCTACTGAAAATATACCAATTTTGAGGTGATCTGCACACCAACTACAGTCATCATATGTAACTTTATTTTGTATTTTTATTTTTTAAATCTTTTTTGTTTCTCATTCTATTATTGCAGACACCCAGCATTGTAGTTTCTTAAATAAGTGAACACAGTATTGTGATTTATATACTTTATACGAAATAATCATACAGTAGAAGTTTTTATTTTGGAAGGTATTGTTGCACCATTATCTTTCTTACCTAATCCAGGTGATCCTGTGTTAGAGTGGAAACAGTGGAAAGATGGTTTTGAAGCACATTTAGAGGATATTGGAGGAGAAGGTTATAGTGATAAACGTAAACTTGCTATACTTAAACATTGTTTGGGTGCAGAGGGAAGTCGGGTTGAAGTCTTTTACCACCTATTCTTCTTGAGGAAGATGATGATGATGATGTTGATATATATGACATGGCAATTTCTCAATTAGATACATTGCATATCAAAAAAGTTAATGAAGTGGTTGCTAGACATACATTTTTAAGTAGAGCTCAATTACCTAATTAATCTGTTGATTCATTTGTCAATGGTACAAGAATTCTTGCTGCAAAATGTAAGTATGGAGATTTTCATGATCAAATGTTGCAGGATCAAATGGTACACAAAATTGGAAACACTAAATTACAAGAGAAGTTATTAGCTGCGAAGGACCTTACTTTAGAGAAAGATATTGACATTAGTCATAGATTCGAAGATATGAAATTAGGTATGAAAGAATTAGTAGCAAAACCTACGTCTGAAGTTCAAGTTGTAAAGAAAAAGCTGAGTGATGATAAAGTAGAAGACAAATCATTAAAAGATAGTGGTAAGGAAAAAACAAAGTTTAGTACTCAAAATACAAAAGGAAACAATTAGATTTGTTTCAAATGTGGGATACATGGTCATTTAGCTAATGACAAATCTTGCCCAGCCATTGGACAAATGTGTAGGTAATGTAAAAACAAGCATTTACAATGCAACGGTCTCGGCATTGTTAAAGTTAGAGCTATTGGCATTGCTCATGACATTATATTTGTTTGGCCATATTGTGCTATGACAAAGACTTACATCTGTCATCCTGAGATTTAGTACTTCAAATAGTACATCAGCCCCAGAGAATCATGTTTCAAAATCCTCAAATTGCAGTCATGTGGCCTCTTTGGCCTTTATGTACTTGTAGTCATTATGTAGTTATGAGATAAGGGAGGCTGAGCGGGTGGCAATGACGGGGAGAGTGACACTGGCTGTAGCGCCAGGACAGGGGGTCACAGATAACATGTGAAACCCGTAAACACTATTATAACGCTTTCTGAGCGTTCTATTCTGCGCTGCAAAGAGAACTACAGTGTGCTTAGTCTAGCGTTGCACGTAAAGATGTGAGAGGCACGGGAACAGAAACAGATCACCGAGGTAGATAAGGAATAAAAACTCATTGACTGGCTCTCCATCGAGGCGCTGGAAGAAGGAGGCTGTCCGGAGCTAACCAATAACTCTAAAGGGCTGATCCAAAGCCGCTCTGCATGCGTTTGCTTTGGTTGTTCACGTGTTATCGGGTAAAGCTGTCCACATCCAGGCCGAAAAATGGATTGAGGGTGACTGCTGAAGAAAGAGCTGGGGTAGTCAAAAATAAATAAAGAAGGAAAGAGCGGAGTGAAAAGAGGGAAGTCAGAAATGCCATAATGATGTCTCGTGGCAGGAGAGAGGGGGGGTCATACAAGCAATAATGAGGAAGAGAGGTTAACTGTTCCGTAAATGAGTGTCCAGCCATGAACACCGCCGCCTTTCTCGGAGGTCAAGCAGAAATGCCTCGGAGAAACGCAGCAGCATTTTCAGATTCGGGGGCGTGTTTTTGTTTCTCTCCTCTTGACATTGGCTGGAATGTTTACATTCCAGAGGAGAGAAAGAAAGTAAAAAACACGCCTCTGAATACGAAAAAGACGGGGCTTCTTTGGAGAGACAAAGCTCTTCTCCAATGGCTGACCAGCATTTAAGAGGCCAGCCAAAGGAGAAGAGGGAAGAAGAGGGGCAGGTTCAAGCTCCACTTCTGAAAATCATTAAATCTTGTGAGCGAGACTGCGCAAGCGCAGCCTTCGCTAGCCGAGACCTATCAAAAAGGGGCGGAAGTGGAGATCACAGCAGAGGGAGCTGAATGTGTTTGAAGGTTGGGAGGAGTTAGCGGGAAGTGAAGGAAGAGGTCCAAGATAGAGGAAGCCTTCTTAAAACACATACACTCGCACCCGTTGAAACACCCCAATATTCCTCCTTCCTTGTGCACCCCAGGTGTATACGAGAAGGAGGGGCACTGCACCACAGTGATGCAGAATATACGAGGGGCACTGCATTGGGGGCCCACGCATGGACATGCAGGGCGATGGATGGGTGTTCTGGGACCAAATGGATGACACCGGCAGTGACATTCAGGAGTTTGGTCATGATCACTGGAATGTTGGGCAGTGTCAATTACCTTCTTGTGAACTAAACAATCCCACCTCTTTTAGCCCCAGAGTGTTGTCAAGTATGCAAATATAAAGAAGAGAACTATATAGAGATCCTATAGGTTTAAAGCACCCATTTCTGGGAAAAAAAAGTGAAATCGTAAAGATAAATAAAACATTGTGTGATTAGATAGGTAAGTGAGTAAATGTAATTTTGCTTGGTCTCCCGTTGTTTCCTTTCCCCCACGGTCCTGGGAGGTGAACTCTACCGTGCCTCTGTGCTGGGGATACCCCACCTCAGCTTCGGGGGGTGCTGTCACATCACTTACCTGCCACTGCGGAGTTGCTTTCACCGTGTCTGGAGCCGGGGGGTGGCCTGGGGGATGATCCGTGCAGCGCGAGCTCCGCGAGGAAACTTAGACGGCTCAGTCATGTTTATGGCTGAGGATCTGGCCACACCCTTTAAGGTCTGCCCAAAAAAACGGTTTGGAGGGTCCCGCCCCACGGTGATGCATTCCATGGATAGGTGGGGGTTACTCAGGACGGGCCCGGTCTTCTGTGTGGTTGGACAAGCTGTGACTCATACTGGATTTGTGGTGGTATTTTTTTTCCTATTCAAAACAGTGCAAAAAGGACCGTATGTACTAATAAACAAGTGTCAACGTTTGGTTGTGAAGTGATTCATGAAAGTTACTACAAACGGAGCAAATCCTATCTTTGCTTAAAACGCTCTCAATGGCAGGCTCACCTTTTAAAAGTTCTGTTTGAGCGGGGTTATAGCAGAACGCACCGCACGCACACCCATGCATTACTATAGCTCTTACCTACCGTTTGCCAAGGCCTCAAAGTGCTTTAATGTGCTGATGGCGTTTGTCGCACGCTGCCAAACACATCGAGGAAAGATTCTCACTGTTAAAAGAGCAGGGCTTTAATCTTTCCAAGGTTAATGCACGAGTAAACTCAAGGTCAGTTTCTTGCTCATTGAGGTCAGTTCTTTCTTCAAATTCTGAGATTTGCAGGCCTACTTAGTGTATATAATATCGAAACTTCCAGTACCAGAATGCCGAGAAATAAATACACGAGCTCCATAAAGTTTTTACGCGTATCTGTGAAACTTGAAAGGTCTTAATGCGCCTCTAATATACCACTAACCCCACCCAGGATCAGCGTAGCAGCAACGACCTCTATTTAACACCAAGCACTGTATGGCTAATAATGCAAGTAGACTGGTGCGGGAGTCGTACCCTGCCTTCCTAATTGCATACATGCCAACATGTTAGAACAGGAAACAGTGTGGTTTGGGGGGAAACATGGGAGGATTGTATTTTTCCCATTGACTCATAATAAACCAGAGGCAGTCGGACGGGAAGCAGCCAAATCAGGAGTTAAGTCTCTCCATCATAGAAACAACACGATGCTTCACTGTAGCATCTGCCTTTATTTCTGCCGCCTGCAATGTCCTGCTGCCTCGGCTGCTCTTACTTTGCCTTATACTGCCCCTACCCCATTCCTGTTTCCACCCATTCCTGGAAGTTCCTCTTCCAGACAGCAGCTAGACTGCTAACCTCTCCAGGGCACACATGGTAGTTCATGGCTGACATTCCAACAAGTGCCACACGCATCTTTGTCACGCAATCAAAATGAATTAAAGGCTATCTCTCAGCACCTCGGAGTAATGCCTGGACCCGCTCCGTTAGTGTTATTTGGCAGCTCACTGCTGCCTGCGCCAACTGTCAGTAGTGTTATTCCATCGTCGTGCAGCATGTGCTGCCTGTGCTGAATCGATTGGCTTTGTAATTGCAGGCTTGCTTGCTTAACCCAGGCAAGCAATTACCGAGCTGCTTCATAAATGATCCTTGTGCGTGATAAACACTAGCCAGTTCTGGGCCAAACAGCATCAGATTAAGAGCAATGATGTATGTCGTGCACTAGTCTACTGCAACCAATCGGGAAGGCAAGGAGTACTGCGCGTGCTTTCCTGGGCAGGCATGAGAGGTTAACAAATCCGTAAATGAGTGTCCAGCCATGAACACCGCCGCCTTTCTCCAAGGTCAAGCAGAAATGCCTCGGAGAAACGCAGCGGCATTTTCAGATTCGGGGGCGTGTTTTTCTTTCTCTCCTCTTGCCATTGGCTGGAATCCGAAAAAGACAGGGCTTCTTTGGAGAGACAAAGTTCTTCTCCAATGGCTGACCAGCATAATAAGAGGCCAGCCAATGGAGAAGAGGGAAGAAGAGGGGCGGGTTCAAGCCCCACTTCTGAAAATCATTCAGCGCAGCCTTCGCTAGCCGAGACCTAATAAAGGTCATTACTCCAGAATGTGTAGAAATAAAAACAAATTTGTGAATAAACCTGCACATATCAAAGAAATATGCCAAGAACCAGAGGATTTAGACGAAGAAATTATGCTTTGCATTCATGAAGTCAACGATAAAAAAAAAAGATTCTCCATTCTGTGTTGTTAACATTGATGGTATAGATATTGAAGTGATGGCTGACTCTGGAGTTCGCCATACTTTAATTGATGATCAATTTCTAAGAAATTTCCCAATACACAACTGTTGCCATCTGACATAAGATTGGTTGGTTATGGCAATAAACCTATAGATGTTTTGGGATATTTTGTTGCAAACTTCAGTTTTAAAGGTAAGACCATTTCTGCTAATTTGTATGTTGCTAAAGAAGGACCTTGATTATTAGGATGGCCACAAGAAAGGGATTTTCTCATCACTCTAAATCCCAGTCATCCTGAACAGGTACTAGGATACACTGATTTCATAGCTCAGGTTGATGAAGATAAAATGACAAAATGGGAAAAATTATTTCCGAATGTCTTCTCATCCAAACTAGGATTTCTGAAGAATTTTGTTCATAAAATAATTTTGAAACGCAATGCAATCGCTAAGGTTCACAAAGTTAGGAATGTTCCTTTATCTATGAGACAAGCTCTAAAAGAAGAATTAGACAGATTATGTAAGCAAGACATAATTGAAGAAATTGAATAATCTGAGTGGTTGTCTCCTGTTGTAGTGGTCCACAAGCCTAATGGAAAAATTAGACTATGTGTTGATTTAAGAGATTTAAACGAGTGTGTGTGGGTGGATCCGCACCAATTGTCGAATATAAATGAAATGTTTTTAGCTTTAAATGGGGCCGCTGTATTTTCAACATTGGATCTATCCAATGCTTATCACCAAATTGCTTTGCATGAGGATAGCAAACCTTACACCTCCTTCATAACTCCGGAAGGGGCTTTTAGATACAAGAGAATGCCTTTTGGTTTGATATCAGACTCTACGGTCTTTCAGAGAGTTATGCATAAACTGTTTAAAGATATTAACAATACTTTATATTGTCAGGATGACATATTAGTGTTCGGAAGCAATAAGCAAGAACATGCAGAGACTTTGTGCAAAGTTCTTAATATTTTGCAAAACTATGGAATGACATTGACCAAAGAAAAATGTAAATTTGAAATGAATTCTGTGGACTATTCATGGCATAATATCAGTTGTTAGGGAATATCACCAAAACAGAATTTGGTAAAGGCAATTAAGGAAGCACCAGAACCCCAATCTAAAGATCAGTTTAGGTCTTTTTCTGGGTCTGGCTGAATATTTTGTCAAATGTATCCCTTTGTTTTCAGATAAGACCAACCACATGAGAAACATAATGAAAACAAATCAACAATTTATTTGGTGTAAGGAATGTGCCACAGAGTTTATAAACCTTAAAAAGGAATTATCCTCTACTTCTGCTTTGGCAACGTTTGACACGCGCTGTGGTTCTGTCAATGTGACTGATGCCAGTAATGTTGGTATTGGTGCAGTTTTAATGCAGAATCAAAATGGAAAACTTGTTACCATTGCTTTTGCATCAAGACCACTTAGGGATGCTGAAGTCAAATATTCAACTTTGGAAAAAGAAACACTTGCATGTTGGTGGGGCATTGAATACTTTCATAAATGGTAGCCCATTTAAAGTTAGGTCAGATCATCGTCCATTGGTGGAGCTATTTACCACCAAAGGTTGTGGAAAAGCAACACCAAGGATTGCCAGATGGCAGTACAAATTACAGGATTTTCATTTCAGTCTGGGATACGTTCCAGGTGCCAGGAACATTTTAGCAGTTTACCAATTAAAGAGGATAGTGACCAGTCTGTGACCGATGAGGATATGGAGAGAGTTGTATCCATTTGTGTAGGATCAAATGGATGCATAAAAACAAGATGAATGGAAGAATGCCTGCAATAATGATGAGGAAATTCAAGAAGTCATCAAATATAACCGTTCCCAATGGCCGATTAAGAAAGATTTGGATAAGGAACTGTTATCTTATTTCTATGTTGCTAATGAATTATCGGTCATAGATGACGTCTTATTTCGTGGTGTACAGTTGGTGGTACCCAAAGATTTGCGGGAACAGGTGTTAGACTTGGCTCATGTAGACCACCCTGGCATGTCTAGTATGAAAAACAGATTGTGTTCTGAATTTTGGTGGCTGGCTATTGATAGGTGTATTGAGACTAAGGTTAGATCTTGTGTTGAGTGTGCCATCAGTGATAAATCACAAAAGGTTATCAGCTATGAGAAAACTCCTGTTTCTAGACCAGAAAGGATATGGGAGAGAATCTCTCTCGACATTGCCGGTCCAATGTATTTATGCAAAAGCGAGGTGTTTGTTATTGTTCTTATTGATCAATTTTCACAGTGGCCAGAAATTAAATTGGTTCATCAAGTTGATTCACACACAGTAATTTAATTGATGAATGAAGTATTTGAAAAGGAAGGATTTCCTAAATGTTTGGTTACTGATAATGGTGTGCAGTTACGGTCAACTGAGATGAAGGATTATTTGGATAAACATGGCATTAGCCATTTACGAACATCTGTATATTATCCACAAAGCAACAGAATTATAGAAAGATGGATAAGAGTTCTTAAGGAGGGCATACAATTAGCTTTAGCTAGTGGGAAGAATTTTTCTCAAGCCCTCAAGGATCTAATGTGGAATTATAGAGTTACTCCTAGAACGGTAGGTGATATTTCTCCCTTTGAGAAAATGAGGGGAAGGAAGGCTGTGTTTGACTTGAACCAGATGTGGATGATGGAAATGAGAAACAAAGTTGATCGTTCCAAAGTGTCTGGTGGTTCCTATGGCTATTGTCGATGGTTATCAAATGATAAACAAATGCCTTCTCAAATGAGTAGGAGTTCCATGCTTCAATTTCACATTGGTGAATGGGTTTGTGTGAAGAAGGGAAGATTAATTAAATCTGGAGAATCCAAATTTTCTGTTTCCATGAAAATAGTCGGAGTGGGGCACCAAGTAGTAGAGTTGTCTGATGGAAACGTGTGGAGCATGAGCAAAGTGGTTAAAGTGCCTAAGTGTTTATGGCCTAATGTAGACACGTTTTCTGGTCCAAGAGATTTTGTGATTAAACAACAAAACAGAGATGAGCAAAATTCAGTCATCTGCTTCAAGGTTAATATCTAAACCAGCTTGGTGTAAAGACTACGTCATGTCATAGTCTATAAATGTAAACCAAGTGTTCACGCCTCATGTTGAACACACCGTACCTGAATGTATTACTCAACTCCCACATTGTACATATGTTATTGTTTGCATGTCATTTCATCCTTGTCATTTCATTGTTTTTTTAAATGTTGTTATCCTCTTAATTGTAGTCCATTCGTGTAATCTTTTTTATCATTTTGTTTAATTGTAAATGTGTTAACGATAGGGGATGTGTTATATCCTGACCAATGCTGACCGATGGAATCTTGGTCTAGAACATTGTGATGGCCCAGATTCCAGTTTAGGTCAGTTGGCCCAGGCTTTTCTTTAAACCAGCTGTTTTCTTCTTTAGCTCAAATAAACATCTTTAATTATACTCCTTGTCTTATCATCATCATTAAGAAGGAACATTATATTAAGTCTGACTGCTTTTCTGCTAATCTACGAGAGGGTTAAGCATTTGTTAATTTAGTGACTTTTTGTGGTTCACCCTTTTGAGGATTGGGGTTCTTGCTTGAGAAGGGTTTGACACCCTCAAGCAATAACCCAATTTCTCACACAGCTTCACTCTCCTCTTCTTTACCATGAGACACAAAGAAAGAACCGTGCTGATAGATTTATTTTTATTGCCACATCTGTCATCTATTCCTGCTCAACTTGGTCCTAGTGTAGAAGCTCACTACAAAATTAATGTGTATACCATTAGCTATAGGGACTTTGGTGAGAGAAAACTGTGCTGCTCTAAGAAGATGCAATTAAGCTTTTAAAGAAGCTTCATCACATGCAGAATACCTTGGATCATTTTCATCATTTTTAAGGAGTGCAGTGGCTAAGTTACTGCTTGGCATTTGTAACAAATGCACAAGGCACTTTACCTTTGTATTTAGTGCAGTGTGCACTGTTATAGTACATTTCAATCTCAGTGAAAAGAGAGCAGCTGAACATGTTAAAAGTAAAAGCCGTCACAGTGTTTTGTAGAGATAATGTTTCTAAGTGTCAAGCCTTGTTTAAGAATCATAAGTTTCATACTTCTTTTGGCAAGGAGGCAATAAGAATGACAGTTGAACTTTATGATTCTGGTGCTGTATCTGCAACTGGGTGTACGCTCATAACAGCTTCTTGCACCTGTTTTTGCTGAAACTGCACCATCTGTTGCACATAGAGTCATGGAGCAGTGACTACCTCTTCATGTTTCTTAGCAGTACGTCTACAACTTAAATACTATCTCATATATTTTCTGAGTTAATGAATGCACTAGAAAAGCAGCACAATTTCACCAAAAGCAGCTCATGGAAATGGGCCTTGATTCTTCTCTGTGAAGGGATGCAACTCCAATAGACATGCTTTTTAGAATATCATAACTTAAAAATAAGAACAGCAGTGTTGGTTCCATTGTTTTAAGGTAGGACATTTATTCTAGAGCCATCCGTAGCCACAATCATCTTTGTCGCCACAATCTGGATACCTGAACATTCAGAATGCAAAACACTGTCTTACTCTAGGTCAAGGTGGATGGAAACAGGTCGGAGCACCTTGGCCTGGACTGAGACACTGCTCAGAGGTCAGCTGTGAATCTGCTGGCCACTATGCAGCAACATGCAGTGATGCTCCAATAATCGCAGTAGACGTAGACCCTTGGGACCCACAAATTTGCACATGTCCACAATGGAAGATTAAGTGGCTTATCATGACCCATGAAGCCTATTTACGAGAATGTCAGGCAGTGCAGCACAGCAAATCACCTTGCTGCGCTGCACTGTGTGACAGGGGAAGGACGGGAATGCACCATATTTAAGGCAATATGGTGAATTTCTGTCTTTTCCCCTGCGCAGCAGCTTTTTAGCTAATGCCAATGCATGAACCTTCGCAGCATGGTGCAAAGGTGCCTGAGTTGCATGGAGGATTATGATTTTTGCAGGAAGGGATACCTTCCCGATCAAAAAGAATCCGGAGAGGCATATTCCTCTTTCTAGAATGCAGCAATCATAGAAGGGGGAACTAACAAGGAAAAATAAGGATATTTCTGATTGCTAGGCGTTGCCAGAGAAGATCTATCTTTTTGGCACATTCCCAGGTCTACCAGTTCTGGTAAATATGGGTATGCATCAAAAACCATTGGAGTTGTGTGGCACAGCCACTCAATGCCCATGGAAGGTCTTCCCAGAGCACAGTAAGGCAACACAGCAATTTTTGCTGAGTTGCCTTGCTCCAGATTTATAAAACCCACTCCAGCAAAGTGGCCTTGTGTGGCTTTACGAATCACATGTAAGATTTGCGTAGCTCTTGCACTATATTGCTTGTGCAAGAGCAACTCAAATAAGCTCATAAATAGGCCCCCAAGTGGTATGGGCTTCATTTCTGTATCTTGACACCTGTAGGTGTCAAATCATTAAAAGTTCAGCAAAATGCTGTGTTTTCCAGTTTCTACTGAAGAGCAGATATTAATTTTGGTGATATGTTATTGGTTATAATCGGGTTTAACCTCTTCAGTGCCCATGACGAGATAGTCTCGTCATGGAGCACGGTTGCGCTGTGCCCATGACGAGACTATCTCGTCATGAACCCCACCCACTAGTGCAACGCCTGGCACAGGAGGGGGAAAGGGCGTGGCACTGAAGGGGTTAACTGAAAACCAGAAACCCTACTGTAGTGAGGACATGGGATTAACTGGGGACATTGCTAGGTTAGCATAAGTTAGTATATGCTTGTCCGCCATTCTGCTGCTTTTTGCACACAACACTACATCGCTCTGTTCTCGTAAATACTCTACTTGCGCTTTTTCACATGAGAACTGTCTGCCTTTCACACATCTAGCTGTACACCGTGCTCTCCGTCTGCACAGCATGTTTAAGGTTGAAAAACAATGTATGCTGTTGATTCACTTTGGTCAGTCCCATGCTCATAAACATAAAATGGAACACAGCTGCACTACTGAAACTCGGGTGCTTTTAATATGGCATTACATGCATGAGGAGGCACTTGGAGAAAACCTTTCCAACGAAGAAGAGCTGTGTTTGTTGGGAGAGGTAATTCATTGCATCTAATCTTGGAGGTATGGGGTCCCCCTTACAAAGCCTAGAGGTCTTCTATAAATATAATAAACTAGCTCACAGGGAGGGTGGTAAGGGGCTGTAGTCCTATTTCCACTGTCATTATAATATGGTTTCCCCTTTTGTGCTTTATGGATTATATTGTTCTTATGCATTTTGCTGCTAGTATTGGCTCGTGTACTGCATTATAGAGCAAGTTAGTTAAGATAAACGTTTTAAACTATACAGTGTCTCTGTTTACTCACATTGTGGACAAGTATGGGTTTTTGAATGAAAGAGTGTTCTTGTTTCCCTCTACTCCTGAGAGGAACTAAGTTGCATGTTCTAGGTTGTCTAATCATTGGTAGCTTCGCTGTAGTACGGAGAACGAATGAGACACTATTGCTAGTCGGATTGGGGTTCTAGGTAATGAGGTGGTTTTTTTTGGAACACCACAATACACTGAGGTCCTGGTTTCCTGTGCATAGTTCTGTGTATGTGCCGAATCCCTGCAACACTACCAAAGGTCTTGTTGAAATATGACTTTTCTTGTTCTATTTACATTTTACATAGATTAAAGGTGTGCATCTTGGAAACCTGGTTATTCAAACTAGCCTTTCATCTGTAAACTAGTATAATAAATGTCTGACATTTACTAGTGTTACCAATTAGTGCCAAGAAACCTCAGGGCGCACCTGCACTGTATAAATAATATTAACATAACATTGTAAGAAACAGGCAGTAAGCAGCATTGTTCCTCCATTCTTGTACCGCTTGCATCCTAGTAACTTCAATATTTCTGAGCAGCTTGATAATTGCTAATTGAGCACTGGACTTACAGACTAGCTTTCTGACCAGAAGACAATCTTTTTGTTTGCTGCTGTCTCCTTTAAATGGATTGTGCTTTCCTTATCATTAATTTTTGTATGTCGTATCACTTTGCTCGCAAACGTCTTCATGTCCACCAGAACCACTCCTTCAAGACTTTTTGCTTTTTTCCCAAAAGAACACCAAAACCACAGCTGTCCACTGCCTATCCCTGCTTCAAAACCACTGCATAAAATGCCATCAACAACTCATAACAGCAGATCATTTTTTAGCTCTCTTAGTCATCTTCATAAAGGGATTATATGGCTTAAGTCAATAATAGCCCAACAAATCTCCCATATAAGAAATTGTATTTGCCCTATAATTACAATCCTAGACAGTTTGTAGCAGTTTACTGTTGACTTCAATATGTGAAGCCTAATAATACGTATCCTGTTCTTTTTTATTCTGCCCAACTTAAAAAAACACGCTGGTTAGTAAGTGGTCTTACATTTCCAACCTTCTACAAGCCCCCCCAAAAGTGCTATTTAGCAAGAAACTCTGCAACCCATAGTGAACGTTGAACAAAGCAGAATGTAGTTTTGGTTGCAAAACTGAACATTGAATAGATATCCCGGGTGCTGGAAGTAGTCTGAATGATTTTTTTTATTTTCTTTGGCCAGCTGTGCCACCATTCCATGGTCGTTGACTAACATTCCAGAAGTCTGATAGGTGGTACATTAAATGCGAATTTGTTTAAGCTTGATTAATTTCATTTATTTAAAAGTGTTTGAAGTGCACTGCTACCCAAGAATGGGTGCCTTATTAATGCTTAGGGACAAAATACTAATAGGCCTGAAGGATAGGGAAGTTAAAATAACAAGGTTTTGAGCACTTTTCTGAGGATAATAAATCAAATGGAAGGGAGTTCCACCAATTTACAGGCAGATAAGAGAAGGAACATGCCCCCATACTGGATCTCCAGCACCATAAGAGCCATCAGTTTAGCTTCTGCAGATCTAAGAGTTTGTTTGGTCTGGTGCAAGGAAAAAGTGCTTGTCAGAGAAGACCCATTTTATTCAGAGCATGACAGGTCAGCCATTTCTGAATTCATGAGGGAAGCTGCTGACTGGCGAGGAAGAAGTTTGAGAATACTGCGTTTTGTACAATCCGAAGGCTTTTAATGAGAGTACCAGGCAACTCTGAACAGACAGAATTTCCATAATTAAATCATGAATTGATTAAAGACTGGATAACGATTCAAGCTAAGTCAGGGTAAGAGAAGATACATTTACTTAGCTTTTTGGAGACGAAAAAAGAGATGGCAGATGTCGGTTTACTTAAGTGGAGACAGAAATCGTATGATTGAAAATAATCCTAAGACTCTTTGCCTGAGTGGAAGGTAGCGGGGTGGGACAAAGCTCAGCAAGCCAGCAAACAGAGAAAAGAAGTTGTAAACAGTTGATACTCACATATCCGGCAACTGTGGACATGCAAGAGCAGAAGCTCAGTCATAGCGGCAATGCCATTAGAGAGGAACACCACAATCTGCATGCCATCTTTGGCTGCTCAGCCTAGTCAGAGGAGAAGCATAAATATTCTATTGGATAGGGCTCACTGAAGAGCCCTGAGGGACTCAACATGCTATTGACTTTTCCTCAGAGCATTAGAAAGGCATCATAAAAGACTGAGTCTGGTTGATAAGGAAAGATTTCAACCAGTTGATAGCTGGGTTGCAAATGGCAATTTCAAATAGCTGGCTAATTAAAATGGAGTGTGAGATAGTATCAAATGTGGCTGAGCCTCATTGATCTAAGATCTCTCTTATCTAGAAAATTAATGACTGAAAGCCAATTTCAAACATCTTTATGCCATATCATTCGGATTTTGCCAGACTCCATATTTATGAATCAACCCTTATGGTGTGGGCTGCCAAGCAAGCATCATAGTCAAGTGCTCTGAAAAATAGTATATACTTTTTGTTACCCCAGTACACCGCCTATTGCTGTGGACCTGCCCAGGCTCTTCGAGAGCAATAAGCAATAAATGTCAAAATAATAATCACTAACTCTTTGTAAGTTAAAATATTTTGTGTAGAACAGCCTTTCCTGTTGATTATGGGTTGCTTGTAAACCATTGTGCTTAATTTGAGTCAATGGTTGCGGGTGGGGCCTTCCGCCACTCAATTTTGGGGACCAGCTCTTATTTTTTCTGATCCTGATGTTGAACTGTTATTTAGTGTACCTAGGATATTCTTAAATTAAAATTAATTAATTAATTAATTAATTAGTATTTTAGTGATTCTGATACTTTGGGAGGTGCCTTAACACGGGCCACATTGCCTCATGAAATTTAGATTTAACACCATGTTTAACTGAGGCTAATGTTGGAGATCTGACTAAGGCAATATTAGGGGAATCCTGATTTTGGGGTACAGTGACTTGATCCCACAACACTTGGGATATATGTGGTATACTTTGAGGAAGATGATATTTATTTATGCCCGAGTGAGATAGATTCAATTCAAAGAGTTAATCTAGAGTAAATCCCACATTACTCAAGACCTTAGTGTGTCAAAATGCGGCAGCCCAATCACCATCAGTGAGCTCTATCTCTAGGTCACACTCCCCATTTTGGTCTCAGCCCTCTCAGGTCTATATATTTTTTTTTTGACTGCCCTATACAAGAGTGTCACTTCTTGGCGATGTCTCCACTGTGTCATTATCAAATGTGGCACCTAGTCTGTCCCATATTCCACAATCAATGTACCCCATGCCCTTTCTGCTGCTTGATACAGTTCTGCATGCATTAAAAGCGTTCTTGCTTTGCTCTCTCAACTCATCAAATGTGCTGAGGGACAATGTGAGAAAATCCGGTGAGGAAGAACACAAGAGGGAAGAGCAACACCTACTTTTAGTGGGCTATCGGACACAGGAAAGCAGAAATCAAGGCGAAAAACTAAGGAAGGATGTTCGTTGTCACAGACAACACAGGCCAATTGCAGGATGCCAGAGGAGCAGAAAAGCAAGTCACCAATCCAGATGAGGAAAACGATCTAGGGCGTGGACAGGACCAACAGGAAGAGGAGACCTAGAAGCCAAGGTTGGTGTGGCTGGGAGATGCCGCGGAGGAGTGTCCAGAAGACGAGGGTCCTGACGAAAGCCAAGAAGCCTGGTATGAGGACTGGTGGATGCCCTCAGAGGAGACAAGGTTACCGAGAGTTGCGGCAGACGCGGTACATGAGCAGGGAAGAAGGGCAGCAGATGGGTGTGATGAGGGAGGATACTTCTGTTCTTCCTTTTCTTTTCTTTAGTCCTTTTTTGTCTCCTTTTTTGCTCCTTCTGCTATTCTCCGGGGTTCATGGTTAAAGGGCGGGTATAGACCAGGGGAAAGTGACCTATTTTCTTTTCTTTTTGTTGTTTGTTTGTGCCTCCATCTTCATTTATGCACAGCTGTTCTTTAAACTGTGGTGACTGGTAGAGAATAGGAAACCACTACACCCAGTATAAAGAAAGGTATAAGGAAGCTAAGGCACCATTTTCCGATTGCCTGTATACCTTAACTGTAATCCCTAAAAGAGAAACTAGAGAGTGTGCCAACTACTACTCTTTACTCGGTTCACCCTAAAACCCGACCACTCCACCCTGAAATACAGGGCACATGATCTCCACTATGCCTCACTTCTTTTGGGTTTGGTGAAGGGACCTATCCTGCATCAGACCGGGAAAGATTCTCATACTTGCCGCCACCTTTGCATCTGTTTGTCTTCCTCTTGAGCCTCCGAGCGGTCCCCCTCCCGAGGAAAGACAGAGTTCAGCAACATCAACCTAGGAAGAGAAGAGAAGAAGACTTAAAACTCTGTAAAAAGTCTTAGAGAATGTTATGCCAGACAAATAGTCTCCAACTCCAACATTAAATAAATTTGTTCATCATTAAAAAGCTTGTGCAGCCAGCTCACTTCTGTTTCTACCCATCCCTCCACGGACTCAGATTCATATTAGCGGGCCACTGTGTCGGTTCCAACACTGGACAAAGTCCACCAGTCATGTGTGTTGCTGTGTGTGTTTAATTGCAAAATATATTGTATGAAAAGCTCCAGGTAACATAGCATAAAATTAGTCCCTATGCATCTTTAATTTCTTCATGCACCACAAGAATACAACAGCCTGTTCATCTTAGCTACACACATAGTCCTCCAAATGGTTTGGTTTCCTTACACACCTCTTGTGCCTATCCCAACTCTCTTGAAAAAGGTTGGCTTTCTCACTGAACTCTTTGGAAGTACCCTCTTCCACAACATCACTTGTACTCTCACCTCTGGTGTACATAACTACTTGACTAAGATTCCAACCCTTGCCATCTCCAGTCTGACACATTCTTAAAACCTTTTCTCACCCGTAGAAGGTTAAGAATATAGAGTGATCCTTGTGACCTAGAGGAACCTGGACAGCAGTCCAATTAAACTAAAGTGCAATATTACAACTCCGATATGATCTTCATAGCATAGAAGCAACATTACAGTCCATATGTTGTTCTCCAAATTGTAGAAATTGTAGACTTTTGTAGAACATCCAATACTGTCGACCACACCATCCTTACAAATACATTTGTGTCACAATCTTCCCTGGGAGAACAGAATCTCCTTAATTGCTGAGTGAAAATAAGTTTTGATGAATCCCTAATCTTACTTGGGATCCAATGATTGAAATACAGGTTATGACTCAGGGTTTGAGACTTTGTAATTTTTTAACACATTTCTACATAAAGATTTAGTACATCACAGACGTTGCACAGCTTTTTGCTAGGCTACATTTTTGGGGACTTTTTGACTGTTGCAGCTATGTATGTTTCAAAAATTAAAAGCAGTTAAAAGGACAAATTGAAGCGAGAAGGTCCTCATACATTTCCGTGTTAGCTGGGTTCAATGAGAGCGAAATTGATCTTGCAACACATGAAGGTGGGAGTTCTGCAAATGTCGCTAAGGGTTATATTGTTGAACTTTGCAAAACGTTTCATAAAGAATTTTGAAGTAGGCTATGGAAGGCTGTTTTCAGTAGAGCTTATCAAGAGTTTTTTTTTAAAATATTAGGGAAGTTTGGGCTGTGAGCTGGCCGTGTCTACTGATTTGGATATAGGGAGAAAAAGGGAAGTGTATGCTTACTCTGATAACGAGTGTATTATTCCAGACCTAGAAGATTTTTCTTTGAGAGAAGTAACATTAGTCAGGCTGACAATGAATAACACAAAGGCCAGGGTTTAGAGTCAAGACACTACCTTCATTCTTTGTTTTAACGATCTGATTCAAAGTATCTTCTCTAAATATCCCACAGCAAATGTGAACAACAAGCACTGGTGATGTACCCAGTGAGGGGAAGTGAAAAGAGAGGAAAACAGAGACTGGCCAGCAACACAAAGACATGGACAGTTGACTCCACTAGACACGTGTTGGGTAGCAACAACTGCTGTCAGTAATACTAATACACTGAAAGCTGTCACAACACACTTTAATATGAACTATTGCAATGATGGTAACCCACCCAGGAACTCTCTTAGACTGTACTTACACCTGCTCGGTGCTCTCCTTCACTCTCTGAAGTGTGCTGACTGTCATGGTTCATGCTGGTATACTATTAAATAACCTTTCACTGCTTACTGCTTATTAAAATGGTACCTTTGATTCTTGATTCTAATTTGCAACAACGTTGGCAATTGCTGCTTGTTGTCTTCATAGGTTATTACAAAGAATTCAAAACTAAGCAGCCAGATCTATCTTCAATATTACCCTCCAAATACACATACGGTGACAGTGGTGCCCTTACACTAGAGTTGAGAATGTCACTTCCGCAAGGAGAATGAATGAATGAATAAATTGGAAGCAGTGCATAATTTGAGCCAGTGCTTGTAGGCGGGGACCACAGGCACTTATTTTTCGTCATCAGACTTTGACTTAGATGAAGATAGTAAAACACCAATAGGGGAACTAAAGATACACAGAAAGATGTAAAAGCATTGACAAATAAACAAAGTAAGAATAAAAAAGGACGTAAGAGAGAGATAAAGGGGTAGGGAGTGTCTCGTGGTGGATGAAAGAGGCATGAGGTGAAATCAAGAATACAGCAGCATTTATAATTGGCATCCCAATATTCTATAGGACTATCTTCGTCTTAGGTTTTTAGGTCTACAGAATTCCCACAGTCCGCATGTGAAACGACGATCTCCTGGACTACAGATGCATACAGTGGAAAAGATGGAAAAGGAATCAATTTCCTGACTATTCGCAATATAGGGACACAAATAGCGGGGACCTGGCTGGACTAGGACCCGAAAGTAGGTTTCTGAATATGAACCGGTGCAACCCTATGTGATCCTCTCTAAAATGAAAAAGGCTTCTTGATCCGAAACGCCTCAATGATAACCAAACATATTTGTTTCAGTGTTCATTTTTGTGTGAGTTTCAATAAATGTTTTTCCTCGTTTTTACAACTACTGAATTTCAGTTGTTGTCATGTTTATATATATCGACACAGTACAGCACTTTTTCATTGTTTAAAACATACATTTGCGGGTAATATTTTTATTGTAGGTGGACCCTCACTAAGATGACATGATGCCCAAAGAGTTTTTTAATTATTTTTTATAAGTATCTTGGGGTCCCAGAGACAATCACAAAACATCATTGCTGTCATGATGAGCTACAGATCAGGAGAAATATGAGTTTGTATTGTGTTCTATTTAAATGAATGCAGAAAGTTAGAAACTCAAAACACACAAGTCTGACATAATCTCTTTCCAGCATGTAAAATGACATTGAGCCTTTCTTTGCTTTAATTTGCAAGCTTCCTTCCAGACAGAATACAAGTAATTAATTATCTTCAAGTGGGCAATGTGCAGCGAGGCAGCTCTGAGAAGGGAAATAATCCTGTTCTACAAACAAACTTCATTTCAATAACAAAATCTATGCCTTGGGATCCGAGGGAGTTAAGAAATCTACCTTTTCTTGTCTTGACAAAATTATCCACATATTTTACTTTCCATGTTTGACATTTTACTGGGGGGGGGGCGGAGGTGATGTATTCGCCTTATACTTAGGTTTCACAGTTGTATTTGTGCTTTTTGTTACATTTTCATCTACAGTTCTCCACGATATACCCAAGCTTATTGACAGGGCTTTTTTGTGTACTTGTAGATATATTTTTTCCACGTTTATTAAAAATGAAAATGCATAGTCAAATTTGACCACAGGAAGGAGCAGATTTACAGGAAACTAACGCATCTGTAGAGATGCTTCAGTTTCCCTGTGCCAGCCTATAATACCCTTGCACCACCATGGATGCCTTGTATTTACAATTCAGAAATTCTGACGCATCTTTTGGCCCAAAAGTCACGCATTGCTGGAGTCGTGTCGCAAGCACTCCAACAATGCTTGGGTGAGGCTTATATTTAATATACTGCGTCACTCCTTACACCTGCTTGAAGCAGACGTAAGGTTTTGACGCAGTGGCATCTTAGAAGTGGTGCATTGAAATCTTGAAGATTTCACTGCATCACTTCTACGAGGCTTTTCTGCGTGGGAACGCCCACCCTGCATACATTATACCTGATGCAGTGACAATGTGACGCAGGGCTTTACAACGTGACGCATCTCCCTAGATGAGACACGTTGCAAATTGGCCGTATTGTTTATGCTGCCGCTTCGTCACAAAAGTGACGCAACGGCAGTGCAAAAGTGTCGCAAGGGGCTTCTAAATCTGCCCCGAAGGAAGTATGCTGTGGAGGTTCCAGCCCTGGACACATTAATCCTGCAATGTATGCTGCAGCTTGTGTTTTTTGCTGCTCGCAATTAGGCAGTCTGCGAAGAAAGTGATTTGCTCCAGAAAACTTCCATAGAAAAGGGTGCGAGTGCACAGATTCTTGTTGGCTCCAGAGGAAGAGGGGGTCATGGAACATTGGTGTTTTACCTGAAGCTGCACTGGAACATAAAGGAAAGGCAAGCAGATGGTTGGGAAGTGACACATTTCCCACAATGGTGTAGTAAGGTTCAGAGGCATGTTACAACGGGGTGTGGTCAAGATGCACAGTTAGAGATGTGCTGCTGTGGCTGAGAACATTATTAGTATAAAGCTACAAAATCTAGATTTCAACCCTATGGTCATTGGTCAAGTTTACCGAATGTGAGCAAAGGTCGCATTTTTACATGGCTAAGACAATTACTTCAGCAGAGGAAAACGTACAGGTAGAACAGCCATTTGCACCAAGTAAACCCATGTCATTCCAGAACCAGAATTTCCTGCCTTGGTAAAGAGACAGAATCCCTAATCTGGGCAACCAAGTAGAGATATTATTGCCACCTTTTAAAACCTTCTGTTAAATCAATCTGAATGAAAACATGAGCTCTAAGACAAAACTAAAATTGAATGAAAACCACTTAAGCACATTTAAAGTACACAGTAAACGTTCATGAATATGTTTTATTTTTTATTTATATTTGTGCGGATTTACTCTAGACTATTTTATAACTTTAGAATTACCCCACCACTCCCGCACTCCTGCTATAAACTAACAGCCAAGGGCTGCTCCCCTTCTTCACAGTCTTACTGTAATACTTCAGGGTAGATCCTCAGTAAGACTATTTTATTCACACCAGGGAATGTGTCATTGAAAGTGTACCTAAAGCTTTGCATCCACTTTTTGCCACCCAGCATACTTTGGTATTACAGAAAGGGTCTGTAAGAAAACGGACCATAAGTTGCGTGGCCTGCACATGTAATGGGTCCACATTTGCCCTCCACTGGGAACCAAACACCCCATTGTAGCTCTTCACTCTCGCAGGGTAGCAAAGCAAAGAAGTGCAAGGCCTACTCAAGGGAGGTGGTGTGGACTAGTAATCGCCATTTACTGGCATGCAATAATAACATTCAATAAATGATTGTCTAGTCTGTGCTATTTCTTTTGAAAGTGGAAAAGCACATTTATTACATACACGCTACGCAATACTGTGCAGTAATTTCGAAATATACATTAGGTTGATGGAAATACATTTTGATGAGATTGCGTAATTACTTCTGACCCTCTAAAGGAGTCCAGTTCAACATACCCATTGGTCACAACATTAAACCTTTACATAAATGCAATAATCAAATAAAACAATGAAAGAAGGCACTCATTACTGACAATAAATAATATATAGCGTAATACGAACAAGGAAGAAACCCCACTGCCTAACACTTATTATAGATAGCTAGTCATCACCGATGAACAAACACAGAAGGTCACATAATCCCCCAAAAGGAACACATAGATGTACACAACATTTTAAACAGGATAAGGAGAACACAAACTGTTTTTTGAAATAAGTTTCCTCAAATTTATTATATCAAATCACAAAAGGTCAAAATGATATTAAGTAGATAAATATAACATATAACAAAATGCTCAGGCGCAACGAACATTCTAAAACAACACTCACACAGTCAGACCCAATACATACTCATTCATTCACACATTCCAAGAAATCAAACATATCCAGTAGTCTCGCAGAGTGACATCTTATAATAGCCCCCCCTCTAACACGGTTGACAGCACTAAGTTGGCCACAATGTGCAAAATAATGGAACAGATGGTGTCAACACGGTACATATCTCATTAATTGAAATGACAAATTAATACAATTCATTTGTTTAATTTTGTAGATATCATAAGTCAAAGCTGAGGGGGAGACGAAAGGAAAAAAGACACTCTAGCGCCGGCACGCGTTTCGGTGTGTGACCCTGATGATGGGTCTCACCTTCTTCAGGGCGCAATGACAGAGGGGGATACGAAAGAAGAAACACCTAGGCTTGACACAAACGTTCGATAACAAGTCGGCGATATCACTGAAAACCCCCGGGATGCGGAGTAGAACAGGTATCCACAGCCTGCGGTGTGCGGATTCCAGGGCGATAAAAGGAGGCCGCCCAGAGCACATCTCTCTAAATATGAAAGGGAACAAATGCCTTGGCCCAGATGGGATGGAGACGACAACTGCGGGGGGAAAAATTCCTATTCTGCTGACTCCAGCAAGGATGTAACTGATTGAGCCAAGATGTAGTGTCCAACTTCCATGATAGGGCCCCCGTCGATGCATATAAAGAATATATACTTTGATCACGAGTGGCTGACAGCATCATTACTTCAAAAAAGCATTTCCCAGAAAATGATATATGCATGTCTGCACTTCCCTCTGGGGAGCACATGACCCAACCAAGATAGTGCTTAAATTTGATAGAAAACCTGGGGGTAGTCCTTCTTTCTTAGTCCCTGCAAGCAAAGGATGGGGACTTATTGAATCCTTTAAGATGGAGGCTGCGCTAATCCTGCTGCTTCCCCTACACATTTGGCCTTGTTGGTGGTGACCCTCGTCATCTTGCTGCCACCACATAGGGAGAACTGGGGCAAAATGGGCAAGCCCCTCAGGGCATAATGGGATGCTCCACGTGAGTGTATGCATATTTCATTAGCAACTCTCCCACTGTGATGGGGAGAGCCGCTGCCTTGGTGTTTCTGGGTATTTTTTCTTTTCTCTTTGCCACAAAGCCCCACACTGCATGTCCTTTTACTTTTATGGGGGTACTCGGCCTCATCCAGGCATCCTGTGAAGACTCATGTTTTGGGGAAACCCAGAGAGTTCACCCCTGCCTGCCCCCATTGGCTCCAGCACATGCATTAATTCTTTGTGCTGCCACCGGAGCCAGTAGGCCTCTTCTGCCCTGCTCGCTCCTGCGGACAAGGCGCTGTGGCATCTGGCAGCCTCCTGCTCCCCCTAAACACGGACACAGGGAGTGGGGCGGCTCAGACATGTCTGTGGGAGTGCAGTGGTGATACTCCTACCTGCCTTTACTCCCAGGGCCCAGGTATGGGGTCGTGGGCCCCTCACTTCACTTCTCTTAGTGCGGGGGAAGTGCAACGCCACTCCCCCATGTCAGCTGCCATCGGGGGCCTGGAGATCTGCTTTAAGGGGACTCAGCTCTGTCCCTCACTGAAACTACTGCCAGGGCCTTCCCCAGCAAATCTTCAAAAGGAACCTCCCCCTGGGCTGGCTCCCGAGGTAATGGCTCCCTCCATTGTTTAATGGACAGCTGGTTGATTGATGCAGAGCATTCTGTCCCACCCTTTCCTCCTCAGGAGCTGAGTGAAGCAATGTTAATTGCTCCCTTTGTGTGGGGAAGCCTTTGTTCCTGGCACTGAAGAGAAATTCAATTAACTTAGCACAACAGGGTGAAAAAAGGCCTGAGCTCTGATCCGGAGCTAAGCCAGAAAATATGACATTCCTGAATGGCCCATAAGCTGTACAGATATGTATGTGGAACTTGCAGAATTGATTTTATCATACAGCTTACACCCTAAATCGATATGTCTTTGATGTCTGTGGGCCAAAGGAAAGAGTGTTATGAGCTATACACCACATCTTATGAGTGTTAGTTTACACACTTCTTGTTTGTGCAGTCATGCACAGTTGGCTGCTTTAACATAGCACATTTTTGACAATAATTGATATTGAAATCTGAAGACATTTATGAACAGGTATAATTGTCAAGAACTATTGTGTTTGTAAATCGTCAGTTGGAAAGCCTTGCACAGGGCTTAGAAAAGCAATCATTCACAAGGACTGACGTGTATTTAAATGAAGATTTAACCGTTATACACACACTCCCTCAGCATGTGTATTCTAATCAGGTGCCTTATGCACAACTGACTTCAGCCATCAAGCACCTGCCGGTGGTTTAGCCTGTGTAAGAAAATTAGTCTCCAGCACGTGTGCCCTCAACCTGTTTAAAGCTCAAGCGTACAAGTGAACATCGCTTAGCTTCTTTTCCGGAAGAGATTCCTCTTACCTGAAGTCTACGGTCCTGCGATCCCGAGTTGTCTTGCTTCCTTCCCCAGTTTCTGACTTCAGAGGCGTTTCCTGTGGCCTTCGGCTCTCAACAGAATCTCTCTGTTGTGGTGTGCCTCGTTCTTGAGGCATTCCTTCTTTCCAGCTGCCCTCATTGGCCATATACCTGCAGAAAAGAAAAAGAGGACGTTTACGGTAAAGGCGGACCAATGTATTTTGATGAGGCATTATTTAGTTGAACCAAGTTGTCAACCAAATGTTACTTTGTAAGAACTGCTTTGGAAATTAGAAAAGCTAAAGAGACAAAGTGCTTGGAAATATTTGAAAACTTTCATTTTGTGACAATTGAGTGACATTCGGTGAACTGTTCTGAGATCAAGAAAATAGACTAAGAGATGCTACAGAGATAAATCATTTTAGAAATGTTTTATAGCTTAATTTTGTGATTAACCTCTTCTGTGCCCATGACGAGATAGTCTCGTCATGGAGCACAGTCGCGCTGTGCCCATGACGAGACTATCTCGTCATGACACCCACCCACTAGGGAAACGCCAGGCACAGGAGGGGGAAAAGGCCTAGCACCCAAGGGGTTAACGTCATTTTATTGTTGAAAAGTATAGTGTTTTTTTCCTTTACTATAATAGTGTAATAGGTACGAAGCAAAACGACATAACGTCTAATTATTATTATTTATGTACACACAGATCTCTCATTAACTGAACATTGTTCACAGATTTCTACCCAGCTAATAGCAGCTTCTAGCAAAACTCATGTATACCTTTGTTGATTTCTTGATGTAAAGGTAATTGTTTGATTCTCAGTTACATGCATATATTATGTACAGCACCACACAATAGGAGCAACTAATTGTGTTTAATGATGTTTCTTTTATGCTGCAAACCTGATCAAAAGGTACTATAACATATTTGGTGACAATACAGAAGCCAGTAATTGAACAATCTTTAACCCTACTGACAGCCAGTTAGAGTACCCTGAAGATTCCAGTTCCTATCCTAAAGCAGCTGGCAGCCTTGTTTTATTTCTATTGTTTTTCTCTCAATCCATATTCCCTTTTCCCTGGGAGATGGTAACAGTTTGATGTTTAATAAAATCATCATTCTTTGCGTACTTTCAGAGGGATTTGGGAACAGTCCTCGCCCAAGTGGAACAGCCTGGATTTCAGGTGAGTGGCTATCTTGACAAAGAGAAGCTGCACTCTAAGACAGTCCTCCACATTGGTGTATAATGTCACTGCTGACACGACAGCAAACTACACTGACGTTCCCTAAGAGTGTGCAATAACATTATGAGGCAAGCCCCAGGCGGAAACCAAATCCTGCAGAGTCCCCTTTGTGCAAGGCTACCTCTGCGCAGTTACCAGGCGGAGCACAACAGTGGTCTCCCACGGCTAGCCATCACATGTGTGCACACGTGTTCATGCATAACCAGCCATTTGCCTCTTACACTTGCTGCGTCACAGCAGCTTTATCTTAAAAAGCAGACAACGGTGGTAAACACGCCAGTGCATTTACTTTTTTTTTCCTATTGAGATTCTGCATAGCAAAAAAGCACAGAATCATAATACACATACCAAACAACAGCATTTAAATACATAAACAGCCTTAAAATTTCACATTTCATTGATATTGTCGAGCTAAAAAGAACAAATATCAGGGAGGACAATCTACCTCTTTATCCTACCCAGGGACTTCTACCATAATCAGCCCCCACTTACAGCAACCTTTTCAATATGGGAGCTAATCAAGCCGCAGGACCGCAACCCAAAAGCCTCCACTGTGTACTGGGAACTAATTGTATCAGCCAAACCTTTTCTAAGAATCCAAATATCTCCTTCTAGAATTCTTGGATGACAGCACACTGTCCAATTGTATAGGACCAATTTGTGGCTGTCCCCGAACTACATCTAAAACAATGACTCAACCATGTAGGGTTGATTTGGGCCAAAAATTGTGGGGTTCTATAAAGCAGCCATTTCATGAAGAATTGCATTGTTCTCCAATTGGCTCCTTTCAAGACTTTGAAATGTAATACATTAATTTAATCCCATGTTGTTCTAATTAATTCTAGCCCTTCATACTTCCCCAATTTATGAATTGCCTTTTCACAGAGATCAGCATCCTGCCTGGATGCAGAAAGTCTTTTCCATTCTCCTGGCCGTTTAAAATCAGGAACTTCAACTAACTTCCTTACAATTTTTGGGCTACCATAAATCTATCCGCTCTCCAGATTACTAAATATACTGGCCACAATTCTGTAGGAATCCAAGAGCAAATATTGCTATCTACAAATTCTTGGATGTCTGACATAATCTCATGCCTTTCTTTGATCATAAAATCTTCTACCCTACTGAACCCCGTTCTCTTCCATTTTGCATGATGTTGGGTCCATCTTAGAACTCAAATCTACCTGGGGACCTTTTCCGTGCCGAACCTAATATCTGGGGGCCATACCTGTGGGTGTTTTTTAATGCTATTTTACAAGGGATGGCATTTCCCTCAACCTGGGCTGGTGCAGAGATTCTTCCAGTATATAAAAAAGGGTCCCCACTACTGCCCATCAACTACACACCAATCAGTCTAATCACTGTAACACAAAAACATCTTTGGTAGGACCCTATTAGATTGACTACAGACCTGGGTAGAGGAACATAAAGCTATGAGTCCACTCCAAGCTGGCTTCAGGGAAAAATCATCCTCCATCGACCAAATATTTAGGCTCCAACTCGTCTACTGGAAAACAGTGCATTTGGAAGCTGGTATCCTATATTTGGACTTTGTGGATCTCAAAAGTGCTTTTGACCTGGTGCCAAGAGATGTCCCCTGGGTGGTATTTAGTGACCTTGCAATCCCCCATTATCTCCTGAACATGCTAAGAAGACTGCATGAAGGTAATTATGCCCAAATTAGGCACAGGAAGTACTGGGAACTCACTCCACCCATTCCAATTAAAAGTGGAGATGGACAGGGTTGCGTGCCTGCCCCCACCCTGTTTTGTATCTAATTCAATGGACTGGTTGGTGCACTGAGCAGACTGAAGGATATAGATGCTCCTAAACTAGAGCACAAGTTAATCCCGGCAATGACATTTTCAGATGACACCCTCCTGCTCTCCAAGTCACAGATGGGCATTCAGAGAAACCTTGATGGTTTCGGCGAGTTTTTTAGAAACAGGGGGCTGGAGATCAATATACAGAAGATAAAATATATGGTCTTCAACTCCACTTACACAACCCATCCTAACCCTCACATGAAGGGTATCGAACTTTAGAGGGTATCTGTAAGTAATCTGTGATGTAGGAGTACAAGTGTAATCATATGCCATAGCTCTGGAAGATAGAGATGTGTGAATTACTCTACATATTACATCATACATGCCATCTTCTATGACATCATTGATAATATATCTGCAACATTTAACCTGCAATTATTGATGAGCATTGTGGGAGGTTGAGCTATAGTTACCTTAGGGCATAAGTTGTAGTTACTTTAGATAACCATAACCAGTGAATTGGAGATTTTTTTGTTTAAATGTTACATTATCACTGAAAGAAATTCTCACCTAACTATAACATTACTTTAAACTTTGTTTTTTCAGTAAAAAAAAAAAATTAGCCTATAAAAACAATCAATAGACAGCATAAATCTCTTGATAGTTAAAGCAGGTTTAACGCCCTATCCAATAGCCTACTTTGAACTAAGAAAACTGTGACACCTGCACCAATTTGCCCGCAATTTGGAAAATAACTTTTCAGAATTCAGACTTAGCGGAATCAAACAAAAGGAAGCACTTGTATAGGCTGAATTTTTTCTTTGTCAGTGATCATTTGCTAATTTGACTGGATGGAATACTTCTGAAAAAGTTCAAATTGGATTTCAGCCAATACCATTGTATCCCCTGTGGGAATGATGTCATGTAGAGATCTCAAAATGAAAAGGACCTTCACTCACACTACCCCTGGCATGGCTGCTAAAAGGGTAGGCAACAAATACATCCCAGCACTTCCTGGCTGTGGTGTCAAAAATAATTTGTGCAGCGTTGCTCTGATGCCAGAATGGCTTTTCTTGGTCATGCCCATTTTGACAACATACTACTCAAAAGGTAGGAGGTTTATTTCCCTTTCCTCGTTTGGGAAAAACAATATCCTTTTTTCCCACCAAAGTTATTGTGTTCACCCCCCCTGGAGGTCATAATACATTTCAATAACCCATGCAAACGAATGAAACCATTTGGAATTTATTCTTGTGTATATGTTTTAATATTAAACCAAAATGATTCCAACACTGACTTGTGTGCTAGCTTATACCATGAAAGGCATAAAATGTTTCCTGTACATTTCAGAATTAATCTTCTTTGTCAGAAATGTCACTACATAAATATTGAACTGGGTCATGCCTTTACAGGAAAATAAAAATGGATAAATTAATAGTAGTAATTGTATGACCAAACACGTATCACAATTAATATCTAGGCAAATTCAATAACATACCTTCTTTCCACATTGGCAATAAATTCTAAGCTCAAAAGTCCAATATAGTTATCCCAATGAATAACAATAAGACAGCGCTTTTAATAAGCCAAACCATTCAGTTCTATCTATAATGCAAGTGTGAATGATTCAATTTTCAACCAACAGCAATTCAAAATGCTTGTTCTCTGCTCTAGCTGAAGATGTCTTCCACTATTCCTACATGACAGCACACAATGTGACATTTGTTTCTATCATGCGCTTGCTACTCTTAGGGGGATATTCTCAAGAAAGGGCGAAAATTATCGCCAAGCCGGGTTAACGCAATTTTACATAACGCCGTCTATCACGGGAAACTAACGCTGTGTTAACGGCGTAACCTCAACACGCCGGCAACAGGCGATAGTTTCCGGATAACGCGTCAAATGTCTGCGTTAAACCCGAACGTGAAAAAGGTGGTGATGGGCCCAACAGCGATAAAAGTATCAGCGATAAGCAGCGCCAGGCTTGCTATTCTCACGTCAGGCGGGAAAAATCACCCTAAAAACTGCAAAGAAGAAAGAAAAAAAACCAAACAACTGAGAAGCACTATGGAGGAAGCTGGAGCAACTACAGAGGCCAACTAGAACCCCACAACCCCCCCGGAGGACCAACCAGGGACCTCTGGGAAGGAGAAGGGAAAGGAGAAGACACCCTGAAATGGCATCTCGAATACGTGACACCCTAAACAGCCTCTCTGTACAGAGGTGATATACCCACCATCTGTTTTGCTATTGGTGAGATTGTTAGGACTTAATGTTGCATTTACACTTGTCAGAGTGATGTATTAATGCAGAGGACTGACATGCACACAGGGAAAGTGTGTTGCAATGGATTTATTTGTACATGCTATTCATGTGGTCATTTTGTACTGTTGCATGGTTGCTAAGGACAGTCACAATGTGACGTCCTCATGCAAAGAAATTGTAAATGATTGTGTTCCTTCGTGCTATTCCTGCTGCAGCTGCAGTGGGGTGTGGTCCACCTGCCTCCTCTTCCTCGTCATCGTCCGGTGCATCTGGCACTTGGGCCCATGGGGCACTGGTGCGTACACATATGTTGTGCAATACACAACATGCAATGATCATCTTGCACACTATTTCTGGGCTGTACAGGAGTCTTCCACCTGTGATGTCCAGTCACCTGAAACATGACTTTAACACGCCAAATGTGCACTCAACAATGCCCCTGGTGTGTTTTTGGACCACATTGTACTGCCTCTGGGCCGGGGTGTTCGGGGCTCGGAGGGGTGTCATCATCCACGGGCAGAGTGCATATCCTTGATCACCTGTGTGAGGTAAGTGATATTAGTGTAAATTGGTGGTTCTGAATGCTGTGTTGACAGACTTACAAGTTTTGGTGGCGTATGATTTGTGCGACTTATGGGATTCATGTTTGCCATGTATTGCTTCCGGCAACTGTGTGGGATCAATGTGTATTACGTAGCCTCACAGCTGTTCCTCCCTCCCCCGAGCCTATTTACTTGTGTGCGCTGGCAGTTGCATCACTTGCACTCCTATGGCACACTATTGTCATGCCTGTCTGTGCATGTCCGCAAGCCTGACAACAACACTGTAATGTTGGCTGTTGAAGGTGGGCGGCTACGTGTGTGTAGGCCTATGGTAAGGATAGGGCAGACGCAGGTGTAGAGTTCAGACCTGGCTGAACTCGCGCTGCGATTGAGGCTAGGCCTTTGGCTTATGCTGCAGCAATGAAGATACACACACAACAGTTGGCATGTATGTGGCAAGACCCCGAACGGTTTTGCGCTCCTTTATTTATCCATTCAGGCAAACCCGCCCTCCGGGTGCATGCTACATTGCAACATTGCAACATTGTCAATTAAGGGCCAGGTGGCGCCGACAATACAACAGAGACACACGCCATAGTTACTTTTGTGGCCAGGCTGGAACTGAACCCTGCCCTGAGCCCAGAACTGAACCACGCCCAAAGCCCCGGGCCATTTCTTCACACTCCTCACACGCGTCGCCATGGCACTGGGATGTCGTGCGCTTCGGAGTACATCTACAGACGTTCCATCGGCCTGCCTGGGACGGGGGTGGTCCCATGACTGTGAAGGGCTCCAGTGGTGTTACCGAGGACATGCTGTTGCCTGTTGGAGTTAGACTTGTGGGGTAGCCCCACGGGACGATGACTTGTGGTGCACTGAGGTAGGCCCACCTGAAGAGCTGAGCAGGTGTGCAGCCTGCGATGATGCAGTAGGCCTGGAGGCTGGACTTTTACTTGTGGTGCACAGAGGTAGTGGCACCTGAGGCACTGCGTCCGGCACAGGCCTACCCCCACGTGGCAATGATTTGCGGTGCACTGAGGTAGGCCCACCTGAAGAGCTGAGCAGGTGTGCAGCCTGCGATGATGCAGTAGGCCTGGAGGTCCAGACTGGTTTGAATTGTGTGAGACCCAGCGGGATGGGGTGCAGCAGGTGCACAGGATCGCGCAGGCACCACCGGTCATGGCGGCGGCATTTTGGTAGATTGAGGGGTGCCGCCCTGGCAGACACGCCCCTGCAGGCGATGATGAGATGTGCGCCGGATGGCGTGTGACATAGCCACCTCTTTTCTGGTGTAGATTTGTCCATTGAAGGTGGTCAGTCATGTGTGTGTAGGCCTATGGTCAGGATATGGTGGACACAGAGACACACGCAGCAGTTACTTTGGCGGCCATCCCATAAGTCAACCACACACAGAGCCCCGGGCTATTTATTCACACTCCTACGCTGGACTGGCGTACGCCGGCCCAGCCCACTATGCTTACGCTTACAGGGGGGGGGCACATAGCTACATGTCCAAGGTCTTCCCCACTGCCTGAGGTAACATGGTTGTGTCCACTGTCCACAACACTGCAAACACCAGCAGTATATGTCCACATGGACATGTCTGTGCTCTGCATACTCAAGACTGTCCAGCATATCACCGCCACACTTGGCATAGTGTACATTCTTATACATGGGTCACTTGCCTCCTTCGCACATTCTTGGTTCCCACCTCTCCCCACATTCTGCAATTGTGTGGCAGAGGGGCTATGCCTTTGCGGATGGTTTGTCTACATGTCTGGTCCCTGTTACCACAGTTACTTGTGTTGTCATGTCTGGTAGGTGGGCATGTTGTTTGGCATGTTGTGTGTGATTTTGTTACGTGTGCATTCCCACAATTGTGAGTTGTATGATTGTGGAGTTGAGGTGTGTGGTGTGTTCCATTGGTACTTACCAACGAGCAGTCCATTTCCATAGGTGCCATCCTGAAAGCGCAGGTTGATGATGGCCTGTCGTAAGATGTAGGAATCATGCACAATGCCTGGGAAGTTGGCGACGACATTGGTGAACAGTCCCCGGTGGTCCACTATTGCCTGCACATTGATGGAATGTGTGTGCTTTCTGTTGCTGTAATTGTGTGCAGTGTCAGCAGGGGGCACAAGTAGGACATGTGTGCAGTCAATAGTCCCACACATGTGCGGGAAGCCAGCTATGGCTTAGAAGCCTTGCTTGGTCTCCAGCTGTTCCTGCAGAGTGTGGGGGAAGTGAGGTATCAAGCTAATGATGGCATCCAAGACAGGTGTGAGGAACTTTGATAGGGCTGGCTGTGAGACTCCTCCAACTCTGGCAGATGTTGGTTGAAAGGTACCAGAGGCCAACAAGTGCAGCACAGCCAGCAGCTTTGTCTGCGAAGGGATGTTAGTTGTCTGCTGTGTTGGTACCGTCAACCTGTGGGCAATGTGGGTCAGGATGCGGAGGATGGTTGTTCTTTTGAGCCTGTAGTGGGCAATGACATCCTCTGGCGTTAAGTCTCTGAGGCTGGTGCGTTTTCGCAGGTTCACTGTCTTGGTGAACTCGGTGGTTGTCCGGGGGGGGTGGTCCTGGGGTTGGGGGTGGTCCTAGGTGTGGTGGCGGTGGGTGTTGTGGCCCTCTTGGGTCTCCAGGCTGCATGATTAGTAGCTCCATGGCATCTGGTGACGTGGGCAGGGGGAGGGGCAGGGTGGGGGGTAGTAAACTATGGATTACGGAGGTTTACAGGTAAGTTAACATATAAATTAATAAAACAAATTTCGTTGCGTGCACTGCATCGCATTTGGGGATGCAGTGCACGCAACGAAATTCATTTTATTAATTTATATGCTAACTTACCTGTAAACCTCCATAATCCATAGTTTACTACCCTCCACCCTGCCCCTCCCCCTCACCACGTCACCGCCCTGCAGTTACTCCTACTACCGACCACGGCTGGTTAAATCTGCATTGAGTCCTTGAGAATATGGTCTTTTGTTTGGTAACCCAGATGTTTCCTTCTTCTTTCATGTCCTGCTCTGTGCATTCCTCTAAAATTGAACATCAACAGTCTAATGTGTATGTCCTTTAATGTAGTGCAATATTTATCACTCAATTTTTTCACTCGAAAATTATTAGTTTAATCATGTAAGGCTTTAATTCCAACTGAGATTCCACATGCATTGTTAACATAAAGACAGTATCTGAAAACTATCAAATTAGTTAGCACAATAAAAATATCAACACACTTTCACTCCTTGATTTTGAACCAGTGTCTCGTTTAATGAAAGTTCTGGCAATACATGTTATTGTAATTTTTTTAGTTCAATAACGCACCATTAAATATTCTTATAAAATGTATCACTCTTTGTTACATGTACTTTTCAAGGATCTATCATTTCACTGAAACCTCTTAGTAAAAGCTTTCAACTCAATTAAATATGAAATATGTTTAGTTTAGTTTAGTCCATTCACCTGTAGTTCCATATACCCCGTTCAGTTGCTTCGATACTCTGTCCACTATCTAAAGCCTCATTGGTATTAATGAGTGATTATTTTCTGCTAAATTGTTCGCGCTGGAAGTTCTTAGTTTATTCCTAATTTTATCATCGGACTTGATTTCCACCAATGTTTAACTTTCCTTGATATCTTGTTGTTTGTCCTGCACAACCCTTTCCATCCGGGTACCTTATTTAACTTCTACCTTGATTGATACTGCATCCAAAGTATCACTTGAATGGAACAGTTTTCCTTGTGCACAAGGAACATATGTTAGTAACATTCATGAAATGGGGACGATTTCCACAATTAAAACAATAAAATGTCCTATCTGTTTATAAGTAGGTGGTAGTTGTGCTAATGAGTTGATCTCTTAAATCTCCACCCATTATTTATAGAGATAAAGGGTATTCGGGAAATAGGTCTGTCAAACTTTATTTGTTCTTCTAACTATTATTTTACTTTGTCTTAACACTGTTCAATATGTTGATTTAAACGGTATCCATTAATCCGACTCTTGTTGAGTTTTCTTCGCTAATAATTTCAAAATAGTCCTAGATTTTGCTTTTATCTGTGTGACATTGATAATATCTCTCTCAAAGCCTCTCGTTTGAAAATGTTCCATTTTTATTAGCTGTAGAAATTGAAAAATATATTAATTTGCGACAATAACTTAAATCTAAAAAAATCACTATAAAGGAAGTGGCTTTACAAACCCCTTCAGCTTGCAAGGACATTCATGAAGGAACTTCCATTTTATTTTCCCAGGGAGTGGATGACATTTGTCTTCCACCCTTGGACAAATCTGCAGGGTCTACTAAATATGCCACAATTTGGCAAGATGGGGAGTGGGGAAATAAATGTCAAGCACTATTTAGCAAGGTAAGGAGTTACTAACTCCCCTATCTATGGGGAAGGTGTTAGGTAACAAATACTCACCCCTAGACAAGGCACAGCAAACAAAGCCCCTCTTCCCTCGGCCAAGGCAAATAAAGTGGGACACCAAATACTGCAAGCATTCAACATGCTGATACAAATAAGATGGACCAAGGAGGATCAGGGAAACAGACTGCTAGCCCAGAATCCTGTGTGCAATTACAAAACTCTATTTTGTTTTTAGCAAATCCATATCTTTCCTTGTCCATAAAGAGTTTTTTTTCCTTGTAAATGTGTTTTTAATTATACTTATGGAGATGCCCACAAACAACTTTGCCTGTTGTGTGAAACATTTTTCAAAACTTTCTATTTTGCCATTTTAGCCTCCACCCCACCTCTTTCAAAGATGAATGTAGCGAAGTGCCAATTGGTGACAGTGATCAGGTGCAAGTGATGCTGCTAAAATGTATACTTAGGGGCCGATTCTGATCCGGGTCCGAAGGGCACCGAACGCGATCCGGCCGGAAAAACTACGAGCCGTATGCGTGTTTTCCGCCCGACTCGTACAGCTGTACGAGCGAGCAAGTACGATGCGAGCTACGTGAAATTCACTGACCGAGTCGTTCCCGGGTACGAACCGCTCCGTACTTCTCGGTCGGAAGCTAACCGTGGCATGCAATGTATGCAATTTACAACCGAGCCAGTATGATGCACGCGTCGGACAGCCTGTACGAGCCAGAGTGTCCGCCTCGCAAAATGTCCGGGTGGTTGCCTACGGGGATCCGCATCGGACCCCCTGTCACTCGCAGCCCTATGACTCGGACACAGGGGGAGACCCAAGGGTCCCTCAACACAGGCATGTACAGTGCGGATGGCACCGACGCGTACCCACTGTAGGGGGCGCCCTTGCGCGAGACGTACCCATTCAGTCAATGGGAGCCCATGTACCCGTCGTATGACCGGCTACCATTGGCTTCTATGGGAGTCTGACCGAACCGAGTCTGGCAGCATACGGCCACATCGTACTCGCTCAGTCGGACTGCAGGACTCCAGCTCGGTCAGCAAATTCTCTGGATCCGGCTCGGTCGGAGTGCTTTCTGACCCGGATCGAAATCGGCACCTATGTATGTTAGGCCAGGCAGAATGACTAACAAAATACTTATTTCCAAATAGGATTAACTCACAACAAATACATACAAAAAAGTATGTTTTATTGTCCTGATCATCCCCATTGTAGCCTTTGAGATATTCAAACCTGACATTTTGCTGCATGTGTTCTGGCTCCAGGGTATGCAGGGATCCAACTTCAATAAAAACATCTTTTTGCCTTAAGGCACACACAACATTCATGCACCTTTTTTTATCCTGCTGCCTGTGTCACTCCAGCTCCATTGTCTGGGCTCCTTTCTGCAGCAAGTGATATTCATGACGAGGAAATCTGGTGACAGATTCTTCTTACTCACTAGCTATCTGCCGTCAACGTAGTACTTTATAATGTATAACAATTAAAGCTCCTCATGGAAAAGACTCAAATCATGATCTTATCAGATCTCTCTACAGTTCTCAACTGCCACGGTAAATCTCTCTTTCCCTCTGCCCAACCCCCATGCCACTGTGAATGTAAAACACAAAGCTGACAGCATCACCCAGTTATCCACAATAAATTATTTGGCACAATTGTGATTCTTCTATTTGTAGGTGCCTACAGTGCCTTCCTCCAGCTTAAATTCCCCTATTTGCTCTTTTCATTTAGCACATGATTCATGAATACACGGAATCCTATTGACATAACTTCTGTTCCAGATACAATATCAATCAAGCTCCTACTCCATTTCAATGTTGGATCATCTCTAATTTGTGATAACATAACATGTATTCATAAAGCATACATTCAACCAACGGTATCTTGGGGCAGAATAACAGATGTTTATTGTTGCCCAACTCAATGGTACTCAATGGTGATATAGCCACTGCCACTCTTATTTTGCCAAAATAATGAGTTTAAAGAAATCTCTACCACACCACCAAGTCCAGCCTCATTCAGCTGCTCCTGCATCTTCTGTGTCATACGTTTAACACCCACTGTTCAACTTGTCATGGGTATGCAACCTTGGCAGAACACTATTGACGGAAAACTGCAACCTATGACATCCATGACATTCCATACCATCCCAGCAACCTAGTGACTCAGTCACACAGCCCTCAGTGCCAAGAAGTGATTAGCACTGAATTTGTTTGCCCTACAAAAATGAATAACGTAAAATAGTGCACAGAAATAATGTTTTCAAAGTATGGATATCTTTGACTGTTAAGGTGGAAGGACATACAGGTCCATGTTCCAGGAAATATTATGAGATATCAATTGTTCAACTAAAAAGCTGAAAAGGTAAAACGTAGGAAAGTACAAGAATATGTGGCACCCTTGGAACCTCAGTTAATTATGTTCCAGTCAGAAGTAGAAAGACAGGGAGGTAGAAAGTTTCTAAGGTACAACATTCATAATGAAGAGATGCACCAGCAAAATGAATGTATTTCGCCTTATGGAGATTAAGCGGCAGCAGCCCACCTTAACCACATTATAATATTAATAGGAACCTACCAGGTAGCCAGGAAAAAGGCTGTACGATGGATTTTTCTTAGGACATAATCTCGACCAGAGCTCTCCATTAGTTTCTAGATATCTAAGGGAGCTTTAAAAGCCACAGCATCGTGCCACATGCAGTAAATGGCATAGAGTGAGCTATATCTTTCTTCTCATAGCAAAACATGCTGGACGGTTCTGTTGCAAAAAGGACGGATTTCAGGTGTTTGCTTTACTGCACAGCGTGGCCAATGGATGGATAGCGCCTCCAATGGACGGCAGAGCTATCTCCTTCATTTCGCTTTTACAATCAAATAACATAGGTGGTTACTTAAGGCAACATGGATTGCAATGACACTAAAAAGGCGCATATTATGAGTTGGACATCATGGGAGCAGGAAGCTGCACTTGGGCATTCATCCCTACTCTCCCGAGGCATCCTACTAAAAAAAACAAACACAAACGGGAAGTAGTTTAACATAAATGACCGCAAACAGACGCCTGCATCCTTTCTACCCGGCCCCTTGCCCAGCCTTGCACTCGCACTTTGCCGCTAGTCCCTGGAGGGACTTTAAAACCTGCACGGGCGTCACGTAGGGCGGGAGACCACAAACAGATGCCTGCATCCGTTCTACCCGTCCACTGGCCCAGCCTTGCACTCGCACTGTGCCGCTAGTCCCTGGAGGGACTTTAAAACCAGTGCGGCAGTCACGCAGCGCGGGGCACGTGGGGTGTGCCCGGGCTCAGACCGGGCCAAGACGGGCCCGTTTTAGCCAGTCATAGCCCGGAATAGACTGCACTGGGCCACGGCTTTTGACATTTAAAGGTACTGTGGTAGAGGGTAAAAACTTTATTGTTTATTGACACTGAGACTTATTATCCCCGTCACTTTTACGTATTGATAGGGCAGCAGCATTTTCAGCGTTGACGAAGGTTGTTTTGTGTCAACTGGGGTTAACTGTGCTTGGTTTTTATATAATTTCTAATCTGAAATGGGGAAAAGAAAGCCACCAACTGTTACTCATAAGAACAATAAGCAGCCCAATGCATAGACGCGTTCGCGTCACTTACTACTTAATTATTTAACGGGGGCTGTGGGAGCCATTGAACAACAGATTCTGTCCGTAGAGGAGTCGCTGAGCTCGGGCCACTCAGACCTTGGTGCAAACATGGCAGGGGACAACACCCCACAGGGGTGTCCCGATCTATCTACTGAAAGACCCCAGTCAAGCAGTAATGGTTGCATTGTAGGTACATCTGGACATATATCAGGAAGTGACCAAGATCAGGAGTGCCAACCACACCCTAAGCGAGTAAGAAATCCTGTTCCGCTTCCTAAAATAATGGGGAACATAGGCTCACCATCGGTGATATCCCTTTTAAAAACACAAAAAAAGGCCTCTAATAAGGGCATGCCGCTAGTGTCACAAAAATCAGAGGGCAGGGAAAAACTTACAGGTACCTCCAACATACGTACCCATAATGAGGTGATTAAGATAAAAGTTAAATTGGACTCCTTGGACACTTATATCAGAGCAACACTAGATAACTTATCAGGTAGAATTGGAAAACTGAATGATGCATTATTTAATTGTTTGTGCAAAGTACAGAAACCAATACAGGAGTTATTAGATGTGCACAGGAGTAACCAAGTCCAACTTGTTAACAGCGAGAGCTGTCAAACCACCGACCCTGCACCTATTAGTAATAAAGAACAGAGCAGTGAACTATACCGAAGAGCTGAGAAATTTCCTATTCTTAATCACGAGGCTCACTCCAACACTCCCTCCTCAGTCCCGTTTATATTTACTAATCCCCCAAATCCCAATTCTAACACCACTAGCACCCTGAATGGGAATGAAGGTGATCAGCATAATAGCTGTCTGGATTTACTGCCTGCAGCCACCCCTTATGTAGTGGTGTTAGCTAATTTCCCGAGAGTACAGATGGGGAGTATGGAATCATGGGAGACTCTAAGAAATAGATCGCTACACTGGTTAGGTACTAGGATAGGACTGACAGAGAGACTATATGAAGAATTTAAGATGGCTAGAAGAGTATCGTGGGTTGGTAAAGGACGGAAGTACTTGAGTGGGGACTGCGTGGTACTGACATTCAAATCTCCACAATTAGTGCAACTAATTTTGAATAGAGCCGGGTCCCATACAATCACTACCCAGGGTGTCAATTTAGTACCACTAGGTTATTTTTATCACCCAAAGAGTAATAACAATTTTACTAACTTGAGGGAACCACTCATTTCGGGCTTTATGAGCCAGTTCAACGTGCATGTCCATAATCGGTTTGAGACATTCTCTAACCTCGATTTAGTTGACTGACTACAAACGTGGGAACATCAGTATATAGCTACACCCAGCATCACGGGCACCCTGCTCAGCTCGGGACATCTAGTATCACCATCTACTAACATAACAACTGTTGAGCTTGTCCTCAATGAGAAGGAAAGCATGGGGTTAGAGCATGACATGCTGGGCATTAATACGTCAGTATTAATTTCACCTCCACCTCAACAAACCAGCTCCATTCAATCTCATGTTGGTAACGTGGGGTTAATGAAAATGGTAAAGAACTGGAGGATAAGTGTCAACTTCTGTTCTGGGATGTTGTCAGTTTAAAATCTAAGGAGTGTAATACTTTATGGATTGAGTTTGTTAACAACTTCAACATTGTTAATGTACAAGAAACCTGGACGATAGACCCTATACATATAAGTGTCTACAAAACATTCCAGCTATTGCAACAACATCTGGCAGAGCTCAAGGGGGGCTGTGCACGTATGTCTAAAATGACCTAATTGTAGGGAAAGTCAAATTTACTGCCATTGAACCCTACTATCATATAGTTATTTTAAATGTGGAAAGCACTTTTTGTTTGGCAGTACTGAACTTCTACAATAATGTGACACCTGCTTTGATTAAAGAAACACTGAATTCCCTGATCCGTTATTTACATACCTTATATACATGCTTAAATAAGGAGGTATTTGTGATATGGGGTGGGGATTTCAATACCCCATTTGTAAACATATTGATAAAGATGTCTGTGGCTTAAAGTATGAAAACGGGGACAGTTTCATTCATTTTCCGCACACAACATAAGGTGACTCTGAACGATATAATGTTCACGTTCGACCTAGGATTTGTTAATAGTCTGTGTTCACCCATGGTTCCTTTCAGCCCTACTTTCAATGCTCGTGGTACATTTTCTACCATAGATTTTATTTTGTCTTCATGCAGATCTTCTTCATGAATTAAAAAAGACACACGAGATTGCCTTAAACGATCACTTCTCTCTAAGTGTAGATGTGACAGTGCTTAAACAGAGCACTAATGCTAGAATAACATCCATAGATAATGTTGACAATATTGCCATGAGCAGGCAAAACGGATTTTCACTTAAATGGACTACTGTAGACACTAAGGAACTTATCTCAAAAATAGTTTTTAATTGTAAAAACATGTTCCTGTCATGCTTGGATGAAAACACACCCAGTCAAGAAATTAGGGAAAACTTTTTGGCTATCTCAAATTATATAAAGAAATCACTTTTTGTTGAAACTAACAGGAAAGCTACTAATAATCAAGGATGGTTTGATACCGAATGTACAAAGGCATACTCCAATCTTAAAAATTGTATACATGCCACAGTAAAAAATATCGACCACATTAGGGCAAGACGAAATTATAAAACCGTACTTAAAGCTAGAAAGTCTATTTTAAAACAGAATACATGGCGGGCCTTACACGACGCTGCTGAAAGTCGTGATTCCTCTTCCTTCTGGAAAGCGGTGATTGCCCCTTTTTTAGCTAACAAGGAGATGGCCACAATGGAGATTGCCATCTCCGAACCAGAATGGATAAAACATTACTCAAATTTGTATAATAATCTGACTTTAGATGTGCATGGTACTATACTGAACACGGAGTCTACAGTACAAGAACTAAGAATGGATTTTACACTCAATGAGATTACTGCAGCAATTAATTCTAGCTTGGGTGGCAAGGCCCCAGGGCCAGATGGCATTCCACTGGACCTTTTTAAATCTAACCTAGCACTATGGGGTCCGCTTTTAACTCAGGTTTTTAATGCATGTAATAAAAGCAGCTTTTTACCAACCTGGTACAAATCCACGATCGTGACAATTTTTTAATAAGGGAGATAGGATGAATCCGGCTTGCTATTGCCCGATTTCGTTGTTAGATTCTACAGCTCATATCATTGGGCGGGTTTTATTAGATAGAATGCAGGCCTGGGCTGAAGTACAAGATGGTATTAGTGATCTACAATATGGGTTTCGCAAGGGTCTGGGTACAGTTGAGCAGGGTTTAAACCCGCCGATTTTATTGGACAAGTATGCAAGGGCAAAAAAGAGCATTATGACCTTTGTGGACTTAACGGCAGCTTTCGACTGCGTTATCCACGATAAGCTGTGGTCGATTTTAGAAGGATTAGGCGTGGATCTCTTAATAATTGCATTTTTAAGGGAGCTTTATTCTGGGGCTAAGGCCAAGGTCAGATATGGGAGAGGTGGAGAATGCACGAGTCACTTTAGAATTGGGAGAGGGGTGCGACAAGGCTGCATCCTTGCTCCATTTCTCTTCACATTATATATAAATAATTTAGAATCTATTTTAGTTAAAGAGTGCAGGGATTTACCGAAGGCGGCAAAGCGACCTATCCCTGCACTCTTGTATGCAGATGATGCTGTTTTAATGTCCTGTACACCACTCGGACTCCAAAGGGTTGTCAACTCATTCTCTAGCTTTATGTCGAATTTGGGACTTACAATAAATTGTTCCAAAACATGTACAATGAATTGTGGGGTCGGGACGAACAAGAGGGTTAAAACTCTATACATTGATGGAAGACCGATAGAGAGCACTAAAATATTTTCATACTTAGGGATACTATTTGATAGGACAGGATTATGGTCAGAGGCGGTCAAAACCAGATACCTGTAGTCTGTTAAGGCACTAATGGCCCTATCAAATGTTAGTCGTAAACAAGGAAAGCACCCCCCCGGCAGAACTTTTACACATTCATAAGGCCAAATGTGTGTCCATAGCTACTTACGGAGCTGGCATATGGGGCTATGCAGACATAAACACCCTGCAGATTGCGGAAAATATTTTTCTTAAGTTTCTCCTGGCCCTACCACAAAGTACTTCAAACTACACTTGCCACCTGGAACTAGGCATTCCATATTTGGAAGACACTATTATGATCCAGCCTGTCCTTCTTTGGCACAGAATTTTGTTGTCAGATGAAACTAGTTTTAACCGCTATAAAATGGCAGATGCACTGAAGTCTGATGGTGTCAAATATATTAGATGGTTGGAGTATGTGAAAATGTTCCGTACAAAAATAGGACACACAGAATATTTCACAAAGCCTTCTTTGATGTGCAGTGTATCTAGGAAAGACCTTAAAGCCAGTTGTATGGGTCTGTGGGTGAAATTAAAGCCACCACTGAAATGAGAAAGCCCATGCCACAAGCCCACTACTTAACTCTGTTGACTCCAACAATCCAGCTGTACATATTTTTAATAGATCGAGACTTTGACCATTTCTTGTTGACTCGTTTTAGATTGAATACTTTATTTAGATCCCTGAGTTTCCCTGTAGTGAACGACTGGTCTAGAGATCTGTGTAAGTGTCCGTGGGACGACGTCTCACCACAATCAACTATCCATATCATGTTTTTCTGTAAATATTACGATGCATCAAGAAAAAGATGGATTGTACCTGTTTTAAAGAATTTTGGCCTGAAACGCTGCCGACCAGCATTTTTAGCATTGCAATTTTTAGAAAATGTATTTATTATTGCATCTGTTACTGCGTTTCTTAAAAATGTTTTTAGTTGTCGGAAATCCATGAAAATGTGATATGTAAATATGTATTTTGCTGGCCAAGAAATTATCTTTTTAACTTGTATTTTATTGTGCTTTTATCGTTATTGTTCACTATAACCGAATAAAGATATTTGAGTTTGAGTTTGACTTCCCTTTGCCGTTCTCATTGTAGACGCCTTGGGTACTACGAGCTGTCCCTTCCAATGGAGATTAACAACATCTATGAAACAGAAGAAGATGCAAGAAGAAGCTACCCGCTGAGGTGTCCTGCTAATATTTCTTTTTCTTTCTTTATCTCTCTTGCCCTTTTTAACTCTTTCTCTCTGTCCCCTCTCTCGCTCGCCCCAGCCCTTCCCTCGCTCCCCCTTTCTCTTGCCCTCGCTTGCTCGTTTCTCTCTCTCTCTCTCTCTCTCTCTCTCTCTCTCTCTCTCACAAACACACACACACACTCCTCATCTGCTTTGTTTGGAGAATGAAAGAAATGTATTTGAGGTAAATCGGGAATGTGCTCAGAGCCCTCCATGTATCTGCGTTATGCTTTCGTCAACCTGAATTTTAGATCACTATTTAACTACTTGGTATCCATTTTGCTTTGCTTCTAGTCAGAAATTCAAGAAATATCCGATTCACTTTCGGTTTAAAATGTTTGTGTGGTCTAGCTTGTACCCTAAGAACTTTGCCTCTTCCTATGTCGAGTTCATAGAGCCTGTCTAAAATAACGCAGAAGAGAGGCCTCCTCTATTTTATTGTTTAGGTGAGAATACATTAATTCTCTGCAGAAACTGGGATATGTTTAACCCATATTATTAAATATCTATGTGGATAATGGATGAAATGTTACGCAAAGATAGGCTGTATAAGATATCCGTAGCTTTGGCTAAATGTTGGAAGCTGTGGTTAAAGACTAACCATAGCAGTCTTTTTGGAAGTTATGAATAGAACAAGCATTGGCAAGGCCAATCCACTTCACTTATATTTACTCATGAGCAAGAACAATAGGATTTGCCAATTCTTGTTTATATTGGTCGTCAATGTCTGTAAAGATCGATGTTGTGTCCTCCACATTTCTGCTGCAGTTTTTCCAGTGACCACGGTTTTCTTGGAGAAAACGATGTGTTCGGAGCAGAATGGATGATAAATCTACTGACGGTGAAACCGAGCAGCTCCTGTGGTCGGGTCAAAAACAAAAGGGGAGGAAAGAAACAAATAAAAGAAAGCCAACTGAGACCAACATGAGATTTATCCAATCTTGAGCAAGAACTGGCTCTGTTGGGTATCATACACAAAGCTGTGTCAGAGAAGAGACAGCTGGAGATGCCTGTAGCCAACGAGCAAAAGGGTATTAATTAAATATCATTTGGAGAAAAATGAAGTGTCATGTACTTTGAACAATAGTTCAAGCACACAATGTAGGAAGGCCACTGATTTGGCCATGGATGTCGCATGAACACATGAGTTCCACTGAGTTAGGAAGAAATAAACATCTGTTATATATCAGGAAGAAATCTCTCAGAGGGTGATGTGTGTTCTTTAAACACACGGTTTATGAAGTTATGTTGTCCATCAAGGACTGGAACTGATGTCTTGGGAGGTTCATTAAGCACATTAACAATCTGAGCAGATTTACTGTGGTGGGGAAATGTGACCTTCATCTCTTTACAGCTGGAAAATGAACCTCTAGAGAAATCGTATTGGTAGTGATACTTGCCTCTAGAAGGTCACACAAAGAGTCTATGGAGTAGACAACACACACACACACACACACACACACATCTGCAGGCGGTGTATTACAATGTCATGTTGTTTTATTGAAATTGGAACATGTAACTTTCGCGATGACAAGCATCCACAGTGGGTGCATTAACCATCCAAGCAATATAAATGAATTTGGCTACTGCGCTCTGCAGTGTTTACACAGGTTTTTATGTCAGAGAGTCAATGCCTTAAGCAACATACTTGAAGTTGAACATTAAGACATGAAGATCCCCGGTTTGCATGCCATGGACTCAGTTTACTGATGTGTGACCAGTTAAATTGAGCACTCAGAAAGCGAGCCCCATTTAAAGCACAGGGTTTCCAACCAGTAGCTTGTGAGCAACTGTAGCTCTCCAGCTACCTCTGAGTAGCTCACCTGTGTGCAGCCAGCTTATTAAATTAGAAAGCTTTTGCTTGAATGAATTAATAAACATATGACAAAATTGAGATTATACAACACTAATAATATTAGTAGCTCTCAATGCATTTCATTGAATATAAGTAGCTCTCAGTACAGAATGTTTGGAGACCCCTCTAACCCCTGATTTGAAGAGGACCTATGAGAATTGCTTTAAAACAGGTAATAGCAGGTGCTGTATCACTGAAACTTTGCACTGCTGTCAAAAATGGGGCAACCCTGTGTTTCATGATTTAACGCTGATTAAAGCTGCGACTATCCCAGAAAGGGTTATACCTCACATCAGAAATGAGGAAATAGATTATAAAACCACTGCTGCACATTTATGAAGCATTTTCTGCTTGTAAATGATTTAATATGTGCCATAGAAAACATATCAAATAATCTGTAAATCAGGAACAATCATTTAATGAAAAAATAGACGGAAGTGATTTTTGCACTGCTTTGGTTTGTACAATGTGTGCCTTGGTGCAAATAAAGCGGTACAAAAGGGGGTGGTGATGGACGGAGCATCAGAACCAATCAAACACATATGGCCATGTCTGAACTGGGGTGGCAGAGTGGGCTAAAGAACGGTGATGGATCAAACCCAGATCTGTTGACTGGGTGTGAGTGTTTGATTAGTTCTGATGCTCCGTCCATCACCACCCCCTTTTGTACCGCTTTGTTCGCCATAAGTTGGCAGGGTATGCTCAGACGTGAGTCCCTTGCTCACTTTGCCACTGGATTCAAGCAAGCCTGGCTGAAGACGGCTGAAATGCCAGAAACCGGTCCTAGGAAGCTTGTTTCCGGTCCAGGGAAGGCATTTCTTTGCAGTTCGGGCTGGACTGTTCCCATGAGGCACAGGGTCAGACTGATTTGCATATGGCCATGTCTGAACTGGGGTGGCAGAGTGGGCTAAAGAACGGTGATGGATCAAACCCAGATCTGTTGACTGGGTGTGAGTGTTTGATTGGTTCTGATGCTCCGTCTATCACCACCCCCTTTTGTACCGCTTTGTTCGCCATAAGTTGGCAGGGTATGCTCAGACGTGAGTCCCTTGCTCACTTTGCCACTGGATTCAAGCAAGCCTGGCTGAAGACGGCTGAAATGCCAGAAACCGGTCCTAGGAAGCTTGTTTCCGGTCCAGGGAAGGCATGGCTTGGCAGTTCGGGCTGGACTGTTCCCATGAGGCACAGGGTCAGACTGATTTGCACATGGCCATGTCTGAACTGGGGTGGCAGAGTGGGCTAAAGAACTGTGATGGATCAAACCCAGATCTGTTGACTGGGTGTGAGTGTTTGATTGGTTCTGATGCTCTGTCCATCACCACCCCCTTTTGTACCGCTTTGTTCGCCCGAAGTTGGCAGGGTATGCTCAGACGTGAGTCCCTTGCTCACTTTGCCACTGGATTCAAGCAAGCCTGGCTGAAGACGGCTGAAATGCCAGAAACCGGTCCTAGGAAGCTTGTTTCCGGTCCAGGGAAGGCATGGCTTGGCAGTTCGGGCTGGACTGTTCCCATGAGGCACAGGGTCAGACTGATTTGCATATGGCCATGTCTGAACTGGGGTGGCAGAGTGGGCTAAAGAACGGTGATGGATCAAACGCAGATCTGTTGACTGGGTGTGAGTGTTTGATTGGTTCTGATGCTCCGTCCATCACCACCCCCTTTTGTACCGCTTTGTTCGCCATAAGTTGGCAGGGTATGCTCAGACGTGAGTCCCTTGCTCACTTTGCCACTGGATTCAAGCAAGCCTGGCTGAAGACGGCTGAAATGCCAGAAACCGGTCCTAGGAAGCTTGTTTCCGGTCCAGGGAAGGCATGGCTTTGCAGTTCGGGCTGGACTGTTCCCACGAGGCACAAGGTCAGACTGATTTGCATATGGCCATGTCTGAACTGGGGTGGCAGAGTGGGCTAAAGAACGGTGATGGATCAAACCCAGATCTGTTGACTGGGTGTGAGTGTTTGATTGGTTCTGATGCTCCGTCCATCACCACCCCCTTTTGTACCGCTTGGTGCAAATAAAGTCAGCTAAATTTCCCAAATATAAGCAGCAGACTGCTGCAAATTTATTTTATACTGGGCATTTGCATGAGTGCAATTGTTCTGAGATTCAATTATGGTTTGTGATACGTGTTACAGTTATTATGGCTATAATAAATGGAGACATACTAACTGTATTGGCCTTGGAAGGGAGATAAAGTTGAGTTTGCCTCTTTGGGATTCAAAACTCAGTAAGATTAGTAAATCTCTTCAGCAGGCACATTAGCTTAATGCACTATTTCACCAGAAAAAGGAAAGTGCTGCAACCCCCTACTGGATTGTATTGCACCAACTACATTTTTGAAAGTACTCGGAGAGTCTCATGACTGAGATCCTAGTCCAGGCAGCAAGTCAGAGCAGAGTTGGTGCATGAGAGCCCTGAATTTGCACCAGTACAGGTATGTATCAAGAGCTAGCTTTTTATGGATATCTCAGTACTGTGATGCCGGATGCCTTGGCAAAGAGCATAACGATGAACAATAAGGATTCCCCAGATGACTGAAATGTATCCATAATACAACACTATAGGTACGAAAATGCAATGGAAATTGGTTTGGGATGGGCTTTTCAACAGCCCTGCCATGGGACATTTTAATAGGGCAGCAAAACCCCCATTCCACTGAGAGGGAGGAAGTGACAGAGAGAATTACTGACAGTTGAGGTTCTGGCACTTGCGGTTTTATTTTTTGCACAATAAAAAGTACCAGAACACAAAGAGTGATGGGGTGTGATTCAGCTTTTTGTCTGGTATGGGGCAATAAAAGCGACTGTGTGAGAATTGAGCATTATGTATGGGCAGCAGGCAAAGGAAAACAGGAATGGTGTTAGGGGTAGACCAAAAAAGAATGCAAAAATCTGAAGGTTCTGGGAATGGAAGCCAATGTGCTTAGAAAGAGAAGTAAAGAGGGACGTGGCTTGGCGCCCGAAGAGGATGGCGGCGTTCGAGTAATGCTCCGCGAAACGGGCTGGGACATTCACGCTATGCGGCTCACCTTTTGCCTTCGGTGAGTGGTTTTGGAAACCGGAAGATGCCCTGACCTGACCTTCATTCCGTTCACGAGTCTATACGGCCGGCATCTCTGGTTTTGAAACACCTCGCTCTCAACATTCCTGAAGCACGGAGCGCGGTCGCCATTTTGGGTCCGACGCCTCACTTCTAAGGAGACACGCCGGTGAGAAAAATAGAGCGCACTTATGCCTCTGCATTTTTTTTTCCCTTTTGGAATTCTGTACCTTTGGCAATATATGTTTACAGTATATAAAAAGCCTCATGCGCATCTCTTTTTTACCTGTGAAGTCTTGCTTATGGCCAGTCACTGTTCTCCCTGGCTCTGCCTCCTCTACACTATGTTCTGGTTGTAATTTTGAAATGCAATGCTAATATCCTAATTCTTATGGAGCTGAGGATATTACTCTAATCTAAATTGAGTGTGGTGAACAGGGGAGAAAAACGTGTATTCTTTAGTGGTAGGATTACAAATTCTCCAGGCATCAATAAGTTTAAATTGCTGAATAGTTTGGATGAATAATTTATGGGCTTTATGGGGTTTAAAGGATATCAGTGAATTTCAGTCAGTGAAGGGATCCAGCACTTGGTTGCAGTCACCAGCAATGGTTCTTTCTACTTTGCCCTCGCCACTGCGCCTCAAAAACCTTTGGACTAGGTTACTGTATGAGGTGAAATTTATTTAATTTACATGTTTCCAGACCCTGAGCAGGATTACTATATTTTCAAAGGGTAGAGTCACAATGGTCAAGACTTTCACGTATGGCAAATCATCTCAGTTATTTTATATGAAGGAATAAGAAGTGCTTGAACTGAACTTTTTCTTACCTCATCCATTAATACCTTTTCTCAGGTTGCAGTTTTGTCCTCATCAAAACATAGTATCATTTGGGTTCAACGTAACATTTTAGTGCCCGTCTCATGGGAAGACAGCAAAAGTTGGGACCTTCAGCGACACGTATTACGCATACTTTTATTAAAAATTCCTGAATTTGCTGAATTCCGTGTCTAAAGCTTCCCCTCCTTTGAACACAAGTACCTCTACAACAGGTAAAATTACTACCAAAAGAATTAAAAAAGATCCACCCTCTCCATCAAATGCCTCCTTGCCTGTTTCCTTTGAGGTACTGCTAGAAGAGATAAGGGCTCTTCGTCCCTTCATGGAAGATACCTCAACCAAGTTGTAGTTCCGAACAAAAAATTGGTCTCAGATGAACGAACGTCTTACGACAGTGGAGCTGAGTGTTTCCTCCTTTTCTCACACGCATGAGAAAGTTAACACTCTTCAGTCTCAGATTGCATCATTGCAGTAACAGGTTGAAGATTTGGAAAATAGAAACAGAAGAAATAACCTTCGCATTTATGGTTTGCCGGAAGGATCAGAGGGTCTAGACCCCTTGTCGTTCTTCAAATCCTTTCTTCCTAAAGTACTACATTTGCCTGAAGATACTTCACTCAATATCCAACAAGCCCACAGACTTGGTCATCAACGTGCTGATACTTCCTCGGAGACCGAGAGGGGTGTCATGTACTTTCTCGAGTATACAGATCTACTCAAAGTGCTTTCAGCTGCCAAGTCTATTCAGCGTATTTCTTGGTCCGGCTCTACATTATTCTTCGCTCAGGACTATGCTAGATCTACAGCTAATAGTGTTTGAACATGAGACCTGCCTTACGTTCCATGGGTGCTAGATATGGCCTCTTTCACTCTTGCCCTTGCCTCTTCAAGCTTACTTATAATAACAAAACGACGACTTATGAAGACCCGGTTAAACTGCAGAGTTTCATTAATTTTACCAAAATTGACTCTATGGACATCTCTGGAGCATCTTCTTCCCAGGCTGTTTAACTGATTCTCATAATTATTACATTGATTGCTTTGCTTGGTCTTTTGGGTCTTAGGCTTTAGCGTCTAATTCATCTATCTAAATTATTATTTGTTTGTTCTTCATCGTTTGTTTTGTTAGCTCTGTTTTCATGATATTGTGTCTATATCATGCTTGTTGTATTCTTCGTATAGCAATAATTTCTGTTGCCCTTTTATTTCCCCTCTACCTTTTAGGTCCCTGGATGCTTGCACTCATTTTGTACCCTAACCTCACCTGAATTCTTGTGGTTTGTTCTCGTCCTCGTTTCGTTGAGTCTGGACATGCCATCCGTTCCTGGTGGCTTCACCTACCCCCACTCCTTTGTGATGTCTTTTGGATTAGGTATGTTGTCTTTCTCGTACTGTCAATCTTTTTTTCCCCTCCTCGTCTTTCTTTTTTTGCTTCCTATTTTGGTATTACATCTTCTTCTTCTATTTCCCTTTTTCTTCTCCCCCCTCTCCTGGTTAATTATTTTGTTCTTACATGAATATTTATTTTCCTTAGTTACATTTTTCTAATATTTCCTCCACTTGTACTATCTTATTTCATCATCTTCTGTTATCCTCTCTCTTTCTCCTTTTGCCTTCTTGCTGTCTCCCATCCTTCTACCTAAGTTTCTCAATTCTTATTTTTCTTGGTTTCAATTCCCAAGATTATTTCTATTTCTATTGTCCTTAATTTGTCCTTATCATTGCATTTTATGCCCAAATAGTTGGAATGTTATACATCCTACCTTTTGTTCTTTGAAGGTCTTTCTGGGCCTTCTTTTCTTTGCAAGTTTCTTGTTGACTTTATGTCCTTGAAAATCATATCTTGGAATGTCAGAGGTTTGAACTCCCCCATTAAACGACAAAGAATTTTAACAAATGTATCCAAGTTAGGAGCAGATATTGTTTGCTTGCAGGATTCCCATTTAAATGCTATAGAATCCATGAAGTTGAAGAGGGGTTGGGTCAGAGATGTTTTTTTTTTCTCCAAGTGATGGTAAACAGAATGGAGTTATTACTCTTTGTCACAAATCATTAAATGTGAATTTGCTTTCTCAACAGTCTGATGATGACGGTAGATGGTTATGTACTAAAATACAAGTGAAGGGTGTCCCGATATCCTTGTTTAATGTTTATGCGCCTGCTAACGGGGATCCTCTGTTTTAGGCCTCTTTGTCTCAGCAAATTTCCTCATGTATTGATGATAACTTTATTCTCGCTGGTGACTGCAACCAAGTGTTGGATCCCTTCACTGACTGAAATTCACTGATATCCTTTAAACCCCATAAAGCCTATAAATTATTCATCCAAACTATTCAGCAATTTAAACTTATTGATGCCGGGAGAATTTGTAATCCTACCATTAAAGAATACACGTTTTTCTCCCCTGTTCACTACACTCAATTTAGATTAGATTCCTTTTTTGTTTCACACAATATATCCCAACCGTTACGAAGCACTGAGTTTGGCTCTATTTTGATCTCAGAACATGCTCCTATTTCCATTCAATCGGAAGTAGTTTCAAAGTACAACTTACCTAGAAGGTGGAGATTTAATAACTCAATTCTTCTTGATCAAAATTTTCATTCCTCTTTTGTCTCCTTTTTTAATGAATATTGTTCTTTTAATCAGACTGATAATCTTCACTTTTTCGTTATTTGAGATGCCTTTAAAGCAACTGCCAGAGACTTCATAATTTGTTTTGTTTCCAAAAAACACAAAAATGCCCGTAATGTTACTAGTGATCTTTTGGCTGAGATAAAGAAGCTAGAGCACTCCTATTACTCTTCAAAATCCAAAGAATGTCTCTCACAATTTATCAATTAAAAATTTCAATTTAACAAAGATTCAACTGATAATGCCTCGTTATATCTCCTGAAGTCTAGTGCAAAGTTTTATGGTGATCAAAATAAGGCTGGCAAACTTTTGGCAAATTATTTAAAAATTAAACATAACAAGTTGGATATTGAGGCTATTTTCGATGAACACAACACACTATGTACTAAAGATTCAGAAATATTGAATGAATTCCCTCTTTTTTGATAAATCATTATATTCTCCCGAGATTACACCCTCAGAATCCGATATTACACATTTTCTCTCAGGCATACATAAATCTTTTAATACTCAGATTGATGTCACCCCCTTAGAAACTGACCTCTCACAACAGGAACTTCTTAGTGCTCTACAATCACTTAAGAAGGATAAAGTCCCGGGTCCTGATGGATTTACGGTGGAATTTTGTACTCACTTCGCTCCAATCCTTCTTCCTAAACTATTCAGTCTCTTAAATCTTTTTACACACTCGGAAAGTCTTCAGGGTCCTTTTTAGAAGCTCCAATCTGTCTAATACCCAAAGATGGGAAAGACCTGAAATACTGCAAGAATTATAGACCTATTTCGCTTGTAAATATTGATTATACATTTTTTTCTAAAGCTCTGGCTATTAGACTTGAATCATTCCTTCTCCATTTATTAGGCGCAGAACAATCTGGTTTTGTTAAAGGACGTCTTCTCTCTGATAATACCAGATTATTCTTTGATGTTCTATCAAAAGCTCCACGCTTACCCCATTCATTAGCAGCAATAGCTTTGGACGCAGAGAAGGCGTTTGATCGAGTGAATTGGTCATACCTCTTTCACACATTGAAGTGGTTCGGTTTTGGCCCCAAAATTATCTCTTTTATTTCTATTCTATATTCTGATCGTCGAGCAGCTGTTTTTGTGAATGGTACGTCATCTTCATATTTTGAGTTAAAAAGAGGGGTACGTCAAGGTTCCCCATTATCTCCGTTCCTTTTTAATTTAGCCTTAGAAGTTAGAACCTTTTTTGTCCAGGATACGTCAAAATGTCGACATAAAGCAATTTGAAACTAAGGATAGCCATGTTAAGTTAGCAGCTTATGCTGATGACATTTTATTATTTCTCTCTGAACTCCAATCATCTGTCCCTGCTTTCTTACAAGAGGTAGAACTTTTTGCTTCTGTCTCTGGTTATAAGCTCAATCGCGATAAGTGTAAAATATTGCCTCTAACTAAAAATACGTTTAAAGATGATTTTAGTTCCTCCAACTTTGCTTGGAACTCACAACATATTAAATATTTGGCTCTTCATTTCACTCCTTTAATTTTGTCAGCGCTATATCTATGTATGGAGAAACGTATACAAAAATTGTCCTCTCTAATCACTAAATGGCATCCGCTATATGGTTCTTGTTGGGGTCGTCTGGATACTATCAAGATGATGCTAGCTCCATTAGTTTTATTCACTATTTCTAATATTCCTGTTCCCATTCCTTTAAAAATTTTCACAAAAATTAACTCTATATTATCATCTTTTTTGTGGAATAAAAAATCGCCCGCATGTCCTTGTTGCGATTGACAAAACCCAAGGCAGAAGGTGGGGTTAACTTTCCTGGCTTCCCCACTTACCACAGATATTTCTTACTTCGCCAAGCTTCGAGATGGCTCTCTGACTCTTCGCTGGAATGCCCTCTGTGGGTAGTGCTTGAACGCTCCTTTCTTTCCCCCTTTTCTTTGAAGGAATGGCTCTCCTTTACCCATACACCACCATCTTTATCTACTCCTATTTTCAAATACACTTGCAAACTTCTGGGTCTCTCCCAAACTCCATCGCCCACCGACCTAGATTCCTTTCTTAATCCCTCTTTATGGCATAACACATCTATCTTAATTGGTGGGAAACCTTTTTATTGGAAGTCTTGGAGAAACAGAGGCTTAATTTGGACGCATCAACTGTTTTCTCAAAATAGGATCCTGTCTTTCTCTGAGGCTAGTCAACTATTTCATTTACCCCCTTCTTTCTGTTCTAAATATAATTTAATCTCGCAGGCCCTTTCAATTGCTTTCACTCAAATTCAATTACATTCAACAATTCCCCCGGTAAACAGTCTTCAGTCCTTTCTACTTTCACCTCCTAAAGCATCCAATATTTATGCTCATATACAATCCTAAAAGCTCGTTAGAGCAAAGACCAAGGTTGAACTCTCTTGGGAGGAGGATTTTGAGGCTGACTGGCCTTCTTCTACATGGAACAAAATATGGTCTAAAATTAGGCAAACTTCTTGAGCAGCAAATGTTAAACAAATGTTATTCTTTGTCTATAACAGACTTCTGTTATACCCTGCTGTACTACACAAACGACATGTCACAGTACCGGACACCTGTTGGTCCTGCACCTATCCACAAGCAAATTTAAAAAATATGCTGTTTACTTGCCCTTTCTTACAGAACTTCTGGACATCTGTTTGGGGTCAACTTAATTCTATCTTCAACTCTAATTTTCCTTTCTCTATCACACATTTGTTCTTAGGTAGCGTATCTCCTATTTGGGAAGATCATACCTCCAATATTAAGATTGTAGACTTGTTGTTGGCAGACGCCTTTCAACAGATCACTAAAAACTGGAAAGATTTTACAAAGTAAGCTTTAGAAGTCCGGCAAGGACGTGCACATCGTTGGTTCTCTTGTAATGCACTGTTTAAGGGCAACCATAAATAAATGTCGGTGCAAATCTCTTTCGGACTTTCAAAGATCCACAGTTTTGAAAATATGGACCTTGAAATCACAGTGCCAAGCAGAATAGGCAACGCTGACTTTGGAAAGAAAGAGCCTTCTGTCTTCTTCTCTAGTACCACAATATTTCACTTGAGCAAACTGTACCCTTTTAATCATTTATTATTATTGTGAAAATGCATTATACTCAGTGCAGAAAGCCTTCTTTTCTATCATAGCAATGTGATACTGATAAGAAAAAGAGTACTGCATTCTGTGTGCAGTTCATAACCATGATTAGTGCACATTCACCAGTTCAATAAAGTTATGTTTCTTCTTGATTTTAGCTCCTTTATCAGTGTGTTGTAATTAAAATGCAAGGTGGCCCATTACAATAATCATGCCCTATAAAATCAGTGCTTTCGCATTATTGTTTGATCTGTTTATTGAATTTTCATATTTGTAAGATACATATATCAATCACATAGAAATTGCTCAGAACCAGTATACATTTAAAACAATCAGATCGTTTGCAACCAATATACCATACTATCGGCAAATATCAGCCGAGCTGTTCATGAACATACCATACAATGAATGAAATCCAGTACAAAAAGACTAGATCATATCAATCAATACCTTTCAACATTCTGTTGAATTAACAAAATGACAAGCCTTGTGCCATAAAAAGTAAAGTTCAACTTGCATTTCTCCCAATGACTACAGCTAGCCTAGCCGTTTCTTCAGGGTTGTTGATCAACCTACTTTATAAATAACCGTTAAACATTGAACAATAAATCACTGAGAAAAGAAAAAGAAAATAAGAAAGGAAGGAAGGGCAGGAACTGCACATTAAAACGGTAGACATTCTACGACCACCATAAGAATATGACAAACCTGGATATGCCTATATGAGTCGTGAATTGCAGCATAATGGACCAGTATTCAGTAACTAATGGCAAATATTTCTTAGCATTCCAGTAACCGGGCACATTACACTTTATATACGTCCAGTATTTAAGTAACATTAGGAATGTCTAAGGAGTCCTCCGGAGCTGTAGCCACTTGGAGCGCCGTCAAAATCGTACTGCAAGCGATTGAAATAGGGTATTTGCGCAGCCCGAATGTATCCTCCATCAGTAGAGAGACAGCCTGTGCTTTTGCCAAATTTAGCATGGATTGTGTCCAGGCTTTAAGTAATGGAGAGTCTTCAGCTTTCCATTGCCGCGTGATAAGCCGCTTGTCCACCGCTAAACCCTAACCCAGAAAACGAGAAGATGCTCTGTTTTTCTTATCTCTGGGAGATATTCCCATAGTACAAGCCTCCCATGTGTGCAGTAGCCGAGTCACAACCTACCAGTATTCTTGTTGCCGGGGAAATCACCAAAGCATATGCAGGAGGCCTACATTCACTAATTTGCAGCCCGAACAACAAGCGTCTATTCTACTAAAATACCTATTAAGTTTGTCTTGGGTTAAATACGTCTTGTGTATTCTGTAAAATTGGACTAACTTGAACCTTGTGTTTCTGGAGATATTTTTGGGGCTCTCCTGTAGCGTGTCCCATTCTTTTGGTATGTAAGAGTGTGACACGTCTGCCTCCCATTTGCCACGCAGTGGTGTTAGATCAGTCATGGTATGTTCGCGAGTTGCCTCCACGAACCATTTTGTAAGGTGTCGACCCATGTCCATCACGTGTATGTACTGTATCGGTGTTGCGGGGATTCTGAACATAAACAGAACAATGCGCAGGAAAACGGGACCTCGGTGAATAGGGGTTGCACCTCCCCTTAGTACCCAAAATCCTAAAACCGATTAGCTATAGTGTCTCATTCGTTCTCCTACATAATCACAGAGCTACAAATGATTAGACAATACTCCTGACTCTCTTAGGAATCCCAGTAGCAAGACATACCCTTTCGCTCACTCACTCGTACTTGTCCACAGTAATATTTAAAAATGTTTATTGCTATTGTGCTCCATAATGCAGTATACGAGCTACTACCAGCAGCAAAATGCATAAACTCAGAACAATTAGCATTGTTACAATTACATAGAATATAAAGGGGGATGTTATCATATACAGACAATGGAAAAAGGACTATAAGTCCTAACCACCCTCCCCTTGACTGGCAGAATTTGTATTATATAAAAGAAGATCTCTGGGCTTTGTCAACAGACCCCATACCTTAAAGCCTAGATGGAAGGTTTACATCATAGGAACAGCATAGCTCTTCTCCATGGAAAAGTCTCTCTCCAAGTGTGTGTTTTAACAAAATGCATCCCCGTAATATCAAAGCACGAGTCTCCAGCAGTGTAGCTGTGTTTAGCATGTTTTCTCTAGGTGCCAGGGACTGACCAAAACAGAATATCAAGGGGCATTTTTTATCAACCTTGCACATTGTGTTCAGACTAAACTCTAGGAACTAGCAGAGAACGCGAAAAGCAGACAGATCTCATGTGAAAGGCATAAACAGAGTGTTGCAAAATAAAGTCATGTAGGAACGTGCGCAAAAGCTGCATCATGGCAGCAAAGCTAATGCTAACTTAGCAATGTTGAAATTAGACCTTAATAACCATATAACATCCGGAGATGCGTCTGGAACTCTTGTGGCATACTGCCCCAATGGCACCCTAACATAGTCATCCAAGCAGCGTGATTCAGGAACTGCCCAGGCTGGATGGCCTAGGCTTTCGCATTATTTAAAGAAAACTTTGTAGCTAGCTACATTTGCCAGTCCCTTAAAGCTGCTAGCACAGATGTTTGAATTCAGAATTAAGTTATATGGGCCTCATTTACAAGGCCATTGCGCAGTCAATGTGTGACTTTTTTTGACGCACCGGCGGTGCAGTGTGCCTGCCCATATTTACAAGGCGAGGTAAAGACACCCTGCATGACTTTTCATGGCCTTGTAAATATAGGACCCTTTCACGCATTACTCTGAGTGAAACGGGCGTTCCATGGGTGTTTTATGTGGGTGTTCCCACAGAACATCCATGGAACTGACACATTCCCAGATTTACAAAGTGAATGCATCAGAATCCTACGCCTCTGCAGGGGTGGTGTAGTGGTGGCACAACGAGGAGAAATACTTTTATTTGTCCTTGTTTTTAACTCTTACTCTGTGTGCTGCATTCTACTTGCACAAAAACAATGCCCCCCGCAATGCAGGCACCCGTCAAACATGACGCAAGGGTGCTTGCGCTGTAACATGGCCACCAATTGTGCACTAGCATAGGTGAAAACACGTGGATGCATTACATTATTGTTAATATGTCCTGACCTTGCTAATATAGCGATAAAATTATCGCCGCTTTTCGGCCGAAAACGGCCGCTAAAGCGGCGATCATTTTTTATCGCCTCGTTGTAAATATGCCCCCATGAGAGTTTACGTAAGCCGCCATGTTTAAATTCAGCACCAAGATTGAACTTGAGAGGTGTTTTGAAAGCAAGTCAGATATTTCTTTTAGGCACTACCAGCTTGTGAATGCCTGACACTGTAAATGTCATTTCAACGTTCATCCGCTCCTAGATGTCTAGTCCTTGCCGACACAGTGCATTGTCAGGGCAAGCTCAGACCTTTAAGAGGATGAGCTGAAAGCTTCCTGAGTGATGCACCCTCTCTCAATAGACCTCAAAGATGCTCCAAGCCCGGCTTTCAGACTAATGATGTAATAAAATTGAGCATCAGAGAGACGCCTTGACCCACTTAAGTGCTTCCTGGAGCTTTTGTAAATTTAGGCCTCTGTGAGCTGAACCACGTTTAATTCGGAAAAAATAGGAAGATGCTTGCTTTGTTTCGCACGAGAAGTTTAGCTAAATATTTAACAATCTCCATTCTACAACTCGAGGAAAGGTATACTGAATGTGAAAAAGCTTTTTTTTGTATCTTAAATTTCGCAAAGGCTTGCTGAAGAGGGCTTCCTAGTGAACAGCGTCAACAATAGCAGTTGGGAAAGAGAGCGCTCTCAACCAAGCATAACAGAGCTAATAGGTTCGTCTTTTTTGTTAGAGGACATGTTTCATAATAGTAGAGTGCTTTGCCCTAGATATCTTGGGCAGAAATGAAGTGACACCTTGGACTACAACAATTTCATACATGCCAACAGACACGATTCAAACAGGACACTCCTGTTTTTTTAAAGCCAAAAATGGCTTTAGTTTAGCAGTTTCCAGGCTAAAGTTACCTTTGCTTTAATACAAAAATCAATGGGGAAAAAACAATTCCCCAATTTATTTTAAAATCACCTTCTTTCTCATTTCAAAATGTTGGCATCTCTGCAGTATTGAAGTAGGGAAGACAGCCAATTGGCTGAATATTCAGAGTTCAGCTCTACTCTCAAAAGACTGCTATGAAAAGGAGGCAGAAGATGAAGTTTGCACTGTAAGTGGTGAACTCAAAAGGCATAGTAGATATTTTTGAAAAACGGGCAGCCTCTCAGAAGCATGCATACACGTCTTTACTTTGTGAACAATAAAAAGCAGTAAATCCAATAATATAGTGTTATGACAGCAAGATAAAACAAATGAACGGTCGAGAGTCGTTAGTGAATGGGTCTGTGACATCCAAACAGCGTGCATTTCCATATTTTTTGCACATATACCAATAAGACTGTGATACATCCATAAACAGGCATCCATAACCGATATAAATGTTATGGGGTGTTGTTTACAATGTAAGGGGACAAAAGTGAATTAAATAACAGATAGCAGCTTGTATGTGAGGCACATAGTTTAACAAGGGATAGCTATACAGAAATAATGAAGAAAAGGATACAAATTCAAGACCATAGCTACATGAAATAGGGTTATTAGTTGAGAGGAGAGAGAGCCCCACTCAAGTAATAAACACAAAACTTGTCAAGATGAACCACAAAGTTCACTAGATAAACCTGTGCTTAACCCTGTACTTAACCCTCTGATAGCATCAATCAATCAATCAGGGTTCTTATAGAGCATGACTACTCACCTGTGAGGGTCTCAACGCGCTGGAAGGAGGGGGTTGTAGTTCAGTTGTAGAGCCAGGTCTTGAGGTTCTTGTAGTAGTCTCTCTAGTTTTTCTCTGGCCTTGGTTTTATGTCTCTATGATGTCACTGCCATGGTGATGGAGTGTGTATTTTTTAATACTGGGGGAAGTTATTTTGTTCCTTGGAAGCTGTAGAGATGAACAGACATTAAACCTAGTGTTTTCACACTTACCTGCCTCAGTGAGATCACTCCAAAATTGGCGACGAGGATGGGATACGGACCCACGCGTGCACACCACAGTCAAACCTCCTGTCCAAAATGCAGAGCTGCCGGATGGCCCATGGATGACATTAGCAGTTGACTTCATGGGTCCCTTTAATGTTCTTCCAAACAAATACCTATTTGCCTTGGTTGTAGCTGATTATTTCAGCAAGTGGTGGAGGTTCATTTCATGACTGATCCCAACCCACAAGAAGTTATTACATTTTATCAAGGTCTTTCTTGCAATGGAAGGTTTCCCCAAGGAGATTGTATCAGACAATGGTGTACAATTTACTTCTAAAGAGATGTCTGATTTTTTATTACAATGTGGTATTTTACATCACCGCGTAGCTTTATATTACCCACAGGCCAATGCTTTCATTGAGCGCACTAACCGGATTTTGGTTGAGTGTGTTCAGTGGGCTGACTCTTCCAAAATTGAGATTAAAGAAGATGTTCAAAGCATGTTGTTGGTGCATTGCACTACTCTAATCCTATGACTGGTTCCACTTCTTTTGAGCTGCTTCGTGGAAGGGTTGCTACCTTCCACATGTGCCCTGCTTGGATGAAGAGATGGGGTTTATGCTCTAAGAGTGATGTTTCTCAAACTGATGTGGAAGCACTTAGCAAGTCGCCAGTTTCTGATGTGGATGTGTTTGTTTCAGGGGTCAAAGTGGGAGATTGGGTTAGAGTTAAGTCACCCTACAATTTGGCTAAGGGTCTTTCCAAATTTGGTCCTCCTGTTAGAGGACATGGTACACTCCTAAGCTTAGAGAGCTGAAGCAAATATGTAACCGCCTGGAGAGATGTTGAAGGAGAGATTTCTCCACCGCTAAGAAGATTAAATACATAGAGGCTACTAAAGCCTACAAGGCAGAAATCAGAACTGCTCAATCCTTATACTACGAAAAAATGATTATCTCAGTCTCTAATTCCCCTCGCGAAATTTTTAAGATTGAGAAATCTCTTCTTAAGCATCCTCCTCCACCTTTGCCCTCTGAAGATGTTTTAGGGTGCTGCAATAATTTGGCAGAATTCTTTTAAAAAAAAATTCAAGATATATATGTGGCATTTTCCCCCTCCCTATTTTTTATAAACGACTCACCGGTAGATAACCGGCCACAATCTCCTGATTGTTCCTTAGCTATAATTCCCCCCTTAGAGATGAAATCTTTAAAAAACAATTTCAACAAACTGAAATTGGGTTCCTCCAGTGATGTGGCCCCCCCACCGTTGTGAACCAGGCCTTTGATACAGTTTCCCCAACCATTCTGGATCTCATTAACATCTCACTCTCTTCTGGGCTCGTACCCTCTTTGTGGAAACGGGCCATGGTCAAATCTCGTCTTAAAAAAACGTGTTTGAACCCAGAAGTATTTGCAAATTACCGGCCGATTTCGCATCTACCAGGGAGTGCAAAAATTGCTGAAAAGTATGTTAATTCCATTCTTTCCACTTTTTGGAGAAGAATGACTGCTTTCATCCCTCGCAAACTGGTTTTAGACTCCAAGAGGGCACGGAGACCACCCTGCTGGTAGTAGTTGAGGAAGCCAGAAAAATTCTTGATGTCGGTGGCTCTGCAGCAATTGTCCTCCTTGACCTAAGTGCAGCCTTCGACACGGTTAATCATCAACTATTGATTTCGAGACTCAGAGAGGCAGGAGTGACTGGAATGGCTCTTAAGTAGTTAGAATCCTTTGTGGACGACCGATCATTCCACGTTTTTGAGGATAACTCTATCTCCAAAAGTATGCCTCTGAGATGCGGGGTCCCTCAGGTCTCGTCTCTGAGCCCCACGCTTTTTAATATTTATAAGAGGCCCCTGGCCGAGGTCGTCAAGCCCTTTGGCATACAGATTGTTACCTATGGGGATGATGCTCAATTAATTGTTTCCCTAAACCAATCTGAAAATGCGGAAACCAATCTGTCCGGCTGTCTGGAAAAGGTGTCCGCATGGATGGAAGGCTCATATCTTAAACTTAATGGGGCAACAACTGAGCTGATGTTCTTGAGTAAACCCTCCCCCCTGGACTCTAGCTCTCTCTGGCCTAAGTGCCTGGACAGCATGCCTCCTCCCAAAGAGCAAATCAAAAGCCTTGGTGTTTGGTTGGATCATAATCTAAACATGAAGGAGCAAGCACGGAAGGTAGCAGGGACCTGTTATGGAATACTGAAGATGATTAGGAAAATCCTCCCCGTGCTGCCTTTCAAAGCTAGGAGACTGCTGGTTCAAGCTCTGATACTTTCACGACTTGACTACGCCAACACTCTCGATTTAGGCTCCCTATGCTCAATGATAAAAAAGCTACAGACTGTATAAAATTGTGCAGCTCGCCTCCTCATGCAGATCACTAGCAGGGAATCCGCAAGACCGTCAATGGCATCTCTCCATTGGTTGCCGGTTGCAGACAGAGCCCAGTTCAAAGCACTATGTATCGCCCTTAAGACTCTATCTTCTAAGGGCCCACCAATTCTTCAATCTATCATCTCTCCATACTGTCCCAGGCGATCCTTGCGCTCTGGGAAGAAGCACCTGGCAGGAGGCCCCAGGATAAGCAGGTCTCGGAACTGGGACGACTATTTTCATACAACGCGTCGAAATGTTGGAACCAGCTACCCAATCATATTCGCCTTGAGGATGATTATTTGTCCTTTCAAAGACTGCTTAAAATCTTTTTGTTTCCTTGATGCGTAGCAGCTGTTCTTTGATGACTCTGTTCCTAGCACTGGGAGGCCTTCTGGTAGCCATGCGCTTTATAAATGCCAATTCATTCATTCATTTAGGTTAGATGCTACTTCACGTTTTGCTTTGCAGGTCAACGGTAGGAGTTGGTGGAATCTTTCTAGGATCAGCGAAGTTCCCAGAAGAGTAGTGTTGCAGCTGTGGCTTGAGTCTGGAGATTTTGCTCAAGTTCTCTAACAATCGCATGGGAGGAGTTCTCAACAGTCTTAGAAAAGTAGTTTTCCATCGTCTTCTCAGCCTCGCAGTGTGGCTCTTGAGTACGTTTCTCCATGCAGGAGTGGCAGGAGAATTATTGTACCCAAGCATTTAAACCTTTGAACATTTTGTTTTGTATTTGCTAATATTATGTAATGTTTATATATTTTGTGCTTAGTCCTCCCCTTGTTCTGTTTTTCCCTGTTTAACCTATTCCTTTCTGTTTTAGGTTTTTACTTCAAGATTTCTATGTATCTTCTTATTTAATGCCTTTTTTTATTTTGTGGAGAAAAAGGAGATGTTATAGTAGTCTCTCTAGTCTTTCTCTGGCCTTGTTTGTATGTGTCTATGACGTCACTGCCATGGTGATGGAATGTGTATGTTCGAATACTGGGGGGGCAGTAATTGTGTTCCCTGGAAGCTGTGGAGATGAACAGATGATCCAGCGCCAATCAGGGATCGATAATCAGCCAATAAGACAAACACAGGCCCATACTCATTCACCCAGTTTAAAATGAATCCCTGTTGCGCTGGTATAAGTTTTTCAAGTTTGAAAACAAATCAGTTGTTCATAATACAGGCTCATATCTATCACACTAAATACATAACTGAACCTACATTTCAACTTATTTCCTCTGGTCAATGGACCTAAAGTTAAGAAGTTGATGGCAATAATTAATACTATCTATCTATCTATCTATCTATACTAATAAATAATCACAAACTCTGTGTAAGGTTAACAATGTTTATTGCAAAAGAATGTGAAGGTAAAAATGCTCATCATGTACAGGTTTACTAGGCAAACAAAGCATCAAACACAGAGAGAGAACATTTTCAATGCAAACAGTGTCAAACTCATATCAAAATTAACAAAATGCAAATGAAGGAGTGGATAGGCGGAGAGACAGTAGTTTCAGAGACAAACATACATTTGCAAATGATTATGCAAAGTAAAAATCATTAGCTATACTAACCTAAGGAAATCTCAGGAAAACTACCCCTCTGGCCAAAGGGATAGCGGGGGTTCCCCGTGTAAAGATTCAGGGAACAAAGAATAGATCAGGATACGGCATTCAGGTCTGGAGCAGAAAAAAGGTAGGCTTCTATCAGCAAACCGACAGACAGCGACGATCTCCCTCTAGCTCTGGGCAAATACCGACTCAGCCTCACTCCAGCTTCCATACAGCTTCCGCCACAGCATCACCAGTCCTACACCCACAGGACACCTCAATTATACCCTAAAATGTACATGTCCAACCTACATTTGTTGAACCATTTTCAGAAACTCAGTCTCTCATTGGCTAATTTAGGGGATATGCTATCACACCACCATAGTCACATTCATAATTTTCACTGCCTTCTTTGTTTTACACATTTCGCATTACGTTAGCCACGTCTCATGAAAACACGTTTCCTCCAACAAGTAACATGTTGCAAGTCTCTACAATTTCATTGTTCGCCTCTGCAGTTTCCGCGGAAGAAGTTTGTACATTTGCACTTGATTCCACGGCTATCCTTCTGTTACATAGCAGACACACAATAATCCTTGAAGGTTATCAGACTTTGCCTTCTCAATTCTCTCTCAGAGCTCGATTTTCAGCTTATTTATTCGTATTTATTTCCTTTAACCCTCAGCTGACATGCAAAGATGTAGGCCCATGCTTACTTCACTAGGGTGAATGAAACACAGACATTATTAATTTCATGAAATATATTTCTCACTGTTTACCACCCACCATTGCACTATCCCACGTTATATTCCTAGCAAGAGCATTAATGTGCAAAAGCGGCACTATTTTATTTTATTCCAAAAGCAGAATGCAAATGCGGCCTAGTCTTTCATGCATTAGTCCACGCATTAGTGAACACATGTGCAAAGCATCTCTCCATGTTTTTCGTGTTTTTGCTCGTTATTTCCACAGCACACTGTTTGTAAATATTACAGAGGACTTAATCCGAGCAGGTTTTATTTTCTCAAAACCCTGCTCCATCACAGACATTAAACCTAGTGTTTCCACACTTACCTGCCTCATTGTGATCACTACAGTTCTTCCTCAATTTAGGCAGTGACAGATTGCCTGAGGTGCAGAGGTAGGGAGTTTCAGGTATTCGCAGAGAAGTAGTAGAAGGATTCTCCTCCAGCCGAGGTCTTGTGGATCCGTGGGATAGTGGCCAGGGCCACATGGGTGGAACAGAGATGTCTGGTCAGTATGTAAAAGGAGCGGCATGGTTGAGGTATTCGGGTCTAGTGTTGTAGGCAGCTTTGTAGGCATGCTTGAAGATCTTGAAGGTGATTTTTTTGTTGATAGGGAGCCAGTGGAAGTCTCCCAGGTGACCAGAGATCTGGCTTTGGTGGGGGATGTCCAGGATAAGTCTGGAAGAGGCATTCTGGATACGCTGCAATTACTTTTGTATTTTTTTTGTCATGCTGGAGTAGAGTGCACTACCGTAGTCGAGCTTGAAGCTGACGAGCACCATTCTCCTGGACTTGGTGGGAATCCATTTGAAGATCTTTCTGTACTGGTGGAGTGTGTTGAAGCAGGAGGACGATACAGCGTTGATTTGGTGGTTCATAGAGAGCGTGGGGTCGAAGATGGTGTCGAGGATGATGCTGAGGTTGCGTGTGTGGTCAGTGGGTGTGGGGGGGTGCCAAGGGCTGCTGGCTACCAGGAGTCATCCAAGCAGAGAGAGTGGATTTCAGGATGAGGACTTCGGTTTTGTTTGAGTTGAGTTTGAGGCCACTTTCCTTTATCGAGGCAGCTACTGTCTTCATGCAGTCATGGAAGTTGCTCTTAGTGGCTGTGGGCTCGTCGGTGAGGGAGAGAAATGAGCGGTGTGACATCGGCATGGGAGACGATGTTGAGTCCGTGGTTTCTGAAAATGACTGCAAGTGGGGCTATGGAGATGTTGAAGACGGTGGGGAACTCTGCAGCTGATCTCCATAGGATTTGAGGAGAACGGTGGGAGTCTGACTCTCTGGGTTCGGCTGGTGAGGAAGGAGTGGACCCACTCTAGCACTTTGCCGCGGATGCCGGCGTCGTGGAGTCTTGTGATGAGGGTGTCGTGGGAGATGGTGTCGAAGGCAGCAGAGAGGTGAAGAAGGATGAGGACTGAGGTTTCGCCTAGGTCAAGGAGAGTGCAGAGGTGGAGGAGAGTGGGGATGTTGTCAGTTGCGGCGATCAGTGCAGTCTTGGTGCTGTCGTTGCTCATGAATCAGATTGGGAGGAGCCTAGGGTGTGGTTGGTTTCGATGAATTCAGTGAGTTGGGTGTTGATGGCCTTTCTGATGACTTTGGCTGGGAAGAGGAGGAGATAGATGGGTCTGTAGTTCTTGAGGTCCGATGGGTCAGGTGTCAGGGCACTGATTCCTCGGAGCTTGCTTGATGCTAGAAAGGGTCCACCTCCAGGCAGCTCCAACTCTGGAATGTCGTTAAGACACAGAGTATTAGAGTGGCCAGGTGGGGGAAGGGTTGTTGGGGAAGGAACAGCCGGGAAGGAGATCTGAAAAGGAAGGAGTTAAGCATAAACACCCTTTATTCTGATAATTATTGACCCGTCAACACCTTGAATGTACCCCTGTAATAACATGCACCAGTCAAAGTTACAATGACCCAATTGTTTGCATTAGGGAGGAGTAACAGTTAAAGCATAGTGTCTAGCATAAACAATGACAAAGGCCTATCAAACTTTCTGTTGACGTAAGGACTAAATCACACCATTGTGACCTTTCCAATACTTTCTTATGCAGAGATATTTGGAACTGCTGGACCTGCCACGCAATCCCTCAAAGAAGTGTTAATTCCCTTCCCAGATGAGTTCTTCTTTTAACATTGAAAATAACCGTATAAGAATGATCAAAATGTTAAAGTTCCTGAAACATGATTTTACCTCCTAAGAATAGAACGCACCCCTGTAACGCTGGTTGACACTCTAGCGAGGTTTTGACATCCCATAATAGGCGGACTAGTAATTAAGAGCTTACCCTGATTCAGAGTCAACTATAGGATTTGCTTGTCACCTTCGTTTGTCACCCTTTCTTTCCGAGCGCGTCTTTTATTTCCAAGAGGCAAAGCGGCTGCAAAGCGACCCGATGGAGAAACCGGAGGTGGAAACTCGGAGGAGAGCCAAGAATACTGAGCGCGTTGTCTTGGGTGTGGTTTCCTTTTATACGAGCGCCACACCCAAGAACGCGCTATGCGTAACAGTCGTTAAGGATCGCTTGAAGGTTCATTTGTAACGCGTGTGTGCATTTAGTCAGCAACGCGTTTATCTTGTGCCTTTTTAAACGCGCACTGAAAAACAAAGACATATTAAATACAAACCTCATGCAGCGCGCATATGATGTGTCATTAAATGCAATCCCTATGCAGCGCGCATATGATGTGTCTTTATACAATCCTCAAGCAGCGCGCACATGATGTGTCATGAAAACAAGTCAGAAATGCATAAACAGCGCACATGTGACATAATACTAAAACCTATAACCAGTACAGTAAAAACATTATACCTTCATATGTGAACATTGCCACCAATAGCGTGCCAATGGTTTGACACTATGCATTTTGCCACACAAAACGTGAAGCCGTGAGCTGGAGTTGGTGCACCTAGAGCCGCAGCCCAGAACCATGACATCAGCAAAGGGTTTCTTCAGCATGGGGTTGATCTCTGCATGTTTCCAGTCTGCAGAGAAGTTGGCAGATTCGATAGAGCAATTGATGGTGTGGCTGCATTCAGGGGCAATGGTGGTGCCTGCTCAGTTGAAAATGTGGTGGGAGCAGGAGTCTGAGGGGGCAACAGAGTGGGTGGTTTTCATGATCCTTAGGGTGTTGTCAGCAGTGAGGGTTGTCCAGTTGAGCAGTGGCAGAAATGCAGTCAGGCTTAACTTAGAGGTATTGTGTAAAGTCATTATGCAGCACTCAAATAGTAATAAAGGGGAAACACAACACAAGAAAAATCTCATAGGCCGACCTCAATGGAGCAGTCTTGTCCCAGTGGAAGGTTTAGCTTCTGACTTTGGCATGAGTGTGGTAGTCAAAGATCTTCAGCAAAGCCAGCCAACAGGCTTGGGCCAAAGAGGGGCTTGACGACGACAGAGGGCTGCTGCACCAGATCTGGGATTCACTCCGGGACTTCCCAGCAGTTTTCAGCATTGAAGTCAGAGAAGCTGGTGTTCGGGTGCAGCTCAGTATCTAAGTCAGTGAAGTCATCGATCGGATGCCGGTGACTGAGTCAGTAGGGCTGTTGATGACGGGCTCAGTATTGCTTGTTGTTGAATCCAGTGAAGCTGGCGATTCGGTGCTGTTCGATGTCGGTGAAGCCATTTATCGCATGCTGCTCAGAATTGCTCAACATAGCTTGGCATCGAGTCTCATGAAGCCTTCGGTTAGACTTGGACAAGTGCTCTCTGACAGTAGCCATGGGTCCAGGACCTTGATGACAATGCCTTGGGGTCGGGACTCACTCCCAGAGACTAGCTGTAACCAGCTGTCAGTAAAGCCACTCACCTGAACTCCAGGTGATTCTGATGGGATGATGATGTACCACGCTCCTTCAGGGAACAACCCTCAGTACCAGTAGTTGGCAAATACACTGGTGATTGTATGCAAAAGGAAGAGGGGTTGGAAGGAGAAAGATAGAGAGAAGACAACCTGTGATTTTGGCTTCTTCTCCACGTCACTTGTGAGAAATGTTGCTGGGAATGTTGCCTTGTGCTTTGGCTCCACACTATCTGTTGATGAGAGAGACAATTAGCACATAGCCTCACTAAAATCTCCAAAGGATGTAACACATTAGATATACCTTAGAATATATTCATTAGTCAAAGTCCTTCTTGATATTTATCTCAAGAATTGGCAAACCAAATTAGCAGAGAACTTTCACATTCTTTTAAACTTAAATCTAAACAGTCTTGACTCTCTGTTACACAAAATATAGTTCTCAAAAGTTCTCGTGGTTATTTGAAAAGTCCCAAAACAATCAAACAAAAATGTTCAGCAAATAGCCTCTCATCAAGTCGCTCTCTTTTTAAACAATATCTTTATCGCTAATCAACATCTGATCTTAGATGCAGTGCAATGGCGCATCCTTCGCTGTTAAGGCGGGAGGTTGAGTGCGTGCTGCAAGGAAGTCTAGGCCAAGCAAAGCCTCGTGCTTGGGACATGGTATTTATAACCACACACCCAAGATGGCCACCAGACACGCGTGTGCAGCCCATGTTTCAGAAGCCATTTGCCATGTGCCTGAGCGGAAACCAGTTCAACCAGCAGTAGCAACATTGTGTTTTAATGCCTATTAATGTATGTGAAATGCCAATCACTACCACTAGGAAAAAGGTCCTAAACAAAGCATATTAATGTTGAAATGCCTATCACTACCACCAGGCAAAAGGTTGTTAAAGGAAAACTGCTTAGTGATTCCATCATTGTGTGTGTGTGTGTGTGTCTGTAACAGATGGCTTGAGTCTTGAATAGCCAGTGGTATAGAGAAAACGGTAGGAGGGTCAACACTTCATGAATCCAAGGAATGTCCTTGGGGGTTTTTGGAGGGGGACTATATACTTAGGCTCTTGCAAGGTGCATAATATGTGGACGAGCTGTGGCTAGGGCCTTAACACCAGCAAAGGAGGCAAGGTTATGTTCAATTGGGTCTGGTCAGCTGGGAAGCAGTGTAGGCTTCTGGAAGTTTGTTGCGACCCTGTAGCTCAAACAGTAGGTCAGCCAGCTGACCCATGGAGACACAGATGGGGTCCTGGGTTCAAGGCAAGCATGTCCAGTCTTCCTTCTTCAGTTAGCAGGGTAGGCCTTCTTCTGAATCTTCTCAGGTCCGGGAGTATTCTGATGAGAGTTTCTAAGGGTGCCACTCTTATACTCAGTGCCAACCCATGTGTTGGGGGACACCATTTTTGTCTCACCTGGAACTGTTTCTCCTTGTCCTCGGTTTGGGTTTGGCTCTAGTCTGTCTAGGTAAACAAAGTGCAGGCAGGTCTAGGTGTGTGCTGCTTGTGCCAGTGACATGGCAGGCATCTTCAGAAGTAAAGAAGGGGCAGAGTTCAGACTCCCAGGCTACCTTTTAAAGCCAAGGAAGGGCTGAGTACAACCGCCCAGGCTATCATGCTCATGAGAGGAACAACGATTCCCATACCCAAGGCCATTTTGTCCCCTGTATGGAAAGAATACACATCACAGGAGAGCCATTGACAGTCATGTGAGCCTAGACACTAGCAGAAAGGCACATTTGGTTTAGGCACAAAAATGTCAGATTTCTGAAAGTATAAAAAAAGGGATGGAAGGAATGCTAAAGTAATCTCAGTCATGGTTAATCAATCAGCCCGCAAAACAATCCATTATCCATTGTTATTTGCATACCATGCCATCTCAGTTTGGACCCAGCCATTTGCAAATCACAGTCCAGCCCAAACTGCAAACCAGGTCCTCCCTGAATTGGAACACAAGTAACTCAGGACCAGTTTTGCACTAGTTACCCAGACATGCCTGGTAAGTCAGTCTGGACTGTGTACTTTAGACCACTCCCCTGCTGCACCAAGATGACTGCCTGAAGTCTGCACTGTTCACTCAGAGGACTGCCCTGCTACCTGAGTATGGCTTTCCTGCTTGAACTCAAGACGTCCAGAGTAACTGCAAAAGCTAGTTGGCTGCCCCCCTGCTTAGACCCTCGGGTACAGAAAGGCTTCAACATTCTTGAACCTGCACCACCGTAAGTGAGTCGTAAACCTAAAAGTGATGTCCCTCCAGTCCTGGACCGTTGGAATTGGTGCCTAAGGTGCCCAGATAGTCGAAATCTAAAACTTGGGACAAAAAAAAAAATTCTGCCAAAAAGTGCTATGAGAACCAAGAGGAGATCATGACCTACCTGTTTGTCTATCCCTTTAAGGTGCATAGCCAGTTGGAATTACGTTATTTTATGCAGCAGCAAATCCTGTTAAACGGCTCCTCACGGAAGTGGTACCTGGCCTCATGCAGCCCTCACCGGACACTGCCTGTACGTTCAACCCACTGGAGAGTTTTGACGTCCACAAAAAAGACTATGTCCAAACATCTAAATCTTCACAGGGACTTCGTTCAGTGGCTCTCCAACGATGACGCCTCCTCCTCGGACACCGCTGGCTGCCTATCTTAGCGGAACTTTACCAAACCATTTTGTGTATCTGGCCGTTTTTTAATACATAAGTCACACCTCAGGTAGCCCCCAAATAGCCCATATGGCAGGGTACATTGTATTCAAAAAGCTGGATATGTATTTTTAAGTTTTACATGTCCTGGTAGTAAAAAACACACACATTTTCTTTTCAATAATGCAAAGTGTAATACAACAGTTTAGGTGCTCCGTTAACAGTGCCCCAAATATGGATCAATGATGACACAAAAGTACTGCTTCTCACTCTAGCCCCAGTCCTGCCTCTCCTTGCTCACTTTGCCACTGGATTCAAGATAGCCTGGCTGATGAGCGTTATGAACCCGAAACCGGTCCCAGGATGCTTGTTTCTGGTCCAGGGAAGACATGGCTTGGTAGTTTGGGCTGGACTGTTCCCATGAGGCACAGGGTCAGACTGATTTGCGTATGGCCATGTCAGAACTGGGATGGTGGAGTGAGCTAAAGAATGATGATGGATTAAACCCAGATCAGTTGACTGGGGGTGAGTGTTTGATTTGCTCAAACGCTCCGTCCATCATCCCCTTTGGTATCGCTTTGTTCGCCCCAAGTTGGCAGGATATGCCCAGATGTGGGTCCCTTGCTCACTTTGCCACTGGATTCAAGATAGCCTGGCTGATGAGGGTTATGAACCCGAAACCGGTCCCAGGATGCTTGTTTCTGGTCCAGGGAAGACATGGCTTGGTAGTTCAGGCTGGACTGTTCCCATGAGGCACAGGGTCAGACTAATTTGCCTATGGCCATGTCTGAACTGGGGTGGTGGAGTGAGCTAAAGAATGATGATGGATTAAACCCAGAACAGTTGACTGGGGGTGAGTGTTTGATTTGCTCAAACGCTCCGTCCATCATCCCCTTTGGTATCGCTTTGTTCGCCCTAAGTTGGCAGGGTATGCCCAGACGTGGGTCCCTTGCTCACTTTGCCAATTGATTCAAGATATCCTGGCTGATGAGGGTTATGAACCAGATACCGGTCCCAGGATGCTTGTTTCCGGTCCAGGGAAGACATGGCTTGGTAGTTCGGGCTGGACTGTTCCCATGAGGCACAGGGTTAGACTGATTTGCGTATGGCCATGTCTGAACTGGGGTGGTGGAGTGAGCTAAATCATGATGATGGATTAAACCCAGATCAGTTGACTGGGGGTGAGTGTTTAATTTGCTCAAATGCTCCGTCCATCATCCCCTTTGAGATCCGACCCGAAGCAATTACCTGGGGGAGGGGCGCGACCCAACACTCTTCTCTGACTTCAGCGACTAGGGCCTTGATCCATAGCTCTGTCACGGGGTGTGGCAAACTCGGGCCGGCACTCGCCTCCTCCGGGGCTGCTGGTCTAGGCCGCTGCTGTTTTACTCCAAGGGCACAATGACTTGGCCCTCCTTCCGGCGGTCTCAGTGAACACCGAGACCCACCCTCAGCACTGTGAAGATTTTACTTCAAATTCGGTGCACACCCTACCCAGGTACTCCTCTCCAGCGCCTCAGGTTGCACCTTGACACGCACACAGCGTTTGAGACTCACCTCTTCTCGGGTGCTCACGATGACCCATCGCTCTTCACCAGCGCCTCTGCTTACACCTCGACACGCACCCTGCACATCCGAGTTTCTCCTCTTCTCCCGGTGCACACGATTCCCAGGCGCTCCTCACCAACACCCTGGCTTGCACCACGACACACACCCAGAGCATCCGAAACTCACTTCTTCTTTTGGTGCATACAACGACCAGGCGCTCATCACCAATGCCCTGGCCTGCACCGCGACACGCACCCATTGCGTCCGAGACACAACTTACACCTGGGTGCCCATGATCACAAGGCACAACTTCTGAGGGTCTCAAGCTGCAAAAGCACTTGCACACCGCATTGCTTGGGACTTCTCAGGAAACATTTATGATCCCGTATTTCCAAACGGGGAGCCAGCTCACCTCAGGCCCTTAGGGTTACAAGACACAGCACAAAGCACAGTCTTCTTCAAGCAGAGGGACCCAGCGCCTCCAAGCACAGTCCCAACAGCCTCTCCCTTGGTTAGAACAGCAGACTGCAGACCAGCCCCAGATCACGAAGCAAGGATTGGTCTTTCCACAGAAGCCTCTTCAGTTGCTCCTTCTTTAGCAGAGGTTCCTCTTGACCACAGAATGGGTCCAAGCCTTTTCAGTCTAAATCCATTTCTGCTTCATTCCAACGTTCAGGGGTTTCAGCTCTCATAGTTATACCCCTTACTGTCTTTGAAGTTCGTTTGTGCTCAGGGGTCCCTGACCCCTCCCTGAATCAGTTCTGGGTGTCTCCCTCCCAGTGTCACCTCTCTCCCTTTGATACTGGGGGTCTGGGTCCTTAATCACTCAGCAGGAGATGGGTCAATTGGTTTATAGCACCAGCCAAGGCCTTTTCACCTCCCGGGCTTCTCCTCCCCTACTCTCCAGATGCAGGGCAGCCTGGTGCCATCTCAACCCCTCCCTGGGTCAAGACCTCTCCCAGCTCCTCTCACCTTTCAGATCCAGACAGACAATCCACATTTTAGCAGAGACACACAGAAATGCCTACAGCACAAAACTCATCAACTTTCTAAAAGAGTGGTTTCTGAACATACAGTGACAAAACCACCTTTGCAGAAAGATGTGTTATGACACTGTGAGTTGATACATACTAAACTTCACCTCTCCATTATAAACTTACAGGAAACTAGGCTAACAAACACAACAGCTAGCCTCCCTCATTCTGTCCGATGGGCAGGATGGCCTTTCGGCAGTGAAAAATGAAATGGAGTGTTTTTCACTGTCAGGACATAACACGCCTTAGTATATGTCCTGCCTTTTACCTACACTGCACCCTGCCCATGTATTACCCGGGACCTACCACAGGGGTGCCCAATGTGTATGTAAAAGGGAAAGTCAGGCCTGACAAGTGGTTGCACTTGTCAGAACAACATGCTAACATAGCAAACAGCGCGCAGGCCCTACACTGCAGGCCTGAGTTATTTTCTCTGCGCGCCTTTGCATTACTAGCCCTGGCACACACAGAGCACATCACTAGCGACTTTACTAGTAAGGCAAACATACCAATCATGGCCAACCAATCACCATTACATTTTACATAGGGAACACTTGTACTTTGACACTGATCAGCAGTGGCAAAGTACCCAAAGCATCTAAATTGGCAACTCTATGTTAGGAAAACGGTTTAGGGGAGAAGCAAAGAGTTTGAGGAACTTTAGCTACAATATTTGTTCGGCAACAAGTATAGCTGTAATTTTTAGTGTCTAGAGGGTTGTAATTTAAAATCCTCTTGTAATGGTAATTTTGGAATTTAAGTCACAATTCTGAAAATACCTTTATTAGAAAGTTGTAATTTTCTCTTCCTAACCATTTCATGCCTGCAGTCTATATCCTTAGTCACATAGGTGTAGGTGGCAGTTGGCCATTATGTATTCCTCCCAGACAGTAACACAAAGGGGGACTAGGTATTGGCAGTGTGGGCCTTCCTGACAGAATGGAAGGGGCAGAGCTGTGCACAGCCGAAATTGCATTTCAAAGAAACTGCCTAAGCACATGAACAAAGGACTTCACATTAGCCTTTTGCCACCCCACACATCTCGGGACCAGGGCAGGGAGGAAAGAAATTCTAGAACCATCTGTGGGGTGAAAACTCCAGAAGTTTTTTCACTTCAAATATGGCACCATGTATAAAGATGGAACCCTCAGGACTGATCTTCAGTGTACTCCTGGACCTGTGGATACTACAGAAGAAGGACTTCCCTGCTGCAAAAGGACCACCCTGCTGCTTGAAGCCTGCCCTGCTCTTTGAGAAGAAAGACTGGTCCTGCTCCTTTCATCCTAGGCATAGTGAATCCAAGGTTCAGCCATGTGACTGTCTGTTCTGTGGTACAGGTACACAGCAAGCTCCAGAGGCCTCCCTGCAACCGCCTAATGGACATGCTGAGACAGAACTTGTCTGGACCTGCAACTGGACCTGCTTTCAGCTCTGCTGGCCTCTGCTAGAAGGAGTTACTGATCCCCAAGAGGCACCACCTCAGGATGTTGGCCCTTGGTTGGCATCAGATTGCACTCTTCTGAAGGAAAAGGAGAAATTCGCACATTTTGGGCTATTCACAAATGGGCCCATTCGTCCTGATATATTACTGACTGCATCAACTGCCAATGCAAAGCTCCAGTGAACCAGACTCTTTGCATAACAGCAACCACCAGCAATGGATGACAATGCAAAATCTGCACTTGGTACTACAGAGATGACAGCCAGCAGTAACCGCCAACATTAAGCTCTAGCAATGACCGTCCAGACAGGATGTTCTCGCTACAGTGATGACAGTACGCGATATCAGTCCTGCTCTTTATGCTACAGCGACGACGATCCCAATTGTATCTCTGCAGCCTCCTCCATCGCAAATTGTACTCTTCACACAGGGTTTTGAAAAGGTAACTTTTTCAGTGGGACTAACCTGGTCCCTGTATCCAGACCGCGCTTCATCGCAGCCAGCCTGAACTTTCCCCCAGTCTTGCACGACAAGATAATGATTAAAACCAGAGTTATGCAATTTTAAAGATTTTAGTTAACATAGCGGCAAAAAGCGTCAACTGTGGGTATCTGGTCGAGCTGGACCAGGACAAAGTCACAAGTTCAGTTCGACTGTGAATGAGCGCTGGCCGGCTACAGGTACCCAGTTAGGCCCACTGAGCAGAGTAGCTTATTTCCTGGTTGGCAGAGCATTGCTAGGATCAGCTTCGAAGAAGCATTGAGCCGCCAAATTAATGTTTTGGTTCTGAGATGCGGCGAGGATGCGATGTGAGGCCCTGATCATTGTCAAGGATCCCATCAACGAGGGCTTGTGATGCGAATTCCAGCGCCAAGGATGTGTCATGCAGTGAGGATGAAGCGTCTGTTCCGAGGATCTGCAAAGCTGCGATATGGAGTCCAACTTCGTTGTCGAGGCTGCCGTTGATGAGGGATGCGAGGGCCAGTGCTGAGGATGGGTCATGCTGCAGCAGTTCTGAAAAAGCTACACGCTGCGAGGGTGATGCAGGTCTTTGCGACGGCTATGATCCATGCAGCAGCAACGATGCAGCAATTCTGCTTGGGGCTCTGCCACTCAGCAAAGCAGTTGTGTCAGATCCTCTGGGTTCACTGAGTCTGGTAGACCACCTTACGCCCACTTCCAAGGGTCCAGAACTGGTACCATTTGGCAAAGTAGACTAACAGATTCCAGACTCAGGTGCTGGGGTACAGGTTGTTGGAGCTTTCTGTCCCTGAGGTACAAGTCAAAAGGACAGGCAACTAGCCCTTGAAGTCACTTTGTTTCCTGGGCTCAACAGATGCAGGTAAAGTCCTTCTCACCCCGGCAAGACAGCAGCAGGCAGCAGGTCAGCATAGCAGGGCAGAAGTCCAAACTCCTCTATAGCTGTGTGGGACAGCTCCACCGGACATCGGCCAGAGGTTGCTCGGTCACCGCAGTACATACAGAAAGGTAATAGTTTCCGCCTAGGGAGGCATTGTCCAAACAGTTCCATCGAGCGCGCTGGTCACGGTGTACGGTGCTGTGCTCCGAGAGGTAATGGGGTAAAAACCCCTCCACTGTGTGAGACTCCCTTGTCGCTGTGGACTCTCTCAGAGGGGTCTCTGAGACTCCAGGACATAAATGCTGGATCTCTCCCCAACAAGGGGAGAAGGAGTGCTTTGGAAAGGGCCCACTCATGGTGGCCATTATTAGAAAATTGGTGTGTCATATTAATGCTTACGAGGCAAGGGAGCATCGTCCACCGCAGCGCGGTAACGCAGGTGTCCAAAAAGTGGGTCGATAGAGACATTTTGGAGCAGTCGAGGGGCCGCCATTATGAGGAGGACAGGGCGGCGGACAAGATGCCGGCGGTAGCAACAGGGCACGGCATTCTAAGCAATCAAGGCCTCATCATTTTAGAGCTTACAAGGCAGAGGAAAGTCGGCCATCGCAGTGCGGTGATTGTAGGGACAGATAATGGTGCGTGGAGGCACGTCATCTGAACGGCAATTAAAAGTATCAGTATGTGTGAGGGGCGTGCGGGCAAACAGAATGCACAAGGGGGTTGGGCAAAGGTTATATAAATTAGCTTTACGGTTCCACAAACCAGGATTTATAGTTATTACAAGAATGGTCTTTAACGCTGGCTCCCACCCCTAGTTGTCACTGTTAATGTTCGACTAAGAGTCTTGTGAAGTAAGTTTGTATTATAGCAGACCAAATTAAAGGTATCAGCCTTCCATTAGGGCCTGGGCCCATAAGCAATAACCTGTGTTGGCAAAATTACTATCCCTCGATCTATTGTGTGACTTCTATTTCTCAACAACGTTTTTAAACAGGTGTACCCTATTGACCAAGCATAAAAACATTGGGTAATTCTTTTAAAGTTTGTGAGAGGTTGAATTTATGCACATATATACCAAATAAAGTAAACAGAGCTGAGTTCCATTGCCGCATCCCATCCTCTACTAGGTGTTTGGCTATCTGCACACAAAGTCAGAGACTACCTTAGAACTAAATAGGCCATATGAAACAAGCGATTAAATTTCAACAGATCACCCATACTATTGTTCACTTTCCTGGCCTTCCAAAGGCCTCATGTCATGTCACGCTAAGACAACAGTAGATTGACTGCTCCCTCTTTCCATCCTGTTTAAAAAATTAGTGCAGTGCATACCCATCCGCGCTCTTACTTGCCAAGATGGAAACCAAGATGGAAACCAAGATTTGGAGAAATCTAGCAGGGTTTTCAGCACAGCCCCATCTGCTAATAACTGCCAAATCACTGGCTTCAAAGGGCCACTCAAACTCCAGTCGATACTGCCCCAGCCACAGAGGACCATCCTGGGTATGGCAATGCACAACTCCAATCACAGTAGCGCCTTCCTGGAGGTTATGGCAGCAGATCTTCAGAGTACAGAGTCTGAAGTACTTATGGAGTAAGGAAAATGACTGGACAGGGGGAAAAGGACTTAAACAGGTACAGACAGATACAGCATGATGAGATAGTGTTGACCCTATGCACCGTATACCTACAAGTCTGTTTCTGCAGATACTTTCACCACTGTGCTGTCCAAGAGGGACGGGGGTCTGCAGAACAGTATATTAGCATTCTAGGGGCACAGCGGCCTCTATGGGTTTGAAATAGGGGTCCTCAGGGTCCCTTCATGACACAATGTCCCCCCCCATAGATTCAGGGGAGTCCCCTTCAGCCTCATTCCAGACTTTGAGTGTTTCAGCGGCAGGTGTCTCATGTGTCTTCCCATGCACCTTGTCCTTTCTCTTCTTAGCAGATATCTGGCTCATTTTCCAGCCAGCAGGCCTCCTTGGCTACCCTCTCAGGCTGCTATGGACCATGTGGTCAGGCAAACCTACTCAGACCAACCTAACATTGCCTGTTGGGACGTGAACTCCACTTCCTTTCAGACAGTGTGGTCTAAGTCATTACCAAACAGACAATGCACGGGCATAACAGGACTGAATCAAAGTAAAGAAGGGTGGGGAACCAGGAGCTAGTAAAGGTCCAGTGCCCATGCTCCTAATGTTAAGACGTCTACTCAAAACAAAGGGGCATTGTTCCAAAGGAGGGGTGTCATGTGTCACCTACCCACTCCAGAGAACGAGAGGAAAAAACAGAGGAGAGGAAGGAAAAACAAAAGACAAAGGTGTCTTAGGTGCTAGGGCCCACTAGTCAGAGGGAAGAGCAAGTCTTGCCTCTTGTTGCCCTCACACACCCCGAAGGATGTCATGCTTTATCATCGAGCGATGCTCCTCGTCGGGCTGGCGCTGCAGTGCCCTACGGGTCCCCCGAAGGGTCCCTTTAGTGGAGATCTTTTAAGAGAAGTGCTGTATGATGCATGCGGGTGTGTGGGGTGGGTCATATATGGAGGGCGGTGAAGTGCGTGCAATCTGGTTTAAAATTGTCTAGGGGTAACCATAAAAAGTGTTCAATGTGAAGGTTCCCCTGACCGAGTAAAAAACCCATAGGTTAGAGTGTTACCCCAATAGGCTCAATGTGCCCTGGTAACTAAAAAGCTAAAGAGGTCGACATGTTTCGTGCCTATGTGGTCAAAGATCTCTGACGCTTCTTCAGGACCAAGAAGATAAAGGTGAAGTGCACGTGAAAACAATAATACCCTCTATGGGTGTCAGGGCGGGCCATCTGCTGTGTACCCTACAGTGTGTCTACAACTAAATAGTTGAGACCGCTCCTGATCGAGACCTAGGAAGGAAATAAACAAAAAAACGGGAAAACGTTTGTAGAAATGAGAGACATGCGAGGGAAGCATTCAATGATATGCCACCACAGAATTTACACAAGCTGCGCAAACCCCATCACACACAACAAGACTGTTAGGGCCAAGGAGGAACCCTAAATGACAAACACTACCAAGTTTTGTCTCCTCAGAGAGTGGCAGCGGGCTAGACACACGCAGTGCCAGAAAGCATGGTTGTTGCCTGTACGGCCCCGCCGGCCTCCCGGGGAGCACAGCCACGATGGTTGTAGAGCCCAGAAATGAGGTGCTCAATGTTGTAGGTGAGTATCTGCATCATACAGATCAAGTGATAGACCAGCCAGTGTGACAGATACCTGTATCCAAAGGTTGGACCACCGGGGGGCTCTCACGGTTCAGGAGTTGCACCGGTCTGCCCCATGCATACATTGTCACTTAGTGGCACCAAGTGCCATTAGCATAACCCTTGTAAACACGTTCCCCCCGCTATGAAAGCGCAGCTGCTATATGCTGCCTTACCTAACACTTGTGAGAGTAATGCTCCATAGGGTAGGGAACGTAGGATTCCTGCACCTTACCGGGCTAAAGAGGGGAGGGGGATAAAGAGAGATATATACATAAGAGACCAGAACAGTTCAGAGCTCATCGCACATTAAGACTTATTTGTTATATTTCAATCATACCCGGACAACAGCAGTCTTACTCACAGTTAACTTTGGGTGCCGGCTCGAGTCCACCTACCCCATCCGTACATCTGCCTGCAATGAAAGGTCATGGCGACGGCGGCATGATATACTGTGGGTAATTGATTCAAGGGAGTTTCCCTTTTCTGGAAAGGACAGTCATGCCTTAGACCTGCGCGCATGTGTCACATGGAGGTGTAGCGTGCGCATGTGTCCCAGAAAAACGCTCTCACTTGGGCCTGCGCATAGGTGTGCTGAGAAATCCTGCTCGTCATAGCAATGACAGACACCAGGCGGAGGAAAGCGGCCATGAATGTAAGTGCTGATTGTTGCAGACAGCGGGTGTGTTGTTTTAGTAGTGTTGTGTGCTTTTCACAGGGACAAGGGGCATTAACTAGGAGTAGATGTGCACCTAGTCACGGAGATTCCCTCGGTTTGCAGCACGGCAGCCTCGCCAGTCAGACAGATGAAAAAGAGAGAGAGGTGTCCTCTGTAACTCTTAACAGGTTATTGTCAAACGAGGGGCACCCGGTGTGATGCATAGTCCAGTGCTCATGGCTAGTGGTTAAGGTGAGCTCAATGGATTTCATCATTGAGGCCTCGTTCATGGGTATGAAGACGGTGCAACCATCGTTGTTCCCTGCGTAGTAAGAACTAGGGGTGGGTGTAATTTGCGAAAGTGACTTTATCAAATTATCGCGAAAATGTTAAAAATCTCCGCAAACACGCGGAAATATCGCGAAGATGCGGAAGTGTTTTTCCCGCCCGTTCGCGGTATTTTCTGCATGGTCGCGGCTCGCCAACTTACCCATGTGGTTGCTCGCGGGCGCGGCCATCTTGTTTTCACTCTTCTCGCGGTGCATGATCGCGAGAAGAAAGACGTGATCGCGCGACCAATGACATTACTGCGGGTGCGAAGTGTCGCGAGACAGCGCAAATGGCTACCAACAATCCAACATCTCGTGGAGAACGCGACCAGATCGGGAAAACTTGTTGGCGAACGCAGGGATTCAGGCAAGGCGATCGCGCACGCGCAAGAATGTATTATTTTACAGCGCGAGCAAGAAACAAATTATCGCTAAGCTGCGGAATGCGGAAATTTTGACATTTTCGCGCTCTCCGCGGAACGCTAAAATGTAAAATTATCGCAATTTCCGCGAGCGGAACAGAAATTTAGCCCAGGCCTAGTAAGAACGCACTACTCCATGTCTGGTTTGCCTCAAGTATTGTCCACTGAATTTCTTCACAGGTGTGCCCTTTTTTCATGAAGTGGTTCGTCATTCTTGTTGCCGTACGGCCATGTCTGATCGTGCTTTCATGTTCACTTATCCTTGTATTTATTGGTCGGGTCGTCATCCCAACGTACCTAAGGGAGCATGGGCAGGTGATCCGTTACACACATTTCTTGATCTTACAGTTGGTGTGTGTACGCTGATACCATTTCAAGTCATCCAAATGCAGGGTCTTAGTGTGTCAAGTGGAAGAGCAGGCACTGCACATGCCACATGGGTAGTGGCCAAGTACTGGTGGAAGGTTTCATACAGTAGTGTCCTGTGGTTTCTTTTTAACTCGCGGTCTGGTGTGGACCCGTTGATTACGTAGATTAGTTGTCCGTTCGAAGGCAAAGTGTGGTTTGTCAAGATTCAGTGACCCGGTGTTCAGGATCCTCCAGTTGTGGTTGATAATGTTTTTGATATTATTAGACATTGGGGTGAAGGTCGTGACACAAGTAATCACGTCACTAGATTGTTTCTCCCTTGTCTCGAGAAGTGCCTGTCGGTTATTGTTCCTGGTGCGTTTCCTCACCTTGTGTACCACGTCCCTGGGGTAATCCCTGTTTTGTAGATTCATTGACAGGGAGTTGGCTTGGGTATCATATTCTTGGATACTACTATAGTTCCAGCATTGCCTCAAGAACTGGCCGTATGGGAGGTTCCCCCTGAGGGCCTTGGGATGATGACTCTTGAAACTCGGGAGACACTTTTTTGTAGATCGTTGTATTGAGATGTCCATTCTCCAAGGAGATCAGCAAACCAAGGAAAGGAATAGCCTTATCACTAACTGTTTTAGTGAAACTCAAATGGGGATTAAGGTTATTCACCCGCTCGTGAAACCTAATGCAAGTCTCCTCATTACCTCTCCAGAGGATGAAGACGTCATCGATATACCGTTTCCAAGTTATGAGGTTTTCCTTGAATGGGTTGTTGTCTGTAAAGATGTTTGTGGCCTCAAAGTCTTCCATGTACAAGCCCGCCAGGCTTGGCGCAAAGGTGCTGCCCATGCTGGTCCCTTGCACTTGGTGATAGATGGTGGTTTCATACATAAAAAAGTTATTTTTGAGTGCAATAGTGATAATATCAGTGATGAAACCAGATGGCGTGTTGGTATGGAGGTCAGATTCCCAACCACCTCAATGGTTGCATCTTTGTCAATGTTGGTGTACAACGCCTCTACGTCAAGAGTAAGGAGAAGGTTAATCGTCTCTGTGTTATCCTTGTTGATTTCCTGTATCAGATTAAGGATATCATGCGTGTTCTTCAGATATGCCGGGTTTGCCTGGACCAGTGGGCGCAAAAAGTGGTCACTGAACTGGCACAATGGTTCAAGCAGGGAGCCTATCCCAGATACAATGGGGTGACCAGGTGGAGGGACACCAAAAGTATGGCATCCTTGGGTTTCCATTCACTAGAAATGCGGCTTCCTGGGGGGAGATCCAGCCCTCAACAGTTGCTTCATTAGTCATGATCCGTATCCATGTGAGTAGTTGCTCAGTTGGATCTGACTCCAATCTATGGTAGTATTCCGTGTTGCTCAGTTGACGAGCGCACTCCCTCTCTTAGTCCTCGATGTCAAGGATGACAGTGGCGCCCCCTTGTCTGAGGGTTTGATTTTAATTGTTTCGTCATCCTTCAGTGAGTTAATTGCCTGGCGCAGTTTTCTGGGCATGTTGTCATAGGTAGATTTTCCCCTCAAGCAATTCTCCTCTTTAAGAACGGCTTTCTCAAAGGTAAGTACCTCAGTAGGGACCATGCTGTCCGAGGGAGTAAATTTAGACGGTGGTCCGAGGCCAGAGTCCAGGCTCTCCGATGACGGTTTGTCTTTGAAGAAGGATTTCAACCATATTTTGCGGAACAGTTGGTGAATTTCTTCATTCATCTGAAAGTTATCTTCTTTAGGAAGGACTCACAGCTACTCTCAAGGAACCTGAGATTTCCCCTTACTCAAAGAGAACCAGAGCCACCGGGTAGTGATTCTCACGGTTGTCTGCAACGTAACCTGGGGGAACTAACTGGGGATTACCTGCTCTGATCACACCAGATAACACCTTGCAGAAGGCATACCGTCTCCTGTGTCCTCAGTGCCTCTACTCACTGCCTACTTATGCCCACTGCCTATACTTGGAAATATTGGTAGGCATATGGACTTTTGGCACTATCTCCTTGTAACCCAGGGACACTAGGCTAACCTCTGCACTAATCCCAGGCTAATTGAGACAACCTCCTTCCCAAGCTCCATACTACCTAACCCTGTTGCCTGCCTACCATTCATGGGCTGCACCCTTTTGGGGCATTTGGCATCTTCCTTCATGTGCCCATATCAATTGCACTCATAGCATTTGGAGTTGAACTTGACCTGGCTTATTGTAGCCAGATTGGGATTGGTTCTCTTCCCTTGTGAATAGTTTTGGGGGTCTTTGGAGAGCTCATTTTTTTTATTTTTGTCCCCCGTCTTTCTTCTATTGGGGACCCTGTCTACCATTCAGGTGATCCCTCTGGGTACCTTCTTGTTCACCCTGGTGCTTGTCCAGTGGTCTGTCTCTTTAACAAGCTCCCTGGGGTCAGAGGGTTTACTATCCACTAGGTGTTGATGCAACTCCGTCCCACCAGGACTGGTGGGGCAGGTTCTGGCTGTCACTAAACATCTGCCTATACTTTTCAGGGGTTAGCCCATACTTCCCAAATCAAGTGGTTAGGATAGGACAAGAACATGCCTAATTTCTAAATGTAACACAAAAAGATGATGGACAGAATGCTGAACATTGTCAAACATTCACACCCAGTCACAGATCTGGGTTTAATCAATCGTTATTTTGCTCACCACCCCACCCGAGTTCAGACATAGCCATATGCAAATCAGTCTTGACCCTGTGCCTCATGGGAACAGTCCAGACTGAACTGCCAGGCCATGTCTTCCCTGGTGAATGTTTGACAATGTTCAACATTTCGTCCATCATCTTTTTGTGTTGCATTTTCACCCTAAGTGGGAAGGGTATGCCCAGACGTGGGTCCCGTGCTCACTACGCCACTGGACTCAAGCTATCCTGGCTGATGAGGGGTGAAACCCCGAAACCGGTCCTAGGATGCTTGTTTCCGGTCCAGGGAGGACCTGGCTTGGCAGTTCAGGCTGAACTGTACCCATGAGGCACAGGGTCAAGACTGATTTGCAGATGGCCAGGTCTAAACTGGGGTGGCATGGTGAGGAAAAAAATGATGGATTTAACCCAGATCTCTTGACTGGGGGTGAATGTTGTGATTTGTTCTGTATTCCGTCCATCAATTGTGTGTCTTTTGCTTTCTCACCCTAAGTGCGCCAGGTATGTCCAGACGTGGGTCCTGGGCTCACTGTGCCACTGGAATCAAGCTATCCTGGCTGAAGAGGGGTGAAACCCCGAAACCGGTCCGAGGATGCTTGTTTCCGGTCCAGGGAGGACCTGGCTTGGCAGTTCGGGCTGGACTGTACCCATGAGGCACAGGGTCAAGACTGATTTGCAGATGGCCAGGTCTAAACTGAGGTGGCATGGTGAGCAAAAGAATGATGGATTTAACCCAGATCTCTTGACTGGGGGTGAATGTTTTGATTTGTTCTGTATTCCGTCCATCAATTGTGTGTCTTTTGCTTTCTCACCCCAAGTGCACCAGGTATGTCCAGACGTGGGTCCTGGGCTCACTGTGCCACTGGAATCAAGCTATCATGGCTGAAGAGGGGTGAAACCCCAAAACCGGTCCTAGGACGCTTGTTTCCGGTCCAGGGAGGACCTGGCTTGGCAGTTCGGACTGGACTTTACCCATGAGACACAGCGTCAAGACTGATTTGCATATGGCCAGGTCTAAACTGGGGTGGCATGGTGAGCAAAAGAATGATGGATTTAACCCAGATCTCTTGACTGGGGGTGAATGTTTTGATTTGTTCTGCATTCCGTCCATCAATTTTGTGTCTTTTAATTACTGAATGCAGCATTTTCAGAAGTGAAACGTATAATCTGACTTTACCAATAAAGAGGACTTTAAATTACAATTCTAAATGTGATATTCCTACCAGCTCCCAATCAAATGTCTAACAAGTACAAAAAACAGAGAATTTACTTGGAGGCTAGAAGGAAAGGCATGTTTTGTAAGCCTGTCAACTAGCTAACAGTAGATCTGTAGATGACTGCCCTGGATATCCGTAGGCAGTTCTCATTAAATGCAACACCGAGTAGCATTCAACAATCTATTACGAATCTGTCATTTTCTTTAGCAGACACTAATGGTGGCGTAGATATGACAACTGCCTAGGTACTGTCAAAACTTATTTTCACTGGGGAAGATGATGACCCACTGTGGTCTTACATGCCTGCCCAGGAAGGACGTAAAATGCCTCACCCATCAAAAAAAGCTGTGGCTGTCTTGCCTGGCCACGGGAAAGGATCTTTCCACATCTGCCAAGTGTATCTGGTGTCCTGAAGTGTTCAGGATCTGCAGTTAAGTGGCATGACTGCTGCATGCAGTGTGCAAGGCTACAGCTCAATTGCACGTCTGTGCCTAACTGGGTGTCTACCATGTTGGAGTGTGAAAAGCAGCAGGCGGGTGCACAGAATGTGAGGGGGCAAGCATACTACAACATATATGCAACCATGAATGCAACAAGCAAAATAGATTCTGTGTAAAAATAAACATCAATTCACTGATAAAATCTGAGAATGTATTGGCTATAAAAATGGCGCTCAATTGTATAGCCAATGAAAGGCTTAAACATGAGGAGATGTGATTTTAATGCAGTTTTCTATAAAGAAGGGCAGTGCTAGGAAGTAATGAATAGCAGGTCGATGAGACACTGAAGAAAGAAAGAGGGACAGGAGACAGAGCACGGAAAGGTGAGGGCTGCAAACTACAGGAAAGACTCTTGCACTGGGGTGAGGGGGTGGAAGAGGAGGTTAGTAGAATGAGCTTGGGGACAGAGCAGTGTAGGGATTATAAAAAGGAACTATTTAAAGCTCTATAAAGTCTTTCCAAAAAGTGTCATGGCTTTACGGCCAGATCATCAAGCAAAAGGCAACTCCTTAAAAATGCCAGCAGCCAATGACTGAAGGGGGTTGACCAAAAACAACGCTATGTGTGTATGTATGTATGTATGTATGTATGTATGTGTTTGTATGTATGTTGTACTGAATTGGTGAAATTAAGTTTGTGATAGATAGGTACAAGTAAAGGTTGGCAAGACCTAATGAGAACAGGGCCAGCTGAGGAACCCTGTTCAACAAAACAAAAATGTGGCCTCAATTTAAATATATGAGGGGGAAGAGATATACAAAACTGAAAATAATTCTCTAAGGTAACATTCTAAACAAATTATGTATCAAGGGATTATTGCTTTTTAAACGACGAAAATCCTCACCCACCCAAAGGCATTGTGCTTTCTCATTGAGCTCATCTTCACAATAATGCACAGGAGTTGGTTGACTACAATCCACTTGGAGGGGAGTTCTTGAGGTGTTGAAGGTAGGACTTTAAATTTAAAGTTGCTCTTTTAAATTGAGGTAACACTTTTTAAAATGCTTATTTACTCCTGTTTCTTGGTCTAAATGTGCACTTGCATGTCAGTCCCTTACTTAGAAAGAGCAACAATTCTCAACAGGTATTATTACGCTAGACAATTAAAATTGTATGTCCAAGACATCAGACCGGAAGGAAAAAGGAAGACTCTTTGAAGAATTTTAAAGAATGTATTTAAGTCAAAACATCATTTAAGCGTCATTCGTGGAAACACGAGAAAGTAATTTTACAGTTGTATCAGCACTGTAGAAATGCATATTTGAAAAAACACAATAACAACCCAAATTGCACTTGGTGCTGGATGTGAAGGTGAAAGTGGCGACACAAGTGACAATTGTGAAAAACAGCGACGGCGGCGCAAGAGAAGTGACAAATAATGTACAGTGAGAACAATTTATATAAAATATACTGTGGTCGAGGAAATAAATTGACTATTTTTGGTAGTTCAAGACAATCGTTTGAAAGGAGAAAACCACAGGAGAAATGTTGCGCGATTAATGGCGCTGAACGGTCGACGGCGTTTCGATCCTCTAGGTTAGGATCATCTTCAGGACCGGGTTGTTTGATTTACAAACGGTGCTGTACAGGGGGCAAGAACAGGAGGACGTAAGGACAGAGAGGGGGAAGGTATGAGAAGAGGGAAAGGACCACAGTGGGCCCGAGTGCAAGGCGAGTTGTATTTGAAAAAAGCGAGGTAAAGGGGAGAAAAAGAGGAAAGGGCGAGGTGGAGTAAGGAAGTAATGAATTAACCTGAGGGGGCGTCGGACAGTAACGTAGGAGGGTCCGCATCAGAAGGAGAGCGTTGTGTGCTGCAATTAAAGGGGGACAGAGGATAAGGTTAGGGTGAAGGAAGGATGAACGGGGGACGAGGTTCAAGCGATCGCTTCTCATTGGCCTTTGTATTTAGGAGTACCCCTGACGGGACCTGGCTAAACCCCGAAGATCCTTTGACCGCCCGGCGACGTTCATCCACAGACGCGCCCCGCGTCTCTAGATTAACTTGACGACCACCACCAGGTAACCCTCACTCCGGTTCGCTTGAACCTCGTCCCCCGTTCATCCTTCCTTCACCCTAACCTTATCCTCTGTCCCCCTTTAATTGCAGCACACAACGCTCTCCTTCTGATGCGGACCCTCCTACGTTACTGTCCGACGCCCCCTCAGGTTAATTCATTACTTCCTTACTCCACCTAGCCCTTTCCTCTTTTTCTCCCCTTTACCTCGCTTTTTTCAAATACAACTCGCCTTGCACTCGGGCCCACTGTGGTCCTTTCCCTCTTCTCATACCTTCCCCCTCTCTGTCCTTACGTCCTCCTGTTCTTGCCCCCTGTACAGCACCGTTTGTAAATCAAACAACCCGGTCCTGAAGATGATCCTAACCTAGAGGATCGAAACGCCGTCGACCGTTCAGCGCCATTAATCGCGCAACATTTCTCCTGTGGTTTTCTCCTTTCAAACGATTGTCTTGAACTACCAAAAATAGTCAATTTATTTCCTCGACCACAGTATATTTTATATAAATTGTTCTCACTGTACATTATTTGTCACTTCTCTTGCGCCGCCGTCGCTGTTTTTCACAATTGTCACTTGTGTCGCCACTTTCACCTTCACATCCAGCACCAAGTGCAATTTGGGTTGTTATTGTGTTTTTTCAAATATGCATTTCTACAGTGCTGATACAACTGTAAAATTACTTTCTCGTGTTTCCACGAATGACGCTTAAATGATGTTTTGACTTAAATACATTCTTTAAAATTCTTCAAAGAGTCTTCCTTTTTCCTTCCGGTCTGATGTCTTGGACATACAATTTTAATTGTCTAGCGTAATAATACCTGTTGAGAATTGTTGCTCTTTCTTACATACCTACCCACCTCTCAACGTGGTATATGGGTTATACTCCTGTTGTTATATACAAGTCCCTTACTTAGGACATATGACTTTTTGACACATGTTGCTCCCTTGGGTTAGTGGATGTGGGGAGCAGGAAAGAAGTGTTACCACTGACTAAAGGTTTCTCCTCTCGTAACTTAGGGAGTTTTGTCCAGAGTTAGCGGATGTGAACATCAGACAGATGGCTGGTAGAATACAAAGTAGGGTTTACAGCATCCAGCCAGAGGATACAAAATAATTATTTTGGCATCATGCTTCCTCATTTGAAGTGCACCCCAGGCAGTATATGTAAACCCAGCAGACTCATCGAGAAGGCTTTTAAACTGTAATGTCAAAAAGAGGCCAAAATATTGCTGCTCTTTTTGCCTCTGGCCAGTTGGTTTCCACAATCAATTTAATTAAAATGTGCTAAATACGCCACAAGCTCCCGATTACCCTGCTTCAAGTCTAACAGTTCATTATCAGTGGTCTGTGAAACTGTTCTGCGATTCATCTTGTCTCCTGAAGGGGTATCCATGGATGATGCAAAGGTGAGAGCGATTAAGGAATGGCCATCTCTTCTATCAGTCAAGGAAATCCAAAGTTTTTTGGGCTTCAAGAATTTTTATCGAAGATTTATTCACAACTTGTCTGAGAAAGTTAGTCCTATCACGCGATTGCTCAGGAAGAAAGAAAGATTTAATTGGACACAGGAAACTGGGGAGGCGTTTCAGTCATTAAAAGAAACCTTCAACACAGCACCAGTTTTGCAACATCCTAATTTGAAGGGATCCTTCTTTGTAGAAGCAGAGGCTTCAAATCTTGCTATTGGGGGAATTTTTTCCCAAAGAAATAAGGATACTGGTCAACTTCACCCGGTTGCCTACCGCTCTCATAAATTGTCAGCTGCAGAAGTAAATTACTCCTTTGCTGATAAAGAATTATTGGCGGTAAAATATGCTTTTCAAGAATGGAGGCATTACCTCCTGGGTGCTAAACATGAAGTAACGGTCTTCACTGACCATCGAAATTTACAGTTTTTTAAATCCGCCAGAACTCTTACCCCAAGACAACTCAGATGGTCGCTCTTTTTTGCGGATTATAACTTTGTTCTGACTTACAAGCCAGTGCTAACGTGTCCCGATCATAAGTTTGGGAAGGTTTCTAGACTTGCCCTTTCACCTTATACTTGGAGAGAATTGTTGGCTAGACGCTTGTTTGGCAGAGTACATTCAACATGGAGGGCGGGTGCAGGTAGTTAGTGTTTCCCTCTCTTTAGCCTGACAGCCACTCTGTTATTGTTTGCGCGCTGCAGCTGCATGCGGACTTCAACTGTCAAACCTTCAGAGGAGGCAGGTTCTGTACTGCGCCCCTCAGTGACTGGATTTTCTCTTCAGAGACTTGAATATTTTGGGAGTTCCTGAAGCAGCGAGGAGTGTGAGGAGTTTTAAGGCTGTGTCTGAGACGTATTACTGCTGGTGAGGTTATTTATTTCTTGAAGCAGTTCTACCGGTTCTTGCGCTGAACATTCCCTTTGTGAGGCAGTCTTCATCTTCATCTTCAGAAGGAACTCAGTATTTTGAATAGCGCTCAGACTGAGTTTATGAATTTTCCTGCAATAGACTGTTTGTTCATTCATCGCTAAAGGACAGAATCTCCAATTATTAATAGAGACATATTACTAAAGATTTGCTCCAGTACTAAGGAGAAGACTGAGATAGGAAAAAAAGACTTTAAGTTGTTTAGAATCCTACTTGCTCTATATTCTTCTAAGTTAGTTTTTAGCCTTAGCATTAGAACAGAATACTACTTAGTTCTGGCATCAAGTGACCTTCAAACAACATATCATCAAGCAGAGTTAAAGTCTACAATTATCATAACTCGACTGTATGTATTAAATATATATATATATTATACTTACCAACCACCAAGTCAGCATCCTTTCAGGAAGAATACCTAAAAGAGAAGGAGAAAGACAGTTAATTCATTTGGATTGTTTCAACTGGTCAATTCAAGTGCTTATTTACTAAACTCCAGTAAGAAAGGTTGCATAAGATTTTCTAACAGTATAGAGAGAGGCAAAATCCACTATCAGACAGGTAAAGAAAAGTTAAATGTGATGTTAAATTGTTATATTCTCAAAAGGGTTTTCTGGACGTAGTAATTCTGTGCTTGTCATTGCAGGTGCAGATACTCCCCTGAGGGATACAGCGAGGGCACCAGAGTGGCAGTCTCTCTTGTTATTTTCCCATTCTCCTTCCCCCCTCGTTTCTGAGTCCAGAGTGTATTCTGGTTCAGAGGTGTAGGGGAGTTGGGAACTATACTCCATTAAGACTTCGGCCTTCTGCTCCCGTGGACTTCAACAGGTTCAGGTATCGATTCTTGACACCTCCACCCTGCCTTATGGGCAATAAGACCTACTTAGGAGTGACATAACTATTTTTAATTAATATGAGGGCTTGTCAAAGGAGGTTATTTTGACAGATCAAATTTAAAGTTTAAATCTTAACAGCCAGGGTATAGAGGGTAGGCCTGCAGTCATATTTGCCTGTCACTGGAGTGGATGGCACAATGGGTGTGGAGTCCAATTGTGGCATTTAACACACAGGTCCTGAGTACACTTTGGAGCCATATACTAGGGACTTATAGGTAAGTTAAATATACCAACTAGGAATATCACAATTTTACCATGTCAAAAAGAAAGGATGTTGAAATGGGGACCACAAACATCTTAACACTGGTTAGCAGGGGTAAAGTGCAGAGTTCTACATCCAGCAGCAATAGCAAATGGCAAAAGAATATGGAGTAATCGGGCAAAAAAAAGGTGGATTTTCTACAAAAAGTTATCTTTCTTTACTGAATACAGTCATGGTTAGGATGTGATAGCTATGCTATAGTTACTTGTTTCACAGGACATGTTACAAGGTTTGACTTGGATGTGTTTTTAGTGTGCCCTTTGACTCTTATAAGTTTGGGTCCGATTTACAGATTATCAGACGGCGTAATCTGTTAAAATGGTGATGGAGTACCCTGTCTGCCAAACTCTCAGTCCACCTCACTAATTGTGAGTCAGCTTGACCCCAATGTTTACGCTGATGTAGTGAGAGTTAGTCCATCAGTGTTAATTGTCCTACGATGGCCTGAGGAGCGGTAAGACCATGTGCCCTATTTAGATTGGGCACTAGGATTGATTTTCTTGTCACTTTGAGAAATATCTTGGCAGTGAGGTATTGCAAAAATAAAAATGATGATCCCCACACGCTCGGAGAACACTCCCATGATCTTGGAGCCAATGGTTTGTTCTACTTCTTCAAAACCAAATTTCCACTTTGGGAGTTTGTTTTTAGAAAAGTAAAAACTTTTAACGCACACCAAACTTTTAAATGGCTTTGTTTGAACCACTGTGATGGTGGTTCATACAAACCCATAGAGTTCCCTGCAAGATTGGTGGCAAACTCACATTTTTTAAGTAACCTCAGCAGCACAGGCCCAACAGACCCAATATGTGTCAATTGATCCTCTTACAACCTCATTAGACCTCAAGACATTAGGCTAAAACATTTGGACATTCCATGAAAAAATGCCAAGGCATAAAGCAATATAAAAATACCAGTTGTTGTTTTACCAGACAGGGTGTCTCGTAAAACATCACCTGGTATTTCTTTTGGTGACTCAAATAATCTATTTAAAATATTTGAAGTAAAGGTCATGGAGTTTGAATGAATTTGAGGGTGTATTTGTCCCTTAATCTAGAGGGACATAATGTAAGATTAAGCAGACAATCGAGCAGCAGTATTAATGGTTCAACAAAGCGTTTTTGGAAACTATGTTTCAATCGAAAAGAAGGATATGTGATCATTTTGCCCCTTAAGGCATTATTGATGGTTACGATACTTTCTGTAGAATCAACTTTACCTTGGAGAAACACAGTGGGCATATTTCTCATGGCACATTCTTTAATTTAGGCCCAGAAGAGCTTGATTCGATCAGAGGGACATTTACAGCTTAGAAGATGGGAAAGGCCATTGTAAAAAATTCCACTATTGGTTGAGAAGGGTGAAAACCTGCTCAAACAGCAACCACAATCCTTGTGAGGGTAAAATCAAACCCCAGATTAACTAGTGCTCAACCCTCTGGTAGCTTGGCACAAAGCAGACAGATTTACCTTAAAGACAATGTGTAAAGTATTTGTGCAACACTCTTCTAACAGTAATATAATTAACATACACCACAAAAGGGTTCCACCACCAGAGCAGACAAATACAAATAAAGTATATTTTAATAAATAAAACAAGACCAAAACAATACAACTTGGATCAATAGAGCCAAAGATATGCAGGTTTAAAGATTTCAATGAAAATAGCACCGAAAGGCAAAAAGCGCCAACTGTGGATATCTGGTCAGGGTGACCGAGACAAAGTCACAGGTTCAGGCCAACCCTCAGTCCTAGTTGTAAAGAGATGCGGAGCCCCAGGTAGAGGATTTATCTCACAACAGAGGAAATGAGAGGTCCGGATGAGGAGGTGCATTGTGTTGCCACAGTTCCGGGGAGCTGTGTTTGGGCAATTTGAGGTCCTTGGAGATACATAGTGCTGTGGCGGTTAAAGTGGGCTCCTGTAGGTGATGCAGAGTCTTTGTGGTGGAGATGTGTCATGCAGCAGCAGTTTCAGGGGGCTGCTGTAGGCGATGCAGACACCTTACGTGGAGATTAGTCGTGCAGCAGCAGTTCTTGTGGTCTGCTGTAGGTGATGGGAAGTCCTTGAATTGGGTAAGTCCATGCAGCAGAAGCAATGCGTAGGTTCTGCTCAGGGTTGCACCATGGTTCATAAGAGAAACCCACTTCCAAGTTTCCAAGACTGGGGTAGAAACACATGGCTGGTTAGAACTCACATTTGCAGCGTCCAGGTGCTGGTTATAAGAGACTAGCCCTTGGCATCACTCTGGTGGTCCTGGGTTCAGTTTTCAAGCCCAGTCCTTTTCACCTAGGTAAGAGGGCAGCAGGGCAGTAGGCCAGCACAACAGGGAAGCAGTCCAGCGGAGTGGCAGTCCTTTCAGAAGCACAACAGTCCTTCTTCCTGGCAGAGTCTTCCTCAGATCCAAACGTATTGTGAAGAGTTGGTGCCTGAAGTCCAAAATGTATGCCTGGTCCCTTCTTTAAAGTGGGAGAAATTCCTAGAAAATTCCCTTTGAAGTGCTCAGTTGTCCTGCCTCACCTGCACTAGCTACAGACTGACTACAAGGGGTATGCAATCCTTTGTGTGAAGGCAGGACATATCCTTTTCAGGTGTACGTGGGTCAGTGCCCAGCTCTGTCCCCCTTATCCTGGGCAAATGATGGCCGTTCCAGGCACAAATCGGCTCTGTACTATGTGTGGACCCCTGGGAAGGAACACTCAAAAACCAATTGCCAATTACACCAGTCATGTGACCCAGAGACAGACTGCAGGCGCTGAATGACTAAGGGAGGAAAATGCCAGCTTTCTAAAGTGGCATTTTCAAACCTTTCTTTTAAAACGTAACATTACCATTAAAAGGGTTTTTTTCATTGCAATTCCAAAGCCACAAAAGATGAACTGGTCACCTGTTCTCCTTTGGACGCTATCATTCTTAAATGTAATAAAGTCCCCCCAATGTTATCCTATGAGAGAGGTAGGACTTGCACTAGTGAAAAATGAAGTTTAGAGTTTTTCACTACAAGGACTTGTAAAACTTCAAAGTAAATGTCCTACTTTTTAAATACACTGCACCCTGCCTTCTGGGCTTTTCAGTACCTACCCAAAGGGTAACTTATGTCTATTAAAAAGGAAGGTTTGGCCCTGCAAAAGGTTTATTTTGCCAGGTTGACATGGCAGTTTACAAAAAGCACACCAGGCTGAAATGGCAGGCCTGAGACACGTTTAAAGGGCTACTTAAGTTAGTTGCACAATCAGTGCTGCAGGCCCACTCCTGTTGTTATATACAAGATTGTGAGCAGTTGCTCAACTGCGAGACTAGGCGCCCATGTGGCCCTCACTTTCAGATCAATTAATTTGGTCCTATTTCTTTTTGTCATATATCTGACACTAAGAATGTCTAGGGAGATTCTTTCGTACTCAGAAGAATACATCCAACGCCTAATCGGTGGCCCTTCACTTCTCTCTGGCCCTGTGACCACCACCACTACCACCCCCACGCCTAATTCCTCCCGCCTTCTACTGGATAGACTTGAGAAATTAAAGAAAAAACAAATCAGAACCAAACTCCATGCCCGGATGCTCACTGAATATTTAAAATCAGGCGTCATCCCGGTTGGTCTCCAAATCAGGAACACCCCAGCCATATTTACCCAAGACCTCAAATTTCGGACCGGCTTCAGCCATCTTGCCACGACCTGCTCATGCCATTGGATGGTTCTAGGAATTGACACAGCAATCGAACACAGCCGCAAAGAACTGGAAGAGATAGCCGAACTAGAAAAACTAATTCTGACCGATACCACTATCACAGACGCCAAAAATCTCCAAGACAAAATAAATACTACCATTTCCACCTTCCATACCTTTGAACTTAATAAAAAATAAACGATTCAGAAGGACATCAAATTCTACAACGTAGAGATAACATATCCCTACCTACGTGACGAATTCTACAACACCCCATACATTCCACCCAGAACCCGCAACTGGGGCCGTTACCGTAACAACCAACAGATCACCTTTTCAGACTCTTCCAACACATCCATAGAGGATTCTGACGGAAGTGATGAACCAAGCACATCCCGAGCAGCCAACAGACCACAACTCCTATTACCACCGGGTTTTTTAGGACGAGGTCGCGGCCAACCCCAAACGCGATCCCGGAACAACCGCCAATACCAACATCAATTATCAGGAGAAAGACAAACCCGAAACAGATTCTACCAATGGGGTCCCCAACAGTAAGCGACCATATGGAAACCCCACCCATACCCGCTTCCTCCTATACACCAACCTTAAACCCACTATCCATACCCATATTCAACCTCTCAGATCACATTCTATCCCATGATGAGACTCAACATCTGAGCAGAGGCCTATGTTTCGTTCCCACTGAACGCACCAAATTCCAAGGCTTACAGTCCAATCTACTCCTGTTTTTCCGAAAAATCCGTCTCAGGCATTTCATCTCTGACAAACCTACATCCTCCCAACTCACTGGACCCCGATTCCACCCGCCCTCCACCTAAGCAAAGCAAATTTGACGCAGAAGTCAAAAGACAACTATCCAATCTCAACCACTTCTTCCCCCTCGCAAAAAATCCCTTACCAGACCTCAGATCAAAAATACTACTAATAATGGGACAAGCTCAACATCATATCCCATAAAGAGTTCCTCTTCCTCAACAACCAACACTCCCGCACACCCGTACAATATGTACTCCCCAAGATCCACAAGGACAACACCAACCCCCCTGGTCGCCCAATCGTCTCAGGATGCGGCTCCATTCTTGAACCATTGGGAAAATATATTGATGCCATCATAAAGGAATTCGTCCCTTCTACTGACACATTCATCAGGGATACCATGGACCTCATCCTTGCCATCGAGGACAGACCTTTTGACAGATTGCCCTACAAAACAACTACTTTCTTTACCGCGACACCTTTTATCTCCAGGTCAAAGGTGTCTCCATGGGAGCTTGCTTTGCCCCTAATTTTGCTATACTCTTCGTCCATAATCTCGAAAAAACCCACATTCTCACTACCAAAAACCCTTTTCTGAACCACATAACTCTTTGGTGACGTTACATTGATGACATTCTTCTACCATGGAAAGGCACCACCCAAACCCTCAACCCCTTCATCGATTGGCTCAATCAATCACAGATTTACCTCAAATTTACCTGTGAGTCTAAACCCAACGACTTACCATTCCTGGATGTCCTGATACATGCTGAAGACGACAAGATTGGCACCTGCCTCTATCGCAAGCCCACAGAAAGAATACCCTCCTTCAATACTCAAGTTATCATCCTCGGGGTCTCCGGGATGGACTACCCTTTGGCCAATTCTTACGCATCCGTATGAATTGCAAATGACGGAAAGACTACTTCCGCGAATCAGATATCCTCATTAACAAACTCATCGACAGGGGATACCCCAAACGTCTAGTAACGAGAGCACGGAAGAGAGCCTGGTACTGCCACCGTGAACACCTCCTCACACCTCAACCCAAGAAAACTATGACCAGGATAGCATTTGTGTCCAAATTTAGCCCTTGCAGCAACAAAATTAGCAAGATCATCAAACGCAACTGGAGCCTACTACGAGCATTCGAAACATTCAAAGAGTCACCTCTCTTCTAGTACCAACGTGGCAACAATCTGGCCACACATCTGGTACACGCCATTACATGGCTGATAAGAACACCATCACTGCCACCTGGGGTTTACCCCCGGTCATTGGACACTACAAATGTCAAAACTGCACCGAAGGTGATCTCACAGAAAACACAAAAGATTTCAAAACCAACAACACATCCTACAAACTTAGGACCCGAACAAAGTGTAGATCACAAAACGTCATTTACTCAATTCACTGTCCCTGTGACCTCTTGTACATTGGTCAGACTACCCAAATGATTAAACAGCAGATAACTCAACACAAAAGCAGAATCCACTGCAAAGTCCTCACGGCACCCTTGGTTGCACACTACATTGAAAAAAATCATTGTGAGACAGACATCACCTGGCAGGTGATAGACCAACCTACCCTACCCTTCATAGGCAGTGACATCAGAGCCCTCTTGAACAAATGCGAATGTAATTGGATCACCGTATGTAACTCGGTAAACACTGGCTTGAACACCATTGATGAATGGCATACCACCATCTTACTCTGACCATAGTCTCCTACTACCACACACTGGTCCATGATGCTAGATATTCTTGCCACCACCCACACTATATATATTAAATATTTTTTAATTTTGTATATTTTTTCCCCCCTCTCCGGCATTATCGTTGGTCAGCACACATATGATGAGTCTACCTGACACACTACGCTGTACAATTGATAGCCCACACAGCTCCTAGACAATTGTCCGGCTGCAGTTGTTATTTCTTTTGCTCATTTAACTCTTTATTCATTTTTTTTGTATTCTTTCATTAACCTCATGAATACCTTGCCTTTGTACTGACCTAATGTAATTTAATTGTAATTGAATCCACACACAATTTATGTTTCCAACCTGACACACAAGGTTATGCTCAGGTTGGCTCACACTCTCCGTATGCCATTGCCCGACTCCTCCCGTTTGTTACCTTCATTGATGTACCCTAATATACTCGTCTCATGAGTCTACCTGACACACTGCCTTGTATAATTGATAGCCCACACTGCTCTAGGACAATGGTCTGGCTCCAATTGATAATTCTATTGTTTATTTATCCTCTATTAATTTTTTGTACACTTTCATTAACCACATGCATACCCTTCCCTTGTGCTGAACTAAGGTAAATTATTTGTAATTCTATCCACACACGATTGATGATTCCAACCTGACACACTTCGTTGTGCCCAGGTTGGCTCACACTCTTTGTTGCCAATGTCAAACCCCTTCCGATTGTTACCTTCATTAATGTGCCCTAATGTTCTCATTCTCTGTGACCTAGATATAATTATTTGAACCATGTTTCACATTTTTGATGCCCGTAACGCGGCTGTGTACGTAATTAATACTTAAATGCTGTCTCCTTTAAACCCTCCTTCCCGCTACTCCTCCTGCTCCTCCCCAGCGCCTCGTCATTTCGGACACACCCCCGCCACACGTACACACTCCGTAGTGACGTACACTCCCGGAAATAGCTTTTCTTACTTATAGCCAGACCCCAGCCCAACTCCACACTCTGCACACGAACGTGGCGGGTCCCTGATTACTGCCCCACCATCGGATTCAGTCCGTTTCACCAGGTAAGCTCCCACAAACCTAGTTTCCCGTAGTTGCCCTGTCCCACATGATCGCTGTCTTACCCCCCTCCCCTGTTTTCCTCCTCAGGTCTCCTAATTCAGTTCCCCCAACATGGGACACCGCGGATCCTCCATCATCGCCGATCAGCACGGCTTCCGACTTTTAGAATTATTCAGGTAACCACCCGGCCACTCCCATGCCCTCTCCTCTCTTCCGTATATTCTTCACCCCGCAGGTTCTTAATCCCTCCACCCTCCTCCTCCTCAGGTATCTGAATTCAGTTCCCTCCACGTGGGACACCGCAAAGCCGCCCTCTACACCGATCTACACGGCATCCGACTTTTAGTCCAATCCAGGTAATCACTCGTCTCCCACTGCTTTCCCTTTCCCTCCACGCACCGCCCATTCTCTATCTGCTCATTCCTCACCCCCGCGGTTTCTTGTACTCCACGGTTCTGCTCTTTACCCCCACCATGCCTGATTGACTCACCGCGGGTCTAGATATCATTTGCCCCACACCATTACCTTCTGTTACCACTCAACTTGCTCCTGCAACTTCTGATACTCGACGCTCCATTCCTCCTTGTCACGCAGCGTTCGCACTACAACCCTGACTACCCATTCGCTGCTGTGCCTACTTCTTGCAATACTGTCCCGCGATCGTGCTCTTCCACGGCCGCTCCGTCTCACCTCTCTCTCTGACGTTTTCATGCACAGTTAACTCTCTGATTTCCATCCTTCACGCCCTCTTCCTTCCATCCCCCACCCCCTTTTTTCCTTCTGATTTTCACTGCCCTCCCTGGCCTTTACTCACTTCCATACACAACCATATACTGGAGGGTCCATCTCCGCTCGACTCACCTGCACTCCCGCTCCTAGGTCACATCCCTTTCTTCACTGGCTTGACTGACGGTACCTCCACGGCACCTCTTACATGTTTCGGACCTTCTCCCCTTGCCTACATGCGCAACCCTATCCCTCGCCCCTCCCTGACCCTTCTCTTTCACCCCCTGTACAGCACCTCTATTACCGACAATCCAGTCCTGAAGATGATCCTGATTGAGAGGATCGAAACGTCGTCGACTCCTCAGCGCAAATGATGGCGCATGCCCTTCTGTGACTCGATTGTTTCAATTTGGCAAATCTAACAATGTGAATCATTGTTTTTGAGCCACAACGTCCACTGTATATATTTGTTAATATCCACAATTTGCGCCGTTTTTCGCTGATATCACAATTGTCACTTGCGTCGCCACTTGTTTGTGTCACATACACAATTGAGCACCAAGTCGAATTCGGGTTGTTTCATGCATTATTTGCCTACAGTGCTGCTACAACTGTAATTTCTTAATTTCAATTTAATTATATGATGCCATGTGCACATTTCAAAACTATTTCTGAGTCTCCCTCGTTCCTTTCCATGTAATGTATTGTACATACATGTCTAATTGTCTTTTATAGTGCTACCAGTTGGGATATTGTTTTCTCTTTAGCAGGCCCACTAGTAGCATTTAATTTACAGACCCTGGGTACATGCAGGATCACTTTATAGGGACTTACAAGTAAATTAAATAGGCCAATTGAGTATAAGCCATTTTTACAAGTTTCAAGGAGAGAACACAAGCATGTTAGCATTAATTAGCAGTGGTAAAGCACCTAAAGTCCTAAAAGTCAACAAAAAAATGGAGTCATAAAACAAGTTTAAAGTCAAACAGCATGGGGATGACCTGGTAGAAAGGTCCAGGTCTGACATCCTTACACTTTTATGGAGGTGGGTTCAGAGTGTGTTTGTACAATAGATCACCAGTAAGGCTTGTAACTCATATACAGTTTAATGGCATTGTGATTTTGCTCAATTGTCATTGAGTTTTTGAAGCATCATGATAATTCCAGCTTTCTGGAGCTCCTTCTTACTTGATAAAAGTCTTCAGTAAGTATGACAATTCTATGCCTTGAAAATTGGATTTTGAATGGAAGAAAGGCTATTTTATTAGCTACAGTACACAATAACCTCGATGGGATTTTCAATGAAAATCACAATAAATTCAGAGATGATTAACACAACCTTCTTTATGCTTAGGAAAAAGTAACAACTGATTTGGATCATCGTTCCAGGAGACTATGCAAGTGTTTGAAGACTTCATTCTTTTTGTTGCCCAAATAACAAGTACCGTGTTATATTTTCTTTGAGATACATGAACTGAGCAATTAAAATCTTATTTTTCTTAAGAGGATAAAACATGACAAAAACAAGATTGCTTTTTATTGTACCAACACCCTGGTTGGGACGTATCAAAGGCCGATCTTTTTCTTACTTAGGGCTGCTATTGTAGAATTCTTTGCCAGCTTCCTTGAGAGACTCGACATCCCTTCTGGTATTCCGTAGGGGTTTAAAAACTTGGCTTTTCTAACTCATTGCAGATCATCTTTTACTTTCCCCTTCTCCGGCCCTGGAAACCCCTTGAGGTAGCTGTGCAAACTATAATTTTCTTATAATAATAATTGTGAGATTTGAAATTATATGATTTTCAGCTTTCCAACAACCCCCCCCCCCCCCCCCCCCCCAACCAATATGGTTTTGTCAGCTTTGGGTTTGATGCACTAGGAAATGCATGAGTCTCTGAGAGATTAATTCATAGAATTATTTGGTTTTGAACAAGCAGGAGTTCTGTACTTTTGGTAGGGTGAGGGATAATTTGCTTGATGTTGTGAAGAAAGAGGACAGCTTATGGAATGAGGACCAAAACAAATTACTATTACATGAACCTTTGTGAATGATTGCTGTTTTTAAGAGGTAGGCTTATGGATTCAGCTAAAATGTAGGAAAAGGGCATTTTTTGTACAATTGTAAGTGCAAGAAAATATATGAGTACCAAGGAGCATCCCATGACAGAAGAGCTGTTACTGTTTGGTAGTGGTAGGAGTTTAAGTAAGATTCTTATAACGCTTGAAGCATGCAGACATGTTTGAAGGAGTGGCAATGTTTGTTTGGATTGTAGTAAAATACAAATCAATGTATTTTTTGCCATTTAAGCTTCAAAACTGTGTATATGTCTTACAAAGTCCAATAACAATGCAGATGTGCATTCAGGTAAAAGTTGTTAGAAGTTTATTGGAATCAATCCACACCAACTGAGAGCTCTCAACACCTCCAGCTCCCTGCTTTAACTGTCGTTCTGGAATCCCTCAGCATTCCAGGATGACAGATACTAGCATGGAGTGATTACTGATCATTTACAATGTTTCCAAGGCATTGTGAAATATGTAGGACTCAACATATTCTTTTCACCATATATTCAGTTCTAGTTTATATAACACAATCATTTGAAAAATAAAGGCATATTGAAGCTGGATAACAAAACATTCTTCCTAAACTGCATAGACAGTGATCTGCCAAGGCCATGATCTTTGCACACAATAATTCACAGATGAAATCTGCATGTGAACGAAGTGTGTTGTGTGTAGGCAAGGCGTTTTGCTCACACACATCTTGGTCTGCTCAATCATCATCCAAGGCATGTGGCATGTACAGATTCCCATGCATCACTTATTTGAAGAGAAATCTGCAACAGGTGCAGATTACAGTGGATCCCTCCCTCGCTTGAAGATGCTTGAGAATGGGTGCCAGAAGACGATGAACCTCTCACTCCACTATGGCAGGCCTGGGCCTGTATTACATACAGTGCTCCAGGTATGAAATGGGTATGTGAGCCCATTTTCTGCTCTGCCGCTGTATCGTGGTATTACAGAAGATGTTGCAGACACTTCTGTTCCCTCTTCTTTAATACAGATAGTGCATGTGCACATATAGTGTAGCTACTATTCTAAAGGGGCATCCCCTCTTTGTAATAGGCATGTGACTACATGCACATGAGGGAATTAATTTGGGCACACTGAGGCCAGCCTTCGTGGGGGTTAAATGGAGTCCCTTGACCTCCCAGATATCTCTCTGCAGGTGGGATCTCTGTCCCCTGTCTGGAGTGCAGGTGGATGCCTCCAGCACTTTGAAACACAGAGCTGCTTGTAAGCTTCACTGAAGGTTCTGCCCCAGGGTAGCTACGAGTTGGCTGCTGCCCTGGCAGCAGAACATTGATGATAATGGGGCACACTGTCTGGGTTTGCACCAGTTCATCTTTTGAAAGGGGGACTGGGACAGTGCACCCACTCTGCAATCGGACTCTGGCTACAGCTGGCCTACCACAGTGGATGGTATAATACTAGAAGTTGACAGGAACACAAACCCTAAATTTCACTGCTTACTTCATAATTGAACAATGGAGTACTGATTTACTTCCTCACTTTAAAATATTGGGGCAACCTTCACTTGTCAATGATGCTCCTATTCATGATGTGGGTATGGGGAAAGAGTCCTACTAATATCAGCAGACCTGTCACAATGCCCATGAGGCAATGCGTAACATAGCGGTGGTCCACGCACAGGCTTTCCAATACAGAATAGACGGTGAGTGCAGCATATTCGCTCACTATCTAACTGTCCAAATGGCTGCAGTCCACATTTGTGAATCTGGACCTGAAGTCACAGAAAATGCTGTCTCATCTTAGTAACTGTAGTGCTAGCACATGTGCAACTTAGTTTTTTCAGTGAATTGGGGTCTAGATGTTTAAATGTTTAGAATGCCTACAGCCTCAAGTGCAGATGGCTTTTTAAGACACTGTCACTTCCATATGCCTAGATGGAATAAACATTATGAGAGGACTGAGAAATGTACAGCCTTGCCACACTACAACATGACTTAATAACTGTGGCAACTTTGTCTCATATTAGTTACCTCTTACCAACCACAAAACCCCTTTCCTAACAATTTAATAAAAAATTATTCCAGCAGTAGATGTAAATGTGAAGAGATAGGTAAACGTGGACTAATACATTCCACTGCCTTAAAGGATTATGAAGCTTGAACATAGAAATAGCTTATGTTCCTGTCCAAAAAGATGTGTTGATCTGGAAATATATATAGGCATCCCATAGATCATGTTTTCAAACTGTGGACTTTTCTGGCTGCTTTCACCATAAGCTTTTTTTCATTGCATCCCTAAATCTAACAATGTATTGATTTCTGAAGGCCAAACCCAAGGCCTAATTTATGTTTTATGATGCAGTAGTACACATTCCGGCATGTATGTCAATACTTTGCCCAATGAGAATTATGTCGTCTTTATTCATTGTTTGTGCTGTTGCTACATCACCATTAAGAAGTGGCTTCTGAGTCATTGCTACCAACAAGAAACCATACCACACCAGATGCTTTCTTCACATTGAAAAAAACGACTAGGCTGTTAGTGCACATCAACTTGACATCTTCAGATTTTTTCAAATGTCGCTATGATACAGAGCTGGCTGTTTGTATACGATACCAGAACTCGAAAATGCAATATTGAATTTAAATACATATGTTATGAATATGTTATGCATTAAGTATTTTTATATTACATGTACATCTTGTGTACCTTGAAAAGGCTGTTTTCTTCAAGGAGCTGTAGCGTCCTGCCAGCCCAGGTGCTAGTTAATAACCACACCACACACGAAGAGCAATTCTACACGTCTTTATTCTGGTGCGTGTAAGTCAGATCTCAATATTCCAAGACTGCCTTCAACTCATCTCTCCAACTCTTAAGTCACAGGCCTACGTTGTACAGTGGGAAACAAAATAAATTAAATTTTATAAGCAATTCAATTTGGAAGTGTGGAAAACATGTTATTTGTTTGGGCACATTATTTAGTCACGTTTGATAAATTTAATACAAAATGATAAAAACTTTTTTATGTGGTTCGATTATATTTTTGTTTGTAATATTATGTTGTGGTCTAAATGAATTGATTTTTTGTATTCAGTTTTTAATGTCTTCTGTCTCAGAGTATTGCATTGAATGTGTTATTGCATGATTGTATGTTTTTATAGATATTAGATTGTATTATACATATGTTTTTAATGTTTTTACAGCCCTGATGAAGTTCTTGTCTAAAAGAACGAAACGCGTTGGCTGCCTGGTGCTTTGTTTCAAATAAAAGGAAGAATAAAGAAACCTGAATATTTCTAATACTGGATGGACATTTAATTTTTGTCTTTTGGATACTTGTCTTGGTGGCGCAGCCCACAGTTGGAAAAAAAAATAGTTCCAGCATTGTTTTACACCACATCTCCCACTTTGTTAAATAAAAAGTTACAACTTTTCAAAATAAATAAATAGCTATACCAATAAATACATGAATCAATACATAGATAAACAGGCAATTATAATTCTTCAATTAAGCGTCATGGCACCTGAGTCACACGTCCTGATCGGGTCACTGGAAACCGGTATCTGGTAGTTGAATTGTCAGTCATCTGCACAGGTGAGGTGGAATCATCAGCAGAGTAAGAGTCATCAACTGTCTGTCTGGACTCAGTCTCTACATTGACACTGATGTTTGGTGAGTGATGGGCCACATGTAAAAAATTAGAGAAATCTCTTTTAAGCGGCTTCCCAGGATGCTGGGAAGTCACCATGTGTCCTTTGGTGTTAGTGATGGTAAAAGGTCAGTTTCAAAAGAAGCATCAGACTTTTTTTGTTTTGTTTGACAAGCACTCAATCTTCTCTTGTAAAGATGACATCTTTTACATGAAGTCATCTGTCAGCATATAATTTTATTTTCTGTTTACAACCAACGTCCGTAGTATGAATGTCTTCCTTATTCTTTGATCTGAGGTTGGTTAATTGGGGCAGCTTGGTCATCATGCCTCTTCCAAACATGAGAGTTGGAGGGTTTCCCCCTGTTGTTTAGCAAGTGGTCGAATAATAAGCTCTAAGAGTAGTGTTCAAAACAACTTTAAGGTTGAGCTTCTCCAATGCATCATGCTGAGCAGCTTTCTTTAAAGTCCGGGTAAACCATTCTGCTGCCAGACCATTGGCCTGGGGTCAAAGAGGAGTGCTTTTTGAGGCTTTATATTGAGTCTATTCAGAAAGTTTTTGAATTCTCAACTATTAAAAGGTGGGTGGTTGTCAGATTTTAAGATTGTAGGTACACCCCTTGTTGCAAAGATGCCTTCTAATTTTTGAATAACCTTTTCATGTACAGTGAATGAAAGGTCTTATACCTATCGAAAACAGGAATATTCATCAACAATGATTAGAAGATTATGTCCATTCTCAAAAGGACCAAAAAAGCCAATAGCAATTCTCTCTCAAGCATGATGTGGCAATTCTGACATGTTCAAAGAGTGCTGAATAACTTGAGACCAAAGACAGTTGCATATATGACAAGTCTTAAATTCTTTTTCAACCTTCTCATCGAGGTAGGGAAACCAGATTTGGCCACAGAGAGTTGTCTTGCTGGCAACTAATCCCTGATGGCCCTCATGGGCGACGCCAATCACCTGTTGTCGTAGAATACTGGGAATAACAATTTGTGTACCTCACAGAATGAGGCAATTTTGAGTCACTGGAAGTGCATCACTTACATTTTTTAACTTCACATACTCGCTCTCTTTAATGAGATGTCTGCAGTGCTAGTTCCACGATTGATGAGCAATAATGTATTTTAACTTTAACATGTCACTATCTTGATGTTCCTGTTCCAACTGGTGATATCCTTTATTTAAGTTGAGTCACAAGAAGGACTTCACACCAATAAATTGAGTTATCATATCAGCAATGGGCGGGCGCAGAAGTCTCTGTTGCTTAACTGCCTTGTTAGCCTGACGCATGTCAACGCATAGGCATACAGTGTCTTCACTGTCACTTTTTGGTACTACTACAATGGGAGAAACCCATGGTGTTGGACCAGTGGCCCGTTCATTAAGGTCATGTTTAAGCAACTAATTAAGTTTAGTTTTAACAGCTTCTTTCAAGTGAAACACAATTTGTCTGTGTCTTGGAGCAGCAGAACAAACATCCTCAATAATATGTAACTTTCATTGTTTTGAGTTTTCCTAACCCATGAAATAATGAAGGAAATCGACTTACAATTTCGTGATGAGCATTCATATTGTAGCTCACGGATACCATTCCCAAATCAGTAGCGGTGTTGAAACTCCACAAACAGGCACTTGAAGCTGTTCCTTGAAGGACATGAATAGGTGCTTGTACCATCGTTTTCTTATGGTTCATCATGGCTGCAAAGGAACCTTGAATCTTTAAGGGCATCATAGCAGCCCATGTGTATACTTTAGTCTTTGACTTTATAAGTTGTGGTAACAGAGGCAATTATTGATACTTCTCCTCAGACATGATTTTTATTAATGCACCGCTGTCAATTATGAATGGTATTGAACACCTATTCATCTTCAGAGTGGTCTTCGGACAATGTTTGAATGTTTTTGGTGCTTTTTTGTATCAATTTTTTGTAACTTTGGCTTTTTCCTCACATTCAACTAGTTCTGCATGTGCATGCCTTTTTGAAGCAAACATCAGCAGTGCACAATTATAATTGTCACTTTCACTAGTTACTAATGCTGAGGAACTCTTTGTCGATGATTTAGACAACGATTGACTTCGTTTGGTGTCAATTTGCCTCAGTTGGTGTGACCGCTTGGCCTTGTGGAAGCGCATCAAATGTCACTGAGGTAGCGTTCAGTTGCCAATTTTGTCTTCAAGCTGTGATGCACTTACTTCTCTATTCACCTTGTAAGCCATCATGAAATTGCTTGCTTTACCAGAGTCAATGCATATCTGTCCAATGGCAGGAAATTTACCTTTGTGTTGAAATGACAGTCTACATCTCTAACATGTTTACTTTTTCTGTGGAGACATCACCTTGTGTTCCTCAGCCTTTTACCTTGGCTTCCTTTTCATGCTCATGACTGATGCTCTGTGGGCACCTCTGTCTTCCATGTCAGTTGCTTGACAATCAGCACGCTCTTCAGTGCGAGCAGCCTTCAGGACCTGTTATGTTATGTTATCTGAGTTTATATAGCGCACAGCTGCCCCAGCAAAGAGGCGTCCCGGCGCTGCCAGCGTCAGAAGGATCAGGGATAAAAAACAGAGCAAGTAGGCGCAAGGAACATGCAGAAGGACAAGAAATGACTAGGAGGAGGGAAAAAGAAAAGTTTTGATTGCTTTCCTAAAGTCCAGCCGGCGATCCATGCTACGGATCTGGAGAGGCAAGGAATTCCATAGCTTGGCTGCCAAGCAACGAAAGGATCGACCCCCGGCCCAAAGGCGCTTCACACGGGGGACTCTAACCAGATGCTGCCCCAGGGAGCGCAGCTGGCGAGTAGGGACATATGGGGCTAACAGGTTAACTAGGAGGCTGGGCGATGCAAACTTCAAGATCTTAAAAGATAGGCAAAGAGCCTTAAATTGGATCCACTTGGTCATGGGTAGCCAATGCAGCCTCCGGATGGCACCAGTAGAGCGACAATTACATGGGAGCCCCAACAGGGCTCTGGCGGCAGCATTTTGGACACACTGCAATCGCATTACCTCAGCCTGATTAGCCCCCAGAAGGAGCAAACTAGCTTAGTCTAGTCTAGATAGAATAGCTGATTGAACAATCAGCTGGTGCGTAGGCGGGTCAAAGAACTTCAACAGAGGCCTAAGTCCCCGAAGGAGGCCAAAACAAGTACCAGCAACTTTTTTAGTATGATCTTGAAAACTGAAGGTAGCATCCATCCATACCACCAGGCTCTTGACCACCAACTTAGGGGTGGGGGTACTACCGAGAGCTTTAGGCAACCATTGCTCACTCCAGAAGCTCCTATCCTTCCCCACCAGCAATACCTCCGTTTTATTAGCGTTCAACTGGAGGCAGTTTGTGATCATCTACTCCGCAACGGCGGCCAGGCCGTTTCTAAACCTAGAAGCATCCTGTGTGGAACCATCAGAAAGGGCCACCACTAGCTGCGTATCATCTGCATACGAGACCATGGTGAGGCCCATATTCCTGGCCACCATTGGAAGAGGCTGAACATATAGATTAAACAATACAGGGCTCAGTGCAGAGCCCTGAGACACCCCCTGACCGATTAAATGAGCCTGGGAAAGAAACGGGGGGCCGACACTCTGAATGATCTCTCTGTTAGAAACGATCTGAACCATTCTAATGCTTGGCCCTCAACACCGGCTTCCTCCAGACGCTGTAGCAGAATCCCATGCAAAACTGTGTCAAATGCGGCACTCAGATCAAGCAGGACCAGTGCCCCATATGACCGGAATCGAGGATGGTCTGCAGACGTTCTGTCACAGCCAGGAGAGCAGTCTCCGTGCTGTGACCGGAGCGGAAACCATTCTGAGAGGGATCCAATATATTATTGGTATTCAAGAATCTCATTAATATGTTATTAACATGAGCCTCTGCAATCTTAGCTACCCAAGGAAGGAGCGATATTGGCAGAAAGGTTTCTAGTTTTCCCAGGTCAAGCGAAGGTTTTTTAAGTATAGGAGATACCCTTGCCTGTTTCCACGGCACAGGGACCACAGCTGTAGAAAAAGAAGTGTTAACAATCTGGCACAGAGGGGCCAGGAAGAGAGAAAGTGAGTCCCTGAACTGGAAGGGTTTTACAGGATCGGCCGGAGAACCGGATTTAACTTTCCTACTCAGTAGAGTAAACTCTTCCTGCGTGATACTGGGAATAGCTGTCAGAGAATGCAGTGGAGGAGATCCGCAAGGAGCAACAGGAGGAGGAGACCGTTGCGGAAAGGACCGATAGATGGAGTCCACTTTGTCAACAAAAATGGTTGCCAGGTCCTCACACTGTTGCTCAGATGTAATCACGGAAACAGAGGAGTTTTTCCTTACTCTGAGGTCTTTGAGAATCTTAAAAATACATTAGGCCGGATTAGGGCTTAGCTTTATTTCATTGGCATAATAGGCTGCTTGGACAGTACAGATGGTTCTATGATAGTTTTTAATAGCGGCCAAATAGCTTTTTTTAGCCGCAGGGTCATATTCCTTTCTCCAAGTGCGGTCCAAATTCTTACACGCTTTCTTCAGTGCAGTCAGAGAGTCATTATACCATGGGCTAGAGTCCAAAGTGCGGCCTTTAAACCATTTAGCTGGAATGAGGGAATCCAACACTTGGACAATCCAACTGCAAAAAGATCTATAGTCCACCTCTGCATCGTTGTGTGGGTTCTGGGGGATTAGCAACAATAAGCGCGTGGAAATCCTACAGCCTGAGTTTGCGCCAAGGGCGTCTGAAGATGGGCAGTTGAGCAGCCTTGTCAAGGGGCTCAGGGGCAGGGAAGGACATGGATACCAAAGAGTGGTCCGACCAACCTACAGGTTTAGGGGTCTCCACCGTGGCAAGAGGGATATTAGAAAAGATGGGGTCTAACAGATGGCCAGCTGAATGGGTGGAGCTGGGGACCAATTGATTTAATTGGCAGGCTGCCAAATCCGCAAGCAGACTGCAGATTTCAGTATCTTGCACAAGATCGAAATGCAAATTGAGGTTACCCAGGATGCTGAAATTGGCTGTACCCATTGCAAGCCTGCAGGTATACTCCATTCGGGCAGATTTGAATTTTGTAGCAGGCCCCGGAGGGCGATATACTAACAACCCTGAAATAGTCAGATGGTCGCTGAAGGTAATATTAAAAATGCGCGCATTCGCAGCCCTCCATTGCTTCTTTGACAAATAGGCACGAATAGCAGGATTTAAGAATGTCCACAATGCCGCCCCCCCATAGACTCTCTATTAACAGTAAGAATGGTATAACCAGGAGGCAGGGCTAAATTAGGTTCAGGCACCGTATCTTCATTAAGTCAGGTCTCAGTTAAAAAAAAAACACACGGAGATTCCTCCATAACCACATCATAGATTTCTAGGTAATGCTTAGCCAGTGACCGAACATTCAAATTGAGAATTCTCACCAGCGACCTGGGCTGAGAAGGGGTGGTAAAGGGAGCAGTGGTATAGGAGAAACATACCTACAACAAGGACATCCAAAGGACCCTTTCAGAGGTCCTAATGGAGGCACACTGCATACCTTGCCCTTAGAGTTACCTGCCAATAATTCTGCCCTGGAATAGGTGCGCAGTCCTGAAGGGCCCCGGCCAGCATTCCTGGCGAGAGGCGACGTACAGGCGCGGACGGGCGCAGACGGGCTTGCCTTTGGCGCGGCTTTGGCGCGCTGCCGGCACGCCCGCTGCGTGCATCCGCTGCACTCCCGCGCCATAGCCCGGTTAAATACCGGTAGAGTAAAGAAGCACAAATGAACTAGACCGCTACCCACCAAAATGGCATCTGAAAGTGGCCGACCGGAAGAGGGGGACTCCGGCAGCAGAGTTTCAAATCACCCTCCACATCAATCAGCCAAAAAAGCTGTGGTGGACCAAACAAAAAGCGTTGCAGCAGGAAAGGACACAAAGGTAAGAGCACACAATACCACAAGATAAAAAGTTGGTATAAAAAGGTTTAAAATTAGCAGATGCAATTGCAAACTTGTTCTAAGCTCAGAGTTTCCTACTGCATTCATCATCAAAAGGAATATGACATACAATCATTCAATTCTCTTAGGTGAGTAGCTTCCTCATCATTTAATTCTTTAAATTTACAGTGCTTCACCAGAACATCCATTCTCTCAAGAAACTCACCAATGGTTTTACCTAGTCTCTGGCGTTCTTGACTGAATATGTATCTCTTATAAGCCACATTTTGCATTGGATTTTTAACATTCAAGCTTGTTTAGATTTGATTGTACGTCACTTCACCTCCTTGTGGTATCTTTTTCCTGGCTTCTTTCATTCCTTCGCCAGCCATGTTCATCAGATATTTTATAATCTTTTTATCATCTATTTTCATCTATTGCATCTATGAAGCCTTCAAAGGTCTCTATCCATGTAGTCCATTTGTTGCCAATATTGTGTTTTTCTGCAGTATCAAATGCAGTCGGCGGTTTTAAGAATGCAGCAGCGGTATACACATTGGTGGACAGCGGTGGTCTTTCAGGACCTGCTTATGGAATTTAATCAGGCAGATCTTCTCTATCCCAGGTCCGGCGGAAGGGGTAGGTCTTCGTTCCCACGCGTCCTTTGACGCAGGACCCACGTTAGGAGTCCTTTATACCCGCCGGAGACTGTTGCAAGATTTCCTTGCTCACACAAGAGGTGACTCCTGAGCACCTCTTCGGTACGTAGAACACACATACCTTGTTGTAGATAGTTTTTGTTTTCCCTGATCCTGATGAATTGCCGTGACCAAGTATTGGCCTGAAGGGCAAGAAACATGTTGATCCTCCAGAGAGTAGGGCATACACAACTAGCATCATAAACACTAGTAGCTATCCCCACCTCACTTTCCTTTTAATTAGGCTGTTTACCACTTTATTAAACACAATTCTTGTGGACTAACAGTACCTATTTTATTCTTACACCACATCTACACATCCTAGGGCCCCTTACTCCCACAGCACCCTTCGGCAGGAACAAAAGATCCCCGCCAAAGAGCCCCAATCTTGGGAGCCCGTCAGGAATTGCAGCGCCGACCTGACGAGGGGCAGGCTCAAATGATGAAGCATGACACCTAGCTTGCTGGGTGTGTGAGGGCCCTAGTTCCAACTAAAGGGTTTCCCCCTCCGTTTTCATGGCAAACGACATTTTGTGCTGAAATCACTACTTTTTCTTAACTTGTATGAGGAACTTTGTACCCTTTTTGTCTTACTAGTCGCTTGGGTATGTACACTGGACCTCGTTAAACCTACCCATCTATCCCTCCTTTTGTTGACAGATCTTCTCTATCACCTTGTGACGTGCTTGCTATGGGATCAGCCTAAATGACTTTTGAAGCTCGGATCTCCTCCTGACTGTTCACAGGAGCTCTTTAATTGATGGCTTTCTAGGGAGTTGTTCAGTGCACCTACACAGCAGCTTTGGTGGTGAGCAGCGCAGCTGTGAAACACAACCCCTTTGACCCTCCTTCTGGGATCACTCTGCAGCACATTGTGGAATGATGATTTGTTTATGGTTTCGGTAAGTAGATAAATCTTTGTACACTACAAATCTATGAAACAGATAACATTGGTTGGCTGTGTGCTTAAATGTTTCTTCACAAACACCTGGTTAATCTCTTCTACATAGCACATGAATTTCAGTTTAATTTGTACTGAACTATTGCTGTGCGCTGCCATTGTTACCTGGTTGCATCTGCCTGTGGCGTTCTTACTCCGCATAGAGTATGGCATTAATTTTTATAGTGGCGCTGTGCCTTTTATTTGCAGCCATTTCATTCAGTTCCTGGCCATTGACACATAGACATTCAATGTCCCTTTCTTTATCTTTAAGCATTTTCTACAGGCTGGTGTTGCACTGAGACTCCACTGGTGCCAGCGTCAATTCAGCACTTCGACTGCGGCACAGGCCTACGGTGTACAGTGGGATCCAAAAGAGTTCCAGCATTTTTTTATTTACAAGACACTACAAGTGAAACTAACAATAGTGTTTGTTTATCTTTCATAAATAAATTTTGATAAAAAAAGGGACAAGGGTGAGTACCATTGGATTTTTGCCATTCTATTACTGCTGCATTTACTGAATAATTATAGTCTTACCATAATTGTCTCATATTTTGCATAAGCAACATTTTAATGAAAAATTGATTTTTTTTAGCTCCAGATGATAAAAATAAGGTTGTATGATAGAAGCACGTATGGCTGAATCACGCATGCCTCTACAACGTGATCGCAACAACAAATGCATCTTAACCATGCATTCCTTTTCAACAAATGCCTTCACAGTAATATTCGTTGTAAATGCATGTTTGCTAAAGGGATATGCGTGGAAAATTACCACTACCCCAACCCCCCTCCCTGCTCTAAGCCATAAAATCCTATCCCCCTACCTCACCCCACCCTACAACTGACTCCACCCGGCCCTTAAACCTACCCCTTCTCCTCCCCCCGTCCCTGCCCCGAGACCCAAAACCCTATCCCTTACCAAAAACTACCCCCACCCTAGTCTCCCTGCCCAGAGCCCTAAAACCTACTCCTGTCATGCCCTTAAAACTACCCCTACCCCTTACCCCACCCTGAGGCCTGAAACTCTGCCCCCTTTCAACAAACTACCCAAACCCCCCCTTGTCCTTAAGTCCCTAAAACCGACCTCACTCCTAAACACTCCCCCCGAACCCGGCCACAACCCTTAAAACTACCCCGACCCTCCCCCTCTGCCCTGAGCCCTAAAACCCTGCCCCTTTAAAAAAAACTACCCTAACCCCCCCGCCCTGAGCCCTAAAACAGATCTCCACCCATAAAAACTACCCCTTAAATGCAGCCCCACTTACCTTCCGCGTCTGGAGCTTCTTGTTCCGAGGCTTCCTGTTCCTCTCCCCGCCCATCTGAACACTAGACTGCTATCTGTCTTAACCATACATATGCATGTTTAAGTCAGATGTGTGGTTCAGGCAAGCACTGTTGTAATAATCCTTCCACAGAATGGGCTACATTATTTGGCTTTTTTGCCACATAATCTAAATAACTCTGCCACATAGCGCCAACAATGATAAAACTCTGTGACTGATTTCCAGACTGTCATCATGATGAAAAAACCCCTATTGTACATGAATATGTGAAAAAGTGTCCATATTCTGGCGTTCCCTGTGAAAAAACAAATTTGATACTACTGGATTTTTGTATGTGCCATGGTAGTGAAAATAAATGTGGCTGCAAAACACGTTATTTAGAGCAATTGTACAAATACACACACATTTGTAACTGCAATGAAATGCCTTGCAGATTGTATTGCATTGTATTGCAACATTCATATAGAGCTAACTACTGGTTGCCTACATGGGCAGCTATGCAAGATGGCCGCCGAGTAGGAGCCTCCCGGTTTGGGGATTATCAACTTGGTAATTATCCCTGTTAAAACCGCCTCACCGGCCTTTACCAGCGCCTGACTCTGGACCGGACTGCACACCTAGACTGAAGCATACCGCTGAAGCTGAAAGGGACATTCTAACCTACCCCCTGGACCGATGACCGCGTCTGCTCTGATCTGCACCTATGCTGCACGGACTCCGGCACTGCTCGGCCGATCTCCTTCTGCGTGGCCAGGCTGCCGCTGAAGCCAGTTACCCTCTGCAATGAGCCCTTGGCTTCCAATACTGCTGGCTCCTCTTCCGACTCGATGCCTGCCTGCTTCCAGAGGATTGAGGTCGCTGGTTGCTAGTGGGTTACCCTGTCTGCAGGCGCCATTTGCATGGACCCGCCATTTTCTCCCTAGGACCAGAAGAACCTGTGAGGAGCCCCTGTCTGCTGCCATCAATCCGTGTCCCTGAGATCCTTGCTGGAGCCTGTTGGATCCTACTCCACCCCTGGAGGAGCACCGTCTCACCTGATACAGCAGGGCGAGTATGTTTGCCAACACCATTTGTTTATGGTGCCATTTTGCGGCCTCTGGCGTGGCTGCCCCTCCGACCTTCCTAGATCCTAGCAGCGGCTACAGGCACCTCCGGATCTCCGGCACCTCTCTTTTTCCTTGTGGCTTCCTTCGCTGCTGCGGAGTCCTTTGCTTCTTGTCCGGAATCTGGCTGTCTGTTGTGGGCTCGCCAGGGCCAGCGCCTGCCTGCAGTTTGCCTGTCGATTGTCAACTGCCAGGATCGTTCTTGTCTAAGGCCTGCAGGATGTTCAACATCCCCTCCACCTCTAACATCAAGGTGCTGGGTTATGCCTGCAAAGATGTTCTCCGGGAGCCTCCAAACTGCTGAATGGTGAAGCGCCGGGACAGTGTGTGCCTCTGAACTACAATGCTCCCCTGCAGGTCCGAGCCCCTAGGAACCGCACTGCGCCCCTGCAGGACCCAGCCCTCAGGAACTGCGCTGCTCCCCTGCAGGTCCGAGCTCCCAGGAACCATGCTGCTCTCCTGCAGGTCCGAGCCCCCAGTAATGCGTGGCTCCCATACATGTCAGCTGCCTTTCTGGCATGGCCACCACAAAATGGCGACACCTGGTCGTCTCAGGTCCAGCCGCCTCTAACATCAGGGGGCTGTTTGTATGCCGGCGGAGACTATCTCCAGGAGCCCTGTTTAACCTCCCACCATCTCTCACGTTGCCCCCCTTAAGGAATGTGCTCCCTGAATCCCTGGTACATGAAGCACCTCACTCGCCATCTCTCATGTTGCCCCCCTTAATGAGTGTTCTCCCGGAATGGCTGGTACTCGAAGCACCTCACTCGCCATTTCTCACGTTGCCCCCCGTATTGAGGGTGTTCCCTGAATGTCTTGGGCACCCCATGGCCTACATAGGGTTTTACAGAGTCCTGGTCACTTCGTGCCTGACTTTAATATGGCAGCCGCCTCTGCCTTTGGTCCCTCGGCAGCCTAAATGGCAGCCCCAGCTCCCTCTCTGGATTACCCCCCCTGCTCCTTTTTACCTCTGCCCCTAGTGGGGACATGTTCTTCCGCTACCTGACTATGCAACTGTAGCCCATGTTTCTACTCTAAACTGCTTTTCCTGAACACTGAGACCTGAGCAACATGGCTGATGCCCGGGGGAGCTGCTAGACAGCTATAGAGGAGATTGGCCCTGGTTTCCCCATCAACCGTCACCTACCCAGCCAGACATTGGGCACAGTTTCGTCTTCGTCTCCCTGCTCTGGCTCCTTCCTCCCCTCCCTCTTACGAATTCTCACAACTCTGCTTTTGTTTACTGTACCTTACTATGCTTCTGTAGCTGATGTAACTTGTAACGTAACGATCCTGTGGTAAAGCGCTCTGATACCTCCGTGTCTAGCCTGCGTGATATATAACTGTGCAAATCATATCAAATCAAACCATTTTCCCTGATCGCTGAGACCTGAGCAACATGGCTGATGCCCAGTGGAGCTGCTAGACAGCTAAAGAGGAGATTGGCCCTGGTTTCCCCCTCGACTGTCACCTACTCAGCCGGACATTGGACACAGTTCCTACTCGTCTCCTTGCTATGGCTCCTTCCTCCCCTCCCTCCTACAAAATCCAGCAACATTGCCCTGTTTACTGTACCTTACTTACTATGTTCTTGTAACTGATGTAACTGAAATGCAACGATCTGAAATGTAAAGCACGCTGATACCCTCTAGGTTCTGGGTCGCGCTATATAAAGCCTTAAAAATAAATAAATAAAATAAATAAATGTGTAACACCCTACACCCGGTTGGAAGAGTGTTGTCTTTCTTTTGATCCTATGCGGAAAGTCGAGGTCAGGCATGATAACTACTGTGGTGAGGTTATCCTGTTATGGGACACATAGTTTAGAAGAATGATGGATGCAGAGCAGTGAGTGAGAGGCACACAGTTTATGGTATTCAGTAAGTTGGCCGCTTTGAACACTTCAGCACATCCCTTTATGGCATTTCTTATGATCATGGTTCACATATCTGGTACTCAACTGAAATATTCATTCTAAGATTTTTTTTAACTGAAATACTATGATACAGGGAAGTATCAGGCATACATATTAGCTGGTTAAAGTCAAAAAAGTTTCCACTGACTTACACAGCTTGTAAACCGATGATCAGATTTACCCTGCAATGGTTCGATGGCTCTTTTAAATACTTGGGAATAATGTTAAGCAGAGTTAGGCCACAGGTGATTCCGGACAGTTATGGACCCATGATTGCAAGACTAAACGAACAAACAGCGATGGATAACACCTACGTAGTCTATGTGGGCCAGATAAGCATCATTTAAGATGCTGATATTGTCTAGGTTCTTGTATGAATCCTGCAACATCCCAAAACCCATGGATCGTGCTTTCTTCCTGAAGTTGAGAACTTCCTTGAATAGATTGGCCTTGGAGGGGGTAACCCGAGACTAAGATGAGAGATACTCACACTGTCCTGTAACAGGAGGTCATTGGTGGAACCAGATATGAAACGATACTACCATAATGCACAATCTCATTATGCTGCATCTTGGTTCCAGCCAGGCTGCTGAGCCCCCATATCCCAATTAAGGGGAAACTTGTGTGGCAGTGAGACCTCCGCAGCCTATGCAGACTGTTCAAACTGTGCAATGCTCCAAATCATTGATTAGGGCCATGGGGAATAAGACTGGAGATGCACAAGCATACTCGCCGTATATCCCACTCCCCAACAATCCTAGCCTCTCCCCAACACTTGACCAAGGTGTAACGCGTAGGCTAAAAGGTGCTAGACTGATGGAAATGGTGCAATTGTTTACTAATGCAAATTCCTTACCTTGACCATCTCAAAGGGGACATAAATACAACATCTATAGAGGTTCTTGCCTACCTATGAATTCGTCATGCCATATTGACAGGATGGTCCTCCTTTCTGGATGAACTGCTGGAATTCTCTTCTCTTCCCAATAAATCCCAAAGCCAGGTGTGAAGGGATGGGGTAAGAGACTGTATACACTATGGGGCAGATTTACAAGCCCCTTGCGCCACTTTTGCGTCACTTTTAACATGGGAAAAGTGATGCAAAAGTGGAGCAAGGGGCTTGTGATTCTGCCCCTATTTACTGAATTCTGAACCTGACCTGAGCACAGAGCTCTAGAGACATGGAAAACTGATCTGAGCACCGATATTAGCTTAGAAACGTGGAACTGTTGATGTGCCCAAACTAAGGGGTATATTATCAAGAAACGGCGTTACAATTATCGCCGCTTTAGCGGCAGAAAACTGCCGGTAAAGCGGCGATAATGGGCTTGATAATATGCCCTTCGGAATTCCAATAGAAGCCCATGTTCTGGTGTCAACATGGGCTTCTATTGGAATTCTCACCGACATATTATCAAGCCAATTTATCGCCGCTTTAGCGGAAGTTTTCTGCCGCTAAAGCGGCGATAAATTTAACGCCGTGCTTGATAATATGCCCTCAAGTTATTTTTCATTATCAACGGAACCTGATTCGTTTCAAATGTATAAGCAGGTTGTCCTGTTCCCTTAGCTACCTCCACAGAACAGAGCCCGAGAAATCTGCACAATGTTGGAATGCATGTCCCACAACGCGGCTGCTTTTTATGTTTTAGCCTTGGGTGCAGCCGCGGCCCGTGGCGGGAGTTCCGTGGGGCGGTAAGGCGGGGCGGGGGAGGGGCAGGGTGGTGGGTTCTAAAAACCGGAATATGGATAATTACAGGTAAGTAAACAATTAAATAAATGAAACGAATTTCGTAGCGCGCGCTGCATCGCAAAATGAGGCACGAGAGAGAGGAAAATACCCTGAGCAGAATGGAATCACAGAACTGAGATGCATTTGCTTGGAGTATATAGAAAAGTCTTTATAAACAAAAAGTGCTACGCTGAATTTATCCAGAGCATTGTTTCTTTAGGAAAGCGTGCTGGTGATGGGGAATGGCAGATTTTTATTACAAATTCACCTGATGCATGTTCCAAAACTTGCACTGTGAATATCACTACATGTTCCCTGTAGTGTTCTGTATGAAAACCAATAAAAAAAATATTGGAGGGAAAGAAATGAGACATGAACTAGACCTCTCGCTCGGTGCAATCTCTATTTCACAGGAACTGTTCTCACAACCATGAAATTACCTTATATCGAAAGGAACATCAGCTGATGCGTTTCGAGGAATTGAAATGTTTCTTAATCAACAAACATACATTTTTATGCTGTGTAAAAACCCTAACGTCCCTTCAAAAAATTTTTTCAGAGCTATATGCATATACATTTGTTAAAAGGATGGATAAGATACTGGCATCTACTCATGTCTCGTGCCAGTAAACAGAAAATCAAAGAACACATTAAGCATGACAGAGTTTCAGGTTTGTCTACTGCGCTAATAAAATATATATTCATCCCCAAAAGGGGACAAGATATCAAGTGTACATTTAGACCCATACCGTAGTTATATTCCGTGATTCTGCAGAAATTAAGCCAACATCTGAAATCCTGAATTTCACTGGAAGGTATGTTACATTTTTTCATCGTATTTAAACTAAGGTGCATATTTACAAGGAAATGGCGGATCGTGGAGCTGCCCCACATTTGGCAGCGCCGCGATCTGACTTTCCCAAAACGCAGGGATGTGCTGTATTTACACGAATAGGACGCACCCCTGTGTTTTTCCTAGCACTGTCGCTAGAATTAGCTACCTAGTGCCAAAGCAGGCACCCTTGTATCATAGGGCAAGGGTGCCTCTGTTGCAGGAAATTATTGTTTATGCGCAGGAACGTGTCCCTTCCTGCATATAAACAATCAATAATGGCGATTTGTTAGTCTTACGTGTGCTGTAGCACACATAGAAGTAGAAAATTGTCATTATTTAATGATTGTTTTACATGCAGAAAGGGACCCCTTCCTGCACATAAACAATAATAATTGGTGTTTTGCTCATTCGATGTGTGCTGCAGAATGCAGCACACTTAGAAAAAGCAAAAACAAGGAGAAATAAAAGTATTTCTCCACATTTCGCCATTCTAACGCCTGCTATTGCATGGCGTTAACTTTTGGCGCTGCCTCAGGTTTACAAATCTTTGTATACCTGGGGCCGTGTCAAAAAGCAATAGGTGTTGTGGTGGAATGCCCACAGCAACACCCATTGCACGGGCCTTTCAAGCAAAGTGATGCGTGTAAAGGGGTCGTATTTGCAAGACAGCGTTCAGCTGCAAAAAGTTGCTTAGCGTTGCTTTGTAAATATGGAGAAGAGCACAGTGCCACCAGAAAGCCGCTAAAAGTGTCATTCTAGTGGCGCTATCCCCTTGTAAATATACCCCTCAGTCTGTTCCTCTGAAGTCAATTAAAAAATTATTCAACATGTGTTACATGACACAATTATTAATGCCAGTCATGTTTAATTTAAGTATTACAATTAATCATTTCTGAATGTTTACATATATCATTAACGCGAATTAGGCCCATGGGCCATACATTGCCATATGCTAATCTACAATGACCTTGGCAAACGTTGCCTGATTCAATGGCAGCATTGTAAAGTACCCTAATTGTGCGATTTTTATTCAAGGTTTGCAGTGGATATGACTGAGTGATCAAGTCTCAGTAAGTGTTATACAAATCGTAAATCATTATATACTGTCTCTCAAGAATTTACCACATCTGCTTGTGCTTTGATATCTAAAAATCGAAATCTTGTTTATAAATGAAAGATTTGTTTCAAATTGTGAGTTTTAATTACTTTCCTGTACATTACTTTCAATGTGCAAGCTATTAAATGCCAATTATAACGATAGACTTTCTAGCTGGTTGTCGATGGGCATTCAAAGCCATAATGTACCGAACAATAATGCAATCTTGAAGCTAAGGAATCTGTCTGCTGTAAATAGAAGTTCAATTCTTTAAGGAACCATGCCAACACCCTGTAGCCCAAACACTGTTATATGGTGTCTAGGAAATGGATTCACCACACAGGACATTTTTTGTTGTGTGCCTATTTACTCAAAAATAATTAACTGTAATTTGTACATTTGCTCTACAACTGTTTAATATTCAGATTGATTCGAAAGTCGAACATATCTGACATATTTGAAATACATTTGAAGACTGTGTGAACAGATTTTAAATTGAAGTCAGGAGAACGTGGAAGTTAATAAATACTTTGGTATTTTGGTTTTCAATAAATGAGCTTGTACCTTCAAAAGACGCCCATCCATGATTCGCATGTAACCAGACACTGAAAAACTATTTGTCCATATACCATTTTTTTTTTAATTTTGAAATTTGGAAGGTCAAGGCTAATGTATTTATACGAAATGCTGATTCTGCTGTTTTCTGGTAGATTTCAGAATTGGAACAGCCTGCTATAAAAGCTCTAGCCGTAGAAAGTGTTCCGACCTAGAGAACGATCTTTAACTTCAAGGATTACTTTCTATCTTATTGCCCAATCAGAGGGGCTTCTTCACACCTCTTGAAAATGCAAAATACAATAGCAGACGACTCCTGTATAATTTATGCTGTGAGAAATCCGGGGTGGGGAAGGACCAGACAATCAAAAGATACTGGGCCGCTCTTCTGTAAACTGGGGTCGTTTGCCTCTGGAGTCTGCGGACGCTATAAACCAGACACCCAAACCGGGGACCAAGTACCCCTTTTAGCTCTCGACTTTCATGTCAGTGGGGCCGTGCTGTGTTCTGGCTGATACTACATGTCAGCCATTTTAGAAGGGTATTGTACACGTGGCATGATTGTTCTGCTATTTCACAATGGCTGTCATGTCATAATAAACATTATTACATCCTAAGTGAGCGTTGGTCAGGGTCTCTGTGGGTGTGTGGGTGAAAGAGCCTGTCCTGGGCAGCATGAGCAGGCGCATACCATTGCCGATGAGTGGTGCACACAGAAGATCAAAGCAACACACAGTAGCCAGTCTCTCTGTGGAATTTATACATTAGAGAAATCGAGAAGAAAACACTCTCCCCTTGAGGGCTGAGGTGCCTTGGCTGTTTAAATTATTGGTAACTGGAGACAAAGTTTAGGCTATCAGTTATTATAATGTTGACTTTGTGGAATGCCTGGGCTTATGGTTTCGTGTCTAGGAGAATTTTATTTGTTTTGTACAAAGTATTTTAAGATGGATATTTTACATGGTTATGTATTTTTTAGTCAAGATGGTGCTTTTTGCTAGACAGTGATTAATTTTATTTTATTCTTTTATTTATTGCACCTTATGGAAATAATGCTTGATTGGTGTGTATGATTTTATGGATTATGGTTTCATCCGAATAAAGTCTGAATAAAAAAATAAAAAGATACCCCAAAAGCACGTTTGTTCAAAATCAAATTTCCAAACGGTAGTCAATGACACACCGTGCAGATTATCCCATCGCCTTTCACTATCTCTCCCACTGTTGGTTAAGCTTTGACAATGTGATGCTTTTGCATCCCTCAGAATGAACCTCAACCTCTGAACTTGCAACAAGGCATGGCAGATATGCATGTCATCGCCCATCGCCATGTTGGCAATGTGGCTGCCATAAACTGAATGAGTCTAGGTAAGGTCATAGGGGCATATTAACAAGGGCTTTATCTCCGCTTTTTTGGCTTTAAAAGCCAAAGAAGCGGAGATAAAAATATCGCCCTATCAACAACAGGGTGCTAACATGCAAAATCGCATATTAGCACCCTTTTTCACTACGCTTCCCTTTGCATCTCTAATGAGATGCAAAGTGGGCGTTCCTGAGCAAAATAATAGGAGAAATGTAGCTAAGCGACATTTCTCCTATTATCAAGCTTCACACTAACCCTGTTAGAGCCAAAAAAGCAGCGCTAACCATGGTTAACGCTGCTTTTTTACATCTGCTAATTTTCAGATTTAGCTATGTAATCCAGTGGGAGGTGGATTACATGGCTAAATCCACCATGGGCTATCAACAAGGATATCCCTATACTTGTAGTTTTATCGCTGTATTACCAGCGATAACCTCCCAAAATTCCGCTATCGCTGGATTTTTTATCGCCTAGGCGGTTAGCGTTGTTAATAACGCGATAACCAGGCATCTTATCCAGCGATAGCGGGCGTTAAAAAAATGACCGCTAAGCGCCCTTAGCGTTAATTTTCCCTGTTCCTTGTTAATATGCCCCTTAGTTTGCTGCACTGCTAACACTTCCAGTCCATTCATGACAGTTACTGAAAAGATAAAAGATTTGACATGCACTTTTAGTTATAAAACAAAAATATAAATTTTTTACCAATTCTTGCTTACATAACATCCCAAGAACATCATTTTGAAAGATATTCCAGGATAATGGGTTGTGTGTTGAATAGGCCAACGATAACTTTTCAATGCGAGTGATAGATCATGAACTGGTTGTTTATATCGTAGCTAAACTACAAGGTTGGGCAAAATAAAAAGAATGAAAGAAATGTCAGCAGCATTAAGAAATTTTTCTACAAAATGTATTGTGTTTGTTTTTGTGAGTGAAACATCTATGCACAACGTTACAACCAAGCAATAATTAAAATTGTCATAAAAGTTGAGGTAAACAGTTTGTGTCCTTTAAACAGGTGTCATTAAATGATTGTTAAAAAGTAGACTAGATTGTAACATGTACAAAGTGCCTGCACGAAACACGGTATTCATTGAAATATTGCAAGTTTCTTGCAGAAAGAAAATATACATGAAAGAAATGAGCAGATCTTGAAAACCGGTTTGATTCTATTCTATAGACATATCTATAGCCAACACACATGGGGTCCGAATCACATAGGTAAATCTACTTGCAGAGATCTCAAAACTGTAGAATTACTCATACGCCAGGGTATAAATCTCAACTTAAATGTTATGTTATGCTTTTCCAATTTGCAGAGCGCACTATTACCCGAAAGGGTCTACTGGCACTGAATGGAATTCAGTAACAGTGAGCAGAGATTTACGCCTAGTCATGGAAGTATGTGTCCCCATTTCCTCCTATGAGGGTGTGGAGAAATGTAAAAGATAAAAATACAATCATATCATTACCATTAGTAACTTTATAAATGTATTTTAGGAGTAATTAGCCAAATGAAGTTCATTGTATGTCTCTGTACTGGTAATGTATCTACTGGTTTAAGGGTGAGTCCCTTGGAGTACCTGTGAGCAGTGTAGTGTGGTGTGTGACTTATTCACAGGCCTGGCTTGAGTAGGTTTGAATGCAGTTAGGCTGTAGTGATATTGGAGAATATGTGGCTAGTATTCCCTTTCCTCCTGCATCTTTTTAAGAGATATTTCAAATTTTCAGGCTTCTCCACTTTGTCATTCCCACCTTTAGACCTAAAACTTTGAACTATGTGTGTTTGTGATTTGTGCATTATGTGTGAGAAATTGGGTTGTTGGTTGAGGAGAGTGTAAGTCCTTCTCAGATAACCACCACATTCCTTGTCAGGGTGAACCACAGACGTGACTAAATTAACCCATGCTTAACTTCTAGTAGCTTTGCAGAAAAGCAGCCTGGCTTCATCTAGATGCAATGTGTAAAGTATTTATGCAGCACACTGTCAGTAATAAAGAGAAAACACAACACGAGAAAAATCTCAAACCAATTTAGAAAAAATAGAGTAAAGTTTAAGATATTTGATACCAAAATGCTAACAAAATACAACCTGTAGAACCTAAGAAATGCACTTTCAAAGAATTAAAGTAAGGATAGCACCTAAAGGCACCATGCGCCACTCGTGGTTGGCTCGTCGTACGAGATGGGGTGAAAGTCACAAGTTCAGGCTGACCTTGATGTAGCACAGGCCTGATACAGGGACCAGGTAAGTCCTGCTGAAAAAGATACCTTCTCAAAGTGGGGCACGCACACTCTAGTCGGCAGAGAAGGAGTCTGGTAGAAGCAGGGAGATTGTTGTGGATGTTTGCTGTATCACAAACACAAGGCCGGTGATTCATGGATGCTCGTTGCAGTACAGCAAAGATTCTGTCAGACGTCACAGACAATTGTTGCTGGAGCTTTGCGTTGGTGATCACCATGGGATGTCGATGCTGTAGCATGGAGTGCAGACCTCGCTGTGCCAGTTATCGCTGGTGGTCACTGTAGCACAAAGATTTGGGTTCACCGGAGCTTTGTATTGGCAGTCAGCGTGGGCGGCAAGATCTCGGTGCAAATGGGTCTGTTCGCTGTCATGAAGAGCCTAAAACTTTAGCAATTCTCCTTTGCTACCAAGACCCGTAAAACGTAAAAGTAGACGTCCAACTTTCTAAATACAAAATAACTCAGTCCTATGGGCTGTCTAGGGCCTACACCAAGGGTAACCTATATGTGTTAAAAAGGGAGTTTTATGCTCAGCGAAAGGTGTATTTTGGTAAGTCTAATTGGCAGTTTAAAGCTGCACACGGGCTGCAATGCCAGGCCTGGGATATTTTTTAAAGGGTTACATAAGTTGATGGTACAATAAGTGCTGCAGGTGCACTAACGCCGTCAACAATTGATTGGCAGAATGTTGACTAAATCAATCATTCTCCCCCAATCAAGAGACCTCGGTTAAATCCATTGTTCTTTTGCTCACTACGCCTACTCAGTTTGGACCAAGCATATGCAAATCAGTGTTGATACTGCTCCTCATGGCAAGAGTCCAGCCTGAACTGCCAAGCTGGGGCCTACCTGGACCTAAGACAAGTATCCTAGGACCAATTTCTGGGTATATCACCCCTCATCAGCCAGGCTAGCTTGAATCCAGTGGCACAGGGAGCAAGGGACCCACGTCTGGGCATACCCATCCCACTTAGGACAAAAAGTGCTGCAGGATCAAATGATGGACAGAATGCTGAATAAATCAAACATTTTTCTCTAGTCAAGAGATCTGGGTTAAATCCATTGTTCATTTCCTCAGTACGCCACCCCAGTTTAGACCCAGTATATGTAAATCAGTCTTGATCTCGATCCTCATGGTAAGAGTCCAGCCTGAACTGCCAAGCCCTGTCCTCCCTAAATTGGAAACAAACATCATAGGACTGGTTTTGGGGTACATCACCCCTCATCAGCCAGGCTAGCTTGAATCCAGTGGCACACCGAGCAAGGGTCCCACATCTTGGCATACCCATCCCACTTAGGGCAAAAAGAGCTGCGGCAACAAATGATGGACATAATGCTGAATATATATCAAACATTCTACCCCAGTCAAAAAACGGTGGATTTAAGACCAGATCCCTGTACTGGGGTGAATGTTTGACATTTTCAGATTTCTGTCCATCGCTTTTTCTTTTTGCATTTGTCACCCCGAATGCGACGGGTAAGCCCAGACGTGGGTCCCATGCACTTCATGCCACTAGAGTCGAGCTAGTCTGGCTGATGAGGGGTGAAACCCCAACACCAGTCCCAGGATGCTTGTTTCCAGTCCAGGGAGGACCTGGCCTGGCAGTTCGGACTGGACTGTTCCCATGGGGAGGAGGGTCAAAGCTGATTTGCATATGGCTGGGTTTAAACTGGAATGACAAAGGGAGCAAAAAACAATGGATTTAGATCCAGATCTCTGTACTGGAGTGAATATTTGACATTGTTCAGCCTTCTGTCCATCAATTGTTCTTTTTGCATTTGTCACCCAAGTGGGATGGGTATGCCCAGACGTGGGTCCCATGCTCTCCATGCTGCTGGAGTCAAGCTAGCCTGGCTGCTGAGGGGTGAAACCCTAAAACCGGTCCCAGGATGCTTGTTTCCAGTCCAGGGAGGACCTGGCTTGGCAGATTGGACTGGACTGTTCCCTTGGGGAGCAAGGTCAAGGCTGATTTGCATATGGCTGGGTTCAAACAGGAATAGAATGGGGAGCAAAAAAACGATGGTTTTAGGCCCAGATCTCTGTACTAGGGTGAATGTTTGACATTGTTCAGCATTCTGTCCATCAATTGTACTTTTTGCATTGTCGTACTTTAAAATTTGGGACCGCGTAGGAGGCAGGGCCCTACCCCTGTCTATCCCGGTATTAGCGAACCGCGAATGGTCAATGCGGTATGTACAAGTGCTTTGTGTAACGTTTTAGCTATGAATGCACTATGTATACGTTATTATACATTGACTCCGTGGGTTCCATCTTAGAGCGGTGGCCATCTTATGGTTGCCCTCACATAGGCTACATATCATGAAGCAAATACGGGCCTTTAGAGCACATGTGCCTTCCTTTGACTTCTCTGTGACCTGGGCAGCTTGGCTCCGCTGCCCCAGGTCAGGCCGGTCCCACGAGCTCCCCGTCCTACGGCCACCTGTGATTAGCATCAGGGTTTGACACACCATAAAGCCTTTTCATCCCACACGAGCCTCCAGCTAATCTCTTTTCACACCTGACTGTTCCTGCTTTATGTCTTGTTTTCCAAACAGGAGATGCTCATGTTTATTGGGGCCTGTTGATATCTGATGTGGGATCTGAGCCTTGCTGGGTAAATAATTGTGGGCTGGCTTAACTGGAATGTGGGATGGTCATCATGACTCTGCCTTTTCGTTTGTAATGTATACATTTATATGGCCATATCATAAAGCAAGGAATGTGTGCCTGAAGCATGATATTTTGTATTTAAGGAGAAGCCCGTTTCTGTAATTTTAAGCATTCTCCTGAGAACATACACGCTGTTGTACTTCTAGGATACCTGTAATAGGTCTGCAGCCAATAAACTGATCTTTGACTTCACCCAGAAGACTCTGTGTTTCTGTAGGTCTGAAACAGGAAGAACCCGAAGTCATAGGGTGTGTTCCCCTGCACCGCTGGGCTTAAAATTCCCTGTACTTCAGTTGGCGCCCAACTCGGGGTGATTTCAGCGGTACCGGTCCAAGCCAGAGGTTCGTGAGGAGCCTCGTGTGGAAATTCTGGAGGAAGGCCGCCACTTCACCGACCCCTGCATGTCGACGTGGTCCAAAAAGCTTTTCTGCGAGGTTCTCCGCGTCCCGACGGCTACGAAGGACTGCTGCCCTGATTAATCGCCCTGTTTTGGACCCTTGACGATTTTGGTAGAGCGAAACAATCGAGAGAGTCTTCTGGTGACGCCATTGATCATCGATATTCAGTTAAGTATAAGTGGAGCGTCTCCCAGTTTGTTTGGTATCCTTTGGGATTTTTGGTATCCTTCGGGATTATTTTGATTTGGAGTTTGCAAATGCCAAAGCCAGAGGACTCGTGTATTCACGAGACTATCGTAATCGATAATCCTTTGAAGTTTGGAACTAGACTAGTGAGCAAAGATGCCTGGTGCTAGTGTATTTGGAAGATTGTTTTGTTTGGGTTGTGGAAGGGATTTACAGTTAGAGGATTCATGTCCGGTTCCTCCAATTGGAACTCCAACTTATGAGCTTTATGTAAAACATGGTGTGGGCCCCGTTGCATATAATGAAGTATGGATCCGATACACCAGAAAGGACGGTGTTTTAAAATGGCCCCAAAATGGTAGTTTCGATACAGATATCTTAGATGATTTGGAAGTGAAACTGTTTAAAAAGAAAGCCCGGCCGGCGATGTTTGATTCTTTCCGCCTATGGCGAAAGGAAGCCAAACAGAAGGAAATTAAGCTAGCGAAAAGAAATAGGAGTCTGTAATGCAAGCAGCTGTGCAATTTAAAGATAATGAGGAGGAACAAATGAATGAACAGTTGCACAGACAGCGCAAACTAGGGATCGATAAATGTTACCCTGTTTTGTCACCCCTTGTGCAAGATGAGACAAAAGAGAAAGAGAAAGATTCCCTAATGTCCCATTTGCTAAGTTCGCCACCCCCGTATGCGCAAAATGCCACCGCACCTCCACAGCTTGTAAATGTGCAGCCCCCAGTAAATATGCCGCAAGCTTTCCCACAGCCGCCAGCTCCTCCTCAGCTGGCTCCTATCCCTGCAGTGCAGCCCTCTCAAGGGTCGCCAGTTTTGTTACCTGTTGCCCCCGCGCTTCCTGCGACTTTGCCTAGCACGCCAGCGGCTTCCCCTGGCGCTCCTTCTTACACTACCCAGGTACCTGTATCTGAATCCGTTTTTCTTCCCTCTGTCTATCCCCCCGTTTTCGCCTCAACTTCTCCTTCAGCACGACAACGACTAGCTAATGTAGTTACTAGTTTAATGTCGCCTCTCTTTGGATCATCTAGTGCGACTCCTGGCTTACAGCGTAAGCAATTGCGCAATCAGCTGCCTGGTTCTGACGAGAAGGAGGTGTTAGATCATCTGGCGCGTAGGTGTATTGGTTTCCCTTCACTCTATGATGTGGAATCAGTTGTTAACGTTTTTCACCAATGGGATGCCCCAAAACAAAGGTATGTCTTTGACAAAATGTGTGAATTCCTCTGTGAGGAATTGGAGGATAATGGTTCAAACCCAAACCCCCAGGAATTGTGTCGAGTGCGATTTGATTTTGAAACAGGTACAATTGTGGGTCCCAATGTAGATAAAGCAGTTGCGACTTTACTGTCCTTCAGATATGGCGATTGTCAGCAATCATTGTTTGAACAGGAACTCCTTGTGGGGAAGAAGGTAAAAGCGCGCCAATATCCGATGCGTGAGGTTCCTCCAGTGTGGAGACCTGCTGATCTAAATGCTAATCCAGCTGTCCCAGCACATTTTCAGCGTGTTTGGGTGCATGTCCCTTGGAAACGATCTGAAGTGTTAGCGCTTAAGCAGACATTGCCTGACCCCCGTAAAAACCCTACCGGATATTATAAGGAGTTATCACAAACCGCAGAATCATGTGTAATGAATCTGGCTGATATAGATATGCTGTTTGTGAATGTGGTTCCACAGCCTTTATGGGGATCCATTCGTAATGTAGATCACGCTGCAGAATTGGGTAACACATGGGCTAATATCATTGCTGCAGATGCTGGCCAAGTTGGTGGTGCGAAATCTGACCCTTTAGTAGCAGACCTCCCTAGTAGAATTATTACCTACATGAAAACCATAATGCCCGTGATGCGCGTAAATTGGGATAAACTATCCGCATGTAAGCAGAAGAAAGATGAGACAGTGTCTGATTTCTTTACCAGGTTTGAAGAAACGTTTATCGACCACAGTGGTCAAGACATGAGCACTGAAGGTGGCCAATGGTTATTTGTTGATACATTTGTGCAGAATCTACTTCCCGAGTTGTGTAAGAAATTAAAAGACTCAGAAAGTTCCTGGGCTGTTTCCTCTTCAGCGCAAATACTGGCTACTGCACAGTATTATGAAAATAGAGACAAAGATGAGAAGGATAGAACAGATAAGAAAACAAAAGAACTGAAAACAAAGGTCCTTTTACAGCAGGCTTATCCGCCACGTGGAGGACAGAATAATTATAGGCAAACCCAAGGTATCTATCAGCAACCCCAACAGTTTCAGAATAATCAGCAAATGAATGGGTATTATCAACCACGTATTCCTGTAGGTCCCAATCAATGTTCATATTGTAAAGAGGAAGGTCATTTTAAATATAGTTGCCCTAAATTAATACAGCGTAACAGTAATGCGTATGGCGCAAGAGGTAGAGGTGGTCAGCAAGCTCCTAGAGGCAGAGGGCGTGGAAATGCTCCCCAGAACGCGCGTCCTCTTCCGCCTCAAAATACCATAAATAGCTTTGATCAGCAAGCCAACACGACTGTTAATACAGCTCAGTACTACAATAATGATTATTATGCAGAAGACGACAATGTAGAAGATGATGATTACTAGGACCGCCGTAGACAGAGAGAGGGAGTTGTTTCAGTGCCAGTGGATCAGAGCGGACCTTATGTTAAAGTAACTACAGCAAATGTAACGGAGCCCTTTCTGCTGGATACTGGTGCTGCAAAGAGTTCAATCATGCATTCAAAACTCCCTGGCGCCCTTTGTCTGGCGAAATGAATGTTTCAGTAGGTTTTTCTGGCGCCCCAGTTAGGAACCCGATTTCTAGTCCTATGTCACTTTCTGTTGGACCTTGTGAGCTAAAAGCACCCCTCATCCTAACGACAGGTTGTGGTGAAAATTTGCTAGGATTAGATTTGCTAAAAAGATTGCATGCAACACTATATTGTTCTCCCTCAGGAGTACAACTTACATTAGGCAAGAAAGTGATTTCCCCGATGTATTTGTCTAAAAATGCAATGCCACCTGAATTGTCATCCCTTCCGGATGTCCTTTGGGCTACTGGTCCCAATGATGTGGGTCTTCTGGAAATACCGCCATACGTGGTCACTTTAAAAGCCAATGTCAGATTGCCACGCATTCCCCAGTACAAGATCTTCAATGAGGGTCAGAAAGCGTTGTTAGCAATTGTCAACGATTTGATTAAAAAGGGTGTAATTGAAGAGACAAGAGGCAACGTTTGCAATAGTCCTGTTTTACCTGTCTTAAAACGAATGGACCCTTCACAGCCACCTGTTTACAGATTTGTGATTGATCTTAGAGAGGTTAATAAGATCGTTGTGCCACAGTTTCCAGTTGTCCCTGATATAACTGCCTTGTTAACTATGATTCCAGCCTCCGCTGCATGGTTCTCAGTGATCGATCTGAAGAATGCTTTCTTTAGCATCCCAATTGCAGAGGAGAGCAGAGACATTTTTGGCTTCAGTTTAGGAGGTCGAAGCTTTCGCTTTAAACACGCTCCCCAGGACTACTGTGAAAGTCCATCAATATACAGTCAAGCTTTAAAAGCGCAACTTGATGCACTGGTTTTACCCAGTGGCGCTATTCTTATTCAGTATGTTGACGATTTGCTAATCGCCGCGGATACTGAAAAGATTTGCAAAGAAGCTACATTGTCATTGTTGCGTCATTTGTCTGCCTTTCATCACAAAGTGTCTCTCTCAAAGCTGCAATATTGTCGACAAGAAGTGACCTACTGAGGTCATCTCTTATCGAAGGAGTGAAGGAAACTGACCCCAGAGAGAATTCAAGCCATTGCACAATTAAGTGTGCCAAGAACACAGAGAGAAGTGCGTGCTTTCTTGGGCATTACTTCATACTGTAGGCATTGGATTCCCAATTTTTCCTTGTTGGCAAAACCTTTGTTAGCATTAACATGCAAAGACACACCGAATCCTATCCCATGGTCTGAAGAGTGTCAGAAAAGTTTTGGGGAATTGCGTAATGCATTATGTTCAGCTCCTGTGTTGGGTACCCCTGACTACAGCAAGCCTTTTACATTGTATGTTCATGAAAAAGATGGTTGCGCATTATCAGTGTTAACACAGCCTTTTGGCGATAGACCGCGTCCATGCGCATATTTTTCGTCAACCTTGGACCCGGTAGCGAGGGCATTGCCAAGTTGTTTGAGAGCCACAGCCGCCACAGCTATGTCTATTCGACAGTCTGCTGGCCTAGTGATGGATAATACATTGATTGTTATGGTTCCACATGCTGTGGACACATTGTTAAACAGGACCAAGACACAACACTTAACTAGTGCGCGATTATCCGTATATGAGTTGACACTGTTAGCAAATCATATACACATAAAGAGATGCAACACGTTGAATCCAGCTACACTATTACCAATTCCAGCAGACCTAGATGAGATTGAGCAACATGATTGTCTGTTCAGAACAGAAGAAGAGACGAAAGGGAGAGTAGATCTTAAAGATACTCCCCTGACTGAGTGTGATGGTACTTTATGGGTGGATGGTTCGTGTTTCAAGCTTCCAAATGGTGATACGACTGATGCATATGCTATCACGACTTTGCACACGATTGTTGAAACTGCACGTGTGCCACAAAATTCGGCTCAAGCAGCAGAATTGATTGCCCTTACAAGAGCATGCGTGTTGTCTGAAGGAATGAAAGGGAACATATATACGGATAGCCAGTACGCCTTTGGCGTGGCGCACAGTTTTGGGCGATTGTGGAAAGAACGTGGGTTCCTGACTTCACATGGAGCTAAGATTCAGAATGGCAAGTTGGTGAATGATCTCCTTGAGTCGCTGACCCTACCGTTACAAGTTGCGATTATGAAATGCAGTGCGCACAAGAAAATCACTGATGATGTTGGTTGTGGTAATGCATTTGCTGATGAAGTCGCGAAAGAAACAGCAAAAGATGTGAAGGCTCGAATGTATGTTGCAGACCCTGCAAGATGGGTTGGTAATGTTGGAATGTGTGAAAACACAATAGAGAGTGTGAAGTTCCTTCAAGCTGAAGCCACAGAAAAAGAGTTGAGCAAGTGGAGAGAAAGTACGGGTAAGTTGGATGAGAATGGTTGTTGGATTGATTTGTCAGATCATAGGCGATGGTTGTTACCTGATGCATATGTGCTTCCAGTGGTTACTATGGCACATGGAATGGCACATATCAGTATGAAAGGAATCTGTAAGTTGATGGCTCCAGTATGGCAGAATGCTGGAATTCCCAAGTGTGCAGAGAATGTGGTCAAGAATTGTATGGTATGCTTGAAGTACAACCCTGGTAGGGGAACCCCAACTCCAGCTGGTCATTTTGCGCCTCCATCATATCCATTTGAAGTTTTGCAGCTAGATTTTATCCACATGGAAAGGTGCAACAACCTGAAATATGTATTGGTGGTTGTCTGCGCTTTTTCAAAATGGATAGAGGCATATCCCCTGAAAGACAACACTGCTCTATCCACAGCCAAAGCCCTTGTGAAAGAATTTTTTCCTAGGTTTGGAATTCCAAGAATGGTGTGGAGTGATAATGGGAGTGAATTTGTGGGCCAAGTAATGAAGAATGTGTGTGAGGGATTAGGGATTAAGCAGAAGTTTCACGCTGCAAATCACCCCCAATCAGCTGGATTAGTAGAGTGCTACAATGGCGCTCTAAAACTCAAGCTGGCCAAAATCCAGGCGAGCTCCGGCCTTAAATGGCCTGACGCTCTGCCTCTAGCACTCCTGTCCACCAGAATGACCGTACACTCACGAGTGAGACTTAGCCCATACGAGATTATTTTTGGCCGCCCGGCCAATGTATGGGGTGTGCCAAGACCGACGAAATTCAGTGAAATCGAACATCCAGTACTGCTTGATTACTTGTATGAATTGACGGCTAAATTGCGTGTTTTACACCAACAGGTGCATGATACTCTTCCCCAGTCCTCTGAAGCTCCAGGACACCCTATCGACCCTGGCACATGGGTGCTCATCAAGAATTTCCAGCGCAAAAGCAACGATGAGCCCCGTTGGATTGGCCCTCACCTCGTACTTCTGTCTACAAGATCAGCTGTTCGAGTAAAAGGAAAAAAGAACTGGATCCACGGCGCCCACATCAAAAGGATCCCTTTGCCTCTGCCGTATGACCAGTGGGTCCAGGAGGGTATCGCTGACTCTGAAACAGACACTGTACCTCGTTTTGTGCCGTTCAGTGATGCACGCGTGAGAGGCACAACTTCAGCACAACTGAGTGACGATATTTTACAAGAAGCTGTGCCACCGTCAATTTGATTGGACACTACAGAGCCTGAACTCTTGTTTCAAGATCAGACAGTAGCTGGCCGTTTCCGCTATAACTTAAGACCAAGGCCTATGGACAAATAAATATTCTTTTCCCTACCTTTTTGGTTTTTGATAACCATAGCTCTCCCATCTGAAGGACTTTCTTGATTTTTGTTTTTCGAAGCACCATCCGGGTTCAGCCGCAGGGTCGCGGTGCCAAGACTTTGGGGTACAGGCCGAAGACGTTAGGTCAACGGTTTTGGTTGGTCTAGGGCGTTCCCTGGACTGACAGGCGTACTCCTTAGCAGAAGATACTCACCCGCCGCGAGCGGCACGATTAGAGGATGGAGTTTTTCAAGATGGAGAGACTCACTGAGGAAATGAACTTTAAAGCAAGAATGTGTAAAATAATGAAGAGCAAACGTTTTGTATTTTTATGTCTGTTTGTATTATGTAGTATGGTAGTGTTTACTGTAGGATTTGTTTTCTTCTCCTCTCAAGAGCCCATTGCAACCACTGAACAGCCTATACCTCCTCCTACTGTCTCCTCACACTCTTTTCACCCTCTGCCTGAACATGAACAAGCTAGACGGTCTGAGTTTGTAAACAACTCGTTTATTCAGCTCCTGCACCAGCACCAACTAGTCATGAATACAACCAATTGCTGGGTGTGTGGTTTAATGCCACATACCATTAATAAGGGTATTCCCTATCTTGTGCTGCCGTTTAGTTACAATGGATCGTCATGGGCATTCCAGACCATGTTTCTCTTTGCTCTAGATGCGTACTCCCCGCGACAACCGCGTTCCATCAGACCTAGCACAAATAATAAAGCTTTAATGAAAGGAGTTGCCGATATGAGCAGAGATATCGATGCATACTCATCTATTCCCAAAGAAGAATTGAGAGCTTATGTAGGGTGGAACGCGATGGGGTATAGTATTAGTCTGGGTGAAAGGCAGCGAAAAATCTCATCCCGAATCTGGGTCGTACCCCACATAGGTCGGTTCTGTTTACAAGGTAATGGTCAGAATCTAAGAGCTCAACTGGGAAGAAGTGACTGTACTGAAACGTACACTTTTCCATCACAGTTTTCCCCTGCGTTTTTGGCTGCCAAGGGTACATATTTTGTCTGCAATGACCGAGCATATACATGGTTGCCCCCTGATTTCTCGGGCACATGTTATATTGGAAATCTGCTACCGCCAACATTTACTGCTGCCTCCGACTATCACAAGACCAGAGTTGTGAGAGGCGTGATTAGTAAGGAGGATACTGCCGGTCAGGAAGCGGGAGACTTCTTTTTGGGTTTCCTGCCGTTTTGGGGACCTATGGTCAATAGTAGGAACCTGAGACAACTGACTCTTGTGGTTGAATCCACTGTTAATGTTACAGCTGGTGCCCTTGGTAATTTGACAGCTGAGCTCCAAGCGGATCGCCTCATGACTTTGCAGAACCGCATGGTTCTAGACGTCATACTTGCAGACCGCGGTGGGGTATGTAAGGTCATCCAATCCAGTTGTTGCATTTTCATACCAGATAACGCTCCAACAGTTTATCAAGCCATCTCCAAACTGCATAGAATATCTGAATCCATACACGTGGATAAAGGAGATTGGTCACTGGTGGGTTGGTTCTGGGAACTGATATCTGCCTGGGGTTGGAAGATTCTGATGGTCATTGGAATGATCTTAGCCATCCTTTTCCTGTTCTGTCTGTGCATACAGTGTGCTCCTGCGATATGTGGCCTCTGTGCTACATTATGTGTAAGGAAACCTGTATCGAGGGACGAGCTAAGTAATAGGATGATGCTACAGCAACATCTCCATGACTTCGTGAATATTGACCTAGACTCGAATTGAAATGAGTATAGTTATTGCCTATGTAAGGGCAAAAGGAGGGTCTGTCGTACTTTAAAATTTGGGACCGCGTAGGAGGCAGGGCCCTACCCCTGTCTATCCCGGTATTAGCGAACCGCGAATGGTCAATGCGGTATGTACAAATGCTTTGTGTAACGTTTTAGCTATGAATGCACTATGTATACGTTATTATACATTGACTCCATGGGTTCCATCTTAGAGCGGTGGCCATCTTATGGTTGCCCTCACATAGGCTACATATCATGAAGCAAATACGGGCCTTTAGAGCACATGTGCCTTCTTTTGACTTCTCTGTGACCAGGGCAGCTTGGCTCCGCTGCCCCAGGTCAGGCCGGTCCCACGAGCTCCCCGTCCTACGGCCACCTGTGATTAGCATCAGGGTTTGACACACCATAAAGCCTTTTCATCCCACACGAGCCTCCAGCTAATCTCTTTCACACCTGACTGTTCCTGCTTTATGGCTTGTTTTCCAAACAGGAGATGCTCGTGTTTATTGGGGCCTGTTGATATCTGATGTGGGATCTGAGCCTTGCTGGGTAAATAATTGTGGGCTGGCTTAACTGGAATGTGGGATGGTCATCATGACTCTGCCTTTTCGTTTGTAATGTATACATTTATATGGCCATATCATAAAGCAAGGAATGTGTGCCTGAAGCATGATATTTTGTATTTAAGGAGAAGCCCGTTTCTGTAATTTTAAGCAGTCTCCTGAGAACATACACGCTGTTGTACTTCTAGGATACCTGTAATTGGTCTGCAGCCAATAAACTGATCTTTGACTTCACCCAGAAGACTCTGTGTTTCTGTAGGTCTGAAACAGGAAGAACCCGAAGTCATAGGGTGTGTTCCCCTGCACCGCTGGGCTTAAAATTCCCAGTACTTCAGCATTTGTCACCCCGTGTAGGACGGGTATGCCCAGACGTGGGTCTCATGCGCTCCATGCCACTGGAGTCAAGCTAGTCTAGCTGATGAAAAATGAAACCCCGAAACCAATCCCAGGATGCTTGTTTCTGGTCCAGGGAGGACCTGGCTTGGCAGTTCGGGCTGCACTGTTCTCATGGGGAGCAGGGTCAAGGCTGATTTGCATATGGCTGGGTTTAAACTGGAATGGCATGCGGAGAAAAATAACTATGGATTTAGGCCCAGATCTCTTTACTGGGGTGAATGTTTTACATTGTTTAGCATTCTGTCCATCAAATGTTCTTTTTGCATTTGTCACGCCGAGTGGGATGAGTATGCCCAGACGTGGGTCATGGAGTCAAGCTAGCCTGGCTGATGAGGGGTGAAACCCCGAAACCGGTCCCAGGATGCTTGTTTCCGGTTAAAGAAGGACCTGGCCTGGCAGTTCAGACTGGACTGTTTCCATGGGAAGCAGGGTCAAGGCTGATTTGCATATTGCTGGGTTAATACGGAATGGCATGAGGAGGAAAAAAACAATAGATTTAGGCTTGATGTTTGTACTGGGGTGAATGTTTGACATTTTTCAGCATTCTGTCAATCACTTGTTCTTTTTGCATTTGTCACCCAGAATAGGACAGCTATGCCTAGACGCAGGTCCCAGGCTCTTCATGCCACTGGAGCCAAGCTAGCCTGGCTGATGAGGTGTGAAACCCTGAAACTGGCCCCAGGATGTTTATTTCCAGTCCACGGAGGACCTGGCTTGGCAGTTCGGGCTGGACTTTTCCCATGTGGAGCAGGGTCAAGGCTGATTTGCAATTGGCTGCGTTTACATTGGAATGGCATGGGGAGCAAAATAATGATGGATTTAGGCCCAGATATCTGTACTGGGCTGAATGTTTGACATTGTTCAGCATTCTATGCATCCGTTGTTCTCTTTACAGGCCCACAAGTAGCATTTAATTTACAGGCCCTGGGAACCTGTTGTACCACTTTATTATGGACTTAAAAGGAAATTGAATATGCCAATTGGGTGTAAGCCAATGTTACCATGTTTAAAGGAGAGAGCACACGCACTTTAGCACTGGTTTGCAGTGGTAAAGTGCACAGAGTGCACAGAGTTCTAAAGCCACCAAAAATAAATTCAGAAAACAGGATTGGGGAAGGCAAAATATTTGATGGGTTACCATGCAGAGAGGACCAAGTTCAGCAGTGTGTGTGGCAGTGTGTGGGAGGCAAGGCAGTATTGATACTGCTGGACCTCTCGGCAGCTTTTGATACCATGCCCCATGGACGACTCCTTCAGAGACTTAGTGAATGTGGCATTTGAGGCACGGTTGTCAGGTGTTTTTTTTCTTTTCTGAAAGGTCGTCAGCAATCTGTGTGGTCCCCCCCTTTTTCAGCGGATATTCTGTCGATGAATGTTGGAGTGCCTCAAGGCTCAGTTCTGAGTCTAACTTTATTTAATATTTATATCGCACTGCTGGCACCCCTTGCGGAACAACATGGGGCAAAAATTATAACTTATGCCGATGACTCCCAACTGTTGTTCACGTGCGAGATGGACGAGCTGTTTAATGACAATTCAATCTATCTATGCTTGTCTAAAGTGTTTGACTGGTTCCGACAAAACCAATTGTCATGCAATTCCGCCAAAACTGAAATAATTTTCTTTGGACATACCCCAGGCGATGAATGAGAAATGTTTTACCTTTGCTCCCCTTGTCCCATAGGAAAACTGTAGTCCAAGCCCTGATTATGTCCAGGCTGGATTATGCAAATGCATTATACCTGGGCATCCCCAATTATTTACTGGGCCGCTTACAGGTTGTTCAAAATGCAGCCGCCAGAGCTATTTCTCTGGTAGGAACCAGGACCCATATGACGATTCATTTAAAATCTTTACACTGGCTTTCAGTGAAAAATAGGATTAATTATAAGTCTCTGGTGCTGGCCTTTAAGGCTCTCCATAACAGTGAGACTCAGTACATCAGAAAGAGAATTATACCCTATACCCCAGTCAGGACTCTGAGGTCATCGGCCAAACATTTGTTATTGGTGCCTAAATTCTTCCAGACTAGGAAGGGGGGACGCACCTTCAAGGTGGTAGTTGGAAGATTATGGAACACGCTGCCTCTCTCCCTCAGGCAAGAACAAGAGCTTCTTAGTTTCAGGCCCCAACTTAAGACCTGGTTGTTCCATCAGTAACTGTGGACTTGTTACGATTAGAATGGATACTATCTCTCCTTCAAGGGGGACCTTTTCAGCGCCGGGACCCTCCTTGGAGTAGCCGTGCGCTTTACAAATTCACCATTAAAAAGAACTCTGCTTGGAAGAGGCTAGGACTGATGCAGGAGATGTCTGCCTGTAGGTCCATGAATTTCATTTTTGAGTATATGAAATAATCCTACAGGAGTACTGTTGGACTTGGCCCTTTTTGCAGGGTTATCCCCACACTTTTTGCTTCTTCCTCCTAATTTTTCCTTATCTGTGTTTGTTGGTTTTGGGACTCTTTGCACTTTACCACTGCTATTCAGTGCTAAAGTGCATATGCTCCCTGTGTAAATTGTTATTATGATTAGTTCTCCTTGATTGGCATATTTTGATTTACTGGTCAGTCCCTAGTAAAGTGCACTGGGTGTGCAGGGGCTGGTAAATCAAATATTAGTGGGCCTGCAGCACTGATTGTGCCACCCACATGAGTAGTCCTGAAAAGTTGTCTCAGACCTACCACTGTGGTGCCTGTACGCAGTTTGCTAACTGCCATGTCGACTTGGCAGGTGCACCCACTTGCCAGGCTCTAACCTTTCCTTTTCTTACATATAGGACACCCCTATGTTAGGTCCAAGGCACCCCCCTGGGCAGGGTGCAGTATATGTGAAAGGTAGGTAATGTACTGATATGTGTAACATGTCCTGATAGTGAAATACTGCCAATTTCGTTTTTCACTATTGAAAGGCTATGTTGCCCCATAGGACAGAATGGAGAATGCTTTGTAACATTTTACAAGCATATCTTCCCATAGGGATAAGATAAAAAATAAAGTTTAGGCTCTCTGAACTCAGAATTTAATAACACATCGTTTAATAAAGATGGTTTTTGAATTGTGTGTTTGAAAATGCCACTTTTAGAAAGTAGGCATTTTCTAGTTTAACCATTCTGTGTGCCTCTGCCTGTTTGTGTATTGACAGTCTGGTTTTGGAGTGACAGGAGCTGGGGAGGTGCATTCTATCAGACAGCTACCAGGGGAAGGGGGTTGATGTGTGTCCTGCCTTTCCTGAATGAGTCAGGGCTGGGCAGAATAGACCTGGGCTGCATTTCTAGTAGGGGGAGGAGTTCTCACTAGCACCTGAATAGGCTCAGTCTGCACCTTCTGCTGGGCAGCTGCACCAGAGAGGATGGAACTGGTTTGAACTGGGCTCAGAGACCCTTGCACAAAGAGAACAAAGACATTTTCGGGTAGACCTAAAACCCATGAACTTTAGATCATTCCTGGAATTCAAGAGGAACCTTTGCCAAGGAGAAGAGCTGGAGAGACTAAGGAGAAGTACTGCCCCTGCTGTGTGGCTGGGGTTGGCCTGAAGTTGCTGTTTCTGCCAAGGAAAGGAGAAGGACTTTGCTGTGTGCTGTGTCTTCTGCTTGAAGGAGCTCTCCAAGGGGCCTGAAGTGAGCTTGCCTCCTGTTCTGAAATCTCAGGGACACAAAGACTTCACCACCAGCTCCCCTGAACGCTGCTGCTGTGAGTTCTAGCCTGCCACGAGGTGCCTGTGCCAGTTTTGGGCCTCTGGAGGTTGTTGCTGCTGTTTGGGAGCTGAAAGAAATAAGAAATTTAAATTTTTGCTAAAATTGACGCATCGCATTTCTTGGGGCTGTTTTCCCGATGCATCTCCACGGTGTGAGAAGAATTTCCATGCATCACTGTGTTGCTGCGAAAACCGTCACAGCATCTGTCGCCGCTGCAAGAATCGACGCATCGAGGGATCGCAGCTGAAGAGGACCGACACAGCGCCGCTCTATGCCACCACATCGGTCGCAAACGCATCCAGGATTGCCACGCATCATACCTGTGTGGCAAGTTCTTCCGACGCATCACCCGCGTACTGGAACCATCACGAAGAATCGATGCATTACTCCCCATACAGACCGGATTCGATGCAACCCTTCCTCTGCATGCAGCAGGACTATCGCATCGCCTCCTCAATGTCTCAGGAGTGTCGCATCTCTTTGTTTTCTGACACTGCGGCTGTTTGGCTTGTGAACTTTGACGTGTCTACAGGTATTTTGGTGAAAGTCACGCATCCATAGTTTTCTATTGTACAAGTTCTTGAAACCTTTTGAAAGTCATATTTTTAACTGTGTATGTTGGATTTTTGTTGTTTTGGTCTTGTTTAGTTTAAAGATATTTTTTTTTTCTAAACTGGTGTGGTGTCCATTTGTGGTGTTTTCACTGTGTTACTGTGAGTGTTGGTTCAAATACTTTACACATTGCCTTTGGGATAAATCTGTCTGCTCTTGCCAAGTTACCAAGGGGGTGAGCAGGGGCTATCTAAAGTTTGTATCGCCTTACACTGACTAGTAGTATGGGTCCCTATTTGGACAAAGGTACCTACCTCTGCCAACTAGAGACCCCCAGTTCTAACAAGTACTATTCCACATACTCATAAATACCGGTGTGACTTCCCCCTCCCTTGTGACTATGTCTGTTTGAGGGCAGACCTGAGAGCCAAAAGTAGTGCCTGCCTAGAAATAAGCAGTGAGTTTTTGCTGTCCTCTTCTTCTCCTATATGTGTTTTCTTGCTAGTTTCAGACTGAGCCCTCCCCTTAGGCACGGCCTAAATCTGCCAGTCACAAACAGTGGAGCAATTACTATTCTACCACACTCCCATGCCACATTATAAGAGTGTGTAAAGCAGAAGGAGAAAAAGAGTACATCAAAGATCTCTTCTCCCTCCTATTCCCATTGTGCGATTAAAATAGGGTGGCATCAGAGTTTGCACCTCCTCATTCAACTTTGTAATCCATTTGGTAGCCCTAGTGGGAGGCCATACCTGCCTGGTGGTCACAATTATTCACTTCTGAAGAGTTGTTCACTCCTAACCTCTAATGTAAAAAGTATCAAACCAACTGTGTGGCATGAGAGAGACGTTGACAGACTGTCAGGATGATTGTGGGAAGTACGTTTTCCATCAAGTTCACAAACGAAACACCTACACGCTCTTTGATGGTCCCTGAACTCGCAGAAGCGAGCGACGTTTACATTTATTCTAAAATACTTAAGCTTTGCTAAAGGTGTGACCATACAGGTAATAATTGAACATCTATGGACCATTCGGTGTAAAAGGCAAAGTAATTCTGCTCCTTTGTAAAACACATTTAAATGTCAACTTTTGAAGTCATTTTTTAGTGCTGCTGCTGAAAGATGACAGTGTTTTCCTTTCAGTGTCGTTTCCTCTTTCTTATGCAAGCTGCTTACTAAACCTTCCCACTCTATTTTTAATGACTGTCCTATTTTCTTGCATCTTGTTCAGAGCCAAATGAGGATTGGCTCATAATTGATACAACTAGAAATGGGCGTAGCGTCACGTGCAGTGGCTAAGACAGCTCTTCCACCTAAATGTGTTTTTTCATTAGGTGCATGAAAACAGCAAAAATGGCGCAATGAAACATGCTAACATTTGTAAACCGATGAAAATATAATTTCTTGTCAGTTTGAAACTATTAAAGAATTACGGGGCAGATTTACAAGCCCCATGCGCCACGTTTGCGTCACTTTTAACATGGGAAACGTGACGCAAAAGTGGCGCAAGGGGCTTGTAAATAAGCCCCCATGTTTTTTGTGTGGAAAAGCAAGAATACAGTAAAGTACTTCTACGAAAGAGCACGGTACTAAGCGATTCGTATCAGTGAAGGCATTTTGCAACCAGCTACTTCCCGAACAGCGAAGTTGCAGTCAAAGGGAGCATTGGGCCAGACGCACGAAAATGCAATTTTGCATTTCCTAAATAGCGACTCCTTAGAAATCACTATTTAGGAAATGCACAATTAAATGTATGAAATATCCGATTTCCTAATAGCGATTCCTCCACAGTAGGAATCGCTATTAGGAAATTGCAAATAGGAAATCCCATGCTTTTCGTTCCAATGGGCCGGTTTAGCATATACAGAATAGAGAGTTAAAGGAACTTGCTATTTTAGAAATGCTAAACCAAGGATGGCAGTGGGTATAAGGTCTCCCGTGATGCACCCCAAAAACAGTGGTGCACATGTAAATCACATATATGCCCTAGGGGCATGTGTGCGCTCTATTGCACTTCAAAAAAACATCTTTGGGGGCGTTTTTTAAATTGCACATGATTACCATTGACTTGGAGTTTATGGTAATTGCATTTCCTAAATACCCAATTCACATTTAGGAACTACTTTATGCATGTGTATAGGAATCGCAAAAAGGTAATCCCTATTTGCGATTTACTATTTAGGAGAACGCAATTGCCATTTCTACTGGGTAGGAATTGCTATTTGCGACCGCTCAGAGGGCTTTGTACATAAGAATAATCCCATTTAGCGTTTCTTAACGGCCTAAAGCGGCGATAATTTTAACGACATTCTTGATAATATGCCCGCAGATGTATAGTGAGAATGCAGTTTAAGGTGGGGCTCTCTTTACAGGCAAGAGCCCCTCCCAATATGGCCACCACTCTAGCCTGATGGGACATGTCATTCCCACGATAACTTCAGCTCACATTAAGGTTGCTGTTCCAAGACCTGCAAGGAAATAAAGTCAATACACAGAAGGGCATAATAGCACATAAAAAACAGAAGCTGAACATGCATGCAAACAAAAAGTTGAAGTCTGTTTCACTATTAGCAGGGCTGCAGAGTGTTACATCTGTATCTCAGCAGTGATGGTGACATGACGTGGAATAGCAGTGGAGCCAGCTATAAGTTCCATGAATCTTCTTACAGTGGGCCATGTTTAGGGCGTATGCTTCAAAAGTATCCAGGTACCTAGGGCCGTCATTTGTGGTTATGACAGCCTTCCTGTCCTAGTGCAAGTTTGTCTGGGGACACAGTAGGCTATTGTGAAGTCCTTTGTAATTGAGCTGGGCTTGTGCCTTTGAAGTGCAAGTGTGGTTGGTGGCAGCCCTCCCACCATTAAGTCAGGATGGGCCATCCTGCCAACACTTAGACCCTCTATTGTGATGCTTTCTAGGAGGAATACACAAAGCCCATCTGCCAACCTTACCTAGTCACGCGACCCTGGAACAGTCTGCAGACATCAAATGGTTAGGATAAGAAAATGCCAACTTTCAAATTTGTGAGTTTTTCTCTGTCAAGACATGTACAACTTAAACATAAATGTTCATCATAGTTACAATGCACCCTGCTATATGGGCTGTTTAGGTCCTATCTTAGGGGTGACACATGTATTAAAACGTGAGTTTTAGGCTTGGCAAACAGGTTGTCGAATTGGCAGTTTTATAACTGCAGGCAGGCTGCAATGGCAGGCCTGATACATATTTAACAGGGCTACTTAACTGGGTGGCACCATGAGTGTTGCAAACCCACCATAGCATTAATTTACAGGCGAGTATAGGGTATGCAACTTTACTAGGGACTTTCAAGTGACTTAAATATTCCAATCAGCTGTAAGCCAATTTTACCATGCATTAGGGAGTGAGCACAAGCACTTTAGCACTAGTTAACAGTAGTTGGGTGCACAGAGTCCTAAGGCCAACAAAAACAAACTCAGCAAATATAAGAGGGGTGAATGCAAAAGATTTGGGGGAAGACCACCCTAAGGTTGACCTGTCTAACAGTCTGCATAAAAGCAAGTCAGATAGATTATTAACTATACTTTAATATTTAAATAAATAGATATTGAATATTGCAGGGCGTATTCTTCTTAAAATTATTCTTTTATGATTTTGCTCTCTCGTTATCACATGCTGCTAAGATTATTAACAGAATAACGATTTTGCTTCCTAGAAATAATGCTTTGGAATACTTTTCATCACGAAATCGCAATCTTCACACTGCATTGTTATCCTGAAGCATGCTACTTCATAATTAAGATTTCATTGTGACAGAAAATGATGCGTCAAGCATTTCAGGAATGTTGCTAACGCAAGGATGATCAGTTGGCATACATTATTTCACTGTTCTTGGAAGATATTAACACCCCAACCAAGTGTTGTTTCCAAAGACGTGTTTTCTCTAAATTGCACTGAGGAATATTGCATAGGCAAACAAGCAATGATAGGCAATTGGGCCAAACAAACACGGCATGTGGTTTGTGCTGCTGTGTGCCTTTAGTGCATCCACCACCCCAGCAGATGGACTAAAAGCCTAGATATCCCAGCCAGGGAGGCTTTGACTGCTAAATATGGCAGGTGGTCCTCCAAAAACCCCTACTCACCTGGCGGGGTGGGAAACTTTAAATGAGGACCTCAGGACCAAAATCAAGATGCTACAACTGTGTACATATTTTCTCAAAACAATTTTAAAAATGCTCAATTATATCACATACAATATATTTAGACTATTAAAAACTTAATTAAAAATCATTTATTAAAGTGTTTCCTTCATCATTAAGAATCTCCGCTATCCGTCTGCTCATCTAACACCTGCCAACAATCAAGCCAGCATTATTATTATGAAAAAATAACCAATTTTAATTTCACAATTTCAAAACTGTTTGATTTGTTGCATTGGGAATTGTATTAAGCCTTCCTTATGTTAACAAAAATCCTCAGACAGGTTGTATCAGGTGTCAGTGTCACGAAGAAGGGCATTTTAGAATTTAAAAGGGAAGAGCAATTTTTCCAGTGGGCAACAGTGTGCCTCAGGTGTATCAACACCTTACAGATGCTGGATGACTCAACCAAAACATGCTGGCTCAAACCGTCTTACATTTGGACACAATCATTAGGGTCTTGATTTGAAAATATAAACCTCTTACTGGTGCAGTGCTTGTGAGTTATTGCCCTAAATGAAAGGTCATGTTTTAAAAACAGCACAAAGAAAAATGCACCATGCTTCAAAACAAATTTCCTCTTCTATTGTGAGTCAATGTGACAACTTTGTTGCTCAAAGTCACATGGTCCCTTCATTTGATCACATTATAGAGAACAAAAGCCATTACTGTAACCTTTCCTCCAGTAGGAGGTGGTACCTTTTTAAGACACTTGGGATCCCCTTTGTAGTGTCCATACTCATAGCACTCATAGCTGATGATGGACTTGGGCTGCTGACTCTTGTCAGGGTAAGTTTTTTTCTGGTGGCCAGATTAAGAATGTGAACCAGACCCTTTCCCCTGTGAGTTGTTTTGGGGTTCTTTAGAGAACTCAGTGTTTTTATCCCCCCTCCTTCCTCTGGTTGGAACCCTGACCACCCTTTTGGGAGTCTCCCCAGATACCACCATTTATATATGTCATTTCTCATGTTATACCTGGGCACCATATCATTTGGAATATGGAATTTGGACTCATGTGCAGGTGCAGCAGGTATGCTGCCACTAATATTGCTGTTATTGGACCTCACTTGGAAGGCTCTAATATCCAGGTCTTAGAGGTTTAGCTCATGGGCCATCTGTCTTTACTCTATAGCTAGCCTCTTCTCCTCAAGAGCTTGTTCCTTCTCAAGCTTAGCAAGGGTCTGCTCTTTGCCCTTCTTTATCTTGGCAAGCTTGAGCCATAGTTTCCTATCCTCCCTTCTGTCTGCCAGCTCCTCTGAGGACAGGCTCCTTGAAGACACACTGCTGCCTGCTCTAGAATGTACTACCGGTCCTAGGAGGAAATTGCTCCCCCCTTTTCTAGGCTGCATTTCAAGACCCACTATTGAGTCCTGCACTGATCCTTCCTCAGAAACAGTCCATCCTCATCCACTTCTCCTTCTGGGTGGCTTCTGCCCACGCTCTCATGGCTTTCTGAAGCTCAGCCTTCCTGGCACGTCCCTTGTCGAACACCCCTTCTCCTTTACAGAACCCTTGAGCTGAGCCACTGTGTAGGCTTCCAGGATGGCCAGCTCATTCTCCATCTTGCCAGGTAGGACCACAGACATTGCAGAGAAAAATGGGACTTGGACAAAAGGACTTTGGAAAATCAAAAGGTGTCAGAACACGGGGAATTGAAAATGGTATATGTTATACCGCATTACAAGGGGCATACAGATAAGCTAAATATGCCAAACAAGTATATACCAAGGGTGGAAGCACATGCACATTAGCACTGGTCAGCAGTGGTAAAGTGCTCAAAGTCTAAAGGCCCAAAAAGAAAATACATCAAAAAGTGTAGGTAAGCAGGCTAAAAGTTGAGGGAAGACCACCCTAAGGATGACAGGTCTAACAAATCTGATATGCTGAAAACAAAGGACATGTGTGGGCAATACTGGGACATCTCTAAATACAAAATCCCTGGTGGCTAGTGGTTTCCCACTCCTTTGTGTCAGATTGGCATACAAATTGGCCACTCTGCCCCCAAGGGAGATGAAATGGCCAAAACAGGTCCAAATATTTTTGGACAGTGACCACTGCCCAAGGGGTTGTTTTCCATTAAAAAAGTATTTATTTCCTTGGTGTCTATAAGGTTTCCACCACTCCAGGGGGTAGATCAGCCTAACAACTGCCAGATCTTCCTCCGAGGGGTCAGAAACAAAGGAAAATTGTGCCCTTCAAGGCGAGCGACCCTTTCCCAAGGGATCACTTCCCATACACATAAGCAAACAAATCCCTTGTGTCTAGTGGCTATCCGCCACCTCCCCCGGGTGCCTAAAAAATGGCCAATCTGCCCCAGGAGTAGGAAAACTGCCAAAAGATTGTCTCTTATAAACAGGAAGTGTCTCTTACCCAAGGGGCTGCTCCCCATACACATAAGTAAAAAGTTATTGGTCTCTAGTGCCTTTCCATCCCTGCAAGGTGCAGATTGACCACAAAAATAGCCGTTCTGCCCCCAGTGGTGCAGAAAATGACAACAAGATGCTGTAATTTCAAAAGGGAGTGAGCCCAGTGTTTCCTTCATCTCCTGATCCCTCCTGGAAGTGAGGTCCTACCAAATACAGGCCCCTATGCCTTGACGTGCTGAAAGCAAATAGCTTCCAGCACTACCCCGGCACCTGATGATGACATCGGAGTGCTGGGCACGCGCTGATGTCATCAGATAATTTGGGAGGTGTTGGGGTAGCAGCAGGAAGCGCTTCTTCTGTCATTCCTGGTGGGGCAGGAGACAGGGGGCTCACGTGGTAAGCGCCAGTGCTTCCTCCAAGGGTGGGAGCTAGGATATGCTGGGCACATCCTCTAAACCTGAGCACCGGTGCTGAGGATGTGGCCAGCATATCCATAGCACCCACGGGGTTAATGGCAGAACACCAATGGTACTTAATATCAAAGTCATACTTGTGGGTACTATAATATTGAAGTATTCAATATAAAGGTAAGTTTATTGTTTTTCTTTTTTTAACAATAATATTTATTACACAAGTTGAGTATCTGCCCTGTTCCGCTCTGGATTAGGACTTTATTACACAGAAGAGTAAAGCATTTACTCCTATGACATGGCATACATACTAAACCAGAGGTGACCCTAAACAGTAGAGTAGTGGAGGATTAGAGCAATAGAATTACCCTGGTTAAAGAACATAAAAGCACTTGTCACAAATTAAACAGGCAAAACTCCCTTGAAGATCCTGAATCAGTGTTGGATGTTATTAAAAGCAAATGGACTTGTGACAACCGCTACACTGAGGGTTTTATAAGGTTCCTAGGTTATAATTTCTGACACCCCTTTTTAAACAGCATAACGTGAGATCTAGCAGGCTCAAACGTTCCTGCAACAATTGCAAACCCCACCAATATGCGCCTCTGTAACATCTATATACAGCTTGCCATACAAATTAGGAAATCCATAGGTGAACTATGGCCCGACTATGTGCAATGTGAGATAAAGTGAAGCTGTTTTAAAGGTCTTAATCATATTTATGGCATGCTTTATGAATTTAGGAATTTATGATTTTAGGATCACTGACAATCAAAAGTTTGAATACATTCAATAGGCACTGGAGAGATAAAGTTTTTAGGTTTTTACTAATAACTAACTAAATGTTTGATATTCCTCTCAGGACTCTTGTAAACAGTGTGTTTATTGTTTTGTTTGGTTGCACACTTATGTGTAACAGATACTGAAGTGTCACTGTTGTTAGGAGTTTAATTGCAATGAAATGGTTCTTTTAATGCATATTTTATTGCATATTTATAAAGTGTGTTTATGTTCGTTTTTCTTCAAGCTGCATAAAGAATGTTGCTTGACTAACATTTATTACTCTTCTATGTTATTAAATATTGATTTTATGATAAAATTAACAATTTGCCATTTACATCTTTCTTTTTAATTTTTATTTATCAATATATTGAGTTGTTTTTACTGTTTCCAAATTCATATTTTTTTTTGTTTTACTATATTTCAATTCGTGATTTTTTTTGTTTGGTTTGTTGGATTTTATGGGGGGTCTGGGCTGGTAGTGTTTTAAGTAAATGGTTTTAAAATCATTTTATTTATTAAAATATGTTATTGTTTTTCTTTTTTAAATACTTATATATTTTATGTTTCTTGTTTATTTCTTGCGATGTTCGGCTTTGTATATTTTCGGTGGGCAGTGCCTCAAAATTATGTTTTCAAATAGTTGGAGTTAAATAACGTTTTAATATTACTTTGCATTTTCATATTTACTGTAAATGGGGTCGATTCACAGAACTAATCTGAGATAAAATCCTAAACTTACTACTTTTGGTATTCACAGAAGGCATGTAGTAGTAGTAAAGTTAGGACTCCTAACTTCGGGGCATATTATCAAGAACGGCGTTAAAATTAATGCCGCTTTAGCGGCAGGAAACTTACACTAAAGCGGCGATAATGGGCTTGATAATATGCCCTTGAGAATTCCAATAGAAGTCCAGGTTCACACCAGAACATGGGCTTCTATTGGAATTCTCTAGGGCATATTATCAAGCCCGTTATCGCCGCTTTAGCGTCAGTTTCCTGCCGCTAAAGCGGCGATTATTTTAACGCCGTTCTTGATAATATGCCCCTTGACTACTACTAAATGCCTTTTGTGAATACCTAAAGTCGTAAAGTTAGCATTTTGTCTCAGTTTAGTAGTAGTAAAGGTAGGAGTCCTAACTTTTCTACTACTATATACCTTCTTGAATACCAAAAGTATTAAGTTTAGGATTTTATCTCAGATGAGTTCTGTGAATCGTCCCGAAGTATATATTGCTTTGGTTTATGTTTTGAGTTATTTGGCTTTGCATGGATGTTCAGTGGGTAGTGTTATAAAATTATTTCGTTTTGCTGTAAATATTAGGGTAATTGTATGGTTAGAAATTGTTTTAAAATTTATTGTTTTTCTAAGAAAGCTATTTCTCTGGTTTGATGAATTTGTTTCTGATTTTTAAAAATCATTTGTTCATTTGAGAATTTTTTTATTTAAATTGCATTTTGTTAATTAAATATATATGTGTATACATATATATACATATATACATATTTATAGACATATATAATATATGTGTGTGTGTGTGTGTATCTTTATTGCGGGCACAGGAACAGCGCGCTTACTCCCCCATCTCAAGCGCCAACTGCATTTCAGGCTTCGCCCTTTCTCAATGGCTTATCACGAAAGTCCTGGCAGCTGTGTGGACCTATACTCTACTGCCACGCCCATGTGGGACTTTGCGTCTCAATGACTTCTGGGACAGGTAGTCCGTGCTTTTTCACCAAAGTGGAATGCTCTCAGGTATTCGTGGTAAATTGTACTCCCCCAGTGGGTTTGGTGGAGGAGAACCGATTCCGTTTCTGCCAGTGTTTTTTGCCGCAATACAAGTAAGTTATTCAACCCCACACAGCACTAGGAACTCCAGGTGCCGGGTCCGCTCTCTCTGCGGCAGGGCGTTTCTGCGATGAGGCGCGCAGCAAATTAGTTCCATATCACGAAGGTTGCCCTTGATAGAAACGCCAACACAGTTGAAATTGTACACCTTTCTTTATTGCGGGCACAGGAACAGCGCGCTTACTCCCCCATCTCAAGCGCCAAATGCATTTCAGACTTCGCGCCCTTCCTCAATGGCTTATCACGAAAGTCCTGGCAGCTGTGTGGACCTATCCTCTACTGCCACGCCCATGTGGGACGTTGCGCCTCAATAACTTCTGGGACAGGTAGTCCGTGCTTTTTCACCAAAGTGGAATGCTCTCAGGGATTCGTGGTAAATTGTACTCCCCCAGTGGGTTTGGTGGAGGAGAACCGCTTCCGTTCCCGCCAGTGTTTTTTGCCGCAATACAGGTAAGTTATTCAACCCCACACAGCACTAGGAACTCCAGGTGACGGGTCCGCTCTCTCTGCGGCAGGGCGTTTCTGCGATGAGGCGCGCCGCAAATTAGTTCCATATCACGAAGGTTGCCCTTGATAGAAACGCCAACACAGTTGAAATTGTACACCTTTCTTTATTGCGGGCACAGGAACAGCACGCTTACTCCCCCATCTCAAGCGCCAAATGCATTTCAGGCTTCGCGCAGACTGCCGCAGAGAGAGCGGACCCGGCACCTGGAGTTCCTAGTGCTGTGTGGGGTTGAATAACTTACCTGTATTGCGGCAAAAAACACTGGCAGGAACGGAAGCGGTTCTCCTCCACCAAACCCACTGGGGAGTACAATTTACCACGAATACCTGAGAGCATTCCACTTTGGTGAAAAAGCATGGACTACCTGTCCCAGAAGTCATTGAGGCGCAAAATCCCAAATGGGCGTGGCAGTAGAGTATAGGTCCACACAGTTGCCAGGACTTGCGTGATAAGCCATTGAGAAAGGGCGCAAAGCCTGAAATGCATTTGGCGCTTGAGATGAGGGAGTAAGCGCGCTGTTCCTGTGCCAGCAATAAAGAAAGGTGTACAATTTCAACTGTGTTGGCGTTTCTATCAAGGGCAACCTTCGTGATATGGAACTAATTTGCGGCGCGCCTCATCGCAGAAATGCCCTGCCGCAGAGAGAGCGGACCCGGCACCTGGAGTTCCTAGTGCTGTGTGGGGTTGAATAACTTACCTGTATTGCGGCACGAAACACTGGCAGGAACGGAAGCGGTTCTCCTCCACCAAACCCACTGGGGGAGTACAATATACCACGAATACCTGAGAGCATTCCACTTTGGTGAAAAAGCACGGACTACCTGTCCCAGAAGTCATTGAGGCGCAAAGTCCCACATAGGAGTGGCAGTAGAGTATAGATCCACACAGCTGCCAGGACTTTCGTGATAAGCCATTGAGAAAGGGCGCGAAGCCTGAAATGCATTTGGCACTTGAGATGGGGGAGTAATCGCGCTGTTCCTGTGCTCGCAATAAAGAAAGGTGTACAATTTCAACTGTGTTGGCGTTTCTATCAAGGGCAACCTTCGTGATATGGAACTAATTTGCGGCGCGCCTCGTCGCAGAAACGCCCTGCCGCAGAGAGAGCGGACCCGGCACCTGGAGTTCCTAGTGCTGTGTGGGGTTGAATAACTTACCTGTATTGCGGCAAAAAACACTGGCAGGACGGAAGCGGTTCTCCTCCACCAAACCCACTGGGGGAGTACAATTTACCACGAATACCTGAGAGAATTCCACATTGGTGAAAAAGCACGGACTACCTGTCCCAGAAGTCATTGAGGCGCAAAGTCCCACATGGGCGTGGCAGTAGAGTATAGGTCCACACAGCTGCCAAGACTTTCGTGATAAGCCATTGAGAAAGGGCACGAAGCCTGAAATGCATTTGGCGCTTGAGATGGGGGAGTAAGCGCGCTATTCCTGTGCCCGCAATAAAGAAAGGTGTACAATTTCAACTGTGTTGGCGTTTCTATCAAGGGCAACCTTCGTGATATGGAACTAATTTGCGGCGCGCCTCAGCACAGAAACGCCCTGCCGCAGAGAGAGCGGACCCGGCACCTGGAGTTCCTAGTGCTGTGTGGGGTTGAATAACTTACCTGTATTGCGGCAAAAAACACTGGCAGGAACGGAAGCGGTTCTCCTCCACCAAACCCACTGGGGGAGTACAATTTACCACGAATACCTGAGAGCATTCCACTTTGGTGAAAAAGCACGGACTACCTGTCCCAGAAGTCATTGAGGCGCAAAGTCCCACATGGGCGTGGCAGTAGAGTATAGGTCCACACAGCTGCCAGGACTTTCGTGATAAGCCATTGAGAAAGGGCGCGAAGCCTGAAATGCATTTGGCGCTTGAGATGGGGGAGTAAGCGCGCTGTTCCTGTGCCCGCAAAAAAGAAAGGTGTACAATTTCAACTGTGTTGGCGTTTCTATCAAGGGCAACCTTCGTGATATGGAACTAATTTGTGGCGCGCCTCATCGCAGAAACGCCCTGCCGCAGAGAGAGCGGACCCGGCACCTGGAGTTCATAGTGCTGTGTGGGGTTGAATAACTTACCTGTATTGCGGCAAAAAACACTGGCAGGAACGGAAGTGGTTCTCCTCCACCAAACCCACTGGGGGAGTACAATTTACCACGAATCCCTGAGAGCATTCCACTTTGGTGAAAAAGCACGGACTACCTGTCCCAGAAGTCATTGAGGCGCAAAGTCCCACATGGGCGTGGCAGTAGAGTATAGGTCCACACAGCTGCCAGGAGTTTCGTGATAAGCCATTGAGAAAGGGCGCGAAGCCTGAAATGCATTTGGCACTTAAGATGGGGGAGTAAGCGCGCTGTTCCTGTGCCCGCAATAAAGAAAGGTGTACAATTTCAACTGTGTTGGCGTTTCTATCAAGGGTAACCTTCGTGATATGCAACTAATTTGCTGCGCACCTCATCGCAGAAACGCCCTGCCGCAGAGAGAGCGGACCCGGCACCTGGAGTTCCTAGTGCTGTGTGGGGTTGAATAACTTACCTGTATTGCGGCAAAAAACACTGGCAGAAACGGAAGCGGTTCTCCTCCACCAAACCCACTGGGGGAGTACAATTTACCACGAATACCTAAGAGCATTCCACTTTGGTGAAAAAGCACGGACTACCTGTCCCAGAAGTCATTGAGGCGCAAAGTCCCACATGGGCGTGGCAGTAGAGTATAGGTCCACACAGCTGCCAGGACTTTCGTGATAAGCCATTGAGAAAGGGCGCGAAGCCTGAAATGCATTTGGCGCTTGAGATGGGGGAGTAAGCGCGCTGTTCCTGTGCCCGCAATAAAGAAAGGTGTACAATTTCAACTGTGTTGGCGTTTCTATCAAGGGCAACCTTCGTGATATGGAACTAATTTGCGGCGCGCCTCGTCGCAGAAACGCCCTGCCGCAGAGAGAGCGGACCCGGCACCTGGAGTTCCTAGTGCTGTGTGTGGTTGAATAACTTACCTGTATTGTGGCAAAAAACACTGGCAGGAACGGAAGCGGTTCTCCTCCACCAAACCCACTGGGGGAGTACAATTTACCACGAATACCTGAGAGCATTCCACTTTGGTGAAAAAGCACGGACTACCTGTCCCAGAAGTCATTGAGGCGCAAAGTCCCACGGGCGTGGCAGTAGAGTATAGGTCCACACAGCTGCCAGGACTTTCGTGATAAGCCATTGAGAAAGGGCGCGAAGCCTGAAATGCATTTGGCGCTTGAGATGGGGGAGTAAGCGCGCTGTTCCTGTGCCCGCAATAAAGAAAGGTGTACAATTTCAACTGTGTTGGCGTTTCTATCAAGGGCAACCTTCGTGATATGGAACTAATTTGCGGCGCGCCTCGTCGCAGAAACGCCCTGCCGCAGAGAGAGCGGACCCGGCACCTGGAATTCCTAGTGCTGTGTGGGGTTGAATAACTTACCTGTATTGCGGCAAAAAACACTGGCAGGAACGGAAGCGGTTCTCCTCCACCAAACCCACTGGGGGAGTACAATTTACCACGAATACCTGAGAGCATTCCACTTTGGTGAAAAAGCACGGACTACCTGTCCCAGAAGTCATTGAGGCGCAAAGTCCCACATGGGCGTGGCAGTAGAGTATAGGTCCACACAGCTGCCAGGACTTTCGTGATAAGCCATTGAGAAAGGGCGCGAAGCCTGAAATGCATTTGGCGCTTGAGATGGGGGAGTAAGCGCGCTGTTCCTGTGCCCGCAATAAAGAAAGGTGTACAATTTCAACTGTGTTGGCGTTTCTATCAAGGGCAACCTTCGTGATATTGAACTAATTTGCGGCGCGCCTCATCGCAAAAACGCCCTGCCGCAGAGAGAGCGGACCCGGCACCTGGAGTTCATAGTGCTGTGTGGGGTTGAATAACTTACCTGTATTGCCGCAAAAAACACTGGCAGGAACAGAAGTGGTTCTCCTCCACCAAACCCACTGGGGGAGTGCAATTTACCACGAATCCCTGAGAGCATTCCACTTTGGTGAAAAAGCACGGACTACCTGTCCCAGAAGTCATTGAGGCGCAAAGTCCCACATGGGCGTGGCAGTAGAGTATAGGTCCACACAGCTGCCAGGACTTTCGTGATAAGCCATTGAGAAAGGGCGCGAAGCCTGAAATGCATTTGGCGCTTGAGATGGGGGAGTAAGCGCGCTGTTCCTGTGCCCGCAATAAATAAAAGGTTACTATTTCAACTGTGTTGGCGTTTCTATCAAGGGTAACCTTCGTGATATGCAACTAATTTGCTGCGCGCCTCATCGCAGAAACGCCCTGCCGCAGAGAGAGCGGACCCGGCACCTGGAGTTCCTAGTGCTGTGTGGGGTTGAATAACTTACCTGTATTGCGGCAAAAAAAACTGGCAGAAACGGAAGCGGTTCTCCTCCACCAAACCCACTGGGGGAGTACAATTTACCATGAATACCTGAGAGCATTCCACTTTGGTGAAAAAGCACGGACTTCCTGTCCCAGAAGTCATTGAGGCGCAAAGTCCCACATGGGCGTGGCAGTAGAGTATAGGTCCACACAGCTGCTAGGACTTTCGTGATAAGCCATTGAGAAAGGGCGCGAAGTCTGAAATGCATTTGGCGCTTGAGATGGGGGAGTAAGCGCGCTGTTCCTGTGCCCGCAATAAAGAAAGGTGTACAATTTCAACTGTGTTGGCGTTTCTATCAAGGGTAACCTTCGTGATATGGAATTAATTTGCGGCGCGCCTCGTCGCAGAAACGCCCTGCCGCAGAGAGAGCGGACCCGGCACCTGGAGTTCCTAGTGCTGTGTGGGGTTGAATAACTTACCTGTATTGCGGCAAAAAACACTGGCAGAAACGGAAGCGGTTCTCCTCCACCAAACCCACTGGGGGAGTACAATTTACCACGAATACCTGAGAGCATTCCTCTTTAGTGAAAAAGCACGGACTTCCTGTCCCAGAAGTCATTGAGGCGCAAAGTCCCACATGGGCGTGGCAGTAGAGTATAGGTCCACACAGCTGCCAGGACTTTCGTGATAAGCCATTGAGAACGGGCGCGAAGCCTGAAATGCATTTGGCGCTTGAGATGGGGGAGTAAGCGCGCTGTTCCTGTGCCCGCAATAAAGAAAGGTGTACAATTTCAACTGTGTTGGCGTTTCTATCAAGGGCAACCTTCGTGATATGGAATTAATTTGTGGTGCGCCTCGTCGCAGAAACGCCCTGCCGCAGAGAGAGCGGACCCGGCACCTGGAGTTCCTAGTGCTGTGTGGGGTTGAATAACTTACCTGTATTGCGGCAAAAAACACTGGCAGGAACGGAAGCGGTTCTCCTCCACCAAACCCACTGGGGGAGTACAATTTACCACGAATACCTGAGAGCATTCCACTTTGGTGAAAAAGCCCGGACTACCTGTCCCAGAAGTCATTGAGGCGCAAAGTCCCACATGGGTGTGGCAGTAGAGTATAGGTCCACACAGCTGCCAGGACTTTCGTGATAAGCGATTGAGAAAGGGCGCGAAGCCTGAAATGCATTTGGCGCTTGAGATGGGGGAGTAATCGCGCTGTTCCTGTGCTCGCAATAAAGAAAGGTGTCCAATTTCAACTGTGTTGGCGTTTCTATCAAGGGCAACCTTCGTGATATGGAACTAATATGCGGCGCGCCTCGTCGCAGAAACGCCCTGCCGCAGAGAGAGCGGACCCGGCACCTGGAGTTCCTAGTGCTGTGTGGGGTTGAATAACTTACCTGTATTGCGGCAAAAAACACTGGCCGGAACGGAAGCAGTTCTCCTCCACCAAACCCACTGGGGGAGTACAATTTACCACGAATACCTGAGAGCATTCCACTTTGGTGAAAAAGCACGGACTACCTGTCCCAGAAGTCATTGAGGCGCAAAGTCCCACATGGGCGTGGCAGTAGAGTATAGGTCCACACAGCTGCCAAGACTTTCTTGATAAGCCATTGAGAAAGGGCGCGAAGCCTGAAATGCATTTGGCGCTTGAGATGGGGGAGTAAGCGCGCTGTTCCTGTGCCCGCAATAAAGAAAGGTGTACAATTTCAATTGTGTTGGCGTTTCTATCAAGGGCAACCTTCGTGATATGGAACTAATTTGCGGCGCGCCTCGTCGCAGAAACGCCCTGCCGCAGAGAGAGCGGACCCGGCACCTGGAGTTTCTAGTGCTGTGTGGGGTTGAATAACTTACCTGGATTGCGGCAAAAAACACTGGCAGGAACGGAAGCGGTTCTCCTCCACCAAACCCACTGGGGGAGTACAATTTACCACGAATACCTGAGAGCATTCCAATTGGTGAAAAAGCACGGACTACCTGTCCCAGAAGTCATTGAGGCGCAAAGTCCCACATGGGCGTGGCAGTAGAGCATAGGTCCACACAGCTGCCAAGACTTTCGTGATAAGCCATTGAGAAAGGGCGCGAAGCCTGAAATGCATTTGGCGCTTGAGATGGGGGAGTAAGCGCGCTGTTCCTGTGCCCGCAATAAAGAAAGGTGTACAATTTCAACTGTGTTGGCGTTTCTATCAAGGGCAACCTTCGTGATATGGAACTAATTTGCGGCGCGCCTCGTCGCAGAAACGCCCTGCCGCAGAGAGAGCGGACCCGGCACCTGGAGTTCCTAGTGCTGTGTGGGGTTGAATAACTTACCTGTATTGCGGCAAAAAACAATGGCAGGAACGGAAGCGGTTCTCCTCCACCAAACCCACTGGGGGAGTACAATTTACCACGAATACCTGAGAGCATTCCAATTGGTGAAAAAGCACGGACTACCTGTCCCAGAAGTCATTGAGGCGCAAACTCCCACATGGGCATGGCAGTAGAGTATAGGTCCACACAGCTGCCAGGACTTTCGTGATAAGCCATTGCGAAAGGGCGCGAAGCCTGAAATGCATTTGGCGCTTGAGATGGGGGAGTAAGCGCGCTGTTCATGTGCCCGCAATAAAGAAAGGTGTACAATTTCAACTGTGTTGGCGTTTCTATCAAGGGCAACCTTCGTGATATGGAACTAATTTGCGGCGCGCCTCATCGCAGGAACGCCCTGCCGCAGAGAGAGCGGACCCGGCACCTGGAGTTCCTAGTGCTGTGTGGGGTTGAATAACTTACCTGTATTGCGGCAAAAAACACTGGCAGGAACGGAAGCGGTTTTCCTCCACCAAACCCACTGGGGGAGTACAATTTACCACGAATACCTGAGAGCATTCCACTTTGGTGAAAAGCACGGACTACCTGTCCCAAAAGTAATTGAGGCGCAAAGTCCCACATGGGCGTGGCAGTAGAGTATAGGTCCACACAGCTGCCAGGACTTTCGTGATAAACCAATGAGAAAGGGCGCGAAGCCTGAAATGCATTTGGCGCTTGAGATGGGGGAGTAAGCGCACTGTTCCTTTGCCCGCAATAAAGAAAGGTGTACAATTTCAACTGTGTTGGCGTTTCTATCAAGGGCAACCTTCGTGATATGGAACTAATTTGCGGCGCACCTCGTCGCAGAAACGCCCTGCCGCAGAGAGAGCGAACCCGGCACCTGGAGTTCCTAGTGCTGTGTGGGGTTGAATTACTTACCTGTATTGCGGCAAAAAACACTGGCAGGAACGGAAGCGGTTCTCCTCCACCAAACCCACTGGGGGAGTACAATTTACCACAAATACCTGAGAGCATTCCACTTTGGTGAAAAAGCACGGACTACCTGTCCCAGAAGTCATTGAGGCGCAAAGTCCCACATGGGCGTGGCAGTAGAGTATAGGTCCACACAGCTGCCAGGACTTTCGTGATAAGCCATTGAGAAAGGGCGCGAAGCCTGAAATGCATTTGGCGCTTGAGATGGGGGAGTAAGCGCGCTGTTCCTGTGCCCGCAATAAAGAAAGGTGTAGAATTTCAACTGTGTTTGCGTTTCTATCAAGGGCAACCTTCGTGATATGGAACTAATTTGCGGCGCGCCTCGTCGCAGAAACGCCCTGCCGCAGAGAGAGCGGACCCGGCACCTGGAGTTCCTAGTGCTGTGTGGGGATGAATAACTTACCTGTATTGCGGCAAAAAACACTGGCAGGAACGGAAGCGGTTCTCCTCCACCAAACCCACTGGGGGAGTACAATTTGCCACGAATACCTGAGAGCATTCCACTTTGGTGAAAAAGCACGGACTACCTGTCCCAGAAGTCATTGAGGCGCAAAGTCCCACATGGGCGTGGCAGTAGAGTATAGGTCCACACAGCTGCCAGGACTTTCGTGATAAGCCATTGAGAAAGGGCGCGAAGCCTGAAATGCATTTAGCGCTTGAGATGGGGGAGTAAGCGCGCTGTTCCTGTGCCCGCAATAAAAATAGGTGTACAATTTCAACTGTGTTGGCATTTCTATCAAGAGCAACCTTCGTGATATTGAACTAATTTGCGGCGCGCCTCGTCGCAGAAACGCCCTGCCGCAGAGAGAGCGGACCCGGCACCTGGAGTTCCTAGTGCTGTGTGGGGTTGAATAACTTACCTGTATTGCAGCAAAAAACACTGGCAGGAACGGAAGCGGTTCTCCTCCACCAAACCCACTGGGGGAGTACAATTTACCACAAATCCCTGAGAGCATTCCACTTTGGTGAAAAAGCACGGACTATCTGTCCCAGAAGTCATTTAGGCGCAAAGTCCCACATGGGCGTGGCAGTAGAGTATAGGACCACACAGCTGCCAGGACTTTCGTGACAAGCCATTGAGAAAGGGCGCGAAGCCTGAAATGCATTTGGCGCTTGAGATGGGGGAGTAAGCGCGCTGTTCCTGTGCCCGCAATTAAGAAAGGTGTACAATTTCAACTGTGTTGGCGTTTCTATCAAGGGCAACCTTCGTGATATGGAACTAATTTGCTGCGCGCCTCATCGCAGAAACGCCCTGCCGCAGAGAGAGCGGACCCGGCACCTGGAGTTCCTAGTGCTGTGTGGGGTTGAATAACTTACCTGTATTGCGGCAAACAACACTGGCAGGAACGGAAGCGGTTCTCCTCCACCAAACCCACTGGGGGAGTACAATTTACCACGAATACCAGAGAGCATTCCACTTTGGTGAAAAAGCACGGACTACCTGTCCCAGAAGTCATTGAGGCGCAAAGTCCCACATGGGCGTGGCAGTAGAGTATAGGTCCACACAGCTGCCAGGACTTTCGTGATAAGCCATTGAGAAAGGGCGCGAAGCCTGAAATGCATTTGGCGCTTGAGATGGGGGAGTAAGCGCGCTGTTCCTTTGCCCGCAATAAAGAAAGGTGTGCAATTTCAACTGTGTTGGCGTTTCTATCAAGGGCAACCTTCGTGATATGGAATTAATTTGCGGCGCGCCTCGTCGCAGAAACGCCCTGCCGCAGAGCGAGCGGACCCGGCACCTGGAGTTCCTAGTGCTGTGTGGGGTTGAATAACTTACCTGTATTGCGGCAAAAAACACTGGCAGAAACGGAAGCGGTTCTCCTCCACCAAACCCACTGGGGGAGTACAATTTACCACGAATACCTGAGAGCATTCCAATTGGTGAAAAAGCACGGACTACCTGTCCCAGAAGTCATTGAGGCGCAAAGTCCCACATGGGCGTGGCAGTAGAGTATAGGTCCACACAGCTGCCAAGACTTTCGTGATAAGCCATTGAGAAAGGGCGCGAAGCCTGAAATGCATTTGGCGCTTGAGATGGGGGAGTAAGCGCGCTGTTCCTGTGCCCGCAATAAAGAAAGGTGTACAATTTCAACTGTGTTGGCGTTTCTATCAAGGGCAACCTTCGTGATATGGAACTAATTTGCGGCGCGCCTCGTCGCAAAAACGCCCTGCCGCAGAGAGAGCGGACCCGGCACCTGGAGTTCCTAGTGCTGTGTGGGGTTGAATAACTTACCTGTATTGCGGCAAAAAACACTGGCAGGAACGGAAGCGGTTCTCCTCCACCAAACCCACTGGGGGAGTACAATTTACCACGAATACCTGAGAGCATTCCAATTGGTGAAAAAGCACGGACTACCTGTCCCAGAAGTCATTGAGGCGCAAAGTCCCACATGGGCATGGCAGAAGAGTATAGGTCCACACAGCTGCCAGGACTTTCGTGATAAGCCATTGCGAAAGGGCGCGAAGCCTGAAATGCATTTGGCGCTTGAGATGGGGGAGTAAGCGCGCTGTTCATGTGCCCGCAATAAAGAAAGGTGTACAATTTCAACTGTGTTGGCGTTTCTATCAAGGGCAACCTTCGTGATATGGAACTAATTTGCGGCGCGCCTCATCGCAGGAACGCCCTGCCGCAGAGAGAGCGGACCCGGCACCTGGAGTTCCTAGTGCTGTGTGGGGTTGAATAACTTACCTGTATTGCGGCAAAAAACACTGGCAGGAACGGAAGCGGTTTTCCTCCACCAAACCCACTGGGGGAGTACAATTTACCACGAATACCTGAGAGCATTCCACTTTGGTGAAAAGCACGGACTACCTGTCCCAAAAGTCATTGAGGCGCAAAGTCCCACATGGGCGTGGCAGTAGAGTATAGGTCCACACAGCTGCCAGGACTTTCGTGATAAACCAATGAGAAAGGGCGCGAAGCCTGAAATGCATTTGGCGCTTGAGATGGGGGAGTAAGCGCGCTGTTCCTTTGCCCGCAATAAAGAAAGGTGTACAATTTCAACTGTGTTGGCGTTTCTATCAAGGGCAACCTTCGTGATATGGAACTAATTTGCAGCGCACCTCGTCGCAGAAACGCCCTGCCGCAGAGAGAGCGAACCCGGCACCTGGAGTTCCTAGTGCTGTGTGGGGTTGAATTACTTACCTGTATTGCGGCAAAAAACACTGGCAGGAACGGAAGCGGTTCTCCTCCACCAAACCCACTGGGGGAGTACAATTTACCACAAATACCTGAGAGCATTCCACTTTGGTGAAAAAGCACGGACTACCTGTCCCAGAAGTCATTGAGGCGCAAAGTCCCACATGGGCGTGGCAGTAGAGTATAGGTCCACACAGCTGCCAGGACTTTCGTGATAAGCCATTGAGAAAGGGCGCGAAGCCTGAAATGCATTTGGCGCTTGAGATGGGGGAGTAAGCGCGCTGTTCCTGTGCCCGCAATAAAGAAAGGTGTAGAATTTCAACTGTGTTGGCGTTTCTATCAAGGGCAACCTTCGTGATATGGAACTAATTTGCGGCGCGCCTCGTCGCAGAAACGCCCTGCCGCAGAGAGAGCGGACCCGGCACCTGGAGTTCCTAGTGCTGTGTGGGGTTGAATAACTTACCTGTATTGCGGCAAAAAACACTGGCAGGAACGGAAGCGGTTCTCCTCCACCAAACCCACTGGGGGAGTACAATTTGCCACGAATACCTGAGAGCATTCCACTTTGGTGAAAAAGCACGGACTACCTGTCCCAGAAGTCATTGAGGCGCAAAGTCCCACATGGGCGTGGCAGTAGAGTATAGGTCCACACAGCTGCCAGGACTTTCGTGATAAGCCATTGAGAAAGGGCGCGAAGCCTGAAATGCATTTAGCGCTTGAGATGGGGGAGTAAGCGCGCTGTTCCTGTGCCCGCAATAAAAATAGGTGTACAATTTCAACTGTGTTGGCATTTCTATCAAGAGCAACCTTCGTGATATTGAACTAATTTGCGGCGCGCCTCGTCGCAGAAACGCCCTGCCGCAGAGAGGGCGGACCCGGCACCTGGAGTTCCTAGTGCTGTGTGGGGTTGAATAACTTACCTGTATTGCAGCAAAAAACACTGGCAGGAACGGAAGCGGTTCTCCTCCACCAAACCCACTGGGGGAGTACAATTTACCACAAATCCCTGAGAGCATTCCACTTTGGTGAAAAAGCACGGACTACCTGTCCCAGAAGTCATTTAGGCGCAAAGTCCCACATGGGCGTGGCAGTAGAGTATAGGACCACACAGCTGCCAGGACTTTCGTGATAAGCCATTGAGAAAGGGCGCAAAGCCTGAAATGCATTTGGCGCTTGAGATGGGGGAGTAAGCGCGCTGTTCCTGTGCCCGCAATAAAGAAAGGTGTACAATTTCAACTGTGTTGGCTTTCTATCAAGGGCAACCTTCGTGATATGGAACTAATTTGCTGCGCGCCTCATCGCAGAAACGCCCTGCAGCAGAGAGAGCGGACCCGGCACCTGGAGTTCCTAGTGCTGTGTGGGGTTGAATAACTTACCAGTATTGCGGCAAAAAACACTGGCAGGAACGGAAGCGGTTCTCCTCCACCAAACCCACTGGGGGAGTACAATTTACCACGAATACCTGAGAGCATTCCACTTTGGTGAAAAAGCACAGACTACCTGTCCCAGAAGTCATTGAGGCGCAAAGTCCCACATGGGCGTGGCAGTAGAGTATAGGTCCACACAGCTGCCAGGACTTTCGTGATAAGCCATTGAGAAAGGGCGCGAAGCCTGAAATGCAATTGGCGCTTGAGATGGGGGAGTAAGCGCGCTGTTCCTGTGCCCGCAATAAAGAAAGGTGTACAATTTCAACTGTGTTGGCGTTTCTATCAAGGGCAACCTTCGTGATATGGGATATATATATATATATATATTACCTACTGGCGGTCGCCAGTAGGTAGTTATAGTTAGGACCACGTTTCCATAGGAAATCCGCAACATTCTATTTTGAATAACTTTTGCGCCGGTCGACGAATCCTTGCGAATTTTTCAAAATAGGTGGGGCGCTACGCTCCGCTCCTACCCTGAAAGTCTCGGGGGGATTCGTCAAGCGGGGGCTGAGATAAAAGGGGGGTCCCAAAACGCATTTTTCCCATGCATTTTTCCATAGGACCTTTAGACACAGCTACAGCCCGAACGGCTGAACAGAATTACTTGAAATTTGGCAGAGAGGTAGTCCTCAGGTCAAGGAAGTGCCTTTTGTAGGTTTGGTGTAAATCTGTTCAGTAGATTCTGAGAAAATAGCCTTTAAATCAATATATATATCTGAGCCAGCTTACGGTGCGCTTACCGTACGCGTACGGTGGCGTGCGCGAGCGCGATTCTGATTGGCCCTTAGATCTTAGTAAACATTCGAATCGGTCGAAACCAGGAAGCGGCGGCCGCCATTTTCTCTCTCGCACTCTGAGGGGGGAGCTGATAAACAAATGCCAAAAACATATAAAGGGGCTGTTTAGACAGCGCCCATGCAGATAACCATGTTAGTTGAGTCTTCAAAGATCCCCAAGGCCAAAAACGGTAATTTTTTATTTTTCGAAAATTTCGCCGATTACGCTTACCGTACGCTTAACGTACGCGTACGGTAAAAAAATTTTTTTAAAAAAAATCCACACTCTCTCCACCCCGTGTGCAAATGGTGGCCGAAGGCCACCATTTGTGCATGGCATATAAGAGCACAGCATGTCCCAAAAAAATTTCAACAGATTACCTATCACAAGGAAGCGCATAATATGTCCTCCATGTGCGCACGGTGCGCGAAGCGCATCGTGCGTACATGGCCCATCTAGCGTAACGTGGGCCCACCGTGCGTGCACGGCACTAACTGCGTAAAGTGGGCGCGCGGTGCGTGAAGCGCACCGCGTGTTCACTGTGCGCGCACGGTGCGCGAAGCGCACCGTGCGCGCACGGAACGAACTGCGTTAAGTGGGCGCGCACGCCACGAATGGCGTAAAGTAACTTAGCATTTAAAAAACCGTACAAATTCACTGAAAAAACCATAGGTTTCACACACGTTATAGTTAGGAATTAGCATTTAAAAAACCTTGCAAATTCACTGAAAAAACCATAGGTTTCACACATGTTATAGTTAGCGGAAATTTTACTGATAAAAAACCAATGAAATTCCCCCGTTATAGTTAGTGCAGGAAACTATAACTCACGCGACCGCAATCTTCTGCTGATGACATATGTGTCTTTATGAAAAAAAAATATTTGTAATATATGTATAGCTAAAAATTTATGGAAGAAGACATGGGCAAATAAGTGTCTAAATACAGTATTAGCATCAGCAGAGGATTGCGGTCGCGTGAGTTATAGTTTCCTGCACTAACTATAACGGGGGAATTTCATTGGTTTTTTATCAGTAAAATTTCCGCTAACTATAACATGTGTGAAACCTATCGTTTTTTCAGTGAATATATATATATATATATATATATATATATATATATATATTTATTTATTTATTTATTTTTTCTAGCTAATCTATTTCGGATTCTTTTCTGGGTTTGTATATATTTTTAGGTGCATTTTATATGACTTTAACATTTATTAGTTTGGACTGTGAATATTGAAACCGAACCCGCCTCTCTCTGGGTATAACATTGTCCCCAGAATTGCTTATTTTGGAGTGGGAATAGTGAATCTAACCCCTCCAGTGTACAGCACATTTCCTAATGTTTCTAAGTTTGGAGTGGAAATAGTAAATCCCAGAGTCCAATGCATTCCCCAATTTTGCATAGTTTGGTGTGTGAACAGAAAATATGACCCCTTTCCCAGAGTCCAACGCTTTCTAAATGTTGCTTAGTTTGGAGAAAGAAAACTGAATATGATTCCATGCCCACCAATGTTCAATGCTTCCCCCAATGTGCATTAGGTTTGGGAGGAAATAGTATATCTGAAACCCCAAAGTCCTATACTTTTCCCATTGTGTCTTAGTTTGGAGTGGGAATCGTAAATCTGAACGCCCCAGAATCCAGCGCATTCCACAATGTTCTTAGTTTGCAGTGGTAATAATAAATCTGACCTCCCCAGTGTCTAACACCTTACACAGTGGGGCATATGTACAAGGAGTTAATGCTGCCTTAGCGGCACTTTTCCTATGGTTTTGCGGCGATATTTACATCGCCATAGGTAAAAGCTGTCGCTAACCTCTGTTAGCGGCAGTTTTCCGTCAAAAACGTCCATAGAAAAGATCCCCACTTCTGTTAGCAATAATGATATACAAGGGAGGTATTCCCCTAACCCCACTTTGCGATATGTACAAGGGAATCCTTGAAGGTAGGAGGACCCAAAAAACTGCCTCTAACTGCAGTTAGAGGCAGTTTTTTAGGACCAGAAAGTAGCTGGTCCTAAAAATGGGGATAACACCTGGGGCCTCATTTCAGCAGGTTTTGGTGCTGGATAGGACTGCAAGCAATGTTGCTGCGCTGCCCTGCGACAAAACTACAGGGCAGGAATGCGCACCATCAATAAGATAGTACACATTCCTGGGTCTCAGTCATGAAAAGTGTTGCAGCGCTGCAACAAGACAGCGTTGCAATACCTTTCACTATGCCCTTCTTGCGACACCACGGATGTGCTGCATTCACTGGACAGTGTTCCATTACGCAAGTAATGACAGATACGTCTGGAATCCTGATGTATCTGTCTGCGCCAAATTCATGCATTGCTGCAGTCGAGTCACAAGCATGGCTCAACTCCAGCAATGCATGGGGCCATCCTATCCCTGTGGCACTGCGTCACCCTTACACCTGCAACCAGGGAGGCATAAGGTACTGAAGCAGTGCCGTCCCACAATTGTCACAGTGAAATCAGAGGAATTTCACTGTGCCACTCCTATGTGGCCTTGTCGCTTGGGTACGCACACCCTGCTTACATCATACCTGATGCAGGTATGATGTGGCACAGGGCTTCACAAGGTCATGCATATGCCTACATGCGGCACTTTACAAATACAGCACAACATGGTGCTAGTTTTGCCTGGTCCATTCTTGAGGGGTGCCAGGGTGTCAGTGCAGTTGGACATCCATCAGTTGCAGTCCTGCTCTGCGGAGTCATCGTCTGTAAGCGTTGACAGACTGGCGGTGCTGAGGGAGTTGACAAGACATTCTTTGGTGATCCAGCTGCGAGGCTGCCGATGGTGGGGGTGGTGTACAGTGGGCATGGTGAAGACGTGATGTATACAATGATGATCGGTCCAGCATAGTCTGGTGGTGTGGCTGTAGTAGAAGTTCCCACTGGTGGAGGAGACGTGCTCGACCGTGTGTCCTCCTATGTAGCTTTCTGCAGTGACTAGCTTCTTGAGTCTGATTTGGGGAGCTTCCCCAGGAGGGGGTGGAGTTCTGGTCACTGAGGTTGTCCAGGTGGAACTTGAGTTCACCGAGTAGGATGTCATCGGTGGATGGGAGAGCCTGGGTGCAATGAGGTCTACAATGGTATTGGAGAATGGGGGTCCATGGCCCGGGGGCCTGAAGATGAGGGTACCATAGAGGATGGGGTTGGGGTTGGTCCAAATCTGGAAGTTGAGGTGTTCCTTGGTCACCGTTGGGTCATTAGAGTTCGTGGTCAGTCAGATTATGCTTCTGTAGGTGATGGCAATGCCTCCTCCTGGATGGTCGAGGTGGTCCTTGCGAGTGATTTAGTAGCCATCAGTGATGGTGATGGCGATGTCCGGTCTGGAGCAGAGGTTGGTCCTGGCAGGCGAAGTGGCGTCCAGGGTTGATGGTGAGGATGGTGCTGGTGGCGTAGTGGTGGAATGTCCGAGAGGAAGGGTGCTTGGTGCTGAGCGCATTCCAGGGGCAGACGGATACTGACGGGCTTGCCTATGGCTTGCCCTTGGCACGGGAGACATCCATTACAACGCAGGCATTACATCGTAATGCCTTCACAAAGCAACTACAAAAGCGCAAGTGCCTTTACATCGCATTCCATTACAACGCATTGTGAGGTCAGTAATGGGATATTTTTAAGTTTTAGGGCGGGTAGGGTTTTGGGTGTCAGATATGAAATTTCGGGTGTATTATAGGGTAAAGTTTGAAATTTAGGGTGTGTTTTGGGGTCAATTATGAAAATTGGGGTGTGCATTTGGGTCAAATATGATTTTTAGGGTGTATTTTGGGAACTCAAAAATAACATTTAGGGTTCAGGGTTTGCTTTGAGGTGCAAGGGTTATTTTTAGGGTTGCACTCACTGCATTGGGAATGGTAATATTTACATCTCCACTATCCAACACCTTCCCTAATGTTGCAATATGCCTAGGATTAGTATGCATTGTAATGGAATGCGATGTAATGGTATGCGTCGTAACTTTATAAATACCTTTGGCAAACCAGTGGTACGCCAACTCCGCATGGCCCCACAGTGGCTGCCATTGAGAAGTGCTGCTGGGGGGTACTGGGCAGCTGGGAGGTGGGAAACACTGGAAAGGACACTGGATGGGGGTGGACATGGGGGGGGGTGTGAGCTGGTATTGTAAATATTTAAATGAGAGCAATGTTACCTCGAGGCCAGGTCCCGTGTCTTTGTTGCTCCTGCTCTCCTGAGTCTGCTTCCAGGAACAGGAAGTAGGCAGCAGCCAGGCTCCCTCCCCTAAGCCAATCACAATGCTGCAATGCGGCATTGGGATTGGTCATTGGCGCCAGGACAAGGCGTTCAGCCAGGGGCTGGAAGGGTGGGCATGTTCTTCATGCAGGCTGTAATGCAGCCTGCATTGCGAACAGGACAGTGTGCATGACTGCTTTGGGTGGCCTGAGTGGGCCGAGCAAACAGTCATTGCACACTTGAGTGGGCATGACACTCTGCCTCTGTCCTGTTCCATGAGTGGAGCAGCCCTACCCACCCTCCCGCCCGCAAAGGAAACATAGCACGGTTAAATCAGGAAGCTATCATCATGTGATGATTTGTTTCTCTTCTTGCACTGCTTGTAAGCAGTGGGGTGAAGCTCTATCAACATAGCGAATGAGCCGCCACTGGGGGTGTGTCATCTACACGTGCTAGGCCTGTGCGACTTGATCCCCGGGCCTCCCCTGCTACTCATCCTAGATTCCCCTCAGCTGGACATTGACACCGTGGCGCAATCTGCTGCACTCTCTCCAAATCTGTGAATCAGCCAGCAGGAGCCTCAGCCAGGTGGGATTTCACAAGCCTGGGTACGGCAGTCGCTGACAGATCTGCTTGCCAAATAACATACATCCTTTGGTGGGAGTCATAAAGATGGGTGTATTAAAGATTGAGACTATACAGGCATGTCCTTTCAAGCCAAAGAGCTCAAGCAAGATTTGGTGGGAAGAAAGCACATGTATTTATATATTGCCAGTTTTGGCAAATTAAATTTGTGCATTTTTTGTACAAAATAAAAGATAAGCAACAAATACAGTGACTTTAATGTATTTTGGAGTAGTGCAAAATATTACCAAGCATTCAATAAACACATAGTTTCTAGTAAAAGAAAATAAGCATAATTGAAAGATTAAAAAACAATACAAAGGGTTTCTTTGTAAACAACATCTCATTCAAGGGCCATGCCCCAGAAAAACCTCGAAACCGGAACAAATGGCGAGTGTCAAGCGCTGTTTCTTAACATTCTGAAGCCCCACATTTTCATGAAAGCTGTTCAAGCACGCTGATTCTATATTGTGGGACTAAGGTGGTATCATTCTGTAAGATGTCACTGAAGTTGTAAACGCATTTGATGTAACAGCTGCAACCCCTATGATGTTGATGGAAATGTAGAAGTAGCTCTGTCTCTAGATGTCTGTCCCTTTTATACTTTTTTTAAGTCATTCTAATAACATATATACTTTATTTAGATTTGTTTGCACACATATTATCTTCCTTAGAGCAATTTGCACAGACAAGGGTTTTGGCCAGAATATTCCATGTGGGTGTCTGACAGTGAGCTTGGGGTTTTGAGCCAGGGCTGAATTGTATAATATATAAATCAATTTGATGCTGATGCAAAGCACTTCTGCCTACATTACGTGGCTGGAAGCCATTTTAGAGTGCATGGTTGACAATGTGGCTGTTGAATGAAGGTCAAAGAAGTGCTTCAACTCCGAAACCTGTCAACAGCCATAAGCTCCTCCCTGTTTAGTGATATACATCCATTTTGCATGTATTTTTGTGCAGCGTTCATTTTTTTAACACCTCTGGGTCATCCGTCCTGCTTGTTAAGGTTATCTTTTTTTCTCTGGCACCACAGGAATACGTGTCACTCGTACAGTGACACTCGAGACCTGAGTTGTCATTTCATTTTTGTATATCATTTTTGTACTGAATTTTATGTTAGTAGATTATTGGTCTAAATTCATACTGTTCTGTTTAGGAATCTTAAAGCTTGTCTTCTGCAATGTGTTTTCAGATGGGGGAAGTGTTTGCTAAACCATTGGCTCTCTTACCATAAAGAGCTGGATATATTGTGTTTTTGTCATGTGTATGTATATATATTTGTAGTAATTCAAAAGAGGGGGACAGAAGGGCTATATTTAAGGAGGTCCAATGTACGAGCCCCAACAGACTATATCCAAAAATGGGGTACAGAGTTCCTCAATTGTTAGAAGGAAGAGATGCGATCAGTAAATGGCAAGCTCATTTACCAAGGTAGTTGATAGAAGGTAAAGAAACCAGGGCAATTCCTTGAGGTGGAACTCATGCTCTCACACACCCAGCAAGCTAGGTGTCATGCTTCATCATATGAGCATTGCCCCTCGTCAAGGCGGCGCTGCAATCCTTGACGGGCACCCGAAACCGGGGCTCTTTGTCGGGGATCTTTTGTTCCTGCCGATATTTGCATGGGTGTGAGGGGCCTAATAAGGAAAATGTAGCAGAAGTGTGTAATAAAAAGGGTTGGTCAGTCCTAATAGTACTTTATTCATAAGGTAGACTACCCTATTAAAATGTGTAGAGAGGCTAAATGCTAGAAATAAGGTGTCTAGGCGTAAAGCTCTACTCTAAAATGATCGACATGTTTCTCGCCATGTTAGTCAGGAGGATCTAAGGCAATTCTTCAGGATCAATAGCTGTCTACATTTAAAAATGGTGATGTGTACTCTACATACCACGTCCGATGCTGCGACCTGTGAATATGAAGTGACAACATCAATGGTACAAACAATTGCATCTCTATCTTGAACACATAATGTCAGCAATGGTGTGCACAACGCACCGTGTAGAACGTGATGATAGCAATCTGCTTCAGGGTGCACTATAAGGAAGAACAGTGCACTGTGAGTGAGAAGGGTGTTTGGTGTGCTAGAATTATTAACACGCTAGAGCTGTGACGAAAAAAAGGTCCACTCACCTAATTTATTAACTAAATGCGCTCGCAACGGAGCTGGCGGCTTTAAAGGACACCAATTGGGTCCTAGGGTAAAAAGAGGGAGCAGGGGCGGGGAGGGGGGAAAAGAGAAAGGACAACTACTAACAATCAAGGTATAAAAGGCAAGGAAAACGAAGTCGTTACCTCTAGGCAAGTTATGGTATTGGTACCGTTAAAATGATAAAACTAGGAGTCAAAATATATCACAATTGTCAGTTGACCGGAATAGTCTAGTCTAATGGCTGACCAGATCACATCAGAAACAGTCCGTAGCCAATCAATTGATTTCGAACACCAAAAGTAGCGCGACCACATAAAAACAGCATATAGTAAATGAATAAGGCATGAGCTGTACTTACCAGCGCTAACGAGCGCTTCGCATACAGACCTACCCAAGCCGCCAGAGTCCGGGGTGGTAATGGACTGAAGCCGCCATCGTAAAGATATCCGGCAAAAAGTGGGTGTGAGCCTGACGTCATCACGGTTCACGTCGCGTGATGACTCCACTGGTTGCTAGGAGCCCAATATCGACGCTAATGCGTGTTACTACAGCGTCTGGTAGTGGAATCTTATTGGTTGCTGGGTATGTACTCACTAATGTCCCGTGGTTATTGTATCGATAGTGGTAGGGAGAGGGCGGGGTGACATATCAGGAAGATATATTTGTCTATTTCGACCCCATAAGTGAGCGTCCAGATATTGTACAGGTCGTTATTTCGAGGGGTTTATTAATTTATATATACCTCACTGGTTACTAGGCTAAATGCTAGAAATAAGGTGTCTAGGCGTAAAGCTCTACTCTAAAATGATCGACATGTTTCTCGCCATGTTAGTCAGGAGGATCTAAGGCAATTCTTCAGGATCAATAGCTGTCTACATTTAAAAATGGTGATGTGTACTCTACATACGCCTAGACACCTTATTTCTAGCATTTAGCCTCTCCACACATTTTAATAGGGTAGTCTACCTTATGAATAAAGTACTATTAGGACTGACCAACCCTTTTTATTACACACTTCTGCTACATTTTCCTTATTAGGCCCCTCACACCCATGCAAATATCGGCAGGAACAAAAGATCCCCGACAAAGAGCCCCGGTTTCGGGTGCCCGTCAAGGATTGCAGCGCCGCCTTGACGAGGGGCAATGCTCATATGATGAAGCATGACACCTAGCTTGCTGGGTGTGTGAGAGCATGAGTTCCATCTCAAGGAATTGCCCTGGTTTCTTTACCTTCTATCAACTACCTTGGTAAATGAGCTTGCCATTTACTGATCGCATCTCTTCCTTCTAACAATTGAGGAACTCTGTACCCCATTTTTGGATATAGTCTGTTGGGGCTCGTACATTGGACCTCCTTAAATATAGCCCCTCTGTCCCCCTCTTTTGAATTACTAGTTTTGCACGGTTCACCCCGTGGGACATTAACTAAGAGGTTACCAGCGGCATCACAATTTGAGCCAGCCTGGACCATTAAGAATAGAACAACCCCTTTCTCTACCTTTTCTAACTAAACTTCGTTTCTTCCCCCCCCCCTCTCCTCCACCATGGACAATCAAGGCCTCAGCTTTGGAGACGAGGTTGTCTCAGGTATACTTGATAGTACCCCCTCCCTCCTTGGTGCGGATGGGAGTGTCGCATCAGGGTCCCAGTCAGAGGACTGGAACACATTGACTGCTTTGAAAAGAGAGTGGCTTAGGATTACTCTGCATGGCGCTCTCATGACAGAATATCTTCGTGCCAACATCGCACCCACAGGGTTGATTGTTAACAACTTCCCCAGACTATTTCTTGATGACGCTACCTTCAAGAAGGAGTGGTCCCTGATTGCATGGAAATGCACCAGGGACCTCTTAGTGCTCATCATTAACACAGCAAGACGCTTGGCAGATGCCCTATTGATAAGGATACAAATCGCTGAAGGTGCACTTAAAACTACCATCACGATCTCGGCTTACAAAAGCAAACTTGCTGAGATCAACGCAGAAATTTCTGAAAACAAAGAATACCTCATGAAACAAAAAATCAATAAGCTACAGAAAGATATTCAAAAATTCGATAAGGAAAAAGTATACCCCTACCTCAAGTCAGACTACACATCAGCTAAGAACAGCTATTCTTCCGATGACAACTCGGATAGGAGAAGTTCTTCTGACAGCAACTCCAGCACGGGTAGTTGGGGCCCCAATATGGGCCGACGTAACCAACGTGCTAACTACAATTACAATGTCCCCACTTTCCAGGGACCCCCTTTATATCCAGGCCCTCCTCCACCACCATTCTGGCAGTATCAACCTTTTCAACAAGGACACCCGCAATTTTTCAACAATGGCCCTCCTTTTTTAGACAGAGGTTGGGGCAGAGGAAGAGGTCGCAACAGAAGAGGTACCCAAAAACAGGTTCACTGGCAGGAGCCCTCAATGGGAGGGATGAATACCAGGAGCAAAACCCAGAACAAAAAGGACTAGTGGTTAATTTATCACAACACAATCTGCCTGACCTCGAAACTTCACTTTTACAGAAAGGATTAGGCTTTGTACCTACCCCTAACACTGACAAGTTTAGAGATGTCTGCGAGATTCAGAAATTATTCCGCAAAATAAGATTACATGCGTTTTTCCTAGACAAACCCACCCTTCAGGAAGATGACTCGGGATTGAGCATCCCCTCAACCTTTACACCTCACAGTGCCATGGTACCGGTTGAGATCTTAACCTTTGAGAAAGCGGTATTAAAGGATTTGGCCCTCACTCCCTTATCAACCCCCTTCCATAACCTATCTAAGAAAGAAATGCAAGCAGCAAACAATTTGTCTGATGATGACTCGATTATCATCAAACAGGCGGACAAGGGTGGGGCCACTGTGATCCAGACTAGAGAAGACTATGACATCGAATGCAAACGTCAATTAAATAATGATAGGTATTATGCCCCTATCTCTGTTGATCCTACACCTCGACTTGCTAATACCATCTCGATGTTAGTTAACGAGGCACTTGCCAATGGGTGGATAAGCAAGAAAGAGGCTACATTCCTGAACGCAATAGAACCTAGGACCCCCTACTTCTACACCTTACCCAAAATACATAAGGGTATCAGTCCGGTTCCAGGGAGGCCCATAGTGTCAGGGATTGGCTCCATACTTGAGCCCTTATCCAAATTTGTGGATCATTTTCTCCAACCTTTGGTGAAACAAATACCGTCTTTTATTAGAGACACAACGGACATTCTCCGTATAATTGACTCAATAGAAGACTCTACATGCATTGACTTAGTAATAACCCTTGACGTAGAGGCCCTCTACACAAATATTCCTCAGGGTGACACCCTCACAGTAGTAGAGATGGCTTTAAACTCATTGGAATGGTCTTCTCCCACTCCGACCACATTCATAATGGACCTGGCTTCCATAGCTTTGACCGAAAACTTCTTTGAATATCAAGGGCAACTATTCCATCAATGTCAAGGAACTTCGATGGGGAGCACTTTTGCTCCTAGTCTAGCCTGCCTCTATATGGCAGCTTTTGAGGCACAAATCATCAACACCGACCACAATCCGTTTCGGGAACATCTTGTCCTGTGGAAACGGTTCATTGATGACATTTTAATCTTTTGGAAAGGTTCCACTGACATCTGTAAAACCTTTGTACAATGGATTAACCAACAGAATCCTTTTCTTAAGTTTTTCCACACGATCTCGGACACAACAGTAGCTTTTCTGGACCTGAACATTAGACTAACAGAGGGACAGCTTTCAACCAATCTATTTAAGAAACCCACTGATCGTAACAGTCTTCTTTTATATCAAAGCTACCATCCTAAAGCCCTTCGAGACAACCTCCCTATTGGTCAATTTTTACGAATTAGACGTAACTGTACCACGACTAGGGACTACAAAGTTGAAGCAACCTCTCTAGCCATTAACCTTAAGACTAGAGGCTATCCTCATAAAGTAGTAAGAGACTCTATGAAGAGGGCCCTCAATAATCCTAGAGAATCCTTACTTGAGGTACACCACAAACCACCTGAGGACATTATGACATGTGTCACGTCATTCACACCTAATTCAAAATGGACCAAGAAGGTCATTCTGAAACACTGGGGAATTCTCAATACAGGAAATCTTCAGATACCGAGACCCAGATTTGCTTATAAGAGAACAAGTAGCCTTCGAGACATGCTAATCCACACCAGACCTAAGAAAAAGACTACCCCAACACAGTCCACCCTTTGGGGTCTACCCCCAGTCCATGGCCATTTTCCATGCGGCACGTGCACAGTCTGTGATCTAACCACAATCACAAAGGAGGTCATGTTACTCCCTAATTTTAAATGGCACATTAAAAAGCATACCAACTGCAACACCAAACAATGCATCTATTTGATTACATGTCCATGTGGGTTGAAATACGTAGGTATGACAATGCGAACAGTCAAAACACGTATAATAGAACACAGGAGCAACATACGTTGCCAACGTACAACAACCAAACTCTATAGACATTTTGTGGAATCACACCATTCCCCCGATTCAATACATTGGATTATTCTTGAATCCCACACCAACATTTCCAAAAATGCCTTATTTAGAGTAGAACAAAGATGGGTGCATAGACTGTCGTGTGACTCCACCGGACTCAATGATGATATCCCTTGGAGTGTTCTTCCATAAACTAGCCACTCTAGGTCGTGGCCCATGACTAGTCGAGGTTTTTCTGAAAGTGAACTGCTAAGAATGATGATCACACTAACGATTAGACACTGACAACCCCCTATCCATGGGTACCCACTCCATAACGTCCCATTTTCCGTGAGGTATGAAACCCCTCTGAATAACGATCCATTTAATATCTGGACGCTCACTTATGGGGATAAAAAAGACATATATATCATCCCGATGTGTCACCAAGCCCTCTCCCCACCACTGTCGATACGACAACCACGGGACACTAACTACTAGACACTGTAGTAACATGCTTTAGCGTCGAGATTGGGCTCCTAGTAACCAGTGAGGTATATATAAATTAATAAACCCCTCGAAATAACGACCTGTACAATATCTGGACGCTCACTTATGGGGTCGAAATAGACAAATATATCTTCCTGTTATGTCACCCCGCCCTCTCCCTACCACTATCGATACAATAACCACGGGACATTAGTGAGTACATACCCAGCAACCAATAAGATTCCACTACCAGACGCTGTAGTAACACGCATTAGCGTCGATATTGGGCTCCTAGCAACCAGTGGAGTCATCACGCGACGTGAACCGTGATGACGTCAGGCTCACACCCACTTTTTGCCGGATATCTTTACGATGGCGGCTTCAGTCCATTACCACCCCAGACTCTGGCGGCTTGGGTAGGTCTGTATGCGAAGCGCTCGTTAGCGCTGGTAAGTACAGCTCATGCCTTATTCATTTACTATATGCTGTTTTTATGTGGTCGCGATACTTTTGGTGTTCGAAATCAATTGATTGGCTACGGACTGTTTCTGATTTGATCTGGTCAGCCATTAGACTAGACTATTCCGGTCAACTGACAATTGTGATATATTTTGACTCCTAGTTTTATCATTTTAACGGTACCAATACCATAACTTGCCTAGAGGTAACGACTTCGTTTTCCTTGCCTTTTATACCTTGATTGTTAGTAGTTGTCCTTTCTCTTTTCCCCCCTCCCCGCCCCTGCTCCCTCTTTTTACCCTAGGACCCAATTGGTGTCCTTTAAAGCCGCCAGCTCCGTTGCGAGCGCATTTAGTTAATAAATTAGGTGAGTGGACCTTTTTTTCGTCACAGCTCTAGCGTGTTAATAATTCTAGCACACCAAACACCCTTCTCACTCACAGTGCACTGTTCTTCCTTATAGTGCACCTTGAAGCAGATTGCTATCATCACGTTCTACACGGTGCGTTGTGCACACCATTGCTGACATTATGTGTTCAAGATAGAGATGCAATTGTTTGTACCATTGATGTTGTCACTTCATATTCACAGGTCGCAGCATCGGACGTGGTATGTAGAGTACACATCACCATTTTTAAATGTAGACAGCTATTGATCCTGAAGAATTGCCTTAGATCCTCCTGACTAACATGGCGAGAAACATGTCGATCATTTTAGAGTAGAGCTTACGCCTAGACACCTTATTTCTAGCATTTAGCCTCTCTACACATTTTAATAGGGTAGTCTACTTTATGAATAAAGTACTATTAGGACTGACCAACCCTTTTTATTACACACTTCTGCTACATTTTCCTTATTAGGCCCCTCACACCCATGCAAATATCGGCAGGAACAAAAGATCCCCGACAAAGAGCCCCGGTTTCGGGTGCCCGTCAAGGATTGCAGCGCCGCCTTGACGAGGGGCAATGCTCATATGATGAAGCATGACACCTAGCTTGCTGGGTGTGTGAGAGCATGAGTTCCACCTCAAGGAATTGCCCTGGTTTCTTTACCTTCTATCAACTACCTTGGTAAATGAGCTTGCCATTTACTGATCGCATCTCTTCCTTCTAACAATTGAGGAACTCTGTACCCCATTTTTGGATATAGTATGTATATATATTTGCCAGATTTGCCAGCGCAGTATCGACTTTTCCCAAGTAAGAAATGCCTTGCCCAGGAGACCGGCGCCACCTGGTGACTGGGCACTGCTGATGCAAGGGGTTATGTTTGGCAAATTACATTTTTGTTCATCAGTCCCCTTCAACCTCGAACTTGTGCCTGGTTTGATTCCAGTTTTACATGCTCCTGATTAATCAGGACATTGAGACTTGGTTCCCCCTTTATTTGAGTATTCACATGGCATTGCTATGCAACTTCAGTACCCTGTCGAGTTTGTAAGCTTTTCAAAAACACAAATGTTAATTTTGGTCCTTTGCCAGTGAAACTCCGCCAATTTCAGTGTTGACATGTTGCATCTTGGGAATGGTAGTCCCATCGAGGGCGAAGCACGCGCTGGGAAGCTGACACTTTAGTCAGGTATTCACACAAAGGGGCATATTATCAAACATGGAGTTAAAATTATCGCCGCTTTAGCGGCAGAAAACTGCTGCTAAAGCGGCGATAATGAGTTTGATAATATGCACTTGAGAATGCCAATAGAAGCCCATATTGTCATCAAAACATGGGCTTCTATGGAAATTCTCAAGTGCATATTATCAAGCCCATTATCGCCGCTTTAGCTGCAGTTTTCTGCCGCTAAAGCGGCAATAATTTTAACTCTGTTCCTTGATAATTAATATGCCCCTAAGTGTTTAGTTGAGCTCCCAGGGAAGCAGATGCTATTTTCCTGTCCCAATGCCTTCCCGTGATTTATGTTTGTATCGGAGACTGCAAAGACTGGGCTAAAGTGAACTTTATCAGTGAAGTCACTGACCATGTCATGAGTGATGTAATATGTGACGTCATCAGCAGTGCATTGCGGGGGCGTGAGTTATAGTTAGCTGAACTAACTATAACGGGGGAATTTCTAGGGTTTTGTACGAGGGAAATGTGTAGCTAACTATAACGCCCCTGAAACCTATGGTTTTTTCAGTGAATTTCTAAGGTTTTTTTAAATGCAAATTCCTAACTATAACGTGCCTGAAACCTATGGTTTTTTCAGTGAATTTCAAAGGTTTTTTAATTTCTATTTCCTAACTATAACATACCTGAAACCTATGGTTTTTTAAGTGCTAATTCCTATCTATAACTTATCTCTAAAGCTATGATGTTTAATGATTTTCATAGGATTTCTAAATCTTTATATTTCAGTGTATCAATTCCTTAAATTGTGTTTTATTAATATTGTTTTTCACCATTTTTTGAAGTTTTATTTCAATTAATTCTTTTAAAAATAAAAAAATATTCTTTGTTTCTCATGATTTAAAAAAAATATATATTTGTAAATTTGTTAAAACTATTTTTTATAAATTTGTTAAAATATTTTGTAAACTATATTTTTAATACTTTGTTATTTTATTTTTTTAAAATTTTTTGGGATTCGCGCACCCTATTCGCAACTTTCTCGATCCCTGCACGGAACATAGTCGCCATTTTACGATTGTAGTGTAGGATCTGCATACGGTATGCGTTGGGTACGTATTTTTGTGCGCGAATGCTATGCGCCCGATACGCGACTCCAAGCCCATACACGACACGTACGAAGTACGTTACGCGACGCGCTTTCTTATGCAAGAGATGTATAGGAGAGATGGAGTACACTTTACTGATTAAGGAAACAGAGTCTTCCTCAACAACTTTAGACTCTGTATAGGTACTTACTTATAAGTACCAAAAACTCTCAATGAACACAACGGCTCTTTTTAGAGCCACTCAAGAACAAAACAATTAAGCTTGATGTTTATCTCCCAAAAATTTCAGGTTTTTTTCCTTGGAGTCGCGCACCCAACGCGTTAGGAATCGCACACCCTATGCGAGAGAAATCGTGCACCCAATGCGATAGGATGCGCGACTCCTAATTTTACCGTAAAAAAAAAATTGCCCATATCACTAATTTTTATTATCCCCGGGGACCCCATCCCCCGGGGCTTATAAAAAACATCGGGGACCGTGGTGGGAGCCCCAATGCCCCCACGGTCCCAGCTGCTCCCCGCATCCTTCGGCAGCCGGCATTGCTTTTCCACATGGGGAGCTGCTGACATACAGCTCCCATGTGGAAAAGCAATATGGTTTGGATTTTGAAAGAGAGAGCAGGTTTCCCTGCTCTCTCTTTCAAAATCCAAACAAAGTTTGCTATGGGAGGGCGGGAGACTCCCGCCCTCTCGTAGCAAACAACAGTGTCCTGGGGTGGGCACCCCAGGACACTGTAGGAGCTGGCCCTGGGGGGTGGCGGTCCCCAGGGCCCTCAAAGGCTCCAGGAGGGGGGCAACACAGCCCCCCTCCCTCAATAAATAAAGCCCCAGGGGTTCGGCCCCCCCACCCTATTTATTTTCTAGACCCAGGGGGTAGTGGTCCCCGGGGCTGGGGGCCCCCCTGGGCCCCCCCATTAATTTTTTACGCATTCTGCCCCTGGGATTTGGCACCCCGGGGGCTAATTATTAAGGAAGAGCGAAAGCCCGCGCCTCGTTTTTTTTTTTTTACGGCCGGATCCGCGCACCCTGCGCCCATTTTGCCATTAAAAAAAAAGAAAAGGGGCCCTGGGAGTCCTTCTGGGACCCCCAAAGCAACTCTAGAGGGTCAGAGTATTTCTACCCTGCCCCCTTTATATCTTTCACACACTTATTTCCCTAACTTCTTCAGCCTCGCTTCTACCTAGGCACAAAATGGCTGCCAACAATTCCTGGTTTCGAATGTTGACAGACACTTGACAGCCAATTAGCATTCAGCGCGTGATCAGGAGGGTGCGCGCACGGTTCGCAGAGGGTGTGCTCAGGGTGCGCATAGGGTGCACGGATCCTCCAAGGTCATAGATATATATGTACTTTTAACTCTAATTTTCTCAGAAACTACTGAACGGATTTACACCATTTAAGCAAAAGGCACGAGTCTGAACTGAGGACTACCTTTTTGCCAAATTTGGTGTAATTCCGTTCAGCAGTTCGGGCTGTAGCTGCGTCTAAAGGTCCTATGGGAAATTGCATGGGGAAAATGCGTTTTGGAACCCCCCTTTTTCTCAGCCCCCACTTGACGAATCACCCCGAAACTTATTGGGAATAGAATGTTGCGGATTTTCTATGGAAAATAGGTCCTAACTATAACTACCTACTGGCGACCGCCAGTCGGAAATATATATATATTATATATTATAGTTAGCTGGACTTTTCACTCGTACAAAACCATTGAAATTCCCCTGTTATAGTTAGTTCAGCTCCTACTTATTCATACAGGAACTCTTCCAATCTCTCACTCTCATATATACTCACTTATATACACCAATAGTCACATATACTAGTTTAAAACATATGTAGTTACTCATAAAGATACTATTGAGACAGTCAATAACTCACTAACACACCCATACACACACTCATCCACCCATACAGTCCTGCACACATGCTGTCTTCAACACATAGAAACAGTGACTCACTCATTCATGGATCTATCCACTACGTAATACCCCCACCAAACCATACAGACACTCAGACACTCATACTGATACTCAAAAAACCAACTAATAACCTATATAGACACTCATGTAGCTACTCACCAACCCATGCAGCCACTTATACAAAAAGTGAGAGACTGATACAGATATTTACATATTTAAACATTACTCACTAAGCCATGTATTCACTAAGATACACTTAATCAGTCAGTTATACAATCAATTTTTCAAAAACAAATCATCCATTTAGACACTTATATACCCATTTATTCTTCCATTGAGCTTGAGATATACATATATAAAACATATTTAATTTCAGAAAAACACACATTCACTGGATGACGTCATCAGTGATGTCATTTGAAATGTCATCAGTGATGTCATCAGTGATGTCACTGACCATGTCATGAGTGATGTAATATGTGACGTCATCATCAGTGCATTGCGGGCGCGCGAGTTATAGTTAGCTGAACTAACTATAACGGGGGAATTTCAATGAAAAGTCCAGCTAACTAAAACGCCCCTGAAACCTATGGTTTTTTCAGTGAATTTCTAAGTTTTTTAAAAATGCTAATTCCTAACTATAACGTGCCTGAAACCTATGTTTTTTTCAGTGAAAATGTATATATATATATATATATTCACTGAAAAAACCATAGGTTTCACACATGTTATAGTTAGCGGAAATGTTACTGATAAAAAACCAATGAAATTCCCCCGTTATAGTTAGTGCAGGCAACTATAACTCACGCGACCGCAATCCTCTGCTGATGCTAATACAGTATTTAGACACTTATTTGCCCATGTCTTCTTCCATAAATTTTTAGCTAAACATATATTACAAATATTTTTTTTTCATAAAGACACATATGTCATCAGCAGAAGATTGCGGTCGCGTGAGTTATAGTTGCCTGCACTAACTATAACGGGGGAATTTCATTGGTTTTTTATCAGTAACATTTCCGCTAACTATAACATGTGTGAAACCTATGGTTTTTTCAGTGAATTTGCAAGGTTTTTTAAATGCTAATTCCTAACTATAACGTGTGTGAAACCTATGGTTTTTTCAGTGAATTTGTACGGTTTTTTAAATGCTAAGTTACTTTACGCCATTCGTGGCGTGCGCGCCCACTTAACGCAGTTCGTTCCGTGCGCGCACGGTGCGCTTCGCGCACCGCGCGCCCACTTTACGCAGTTAGTGCCGTGCACGCACGGTGGGCACGCGGTGCGCTACGCGCACCGCGTGCCCACGTTACGCTAGATGGGCCATGTACGCACAATGCGCTTCGCGGCGTGCGCGCCCATTCGTGGCGTGCGCGCCCACTTAACGCAGTTCGTTCCGTGCACGCACGGTGCGCTTCGCGCACCGCGCGCCCACTTTACGCAGTTAGTGCCGTGCACCGCGTGCCCACGTTACGCTAGATGGGCCATGTACGCACGATGCGCTTCGCGCACCGTGCGCACATGGAGGACATATGATGCGCTTCGTTGTGAAAGGTAATATTTTAATTTTTCAAATCTGTGATATGCCATGCACAAATGGTGCCCTGCGGGCACCATTTGCACATGGGGTGGGGAGAGTATGGATAATTTAAAAAAAAAAAAAATGTTTACCGTACGTGTACGGTAAGCGTAATCGGCGAAATTATCGAAAAAATTAAAATTCCGTTTTTGGCCTTGGGGGATCTTTGGGGACTCCCCCAACATGGCTAGGTGCTTAGGAGCTGTCTAAACAGCCCCTTTACATGTTTTGGTCCTTTGTTTTTTAATCCCCACTCAGAGTGCGAGAGAGAAAATGGCGGCCGCCGCTTCCTGGTTTCGACCGATTCGAATGTTTACTAAGATCTAACAGCCAATCAGAATCGCGCTCGCGCACGTCACCGTACGCGTACGGTAAGCGCACCGTAAACGCACCGTAAGCTGGCTCAGAGATATATATTGATTTAAAGGCTATTTTCTCAGAATCTACTGAACATATTTACACCAAACCTACAAAAGGCACTTCCTTGACCTGTAGACTACCTCTCTGCCAAATTTCAAGGAACTCTGTTCAGCCGTTCGGGCTGTAGCTGTGTCTAAAGGTCCTATGGAAAAATGCATGGGAAAAACGCGTTTTGGGACCCCCCTTTTATCTCAGCCCCCGCTTGACGAATCCCCCCGAGACTTTCAAGGTAGGAGCGGAGCGCAGCGCCCCACCTATTTTGAAAATTTCGCGAGGATTCGTCGACCGGCGCCAAAGTTATTCAAAATAGAATGTTGCGGTTTTCCTATGGAAACAGGGTCCTAACTATAACTACCTACTGGTGACCGCCAGTAGGTAATATATATATATATATATATATATATATATATATATATATATATATATATATATATATTTCACTTAAAAAACCATAGGTTTCACACAGGTTATAGTTAGGTGGACATTTCACTCGTAAAAAACCAATGAAATTCCCCCGTTAAAGTTAGTTCAGATAACTATAACTCGCACGCCCGCAATCCACTGCTCATGACGTCACACATTACATCACTCATGACATGGTCAATGGCATCACTCATGACATCACTGATGACATCATCCTTGTGATAGAGTGGCGGTCGCGTGAGTTATTGTTATCTAAACTCTTTATATGCTTTTAAATGCTATTTTCTCAGGAAATACTGAACAGATTGACACCAGACCTGCAAAAGGCACTTCCCTGACCTGAGGACTACCTCTCTGCCAAATTTCAAGTAATCCTATTCAGCCGTTCGGGCTGTACCTTCGACTAAAGGAAAAATGGAAAAATGCATGGCGAAAACGCGTTTTGGGACCCCCTTTTTTTCTCGGCCCCCCCTTGAAGAATCACCCCGAGACTTTCAGGGTAGGAGCTGAGCGGAGTGCCCCATTAGTTTTGAAAATTTCACGAGGATTCGTCAACCGGCGCCAAAGTTATTCAAAATAGAATTTTCAGATTTCCTATGGAAACACGGTCCTAACTATAACTATCTACTGGCGACCGCCAGTAGATAATATATATAAATATACATATATATATATATATATGACCTACTGGCAGACGCCAGTAGGTAGTTATAGTTAGGACCAATTTTCCATAGGAAATCCGCAACATTCTATTTGGAATAACGTTGGCGCCGATTGACAAATCTTTGCGAAATTTTCCAAACTTTTGGCCGGCTACAGTCAGCTCCTAACCTGAATATTTCACGGTGATTCGTCAAGCGGGGGCCGAGTAAAAAGGGGGGTCCCAAAATACGTTTTCCCCATGAATTTCCCCATATGACCTGTTGACGCAGCTACAGCCTGAACTGCTAAACGGAATTACACCAAATTTGGCAAAGAGGTAGTCCTCAGTTCAGACTCGTGCCTTTTGCTTAAATGGTGTAAATCCGTTCAGTAGTTCCTGAGAAAATTAGAGTTAAAAAGATTGATATATCTGGGCGGAGCCTAACCACACATCTCATCGTGAGATCTGATTGGCTGTCAGTACTTCATCCAAGAAGTGTTGGCAGCCATCTTGGGACCAATATACATGATAGCACCTCATTAAAAAGCATTGCAGTTAATAGAAGGTTTTAAGACTTTAGTTACATTATAAATCATTTGTTGATGGTACCATACTCATTTTAGGAATTGTGCTGTGTTCTAAGGTGATTTTACCATGTGAAAAAGCCTTCTGCTGTGATATCACAAATCATGTTTGAGAGAAAACTATTTTCTCATGCTTTTCCCACAGAGGTTTGGAAGGTGATCTAAAAGCTAAACTGAGAGCAAATTTTCTGTTAATTCACATTATCTTTCTCAGTCATGTGAGAATGAAGTCTGACATTCTCAGTAAAACATGTACATCCAACAAGGGCAGAGACTGTCAGTTGATTCCTTTGTGTTCTACTGCAGCTTCCCACAGTGTTCTAAATAACAACTAGAGCGCTAACAGTCCTACTTATGACAAACGTATTGCACAGCTGAAGCCATCTTGATTGGAATAAAGTGGTAACTCTTAAAATGTTTAATTTAAAAAGGAACAAAATGAGGGGGTTCATTTTGCCATAGAAAGTATGATTAGTGCTGCAGAAAGAAAAATTAGGGCACATTTTGAGTGACTTCTCAAATCCTCTTCTATTTCATTAAAGCATTCTGACATGCAAACTGAAACATGCACTTTCAATACCAGCAGCAGACTTCCCTGGTGAGCAGTAGCTTTACTACAGTGATCTAATGAGTAACTCGAGTGCTAACATTCTGAATTTATGGCAAATGTGTGACACATCTAAATGCCTTCTTGATGGAATCAAAGTAAAAAACCTGAAAGTATTTCCTACTGAGGAGACTGTAGCAAATGAGGAAATTAGGAAATTTCATAACAAATAAGTCTCCCAAAATGGCCACCAGAGACAAAAGAGCCCAAATGTAGCACAGATATCACCCAGATGTAGCCCACATGTAGCCCAATGACAGAAGTGTGCAAAACACTTATTTTTTGTGTATTTGCAGTTTTATATAGTGCAGACTTGTCAGGTATTGGAGTGCTTTACATGAGCATTGGTTACATCACACAAGATCAAATTCATTTTGGTTGTAGACATGGGGAGATTAAGTGATTTGACCAGAATCACAGAATGTTGAGCAGAAGCAGAAACTCCAACCTGGTTCCCCAGTTGCAAAGTCTGCAGCTCTGGAAGTAACACCACATCCTCTCCCCTAGGTGCAACATTTAATCAAGTGGTCAACTGGATAAAAAAACATAAAGATTACAAATAATTTAAAAGTTCTTTGTCGCTATTTGAAAACTCAGAAAATATGTCCTCATTTTAGTTTTTTAGAGCACTAACCATAATTTTGATGCAAATAAGACCCTCTCATATATGTAATTTCTAAAGGAAATGCTCTAGGTATTACAGTTTTGATTACATCAAGATGACATTAGGCGTTCCACACTTTTGTAATAAATATAGAATGTTAGCAATCTAGTTGTTCATTGGGATACTGTTGAGAGGCAGAGGCCAGGGGCACTGACTCTGAAAATTTAAGGCAGGTAGGAGAGTGTAGAGGCAACAATTTGACCACACTGGGCAGGCAGGAAGGGCAGTGGCAGCACAAAAGACTATGGAGGGCAGTGGAAAGGGGGGCAGGGGCAACAAACCAACAATACAGGACTGGCAAGAGAGGCTGTGGCAATATAATAGACCGTTGTGGGCAGAATGAAGGGGCAGTGGTAGTACAACCATACATGCCAACAGACCGTTTCAGCCAGGAAACGTCCAATGTTTTTAAGCTCACATGGGCTTTATTTGATCTGTCTCCTGTCTACAATTTCCTCTTTTTCAATGTAACTCAAAGGGGAAAATCAATACCCCAGTTTTTTTCAAAATCTCCCTCTCACCAAGTTCAAAATGTTCACAAGTATGGTACATTGGATCATGGTAGGCAGGAGGGATTGGGGTAGGGACATGGACTTGGATAACAGAGGACAGGAGGGACATGGAGAGGTGCACCAAACTGACCCTACAGGGCAGGCATCAGGGTTTGCAGCAGCACAATACACCACACAGGGCTTGCGGGACGGGAGTGCAGCACAACAATCCATAGAAAGCAATAGGGAGGGGACAGGACCATGCACATGGAAAACAGAGAACAGAGGGGAAGAGGCAATGGTAGCTAGCTGACCATTATGGACAGACAGGAGAGAAAGCTGCAGCAAAACAGACCATAAATGGCAGGAGGGACGGATCAGGGGCATTACAATGGAACAGACAAGCCAGGAGGGAGGGAATAGGGGTCTGCACATGGAAACAGAGGGCTGGGGGCAAGGGGGCAGGGCAGGAGCAGCAAGATGACCATGGAGGTCAGGCAGGATGGGCACTAGAAACAAGACACACCATGGAGAGCAACAGTGAGACTATGATGGCATACACACAGACCATGGAGAGAAGGTGGGAGAGGGTCAGGGGCAGCTAGCTGACCACACAGGGAAGGCGGGAGGGGCCATGGCAGCACAGAAGACCATGCATGGCAAGCGGGAGGGTTAGTGGCAGCACAATGGCTATGATGGGCAAGAAGGAGGGTGCATGGGCATGCACAAAGGACCATGGAGGATAGAAGGGAGGGTCAGGACCTGGGCACAGACAAGAGAGTTCAGGGGAAGGGGCGTCACAACAGACCGCATGGGGCAAGCAGGAGGAGCAGTTGCAGCACAACAGACCAGGGAGGGCAGAAGGGTGTGGCAGTAAAATGGACCATGGATGACAGGAGGAAGGGGATAGGGGCATGGCATGTGGACAGGCAGGGTGGAGGTGGCAGGGACAGGTTACAGTCATCTGACAATGCTAGGCAGGTGGGAGGGGAGTGGCAGCTCAACAGAACACTCAGAGTAGATATGAGTGGCAGGTCCATGGAACATGGTGGGCAAAAAGGATGGAGCAGGGGCATGCACAAAGACATCGGAGGGCAGGGGGAAGGAGAATAGGGGCAGCAAGCTAAGCACTGAGGCTAAGCAGGAGGTCAATGATGGGCCATAGAATTGGGCAATGGAGGGCAGGAGGAGTGGACTGGTACATCATGCTAAATGGAGGGCAGTGGCAGCACATCAGACCATGCATGGCAGGAGGGAGGAGGCTAGTCCATGGATTCAGACAACAGAGGATAGGGAGGGGGTGGATGGGGCAGCAAGCTAACTGTTCAGAGAAGGTGGGTATTAGGAACTTTATTGTTTTTAAAATGTGTGTCTGTGCGAACTACTTAAAATATGAACAAGTATGCAGCATAATCTCACTTTTATTCAGGAAGAAGAGGACATTTGTGACTGTGACTCCGGGCTCACTTGGCAGAAACACCCCCTGATCCTCCACCCCCATCGCAAAATGTAATGTCCGTGAAAAGGGTAGGTGGACGCAGTGTTATATAGAACATAGTCCTGAGAGCGCGATTGAAAATGAAAACTAGATATAGTATATGGTATAAACTATGCACCAAAAAGTGTGATATAAGATGAACCAGGCGTGAAATATAATATGTAATACATTGTGCGCAATGACAGATTCACTGGAGAGCGCGAGATAGCACAGGCACTAGCGCGTGCTATGCGATATGCGCCTTGGAGTGTAATATGCACAGGACAGTGTTGTGTAACCTGACTAGTCTCTAAAGTTGTAATATAAAATATGTGCTGGGGAGTGTAACATTGCATATGCACTGTGACAAAGATATGGATCCCAGATTGTAATATGTATGGTATAGCGCTGTGCGTTATAACATAGGCATCGAGGAAGGCACGTTAGATGGGGCAATATAACCCGTGCGTAGGTAAGTGTGGCATGACATATTCACGGGGTGGTATTACAGTGCACATGGGCTAGAGAGTGTCATATCATACGCACTAGCTGGTGGAATACAACACAGAGGTGTGTGGCACTCGGCGGGCACTGGTGGGTGTAACACAGCATTGGGCTCAGCCAGGATCACGCTGTGACTCTCAAGTGAGGTTCGTCTCCTTTCCAGAGAGTAAAATAAAAAGTATTACACATCCAGCGATGGATGTGTGTTTTATTAACCGTGAGGGGGGTTTCTTGCATAGTTTGGTCGAATTTTTGTTGAATCCCCTTTGAATGGCTTGGTGTGTGTGTGTATTAAATGTGCCCGTCAATAGCTATCCATGTTTGTATAAATAAACGACAAGGGTGTCTACTTGGAGAGTGCCCACCTACGGGGGCGACGGGATTAGGCATGGTAGGGAGTCAGACTCGTCAGAGCTTCACTAGCGGTGTAAATACATTCCATGTGGATTCATTGTATGCATAGTCGCCTTTTAATGAATATCACGCAAATCTTCATGGTGATAGGTACATACGGTTTGTCCAGCATGTCCTAGGTGTTTCTATAAATATATTTTTTTTAAATAATAAATAACAAAGGCCGGCCCCCGGGGATGGGGTCCCCAGAGCCATAAGTGGCCTGAGGAGGGGGGCAATGCAGCCCCCTCCTAAAGAATTGTTTTTAAAAAGGCCATGACCCGGGGGGTTGGGGTCCCCGGGGCCGATTAAGGCCTTAGGAGGGCCACATTGGTTTTTTTTCAACAAAATTAATGATGGTGCAGGCCCTGGGGGATGGGGTCCCCAGGGCCAATAAATTAGAAAAAGAAGGGGGGCCACACAGCCCTCTTTCTTAAAAAAATAAAATAAATAAAAGGCCGGCATCGTGTTGGAGGCCACGCCCCCTCCTTGCAGCACTCTGCAAACGCGCCCCCCTGGCCATTTGTAAGTTGGGGAATTAATTCCCCTTCAATACTGAGGGTCCCTGAGGGCCAACTAGCCCGACAGGTATCTCCAGTATGCACCAGGAGGCTGCATTGCAGACAGGTGTTCTGAGGCCACGCCCCTTTTTACACCTCTATGCAACGCAGCTCTGTAGCGCTTACTGGAGGTACCTAGTGGGCTAGTTTGACCCGAGGGACCCTTAGGATTCAAGGGTACTTAATCTCTCAACTCAGAATGGCCACAGGGCGCGTTTACACAGTGGTGAAGGGAGGGGACGGGCCCTGAGGTGACGTGTGCAAACACGCCCTGTGGCACATTTTAAGATGGGGAAATAATTCCCTTTCAATCCTGAGGGACCCTGTGAGCCAACTAGCCCACCAGGTGCTTCCAGTAAGCGCCACTGCTCTGCGTTGCAGAGAGGTGGTGCAGGCCGTGCCCCTTTTTACACCTCTCTGCAATGGCGCTTACTGGACGTACCTAGTGGGCTGTTTTGCCCCTAGGGACCCTCAAGATTCAAGGGGACTTAATCTCCCAATTTATAAAAACGGCCACAGGGCGTGTTTACACAGTGGGGAAGGGAGGGGACGGGGCCTGAGGTGACGTGTGCAAACACGCCCTATGGCGCATTTTAAGTAGGGTAAATAATTCTTCTTCAACCCTGAGGGACCCTGGGGGACAACTAGCCCACCAGGTGCTTCCAGTAAGTGCCACTGCGCTGCGTTGCAGAGAGGTGGTCTAGGCTGTGCCCCTTTTTACATCCCTCTGCAATGCAGCTCTGTGGCGCTTACTGGAGGTACCTAGTGGTCTAGTTGGACACTAGGGACCCACAGGATTCAAGGGGACGTAATCTCCCAACTTAAAACGGCCACAGGGCGTGTTTACACAGTGGGGAAGGGTGGGGATGGGGCCTGAGGTGACGTGTGCATACACGCCCTATGGCGCATTTTAAGAGGTAGTTTTAATCCCCTGCCCTATTATATACTAGGGGCTTACAGAGGAGGTCATGCTAATCACAGGGGGACCCCAACACATAGTGTTCCCTAGTGTATGTAGGTGTTTTCACTGTATTCTGAGTGTCTTTTAACATAGCACTGGCTCTAGGACCGGTTAGTCAGACTCAGTTACCACCAGTATCCGTCTGAAAACGTTGAGGGTACAGGATGATTTTGCAACAAGGCTTCTTTCTGCTCTTCTGTTTGTTCTTTCTGCACGTTATCCTTCTTCCTGCACTTTTCTTCGTCTTTGAGGACTTCCGTTGCTTCTTTCTGCATTTCTTTTTTTCTTTCTGTGCATTTTTTCTTCTTTCTTCACATGTCCTATCTCTGTAGGCATAGTTAGAAATTAGTATTTAAAAAACCTTTGAAATTCGCTGAAACAATCATAGGTTTCAGGCACGTTATAATTAGGAAATATGCACTACGTAATACCCCCCACCAAACCATACAGACACTCTTACTGATAATCAAAAAACCAACTAATAACCTATATAGACACTCATGTAGCTACTCACCAACCCATGCAGCCACTTATACACAAAGTGAGAGACTGATACAGATATTTACATATTTAAACATTACTCACTAAGCCATGTATTCACTAAGATACACTTAATCAGTCAGTTATACAATCAATTTTTCAAAAACAAATCATCCATTTAGACACTTACATACCCATTTATTCTTCCATCGACCTTGAGATATACATATATAAAACATATGTAATTTTCAGAAAAACACACATTCACTGGATGATGTCATCAGTGATGTCATCAGTGATGTCATTTGAGATGTCATGAGTGATGTCATGAGTGATGTCACTGACCATGTCATGAGTGATGTAATATGCGACATCATCAGCAGTGCATTGCGGGCGCGCGAGTTATAGTTAGTTGAACTAACTATAACGGGGGAATTTCAATGGTTTTGTACGAGTGAAAAGTCCGGCTAACTATAACGCCCCTGAAACCTATGGTTTTTTGAGTGAATATATAGATATATATTCAATATATATATATATATATATATATATATATATTACCTACTGGCGGTCGCCAGTAGGTAGTTATAGTTAGGGCCTATTTTCCATAGAAAATCCGAAACATTCTATTCCCAATAACTTTGGTTCCGATTGACAAATCTTCGCAAAATGTTCAAAACTTTTGGCCAGCTCCGGTCCGCTCCTATCCTGAAAGTCTCGGAATGATTCGTGTAGCAGGGGCCGAGAAAAAAGGGGGGTCCCAAAATGTGTTTTCCCCATGCAATTTCCATAGGACTTTTAGCCGCAGCTACAGCCTGAACTGCTGAATGGAATTACACCAAATTTGGCAAAGAGGTAGTCCTCAGTTCAGACTCGTGCCTTTTGCTTAAATGGTGTCAATCTGTTCAGTAGTTCCTGAGAAAATCAAAATCAAAATCACATATAGATCTGGGCAGAGCCTAACCACACATCTCATCTGATTGGCTGTCAGCACTTCATCCAAGAAGTGTTGGCAGCCATCTTGGGACCCATATACATGATAGCCCCTCATTAAAAAGCATTGCAGTTAATAGAATGTTTTAAGACTTTAGTTACATTATAAATCATTTGTTGATGGTATCATACTCATTTTAAGAATTCTGGTGTGTTCTAAGGTGATTTCACCATGTGAAAAAGCCTTCTGCTGGGATATCATGAATCATGTTTGAGAGAAAAATATGTTCTCATGCTTTTTCCACAGAGGTTTGTAAGGTGATCTATAAGCTAACCTGAGAGCACATTTTCTGTAAATTCACATTATCTTTCTCAGTCATGTGAGAATGAAGTCTGACATTCTCAGTAAAACATGTACATCCAACAAGGTCAGAGACTGTCAGTTGATTCCTTTGTGTGCTACTGCAGCTTCCCAGAGTGTTCTAAAGAACAACTAGAGCGCTAACAGTCCTACTTGTGACAAACGTATGGCACACCTGAAGCCATCTTGATTAGAATAAAGTGGTAACTCTTAAAACATTTAATTTAAAAAGGAACAAAATGAGGGGGTTCATTTTCCCATAGAAAGTATGACTAGTGCTGCAGAAAGAAAAATTAGGGCACATTTTGAGTGACTTCTCAAATCCTCTTCTATTTCATTAAAATATTCTGACATGCAGACTGAAACATGCACTTTGAATACCAGCAGCAGACTTCCCTGGTTAGCAGTAGCTTTACTACAGTGATCTAATGAGCAACTAGAGCGCTAACATTCTGAATTTATGGCAAATGTGTGACACATCTGAATGCCTTCTTGATGGAATCAAAGTAAAAAACTGAAAGTATTCCTACTGAGGAGACTGTAGTAAATGAGGAAATTAGGAAACTTCACAACAAATAAGCCTCCCAAGATGGCCACCAGAGAAGGTAGAGAGAGGTAGTTAGGTAGAGAGTAGAGGATGAGTAAATGAGAGTAGAGAGTGAGTAGAAGAGAGTAGTAGAGAGTAGTAAAGAGAGTAGCAGAGTGAGTAGTCGAGAGTAGTAGAGAGTGGGTAGTAGAGAGGAGTAGAGAGTAGTAGAGAGTGAGTAGTGGAGTGAGTAGTAGAGAGTAGTTTGTTTGTTCGAATAAAGTTGTGTTTCCATTTATTTGTGTTGTTTTAATAAAAGTTATTTTTTTACCAATAAATAACTGAGTGTATGGGTCTTCTTTTTCTGATAACACTTGTCTGTAGTTTATTGTGAAAGTCGGCGGTTGATAGGAGGTTATGAGGGAAAACATTTTAAATTTTGTGGTGCACCTACCAAATATAAACCAACAGACTTACATAAATGAAGCCTAGGTAATTCTACAACTGCAAGGGTTCTATGATTGTATCACTTTATAACACCATCAGTACTGCCTGTGTGAGTACAGAACCAATAAGGCACTGCCTAGGTCCACCGAGGCTTCAGGGACTGGCAACGCCCACCTTGCAAATTTAATTAAAGTCCTGGAGGGTGGCGATCCCTGGACTTGAGTTGGCCTTGAAGTCCCCCGAACAATTACTAAACAATACCCGGAGAGGTGGCTATCCCCTAGGATGCTAAACGTCTCTGTGCCCTCTCGCGCCTGATGTACATGTGAGATTAAGGTCCCTAGTGCTGCAGAGACCCCGCAATATAATAATAGGAATGGCCCGGATCATTACCCACCAGGGGGCTCATTTAAATGATCTGGTGAGACCCCGCTGTCATTTTTTTTTCTCCATTTTAACCATCCGGATCCACTTTATTGAAGCAATATGAGGTTTTCCTCATCTCGCTTCAACGAGGCAAAGAAGGATTTGCTATCACAGGGTGGAAGCCATGCTCCCGCCCTGTAATAGTAAACATAAATGTCCCGTGGCTGCACACCCCGGGACATAGTATGAGCTGCGCCTGGGAGGTGGCACTCCATAGGGCCATGATGCATTGGTTACTGCATACCTACAGAATTAGTATAAACGCATACTAACACTACTTGCACACGTGTTGTACAGGGAGCAGAGTGTAGTGAAGAGGCAGAGGACACCCAAAACGCAAACATTTAAATCCTACCAGAGGTCAGATGACATAGTTCGATGAGCCGACGACCCTGGGATGAGTAGAAACAGCTTCACAAAGAAAACGGGTCTTCAGCAGAACACAAGGAAGCTCAAACTATTGGTGAGTGCTGCCTTCATTTTACCTTCTCCTGCTCATCGCCAAATTTATGTAGTGAAGAGGAAGACAGCAGTGGATCCGATAAGTAGATTTATTGCAGGAAAAGAAGACAGCTTAAACAGCCACCAACAGGAGCAGAGAGCAAGGCAACCGTCTTCTCCAGCACCGTGTACAAACTCTCCAAGTTTCCCCTCATGACAGCCCTACATTCTAACATTACATACTTACATTCTAGTAGCATTACATACTAACATTCTACTATGACTTACATTGGAATACTACACAGAGCACATGAATTTACAGTAATGAGCTCATGGTTTCATCCACGAGTCGTGAGACCGGTAGGGGTGAGTAGTTTGCTTCCCACTCCCTGTATTGTGTAAATGCAAACTAACACTACTTTCACAGGTATTCTACAGTGCCCAGAGCACATCACTTTACAGCAATGAGCTCACGGTTTAGGCTCACAGTTTAATACCTGAGTCTTCAGACCAGTAGGGATGAGTAGTTCGCTTCCCACTCCCTGTATAGTATAAACACATACTAACACTACTTACACAGTTATACTACACCGGCCAGTATGCTACAGCGCCCAGAGCCCATCACTTTACAGCAATAAGCTCGGTTTGATCCCGAGTCTTCACTCCGGTAGGCGTGAGTACTTCGCTTCCCACTTCCGGTATAGTATAAATACACAGTAGGGGTCAGTAGTTCGCGTCCCACTCCCTGTATGGTATAAACGCCTACTAACACTACTTCCACAGGTAAGCTACAAAGACCAGAGCACATCACTTTACAGCAATGAGCTCACGGTTTAGGCTCTCGGTTTCATACCCGAGTGTAGCAGCATCTCATCTCAGCACCATGTCACTCTGAGCAAAAGCACACTTTCAGACCGTAGGAGTGAATACTTCGCTTCGCACTCCCCCACAGAGGTTACAGTGCTCCTATCCTCCTGTTTCCTACTCTTTTCACCCTTTCTTCCCCTTACTCGTTTCAAAGGAATCACAAAATGGCTGCTAACACTTCCTAGTTGCAACAGCTCGCAGCCAATAAGCAGCAAGCTTGTGCTCACAACGCCTCAGCAAATCAGATGGCAGCATTCTCAAATAACAATATCTGTAAATTTCGAGAATTCTCCAAAACTACTAAACGGATTTACACCAAATGAACAAAAGCGTGCTTTCTAGACCAAGGCCCTTCTCCCTGCCAAATTTGGGGTAATTCCGTTCACCCGTTCGATCTGTAGCCTTGTCTATAGTCTCCTATGGAAATTGCATGGAGAAAACACGTTTTGGGACCCCCCTTTTTTCTCGGCCCCCCTTGACAAATCTCCCCCAAACTTTCAACATAGGAGCTGATATGAACAGAGAATTAGTTTGGAAAATTTCATGAAGATTCATCAAATGACGCCAAAGTTATAAGCAAAACAAAACATTTTCTTCCTATGGAAACTTGGTGCTAACTATAACTACCTACTGGCGACCGCCAGTAGGTAATATATATATATATTATATATTATATATATGATGTCATCAGTGATGTCATTTGAGATGTCATGAGTGATGTCACTGACCATGTCATGAATGATGTAATATGTCACATCATCCGCAGTGGATTGCGGACGCGCGAGATGTAGTTAGTACAGCTAACTATATCGGAAGAATTTCAATGGTTTTGTTCGAGTGAAATGTCCAGCTAGCTATAACACCCCTAAAACCTATTGTTTTTTCAGTGAATTTCTAAGGTTTTTTAAATGCTAATTCCTAACTATATCAGGCCTGAAACCTATGGTTTCTTCAGTGAATTTCAAAGGTTTTGTAAATGACAATTTTTAAGGTATTAATTGTTATACTGATTATTTTGATACTGATTTACTACATTTTGTAAACTGTTTATTTTTAGATATTTTATTTTTTTAATTACATTATACATTACAATACAAAATATACTTTCTCAGAATGAATTGCTTTAGTTTAAATACTTTGCAAATAGGCAATCGACTTTTAAGTACAGTAGTTACAGTTGTTGCAATGAGCAACACAATTTCAAACACAATGCAACATTGAGCTCAATGTGAATTTCTAGTCAAATGCAATTAGTTACTTTATGGATTACTTTTCTAACCAGAGGACTGGATCCTAGATTCAGTCCTTGGACATCTCCTGTAAACAATTGAGTAAAAGCCTTTTGGTTACAGTAGTGATTTTTAAGGAATATTATTGTATTTTAAAAGTTGACACAGAACATTTTTCACATAGAATCACCAATGTAATCCTATGGCAGAAAATTCACTTAGCAGGTAAGTAGTGTTATCGTTACTTTTTCTTACTCAGTGGTGGATCCTGGATCCAGCACTGGCCAATCTCCTGTAAACAGTTGAAAGAATGTGTTTAAGTCATACAGACGATTTTTTAGGAATATTTTTAGTTTGTGAAAATAGACACAGAAACTTTTCTGGCGAAAACCACACAATGGATTCCTATGGAAGGAAATACAAGTTACTAGTAAGTACGTTTACAATTACTTTTCAGGGTCAGTGCTTGGCTAAAAGATGCAGCCCTGGGTTCTCTCCTGATAACAGGTGAGTAAATCGGAATTCGTAGTTCGGTTGATTTTAGAGGAATATTTGTAAGTTTCGAAAATGGATACTTAGAAACTTTTCTGGTGAAAACCACACAATGGCTTCCTATGGAAGGAAATACAAGTTACTAGTAAGTACGCGTAGAATTACTTTTCAGGCTCAGTGCTGAGCTAAAAGATGCAACCCTGGGTTCTCTCCTGATAACAGTTGAGTAAAGCGAAATTCGTAGTTTGGCTGATTTTAGAGGAATATTTGTACAATGGTGAAGGAAGGGGGCGGGGCCTGAGGTGACATGTGCAAACACGCCCTGTGGCACATTTTAAGTTGGGGAATGAATTCCTCTTCAATCCAGAGGTCCCCTGGGGGCCAACTAGCCCACCAGGTACCTCCAGTATGCGCCAGGGAGCTGCGTTGCAGAGAGGTGTTCAGAGGCCACGCCCCTTTTTACAACACTCTGGAACGCAGCTCCGTGGCGCTTACTGGAGGTACCTGGTGGGCTAGTTGGCCCCTAGTGGACCTCTGGATTGAAGAGGGGTGAATTCCCCAACATAAAACGCGCCACACAGCGTGTTTGCACAGTATCACCTCAGGCCCTGCCCCTTTCCTTCACCACTGTGCAAACGCGCCCCGTGGCACGTTTTAAGTTGGGGGATTAAGTCCCCTTGAATCCTGAGGTCCCCTGGTGGCCAAGTAGGCCACCAGGTACCTCCAGTAAGTGCCACAGAGCTGCGTTGCAGAGAGGTAAAAAGGGATGTGGCCTCATTACACCTCTCTGCAACGCAGCCCCCTGGTGCATACTGGAGATTCCTGGTGCGCTAGTTGGCCCTCAGGGACCCCCAGTATTCAAGGGGAATTAGTTCCCCCTCTGCAAACACGCCAGGGGGCGTGTTTGCAGAGTGGTGTAAGGAGGGGGCGTGGCCTCCGGCCCTATCCTGGTCTTTTTTTTTTCTTCTTTTTTTTTAGAAGGGGGGCTGTGTAGCCCCCCTTCTTTTTCCATTTTTTTGGCCCTGGGGACCCCATCCCCCAGGGCCTGCCCCCAATTTTTGTTTATAAAAAAAAAAAATTAGGGAAGGGGGCCGCGTTGCCCCCTCCTGAGGCCATAATTTGCCCCGGGGACCCCATCCCCTGGGGCTGGCCATTGGTTTTTTTGTTGTTTTTTATTTTAATCTGGGAGGGGGGCCACGAGGCCCCCCTCCTAGGCCACTTATGGCCCTGGGGACCCCATCTCGCGGGGCCTGGCCTCTGTTGGGGGCCATGGGGGGTCCCCAATCCCCCCACGGTCCCAGCCGGCTCCCCACATCCTGCGGGAGCCGGCATTGCTTTTCCACATGGGGAGCAGCTAACATGCTGCTCCCCATCTGGAAAAGCAATCAGCTTTGCTTCATTGAAGTGAGAGCAGGCTTCCCTGTTCTCGCTTCAATGAAGCAAAGCAGTTTGCAATGACAGCGTGGGAGCCGCGAGGCTCCCGCCCTGTCATTGCAAACTACAGTGTCCCGGGGTGGGCACCCCGGGACACTGCAGGAGCCGGCCCTGGGGGGTGGCGGTCACCAGGGCCTATTCAAGGCTCTAGGAGGGGGTGGCCTCAGAGCCCCCATCCCAAATTACTTCAAGCCCCGGGGGTGGCGAACCCCAGGGCTGGGGAGGCTGCGAGCCCCCCCATCCATTTTCAAGAAGCCCCGGGGGTGGCGGTCCCTGGGGCTGTGGGGGCTGTGAGCCCCCGCATATACTATCTTTGAGCCCCAGGGTGGTGGTGCCCGGGGCAGTGTGGACCCCCCACACATTTTTTTATTGTGCCCCCAGGATTCGGCCCCCCCGGGGACCAATTACCAAAGAAGCGCAGTAAACCCGTGCTTCTTTTTTAAAAAATGTTGGCCGAAATTCGCGCTGGGTGCGCGAATCTCACCGATTTTTTTTTTTTTTTTTAAATGCTTTTTTTGGCCCTGGGGGTACTTGTGGGACCCCCTGAGCAGGCCTAGGGGGTCAGGGTGTTTCTACCCTGCCCCCTTTTTACGTTTTTCGCGTTTGTTTTATAGGATCCTTGTGCCTCTGTTCTACCGAGGCACAAGATAGATGCCAACACTTCCTGATCTGGAGTGTTGACAGCCAATTAGAATACAGCTCGTGCACGGCAGGGTGCGCGCTGGGTGCAGGGAGGGTGCGCGGATCCTCCGAGGCCATAGATCAGGCACGAATCTGAACTGAGGACTACCTTTCTGCCAAATTTGGTGTAATTCCGTTCAGCAGTTCGGGCTGTAGCTGCGTCAAAAGTTCCTATGGGAAAATGCATGGGGAAAACGCGTTTTGGGGCCCCCCTTTTTTCTCGGCCCCTGCTTGATGATACACCGTGAAATGTTCAGGATAGGATCGGACCGGAGCTGGCTAAAAGTTTGGAAAATTTCACGAAGATTCGTCAATCGGCGCCAACGTTATTCCAAGTATAATATTGCGGATTTCCTATGGAAAATAGGCCCTAACTATATCAACCTACTGACGACTGCCAGTAGTTAATATATATATATATATATATATTTGTATCTTTTGTATTGATGTTTGTATGGAAAAAACAAATGAGCTTGAATAATATGGTTAACAAATGATATAAATTACTATAAAAACATAATAGTATCATAAAAACCGCATAGCTCAAGGCATCAGTTGGAGGGCCGGACACTAGGCACTAAGAGCCAATTTGCAAATATATAGGTCAAGTGGGAATGGATTGATATTTTTCAAAGCTGGCAAGAGAAGCCCACATGAGAGATATGACCAGAATATTTTTCACTTGTTTCAGTATGATGGAGAATGTCTGTAGCAAATGGTACACATAAATACGGTCCTGATTTACAGTTTGGCGGATTGGTTACTCCGTCACCAACATGGGGGATATCTTGTCTACCTTCTACAAGTGCATTATATCCTGTGTAGGCCTGGGCTAAATTTCCGTTCCGCTCGCGGAAATTGCGATAGTTTGACATTTTCGCGTTCCGCGGAGAGCGCGAAAATGTCAAAATTTCCGCATTCCGCAGCTTAGCGATAATTTGTTTCTTGCTCGCGCTGTAAACTAATACATTCTCTCTTGCGCGCGATCGCCTTACCTGAATCCCCGCGTTCGCTGACAAGTTTTCACGATCCGGTCGCGTTCTCCACGAGATGTTGGATTGTTGGTAGCCATTTGCGCTGTCTCGCGACAGTTCGTGCCCGCAGTAATGTCATTGGTCGCGCGATCACGTCTTTCTTCTCGCGATCATGCACCGCGAGAAGAGTGAAAACAAGATGGTCACGCCCACGAGCAACCGCATGGGTAAGTTGGCGAGCCGCGACCACGCAGAAAATACCGCGAACGGGTGGGAAAAAAACTTCCGCATCTTCGCGATATTTCCGCGTGTTTGCAACATTTTCGCGATAATTTGCGAAAGTCACTTTCGCAAATTCCGCCCACCCCTAATCCTGTGGCACTTTAGTTAAGGCACACTGCTTTTCTGCCACATTTGTGGTGAAGTAACCCGCCCGTCAAACTCAAAATCAAGGCCCTATATTTTTTCGGTGCCAAAGCCTCGAGTTATGGTGAAATGAGAAAGCATAGCCAGAAATGAAAGAAGAGAGTGGTCAACCTATTAAAACAAAGAAGATAGGTAGTGTAGCAAAGTCAAAAACAAAGGGCCAATTAGTTTGAGTAAAGAATCCACTAGCTGTGGGGTGGAGTAATGTCCTGTAAATGTCTTGCTTGTTTAAAAATAATGAAAGGTGCTCATCAAGGAGTCAAAGACATAAAACACACTGTAAGAATGAGCTTATTAGGAAACAGATTAGCAAAGACTGCAGTTTGGTAGAAAAGCTGCTGCCAATGACTTGGAGTAAAAGGTTTTCCGAGCTGAAGTAAAGATTTACAAGATGTGTGGTGCAGCGTATTATTGTAAGCCATTTTTATGATGAGTATTACATCTAGAGATCATACGGAAATGGCTAAATCCACATTTTCAATTTTAAAAACACGTTTGATACAATTTTCTGTCTCTGCATGAGTTGTTAAAGTAGTAACTAATACTGGCTCCAAATAGTGACTGACTAAGAGGGTTGCCAATGAAGCAGGTAACATCTTCTTGTCAGGACGCCCTTGTAACAGCGTGTGAAGTCAATGTTGACTATACACCAAGGACTAGTTATAATATTGCTGATATGATGATAGTCCTATTTTTTTGGATTGAGGAAAGTTCTAAAGGAAAACGTGAATTAGTTGGATTGACTGAAATTTGTAACTTCGATGTGAAGAAGTCTTCATACTTTACAATTAGATGGCTGTCACTTGAGTGCTGAGTATGATATTTAGTTTCTCACCTGCAGTGAATAGTTGTAACTGTCTCAAACAATGAATAGAGATTCAAATTGCTCTTTAAAGTTGCCAATTTGGGGTCCTGATTACCATATTCAGGTGTAGAGCTCGAAAGATTCCTCAACATGTTTAGGAAAAATAAAAGTGAAGTAATATCATATTTAAAATTTACGGGATGTTTTCAAGTATTTCATTTGTTAAAAATGCTTTGCCGCTCCCTGCCATCGATCTGCCATGGATCTCAGCACCAGGATACCCTCTCGGGTGAAACTGCGCTCTACAAATCTGCATAACATTGAAAGACATGGCACAATTGGTGCGGTTTCCCCTGACTTTTTGCCTATACCTCCTGTATTTTTGATGCTGTGCTGGATTTCGTTTTTGCTGGCTTTGTGCCTTTTGACACTGCTGATCAGTGTCAAAGTGCAAGTGCTCCCTGTGTATATTTGTATTACAATTGGTACTTCGTGATTTGCATATTTGATTTACTGGTAACTCCCTAGTAAAGTGCACTGAGTGTGCCAATGTCTGTAAATCGAAACTAATAGTGGGCCTGCAGCACTGATTGTGCCACCCACATGAGTAGCAATGAAAAGGTATCTCAGACCTGCAACTGCAGTGTCTGTGCGCAGTTTTAAACTACTTTGTCGACCTGGCAAGCGCATCCACTTGCCAATCCCTAACCCTCCTTATTCTTACATGTAAGACACCCATATGGTAGGCCCACGGTACCCCCATGGGCAGGGTGCAGGGTATGTGAAATGTAGTACACACAAATGGGGCCGCTCCTATTGGAATGACCCGGACACAACTGAGTAGTGTTAAGTGACTGTGAGTGTGGACATCTCACTAAAAGTTACGGACTGGCCTCACACACCACCTGGTGTCATGCTTCATCATCGGCCAGTCCTCGCCCTCTAAAAACTTGGTTTGATAGAGGGCGGGCATGCACCTGACGACAGGGATGCACTTCTAACTGAGTGGGGCCCAAAGTGAATAAGTGAGATTAAAAGCCATTATAGTAACCTCATTCTCTATTTAATGATTTAGGAGACTATATGGTTTATAAAAACAAGTGTGCGGCGCAATTGGGAAAATTATTATCCCCTCGCCGTATAATCATTGGTCTGAAAATGGGTCGCCGGGGAGGAGTGCGGTACACAGTAGGTGATCCCGTGGAGAACGCACCTTGATGAAAGTTTGACTACAGGGGTTCTCCTTTACTCCCCCTCCCATGGAGTAAATGGAGTTTAGGCTGTAGGGTACTTTTTCTGACCCGAATATATACAGCAGAGAGTGACCACGGTCCCTCCACCGCTGATTCCATTTAACCATAATTTTGGTAAGATTGGAGCCCGTTTCTTGGTAAAAACTAAGGTCCTGATGAATGCCGAGTACCTCTGTTGACATTAGGCAGAAACATGTCGACCAATTTTCAGACCAATGATTATACGGCGAGGGGATAATAATTTTCCCAACTGCGCCGCACACTTGTTTTTATAAATCATATAGTCTCCTAAATCATTAAATAGAGAATGAGGTTACTATAATGGCTTTTAATCTCACTTATTCACATTGGGCCCCACTCAGTTAGAAGTGCATTCCTGTCGTCAGGTGCATGCCCGCCCTCTATCAAACCAAGTTTTTAGAGGGCGAGGACTGGCCGATGATGAAGCATGACACCAGGTGGTGTGTGAGGCCAGTCCGTAACTTTTAGTGAGATGTCCACACTCACAGTCACTTAACACTACTCAGTTGTGTCCGGGTCATTCCAATAGGAGCGGCCCCATTTGTGTGTATTAAGTTGTGTTGGAGGCAGGCCGTCTCCTATTACCCTAACAAGCCTCTAGTTCCCTTCCCCAGCGAATCTGGGGTTAGTGTGCATTGTATGTGAAATGTAGGACATGTACTGGTTTGTGGGACATGCCCTGATAGTGAAATACTGCCAATTTCGTTTTTCACTATTGAAAGGTTATCTGCCCCATAGAATAGAATGAGAGATACTTTGTAACATCTTACAAATATAACTTCCCATCGGGACAAGATAGAGGAACAAAGTTTAGGCTCTCTGAACTCAGGATTTAATAACACATCTTTTAGGAAAAATGGTTTTTAAAATGTGTGTTTGAAAATCCCACTTTTAGAAAGTAAGCATTATCTTGTTTTGGCGTGACAGGGGCTGGTAATGTCCATTCACTGTAGATAGCCACTGGGAGGGTTGGGGTGCACCTGACCTTTCCTGGATGACTCAGAGCTAAGCTGAATGTGACTTGGCTGCATTTACAGTAGTGGGAGGAGATTTCCTTGCACCTGAATAGGACCTGTCTCCCTTGCACAAATCTGTCTCCGCCCCCTGCGGGCATGCTACAACAGTGAGGACAGAACTTGTTTGGACTGGGCTTAGAGACCCCTGCACAAAGAGAACAAAGACAAAATGGGGTATAAGTAGTAGACCTTAAACCCCAGATCTTTAGATCACGTCTGGACTCAATAGGAACCTTTGCCAAGGAGAAGAGCTTCAGAGCTGTGAAGAGGAGTACTGCCCCTCTGCTATGTGCTGTGATTGGTTGCCAGCAGTTGCTTCTTCTGCCAAGAAAAAGGACAACGACTGGAACTTTGCTTTGAACCTGCTTGAAGAAGAATCTGCAAGGGGCTGTGTCTGCTGGCCTCCAGTTCTGAAGTCTCAGGAACACAAAGACTGCACCCCAGCTTCCCTGAACTCTGTTGCTGAGAGTTCTGACGTGCCAGGGGGTGCCTATTCCAGTTTTGGGCCTCTGGAGGTTGTTTCTGCTATGGGGAGCTGGAAGAAATCTAAGTAAAGCAAGACAACCTGTCTCCAACATCGTCAGCAAGGCCGCAGCCAGCACCAAGTTGAGGGGCACAGCTCATGAAGTGAACGACACACTGCACGGTCTGCACTGCAGCTTCGAAGTCCTTCGACGCCTGCCGACACCTGCAGTTATTGGCCGTGCCTGATGCCAGCACTCGCACCTACTCGGTCATTGCCAGCACCTGCATTATGTTATCAGGGCGCTGATAACCACACAGGGTGACTCCTTGAACTTGCCGACTTTGGATTGTTACTGGAACCGATGCCTTACCGCTGACAAAACCATCTTCCCCTGTCCTTGGCTTGACATGTCGCCTCCTTGCGGACATGATGCCTCACCTACGCCGTGGCAGCCAGGGAGCCGGCCTCGACCTCGGCACCAACGCCTCACCTCCACTACACTGTGAATCATCATAGACTTTGTTTCCAAGGTACTGTTTGTTTGGGGGTCTGTGTGACTCTGTGCCTGACGCCGTGCTCCTCACGGTCTGTGCGAACTTTGGATTTATTGCTGTCACAACGTCATAATAGCCCAAGGTGGAGCTATTTGTTTTCTTCAAGCTTTATTTTTGCAATAACTGTTCTAAAGTCCTATCTTATTACCTGTATGTTGGATTTTTTTCATTTTCGTCATGTTGAGTTTAGATAAAGATACTAAACTGGTGTGGTGTCCATTTTTGGTGTAATCACTGTATTACTGTGTGTACATATACTTTACACATTGCCTTTGGTATAAGCCTGTCTTATCATGCCAAGCTACCCAGGTGGTGGGCAGGGATTATCTAAAGTGTGTATCCCCATTACCCTGACTAGAAGCAAGGGTCCCTCTTTGGACAAAGGTACCTACCTCTGCCAACTAGAGACCCCCATTTCTAATAAACATAATATAACTTTTGGACTTAGCCTTCTCTGATGGGTCACCCCCAAACTTTATGCCTTGACCCCTACTCATTTCTGAACATGTTTTTGTTAACAATTAGCACTTTACCACTGCTAACACAATAAAATTACCTTATCCACAACTGGCAAATTGTACTTCTAAGTCCCTAAAGTGGTACTATCCCCTTAGGGTAGGCCCTAAACAGCCCATGAGTGCAAGGTGTTTTAAAAAAAAGTTAGATGTATACTTTTAAGTTTTACATGTTCTAATAGTGAAAAATGTCAGACTTTGTCTTCACTACTTTAAGGATTATCCCTCCGATAGGATAACATTGGGTTATATTATTACATTCAGTAAGTGATAACTTTGATGAGGGAACAGCTAGGAGTCTATTGTTTGGTGTCTGAGGAATTGTAAATAAAACCCTCTTTAATGATAAAGGTTGATTTTAAGTCACAATTATGAAAATGCCACATTAAAAAAGTTGTGAAGCTTAGAAAGGGGGTTACATCCTATATTGGTGGCAAGGTGGGGTGTAAATTAAGCTTTACAAAAAATAAAACCCGGCAACCATTTTTCTTTTGCTGCTATTTATTTCAGCAGACTAGGGGCCAATATTTATAATCCTTGGTCCTGGCTACATTATTTTGCCATGATTTATACATTTTTTAAGGAAACATTTCTACAATTTTATAAGTCTGAAAACATGTGGTGATACACTTTCAAATCAATATTGCTCTGTGCTGATTTTCAAATGGTCAAAACATAAGACATTCAGAAAAAGTACATTTTGTCAAGTATAACAATTGTGTTTACGTTCAGTACCTGTGTAGATCAAAACAATTATACTTAAATTCAGTGCCTGTGTGAATCATACTAACAACTATAAAATTACACCAGTTTATAATTTATACATTTATTCTATTAAGAAGCACAATCCATGACGCCAGGCCTGCCCTTCGCACTAAAGTTACAACTATCCACAGCACTCTCCCTGCTCTACGCAGCCTCCTTGCTCATGAACACAACTCTGTGTGCTGGACTTTTGAAGGTAACTTTTTCAGTGATACTAACCTGGTCCCTGTATCTGCCCATGATCCATTGCAGTCGGTCTGAACTTGTGACTTTCACCAAGTTTGGCACAACCAGATAACCATAAGGGGCGTTTTGTGCTTTTGGGTGCGACATATTCATCCTAATTCGTTGAAATTGCATATCTCTGGTTCTGCTGTTTGGATTTAAATCATTTTAAGGTAAAATGTTATATTACATTTTACTCTATTTTTCAACTCAGTTTGGGATTTTTCTTGTGTTGTGTTTTCTTATTATTGCTGTTTGAGTGCTGTATAAGTACTTTACACATATCCTCTCAACTAAGCCTGACCGCTTTTTTGCCAAGCTACCATAGGGTTAAGCACAGGTTAGTTTCTTGACTTCTGTGGTTTACCCTGATGAGGATTGCGGCTGTTGCGTGGAAAGGGCTAACACCCCCCTCAGCCAACAACCCAGTTTCTCACAGTAAAATAGCATAACTCCTCAGACCTTTGCTCTACACATGCTAAAGAGCTCTACCCCTAAAAGCTGCTAAAGTATCACACTGTGGAACGTTTTCAAGGTTAGCAGCCTGGTATCTGTTGTCCATTACTCCAGTGCTTTTGGACCATATTAAAGTGGCCAAAATCTATACAGAAGAATCTAGATCTGTGCAAGACTATCTCTTATAAATCAGGAAAGGAAAATGCCAAAGCCAATGCTCTATTTTGAATGTGATTCCTGACAGAACACTAGGTAATCCAGAGAGCCAACATATTCTATTGACTCAGAGTTCTATTGTTCAGCTACTTGCCTCTGTTTGGTAATCCAACCTTGAACATTCCTTGAAACCTTCAGACATTAATGATGGCTTGCTATATCATGGATCCAAGTAGAATGTACCCATGTCAGATTTGAGGGAACACGTCTTATATGTGTGCACAACAGAGTGTCAACATTATATCATGGTAAGCAGAAGACATTGAAACTGCTTCTGTGAGTCTTTTTGTGGCCAGCAAGGTCCAAAAAGGCTGATGCCCTCGGCTATGGGTAGACCTCATCAACCTTTTCACAGAGCAAGACTTCACATTTGGCTCCCCATCTCATTCCAATTTGTCGCCAAGCTTAGTACATTATCTATTGGTACTGTATTGTGAAATTGCCTAAAACTAAGTCCGAGCACATAATTGTTCTCACAGTAGTAGATCATTTAACAAAATCCATCCATTTTGTACCCTAAAAAGACATTCTATCTCCAATGAAATTCAAACCGGCATTCAAGAAGCAAATGATGAGAGTTTGTGAAAAGCAATCTGATCACCAAAGACATTAGACTTAAATTTGTGTCCTATTGTTGATAATCCTTATGGAGTTGTTTGGCATAGATGCTCATTTACCCTCCAGTTACCACCAACAGACAAATAGTGAGCCAGCCAGTCTTTTGAGCAGTATTTTCATTGCTTTCTGATTTCTGTGTAACCTGATTAGCCTTCCATTCTGCATGCTTCTGAGTTTATTTAAAAATGCGAAGTACTCATATGTTGGGGTGTACCCTTTTATTGTAACCTGAGGTAAGATCCAAGGACAACATTGTCTGAGGTCCCAGTAAACAGTCCTGTACACAACAGTACATGAACACCAGGAAAACCTGTGACATCTCTTATCCAAGGCCTGTTTTCTTACCACCAAAGCCAAGGAAGCTTCTAAACATTATTTGGACATTATTGTCCAGGATCTCATTGTCAATTGGAGGATAACAGGTGGCCTTCACTCTACAACATGCATCTGTGAGGCTCACATAATTTCATCCATGATACATTAAACTTATCAGATCAGCCATTTTATGAAAGCTAGTAACTAGGCAACTAGACCTGCACATGAGGTTAAAGGTTCACCGTATGTGCCAGTTATTCCTTCTTAACCCTGTAAGCCTGGACGTCCTATACAATGTTCCACATACTCCAATGCATGTAAATTAACATGAGGAATGCAACATGTATTGCATACTAGACTCCAAATCCATTTGAGAGTGTTACTTTGTTTGGTATAATGGAAATAGTTTGGCCCAGAGAATAAGCCGTTGGACTTTATATCAAATGTTTGTCATGCTATCACGTTCATGAGAGTATTCCATCAATTTCACCCTGACAAGCCAAGACCCATGTATGCCTCATTAGGGCAATGCTCTAGGGATCAGCCAAATTGGCTTAAGCCAGATACACTGAACATCAAAGCTTCTTTGGGACCCAGGCTCATCACATGAACTGAGATGTCAGTTCCCCTCCGAAAAACCCTTCTACTTAGCACACAATGGGACCCTTTGTTGCTAATCTCTCGTATGAACTATCTCACACTTAGGATAACTCTGTTTTGAGCAGCAGATAGGCCCATTTGTGCCATGCTCTTTGAGCAATATAACAGCAGGTTCTACTTAATCCCATTTCAGAACAAAATCTCATGGGATGCCACCAACACTTACAAGACTATCTTGGGCATAGTTGCTATTTATTACGTATCCAAACGACAAACCCTCATTTCGGCTCAAGAGTTCTGGGTTGAACAAGACCTGTGACTTGCTCACTTCTGATCCTGAACCAGATACATTGTGTCCTTTTGTATCTGCCTGTAAGGACAAAAAAGCAAAACAAATGTGAAGTTAACGATTTGTCTCATACTTGTTTCTCATCAAGCACTAGCTAAAAAGCAAACAACAGACACTCCAGAGAAGAACTGGATCACAGCCCAAGGAGACAACTAGTAGGATATTCTATTGGAACATACTGGGCTATGTCAATTTAGTAATCTCTGACCTGGACCAGGAGACAAAGCAAAGAGATAGTGCATCATTTTGCTCTCAGAAACTGTGCAACAGATTTCAGAGAAAAGCAGTAGCTCTCACAGAACACTGAGCAGATCCAGGAGACAGTGCATCGGGATAAACTCAGACTTCACCCACATTTGCATACATTTATGGACTAAGAACTTTAATGTACCTTATGCAGAATATTTTAGTCTATTGAGATGTGTCATATAACATGAAAAACGGTACAATAAATGTTGCTACATTTACTGATGTACCAACTTGGAAAATAAAATTTGCCATGTGGGGACTGGGAGGAGATGAGGAGATTTAGAGATAATAATCTATGTTCTAAATCCCTTCCTTGGGTGTTGGTCATTTTAAAGTGAACATGGACATACAAGAACTAACCTGCAATAGTCAGGCCTTTTATGAAGATGGGTAGGCAGAGAAGGAACACATGCATTTTTTTATTCCCTCCCAGCCTTCTCTTCTTTAAATCAATCAATTTGTATAGTGCTACTTGTCACCTGTGAGGGTATTCAGGCACTAACATGGTCCAGTTGATTAGACGAATAGCCAGGTCTTCAGGGACTTTGGGAATTCTGGAAGAGACGGGGAAGTCCATAGATGAAAGGGTAGCCCGTCCCATGTTTAGACTGCTTGGTAGGAGAAGGGGTGACCTCTGTATCTGCTACGTTGGATTCAGGGGTGAGGGTAATAGAAAGGGACGTGGAGCAGAGTTAACTGGTGGGCTGATGGAAGTTCAGACAGTGGTTCAAGTAGGCGGGTCTACAGTTATGTAGGGCCTTGTATGGAACTTGAACTGGCATCTTTTCTTTACAGGGAGTCAGTGGAGTTCCCTGAGGTAGAGGGTGATGTGGGTTTGTCTAGGGAGATTCAGGACGAGTCTGCCTGCAGCATTCTGTATGGTCTGTAGTTACTGGAGAAGATGAGCTGCAATCTTATTGGTGTTCTTGACTTTTGTCTGCGAGAACCGGGAAAAGTAAAAAGGTGGCGTTGGGATCCATGTCAACCCTGTAAGAGATTGGTACAGGACAGCACGTGTTATTGGTTATTCCGTTTTATCTTAACAATCAGTGATTTGAATACTATGCAATGCACATTGGGGAAAATTAAGGAATAAACCCAGGCTGGTAAACCTCCATTTCCAAAATGTGGAAGGCCTTTTTCTCAAATATTTTGAGGAAATTCAACAAATACTACACGAGAAAAGAATACAAGAAAATGCCATGAAAAAAAGAAATAAATGGATCTAATTCATAGGTACTGATTATCTTGGAATTCTGGCATGAATTCCCACCAAAGCTATGCTGGACATACCTGTAATGGGGTGTGGAATGAAACTGAAGGTTCCAGGGGTTAGGTGGGGCTTGATGTATTATGTTGTCAGAAGGTGGCTGAAGAAATAGAATGAAAGTCTGGTCAGATGTCCTTAGTTATAGATAGGATTAGAAGCAGTAGGAAAAATATAGGATTAAGGGACTGGGGTATAGGCAAGGTACAAAATTTGAGGGTATTGGTAGGGCTAGAGGTTCATTTATATATATAAGCTGATATGCTACTAGTGTGAAGGCAGAGGGAGGGAGACAGCAATATTAGAAGGGATAGGACCCTAGAGCATATGTAAGGGTGAAACTACACAGGCATAAGTAGAAGTAGATGTACTAAGGTTTTTGCCAAGAAGAAGTATGAAGTTGGGTATAGACCCAACACAGACATAAAACAGAAACAAGTGATCTATGTGGTGCTGGCGAAAAAGGACTGCAGGTTATTTTTTACATAAAGAGCTTTCTTCAGGATGTATTTAATATCGAAGACATGCCATTGTTTTAGACGCATTTGAGAAAACTAGTTTATGGAGAAATATTCTACTGAAATGTACATTTCCTTAAGTATGTTTTTGACTAGAATTATATCAAAATTAATACTAGTCAGGTGCACTCTATCCCACACAACCATTGGAGACTTACTCCTAATCTAAGGCTCTCCCCACTCCGAAGTAGCCTCCATTGACACCTATGCTAAACTCCATTGCCTAAATTGCGTATAACACCATAACCTAAATGTTCTCTGAGACATCAATACCTGGTTTTACAAGCCTGAGATGACAGCCTAAAATCTCAACCGATGATTCTGCACCAGCTAATTTCATGAGCCAATCACACCAATAAGACTGAAATCAGATAGAATGTCTGGCGTGACTGCCATGCCATAAACATTAATCACATACATCCTGAGAAACTGAAATCACTTCAAATTCACTCACACGTGATTCACTCTAGTGTCTTAGAAAATACATGCCTGGAGAAGCTTGACACCCGCAACAAGGGGGCATTGCAGATAGAACCCAGTACCTCTGTAGAGCACTTTGATCTCTGGTTGACCTCTATCTTCGATGCACTACTACAGTCCAAAGAACAACAGTCATCTGGTAGGCACCAAAACCTGGCTAGGTTCCAGGGGACGCTCCTCCAATAGAGTGAAGGAGCATCACCCCACTGCTTTCTCGCAGTGCGAGAAGCTGAAACAATGCAGCCTACATTGAGAAAATGGCCTCCCCATAGGCGCCTTGCTGGGCGCCATCCGACCAATCTTAGGGTAGGGAGGCTGCCTGCTTCCTGTTCCTGTCTGAGGCAGGAGAGCAGGAGCAGGAACCAAGAAAACACTGGACCCCACCAGCGGACAGGTAACGTTTTAAAATGTAGAATTGCATTTACCACTCCCCCTCCCCGTGTGACCCCCCACGTGCAAATAATGTCACCTGTGACTGCTTGATTCACCAAGGAACTGAGGGGTGCAGTTATAGTGTATCAGCTGTGGGGTATCCACCAAAAAGAGAATTGGTGCTTAACATATGCTCTTAAAAGGGCTGATGGGACACACTCTGCTGTGTTGTACATGTCCCACATCTATGCCAAATTCTATTTCAGGACCTGAGTGTTCGCAGAAAAATACAGGGACCATAGCAAAATTTGTGAGAAAATGTACAAGGAAACAGATACATTTGGTCTATAGTGGTACATCTTGTTCTAACTTTTACCCTTCAGCAAACCAGAGCGGGCCCACTAATTTACCTGTATCTTTAAAGAGGACCAAGCTCATCAGTTACATTACAGAATCTCGCTGCCCATTGAGGTGTTTGTGGAGTTTTCCACACTCCGCGTTACGCGGAGCTCATGGAGTTCGGAAAAACTTTTTCCGAAAGTTTTTTTCCTCACTTGCCCTCGTCAATATCAAGTTGGTGTGTGAGGAAAATCCACCTCCTGGTAAGATTTTTCCTCATTCGTGCTCATCTGTGACAGGTTGGCAAGCACAAGCAAAGGAAATTAACCTCCTGGCAAGATTTCTCAAAGCGTGCGGTTGGATTTCTCAATGCGAGTGGCTGTGTATGCTCGCAACCGCTCACATTGAGAAAACGCCTGTTTGCGTTGAGAAAGTTGCCGCTCGAGTAGAAAATCTATTCGAGCGGCAGAAAGGAAGCAGCGCCTGCTTGTGCTGTGCGTGGTGGTGTTTGTGGACAAACCACCGGCTCTGAAAATTACCGTGAATGGCATTTTCTGAAGTACTCCCCCACTCGTGGAGCTCTGCGTGGTGCAGCAGAATAGTTTTGCACTACGCTGAACTCCGCAAACTCCGCCCAGGCTTAGTCTGCATGTATTATTCCTTGAGTCTCTTCTATACACATCTCCAAGTCAGGTTTGTTTACTGCCTAGAAATTAACTTTGTCACCGAAGCATCTGTTCTTGACTACTTTTTTTGTGTCAAAGCACAAACTACATATTAGAATGTTGCTTTCTTAGTAAACTTGAGGGCCTCCTATGCACTCTGATGAACATCTTCATAAATTGCTAAGTCTTGCAACAATTCTGGCTTACCTGCACAACATGGCTGTAAATGTGCAATGCCCAAGAACATATTTCTAACAACAACTTCTATCAGAATCATGGTAAACATTTTTTTCTTCAACTGCTCCTTGGTTAATATGCTCAAGGTATCCTACATCAATTCACTGCTGAAGACTAGGGCTAGACCTAGCGGAACAGGCATATTACAGACCAGTTACCAATGAGCTCCTCTTAACAGAATGAGAACTAGTCCTTCAAGCATGTACAAGTATGATTTAAACTCACTGGACACTCTCAGATATTCAGACCACCTTTCACTTGGAAATTAACACTGTGTTCTTGATAAACAATTAGTATAACCTTAAGTCTACAGTGACCTAAACAGGTTAGCAGCCTTCAAGCTGCCTAATCTCTCCTCTGTATTCAGCAACCAACTGCCAGGGCTCGGAAGTATTGTTTTTCAAAGAGTTGGCAATACTTAATTGCGTCATTCTTAGCAGGAAGAAGTAAAATCCCCGTCCTTCCACACTTCAAAGCCTCACTTTTAACATCAAAGGAGATATCCCTCAATATTAAATCATTGTCTTTGCTGTTCAACATCTACCTTAGCCCACACCCTGATCTCATTACATTCTGTATCTTCTCCTGATAAAACTATACATTTGGCACACAGATCATCTTAACTTAGAGAGGACTTCTGTACTCAACCACCAGAAATTAAGTGGTCTTGCGACTAATGTGCAGGCTGCCAAGCTCGGCAAAAATGTTCCATTATGTGTGACAAAACTGACAGACTACTTTGAATTCTTTAAAGCAATAAAGCTTGATTGTTCCCTCCATTGGTTTGGCCCCCTGTCCAGCAACTCTCATGCCTGTCACGTAACAGTATGCATCTCTTTGCTGCCCTGAATAATTGAACACCACTCAAGTATCTGTCAAATGTTGCTCATATGTGGAGTAATTGGAGTATGTTTTAGTCCAATATAGTGCTTCTGTATCCTTGTTATTCTTTTTTATTAACAGAAGTATGCAAACATGCATTTTTCCAATCACAAGAGAAAGACTGGAGCATTTTGGGGCCACAAGGACAAAAACAATGCTATCAAAATAGATCACACTAAGACCAAACTTCATTGTAAAAGAGTGCTTGGCCTTAGAATGTAATTTCTTAGTCAAGCTGGTAAAGATTTTTCCCCATTGTTGACCTTTGATGCTTGACTTGAAACATTGAAAGGAAGAAGATATCAGCAATGCATTTCTTACTTGTGGAGTCTAAACAATATGGACCAGGAATCGCTGAACATAGTTAAAAGGGTTTTTGTTCAGATTACCAACCAGTATTTCTGGAAACCAAAATTAAGATCAATAAGTACAGCAATACAGCAGATAATTGGAAATTTCCAAGTCAGTTAAGGCACAACAGAATGAGATAATTGAGATATCACAATAAAGAAACATTAAAGCAAACAGGTGTTCCATGAAGAAACTTCCTTTCTCTCTTCTAAACATATGTCAAATGTAAATCATCTATCAAGGGTCTCCAATTCAGGAGCATAGAAGGTGTCAGCATGAATAGACTACAGTAGAAGTCTTGGAAAAAGGAAATAAGTGTTTACCATAAAGCTTCACACATGCAAGAATAAGGCAAGCAAAGAGGTCTGAACCTCTCAAAGTCTAATGGGAATCTAAGTGTCCTCCAACTCTGAAAACACCAATTTAACAGTGATAGGTGATTCAGAAACGTCCTTATCTCCTTTTACACCACCAAGAGCCAACCAAATCATTACTCAAGGACATCTACAACATCCCTTCAGTTTCCCATTGCATTGTACTGGAACTGTAGTTTCTCAACCTTTAACATCTTTCTGTTCTGGTACATGATGAACAGAAGGACTCTGTCGACCATTAATTCTCCACATTCACTGCCATGTTTTCTCTCCAGGCCTCTCTATGAACAGTCTATAGCAAATAATAAGCCTTTCTCTAACTAAAATCATGATAATGCCTACAAAAAAAGAGGGAACATGTTGGCAAAGCAAAATGCATTTTAATTGAGGCCAGTAGTCATGCTAACTTTAACTGAGCATTTAATATGCCCTTAGAATACATGTTTATACATGTTCCCATGTAACTTGAAAAATAGATGTAAACCATGCATCTATTTCGACATGCAAGTATAATTTGAAATTTAAGTGTACAAATGTAAATAAGGAATACATTACTTCATGTTTAAACTGAACACTAGGGCACACATATACAAATCTCTGGTCTCTACAGTGAATACATTTGATTAATGTGTTTACATTTTTCACATATGGCAATGAAAGTAATGCGCACAGGAAATATAATGTTGAATTTGAGTATATGTTTGCATAATTTTGACATATAAGGGAGGAACTTAAATTGTGCTGCTTTAATTATAACCACATGCACAGACAATGGTCAAGATTCGGATGTCGGACTGACCGGAGTCCGTCCAACATCAGTCTGGAACTGGAACCAAACTACCTCCTGTCGTTGGTTCCAGTCCAGGAAGTAGGATGCAACATTCTAAAGAGCAGGGGTGCAGTTCATCCCTGCACCCTGTGGCAGACAAATCAAGGTGCCTGCCACCGGGTGCAGAGATCAACGGGTGGCACCATAAGTGCCCCCTAGGCTGCCATTCGGCGGCCTTGCACCCATTGGGGCCCTGCTGGGGGCCCCCCGCAGACAAATTCCCAATGCCTTTCTGTGTCAAAAAGGCCAGCACAGAATGGCATTGTGAAGCTGCCATCATTATCCCTCGGCCGGAAAGAGCCGCTGAGGGATTCCTGCAGGTTTTCTGAATGGCAGACAGGCTCTCTGAGCCTGTCAGAGGCCATTCAGAAAACCGATTTAGATTTCTTTCCAGCCGACCACATCGAAATGGGTCGGTTGGAATGGAATCTGACCAGCCTATTACAATGCGGGCTAGAGGGCTCCTATCAACGGTCGGAGCCGTTCCAGCCCGCATGGTAATCAGGCTAAATGTCTTTCTTGCACTACAGTGGATAACCCAAACAAAGCTGCAAGTTCATGATTTACACCAAATCTGAAAACAGATCAACTTTACAAACTCCAACTGGACAAGGTGTTTTAAATCATAATAGCGGTAGAAGTATAGGCCAGTGCAATAGAAATATAATGGCATAACAAGTATTCCTCACCTCTGTATCCCCCCTGGTCTGGCCTCTGAAAAGCAAACTATTTGCCACAACCAGAATATGTGTAGCAAGGGAAATGAGGACAAGGAGAATGAGAGAAAGGTCACATCACATCTTCAAACATCAAACAAATAGAATCAAGAAAGCACATGATACATATAGTCACATTCTCACTTAGGATCAAGAAAAGTAATTTTTGAAATATGAAGCGGTAGGCACAGGGTGCAGCTCTGTGTTGCAAAGCCTTTCCCCATCGGAAAATGGACTTTCCTAGGTTTATAAACAACAATGTTGTCAAAGAGCAGTTGAAAATGATGGCTGCCCTGCTAATTGAAAAAAAAACATTATATTGCAAGAAATGTCACCTTTTTTCATGGTCTTCTTAGATCATTTGCATTTATGGTTTAGATTTGCTGGCATATTTGACTTTGGGAATGGTTCTAAACACCTCCTTGTCATGTTTTCTACCGCCCTAAATGTAATACATAAATGTCCAACCAGAATTTAGACATATATGACCTTTAGATAAGGCCACCTTAAAGTTGTGCAGAAACTGTACATGTGGCATTCAATTCGGATGTAATTTGTGGGCTGCAGTGTAAATTGGCCCCGCTCACATTGGTGACTTTTAAAAGGTGCTATCGGGGCAGCCACTGTAGTCCTAAATGACTGTAGGCAAACGCCTCAACAAACACATGCCAAAATGGACCTTTTTGACATTTTTATAAAACAACTTTAACATTAGTTAAGACAGATCCAAAATGTGCCATAGAAGAACCCCAAATGCCTTATTATGTGCAAAACATACTAAGTAGATAATTTACAATGTCTCTGCAGTAACAGAGTTATAAAATGGATAAGCTACAGCTAGCCATTCAATTTGCAAATGCCAGCTGCCAGGATAAAATCGTTCACTGTAGATTTTGACCTATCCACCAGCTAGCAAAGCCATTAAAGTGGCATGTAGTTCAATACTAAAAATGGAATGCTTTAGTTACTTTAGGATTTTGTTGTAAGGTCACAAAGATATCGGTTACACCTGTCATCCTTGGGTAGTCTTCCACCAAACTTTTTGCCTGATTACCTCCTCTTTTTGCTGTATTGTTGTGTTGGCCTTAGGACTCTGAGCACTTTACTACTGCTAGTCAGTGCTACAGTTCATGTGCTTCTACGCTAAACATGGTGACATTGGTGTATACCTCATTGGTATATTAGTTTACTTATAAGATCCTTGTAAAGTGTGTACCGTAAACCCAAGGACTGTAACCTAAATGCTCTTAGTGTGCTGCAGCACTGGTTGTGCCACCCAAACAAGTAGCCTTTCAAGCCTTTCTCATGCCTGCCATTGCAAGGCCTGTGTGTACAGTTTACTGCCACTTCAACTTGGCATTTTACACCACTTGCTAAACCTTAAACCCCCTTTCTATTACACATAAGTCACCTCTAAGGTAGGCCCTTGGTAGCCCTGAGGGCAGGGTGCTATGTAAGTAAAAAGTAGGTCATGCACTTTTAAGTTTTACTTGTCCTGGTAGTGACAAATAGTTACATTTGTTTTTCACTAATGTGTGCCCTAATCCTCTCCTAGGCTAGCATTGAGAATTCCTTAAAACACTCTTAAGTTGGATTTCCTGATTAGAAAAGAGTAGCTAAATCATGATTCGCATCTTTGGAATCGTAATGATAAATTCTCTTTATTGGTAAAGTTGGATTTAACATTACTATTTTACAAATGCCACTTTTAGAAAGTGAATATTTATCTGCTCTTACTGCTCTGTGTGCCTTGAAGCCTGTCTCCAATATATGTCTGGAGTGGGGGACAGCTACACTTTGTGCATTCCCTCTAGACAGCCACAAACACAGGAAGGGTGGGTGTGACAGAGAACTCACCTGCATTCATCTAGATTCTGATAGCTGTTCCTGTGCAGGAAGAGGGAGGGGGAGCTGACATATCTGAACAGGCAGTGTCCTGTGGCTCACACAAAGGGCTGAATACTCCCCACAGATAGCCTGGCAGACAGGACTTGGATGAAGAGGCACCTGCGCACTTCAAGGGCCTTCTTTGAAGTCACTCTCACTTCAAAGACACAACTGGGTGTACGTACTGGGGCTCTCACTCTACCAAGCTCTTGTACTACTGGACCCATGAAGAACTCTGCCAGGAGTAGACTGCTTTGCTACAAGTATTGCCACTTTGCCTGACTGCTGCTCTGAAGGACCTGCTTTCTGCTTGGATGAGCTGCCCTGCTGGCTGCTGATCTCAGCCCTTTTGAGGACAAGGACTGGACCCATCTCACTTGAACCCAGAGTGGCTCCAAGGACTTCCTGGTGTGCCCTCTGTTTCTGAAGTCTCAGGGCTATCGAATACTTTCTACAACTCTGCTGCTGCTGCTGGACTCTGCTGTCTTTGAGTCCTACCCTGCCTAAGGGACCAGTCCAGTCATGGGTCTTGGAAGTTGGTTCTGCAGCTGCTCTGCTTCAAAACCGATGCAGTGACAGCTTTGAACCGATCGGTACCGATGCAGTGCCCTTTGACAACAACGCAGGGCCGATCCAAGGATATCCCTGCATGGCTCGAAGACGACATGGGACCTGATTGAGCGGTTCAGCAATGATGCAGCAACTGCATCATAAGGGGTTCGGCACCAACGTGGACCTGACTGCAAGGCTCGATGACGACACATCAACCGGACTGCATGAATCAGAACCAACACATCAAATATTCAATGCTTGCTTCATCCAAGGTACTGTTTCAGCAGACCCTGCGTGGGTCTTGTATCTGGTCTGCCCTGCATCGCGGTCAGCCCGAACTTTAGATTTGCCCTGGTTAGCGCGACCTCAAGTAACCCCATAGCGCTTTTGACTTCTAAGCAATACCTTTTTATTTATTCTTAAAAAATTAATAACTCTGATTCTACTTCTTTCCTTTTTGCTATTTTGATCTTGATTTTATCATAAAAAATACTCCCTAGTTTTCTAAACCTGTTTGACGTATGTTTGTGGTGTTTCTGTTGTTTTTCAGTGTATGTGTTGCACAAATACTTTACAAATTACCTCTTTAGATAAGCCTTACTGCTCTGTGCCAAGCTACAACAGGGTGAGCATAAGTCATCTTTTAGTGTGTATCTAGCTTACCCTGACTAGGATTGCGGTCTCTACTTGGACAGGGTGCATACCTCTACCAACTAGCGAGAGACACAATTTCTAACAATATCTTTTAGTAAAAGGGCCCACATCTGCATTGGCACCACAGAAAGTCTTCCCTGCACTGACTGTGATTATGTCCAGTCCATTACTGTCATGGATTCAGAGAAAATAACATTCACCAGGGTGTGCCTGGAGACTAAACCATCTTGATGCAGTTACCATGCAGTATCATTCTTGATATAAAGACTGGTAAGGCTAATCAAATGCACTTCAAGCTACATTTATAGGAGGAATGAGAAGGGACGGGGAGAAGATGGTACCAGAGGACCACACAAACCACTGACAAGACTTTTAGAAGTTTACTTGATTATGCAAAAGCAGATAATGTGCTGGTCTACCGTTGAGGGTGCGCCACGACCAACCAGGCTTTTTTCAGTCACCAAGAGGAGTGGCTGGGGAACAGGGCCCATTTAATAGGTTTTCTGCACATAGGGGTATCAATGTACCTTCCTGCAACAGCTCTGGCAACTCTAACATTATTCTGGCATCTTGGAAGATTTCTGGGAAAAATCTTTTCGGGACTATAGAAAACTGTTGACAAGATGGGAATCGGCCAGTGTGGAAAGATATTCAGAATAAGATTAAGCCCCTTCATTGGCCAATGCTGATTTACTACTATTTGGATCCTTCTGATGAGCTTCTGAAAACCTGGAAGCAGTCAGGGATAATTTGTGCAGCCTCTCTGCTGTTTGCACAAAATTCAAGTTTACAGTTTGAATCCTAAATTCAGAGTACCTTTTTGAGGCCTCAGCAGCCACTTCATCCTCCCATGCCTCACTGCAAGATTATTAATTTCATAAAAACAATTAAGGCTATAAGGGCCCGATTTAGATTTCGAAAGACGGTACACCATCTGTCAAGGTGGTGGAGGTCAGTTCCTCCACAATGCTAAATATATGTATGTTAAAAAGAACCACCATCACAACGGTTCCTTTTAATGTCAAACAGTTTGGTGGATGGCTACTGTCAGACATCCAATAAACTTTTTCAATGTATTTGTTTTTCAGAAACAAACTCCCAAACTAATGAACCAACACCCTGGGAGTTCTCTCTCTCTGGGTGTGAGAGGTCATACATATTTTTTTCTATCCCTTACCAACAGGTACTACCTGCCGGTGATGGACATAGATTACACATCCACCGTAATTAGGGCCGATTTCATAATGCCCTTCCTCGACAGCCCCTACTCCATTGAGCTGTTGGAGAAAGTTTTCAACCCAGAGAGCCTGTGGAGGCTCCGTCAGCAGACACCTTATGGTGTGCCCATCTCTGAATGAGGTAGGTGGATCTAGATTTTGGCAGACAAGTTATTCTGTTGTATTTGTAATAGAGTACCCTACTTACCAATCTCTAAATCTGGCCATAATTTGCAATTTAGTGGATGTGGGGCATTTGCCGAAGGTGAAGGTGTTTTGGCCACTCAAGAATGTATAAACTTATATATATACTTTAAGTAAAGTGTGCTAGGCATTCCCCAGTTTTTGGTAGGCCTCCCCATCTACCAAACTCTAAATTAGGCCCTAAATCAGAAAACGGTAGTGTGTGTAGAACCACTGGGCTTTATCTGATCCATGATCTATTGTGGTTTATCTGAAAGTTTGTTATACCTACACCCCTTAGGACAACATTGACTTTGGCCTGACTCATTATTTTATAAGGATGTCTTTTGCCTTTTCATTGAAAATGCATAATTACTGATACTCTTTAGAGTCTGTCACACGTGTGTCTTTCTAATCACTACAACCCATTTATTTTTATTAAATTGGTTTGCAAATTACATCCTTGTATTCACTTGGATTGAGAATTGTTTCCATGCTGTAAAAAAGACGTATATACACAGGAGTGGCGGGTGCAGATAAGCACGGTGGGGCGGGGCGAGGGGGATGTCGACAGACGACGGAATAGGTCAAATTAAATAAAGAAATAACTCCTATTCCAAAATCTTTCGACATCCCTCCGGCAGCACCCTGCCCCACCGCGCTTTCCTGCACCGGTCGCTGCTATATAGACATCTTCTTTGAGAGAAGCTGTTGTTGGCTACAGTGACCAAAGGCAAGCCCGGGATTCCTCACTGAAACCTGCATTTTACCTCCAGGGGAGTGGGCAGCCGCGGTCGGTAGTAGGAGTACCTGCAGAGCGGTGGCGTGGGGAGGGGGAGGGGCAGGGTGGGGGTAGTAAACTATGTATTACGGAGGCTTACAGGTAAATTAACATATCAATTAATCAAATGAATTTCGTTGCGTGCACTACATCCCCAAATGCGATGCAGTGCACGCAACGAAATCCGTTTTATTAATTGATGTTAATTTACCTGTAAACCTCCGTAATCCATAGTTTACTACCCCCTACCCTGCCCCTCCCCCGACCCACGTCACCGCCCTGCAGGTACTCCTATTACCGACCGCGGCTGGGAGTGGGCATCATACCTTTGTGGGAGTTTTTATATTTCTCTCCCCTTACATTCTAATCCAGTTTCCCGAAATATATAAAGAATAAAACAACATTGCCTAGCATAGTATAAGATAACATATCAATGCTTAATACAACATAAGATATAATATAGCATTCCTTCCGTGGGTTTTGTACATCGAAAGGACAACGTTTTCTCAGCTTACTGCCTTTCTGTTTGTGTTCTGATGAAGGAAGTGTATACTTGCAGTAACACCTGAACAGAAAGAATGGGTGGCTGCCATTGAAGAGATTTTCTCTTTCCATTCATTGGCTTCTGATTCTTCAGGAAGCTTTGAGATATCTGATGATCGATAATGAACTGCACAAAGAGCTCCTGCAGCATTTTATTGGTGATGAATGTTTTTGTGATTCACATATTTTCTCCAGTTTTATTGTTGAGAATATAAAGTAATAAGGTATCTTGCCCACTTGCAAAATTTTAAATGCTATATAATTCTGCAGTATAATCAATTAGATATTTTATGATAATATGTGACTTGCTCTAGGTTTATAATGTCTTAAATACACAGAAACAAAGACAAGAAGCATAATGTGACAACTCAATTTAAACTGCATTACATTCGATTTCTACCACGTTTTGACAGGGAAATTGCAACCATGATTGCCTGTCTATAAAAAGGCAGAAATGTTCATGCTGTGCCTATTCGGCACTTCAATCTTTTCTTTGAATTTCTATACGGTTGATTGAAAAAATGCATCTAGTTTAGTTTTAAAGTGATATGATGCATTACATATTGCAAAGTACAACACGACATTTTGTGAGACTAACGTGCGTATTACATTTTTAGTTTGATTTTGTGAATGCAGCCTGTGCATCCATAGTTCTGTCCAGGATGGTGATATTATGAAATATAACACAACATGTGCAATTGCTTGCTCTATAATTTGTTGAGTGAGAGGGAGTCTTGCTTTAGGACAGAGGAAGGAAGGAACACTTTACCTACTGCTGTATTGAATGGAGTGGGAATAATAAATGTATTTCCTCCCAAGTCCAACGCTTTCCCAACTGTTGTGCAGACTGGGGTGGAAATAGTAAATCTCACCCTTCTGCTGCACAGAGTGGCGTTTGAGCAGTAAATCTTACCCCTCTGCAGTCTGATGTTTCCCTAGAGTTGTACAGACTGGAGTGGAAATAGTAAATGTAACGCCTCTGAAGGCCAACGCTTTCACTACAGTTGCATAAACTGGAGTGGGGATAGTATATCAATCATTCCCAGATTTCAATACTTCTATTAATATTGTTTGAATATATCTATTATTATTATTTGTTTATTTTTGAAATATATATATATATATATTTATATTCACTGAAAAAACCATAGGTTTCACAAACGTTATAGTTAGGAATTAGCATTTAAAAAACCTTGCGAACTCACTTAAAAAACCATAGGTCTCACACATGTTATAGTTAGGTGGATATTTCACTCGTAAAAAACCAATGAAATTCCCCTGTTATAGTTAGTTCAGATAACTATAACTCGCGCGCCCGCAATCCACTGCTGATGACGTCACATATTACATCACTCATGACATGGTCAGTGGCATCACTCATGACATCACTGATGACATCATCCTTGTGATAGAGTGGCGGCCGCACGGTGCGCGCACCCCCGCGATTTTTAAAAAAAAATATTAAAATGTTTTTTTCTGCCTTCGGGGTCCTTCAGGGACCCCCTGACAAAGGCTAGGGGGTCAGGAACTCTCTACCCTGCCCCCTTTTCACGTTCGCCACCTTCCTTTTTCACTCTCGCACTGAAAACAAACAAAATGGCGGCCGGCACTTCCTGATTTCGACCGATTCGAACGTTGACTAACATGTAACCACCAATCAGAATTACGCTTGCGCACGTTATGGTGCTCGCATGTTGCGCGCACGGTGCTCGCACGGTGCGCGCACGGTGCGCGGCTATAGATATGTATGTGCTGAACAGATTGACTCCATATATGCAAAAGGCACATCCATGAGCTGAGGACTACCTCTCTGCCAAATTTCAAGTAATTCTGTTCAGCCGTTCGGGCTGTACCTTGGACTAAAGGTCCCTATGGAAAATTGCATGGGGAAAACGCGTTTTGGGACCCCCCTTTTTTCTCAGCCCCCGCTTGACGAATCCACCCGAGACTTTCAGGGTAGGAGCGGAGCAGAGCGCCCCACCTATTTTGAAACTTTTGCGAGGATTCGTCAACCGGCGCCAAAGTTATTCCAAATAGAATGTTGCGGATTTCCTATGGAAACACGGTCCTAACTATAACTATCTACTGGCGACCGCCAGTAGATAATATATATATATATATATATATATATATATTTTCACCTTCGTTTCCCCAAGGGGGATTCCCCACGCACTCACGGACAGAAGCCAAACTTAGCCAGTAAAGTTTTCAGTTGTATTCCATTTAATCCATTAATTCACAGCGTGCCAATTCAAGTAAAAGGACTCTACGCGTTTCACCTCCCCTGAGGCTTGTTCACGAGATTTACCAATGATACACAGGCTTTTTTTCTTTTTAAATGCATGAAAAAAACATAAAAAAACGTGAAGTGACATCACATCCTGTTTTGGTGCAGCAAGGGATTATGGTCTTAGTAGTTTGTAATCCTATTTGTCACATGTTTAACTAACAGTGTATCCACACAATTTATAAACAAAATTAACGCAAACAATTCGCAATTGAAGTTGATCAGGTTGACTTTGATTTAGTCATGCAGTCAATTGTTGGACTCTTAAGGTTTAACAATAATTATAACCCTCCAGTGGGTCAATATAAATCAAAACCATGGATTATATTCACAATTGTTATATATGGGGCCCTCCAGTGTGCCTGACCTGAATCTAATATTTTGATATGTCGGAATGCAATTATGTGGCAATCGAACCTTGAATTCATTTTACGATGTGACGTGCTGCCTAGTGACACCCCAAATTAACAAAAACCAATTAGGTGAAAGTAATCATCAAAAAACCTAAAATATTAAAATACAGGAGGCCTGATAAAGGACATGAACTTTGGCCTCCTGTATTTTAATATTTTAGGTTTTTTGATGATTACTTTCACCTAATTGGTTTTTGTTAATTTGGGGTGTCACTAGGCAGCACGTCACATCGTAAAATGAATTCAAGGTTCGATTGCCACATAATTGCATTCCGACATATCAAAATATTAGATTCAGGTCAGGCACACTGGAGGGCCCCATATATAACAATTGTGAATATAATCCATGGTTTTGATTTATATTGACCCACTGGAGGGTTATAATTATTGTTAAACCTTAAGAGTCCAACAATTGACTGCATGACTAAATCAAAGTCAACCTGATCAACTTCAATTGCGAATTGTTTGCGTTAATTTTGTTTATAAATTGTGTGGATACACTGTTAGTTAAACATGTGACAAATAGGATTACAAACTACTAAGACCATAATCCCTTGCTGCACCAAAACAGGATGTGATGTCACTTCACGTTTTTTTATGTTTTTTTCATGCATTTAAAAAGAAAAAAAGCCTGTGTATCATTGGTAAATCTCGTGAACAAGCCTCAGGGGAGGTGAAACGCGTAGAGTCCTTTTACTTGAATTGGCACGCTGTGAATTAATGGATTAAATGGAATACAACTGAAAACTTTACTGGCTAAGTTTGGCTTCTGTCCGTGAGTGCGTGGGGAATCCCCCTTGGGGAAACGAAGGTGAAATTACAAACGGCTTGGCCCTGCCGTACCTCATCCGCACCGCCATAGAGCGCCTGGAATTCCAAAGTGGGCCGTTTTGCGGAAAAAAAAAAAAAAAAAAAAAAAAAAAATATATATATATATATATATATATATATATATATATATATATATATATATATTATTGCGTGAGTAATGGATGCGCACTATCAAGGAGTTTGTTTGTCTCCGTGTACCATGCAGCAAGAAACTTTCGAAAATTCACCTTTGTAACAAGCAACCCACACGGGTTTGAATTTGACATTGAAACTACCAGGCCCAGGATGCTTTGAGACGGCATTTCAGCCGGCCCACAAGGGCGTGATTTAATAAATTATTTAAAGGAATCACCTGGCAGTGGCGCTTGTTTGTTTGTGTGACAGTTGCCAGAGAAGAAGGGCGCAAGGCCCGAAACGCGTCGCAAGAACTGTCTGGAGGTTGGGGGCCACATCTCCTTTGTGCTATATCCATCCATCTCGAGTGCATCCCACAAAAGGCAAACCCTTCTATGAATATATATATATATATATATATAATATGTATCTTGGGATTTTTTTTTTATATTTAATTACTTTGGTAATTTATTTAATGTTTTGCAGTTTATTTGTTAAATGTTTTTATGTTTTATCTATAATTAAAAGATTTAGCATCAGCCTTAATCCTCTCACTTGTGATCAGGACATTATATATATATATATATATATATAGATATATGAAAAAACTAAATTTTACAGGGACATTACAGTTAGGCTCACACTTCACTTGTATAAAACCATAGAAATTCTGCAGTTATAGTTACCTGAGCAAACTATAATTTACACCCCTGCAATACACTGCTTATGACTTCACATATTACATCACTCATGACATGGTCAGTGAAATCACTGATGACATCACTGATGACATCCCAAATGACAGTGCAACGTTTTATTGTGCACTGTAGTGTTTTGGACGCTTTATTTTAAACACTGCCGTTCTGAGGAAGATGATATGTTTTCTCTGCATTATGGGTTTTCAATGCTGTTTAAACTACAAATGCATATGACAGCTTGGTTGCATAAATGCTCAGTTGTCACAATATAAATTGGTTTACCTATAAACAAGGCTCTGTGTTGAGCCGAAATGCGCCAGTAAAGATGAAAAAGCCTGCTGTCATTATATTCATTTATGGAATAAAATGCTTGCTTGTTTGCAAGAACTGGGCTTCAGCCCGTTTTTTTTTCTTGTTCAGTGGCAGCTTGGTTGCATAAATACGCAGTTATCACATGATATAAATTGATTCAGCTTTGAACAAGGCTCTCTGTTGAGCCGAAATTTGTCAGAAAAGAGGAAAAAGAATGTCCCCAAGGTCTGCGGGCATGTGATAGAGATTGACCCCTAGATATCTTATTGTCTGTGATGGCAAATATTGCCCAGGTACACCTCCCGGGGCTGCATGTCTGGGATAAGGTGGTAGATAGCCAATTTGGCCCAGGTGACTCGAAGCCCAACTGCTGAGGCATAATAAGTCAGTGTGCTCTTGACGAGCGATAGGTCAGTGATATGAAGCGTCCTATCTGCTAGTGGAATACCCCATGTCTCTTGCGTGGTCATATGGATAGGAGTGCCATTGCAAGAGTGAATAGTAATGAAGGGAGTGGGTAACCCTATCTCGTCCAACGGCAGACTGAGAAAAGGGCCGAACACAGGCAGCCCAAGTAGATCTGGGTTTGAATATAGCAGCTGAGTGTATGCTAGGAGCTTGGGCCCAATACCCATGCAGATGAGAACTGTGAATATATGGTGACAGGTTATGGTGTCAAATGCCTTCTCCAGGTCAAGGATGGGGCAGACCGCTTGTGGGAGTCCTGTTTTTACCTTATCACGTATATGGAAAAGACAACAGATGTTCTGGGAGGTGCTATGGCCAGGGATAAAGCCATTTTGCCCATTATGTATGAGTTCTGGGAGTATCTAAAGGTACCTGTCTGCTAAGATCTTGCCTAAGATTTGATAATCCAGTGCAAGGATGGCGATGAGTCTGTAGAATGTCAATTGTTTAGGGTCCCTGTTTGGTTTTGGGAGGGATAATAGGAGGGATTTCTGAAGAAAGTATGGCAACGCATCAGACTTTAAGGCTGCTTCCTACATTTATGCTAGATGGGGCACCAGCTCAGACGAGAGGGTGTTGTAATATTTGAGGGGTAGGTCATCCAAACCTGCCATTTTGTTGCAGGCGATATAGTGGATCATGAGTTTTACGTGAGTGGGTGTTATTGCAGCATCTAAAGAGAGCCTAGCGGAGAACGGTATGCATGGAAGGGTGATATCTGCAAGGAATGCATCAGAGTGGCCAGTATCCAGTTGTTCCTGATATATAGAGTAATAATATTCATAGAAGACCTGAAGGACACAATTTTGTGTGCTAGCAGTGAGACCTGTGAGGGTAGTTATTTCTGTGATAAGACATGCGGTGGACTCCTGCCGGACCAGCCAGGCTAAGAGTCTGCCAGACCGCATATGCTGCAAAATTGTAATGGTGCAGGCACTCCAGTAGGACAGTGAATGCGGTCTTTGCTTTAGCCAGTTGTGGGGCGAGTGCAAGGTCACCATCGACTGCCTTACCCTGTGTGACTAGGCTGTTCTCAGCAGCTGTAATGTCTCTTTCTAGGGTTGTGCTGGTTCCCACTATGTTCTGGATGCAGATGCTGCTAGTCATAACATTAAAGGCATCCCACTTCTGCACTCTGGTGGAGGACGTCCTCCGATTTTCTAATGTGTACCTTCTGTTCATCTTGGAACATCGGGTCCTCCAGACACTCCTGTGGGAGTCCCCAAGTAGGAGTTGGTGGACATGGGGGACCCATCCAAGGTCTAGGACATGTGCATCATGGTCAAAGACAACACAACCTATGTAATCAGAGTGTCGGATTAGAGGCACAAGGGGGGCGTAACATAGAAATCAGTCCAGGTGTATGTGCAAATTGTGAAGAATGGAATGAAATGAGTAGAGCTGAGTCATAGAATGTTGTTGGGATTGCCAGGCATCAGTAAGGGTCCAGTGGCATACCCAATTCTGAAATCGGCTCACCTGCTCTTGAAAGGAGGATTGGGGCAATGGGGGTTGGGACCTATCTAGTGTGAGGTGAAGGACGCAGTTGTGGTCTACGCACAGCAACCATGGTAGTGCAGTGCTGCAGGCTAGGGTGGTAGAAAGGGTGTCCCAGAAGGGCCCCTGCTCCATATTGGGGCGTAAATGCCCCCTATGACGAGGGGCCGGCCAGCCCTCAAGGACTCCAAAATGGCCTGCTGTATCTAGTGTCACATTTGTTTCTTGAAATAGGATTCCGGACGAATCCATATCATAGTGCCTCGCGAATAGGCTGCATATGTGGTTACCCAGATGGAACCCCTCCAATGCCAGTGCCGTAATGTGGGACTCCTGCATTAGGATTATCTGGATCTGCTGACGCTTGATATATAAATAAACTGTTTGGCTCCTTCTAACTGTATACATTCCCTGTACATTCATGGTAAGAAAGCAAATATTTGTCAAGGGGCTCATGGCAGTGCTGTAGTGTTATGCTTAGAATGGAGGGAGGGAAGAGACTTAGGGGGGAATGCTGTCCCTGCCTGCCACCCGGTCGGCGTTGGTTGAGTGTGGGGGGCATATAGCCTTCACGGAACATGAAAAATGGGGAGAAACTTGGGTGCTGTGCCAATCTGAAGTGGTTACATTTCCAGTATCGAGAGCCTACTACAATGGGAAGCCCTAACTGAACATCTCCTATATACGCTGCAGCATTATGTGATGTTATGACTAGTTGCCGGGGGGTGAAATAGCTTTTGGGCCTATGAGAATGCATAACTATATGTGACGTTTCAAACACGGAGTGTGCATGCAGCGTGGATATTGGTCACCTGGATCAGGCACGTGGAAGGCCGGCCGAGTGATGGTGAAATAGGGGTGGTGGGTGGAGAGGGCCAGTATTGCGCTGGACCTGAGCATGAGCAATGTGTGAAGGTGTTTGCCGTCGTAATTACTATGTGTGTATCTAGTCCACTTTAGTTCACACAGACCACACTCAAGGCTCAACGCACTTTGATGCTGTGGGGCCCAGTGGTTTAAATTAAAAGGTCCACCATCTGAGGCATTATCGGGGTGATCTATGAGTCTCTTTGAGAGTTGTCAGTCTGGAGGGGTGTCATCATCGGACGTGAGGATTTGCAGGCCTTTCTCATCATTACCTGCAATGGTGGTGGACTCAGGTCCACTGCAGCCTGCAGTGCTTGCCGTCAGTCTGTGATGATCTGCTCCAGGTTGGGAGAGCCAGTTGAAGAACCTCACAATGTGGATTTTGCCTAGGTTCCTGTGCCTCTGGTTACTTGACTTGGCAGGACCTGTTGTGGGCCAAGCGTGAGGGTGAGTGTACTCCCAATGATGTTGGTCAGTCCAGTCCCAGGTGTCTTTTGGGTCTATGAAGAAGATGGTGGAGCTGTCAGCTATTATTTTGAGCCGGGCTAGAAACAGGAGTGAGTACTGTATTTCCAACTGGCGGAGGCGTCACTTAACCTCTAAGAAGGGTGAGCATTGGCGTTGGACTCTTCTGGTATAATCTGGGAAGGGTATGAATGGTTTGTCTTCTACTCTAAGTGGGCTTGCCTGTCTGGCCACTTGGAGAACAGCATCGCAGTCTTTAAAATTAAGTAATTTGGCCAGCTTGGGACGTGTAGGAGCTCCTGTATGGGACACGGGACCAGGACTTGGGTGCAAAAAACTTAAACCATATCTCTAGGTAGGTTAGGGGTTCACGGGCCTCAGTCCCCTCCTGGAGCCCCAGGATGCCTCCAATTCTCCTGCCCTGTCCTTGAGCTGTTGTACCCAGTCCTGGAGGCCCCAAATTGCAGACTGGTTATTGGTTGGTAGAGTTTGGAGATCAACAAGTGTTTTTTCATCTTCAGAGACTTTGTCTGAGAGTTTACATTGATGGTCATGTAAAAAGCTGATTTCTGCGGTTAGCAAGCCAATTCTAGTCTCCATAGAGATCCAGGAGTGCTCAGTGGCCACCAGGATCCTGTCCAACTTACCCGAAGCAGAAATGGATGACACACTCTCTAACTGTGGAGTGCCTGAGATCCTGGAGTTTAAGGTCACTTATGCTGGTGGTGGGGCCATGGCAGTGGGGCGCATTCTGCCCATGGCTGGAGTTAGTCACTAGCTGGCAATGGCCGCATGGGGGTGGGTCAATGTGGCACCCTATGCAGAGGGGAAGTACTGGTCGGTGTTGAAGTGCTGGAGAGATAAAGGGAAGAGAGGAGTATGTAGGTGCCTCAGCTGCCTCTGGGCAATGATGTTCAGTGGGCTCTCAGTTCACACCCGGTGGTGGCACAGATGCAAAGAGGCCAAGTTGCAGGAGGAGGGGGATGTCTTCTGCTGTGGTGATCCTGCAGGGAGACTCTCTCAAGAGTTATGCGCATAGGGGGGTTCCCCCATTACAGTGAGATGGCAGAGGCTTGCTGGAGGATGCAGGGATCCCGAGCCACTGCAGTTAGTTCTGGGCCTCCACCGCATGTCCCAAACGTGGCACTGAGGTGGAAAGGCCAGGCCTTGGAGTGTTGTGCAGCAGGTGGGCTGCGGTGGGGAACCAACAGATGTCTCCTCTTATGAAGGCCCAGTCCCACCAGCAGTGATTCACCCCAGCCTCTTAAGCTGTCTAAGGGCCCCTTCCCCATCTGGGCACCCACAAGTGTTGTTAGGGGGCTCAGGAGCAGTTCCTCCTCTCCCGCTTGTGTCTGAGTTTAGGGGTCTGAAACGGGGGGATGACTTTCATGGTAGATGGCAGTAGGGTGGTAAAGCTCTGATGACTCACCACGGCCCCCCTCACCGACGTCACCCGCCAACACTATCTCAACATCATCTCCTACGCCGATGACACCCAACTGATCCTCTCCCTCACCAAGGACCCGCACACCGCCAAAACCAACCTCCACGAGGGAATGAAGGCCGTCGCCGTATGGATGAGGAGCAGCCGACTGAAGCTGAACTTGGACAAGACGCAGGTCCTCATCCTCTGATCCACCCCCTCAGCCTGGGACGACTCCTGGTGGCCAACCACGCTAGGAACAGCACCGACACCCACCAACCACGCACGCAACCTGGGAATAATCCTCGACTCCTCCCTCTCCATGTCAAAGCAGGTCAACGCCGTCTCCTCCTCCTGCTGCAACACCCTCCGCATGCTCCGCAGGATCTACAAGTGGATCCCCACTGAAACAAGAAGAACTGTGACCCAGGCCCTCATCAGCAGCAGGCTGGACTACGGCAATGCACTCTACGCAGGTATCCCGGCCAAACACCTGCGATGACTGCAACGCATCCAAAACTCCTCCGCTCGACTGATCCTCAACGTCCCTCGCCACAGCCACATCACCCCCCACCTGAGAGACCTACACTGGCTCTCCATCGAACAGAGGATCACCTTCAAGCTACTCACCCACGCACACAAAGCACTCCACAACACCGGACCAGCCTACCTCAATGGCCGACTCAGCTTCTACACCCCCACCCACCAGCTCCGGTCCGCCAGTCTCGCCCTCGCTGTTGTCCCCCGCATCCAACGAACGACCGGCGGCGGCAGATCCTTCTCCTTCCTCGCCACCAAGACCTGGAACACCCTCCCCGCCCACCTACGGCAGACCCAAGACCTGCTCACCTTCAGAAGACTCCTCAAGACCTGGCTCTTCAAACAGTAGCAGCACCCCCTCCCCTCAGCGCCTTGAGACCCTCACGGTTAAGTAGTGTGCTTTATAAATACAATGATTGATTGATTGATTGATTGATTGATTGATTGATTGATGTGAGGCCTGTGCTGGGGCCCAGGCACCTCTGTGCTGGGAACTACAAAGCCATTGAAAATGCTCTTGCTTGCTGGAAGCAGAGCTGAATTGCTTTCACACACAGGAAGCTGCCTTTCCAGCAGCTCCCTGTGTGTGAAAGCAATGACCTTTCCAGCAGGAAGCGGGGAGATGGCAAGGACCGTGTGTGCCTTTAAGCTCCCCTGCGGTCCCCAACGAAAGTCAGTGGGTGTCCTGGGTGGGACCAGGGCACACAGAATGCAGACTGGGCCCCAGGGGATAGGGTCCCTGGGGTCAAATTCAGCCTGGGGAGGGGAGCCATGCAGCCCCATCCCATCTCTAACCGAGCTCCCCAGTAACAATATAAACATTCCCATTTTGAAACTGCCTCCCCCAGTAATAATTTAAACATTAAAAAAATTGTGGCCCCTGGGGATAGGGTCCCCAGGAGTTAAAAGGTGTAGGGAGGGGGGCATGTTGTCCCCCTTCCCTATCACAGTTAGGCCGGGCACTGCAGGATGGGGTACCTGGGGTCAAAATCAGACAGGGGTGGGTGGGCCATTTTGACCCCTCCCCTAAATAAACAACATCTAAATTAAAAAGCGGCCGGGCCCTGAGGGGTGGGGATCCCTTGGACCAAAATTGGAACAGTGCAGGGGCGCTACATGTCCCCCACCTCTAATAAATAAGAAACATTTTTAAAAAAGCAAGCCCGGCAAATCGCCGGAGGCCCTGCCCACTTTCATCACCACTCTGCAAACACGCTTCATGGCACACTACTAGTTGAGGGATGAAGTTCCCTTGGCTCCTGAGGGGTCTTGTGGGCCAACTACCCCTCCTGTTACCTCCAGTATGTCATACACAGCGGGATTGCTTAGAGGTCATCGGAGGCCTGGCCCCCTTTCCCCACCACTTTGCAGATGTGCCTCCTGGCCCACTACTGGTTGAGGGACTAAGTCCCTTTGGATGCTGAGGGTCCTTGGGGAACAAGAGCTTCTCCTTTTACTTCCAGTAAGTCCCACTCAGTGTCATTGCTGGTAGTTGGTTGGATACCCCTCCCCCTTTTTCTGCAAATGCTCCTCCTGGTGCACTACTAGTTGGGGGATGAAGTCCTTTTGGACGCTGAGGGTCCATGGGGGCCATGAAGCCCTGCTGTTCCCTCTAATAAGTGTGACACAGCTGGATTCCTGACAGCTGGTCAGAGGCCCTGCCCCCTTTCTTCACCACTCTTCAAACACCACTACTAGTTAAAAAAACATAGAAATTAACTGAAAAAATCAAAGGTTACAGTTTGGAAGTAGAATTTCCCCTCGCCGCCATTGTCAGACAGCACAACCTCAGCTTAGTATCCTATGCCGATGATACCCAGCTCATCCTCTCCCTCACCAAGGACCCCACCACCACCAGACTCAACTTCCAGGAAGGAATGCAGGACATTGCTTCCTGGATGAGCAACAGCTGCCTGAAGCTCAATTTGGTGAAGACAGAAGTCCTCTTACTCGGAACCACCCCAATTGCATGGAACAACTCTTGGTGGCCCACCGCACTCCGCAGCCCTCTGACCCCCACGGACCAGGCGGGAAACCTCAACATCGTCCTCGACACCTCCCTCTTCATGAACAAGCAAATCAACACTGTCGCATCCAGCTGTTTCAACACCCTCCGCATCCTCCGTAAGACCTTCAAATAGATCCCCTCCGAGTCAAGAAAGAAAGTCACCCATGCACTAATAACCAGAAGATTGGCTTACGGAAACGCCCTCTACGCCAGCATCAACAAGTCTCTACTCCGCAAGCTCCAGATGATACTGAACACCGCAGTCAGACTTGTCCTCTGCATCCCCCGACACGAGCACATCAGTCAACACCTACAGAACCTCCATTGGCTCCCCGTCAAGAAGAGAGTCACATTCAAGATACTCACACACACCTACAAATGCCTCCACAACACAGGACTGCAATACCTCAATGAGGGAATCGCCTTCCACATACCCAAATGAAACCTCCACTCCACCAACCTCACCCTTGCTGAAATCCCATACATCTGCAGAGCCAGAATAGGGGGAAGAGCCTTCTCCTACATCGCGGTCAAGACCTGGAACGAGCTCCCTATCGACATCAGACGCTCCCCCTCCCTGAACACCTTCAGGAAGATGCTCAAGGCCTGGCTTTTCGACAGAACGTAACAGCTGTTTCCCCCCAGCGCCTTGAGACCCTCACGGGTTAAAAGTGCACTTATAATTCCCTGATTGATTGATTGAACTTTGGAAATTCACTGAAAAAAACAGAGGTTACAGGGACATTATAGTTAGGCTCACATTTCACTCATAAAAAGCCAGTGAAATTCAGCAGTTGTAGTTATTGAGTTAACTAAATCTTACACCCCTGTAATGCACTGATTATGACCTCACATATTACCTCCCTCATGACATGGCCAGTGACATCACTGATGACATCTCAAATGCAATCACTAATGACATCATCCACAGACCCCCTCACACCCAATATAAGCTTTCGTACTCTCAGTCACACACCCACACAACCACTCACATATGCATTCACAGACCCATACCTGAACTCACAAACCCCTCACTCCTCCATAAAGCCACTCACATATCCAGTCACTCACTCATACAGGCACTCATATAACCTTTCACTCACTCATACATCCACTCACACAACCACTTGCTAACCCATACAGCCAATCACAGAGCCATGCACTCACCCATACAACTACTCACACACCCACTTATTTACCTGCAGAGTCACTATCACAACCACTCACTCACCCATATAGCCTCTCAACACAGCCACTCACCCACTCATACAAACACTCCCACACCCACACAACCACTTACATACCCATTCACACATCCCTACAAGCACTCACACATCTGCTCACTCACCCATGCAGCCACTTACTCACCCATATAGCCACTTAGACACTCAGCCACTCATTCAATCAGCGATTCAGACTCCCACTCACTCACCCATACAGTCACTATACACCAACTTACCCACACATAGAGCCACTCAGACTGTCAATTCCTCACCCATACAGTCAGTAACACACCCACTCACTCACCAATACAGCCACTTTCATAGCAACACACTCCCCCACATAGCTACTCACACACCCACTTATACACCCACACATCCACTCACACACCCATACATACAAGGATGCATACATTCAAACAACCACCTACTTAATATAGCTTAGAGGTAATATCACTTAGTAGTAGTGCATCTAGTATTCTAATTTAACTTTTGTTGTAGGTTAGTATATATGTTTAACAATCATCAACTCTTAGAAATCACTACACTCACAAGATGATGTCATCAGTGATGTCATCTGTGATGTCATGTGAGATGTCATCAGTGATGTCACTGGCTATGTCATGAGTGATGTAATATGTGAGGTGATAAGCAGTGCACTGTGGGGCATAAGTTATAGTTAGCTCAGTTTACTATAACTGAGGAATTCCATTGGTTTTGTACAAGGTAAATCTGAGCCTAACTATAACGTCCCTGTAACCTTTTGTTTTATCAATATAAATATAGATATATCACTGGTCCTCCAGGTAGAGACCCAACAGCTACAGTGTGCATTCGGGCAAGGGACCTGTAACAGTTCAGCCTCTCCTCCACTGCAGTGAAGATGCGCACCCCAGTACAAAACAATAGACAAGTATTCAAAAATGTAAAGTGGTTTATTGTTCCAAGTGCCACCACCTAACCAATAACCCAACACATTTCACCGTCTTAATAGATGTGGGTGTACCAAACATAATAGATGGGTTACAGGCTAATACAGGCTTGCAAACTAAAGTAATGGCACTGGCCATTTTGAAGTATAAACTCATAATAAGTAAAAATTCACACTAGAAGTATTACTAGATATACTATGTTGATACAGATCTAATCAGCATGTGTTTAGGAGACTAATGCATGGTAATAACTGCCAGTGCAATCCTATTGAAGAACATGTGCAAGCACATACCGAGCAGAATGAAACCCAAACTAATCCAGCTATCAGAAGCAAATTTCATGATAGATGGCAGCCGCCATATTGCAACGTATTAAAACATCTTAAACAAAGTAAACCATATTATAAGAATACAATAATGTCTGTCAGGGAAAATGTCCATTAATATTGCAATGTAATAATATAGAACTTCTGCTATTTACCCTGCAGGAAATGTTCTATATCCACAGTGTGAATCAAAAAGATTAGCATACGCATATCTGAAGATTAGCCCGACACAGGCAAGCTCCGAACCAACACAGGGCATATATAATAATAAAATGCAATGATCAATCTTGCATCCCAAACAGTACCAGAATTTAATCAAACTAGTAAAGCTAATAAACTAGTGCATAATAACCCATAAAGCCCAAGTGGGCAGTTGCGGAGCAGAACATACAATCCCTTCAGCAGAGTGAACTGAATAAAATTAACATTTGCATCATAGTCTCCATGGATAAAACATATAAATTCATGTTCATGTTATCCCACAAGAATAGCGAGAAGCATATGGCTTCACAAAATTATTACAAACCCCACAACCAGCTTGAACTGTAACATAAGCAACTATTATGCCCCTGCAAGCAAATATAACCGTAAGTACATAAAATAGGCTCTACATAATTGATACTCATAGTACGGCCAGGGTGCAGTATGTAGCCCCCTTGACCTTTGCATGCGGCCCAATGGTCGACAGGAGCACTGGGCTGCTGTTTACTTGACTCAGTAATAACAATAAAAGATGTTAAATAGACAGGCAAGCATTTATTTCAAGGTTAATTGGTGTTAAAGAAAGGATGTATCTAAGGAGTCCTGCACCGCTTTACTTTAGGAACACCTTCATTTTTAAACGCATTTTGAAGCAAAAGTGTAAAACCATGACAATCTCTTCACCTTAGTACATTAATTCTTGCCCCTATCCTGACAACAACGCCAATAGTGAACTAAAGAGTTAAGTCCGTTGGTATGTGCACTCCTAGGGTAACCTGGGTTCTTAATAGACATGAACAACTTTATAGTTTATTAAATCAAACACAAGAGAACGTTTTGCACAGTGCTCACCCTGAAATCATGTGTTTTGAGGTCCTCTTACATGTGATAATGAAGAAAAAGGAGAGAAAGTGAAATTAAACAATTGCCTAGAGTCACACAATTTGGTAAAGTGGGGAAGACGGGATTTATTCCAGGTTTTCTGGTTTCACATTGTCAATCTAGACACTAGATGTATATTCTTAGATTCGCCTACACCAACCTTACTACTCATGCTCCGAACCCACTCGCCCTTCCGCCACCCCGCTGGTATCAATGTGGCTCTCAGGCACATCACAGACCAAACATTTTGACCCCTGGGAAAATGCTTTTGAGTACTGATGCTCTACATCGTAGCAAAAGTATATATGCTCAGCACTGTATATAATACATCCTAACTGGAATGGTTAGAAAAAATAGAAGAAAATAGGAAGAAACAAAATAAAATAAATTAGCAGAAGACCTCTCTAAACTCATCGGTCCCCACAGAGGCATAGAAGAAGAGAAGAAATGTAGTGCAGTGGCCAACACCATGACAAACTGCAGTACATCAAACAGCTATAGCTTCTTGCAGCTAGTACCCAACCCTGTGAAAGTGAAAAAACATAAAGAAACACATAATTAAAATCATCGAACATCAGAAGTTGATAAAAAAAACTATGCTTATTTGAGGCAATTACCCAACAGTGTAAAGGTAAACAACATCCCCAATTCTGATGTTAATCCTGATGTTAACACTACCCAAAGTGAATTGCATACACATTGTAAAGGGGACATAAACATTGAGGGCACATATATAGAAAAGGCCATTTACCAGCAAAATGGGTAAGGTTCAGTCACCCAGGTGTACAGCCAGCTCCTCTTTATTTTTAACCTAAGCTCCGGGGGATGAGTTCACAAGGCCCAAGGAGGCACAGGGAGGGGGGAAAAACAAAGGTTAAAGTGGAATAGTGCCTATAACTCCAACCCTATGGTAACTATAACCTGCGTCTTCTATGTGCCTCCGTGGGCCTCGGGGACCCCATACCCGGGGCCTATCATAAGTATTGGGGTGGCCCCCCTGCCCGTGCCTCCAGATGTGGGTGCCCTGGTGCCCACCAGGGGCTCTCACAAATCACTAGTTGTGGACCACAGTGGAAGACCCTGGGTCCCCGCAGACCCAGACGACTTCCACCATGCAGGAGCAAACATATGCTTCCCTGCCCGCACTTTTGTAGACAGGGAAAAAATGTTTCACGGAATGGGCTCTCTGGGACACAGTCTGTGAGCTGGCCCAAGGTAACAGAGTCTCCTGGGCCTTAAGAGGATCAGTGAGGGGGACTGCACAGCTCTCCTCCCTTTTAAGTTAAGTTCAGCCACGGGGATAGGGTCCCGGGCCTTTTAAAGCTCGGGAGATTGGCCATGGGGCTTACTCCCATTTTTTACAGAAATCAGTTCTTGGGGATGGGTTCCCAGGGGCCTTTTCAGGTTTGGGGAGGGAAGCTGTGCAGCCCCCCTTCCCTCCATTTAAATATTGACACCGGGGGATGCGGTCCTTGGGGCCTCTTAAAGGCTTGGGGATGGGGGCTTGCAACCCTCTTCCCCTAATTTTCATATGCTATTGCACCATGCCCTGGCCCAACTCGGATGTATTTTTTTTATTTGCGCTTTTTTAAAAGAAATGACCACAGATTATAATCATTGCAAAGTTTAAAAAAAAAAAACTTTTTTGCCTCAAGCGGGGTCCCACCACAAGGCCTATGGGATCAAGAAATCCATACCCCTGCTCCCTTATGTCTTTTTTCTGTGTTTTCAGGACTCAGGACCGAGTCCTCAGACCTAGGATGGCTGCAACTACATTGGTGGCTGATGTGGTGGCAGGAAAGCAGATCTCTCCAAGAGATCTGTCGGACCACAGATCCTCTGCGGTGTGATGTATACAAAGTTTTGCAGCAATAATTGCTCAAAAACTACTGAACAGATTTACACCAAATCACTAAAAGAATTCTTTCTGGGTCAAGAGCTAGCTTTCTGTCAAATCGTCCAAATCTATTCAGTGGTTTGGGCTGTTGCTGTGCCAAAGTCTCTAAGTAAAAATGAATCGGGAAAATGTGTTTAGGGACTCCCGCTTGACAGATCCCCTAAAACTTTCTATGCAAAAACTAATCAAAAAGAAGCACTTTTTTTGATTTTTTGGGGAGATTTGTCAAACAATGTATATATTTTTTCGCAAATTAATGTTCACCATCAAAAATTACTAAACGGTTTTGAGATGTCAGAATATCATGCCTTCTGGATCAAGATCTACCTTTCTACCACATCTGGTGTAATTCCGTTCATGTGAGTATTTTCTGAATCTTATATCACTAATTATTACACACTTCTAAAGACAATATCACATTGGATAAACCATGCCTTTCTTGGTTCAACAAATTAAAAACTGACATCGTAAGAGGTGTGTGAAATTACTAAGTTACATGAAATTTCAGGAGAATTACCAGTAATGATGTGAAATGCAAATCCATCATTTAGAGCTACATTTTAGTGTGAAATGCGCCCTCACGTAAATTTTTGACGAGGGTACAATTTGTGGTTAGAAAAGTGCAAAAAAACACAAGTGTTATGATAAACATCCACTTGCATTCGGACTGCTTGCATTGTTCTCGTGCGTTGTGGTAAAATGTTGCCACAAATGGCGTATTATTACATGACTTGGTGTAATGCCAAATTTTCAGGAATTTCACATAACAAGTGTACAGCGAAATTCATAAATGTATGTATATTAACCCCGCATAATTTAAATATCACCCTGGTCTAGTGATAATTAGTAATGTACTTATTAGTATTCAGAGACTTTTAAAACCCGCTAAACTCCATATTTAGAATTTTCATACAATTATGCGGTTATGTTGTTCCCCACATTTGCTTTTTCAGTGGGGATGCATGCTGGCATCTTCTTACCTCTGTTGAGGAGAATTTGATGCCAATTACTCATATATATATATTTTAACTGTAAAGAACTTCTGGGAGAACATATTTGCTACAATGAAATCGATTTGTAACTCTAGATGCCAATATTCTACAATTCCTCTAATTTTTGGGAGGGATCCAGAATTACCAATAGTCTCCGATCACAAATCCCTGGTTGTTAATGCAACCGCTGTTCCTGGTTTGATCATTGCATAGGCATGAAAAGGGACCCTTCTTCATTCATCCAATGGTGGTAGGAGTTTATTTCACGTTTTGTTTTCAATCTAAGCATGACATTGCAGAAATAAATTATAAACCACAATTCTTTTGATAATTATGTGGCCCTCAATTTAGGTTTTTAGACTCAGCATACGAAAGAGATAACTAAACTTACAATATGATTGTCATTATGTTGGGGGTTCTTCCTAGGAGACATTTTTGTATTTTTCTTTATATTTATTATTTTTGTTTACTTCATGGTATATAGGATATGTGAGAATATGGTGAAATGACAATTAATGGTGGGGCTTTTGGTTGTTTCGCTTCATTTCTGCTTATTGTATTCCTCTATAAAATGTTTTCTCCAAACAATAATAAAAAAAAGAATTAAAAAAAGAAAATTGATGTGCTCTGGGCCCAGAATTTCTTTCATCACATAGCCTGAAATCGCCAATAATGCTTGCAAGTGGGCAGCTTGGGGTGGGAAATGCATGAACATCCAATGAAATGATTGCTAACTGTGACATACTAAAGGTAAGTGTTTTCTTTAGTGCTTCTCAAATAGCATAAAAAAATAGTGAGAAGTGAAAACAGTCGCAAACGTTTTGCACATTTGTTTACGGCATAGAGCACACCAGAAAACAACCTCTCCAAACAGGAAAGTCACATTATTGTTTGTAATACACTGATTGCAAGTACTGCCATAGGCCAGGCTGAACAACAGGGGAAGGTGCAGAAAACATTTACATATTGCGTCTGACATTATTTGGTAAACATGAGTAGGAACTGAAGCAAAGTAGTAGGGGTTTAGTTTTGAGGCTCTTTAATCAAATTACGCCCTCCTCGAGCATTCTAAAGGTATGACACAAGCAATAGCGGACCATATTCAGTTATTTGCGGTACAACTTTGAGTGACATCAGGCTTCTTCCTGCGACGTGTGACAAAAGCAGTCCACACCATTACATATTATCACCTCAGGTTTCCAAAGCCAGGCCCAATAAGCAAGAAGTTAAGAAAGCCTTCTATTCCATCGCCAACTTCTCACATGCCCCAGGTGCTGGTGGCTACAACCATGTCACATTGGTGCCACCCAGCCGCAGCGCGTGCAGGTGAGAGAGTGGGGCTGTGGAGCCGGGTGGGGTGTAGTTCGACAGACAGCGATGAGTGAAGATTATTTATTTATTTAATTTTCCTTTGTGGTCGAATGACGAATACTCCCTCCTGCCCCCAACCCGGCCTACCCCTCTTCCCTGCACAGGCCGCGGCTAGTTCCACCTGCTGACATGACAGACACACAGACAAAATGCAAACGCACAAAAAAAACATATTGAGGAAATGTGTGAACCTGTTGGCCTGGATGGGGGCGGTGCTCTATGGGACGAGGCTGCTGATAGAGACCCATGGAAGAAGGACTATATCTTACTAGGCCTTCTCTTGCTTGTTGGGCACGGCCGCTCTTTTGCACAGTCAGGGAGGGAGTGAAGCACTGCCAGTTTCTCAGGAGGAAGGGGAGGGCACCATTTACCCGCTGAGAGAAGCAGTGGTGGTGTTGACCGGGCTGTAGGGCATGCAGGTGCGCAGAGGAATGGTGCCTTGGACTTATTAGTGGGAGACTGAATTCAGCAGGTGAGAACACTCACCAGCAGAGAGGATGACTTCTGAAGTTCAGCAGCTCCTCTGATCCCTGACCCCTATCCTTTAATGCAGCACAAGCAGCTGAAATGCAAATGTGTAATGAGTCAAGAGTGTCTGGGTGCATATTGGCAGCAGAACTTTAAAAGAATGCATTTGGCTGGACTTACACTTTCTTCAAATGAACCAAGCACCAGTTCCTTGCTCCCATGAGCCCTGACAACCACAACAGAGGGGCCTGAGAAGTCAGAGAGACCGACACATGCAAGAAGGAAGGCGACAGCAGTGCAGCGTGGAACACCGGTATGGCGCACCAGCCCCTGTGCTGCTCAACTTAAGCAATACACCCAGTGCAAGCAAGATGCATCTGGAGGCACAATGAAAGTGTCATGTTGGGATTGACAAGAAAACACCTATACATGTCCGGCAGGGCTCTCAGCTTAGCATTTGTTCATAGTGACTCTGTAGTGCTGCTGCTGGTAGCATGCGTTCCAATACTTCAAACACAAAAATGATCCTCTTGGGTTAATAAATGATATTTAAATTCAGTAGTTTTCGTAAGTGAAGTAATCTATATTTGTTACCCCAGCAACTATGAACAGGATTAAATGCTATTTTTTACAAATGCATTTTTTATATTTCTTTTTTCTCTGATAAGGATGCAGTTGTTAAAGTGACATGAACATAGATGTTAAACGATTCGCACAAAATAGACCTAAGAAAATTATGAATTCATATCAGTGCAAGCATATTCCTCAAGCTTATCAACGTTTCAATTCAATCGATCTCATAGATGTTCTAAGTCATAATCAGGACAAGATGGTTAAAATGCCACAACCCCAGAAAATATGAAACAATTGGAAATATTTAACATTTACCATTTATTCAGAACAGGCATAGCTTTGAGTTTTAAAAATAGAGAAGCCTGCACAGGTTTATATCCTTGATTTCTAAAAAGGTTTTTTCATTCAGTATTGCATAATTAATGATGTCCATTTTCATATCGTCATCCTATAACAAATATTAATCTCTAATTTCTTGCATTTAAGGAATCAATGGATGTTAATAACAGTTTCCATTCACAACCAGATCATATAACCATGGTGCCTCATTACGTTTTTACACTCTTGAAATCAATAAATGATAATATCAATTTGGAGTTTTCTTTCAAAATCCGATAAAAGTATCATATTTTCATTTTAGAGGAATAAATGTGTAGAGTGTCATTCAATGTCAGAATCATTCATTGACAATCAGAGCTAAAGAAGCTCTGAGCTTCACAGTTCATAAAGGCAATCGCATGTATTGATTACTGCATGTTTCACTAAAACAAAGTGGGGGATATGTACAATGAAGTGGCAGTGCGTGTCGTTAGCCTCCTGGGCTTAACGATACGCTCTGCCACGTTCGGACACGCAAGGCTGCACCATATTTATAAGAATGTGTTTCCCCCTGCGATGGCGCTAAGTTTAACAACTTAATGCCAACACAGGCCCCCTGGTGCAAGGGTGTCTGCGTGCAGGGGAAGATAAGTTACGTGGAGGAAGGTGTCCCTTCCTGCACATAAAAAATCCTAAAAGGCCATTTTGTAACTTTCATGTATGCAGCACACATGAAAGTTACAAAATGGCATTTTTTTAAAAGGTTTCTTTATGTACAGAAAGGGGCACCTTGCTTTACATAAACAAACCATGGCATTTTACTTTTTCCATGTGTGCTGCACAAGGCATCACCGAAGGAAATAGTAAAAACGAGGAGAAATAATGCACTTCTCCTCATTTCTGCAACTTAAGACCAGGATTTTCCTGGTCTAAATTTTGGCGCTGCTTCCTATGTACGCCACTCTTGTATATAAGGGTCAGTGTCAAATACAATGGGTGTCGCGGTGGAACGCCCACCACAACACCCACTGCACGCCCCTTTCACACTAAACATAGCGTGGAAAGGTGCCTTATGTACCAGGCAGCATAAGGGGCTTAACGCTGCCTGGTACATAAGGCAAGGCCCCTATCACCACGGGAACATCACAACTTGACCAGCATCGATTAACAATTTTTGCATTGTATTTCCTGGCTTTGAATCTTTGAATTGTCCCAGCGCTGTGTTTTTTCCACTCAGATTCTTCACTACAAATTCTTCTTAAACGTAAGAATTCACCATACGGTATGCTTGATGTTGGTCTAAAGCCAACAAAACCGCCAGAAATGAATGCCTTAAACAAAAAGATCTGGAACAACCATCTGATACAGACCCCATCCGATTAATCATGGATTTCTCCTTGGAATCAAGGGAAGTAGCCAAGATCATACAAAAAATTTGAAAATCTTACAAATGGATGGCACAATTGGTGAAAAAATGGGATCCAAAGCTACAATAACATTTCGTAGAGCAACCAATTTGAAGGATCGACTTATACACAGTCATTTACAAATTAAACAACCAAAGGAAACTTGGCTCAAAACCAAAGGATTTATCAAATGCCACAACTGCAAGGTATGTCAAATTGCACAGCCCATCTCAGAAATTTCAATGGCCAGTGGGAAAGTCTGGCACATACGAAACTTAATATCTTGTAAAAGCCAATACACCATCTACATCATTGAATGTCCATGCAAGCTAAAATATGTGGGGAGCACCATATGCGAACTAAAAAAGAGAATATTAGAACATGTTCGCGCAACCAAAAACAGAGACAAAAACAACGCAGTGGCAAAACACATGGACATGCATCACAATGGCAATTGGAAACTGTTGAAATTTCACGGGATAGAATCCATTCCTACCTTGACACGCGGTGGCAACAGAGAGAAAATGCTACGCCAACGGGAATCACGCCATATCCTGAATTTCAGGACTTTGGCACCAAATGGATTCAACCAGTCGGAAGAACTCTACATACATATCTAATTATCAAACCGCACAAAAATATAGCATTTGAAATGAAAATGAATACCCACTGCTCACCCTGTGAAACCAAGTGAGACACTCCACTGGAGGAGACCAAACGGGCACCAAAATTTTTTTCCTCAAATAGGAAAAAAGGTCGATCACAATAAAGCTGATATCAGCTTGATTTGAAAACAACCTAAAACTCATCATTGAGTAGGACAAATAAGACACTCAAACACTTGGGAATAATCATTTATTGTAAATAACTATGGTGTTGCAGGTTTACAGGAACTAATATAGTTCGTACCATGGACACATGTGAAAGTCGACCTGATAATGATGATTTGTCTTTTATTATCCTATCCCGCTTTGAAAGAGTTTAATTCTACACTGTTTCAATGTTTCTTTATACTTCATGGATATAATTGTTTATACACATAAAGTCATCGGACTACAACTCCCATAAATCAATGGAGTGAGTCCTGATGGGAACAGGAAATGAGGTAACCAGCATTTCCTTGAAAGTTTTTTTCTTTATTTAAAAACCAATCATGTGATATGTCACAATCGACCGTGACCAAGGTATTGTGAGAATACCGAAACGCGTTGGTTTGGAGACCTGTGTGTCTGGCACGATTGCTGATGGAATACTAAAATAAAACTTCTACAAACTGAGTAAACTGGAGTGCGACCCTGATTTCTCCCACGGAGAAGATTTTTGGCATATATATATATATATATATAATATGTATTTTAGGAATTTTATATTTTTTTAACATTTAATTTATTTAATGTTTTGCTGTTTATTTGTTAAATGTGTTTTATGTTTTATCTATAATTAAAAGATGTAGCACTTGTGATCAGGGCATTATATATATATATATATATATATATATATATATATATATATATATATATATATATAGAGAGAGAGAGAGAGAGAGAGATAGAGAGAGAGAGATAGATATAGATAGATAGATATATGAAAAAACAACATTTTACAGGGACATTACAGTTAGGCTCACATTTCACTTGCATAAAACCATAGAAATTCTGCAGTTATAGTTACCTGAGCAAACTATAATTTACACCCCTGCAAGACACTGCTTATGACCTCACATATTACATCACTCATGACATGGTCAGTGAAATCACTGATGACATCACTGATGACATCCCAAATGACAGTGCAAAGTTTTATTGTGCACTGTAGTGTTTTGGACGCTTTATTTTAAACACTGCAGTTCTGAGGAAGATGATATGTTTTCTCTGCATTATGGGTTTTCAATGCTGTTTAAACTACAAATGCATATGACAGCTTGGTTGCATAAATGCTCAGTTGTCACAATATAAATTGGTTTACCTATAAACAAGGCTCTGTGTTGAGCCGAAATGCGCCAGTAAAGATGAAAAAGCCTGCTGTCATTATATTCATTTGTGGAATAAAATGCTTGCTTGTTTGCAAGAACTGGGCTTCAGCCCGTTTTTTTTTCTTGTTCAATGGCAGCTTGGTTGCATAAATACGCAGTTATCACATGATATAAATTGATTCAGCTTTGAACAAGGCTCTCTGTTGCGCCGAAATTTGTCAGAAAAGAGGCAAAAGAATGTCCCCAAGGTCTGCGGGCATGTGATAGAGATTGACCCCTAGATATCTTATTGTCTGTGATGGCAAATATTGCCCAGGTACACCTCCCGGGGCTGCATGTCCAGGATAAGGTGGTAGATAGCCAATTTGGCCCAGGTGACTCGAAGCCCAACTGCTGAGGAATAATAAGTCAGTGTGCTATTGACGAACGATAGGTCAGGATATGAAGCGTCCTATCTGCCAGTGGAATACCCCATGTCTCTTGCGTGGTCATATGGATAGGAGTGCCATTGCAAGAGTGAATAGTAATGAAGGGAGTGGGTAACCCTATCTCGTCCAACGGCAGACTGAGAAAGGGGCCGAACACAGGCAGCCCAAGTAGATCTGGGTTTGAATATAGCAGCTGAGTGTATGCTAGGAGCTTGGGCCCAATACCCATGCAGATGAGAACTGTGAATATATGGTGACAGGTTATGGTGTCAAAGGCCTTCTCCAGGTCAAGGATGGGGCAGGCCGCTTGTGGGAGTCCTGTTTTTACCTGATCCTGTATATGGAAAAGACAACAGATGTTCTGGGAGGTGCTGTGGCCCGGGATAAAGCCATTTTGCCCAGTATGTATGAGTTCTGGGAGTATCTAAAGGTACCTGTCTGCTAAGATCTTGCCTAAGATTTGAAAATCCAGTGCAAGGATGGCGATGAGTCTGTAGAATGTCAATTGTTTAGGGTCCCTGTTTGGTTTTGGGATGGATAATAGGAGGGATTCCTGAAGAAAGTATGGCAACGCATCAGACTTTAAGGCTGCTTCCTACATTTATGCTAGATGGGGCACCAGCTCAGACGAGAGGGTGTTGTAATATTTGAGGGGTAGGTCATCCAAACCTGGCATTTTGTTGCAGGCGATATAGTGGATCATGAGTTTTACGTCAGTGGGTGTTATTGCAGCATCTAAAGAGAGCCTAGCGGAGAACGGTATGCATGGAAGGGTGATATCTGCAAGGAATGCATCAGAGTGGCCAGTATCCAGTTGTTCCTGATATATAGAGTAATAATATTCATAGAAGACCTGAAGGACACAATTTTGTGTGCTAGCAGTGAGACATGTGAGGGTAGTTATTTCTGTGATAAGACATGCGGTGGACTCCTGCCGGACCAGCCAGGCTAAGAGTCTGCCAGACAGCATATGCTGCAAAATTGTAATGGTGCTGGCACTCCAGTAGGACAGTGAATGCGGTCTTTGCTTTAGCCAGTTGTGGGGCGAGTGCAAGGTTACCATCGACTGCCTTACCCTGTGTGACTAGGCTGTTCTCAGCAGCTGTAATGTCTCTTTCTAGGGTTGTGCTGGTTCCCACTATGTTCTGGATGCAGATGCTGCTAGTCATAACATTAAAGGCATCCCACTTCTGCACTCTGGTGGAGGACGTCCTCCGATTTTCTAATGTGTACCTTCTGTTTATCTTGGAACATCAGGTCCTCCAGACACTCCTGTGGGAGTCTCCAAGTAGGAGTTGGTGGACATGGGGGACCCATCCAAGGTCTAGGACATGTGCATCATGGTCAAAGACAACACAACCTATGTAATCAGAGTGTCGGATTAGAGGCACAAGGGGGGCGTAACATAGAAATCAGTCCAGGTGTATGTGCAAATTGTGAAGAATGGAATGAAATGAGTAGAGCTGAGTCATAGAATGTTGTTGGGATTGCCAGGCATCAGCAAGGGTCCAGTGGCATACCCAATTCTGAAATCGGCTCACCTGCTCTTGCAAGGTGGATTGGGGCAATGGGGGTTGGGACCTAGATAGTGTGTGGTGAAGGACGCAGTTGTGGTCTACGCACAGCAACCATGGTAGTGCAGAGCTGCAGGCTAGGGTGGTAGAAAGGGTGTCCCAGAAGGGCTCCTGCTCCATATTGGGGCGTAAATGCCCCCTATGACGAGGGGCCGGCCAGCCCTCAAGGACTCCAAAATGGCCTGCTGTATCTAGTGTCACATTTGTTTCTTGAAATAGGATTCCGGACGAATCCATATCATAGTGCCTCGCGAATAGGCTGCATATGTGGTTACCCAGATGGAACCCCTCCAATGCCAGTGCCGTAATGTGGGACTCCTGCATTAGAATTATCTGGATCTGCTGATGCTTGATATATAAATAAACGGTTTGGCGCCTTCTAACTGTATACATTCCCTGTACATTCATGGTAAGAAAGCAAATATTTGTCAAGGGGCTCCTGGCAGTGCTGTAGTGTTGTGCTTAGCATGGAGGGAGGGAAGAGACTTAGGGGGGAATGCTGTCCCTGCCTGCCACCCGGTCGGCGTTGGTTGAGTGTGGGGGGCATATAGCCTTCACGGAACATGAAAAATGGGGATAAACTTGGGTGCTGTGCCAATCTGAAGTGGTTACATTTCCAATATCGAGAGCCTACTACAATGGGAAGCCCTAACTAAACATCTCCTATATACGGTGCAGCATTATGTGAGGTTATGACTAGTTGCCGGGGGGGTGAAATAGCTTTTGGGCCTATGAGAATGCATAACTATATGTGACGTTTCCAACATGGAGTGTGCATGCAGCGTGGATATTGGTCACCTGGATCAGGCACATGGGAGGCCGGCTGAGTGAGGGTGAAATAGGGGTGGTGGGTGTAGAGGGCCAGTGTTGCGCTGGACCTGAGCATGAGCAATGTGTGAAGGTGTTTGCCGTCATAATTACTATGTGTGTATCTAGTCCACTTTAGTTCACACAGACCACACTCAAGGCTCAACGCACTTTGATGCTGTGGGGCCCAGTGGTTTAAATTAAAAGGTCCACCATCTGAGGCATTATCGGGGTGATCTATGAGTCTCTTTGAGAGTTGTCAGTCTGGAGGGGTGTCATCATCCGACGTGAGGATGTGCAGGCCTTTCTCATCATTACCTGCAATGGTGGTGGACTCAGGTCCACTGCAGCCTGCAGTGCTTGCCGTCAGTCTGTGATGATCTGCTCCAGGTTGGGAAAGCCAGTTGAAGAACCTCACAATGTGGATTTTGCCTAGGTCTTGCTGTGCCTCTGGTTACTTGACTTGGCAGGACCTGTTGTGGGCCAAGCGTGAGGGTGAGTGTACTCCCCATGATGTTGGTCAGTCCAGTCCCAGGTGTCTTTTGGGTCTATGAAGAAGATGGTGGAGCTGTCAGCTATTATTTTGAGCCGGGCTAGAAACAGGAGTACTGCATTCCCAACTGGCGGAGGCGTCGCTTAACCTCTAAGAAGGGTGAGCATTGGCGTTGGACTCTTCTGGTATAATCTGGGAAGGGTATGAATGTTTTGTCTTCTACTCTAAGTGGGCTTGCCTGTCTGGCCACTTGGAGAACAGCATCGCAATCTTTAAAATTAAGTAATTTGGCCAGCTTGGGATGTGTAGGAGCTCCTGTATGGGACACGGTACCAGGACTTGGGTGAAAAACTTAAACCATATCTCTAGGTAGGTTAGGGGTTCACGGGCCTCAGTCCCCTCCTGGAGCCCCAGGATGCCTCCAATTCTCCTGCCCTGTCCTTGAGCTGTTGTACCCAGTCCTGGAGGCCCCAAATTGCAGACTGGTTATTGGTTGGTAGGGTTTGGAGATCAACAAGTGTTTTTTCATCTTCAGAGACTTTGTCTGAGAGTTTACATTGATGGTCATGTAAAAAGCTGATTTCTGCGGTTAGCAAGCCAATTCTAGTCTCCATAGAGATCCAGGAGTGCTCAGTGGCCACCAGGATCCTGTCCAACTTACCCGAAGCAGAAATGGATGACACACTCTCTAACTGTGGAGTGCCTGAGATCCTGGAGTTTAAGGTCACTTATGCTGGTGGCGGGGCCATGGCAGTGGGGCGCATTCTGCCCATGGCTGGAGTTAGTCACTAGCTGGCAATGGCCGCATGGGGGTGGGTCAATGTGGCACCCTATGCAGAGGGGAAGTACTGGTCGGTGTTGAAGTGCTGGAGAGATAAAGGGAAGAGAGGCGTATGTAGGTGCCTCAGCTGCCTCTGGGCAATGATGTTCAGTGGGCTCTCAGTTCACACCCGGTGGTGGCACAGATGCAAAGAGGCCAAGTTGCAGGAGGAGGGGGATGTCTTCTGCTGTGGTGATCCTGCAGGGAGACTCTCTCAAGAGTTATGCGCATAGGGGGGTTCCCCCATTACAGTGAGATGGCAGAGGCTTGCTGCAGGATGCAGGGATCCCGAGCCACTGCAGTTAGTTCTGGGCCTCCACCACATGTCCCAAACGTGGCACTGAGGTGGAAAGGCCAGGCCTTGGAGTGTTGTGCAGCAGGTGGGCTGCGGTGGGGAACCAACAGAGATCTCCTCTTATGAAGGCCCAGTCCCACCAGCAGTGATTCACCCCAGCCTCTTAAGCTGTCTAAGGGCCCCTTCCCCATCTGGGCACCCACAAGTGTTGTTAGGGGGCTCAGGAGCAGTTCCTCCTCTCCCGCTTGTGTCTGAGTTTAGGGGTCTGAAATGGGGGGATGACTTTCATGGTAGATGGCAGTAGGGTGGTAAAGCTCTGATGACTCACCATGGCCCCCCTCGCCCACGTCGCCCGCCAACACTATCTCAACATCATCTCCTACACCGATGACACCCAACTGATCCTCTCCCTCACCAAGGAACCGCACACCGCCAAAACCAACCTCCACGAGGGAATGAAGGCCGTCGCCGTATGGATGAGGAGCAGCCGACTGAAGCTGAACTTGGCAAGACGCAGGTCCTCATCCTCGGATCCACCCCCTCAGCCTGGGATGACTCCCGGTGGCCAACCACGCTAGGAACAGCACCGACACCCACCAACCACGCACGCAACCTGGGAATAATCCTCGACTCCTCCCTCTCCATGTCAAAGCAGGTCAATGCCATCTCCTCCTCCTGCTGCAACACCCTCCGCATGCTCCACAGGATCTACAAGTGGATCCCCACTGAAACAAGAATAACTGTGACCCAGGCCCTCATCAGCAGCAGGCTGGACTACGGCAATGCACTCTACGCAGGTATCCCGGCCAAACACCTGCGATGACTGCAACGCATCCAAAACTCCTCCGCTCGACTGATCCTCAATGTCCCTCGCCACAGCCACATCACCCCCCACCTGAGAGACCTACACTGGCTCTCCATCGAACAGAGGATCACCTTCAAGCTACTCACCCACGCACACAAAGCCCTCCACAACACCAGACCAGCCTACCTCAATGGCCGACTCAGCTTCTACACCCCCACCCACCAGCTCCGGTCCACCAGTCTCGCCCTCGCCGCTGTCCCCCGCATTCAACGAACGACCGGCGGCGGCAGATCCTTCTCCTTCCTTGCCACCAAGACCTTGAACACCCTCCCCGCCCACCTACAGCAGACCCAAGACCTGCTCACCTTCAGAAGACTCCTCAAGACCTGGCTCTTCAAACAGTAGCAGCACCCCCTCCCCTCAGCGCCTTGAGACCCTCACGGTTAAGTAGTGTGCTGTATAAATACAATGATTGATTGATTGATTGATTGATTGATGTGAGGCCTGTGCTGGGGCCCAGGCACCTCTGTACTGGGAACTACAAAGCCATTGAAAATGCTCTTGCTTGCTGGAAGCAGAGCTGAATTGCTTTCACACACAGGGAGCTGCCTTTCCAGCAGCTCCCTGTGTGTGAAAGCAATGACCTTTCCAGCAGGAAGCGAGGAGACGGCAAGGACCGTGTGTGCCTTTAAGCTCCCCTGCGGTCCCCAACAAAAGTCAGTGGGTGTCCTGGGTGGGACCAGGGCACACAGAATGCAGACTGGGCCCCAGGGGATAGGGTCCCTGGGGTCAAATTCAGCCTGGGGAGGAGAGCCATGCAGCCCCATCCCATCTCTAACCGAGCTCCCCAGTAACAATATAAACATTCCCATTTTTAAACTGCCTCCCCCAGTAATAATGTAAACATTAAAAAAATTGTGGCCCCTGGGGATAGGGTCCCCACTAGTTAAAAGTTGTAGGGAGGGGGGCATGTTGTCCCCCTTCCCTATCACAGTTAGGCCGGGCACTGCAGGATGGGGTACCTGGGGTCAAAATCAGACAGGGGTGGGTGGGCCATTTTGACCCCTCCCCTAAATAAACAACATCTAAATTAAAAAGCGGCCGGGCCCTGTGGGGTGGGGATCCCTTGGACCAAAATTGGAACAGTGCAGGGGCGCTACATGTCCCCCACCTCTAATAAAACAGAAACGTTTTTAAAAAAGCAAGCCCGGCAAGTCGCCGGAGGCCCTGCCCACTTTCATCACCACTCTGCAAACACGCTTCATGGCATACTACTAGTTGAGGGATGAAGTTCCCTTGGCTCCTGAGGGGTCTTGTGGGCCAACTACCCCTCCTGTTACCTCCAGTATGTCATACACAGCGGGATTGCTTAGAGGTCATCGGAGGCCTCGCCCCCTTTCCCCACCACTTTGCAGATGTGCCTCCTGGCCCACTACTGGTTGAGGGACTAAGTCCCTTTGGATGCTGAGGGTCCTTGGGGAACAAGAGCTTCTCCTTTTACTTCCAGTAAGTCCCACTCAGTGTCATTGCTGGTAGTTGGTTGGATACCCCTCCCCCTTTTTTTACCACTCTGCAAATGCTCCTCCTGGTGCACTACTAGTTGGGGGATGAAGTCCTTTTGGATGCTGAGGGTCCATGGGGGCCATGAAGCCCTGCTGTTCCCTCTAATAAGTGTGACACAGCTGGATTCCTGACAGCTGGTCAGAGGCCCTGCCCCCTTTCTCCACCACTCTTCAAACACCACTACTAGTTAAAAAAACATAGAAATTAACTGAAAAAATCAAAGGTTACAGTTAGGAAGTAGAATTTCCCCTCGCCGCCATTTTCAGACAGCACAACCTCAGCTTAGTATCCTATGCCGATGATACCCAGCTCATCCTCTCCCTCACCAAGGACCCCACCACCACCAGACTCAACTTCCAGGAAGGAATGCAGGACGTTGCTTCCTGGATGAGCAACAGCTGCCTGAAGCTCAATTTGGTGAAGACAGAAGTCCTCTTACTCGGAACCACCCCAATTGCATGGAACAACTCTTGGTGGCCCACCGCACTCCGCAGCCCTCTGACCCCCATGGACCAGGCGAGAAACCTCAACATCGTCCTCGACACCTCCCTCTTCATGAACAAGCAAATCAACACCGTCGCATCCAGCTGTTTCAACACCCTCCGTATCCTCCGAAAGACCTTCAAATAGATCCCCTCCGAGTCAAGAAAGAAAGTCACCCATGCACTAATAACCAGAAGATTGGCTTACGGAAACGCCCTCTACGCCAGCATCAACAAGTCTCTACTCCGCAAGCTCCAGATGATACTGAACACCGCAGTCAGACTTGTCCTCTGCATCCCCCGACACGAGCACATCAGTCAACACCTACAGAACCTCCATTGGCTCCCCGTCAAGAAGAGAGTCACATTCAAGATACTCACACACACCTACAAATGCCTCCACAACACAGGACTGCAATACCTCAATGAGGGAATCGCCTTCCACATACCGAAATGAAACCTCCACTCCACCAACCTCACCCTTGCTGAAACCCCATACATCTGCAGAGCCAGAATAGGGGGAAGAGCCTTCTCCTACATCGCGGTCAAGACCTGGAACGAGCTCCCTATCGACATCAGACGCTCCCTCTCCCTGAACACCTTCAGGAAGATGCTCAAGGCCTGGCTTTTCGACAGAACTTAACAGCTGTTTCCCCCCAGCACCTTGAGACCCTCATGGGTGAAAAGTGCACTTACAATTCCCTGATTGATTGATTGAATTTGAAAATCTTTGGAAATTCACTGAAAAAAACAGAGGTTACAGGGACATTATAGTTAGGCTCACATTTCACTCATACAAAGCCAGTGAAATTCAGCAGTTGCAGTTATTGAGTTAACTAAATCTTACGCCCCTGTAATGCACTGATTATGACCTCACATATTACCTCCCTCATGACATGGCCAGTGACATCACTGATGACATCTCAAATGCAATCACTGATGACATCATCCACAGAGCCCCTCACACCCAATATAAGCTTTCGTACTCTCACTCACACACCCACACAACCACTCACATATGCATTCACAGACCCATACCTGTACTCACAAACCCCTCACTACTCCATAAAGCCACTCACATATCCAGTCACTCACTCATACAGGCACTCATATAACCATTCACTCACTCATACAGCCACTCACACAACCACTTGCTAACCAATACAGCCAATCACAGAGCCATGCACTCACCTATACAACTACTCACACACCCACTTATTTACCTGCAAAGTCACTATCACAACCACTCACTCACCCATATAGCCTCTCAACACAGCCACTCACCCACTCATACAAGCACTCCCACACCCATCACTTAGTAGTAGTGCATCTAGTATTCTAATTTAACTTTTGTTGTAGGTTAGTATATATGTTTAACAATCATCAACTCTTAGAAATCACTACACTCACAAGATGATGTCATCAGTGATGTCATCTGTGATGTCATGTGAGATGTCATCAGTGATGTCACTGGCTATGTCATGAGTGATGTAATATGTGAGGTCATAAGCAGTGCACTGTGGGGCATAAGTTATAGTTAGCTCAGTTTACTATAAGTGAGGAATTCCATTGGTTTTGTACAAGGTAAATCTGAGCCTAACTATAACGTCCCTGTAACCTTTTGTTTTATCAATATAAATATAGGTAGATCACTGGTCCTCCAGGTAGAGACCCAAAAGCTACAGTGTGCGTTCGGGCAAGGGACCTGTAACAGTTCAGCCTCTCCTCCACTGCAGTGAAGATGCGCACCCCAGTACAAAACAATAGACAAGTATTCAAAAATGTAAAGTGGTTTATTGTTCCAAGTGCCACCACCTAACCAATAACCCAACACATTTCACCGTCTTAATAGATGTGGGTGTACCAAACATAATAGATGGGTTACAGGCTAATACAGGCTTGCAAACTAAAGTAATGGCACTGGCCATTTTGAAGTATAAACTCATAATAAGCTAAAATTCACACTAGAAGTATTACTAGATATACTATGTTGATACAGATCTAATCAACATGTGTTTAGGAGACTAATGCATGGTAATAACTGCCAGTGCAATCCTATTGAAGAACATGTGCAAGCACATACAGAGCAGAATGAAACCCAAACTAATCCAGCTATCTGAAGCAAATTTCATGATAGATGGCAGCCGCCATATTGCAACGTATTAAAACATCTTAAACAAAGTAAACCATATTATAAGAATACAATAATGTCTGTCAGGGAAAATGTCCATTAATATTGCAATGTAATAATATAGAACTTCTGCTATTTACCCTGCAGGAAATGTTCTATATCCACAGTGTGAATCAAAAAGATTAGCATACGCATATCTGAAGATTAGCCCGACACAGGCAATCTCCGAACCAACACAGGGCATATATAATAATAAAATGCAATGATCAATCTTGCATCCCAAACAGTACCAGAATTTAATCAAACTAGTAAAGCTAATAAACTAGTGCATAATAACCCATAAAGCCCAAGTGGGCAGTTGCGGAGCAGAACATACAATCCCTTCAGCAGAGTGAACTGAATAAAATTTACATTTGTATCATAGTCTCCATGGATAAAACATATAAATTCATGCTCATGTTATCCCACAAGAATAGCGAGAAGCATATGGCTGCACAAAATTATTACAAACCCCACCACCAGCTTGAACTGTAACATAAGCAACTATTATGCCCCTGCAAGCAAATATAACCGTAAGTACATAAAATAGGCTCTACATAATTGATACTCATAGTACGGCCAGGGTGCAGTATGTAGCCCCCTTGACCTTTGCATGCGGCCCCCTGGTCGACAGGAGCACTGGGCTGCTGTTTACTTGACTCAATAATAACAATAAAAGATGTTAAATAGACAGGCAAGCATTTATTTCAAGGTTAATTGGTGTTAAAGAAAGTATGTATCTAAGGAGTCCTGCACCGCTTTACTTTAGGAACACCTTCATTTTTAAACGCATTTTGAAGCAAAAGTGTAAAACCATGACAATCTCTTCACCTTAGTACATTAATTCTTGCCCCTATCCTGACAACAACGCCAATAGTGAACTAAAGAGTTAAGTCCGTTGGTATGTGCACTCTTGGGGTGACCTGGGTTCTTAATAGACATGAACAACTTTATAGTTTATTAAATCAAACACAAGAGAACGTTTTGCACAGTGCTCACCCTGAAATCATGTGTTTTGAGGTCCTCTTACATGTGATAATGAAGAAAAAGGAGAGAAAGTGAAATTAAACAATTGCCTAGAGTCACACAATTTGGTAAAGTGGGGAAGCCGGGATTTATTCCAGGTTTTCTGGTTTCACATTGTCAATTTAGACACTAGATGTATATTCTTAGCTTCGCCTACACCAACCTTACTACTCATGCTCCGAACCCACTCGCCCTTCCACCAACCCGCTGGTATCAATGCGGCTCTCAGGCACATCACAGATCAAACATTTTGACCCCTGGGAAAATGCTTTTGAGTACTGATGCTCTACATCGTAGCAAAAGTATATATGCTCAGCACTGTATATAATACATCCTAACTGGAATGGTTAGAAAAAATAGAAGAAAATAGGAAGAAACAAAATAAAATAAATTAGCAGAAGACCTCTCTAAACTCATCGGTCCCCACAGAGGCATAGAAGAAGAGAAGAAATGTAGTGCAGTGGCCAACACCATGACAAACTTCAGTACATCAAACAGCTATAGCTTCTTGCAGCTAGTACCCAACCCTGTGAAAGTGAAAAAACATAAAGAAACACATAATTAAAATCATCGAACATCAGAAGTTGATAAAAAAAACTATGCTTATTTGAGGCAATTACCCAACAGTGTAAAGGTAAACAACATCCCCAATTCTGATGTTAATCCTGATGTTAACACTACCCAAAGTGAATTGCATACACATTGTAAAGGGGACATAAACATTGAGGGCACATATATAGTAAAGGCCACTTACCAGCAAAATGGGTAAGGTTCAGTCACCCAGATGTACAGCCAGCTCCTCTTTATTTTTCACCTAAGCTTCACAGGGCCCAAGGAGGCACAGGGAGGGGGGAAAAACAAAGGTTAAAGTGGAATAGTGCCTATAACTCGTACCCTATGGTAACTATAACCTGCGTCTTCTATGTGCCTCCGTGGGCCTCGGGGACCCCATACCCGGGGCCTATCATAAGTATTGGGGTGGCCCCCCTGCCCGTGCCTCCAGATCTGGGTGCCCTGGTGCCCACCAGGGGCACTCACAAATCACTAGTTGTGGACCACAGTGGAAGACCCTGGGTCCCCGCAGACCCAGACGACTTCCACCATGCAGGAGCAAACATATGCTGCCCTGCCCGCACTTTTGTGGACAGGGAAAAAATGTTTCACGGAATGGGCTCTCTGGGACACAGTCTGTGAGCTGGCCGAAGGTAACAGAGTCTCCTGGGCCTTAAGAGGCTCAGTGAGGGTGACAGCACAACTCTCCTCCCTTTTAAGTTAAGTTCAGCCACGGGGATAGGGTCCCCGGGCCTTTTAAAGCTCGGGAGATTGGCCATGGGGCTTACTCCCATTTTTTACAGAAATCAGTTCTTGGGGATGGGTTCCCAGGGGCCTTTTCAGGTTTGGGGAGGGAAGCTGTGCAGCCCACCTTCCCTCCATTTAAATATTGACACCGGGGGATGCGGTCCTTGGGGCCTCCTAAAGGCTTGGGGATGGGGGCTTGCAACCCTCTTCCCCTAATTTTCATATGCTATTGCACCATGCCCTGGCCCAACTCGGATGTATTTTTTTTATTTGCACTTTTTTAAAAGAAATGACCACAGATTATAATCATTGCAAAGTTTAAAAAAAAAAAATACTTTTTTGCCTCAAGCGGGGTCCCACCACAAGGCCTATGGGATCAAGAAATCCATACCCCTGCTCCCTTATGTCTTTTTTCTGTGTTTTCAGGACTCAGGACCGAGTCCTCAGACCTAGGAGGGCTGCAACTACATTGGTGGCTGATGTGGTGGCAGGAAAGCAGATCTCTCCAAGAGATCTGTCGGACCACAGATCCTCTGCGGTGTGATGTATACAAAGTTTTGCAGCAATAATTGCTCAAAAACTACTGAACAGATTTACACCAAATCACTAAAAGAATTCTTTCTGGGTCAAGAGCTAGCTTTCTGTCAAATCGTCCAAATCTATTCAGTGGTTTGGGCTGTTGCTGTGCCAAAGTCTCTAAGTAAAAATGAATCGGGAAAACGTGTTTAGGGACTCCCGCTTGACAGATCCCCTAAAACTTTCTGTGCAAAAACTAATCAAAAAGAAGCACTTTTTTGGATTTTTTGGGGAGATTTGTCAAACAATGTATATATTTTTGCACAAATTAATGTTCACCATCAAAAATTACTAAACGGTTTTGAGATGTCAGAATAGCATGCCTTCTGGATCAAGATCTACCTTTCTACCACATCTGGTGTAATTCCGTTCATGTGAGTATTTTCTGAATCTTATATCACTAATTATTACACACTTCTAAAAGACAATATCACATTGGATAAACCATGCCTTTCTTGGTTCAACAAATTAAAAACTGACATCGTAAGAGGTGTGTGAAATTACTTAGTTACATGAAATTTCAGGAGAATTACTAGTAATGATGTGAAATGCAAATCCATCATTTAGAGCTACATTTTAGTGTGAAATGCGCCCTCACGTAAATTTTTGACGAGGGTACAATTTGTGGTTAGAAAAGTGCAAAAAAACACAAGTGTTATGATAAACATCCACTTGCATTCTGACTGCTTGCATTGTTCTCGTGCGTTGTGGTAAAATGTTGCCACAAATGGCGTATTATTACATGACTTGGTGTAATGCCAAATTTTCAGGAATTTCACATAAGAAGTGTACAGCGAAATTCATAAATGTATGTATATTAACCCCGCATAATTTAAATATCACCCAGGCCTAGTGATAATTAGTAATGTACTTATTAGTATTCAGAGACTTTTGAAACCCGCTAAACTCCATATTTAGAATTTTCATACAATTATGCGGTTATGTTGTTCCCCACATTTGCTTTTTCAGTGGGGATTCATGCTGGCATCTTCTTACCTCTGTTGAGGAGAATTTGATGCCAATTTCTCTTATATATATATATTTTAACTGTAAAGAACTTCTGGGAGAACATATTTGCTACAATGAATTCGATTTGTAACTCTAGATGCCAATATTCTACAATTCCTCTAATTTTTGGGAGGGATCCAGAATTACCAATAGTGTCCGATCACAAATCCCTGGTTGTTAATGCAACCGCTGTTCCTGGTTTGATCATTGCATAGGCATGAAAAGGGACCCTTCTTCATTCGTCCAATGGTGGTAGGAGTTTATTTCACGTTTTGTTTTCAATCTAAGCATGACATTGCAGGAATGAATTATAAACCACAATTCTTTTGATAATTATGTGGCCCTCAAATTAGGTTTTTAGACTCAGCATATGAAAGAGATAACTAAACTTACAATATGATTGTCATTATGTTGGGGGTTCTTCCTAGGAGACATTTTTGTTTTTTTCTTTATATTTATTATTTTTGTTTACTTCATGGTATATAGGATATGTGAGAATATGGTGAAATGACAATTAATGGTGGGGCTTTTGGTTGTTTCGCTTCATTTCTGCTTATTGTATTCCTCTATAAAATGTTTTCTCCAAACAATAATAAAAAAAAGAATTAAAAAAAGAAAATTGATGTGCTCTGGGCCCAGAACTTCTTTCATCACATAGCCTGAAATCGCCAATAATGCTTGCAAGTGGGCAGCTTGGGGTGGGAAATGCATGAACATCCAATGAAATGATTGCTAACTGTGACATACTAAAGGTAAGTGTTTTCTTTAGTGCTTCTCAAATAGTATAAAAAAATAGTGAGAAGTGAAAACAGTCGCAAACGTTTTGCACATTTGTTTACGACATAGAGCACACCAGAAAACAACCTCTCCAAACAGGAAAGTCACATTATAGTTTGTAATACACTGATTGCAAGTACTGCCATAGGCCAGGCTGAACAACAGCGGAAGGTGCAGAAAACATTTACATATTGCGTCTGACATTATTTGGTAAACATGAGTAGGAACTGAAGCAAAGTAGTAGGGGTTTAGTTTTGAGGCTCTTTGATCAAATTACGCCCTCCTCGAGCATTCTAAAGGTATGCCACAAGCAATAGCGGATCATATTCAGTTATTTGCGGTACAACTTTGAGTGACATCAGGCTTCTTCCTGCGACGTGTGACAAAAGCAGTCCACACCATTACATATTATCACCTCAGGTTTCCAAAGCCAGGCCCAATAAGCAAGAAGTTAAGAAAGCCTTCTATTCCATCGCCAACTTCTCACATTCCCCAGGTGCTGGTGGCTACAACCATGTCACATTGGTGCCACCCAGCCGCAGCACGTGCAGGTGAGAGAGTGGGGCTGTGGAGCCGGGTGGGGTGTAGTTCGACAGACAGCGATGAGTGAAAATTATTTATTTATTTAATTTTCCTTTGTGGTCGAATGACGAGTACCCCCTCCTGCCCCAACCCGGCCTAATCCTCTTCCCTGCACAGGCCGCGGCTGGTTCCACCTGCTGACATGACAGACACACAGACAAAATGCAAACGCACAAAAAAAACATATTGAGGAAATGTGTGAACCTGTTGGCCTGGATGGGGGCGGTGCTCTATGGGACGAGGCTGCTGATAGAGACCCATGGAAGAAGGACTATATCTTACTAGGCCTTCTCTTGCTTGTTGGGCATGGCCGCTCTTTTGCACAGTCAGGGAGGGAGTGAAGCACTGCCAGTTTCTCAGGAGGAAGGGGAGGGCACCATTTACCCGCTGAGAGAAGCAGTGGTGGTGTTGACCGGGCTGTAGGGCATGCAGGTGCGCAGAGGAATGGTGCCTTGGACTTATTAGTGGGAGACTGAATTCAGCAGGTGAGAACACTTACCAGCAGAGAGGATGACTTCTGAAGTTCAGCAGCTCCTCTGATCCCTGACCCCTATCCTTTAATGCAGCACAAGCAGCTGAAATGCAAATGTGTAATGAGTCAAGAGTGTCTGGGAGGATATTGGCAGCAGAACTTTAAAAGAATGCATTTGGCTGGACTTACACTTTCTTCAAATGAACCAAGCACCAGTTCCTTGCTCCCATGAGCCCTGACAACCACAACAGAGGGGCCTGAGAAGTCAGAGAGACCGACACATGCAAGAAGGAAGGCGACAGCAGTGCAGCGTGGAACACCGGTATGGCGCACCAGCCCCTGTGCTGCTCAACTTAAGCAATACACCCAGTGCAAGCAAGATGCATCTGGAGGCACAATGAAAGTGTCATGTTGGGATTGACAAGAAAACACCTATACATGTCCGGCAGGGCTCTCAGCTTAGCATTTGTTCATAGTGACTCTGTAGTGCTGCTGCTGGTAGCATGCGTTCCAATACTTCAAACACAAAAATGATCCTCTTGGGGTAATAAGTTATATTTAAATTCAGTAGTTATCGTAAGTGAAGTAATCTATAATTGTTACCCCAGCAACTATGAACAGGATTTAATGCTATTTTTTACAAGTACATTTTTTATATTTATTTTTTCTCTGATAAGGATGCAGTTGTTAAAGTGACATGAACATAGATGTTAAACGATTCGCACAAAATAGAACTAAGAAAATTATGAATTCATATCAGTGCAAGCATATTCCTCAAGCTTATCAATTGATCGAATAGATGTTCTAAGTCATAATCAGGACAAGATGGTTAAAATGCCACAACCCCAGAAAATATAAAACAATTGGAAATATTTAACATTTACCATTTATTCAGAACAGGCATAGCTTTGAGTTTTAAAAATAGAGAAGCCTGCACAGATTTATATCCTTGATTTCTAAAAAGGTTTTATCATTCAGTATTGCATAATGAATGATGTCCATTTTCATATCTTCATCCTATAACAAATATTAATCTCTAATTTCTTGCATTTAAGGAATCAATGAATGTTAATAACAGTTTCCGTTCACAACCATATCATATAACCATGGTTCCTCATTACTTTTTTACACTCTTGAAATCAATAAATGATAATATCAATTTGGAGTTTTCTTTCAAATTCCGATAAAAGTATCATATTTTCATTTTAGAGGAATAAATGTGTAGAGTGTCATCCAATGTCAGAATCAATTCAATGACAATCAGAGCTAAAGAAGCTCTGAGCTTCACAGTTCATAAAGGCAATCGCATGTATTGATTAATGCATGTTTTACTAAAACATAGTTGGGGATATGTACAATGAAGTGGCAGTGCCTGTCGTTAGCCTCCTGGGCTTAACGATACGCTCCGCCACGTTCGGACATGCAAGGCTGCACCATATTTACAAGAATGTGTTTCCCCCTGCGATGGCTCTAAGTTTAACAACTTAACGCCAACACAGGCCCCCTTGTGCAAGGGTGTCTGCGTGCAGGGGAGGATTGGTTACGTGGAGGAAGGTGCCCCTTCCTGCACATAAAAAATCCTAAAAGGCCATTTTGTAACTTTCATGTATGCAGCACACATGAAAGTTACAAAATGGCATTTTTTTAAAAGGTTTCATTTTGCTTTTTCCATGTGTGCTGCACAAAGCTTCACCAAAGGAAATAGTGAAAACGAGGAGAAATAATGCACTTCTCCTCATTTCTCCAACTTAAGACCAGGATTTTCCTGGTCTAAATTTTGGCGCTGCCTCCTATGTACGCCACTCTTGTACATAAGGGGCAGTGTCAAATACAATGGGTGTTGTGGTGGAACGCCCACCACAACACCCACTGTACGCCCCTTTCACACTAAACATAGCGTGGAATGGTGCCTTATGTGCCAGGCAGCATAAGGGGCTTAACGCTGCCTGGTACATAAGACAAGGCCCCTATCACCACGGGAACATCACAAAAAGTGATGTTCCCGTGTCGATAGGGGCTTGTACATATGCCCCAGTGTGTTTTACTTCCAGACCATATGTGAGAAAACATTTTGAGATGAATGTATGTGTGTCTTACTTTAAACATACTCAATTTAATTAGACAATGTATTCTAATTAAATTAATCTGTCTATTTGTATGTGAAAAAAATCATTTTGGCTGATCTTATTTTTTTGTAATTGTATGTTACACCTATGTCTTACTGTAATATAAGAGATTCCAGTAAGTAATGTATTGTTATAATTCCTTATGCCACAGTCACTTTTGAGAAATTTACAACTTTGATCATTTGTGGGATGTCATATACGTCCATTGCGTCGACCACGACACAAAGAATAACAACATGGTCGATGACATACCAGTTCTGTGCCTTTATATTGTTTAGGTTATAAACTCCGTTATGGAATAGCATTTATTTCAAAATGTCAGCAGTCTACCGTTGTTTAAGAGGATCGGCTATGTCTTCAGTTTGCTTTCCACTGTTCCGTTTCTGCAAACCAGAGTAAAGACAACTGAATTACCTATCCTGTTTGCTGCAAAGAATATGCTAATGCAGGCCCAGCTGACGCATATTTGTCACAGATGAATCCACCGGGCCCTTTCTTGGCTATCTCACTGTTTGAATTTATACTCAGTGCTACAGCTAAAGGGACAAATGTGCTTCCTGCTGGAACATTGAACATGGCCTCCAGAAGGAGATCATTTGAATCCCTATTTTCCAGGAGAGAAAATCTCAGCACACTCATTATACTAGTCTAAAACTTTTGTTTTGGTTTATTTCTGTAGCTAACCCATTTTATTATCAACAATGTGTTATTTGCATTATTCATTAGTATTTGCAATGCAATTTTCCTCAGTAGTGGTTATTGGTGCATGTTCCTCTGCAGCTATTGCAGCATCCTGTGCTGAGGCAGGTCTTTGAGGGGGGAGATCCTCATTGTACGAAATTAGTTTATTGCTTGAGGGGGTGAAAGCCCCAATCAGCCAACAACCACAGTCCTTGCCAGGGTTAACTACAAAATTCACTAATGTAACCTGTGCTTGACTCTCTGGTAACTTGGCACAAAAGCAGTCAGGATTAATTTAGAGGCAATGTGTAAAGAATGCAGCACACAAACAATAACAAAGTGAAAACACAACAGAAGAACCAATCCAGTTTAGAAAAATAGAGTATGTTGTAATAAATAAATGATACTACAACAGCAACAATCCAATCAGTTGAACCATTGATATTAAATAATAAAAAAAAAAGGTGAAAATATGCCCAGAAACACAAAGTGCCACTCATGGTTATCTGGTTGCCCTAGACCAGGGCAAGGTCACATGTTCAGGCCAATGACAATGGAGCGCAGGTCCGATACTTGAACCAGAGTAGTCCGTTGGAAAAGTTATCGTCTAACTTGACAAAAGGCAGGACACGCCTACTGTTATGTTCTTTTGTGTGTACTGGAGGTAAAGCACTTTGAAGTGTGTCTTTTGTCCTCTAAATGAGATTGTGTTTTTCTTTTATTCTCATGATTCACTCATTAAACTCTTGTAGTTTTTTAGTATACAGTTTGATATGAAAGTGAATTTTGAAATCCCATGTATTATCTGGAAAAAGGCAGATTCCCACTCAGCTTTCAGTAAAAGATAATTGAATGATGCTTCGCTTGCCTCTCTTTTCCTCTCTTTACCACGTTACTACACGTTTCAGAACGGCAAGGCAATGTAACAAATTCCATCAATGCTTTAATGAGCCCGCATTGCTAAACACGCATGCAAAAATAAATGCAAGTGCCCAGCAATGCACACGCTATAAGCAGAAACTAATTTGTGGGAAATTGTCTTGCTGTCTAAAAGCTGAATGCAGCCTAAAAAACAGCCTCTTAAATGAAGGACTCTCTTTTTTTCCAAGATTGAGGGCCTTTCATTTTCTAATTACAATATTTCAATCACTTGGTTCAATGAACCACAATCTAAATATATAGCTGACTGTACATATTCTGTGGATATAAAATGCGCAGGCTTACACTGAAATCCACTTGTTTTTACTCTGAGGTGATTACCTTGTTTCTCCAAAGGAATTCAATTCAAATCGGCCCATTACCCCTCCCTATTCCTTGGCTTCACATTTGAGGAGAACCTTCTCCCAGAGTTCACTCTTCCCTAAAGTAAAGTATTACAATAAAGAATGGTGCCTATCCTCTCTTGGTAAATACGGTCCCTAATCTTGGCAGCTGGTTTTATCAAGAAATGCCTGAATCACTGAAACGTCTTTTACATCTATTATTAAATTACAGTGCTCCGTGTACAACGCTTAAAGTGGGCTCACTCGTGCAATGGAAATGGGGTCAACCATCCTTCAAAACTGCACGGTCCCCGCGCCCCCCACAAAGGCAACAGACTCCACTTCTTTGGTTAGGGCGTAGCAGATTTACTCCACATGAAACAAGGTGGTATAAATCACTGTAAACAAATAACATTACACAATCGAAAATATTACAAAATATACAGCAAACCCAAAAACCGGCATTGCACATATCCTAGTTACATCCCCATTTGGGGGCAACATAGTACAGAAAGACCAGGTGAGAAACTGTCACATCAAACATTTCTGACATCTCTAGAGACTGTATAGCGCATTGGTCCATGCCAGGGCATCCCATGACACTTGATCATGCCCCACATAATGTCTGAGGTACCTGAGGTAGGGATAGAAGGGTAGGGCCACCAGCATCTCAGCCCTCCTTCCAACCAGCCTTACTCCTGAAAGCTTCTCCCGAAGGAGGCGGACTTTTGGGCAATTTGGTGCTCTCAAGCATTACATGCCTACAATAGGCTCCGATGTAGATATGTTAGGGTGGGTGAGTGGCAAACATTCAGTCTGGCTCCTGCAGCACATCAGGGGGCAAAAAGGGGGTCACTGGGGGTAGCACACTTTGAGAGGGCTCTACTCTGCCCCCTCCCCTCTGTGGCGTAACTCATGACCACTTCCGGTCATGACCCACTTCATTGGTCCCCCACCCCTCCACCGTGGAGCGACTAATAACGCCCACCTGCAAATGGCTGATGGGCTCTTGGCCATTCAAGGTTACTCAACAAACAATTTTTTTCTCAGCACACCCAGTAATAGAGTCCATTTCTTTTCATAAAACCTCACAAACAAAGACTGCAATTAAAACAACATGCAGGCTCTGGGGGTAAATTTGTTTGAGCTTTAGCTTACCTTCCTTCCTTGGCAGAGGAGACTAAAGGAAGTGGCCCAATTAGGGTCACCCGGGTCACTAATGACCACCTCTCAGCCTTCCATACTAAATGAAGAGTCGGTCAGACAGTAGAGAATAAAAACCATTAACTGTTTATTCATATACACTCAGAGCGGAGCCCAGTCTGCCCAGTCGCTAAGAGTGCTGCAGAGGGACTGAAATTGACAAGCAAAAAGATACATTAAGTACATCTCGCAACAGGGCTGAAACATGCCCACAGTGGAATTTTCAAAGCAGATGCAGCTGGACAGTGAAATACCCCCAAAAAATAAGGGGCTCAATATGATGGCGGAAGGACCATCACCTCTGGACCGGCGGTGAGGTTTGCCAGTCCTGCGGACCGTGATTCTGCCACCGACCGCAGCGGAGGCAAAGCCCGTCTGCCATGGAACCACCCAAGGCAATCATTACGATTGCCTGGCGGAGTGGTCTGTATTGATTGCCTAGCAAGCACCGTCTGCCAAATTATGATGCGGTCTCCCGCAAACCTTTCCGCAGGAAAGGCAGGCGGAGTTTGATCTTGGGGGCCCATTGAGGGCCCCCCATGTGGTGGGGGAGGTGAGGGTGCACTGGGGGTACCCATGGTACCCTCCCAACATTTCACTGCACCAAGTGGCAGGCACAGTGTAGTGCCTGCCACGTAGTGCAGTGAAATGCACAACATGCTCTTTTTGGCATTTCGCCGGTGCTGCTGTCAGCAGCCTACGCTGCAATGCTAAGGGTGCGGAACAAGACAGTCAAACTGGAACTGAACAGATAATGGTTGTCACAATATGTGTTGTTATCACACCCTGGATAACCCATCCCCAGTGGCTTTCTATAATATAAACAGGGACCTGGATAGCCAAAATCAAAAACTCCCTTTACTTCTGGAAATTGCAATGGGTGAGTATAACTGTAATTCACAAGGGACAATGATTATTCTGTCCATAAACTAGTGATGGACTCAGTGGAGTAACAAGCGGTCCCTTCTCCAAAGTATGTCTGGTGTGTATCTAAAAACACATTATTCGGGGCTGTTCTCTTTTTCCTTGTTGGGGAAATACCGTTAACCTTGGTACATAAAGGCACATCATGATCATTTTCCAAAACCAATGACACCCTACACAATGTTATTAGCAGTAAAACCACAAGAGCAACACATGCTATGTTCTGCTTGCGGGTCCACACCATATTATACTGTGCAACAAGAATCACTGGTTGTTCTTCCTCAGCAACCTGTCTGCCAAAATGATGCATAATGACTGATAAAGAGAGGATCAAAATGCAGGAAGAATATATAGGTTCTCAGTGTCCGTCAGAGCCTCACTGGTACAGGCTCCTATTGTCCATCAATACATTGGCACCCTTTAGCACCGCCAGTGGAGCTTATTCTGTCCAAAGCTCATATCCCATGTCAATCAAGATGGTATACCTTCAGGGTATACTTCGGTCTTCCCGGTCTAATGTTCAAACAACTAAAATGAAAAACGCAGAACTCCCTCACTAATCTCAACTAATGCCGTTGGTACTCGGCTTCTGTACAACCTGTCTATCACAGTCCATACCTAATCTCTTTTCACCTTAGACAAGGTTTCCCTCAGCTGAGGGCGCAAATTGTATCTGGTATCCCCAGGCACTGTGTGGTCAATGACCAAAGGCTCTTGGACAGCTCGTATTTCTGGAGGAACAGCCTCATTCAAAGCATCTGTATTCTCCTTATCCGTCTGCATCCAAACTAGCTGGGCATCGCTGAATCGGACAAACCGAGGCACCTGCTCACACTCTGAATCCCTGATGCCAACCATAACCCACTGATCGTAGGGTAGAGCTATAGGAACCCTCCAACAGTGAGTTGCATGAGCCCGATTCTTACGGCCAGCAACTTTCACAGCAGTACGTGTCATCAATAAAACCTGTTCATGCCCCTTCCAGCGTGGCCCCAAACTTTTCTTCCTTTGAAAGTTGCGCAAGAGGACGTAGTCCCCAAGCTGGATATCGTGGCCGGGTCCCTCTGGTGTAGATGGTAGGGACTCATGCACCTGTGAATAAAATGTAAATTCTCTGTTAACTGGCCAAGATAATCAAGCAACACAGGGTACTCAACATCGGAAAACCTATGACCCAGACATTTGCCTGGCGCCCAAACACGACCTTGTAAGGAGACAATCCTGTCCTAGAATGAGCTGTCGTTCTTGTCGACAAAAGAGCTACGGTAAAGCATCTGGCCACTTTAACCCTGTAGTCTCTTGTATTTTTGCCAATTTCATTTTTGTACTTCTCAACCAAACCTGCTGACTGTGGATGATTAGCAGCATGGAATTTCTGCTTCACATGAAGACCCTCACAAATTATTTGAATCACTTTTGCATTAAAATGACTTCTGTTGTCACTTTAGATAACTTGGGGAAAGCCAAAACGAGGAAAAAACTCCTTCAGGAGTATCTTTGCAGTCATAATGTCTGTATTGTCTTCGGTGGGGTAAGCCTCAACCCATTTACTGAATGCACATACAACCACCAGAACATACTTCAGATTATTGCATCCCTCCAATCCAATATAGTCCATTTGAAGGACTTCAAAAGGAAAAGTGGGTGGTGCAAAATTACCAGGTGGTGTAGGGGTACCCTTCCCTGGATTATGCATCAGGCAGACCATGCAATATTTCACCAAATGTGCGGCTGTCTTAGAGATATTGTCATTCCTCCATACAGGGTCTAACAACATACAAATGCCTTTTGCACTGATGTTAGCTGGACCATGCGCATATAACCACAGGAAGAACATATGCCTCTGGTAACATCCATCTCTGCTTCCTTGATTTATCAATCCAACATCCTTCCTCATTTAACTGTGCTGTGCTTTCCTGCCATTCCACTAATTCTTTAATTGTGGCTTCACTTTGTATCTCCTTTACACTCTCAAGGGTATTCTCAAACATAACAACTTCAGGGACCCACCTAGCAGGACCTGCTACAAACATGCGTTTTATCTTTGTACGGGCTGTCTCCTTAGCTGTCTGATCTGCAAACGCATTTCCTCTACCTACCTCATCAGTAACCTTCCTGTAGGCACTACATTTGATTATGGCTAACTTCTTGGGGAGCGTTAAAGCAGATGAAAGCCTCAATATGAGGTTCCCATGCTGAATCTTGGTGCCATGAGAAGTAAGGAACCCTCTTTCTGCCCAGAGTCACCCAAAGTTATGCGTGACCCCGAAGGCAAACTGGCTGTCAGTATATATGTTGATAACCAGTCCCTTGCTCAATTCTCAAGCTCGAATAAGAGAAGCCAGCTCAGCAGTTGAGCTGACTGATAGGGGACCCTTGATGTCTCTACCACTGCGCGTAGTGTAGTGACAGCATAAGCTGCCGTTGTGGTGCCATCTGATAATTTAAAACAAGATTCATTGGCATATAGTTCTCTTTGGGGGTCAGATAAGGGAACATCAGTCAGGTCTACCCGTCCCTTCGTCTCTTCTTCTGTCCGAGAGATACAATCACGCTTATCGACTGCATTGTTCTCAGAAAGGAGGGGTAGTAACGTGGCTGGATTCAGAGTAGCACATCTCTTAATTGTAATGTGTTTTGAAAACAATGTAAATTCATAGCCCGAAAGACATGCAGCGGTGAGGTGCTGTGTCTTTGTCTTATTCAAAAGTGTATCCACAGCTTGGGGTACCATAACTTTGAGGCCAGTATCAATCACATGTCCTGCTAATTGTGGGATTGAAGTGGCCACAGCTGAGACTGTTCTGAGACAACTCGGATGGGATCAAGCACAGTAGAGAAATAGGCACATGGTCGTTGCTTAGCTCCAAATTTTTGTGTTAGGACAGAAAGCGCACAACCAGCCATCTTGTGGACATAGAGCACAAACGGCTTGCCATAGTTAGGTGTGCCAAGCACTGGAGCCGAACAAAGCACAGTTTTCAATTGTTTAAAAGACTGCTGACATTCAGGCGTCCAAGGCAAAGGCTCATGCACTTCTTTTGTTGTCAATGCAAGCAAAGGTTTGATTAGTAGCGAGTAGTTTGAGATCCACTGGCGACAGTAGGAAGTGATACCTGTGAAAGCGCGTACATCTTTTTGAGTTTGTGGAATGGGCAATTTAACAATAGTACTGATGCGCTCAGGGGTCAACCTCCTACCCTCCTTCGACAGTAGGTGACCTAAGTAGGTGACTCCCAGTCGACAATACTGGCATTTAGAAAGGGAAACCTTATGTCCATGATGAGCCAAGTGCCACAACAATTTAACTGTACTTGCTCTACAAACCTGTTCCGTATCAGAAGCTATGAGTAGGTTATCAACATACTGCACCAATACATTACCTAGGGAAAGCGACAAGGAATCCAACTAAGCTTTTAATGCTCGACTATAAATACTAGGACTTTCCGTTTAGCCCTGAGGAGCGCAACAGAAACAAAAGCTCCTACCAGCCAATGTGAACCCAAACAAATATCTACTGTCTGGATGAATAGGAATGCTGAAGAAAGCATTTTTCATATCAGTAACAGAGAAAAATTTAGCGGTGGAAGGAATCATCGTCTAAAGCGCAGTAATATCAGGAACCACAGGGAACTGTGGAACCACTATTTCATTAACTTCAAGCAAATCAATCACAAAATGATAAACATCATTAGCGTCCTCAGAGGAAACTGAGGCTTCTTTTTAAGAATCATTAGAATTAGACTATTACAAATATTGCCAGACATTTCCTTCCTCTACTTCCTTTTGTATTAAATCCTGACTAATCTGAAGAAGAGCCCGTTCTCCTGCCTGCGGTATCTTATACTGAGGAATACGAGGCAAAACAGTATTGTCTTTGACTTGTATAGAAACCGGTGGTATATGCAACAGTCCTACATCCGTATCACCTGTGGCCTATAGAGTGGGTGGGACATCATCAAATTCAGCTGGAAGGGGTGCATCCTGAGACAAACACTGCGTAGTACTCGCATCTGGACCCATTGTGAGATAGACACCCCCAGGAGAGCAATAAGCTGTAGCATACAACTTTTTCAACAAATCCAACCTCATCAGATTCTGAACACAATTGAATGTAAAAAAAAAACAGCGACTCCACAGTTAAAGGAAAAATAATCAATGAAAGGGGGCGGGAAATGGGGCTTACAACCAGTACACCCGAAAAACCCACCAAAACATTGTTGTGGCCAGACAGGGCTTCCCAAGGGACCATATGTCGAGAAACAGAACTTTTTGTCGCACCAGTGTCCACCAAAAATTCCTTAGTCGAGCCTTGCAAATCTGCTGTGACATAAGGACCATGCTGATCTACAGGTATCGGAACTGGTCCATCTCCCTGTCCTTGGTTGTCCTAGCTATAGGACATACCTGTCGCCTCATCCATATTGTAATCATCATGATAATACTGGCCATCACAAGAGTCATCAAAGTATTATTATCAGAATGACCCTGTGAAGCAGTAGCTTTCTGAGCTCTCTCTGTCCCAAGACCTCTCCCACCAGAACTGAGTCCCCTAGGAGGTGCAACTTTCTGTAAAAGCACAGGGCATTGGCTACACCAATGACCCTCCTCCTAATGATAGGAACACTAATTTGGCCTTAAATGTGTCGTTGGAGGCAGTCTACTGGTATGTGGAAGCTGCCTGGAAGGACCACCCGTTCCCTACTATTTCCCCTAAACGCTTGCTGTAACAACACCTTTATCGTTAAATCCTTATGTTTCTTATCAGTCCCATCCTTTTCCTCCTGATCTCAATGTTCATAGTGTTGAGCCATATTCAAAATAACAGAAGGGGAAGAGGTAGACCAAGTACTCTCAGATGCCTGTAAACAAGTCGCAATTTTAGGAAGAAGATTAGAAACAAATCTGTTAACAAACAATCAATCTCCTTCCTCAAGAGACATATCCTGCCCACTATAGTCCAAAAATGTATCTTCGAACTGGGTAAAGAAATCAAATAAGAATTATCAATATGCAATTGAAATCTCCTATCCTCACATTCAATTCCAGATCCTTGTTATTCACTGTCATAAGCCACAGCCTTCTGTGTTAATTGTTACATGTTCCCTTTCCGTGCATCTCTCTCAATTTTTAACCGTCTCTGTCTAGCCTCCTTCTGCCATGTTCTGAGGGAGTCAAACATGGACTGTCTACTTCTTTTCTTAAATAATTGCTCTTGTAAAAACCCACATTTTGTTCATCAAAAGTGCTCATCAAAGGCCACTGCAACTCGGCATTGTCCCTCGTATTTTTGTGCCATAATGTACTAAACTTAATGGGGCCAAGACCATGTTTCACATACATATCAAAATTAGGGCTGCCTTCAGGAGGTGCCGACTGAGCTTCTTCCAATCGACCATCTGCAGAAAGACAACGAGAACACAAACACAGGATTTTACTGAGACTAGGAATATTAAAAGTAAAACAAGTTTGTTATTTTTACCTAGCAAAGTAGTTGAAAATACTCCACAGACCGCCCCAAACTCAAAACAAAATGGTACCATATCCACAAAGAATCAAAACAAACTCACCTGATATGAATCGCATGAACGGACCAATTCTCCACTGCCAACTTTTCAGACCAAATGGTCAGATCCAAGGGTTTTCCCATTCAGGACTCCAGTCGGGACGACCACTGGGCGAGGCACCGTCCGGCAGAACAGAAGGGGCAGCTGCGAGCAAATAATACTCTTCGTGCAGGGATCCCTGAACCGTCAGGCCCGACGATGTCCTCGGCCTCCCCCTCGCCTGCGAAGAGGGGATGGCTCAATCATCTGAAGGAGTCCTTGTTCAGGTGCCAACTGAAGTAAGTGGGCTGATTAGGGTCACCCGGGTCACTACTGACCACCTTTCAGCCTTCCATAATAAATGAAGAGTCAGTCAGACAGCAGAGAATACAAACCAATAACTGTCTATTTATATACACTCAGAACAGATCCCAGTCTGCCCAGTCACTAAGAGTGCTGCAGAAGGACTGTAATCGACAAGCAAAAAGATACATTATGTACATCTCTCAACTGGGCTGAAACACACCCACAATGGAATTTTCCAAGCAGATGCAGCTGAACAGTGAAATACAAAAAAGATAAGTTTTGATTCTTGCATCTCTCACCACCTAATACAACCCAAGGCCGTTTCACACTGTACCCGCCATCAGTCAAGTGGGAGAGGGCCTCTATCTAGTGAGAAAGGTATGCAGTAATATGAGCAGTCTATTTATTAGTGAAGCAAAACCTAATACTGCAGAAACGAAACATAACAAAAGTCTTTTTTCAGAAATAGCAAAGGATTAGTTTTGTTTGTGGTTCAAAATGGCACCTGAGCAGAAAATGGTGCTGCGAATGCTAACTGTACATAGGCAATGCTCAAACATGAATATTTCTATTCTAACAAGTCCCACAGATAAACAGGCTTCATCAACGGTACCCTTGGCTCACCGGTGGTAGCTTTGCTTGAGTGGCAAGGCATTTCTGGAGAATATGGTGTTGTCTGTAAGAGTATAAACAAGCGTTATTTCCCATAGGAGAAACGTCTTCAAATGTGCACTCCTTAGGTAATTGTCAATAAACTTTCAATGAAGGTTCATACAAATCTTGACGTTATTTTCTTTTTTGTTTTTTATTGAGTTCATTCAGTTTCATACTATTGTATTCATAGTATTTATACAATACCACATTTATTTTGCCCAATGCATTTCGGGCTGAGCCCTTCTTCAGAGGCATTTTAATTCTGAAAGTATAAGAATGATATGTCAAACCAATAATGACCACTATATGAATATACGAACCAGAGCAAAACAAAGTGCATGAACAAACATCCGAGTAAAGACCTGGAGTTATCTATGTGAGTAACTGACGTTTCTTGTATTCAATAGTGTGTTAGTCAACGGTGTGAGCCGGTCGACATGTGTAATACCTGAATATATGGCGGTACAGCTGGCGTACCACAACCGTCCATATTGTCATCATCAACCGTTGATACATGCAACAATCACTGTGATATCCGTGGGTAATATGAACATGGATTAGAAGGTGCACCGAGTAAAAAGGATATCAATGTAATAATTTATTTTAGTTATTCGTGATGTGAATGGTGAATGGTGTAAAAAAATTGCGAGCTGCTCAAATAAAAACGAGTGCGTGAGCGTCTTAAAAAAACGTGTGCATAAACATTATGTTCGAGTCAAACTTGTGGCCATCTGACCTTAGTCAGTTTCATAAAGACCTTGTTGAAAAGATATCTTTCACGGAGTCGAAAACAGTTCGGCGTCAGGGGTTGCCTGAGAATAGAGAAAAGGTCGTTACTACAGCCTCGAGTATATGAGGTGTAACCAAACTAACAGGACGGCGAAGTCGTTTGCTCGCTTACCTTCTAATCTTGATTAAACGTCGCCATGAGGTGGCTGAGTGCGATGCGTGTGTATATCCTGTTAACTCGAACGTTTATTTAGAACGGTTAAGTTCCGATCATGTGATTCGGTCATGTGACCGCAAGGAGTGAAAAAATACTGAAAATAACGAACGAGCGGGTGAAAACAGACTGTGTATGCGTTATATTACTAACGTGTACAAAGAAAATGGGTATTGTCACGAACCACTTATTCAAGTGTTCAATCAAATGCATACTAGTGTATTGTATTACGAGTACCAACTATAAAAAAAGTGGCTGTCTATTTAACGATGTTTTGAAAGTTTTGACGTTTCGTTGTTGGCTGGTGTATTGTATTACGAATACCAGCTATAAAAAATGGCTGTCTATTCAACAATGTTTTGAAAGTTTGACGATACGTTGTTGGCCATTGTTTACAAGGTGTGTCTGTCAGCAATGTAAAAATGATGACTCCAGTAAAAATAAAGATAAAAATGACTCCAATAAAAAAAAATATTATTATAACATACAAGTATATACAGTTTGCGGCTGCATACAAAAATACACCTCTTAGGCATTAGTGTATGATGTATTCTTACAATTCATAATCCTATGATTACAGTGATTATCAGTCTATAAGAAACACCCAAACGTTCATTTAAACCCTTTGGTTGTAACGTCGATAGATAATTTATCCAGAAGGTTTCCCTCCTTAGTAGATGTTGTGAATTGTCTCTTCCAGGTAGTAATGGCACGTTTTCTAAAATACAGAAACGTAACTGATTGGGGTTATGATTGAACTGGTTGAAATGTGTTGCAATTGTCGATTTTGTATTCTTTAGTCGTATGTTACTTTTGTGTTCAATTACTCTATTTTTTCTTTTTCTTTGCATTTTGCCAACATACACCAGTGTACATGGACATTTCAGCATATAAATTAAATTGCTGCTGTCGCAAGTTCCTGTAACTCTGAGTTTTATGGGAGTTCCCCTTATTGGATGAGAAATTTCATTTCTTTTAATTATGGCGTTACAGTTCCCACAGTTATGGCATGGGAGGGTACCACGATATCGTGTAATCGGTGTTTCCACTGTTTCTTTGAGTAGTTCTTTAATATTCCTGGTACGTAAGTATGCAAATCTAGGGTTGGATGAAAAAATGCCTTTGAAGTCTTCTTCCAATGTGAGTAATGACCAATGTTTTAAAATAGATTTTTTAATTCTGTGACTTCCGCTTGAAAATTTAGAAATAAACACGGACCTTTGTTCATCACTTTTAGGTTTAGATGTTAGTAATTGATTCCTTTCTAGTTTTTGGACTCTTTCCATGGCGTTGTTTAGTATGGGTTCAGGATATCCTGTCTGTTTGAATTTTTCAAGCGTGATTGATTTGTGTTGATTGTAAATTCCCTCTGTGGAAGCGATTCTTTTAATCCGTAAAAGTTGTGAGAATGGAAGGTGCTTTTTTCATGATGGTTGGTGGAAGCTGTTTTAATGTAATAAATTGTTTCTGTCTGTGGACTTGGTAAATATACTTGTTTGTAATTTGCCGTTGTCATTTGTGATTAATACATCCAAAAAAGATATTTGATGTTTACTGATAGTGGATGTAAACGTAAATCTGTCATTAACCTTGTTTAGATTTTGAATCGCGGTAGTCAATGTAGTTTCTGATCCTTTCCACAAAATAAAGATGTCATGAATGAATCTTTTATATAAAATCAGATTTTGATTCCATTCCGGTTGCTGTAGTATGTTCTCCAATTCAAACCGGTACATGAAGATATTAGCATAGCTAGGTGCGCCACAATTTTCCATCGATGTGCTGGATGATTGTACAAAAAACTGCTTGTTCCATTGAAAATACCTGTGAAAGAGTGTAAAATGAAGTAACTCCATCAAAAATATTTTGAGGTCTTCTTCTTTGTCACTCTGTACCAAAAAGCTTTCCACTGCTGTTAATCCAAGATCATGTGGAATTAAGGTGTATAATGATTTGACATCTATCGTACTCATGATCATCTCTTTGGTGAAAGACTTTTTGTGACTTTCCAAAATATTTAAAAAATGTGTGGTGTCCTTCATGTACGTTGACATGTTCTTAACGATGGTTTGTAGATGTCTATCAATGAATTTTCCTATAGGTTCATGTATTGAATTGATCGTAGAAACAATCAGTCGGAATGGTGGCTGGGTGGCGTGCTTATGTATTTTCGGGATCATGTAAATGTACGGAATAGCTGGATTGGTTTTGATCAGATATTCCTTCTCTTTTCCACCAATTGTACCACGGTTAATGGCAGTATTGATAATTTGTGTTAGAATCTTTATAAATTCATTGGTGGGATCTGTGTCCAGTTTCATGTAAATTTCAGTATCGTTGACGTGTTCATTGACATTCTTTGTGTAGAAATCAGTGTCCATGATTATGAGAGCTCCACCTTTGTCTGCTTGACGTATGGTTATGTCTTTATTTGAAGCTAGTTGCTTTAATGCTTGTCTCTCCTTTTGCGTGATGTTGGTGGTTTTAGATCTGGGTTGTTTGAAGATTTGATCCATGTCTTTAAGAATAACTTTTTTGAAAGCGTCAAGTACTTTGTGACTGACTGGTGGTAAATATTTGCTCTTGTTTCTTAACCCCATTAAGGTGTCTTGTTTGGGTTCATCTGTTCTTTCTATAATATTTGTGAAGAAGTCTCTGAGTCGTAAGGATCGTAGAGACTTCTACACACATGTCTGTGTCTCAAGAATGTTAGAATATATGTGGGGACAAACAAGTTTCCTTTCTGTAAGGTTTATGTTTGAAAGTCCGTGATTTGTTGTTTGGAAATATTTATGACTAAGGTCTCTGGCTTCTCGTATTCTTGGCAACTGAGTCTGTGATTGCTTTTCTTTTTATTTCTGCTCCTCCTGGATCTTCTTGTTGTTCTTGGCCTTGTTCTAAAAAAGAAGAAGAAGTGGTAGTCAGTGTATGTGATCTTTGGTTACCAGATGTAGAAGGATAAGGACTACCCGTTCTCTCACTGGTGGCAGTTGTAGGTGTTTGTTTTCTGTACTGTGAATCATCAGATGACAATTCTTCAGATGATCTGTCCGAAGTTAGTTTCTGTTGCCTCCGCCGTGCATATATCTCGGCCCAGCTGTAAACTTCTCCTAGTCTGTAATCCATTGTATCTCTTTTGAATTTTCTGATTTTACGATCATTGATTTCTTTAGTGTAGTCCTCCAGTTGTTGGTTAATGTCTTTTAATACGTTGTCCCATTCCTCTTTGTTCAAGGTTGTACTAAGTTCCTGTTTAAGTTGGTTTGCCTCTTTGTTCAAATCCTCTATGAGTTTAGCTGATTCTTCAATAATCAGTAATATTAGATCCAAAGAGCATTTATTTAGTATAGCAAACCACTTTTCAGTAAAACGTGCATTGTTTTTACAAAGTGTTGACTTGAGGGATATCCTTAGTCCATGAGGAATACAATGAGCCTTATGGTATTTAATGAGGGTGCTGGCATGTAAACGTTGATTAATAATTCGTTTGGACATGTATAGCAGTTGTTTGATGTTTGACTGTGTAGATCCCATGCTGGTACTTATACTTTCAGTGTCCTCAATGAGAGAATAGATACGGTGCGTATCTTCATCAGTAATAGAAAAGTTTCAGCTCGTTGATCTGCTGTATGTGATATTTCTTCAATTTGCATGATGATTATGTGGGTGTGTATTCCACGATTGCGCAGGAGGAGTAAATGATGAAATCCAATTGGAATGTGGAATTTTGCACTCCGATATTTAATTAGTGTGCTTAAATTTAATCACAGTACTGGGTGCAGTGGTGGGTGCCGTATTGGTAAACCCTTCTGAGCACAAAGGTGAATTAATTGCGTACAAAACAAGCGTTATTTCCCGTAGGAGAAACGTCCCCAAATGTGCACTCCTTAGGTAGTTGCCAATAAAGTTTCAATGAAGATTCATACAAATCTTGACGATATTTTCTTTTTTGTTTTTTATTGAGTTCATTCAATTTCATACTATTGTATTCATAGTATTTATACAATTCCACATTTATTTTGCCCAATGCATTTCGGGCTGAGCCCTTCTTCAGGGGTCTTTAATTCTAAAAGTATAAGAATGATATGTCCAGCCAATAATGACCACTATATGAATATACAAACCAGAGTAAAACAAAAGTAAAACAAAGTGCATGAACAAACGTTCGAGTAAAAGCCTGGAGTTATCTATGTGAGTGACTGACGTTTCTTGTATTCAATAGTGTGTTAGTCAACGGTGTGAGACGTTCGACATGTGCAAAACCTGAATATATGGCGGTACAGCTGGCAAACCACAACAGTCCATATTGTCATCATCAACCGTTGATACATGCAACAATCACTGTGATATCCGTGGGTAAAATGAAAATGGATTAGAAGGTGCACCGAGTAAAAAGGATATCAATGTAATAATTTATTTTAGTTATTTGTAATGTGAATGGTGTAAAAAACATTGCGAGGTGCTCAAATAAAAACGAGTGCGTGAGAGTCTTAAAAAAACGCGTGCCTAAACATTATGTTCGAGTCAAACTTGTGGCCATCAGACCTTAGTAAGTTTCATAAAGACTTCATTGAAAACATATCTTTCACGGATTAAAAGAATCGCTTCCACAGAGGAAATTTACAATCAACACAAATCAATCACGCTTGAAAAATTCAAACAGAGAGGATATCCTGAACCCATACTAAACAACGCCATGGAAAGAGTAAAAAAACTAGAAAGGAATCAATTACTAACATCTAAACCTAAAAGTGATGAACAAAGGTCTGTGTTTATTTCTAAATTTTCAAGCAGAAGTCACAGAATTAAAAAAATCTATTTTAAAACATTGGTCATTACTCACATTGGAAGAAGACTTCGAAGGCATTTTTTCATCCAACCCTAGATTTGCATACTTACGTACCAGGAATATTAAAGAACTACTCAAAGAAACAGTGGAAACACCGATTACACGATATCGTGGTACCCTCCCATGCCATAACTGTGGGAACTGTAACGCCATAATTAAAGGAAATTAAATTTCTCATCCAATAAGGGGAACTCCCATAAAACTCAGAGTTACGGGAACTTGCGACAGCAGCAATTTAATTTATATGCTGAAATGTCCATGTGGACTGGTGTATGTTGGCAAAATGCAAAGAAAAATAAAAACTAGAGTAATTGAACACAAAAGTAACATAGGACTAAAGAATACAAAATCGACAATTGCAACACATTTCAACCAGTTCAATCAGAACCCCACTCAGTTACGTTTCTGTATTTTAGAAAACGTGCCATTACTACCTGGAAGAGCCAATTCACAACATCTACTAAGGAGGGAAACCTTCTGGATAAATTATCTATCAACGTTACAACCTAAGGGTTTAAATGAACATTTGGACTTTGGGTGTTTCTTATAGACTGATAATCACTGTAATCATAGGATTATGAATTGTAAGAATATATCATACACTAATGCCTAAGAGGTGTAATTTTGTATACAGCCGCAAACTGTATATACTTGTATGTTATAATATATATATTTTTTTATTGTAGTCATCATTTTTACATTGCTGACAGACATGCCTTGTAAACAATGGCCAACAACGTATCGTCAAACTTTCAAAACATTGTTGAATAGACAGCCAATTTTTATAGCCGGTATTCGTAATACAATACACCAGCCAACAACGAAACGTCAAAACTTTCAAAACATCGTTAAATAGACAGCCACTTTTTTATAGTTGGTATTCGTAATACAATACACTAGTATGCATTTGATTGAACACTTGAAAAAGTGGTTCGTGACAATACCCATTTTCTTTGTACACGTTAGTAATACAACACATACACAGTCTGTTTTCACCCGCTCGTTCGTTATTTTCAGTATTTTTTCACTACTTGCAGTCACATGACCAAATCACATGATCGGAACTTAACTGTTCTAAATAAACGTTTGAGTTAACAGGATATACACACGCATCGCACTCAGCCACCTATGGCGACGTTTAATCAAGATTAGAAGGTAAGCGAGCACACGACTTCGCCGTCCTGTTAGTTTGGTTACACCTCGTATACTCGAGGCTGTAGTAACAACCTTTTCTCAATTCTCAGGTGACCCCTGACGTCGAACTGTTTTCGAATCCGTGAAAGATATGATTTCAATGAGGTCTTTATGAAACTTACTAAGGTCAGATGGCCACAAGTTTGACTCGAACATAATGTTTATGCACATGTTTTTTTAAGACGCTCACGCACTCGTTTTTATTTGAGCATCTCGCAATTTTTTTACACCATTCACCATTCACATCACGAATAACTAAAAGAAATTATTACATTGATATCCTTTTACTCGGTGCACCTTCTAATCCATTTTCATATTACCCACGGATATCATAGTGAAGTGATTGTTGCATGTATCAACGGTTGATGATGACAATATGGACCGTTGTGGTACGCCAGCTGTACCGCCGTAGATTCAGGTTTTGCACATGTCGACCGGCTCACACCGTTGACAAACACACTATTGAATACAAGAAACGTCAGTTACTCACATAGATAACTCCAGGCTTTTACTCAGACGTTTGTTCATGCACTTTGTTTTACTCTTATTTTACTCTGGTTTGCATATTCATATAGTGGTCATTATTGGTTTGACATATCATTCTTATACTTTCAGAATTAAAGTCCCCTGAAGAAGGGCTCAGCCCGAAATGCATTGGGCAAAATAAATGTGGAATTGTATAAATACTATGAATACAATAGTATGAAATTGAATGAACTCAATAAAAAACAAAAAAGGAAATATCGTCAAGATTTGTATGAACCTTCATTGAAACTTTATTGACAATTACCTAAGGAGTGCACATTTGGGGACGTTTCTCCTACGGGAAATAACGCTTGTTTTCTACTCAATTAATTCACCCTTGTGCTCAGAAGGGTTTACCAATATGGCACCCACCACTGCCATTAAACTTAAGCACACTAATCAAATATCGGAGTGCGAAATTCCACATTCCAATTGGATTTCATCGTTGTCTGTAAGAGGCCAGCTCCACTCGCCCATCCACAGAACACAAACTCACAAATCAATGAATAGGGGCTTTAAAATGTGAGCAATACCCAATGCCTTTGCATATGTTTATTTTTAATTGGACTTTTGTCAGATGGATGTAAATGTGTGTGACATTTTATAAATTCTGCACCTTGAAAAATAAACTGTCAGTATGTTATGTTAATACATTTTTAATGCGCTTGTTTACCCTGGGGTGTCTTGGCGCTGTATTAGACTTGCTACTGTGCTGTTGCTTCAACAGTCATGTTCCTTCTTTGAGCCCCCTTCCTTCATTTATGGATTATATTATTTGACCTCTTTCCTGCCCTTATGACAAGTATGTATATCGTCAAAAGTTGATGCTAAAACAACTTCGTTAACTATATAAACATCATACTTTTTTATGCCGCCACACCCCTCACTTTTTTTTTCTGCACCAAGTGAGGAACAAATCTCTGTTGTGTAGTTGATGTCCTGGGAGGTGCTTGCTGGTGCACAATCTTTACAGGGCACTGGCAAACTCCCAAAAATAGGGACCAGTGCTCACTTTTGGGCTGCCTCATTGATATGCGTGTGACATTTAGAATTACATCATGCAGATATGCCAGGCATCTGAAAGGGGTTCCTTAGCCCCTCCCATGACCATTCATGGATAAAGCTGGTGGGTGGAACTAAAAGGGGGCGGGTTAAGGCAAATAATATCGCCCCAGCTCCTCCCAAAGCATGTCCAAATATATCCACTTTTTCCTGTTGCTGAGGTGCGAGGGAGGTGGAAGAGAGGGCAGATGAGCAGACCAGATCCTCACACCCTCCCATCCCTCTAAAAGAAAAAATGAACTGGGATGAACCAAAATGTGCTTCTGTTCACTTTCAAGGTGTAGTACTAATATCCAATATTTGTGCGCACTAGAGAAGCATCACTTTTCGGTTCACAGAATGTTTTAAAATTCCTGCATTTAGACATCACCACATTATGATTTGTTTCCTGGACTGGTGACTACATTGAATCTTCATATTGTAGTTAAAATATTTCAATTGCTAGATTCAATTAAGCAATGTCTAAATATGCAGCTGAGTGAATACACTTTAAAATGTTGCTTAGACTGAATTCCACTATTTTCTATGTTCAGAGATAATGTTTTTGTGCTTCCAAAGGAATTCATTTTAAATTGTCCCTTTAAACCCTACCTACTTCAAAATAATTTAGGTCATTTAATTTACATGTGCTGTTAAATGGTACATACTCCCTCCAATCTGATATGTAATTTCCTTTTTAGAGGTCTCTCTCTCATAATAGAGAACAATTACACCAATAATGCCCAATCTGTCTTGGTAAATAAGATGTGTTTCTGCACTTCAATCTTCACATCTCTTTTTCCAACAAACGATTGAATTATAGGAAAAATGTATCTCTTGAATCTTGGAGTTACATATTGTTATCTGCAACAAGTGCATCTACCAAATTCTGAATATTTTTAGTAGCAATACAGATGGTGCTAGTGTTCATTTTCAAATAATACCATGAAAGCATAGACACAGACAAAATGCAGACACTAGTAAGTGTAACTCGCCACTGTGCATACAAGATGGCTCTAAAATCTAAATGATTGGTCCTGAACATTTCTGAGACCTGGGGCCATATCATAGATACAGCACAGTTCCCTTGTTTGCGTCAGGTGCACCTTTTAAAAGGTGCACCCTGCACAAACAAGGGAAATGCGCAGTATTAGGATAAATGTGCTGCCCCCAGGGCAGCCGTGAACTTGTGCTGCCTTGGGGATAGCGCATACATATGGAAAATGGAGCGGATGCTTAGAAGCCACTCTGTGTTTCACCGTGCGGGCGGGAACCTGCCTACACTTTGAAGGGGAATTAGAGATCACCTTGCAGGCAGGTGCAGTGAGTGACAGCACCCAACTTCAATTTGATGTCTGGGGGTCCATTGGGCCCCTTTTCCCCCTCCAGAAGGCTGCCATCGGGGGGTGGCACTGTCAGTGCACCTCCTGACAGCCTCTTTGCCTCTGTGCCCATGTCTAAAATATGGTGCAGACCTAAAAGGATTCCCTAATTTGACACGCCCCCATGCAAATGAGGGAACAACCTCTGATGATAGCGCTGGCCCTTTATGTGCGCCAGTGCTATGGGTATTACAGAGGCGGATGCACAGGTGCCTGCGGCCCCTTCTGCACTACCAAAGTGTCCTAAGCCCCAGGACACCTTTGCAATATGGGCCCTGGTAGCCATACCCATGAAATGTTGCACTGACAATTTAGTAGTCTACCCTTCTGGGGTCGATCACTGAGTGCCATCAGATTGATAGTAGTAACATCGGTTTTCTCCTGCACTAAGAAATGGCTTAATATGAGGAATCAAGTGCTATGGTAAAAAGCAATGAATTGGTAATATTAACAGTGTTAAGCAGTGGAAATTGACTATGAACATGGGATTGAAACGTGGGATTAATGACATAGAAATCCCACCATTGTTAATTCTGGCCTAGGGCCAGCTTTAGCTGTCTCCCAAGCCTAATGTTAGAACATTTTTTTAACAAAAATCTACATACATATATGCATACTCAGATGGTGTTTGGCTCTATTTTTCAATTGTTCTATGTAGCTGTCATTCACATTTAGCATAGGCCTACCACACCATACAGAATGAATCAGTTTGTCAGCCCACTGCATCCATTTGCTCTTTTGCACTATAACTGATAACATTATCTCCTGATCATGTTTATTTTTTGTACACGTTTGCAGCATATAATAAAGAAGAAATAATGATCTTACCGTCTTTCCAAAGCAGATCTATTGGCTTTACCAATGTCTTTTTTTAATATTCATACCTGGCTTTTCTTCAGAAGGGATGAAGTATGACTGTGAAATAAAGAACAACAGGCAGTGTGAACAACTTGTTACTCATCAAGTTGCATTATCAGTGAGTCAATACTCATTTGATCCATTTACCATTTTTTTGTTTTTTTGCAGACACAATTTGCAATATAAAGTCTACATCCTGATTCACAATATCATGAGTGGAGGAATTTCCGTTATGAAGTCATCAGGATAATCAATTTTCACCAGTACTAAATAGACTGCTTAGATGGTGAATGTACCCTTTTCTGAAGGGACTGCAAATCATCATTTAATGGTCCGGAGGTGCAATACTGTCCAAAATCAGTGATTCCGGCCCTTATAACTTCTACTGCCCTGCACTTTGCAAGTCGTAATCTTGCCCTTCATGCTTCATTTGCCAGTGGTAAATTGGTATGCATGTCTACTGAGAAAGAATAACTGAAAGAGGTGTATGAACACACACACCCCTCAGATATAGTGCCCTGAACAGTTGATAAATGGGAGCGGTTAGGGCAATGTGGCTTGCAATGAGGTGGGTCAGACATTGGTCGGGATAGGCCATGAGTACTCGCAAACATCCCCAGGGGCCCAAAAGTTTGGTCTGTAATGTGACAGAGGGACGCATTGATGCCTGCAGGGTGGCAGTCAGGGGTTTTGGTGGGAGGGGGCTGGCGGTAAGGTGGCTGTAGTGGAAGTGAAGCATATACATCTGGTGGTTAAATTGCACAATGTGAATCCAGAAAACCTAGGATTAATCTCAGTTTCCTCACTTAACCAAATTGTGTGATCCTAGGCAATCGTTTTATGTCACTTTCCCTCCTTTTTATTTTTTATCACTAATAAGACCTCAAAAAACAAGACTTCAGACTTTTGCTGCAAGATGTCTTTAAAAATGTATGTTTTCCTAAAGTTAAACAGTGCAAGACACCCTAGTTACTTCCGGCATCTAACTTCAATTAACCTTTAAATAAATGCTTGCCCATTTACTTAATATCTTTTTAAGTTAGTTTTGAAATGTAAGCAGCAGGTCAGTGCTGTTGTGGCCGCATGTAAATATCAGTAGGGCCGTATGCAGTCCCCGGGCTGTACTTTGAGTATCACTGGGCTAGGCTGAAGGAGTCGCGTGGGTAGCGGGCTGCTCCGGCGCCTGCAGTTGCTTGACATAGAGTCTGGGGAGGTTCCTCCCCCCCGCATTTCTGCACTTAATAAAATCAGGCCGGCTGTCAAAAGTGTAGTCAACCACCCACTTCACCAGCTGAAGCAGGTGGGGTGCTACTGAGGCAGATTAAATCGTTTGATGGCCCCCCTTAACAATTAACTTTGGGTCAGAAGTTAAAACTAATAAATTCAGCAAGAAAAAACTATAATAACACCGCTGTGAGATGGGGACCAAAAGAAAACCTATAGGCAGTGTAAAACAGTGACAGCGAGAATGACAAACTATTAAAATGACAAAGAAAAAAGAGGTCAGTGGATAAGACAGTGCAAAGTAAAGCAATTGAAATGCAAATATTGAAGGAAGGAAAAAGGAAGCATGCTGGAAAAAGGGTACAAATGAACACAGAAAATAAGGAACAAAAGGTGGAAGAAAAGGAAGGAAGAAATAGAGATTGTAGGGTGGAAAAGAGAAAGGAAAGATCAAAGACATAAAAAAGAAAGATGAAAGGAGAGAAAGAAGGAAAGCAGACAAATTTAATGAAAAAAGAAAAATTTGTGTGATGAACGGAAGGGTGACTGAAGGAAAGAAGAGAAAAAAGAATTAATGAATGTGAGGAATACAAAAAGGAAAGATACATAGAAGGTGTGAAAGAATGCCAGAAGCAACATAAGAATAAACTAATATAAAGAAGGGTAAATAGCTAGAAAAAAGGACTGTTGGAATGTATGAAGAATAGACAGGAGGAAAGAAAAAATAAAATACACATACAAATAAAAGAAAGATGATGGAAAGAAGGAACGAAAGAAGCATGGAAAGAAAGAAGATGGAAAGGATTAATGAGAGAAATAGATCAACACTGGTAACATGCTATAATAGTCACCATTTTCTGCATATTTTTCCTATAGGTATAATTCCATGACACTTCATAGTAAGGGTTGAGATTGCTGACTTTACACGCACATTTATTGCTATACATTGGTCAAAGTCAGTTGCATTTTATTTTTCTAACTACTCCCTGGCCTGCTGTCCTTGCACTTCGTGATGCATGAACACCTGATCGTGTGGAATCGGCTGGAGCAGTCGCCCCCGCATAGTTATACTACTCGTAATTGACACCTAAAAGCCTTTCCAGGGTGGGAAAGGACATGGAACACCCGCATATGTTACAAAACTACAGGGCAAAAGATTTGTCCACAGGAAAAAATATTTTCCTTTTGAGAAAAAGTTGCATGGTTTACTCATGCAGAAATTTCCATCTGGTGAAAATTCCGCATTCATGAATCTGTTTGCATTTCAGTAATCCTACAAATCTATGAATTATGTAGATTACCAGTAGTACTTGTTGTGAGTCCCAAAAAGTTGCAAATCTAATCAAAAAGGAAGGAATTACCATTTCTTATTTTTCAACCTCTCCTTTGTGAGTCAGACATAGACGTTAAAAATGATAGGCATTAAACAAATCAAGTTATTCCCCATATCTACCCATAGAGCCCTTGAAATGGATAATTGACTATTTGAATACATCTATAAACATAAATGCAACAAACGCTTTAGAATCTAAAGAGTTTAACTGGGAATACAGATGTCTAGCTTCTTTCTTGAGGATATTGTCATTATTTTATAAAGGAGCCCACAGCTGTAAAATCTAGCAGAAGATAATTTTTTATGCTCTTTGAGACTTCGAGGGCTGCTGCTGAGGCATTCTCGCCATGGACTCAATTTTCTTGGATGAAGAAAGAGGTGAAACAGAAAGGTGATGGACGGAATGCTTGACATAATCTCAGCTACAGCCAATCACTGAGGGCCTCGTTCCTGTCCATTGTTGTGCTCCCACCATGTCTCACTAGACAAAGCATTTCACTGGATTCCATGGGTGAAACCCCCACTGCCAAAGACACCAAGCAGCACCTTATAAGCAAAGTCCTTCAAGCAGTGGGTATCGCTGAGGAAAACACGGGGTAAATTGCAAAGCACTAGACCAATATCCACACGACTATGTTTAAATAACAAACCTTAAAAAGCAACATAAAACATGAAGCTGCTACTTTTTTTCTCTTCACTCCCACATTATGCTGCCTCTATTCTGTCAGGTTCATTTAAATTCAAGAAAAAAGAAAATGAGTATGTAAGAGTATGATTTAGAGTTTGGTGGATGTGTTATTCCATCGCAGCTGTACTGGATATTCAGTCCACCTTATTACAAATGCATTACATGCTGTGGCACTTTTAACAAGGCAGATGGAATATTTGTTAGGTTTGAGATGGAGTACCTGTCCTCCATACTTTAAGTCAGGCCCTAAAAAATTGCAACTGACACCTGGTGACATGTGGCTTCAACTCACACCTTCCAACACAGTTGCCTTGACCTAGACTACTGAGAGGGCACAAATATCTCTAACGCAAGGGATCCCATGTCAATAATCCATACATTTGTATTTAGCAAGTTTACCTAATGTACACCTCATCATTACAGGACAGGTCTGTCTTTTTATGTGCGGAGTTCTCCACTCCGACTGCTGAGTCTCCACATTTGTAAAGTTACTACGAACTTGTAGTTAGTGAATATCAACAAAGGCAACTTACACAAGAGTCCACGTTTATCTTTGTGATTCAGGCCCAGTGTGATTGCTTTTCATGATCTGAATTTTCAATTCTAGCTTATTGATGCATCCTCTGTTTCTCATTGACACTTGAGATTTTTTAAATAATAGAGGTATCCTATGATGTACACGAGCTTGAATAGTATTGTAGATTCTATAATAAACCAATGTAGGACTTGTAGCACACAGGTAGATGTGATAATATGTTTGGTTACAGAGAACAGCCTGGCCACTGAATGAAGCATGGCTTTCATAGGAGCTAAAGAGGAGCTGGGAATGCCAGTGAGATTGGACTTGCCATGGCCCAAGTTGGAAAGGACACTGGTCTGGCAGTGCCAAGTCCTTAGGCGGCAGGAGAGGTTTAAGTTTATTTAGCAGGAGGAACAAGCCCTTGCAGAGTGCCTTGCGGAGTGGCGGGTTATACAAATTGTCAAAAAGAGAGAGAAATCTAATTTAGCCTCACATAAACCTATTGCTTTCCTGGATCCTAATACAAAAGCAGTTGACATTGTTTTGGTATGATGTGTCATTGGGTGGAAGGGATCATTTCGTACTTTCATAAGAGCCATATCTGCTAACATCCGGATATACATTAACTAGGATAGTAAATGCAGTCCTGGTGTTTATACACCTTCCCTGGCGAGTTCATTTTATTACTAGAGGCTGATTGTGGCCTACTGTGCTAAGACTGACAGCAATATAAAAATAAATGTTTCATGTCCCATCAATTGTAGACCACAATTAAATATGATACTTACAGTGATTGTCAATTGCTTTTGGTCAACCATGTTAGAAATGGGTGCATACTGCACCAATTTCTAACAAGTACATTGGGTCAACTAGGGTTAATCCAAAGACGGTATAGAGCAGCCCTTCTAACTCATTTCTTGAAGCTGGTATTTGTTGATATCATTTTCAAATAAAGAACTGACAATAACACCAATACATAGGCACTAGATATATGCTTCTGTGTGTCTATGTTGTGCACCTGCACAGCAACATGACCTACATCTATTAACCTAGAATTCGGGAAAATAATCAAAACTGCTTACGCTATCAATAAACGTCAGATCTAAAACCACATCAGGCACCAAGGACAGTGACAATGAATCTGCCGAGGACAGTAGCTATCCCTTATTTGCCGTAGATAGATTTACGATAATTTTCAAGCTGAGCAACGTGTGTTAAACGTTCTCCAGCTCTGAAGAGAATATTGATAAATACACTGGTGCAGGGAGCTCTCTGCCGCCTTTCCTCTCGCAAGAGCATCTTTCAGTGACCTACGTTTTTTAGGAGAGCAGTTGTATTTTCACATTCTTTTTAAGGAAATTACTTTTACATCTTAGTAGCTGAACAATATTTTTGAATTGTGTCTTTTACAATGTTATATCTATGCAAAAATGGTGAAAAATACATCCCAACACGTACAAACACGCCTTCGACATGCACAGCACTACATATCATATATTCCTGCATGTACTGCAGTTCCCTAGCCATCTAATCATGATTGGGGACTTCCTTGTCCTGTCAATATTTAGAATTTTGCAGGGTGAGACAACAAAAAAGAGGGGTGTTTTGTGTTTAGAGTGCTCACTTAATATGTCATACAGAACATTAACCACATTTTGATGTGCTACAAACACTTCGATATAAGGTCCATAACATTATATAGTCGTAGAGTTGAAATCGGTATCCAAAAGAGTGCAACAACTAATTAAGAAAATATTCCAGTGGCATTACCCCCTTCACTAAACTGCAGGGGAAGGAGAGAAAACTGTCAAGTAAGGAGCATCCTAAAGCGAGAGTTGGACTTGGCCCTCTCTTCAGGGGCACCCCAAGATTTTTTCCTTCATCCCTCCTATTTTTGCACAATTCTTTTTTGTTGGCCTTAGGACTCAGTGCACTTTTCCACTGCTAATCAGTGCTAAAGTGCATTATCTTGCTCCCTAAATCTTGGTAAAATTAGCTTACACTTAATTGGCATATTTAATTTACTTATAGGTCCCAAGCACAGTGGGATACCATATACCCAGGGCTGGTATATTAAACGCTATTAGAGAGCTTCAAGCAATTATTGGTCCACACACTTAAGTAGCCCCTTTAAACATGTCCACATATGCCATTGCAGCTTGAATGCAGTTCGAATTGGCAAAATAACCCCCTTGCCAAGCCATAAACTTCCATTTTATTAAATATAAGTCACCCCCAAGGTAGGCCCTAGGCAGCCTCTAGGACAAGGTGCTCTGTAGTTAAAAGTTTGGACATATGCTTTTAAGTTTTGCATGTCTAAACAGTGAAAAAACTCTAAATCCTGCAATGGGATAACATTAGGTTACCTTATTACATTTAAGAAGAACTACCCTTTGATTAGAAGCAAGTAGGACATGTTTGGTGTCTGAGACATTGTAATTTAAAGTCCTCTTTAATGGTAAAGTCGGATTTTAACTCACATTTTTTAACATGCCACTTTTAGAAAGATGTAAAACTAGAGAGCATGCCAATGCTGATAGCTATTTAACAATGGCTAATAGACTGTAGAAGAAAAATAGAACAGCTACGTCTGTACTAATTATTAGTGTTTTATTCAGACTTGATCTCTTAATATCATTCAAAATGAATTATTTTATGGAAATATTTTGATCTGGACACACAATTATGATTCGAAATAATACACAAAGGATGAAAAATTCTTTTGACAAAGGACAGTTAATAAACTCACGACAATGTAATGAACACTAAGACTCGACTGCCCATGTGGCAGAAAGACGAATTTAACACTCAATCATACACCACTCCTCATTCACACGAACACACACGGAACAAAGTCAACACAAAGGGATATTGGTTACAATTAATTAAAATTCAAAAGGACCAAAGGGATATCCAAACAAGAAAACTTTGAAAAATAGTACCGCTGTGGGGGTGTACAAGAAAACTGTTCAATTTATCATCATTTCATAGCAAATTAAAGCAATGCACCCCAACCGACTGAAAATGCAAATGTTTGGAAGAAACGGAAAGAAGGTCTACGCGTTTCGAGCCCCGTTTTATTTGAATGGTGGGGTTCTCTTCAGGACCATGACACTGAAAAAAGAAGAAAGAAGAAAGGTGAAAATAGATATGAATCTGAAAAATGTGAGAGTGCAAACCACGCGAGACGCCCACTCAATGTGACTGAACTTTAAAGGTGCTTTAAAGGTGCCCTTTCAGTATTTCAAGAAGTAATACACTGTAGAGAAAAGAACAAAATCGATGGTCTTCCGTTACTTGGGAGGACTGAGGGCAAAATCATGAGTCTACTAAAGCTTAGAAAGACTGAGGGACAAAGGAACTTATAGCGGCCATTACCTTACACGTGAATGGGACCTCGGACCAGCACTGGGGGATCCGACTAGCAGGGAGGATTCAAACCATCTAGTAAAGTCCAGTGAGAGCGGGCCGCTCCATACCGTAGGAAAGGAGAAGTACTTAAGTTTAAGTTTGAAGGGGAGCGGAAGTATTAATCAGCTGATGCGATCCGAAATGCTTATCACGGTACAGGGCATACCTTGTTTCTGTGATGGATTGTCTTCCGATCGAAGTTAACGGAATGCGGGCGTGCAACAGTCAATGGAGCGAGCCTCAGGCGACGAAACTGCAAGTAAATGAAACTCTGCATGAATCGGAGAAGTTTACATTCCACTGAGTCTGCCAACTAACCAAGATATTTGATTCAGGCTTACTTTTAGAAAGATGGCATTTTCAGCCGTATTTGGTGCAGCAACCTATTCCTGGGTCACATGACAGGGTGTAATGGCAGCTGGACCTTGTTTATTACTTCCAGACAGCCACACAATAGAGGGGTTAGGTGTACCTGGATAAGCCATCACTGGCAGGGTGTGGATGTGTAGCTGGGAACAGCCCCTCTTGAAAATCAACAGGATGTACCCTGCTTTCACACAAAGGAATTCACACCAATTCATGTGTCTGCAGTCAGACTGGAGCCAGGGCATGGAAGGCAGGGAATTCCAAAGACTTCAAAGGAAGATCTCTTGAAACTTCTACTTTAAAGAAGGTACCAGGTATAACAATATGACCATCACACCACTTTATGGACCTGTGAAAGGACTCTCAGACGACTGCCTGCTGCTGTGGCCTGCTGTGTACTTCAGAAGACTGTTTTGTTGTACCTGGAAATACTTCTTTGCTGCTTGCAGCCTGCATTGAACCCTCAGGGGCCTGCCCTGCTGCTTGAACTATGTTACAATTCTTTAACTTGGACTACTAGAGTGACTACAACAGACAGTTAGCTGGCCTCCTGATCAGAGTCTCAGGTACAGAAAAGGATTCCAACATCTTGAATCTGCACTGCACCGGTCATTATTGAGTCTCATCCCTCCAAGTGGTACCTACCAAGTCCTGAGCCCTTGGAAGTGGTGTTAAATATGCCAAGGTACCCAAAATCCAAAACTTGGGAACTTGAAAACCTTTTGGCTAAAATATGCTCTGAGAACTGAGAGGACCAACCTGCTCTTCTATCTGCTCAAGGTGCATTGCTGTTCTGCCTGACTCTGCGACAGCTCCCGCTATGTTCTTCTCCAGAGCAGCAAACCCTGTTCAGTGGTCCTTCACTGAAGGGGTATCCTCATGGAGCCCTTGTGAGCTACAGCCTACAGCCTTGTCCTGCTGGAGATTTTCAAGTTCCAAATAAGAGACTAAGTACGAATGTGGAAATCTTCACCACAACTTTGTCCAGCAACTCCCTGGTGAATATTTCTCCTCCTCAGACCCCTCCTACAGCCTTGCCTTGCTGAACTTCTCCCTTCTCAGTCAATTTTTGCTTACATTTATTCTAAGTCCTAATGTAAGCAGTGAAGCGGTCCAAGCCACTTCTTGTATCTGACCCGTTCTTCATCGCAGTCAGCCATATTTTTCCACTTTGACTTTGTCCACACGGTTGGCGGTTCAATCTTTTATTCACTAGTTTTTCTTGAAACTTTAAATATTCATAATGCTGATTCTAATGATTGTAGTTTTGTTATTTTGGTGTCAAATAATTCATTGAAATATACTCTATTTTTTTTAATTGGTGTGGGATTTTCTTATGTTTTGTGTTTTTACTTTATAGCTGTTTTTGTGCTGCATAAATACTTTACAAATTACCTTTAAGATAAAAATGTCTGCTTTTGTGTTAAGCTACAAGAGGGTTAAGCACAGGTTAATTTAGTGAGTTTTGTTGTTGATACTGACAGCGATTGTGGCTGTTTCTTGACCAAGGCTAGCACCCCACTCAAACAACAACCTAATTTATCACAGCGAGCGTGATTTGAATAAATGGGTACGTTATTTTTTTCTGCCACTGTTGAGTTATCCCGTCGCTAAGCATGATGTTCCCCAGATAAGCTCATCTGTACAAAGGTGCTGAAATTAGTTTATATGTATACGTGATTTTTGTTCGTATTTTAAACTGGCCGGGACTTAGACCTATTGATAGCCTATACCTCCTGCACCCTAAAAATATTGCACTTGAGGGTAAAAGTGAGTGTCCATCTTCCATATTGATATGTTCCTGTGATAGAGTGCCAGAAAACATGATCTATCTTTTTAGAAACCTCATGATTAAATTAAGTATTTTATGACAGTCCCTGGCCAGTCAATCAGAGAAAGTGAGGTATACTGCCCATTTATTGCTCATTTCTTTACATTGTGCAGAATTTGCAAATATAAGCCTTTCCCAAGTTTACTTCTTTATACATCTAGTTTAAAACTCCTACAAAAATGTGTTGTTACTGAAACTGGTTTCTTCAACAAAGTGCTGACCTGGGTTGTGTCTCTTTTTCAGTGGTGGACTGGGAGCTACATGTGGCCCAGGGAACTGTATCCATATCAGTTTCTATTTCACCAAGTGAGTGCAGTGAGTAAACTCAACTGTCTTCAGAAGTAGTTATGGGGCACATTATGTATGTGTCTGCCAGAAAATTTAGTGCATCCCATCAAAGCTTTTTTCCAGGCCGGTTAGCTAATGGTGGTTCTGTCTACTCACCCCTAAAATCAATTGCCTTGTATTAAAGTGTTTAAATTGCATTTACATATTGCTTACTAACCCTGATGAGGCATTGGAGCACTTTACGGTGAGTAGAACACTACCTGGGGGCCCAAAGTTAGTGTTCAGTCCATTAGTTGATTGAGTCCTAATTGAATCCCATCTGGGCAACAGGGTTCAATTTCTCCTGTGAGCTTTTCATGCTCCCCTGTGGTATGCCACAGGGTTCTTCATTAAGCCCTATGTTGTTCAACCTTTATGTGACCCCCTTGGCTAAAATAATCAGGCACTTTGGTTTCTCAGTGGTATCCTACACAGATAATACCCAGTTAGTTGTGTCAATCTCAAGCAATGTGGAGGAAACAGCAGACCAAATCAACCATTGTATGACCCAGGTGAACAAGTGGATGAGCTCGTAATGCCTAAAGTGGAATGGGGGAAAGACGGAGGTACACCTGTTGAGTACGGACCACTCATTCTGATCGGATAGGTGGTGGCCAGCTGGTTTGGGAGATCTTCCAGTCCAAGTCAAGAAAGTGAAGAACTTGGGTATTGTATTCAACGATAATCTGACATTTAAACACCAGATCAGCAATCTTACCTCCACTATCTTCCTCAAACTAAAGATAATCATGAAAGTTTGTTGTTATATACCACTGAATACCTTGAAAACACTTGTGAGAGCATTAGCCCTGTCCAGACTTGATGATGGAAATGCTCTTTACGTAGGCATACAAATGCATAATCTATTCCTAAGTTTAAAAGTAAACATAAGGAGATGATGGGCGGAGCTCTGAAACTTTTCAGACACTCACCCCCAGTCATAGATCTGGGTTGAATCCATCATCATTCTTTAGCTCACTTCGCCACCCCAGTTCTGACACCGCTATATGCAAATCAGTTTTGACCTGTGCCTAATGGGAACAGTCCAGCCACAACTGCAAAGCCATGTCTTCACTGGACCAGAAACAAGCATCCTGGGACTGGTTTCAGGCTAACAGCCCTCATCAGCCAGGGTAGCTTGAATCCAGTGGCAAAGTTAGCAAGGGAACCACGTCTAGGCATACCCTGCTAAATTAAGGTGAACAAAGCAAACGCAAGGAGATGATGGACAGAGCATTGAAACTTTTCAGACACTCACCCCCTGTCACAGATCTGGGTTGAATCCATCATCGTTCTTTAGCTCACTTCGCCACCCCACTTCAGACATAGCTATATGCAAATCAGTCTTGACCCTGTGCCTCATGGAAACAGTCCAGCCCCAACTGCCAAGCCATGTCTACACTGGACCAGAAACAAGCATCCTGGGACCGGTTCGGGCTATCAGCCCTCATCAGCCAGGCTGACTTGAATCCAGTGGCAAAGAGAGCAAGGGACCCACGTCCTGGCATACCCTGTCAACCTAAGGCGAACCTTGTGAGGCCCCTCTTTTGGAAGGTGCGTTCCTCTGAGTAAGCCTGAAGAGCACCCCCCACAGAACAGACACAATGTCAGGCAGAATGCATGTCTTAGGCCACCTTTATTTTCCAGCATCTACCTTACATTGCTTTGTACTCAGCTTAGCAAATGATTTGCAAGACAGCAGAAATGTTTATTGTTAGTGATATATATATATTTTTAAAACAACATTCGATCTCACGAAAACTATATTATCCGTCCGTGTTCTATTGGCACTGTGTTGGTGGAAGTCCTAACTGTATTGGGGTGGATTGTCATTATTTTTGTCAGTTGAATTGAGAGTGACTTTAGAGATAGCATTCCCATCAGCCACATGTATTAAAAAAATATATAAATATAAAAATGCATACATGAATATACATGAAGGGAATATTTGATCAGTCACTTTATGCATTAGTGATTTTAGCTGGTATTCACTTTTTGCTGCCATCCCTCACAACTATAGCATGGGCCAATGGACAACCCACTTCTGCCACTGATTCTCCTGAAGTGTGGGTGACGGCATTTTCGGAAACCGGTCCTAGGATGCTTGTTTCCAGTCCAGGGAGGACCTGGCCTGGCAGTTCGGGCTGGACTGTTCCCATTGGGCACAGGGTCAATACTGATTTGCATATGGCTGGGTCCAAACTGGAATGGCATGGTGAGCAAAAAAACAATGGATTTAGGCCCAGATCTCTGTACTGGGGTGAATGTATGACATTTTTCTGCATTCTGTCGATCAATAGTTATTTTTGCATTTGTCACCCCGAGTGGGAAGGGTATGCTCAGACGTGAGTCCCGTGCTCTCCATGCCACTGGAATCAAGCTATCTTGGCTGAAGAGGGGTGAAACCCCGAAACCGGTCCTAGGATGCTTGTTTACATTCCAGGGAGGACCTGGCCTGGCAGTTCGGGCTGGACTGTTCCCATTGGGCACAGGGTCAAGACTGATTAGCATATGGCTGGGTCCAAACTGGACCCAGCAAAAAAACGATGGATTTAGGTCCAGATCTCTGTACTGGGGTGAATATATGACATTGTTCTGCATTCTGTCCATCAATAGTTCTTTTGACATTTTCCCTGATGACATGTGACCATCGCTCCAAAAAATGTGCACTTCAGCACCATAGCCATAACAATACCTTTTTGCCATTCTTTATATATATATATATATATATATATATATATATATATATATATATATATATATATATATATATATATATATATATATATAAAGTTCCACAAGTGCCCAAAAACGGAGCGCACTCCCTACTTGCATTCTCCAGTTAGGGGAAGAAACAATTGCAGTCGGCGCCAGCAGAGCCTGACGCGTTTCGAGTTCAACACTCTTCCTCATAGGCTTCTCTGCGTATTGATGCTGCAAACACAAGACCACCAGCTTATTAGTCCCTTATTTATTTCATCAATCAAAAGCAGTTCAGAGTAAAGTACACTGGGACTGGTAGTCCTTCAATTAAACCCATGTGGGCTGCTTGCAGTTTCTTCAATACAAATATTCATGATTACGAATGCGCTTGCACAATACTTCTCCGTTCAAATTCTCTGCAAAGTAGGTCCGTCATGCCGATTACACCACCAGCAGTGGAACCGCTTCAGTGTGCAGCGGTGCGCTCCCCGGCCGGGTCGGCCGTAATTATAAAGTTCCACAAGTGCCCAAAAGCGGAGCGCACTCCCTACTTGCATTCTCCAGTTAGGGGAAGAAACAATTGCAGTCGGCGCCAGCAGAGCCTGACGCGTTTCGAGTTAAACACTCTTCCTCATAGGCTTCTCTGCGTATTGATGCTGCAAACACAAGACCACCAGCTTATTAGTCCCTTATTTATTTCATCAATCAAAAGCAGTTCAGAGTAAAGTACACTGGGACTGGTAGTCCTTCAATTAAACCCATGTGGGCTGCTTGCAGTTTCTTCAATACAAATATTCATGATTACGAATGCGCTTGCACAATACTTCTCCGTTCAAATTCTCTGCAAAGTAGGTCCGTCATGCCGATTACACCACCAGCAGTGGAACCGCTTCAGTGTGCAGCGGTGCGCTCCCCGGCCGGGTCGGCCATAATTATAAAGTTCCACAAGTGCCCAAAAGCGGAGCGCACTCCCTACTTGCATTCTCCAGTTAGGGGAAGAAACAATTGCAGTCGGCGCCAGCAGAGCCTGACGCGTTTCGAGTTAAACACTCTTCCTCATAGGCTTCTCTGCGTATTGATGCTGCAAACACAAGACCACCAGCTTATTAGTCCCTTATTTATTTCATCAATCAAAAGCAGTTCAGAGTAAAGTACACTGGGACTGGTAGTCCTTCAATTAAACCCATGTGGGCTGCTTGCAGTTTCTTCAATACAAATATTCATGATTACGAATGCGCTTGCACAATACTTCTCCGTTCAAATTCTCTGCAAAGTAGGTCCGTCATGCCGATTACACCACCAGCAGTGGAACCGCTTCAGTGTGCAGCGGTGCGCTCCCCGGCCGGGTCGGCCGTAATTATAAAGTTCCACAAGTGCCCAAAAGCGGAGCGCACTCCCTACTTGCATTCTCCAGTTAGGGGAAGAAACAATTGCAGTCGGCGCCAGCAGAGCCTGACGCGTTTCGAGTTAAACACTCTTCCTCATAGGCTTCTCTGCGTATTGATGCTGCAAACACAAGACCACCAGCTTATTAGTCCCTTATTTATTTCATCAATCAAAAGCAGTTCAGAGTAAAGTACACTGGGACTGGTAGTCCTTCAATTAAACCCATGTGGGCTGCTTGCAGTTTCTTCAATACAAATATTCATGATTACGAATGCGCTTGCACAATACTTCTCCGTTCAAATTCTCTGCAAAGTAGGTCCGTCATGCCGATTACACCACCAGCAGTGGAACCGCTTCAGTGTGCAGCGGTGCGCTCCCCGGCCGGGTCGGCCATAATTATAAAGTTCCACAAGTGCCCAAAAGCGGAGCGCACTCCCTACTTGCATTCTCCAGTTAGGGGAAGAAACAATTGCAGTCGGCGCCAGCAGAGCCTGACGCGTTTCGAGTTAAACACTCTTCCTCATAGGCTTCTCTGCGTATTGATGCTGCAAACACAAGACCACCAGCTTATTAGTCCCTTATTTATTTCATCAATCAAAAGCAGTTCAGAGTAAAGTACACTGGGACTGGTAGTCCTTCAATTAAACCCATGTGGGCTGCTTGCAGTTTCTTCAATACAAATATTCATGATTACGAATGCGCTTGCACAATACTTCTCCGTTCAAATTCTCTGCAAAGTAGGTCCGTCATGCCGATTACACCACCAGCAGTGGAACCGCTTCAGTGTGCAGCGGTGCGCTCCCCGGCCGGGTCGGCCGTAATTATAAAGTTCCACAAGTGCCCAAAAGCGGAGCGCACTCCCTACTGCAAGCAGCCCACATGGGTTTAATTGAAGGACTACCAGTCCCAGTGTACTTTACTCTGAACTGCTTTTGATTGATGAAATAAATAAGGGACTAATAAGCTGGTGGTCTTGTGTTTGCAGCATCAATACGCAGAGAAGCCTATGAGGAAGAGTGTTTAACTCGAAACGCGTCAGGCTCTGCTGGCGCCGACTGTCATCAGCAGTGGATTGCGGTCGCGGGAGTTATATTTAGCTGAACTAACTATAACGGGGGAATTTCAATGGTTTTTTACGAGTGAAATGTCCAGCTAACTATAACATGTCTGAAACCTATGGTTTTTTCAGTGAATTTGCAAGGTTTTTTAAATGGTAATTCCTAACTATAACGTGTGTGAAACATATGCTTTTTTAAGTGAATTTGCAACGTTTTTTAAATGCTAATTTCTATCTATAACGTGTGTGAAACCTATGTTTTTTTTAGTGAATTTGTAAGGTTTTTTAAATGCTAATTTATGTATGTATTAATATATTTTTGATATATTTATTTTACAATAAACTACCTATGTATATTTATAGATTGACTGTATCCTGTAATATGGAATGGCTCAGCTCTTTTTTTTTTTATTTGGATAGTTAATATCTTCTATAAACCTATAAACAGTTTAAAATGTTTTTTTAAGAGTTTTTCACCGTGCACGCACCGTGCGTGCACCCCGCGATTTTTTGAAAAAAAAAATGTTTTTTTCACCTTTCAGGGTCCTTCAGGGGCCCCCTGACAAAGGCTAGGGGGTCAGGAACTCTCTACCCTGCCCCCTTTTCACGTTCTCCACCTTTCTTTTTCACTGCCACACACAAAATGGCGTCCGACACTTCCTGATTTCAACCGATTCGAATGTTGACTGACATCTAACCACCAATCAGAATTACGCTCGCGCACATTTGTTGCGTGCACGGTGCGAGCACCGTCAATCAATCAATCAATCAATCAAGGCATTTATATAGCGCACTACTCACCCAGAGGGTCTCAAGGCGCTAGGGGAGGGGGGTCTGCTACCGCTCGAACAGCGTGGTCTTGAGTTGTTTCCTGAAGGCGAGGTGGTCCTGGGTCAGGCGGAGGTGGGTCGGGAGGGAGTTCCATGTCTTGGCGGCGAGGTAGGAGAAGGACCGTCCCCCTGTGGTGGCTCTTCGGATGCGGGGGACGGTGGCGAGGGCATGGACGGTCGATCGAAGCTGGCGTTTGGGAGCGTAGACGTTGAGGCGGCTGTTGAGGTATCCTGGGCCTTGGTTGTGTAGGGCTTTGTGTGCGTGGGTGAGGAGACGGAAGGTGATTCTCTTGTTGACCGGGAGCCAATGCAGGTGTCTCAGGTGTCCGGAGATGTGGCTGTGACGGGGGATGTCCAGGATGAGTCGTGATGAGGCGTTCTGGACCCGCTGGAGTCTCTTCTGGAGTTTGGCGGTGGTTCCGGCGTAAAGGGAGTTCCCGTAGTCCAGACGGCTGGTGACGAGGGCCTGGGTGACCGTCTTCCTGGTCTCGGTGGGGAACCACCGGAAGATCTTACGTAGCATGCGCAGGATGTTGAAGCACGACAAGGAGACGGCGTTGACTTGTCTGGTCATGGAGAGGGAGGAGTCCAGGATGAAGCCCAGGTTGCGTGCGTGGTCTGTTGGTTGGGGTGCGCTGCCTAGGGCGGGGGGCCACCAGGAGTCGTCCCAGGCGGAGGGTGAGGATCCCAGGATGAGGACTTCCGTCTTGTCCGAGTTCAGTTTCAGGCGACTGTTCTTCATCCATTCGGCTACCTCTTTCATCCCTTCGTGAAGGTTGGCTCTGGCGGTGGCGGGGTCGTTGGTGAGGGAGAGGATCAGCTGGGTATCGTCGGCGTAGGAGATGATGTTGAGGTTGTGCTGGCGTGCGATGTCTGCGAGGGGGCTCATGTAGACGTTGAAGAGGGTTGGACTGAGCGATGACCCTTGAGGAACGCCGCAGATGACTTCGGTGGCTTCAGATCTGAACGGGGGGAGGCGGACTCTCTGTGTCCTTCCGGCGAGGAAGCAGATGATCCATTCCGGTGCCTTCTCCTGGATTCCGACGTTGCTCAGTCGCTGCACTAGTGTACGGTGGCAGACAGTGTCGAAGGCCGCGGAGAGGTCTAGGAGGATGAGGGCCGCTGTTTCTCCGTTGTCAAGCAGTGCTCGGATGTCATCGGTGGCTGCGATCAGGGCGGTCTCGGTGCTGTGGTTGGCTCGGAAGCCAGACTGCGAGAGGTCGAGGGATCCGTTTGTCTCGAGGAAGGCGGCCAGCTGCTTGTTGACGGTCTTCTCGTTGACTTTTGCAGGGAACGGGAGCAGCGAGATGGGGCGGTAGTTCTTGAGGTCGGTGGGGCCGGCTGATGGCTTCTTTAGTGGAGCACTGAGTTCGGCGTGCTTCCAGCTCTCCGGGAAGGTCGCGGTGTCGAAGGAGGTGTTGATGATGTCCCGCAGGTGGGGTGCGATGACAGCGTCGGCCTTGTTGAAGACGTGGTGAGGGCAGGGGTCGGTCGGAGATCCGGAGTGGATGGAGTTCATCGTGCGGACGGTATCTTCGGCGCTGATCGGGGTCCAGGCGCGGAGGGTGGTGGTGGGGGGCGGTGGTTCGGTCGTGGCGTGCGTCGGTTGAGTGCTGAAGCTGTTGTGTATGTCCGCGATCTTGTTGTGGAAGTAGGAGGCGAGGGAGTTGCAGAGGTCTTGCGAAGGGGTGATGTCGTTGTTTCCGGCGTTGGGGTTGGAGAGCTCTTTGACGATGTTGAAGAGTTCCTTGCTGTTGTGTGCGTTTTTGTCCAGTCGTTCCTTGAATGCAGTTTTCTTGGTTGCGTGGATGGGTTGGTGGTGTTTTCGGGTGGCGAGCTTCAGGGCAGTCATGTTGTCCGGTGTTGGGTCTCTGCGCCAGGTTCTCTCGAGGGCTCGGCAGTCCTTCTTGGAGCTCTTGAGTTCGTTGGTGAACCATGGGGCTTTCTTGCTGCCGGGTCTGCTAGGCGGGGTCCTCAGGGGGGCGAGGTTGTCTGCGCAGTCGCTGATCCATTTCGTGAGGTTGGTGGCCGCTTGGCTGGGGTTCGTTGCGCTTGTGGGTGGGTTCTTGCTCAGGGAAGTCGCGAGCTGGTCGGCTGTGATCTTGTTCCAGCTTCTGTGTGCAACCTGTTGCTGTTGGTAGTGGATCGTGGTCCTTTTGAAGCTGAAGTGGACGCAGCTGTGGTCCGTCCAGTGGAGACCGTGCGCGCATATAGATATTTATGTACATTTAACTACAATTTTCTCAGGAACTACTGAACAGATTGACACCATATATGCAAAAGGCACATCCCTGACCTGAGGACTACCTCTTTGCCAAATTTTAAGTAATTCTGTTCAGCCGTTCGGGCTGTACCTTCGACTAAAGGTCCTATGGGAAAATGCATGGGGAAAACGTGTTTTGGGACCCCCCTTTTTTCTCAGCCCCCGCTTGACGAATCACTCCGAGACTTTCAGGGTAGGAGCTGAGCGGAGCGCCCCATTAGTGTTGAAAATTTCACGAAGATAAGTCAACCGGCGCCAAAGTTATTCAAAATAGAATTTCAGATTTCCTATGGGAACTCGGTCCTAACTATAACTATCTACTGGCGTCCGCCAGTAGATAATACAGATATATATATATATATATATATATATATATATATATATATATATATATATATATATATATATACACACACTGAAAAAATCATAGGCTTTAAAAACGTTATATTTAGAAATTAGTATTTAAAAAACCTTAGAAATTCACCGGAAAAAAAAATAGGTTTCGGGGACATTAGAGTCAGTTGGACATTTCACTCATATAAAACCAGAGAAATTTGCCCGGTATAGTTAGTTGAGCTAAGCATAACTTGCGCCCCCACAATGCACTGCTGACGACGTCCCATATATCACATCACTCATGACATGCTCAGTGACATCACTGATGACATCACTGATAACATCTCAAATGACATCACTGATGACATAGTTCACGTGATCATCTGATGCAGTTCTTCAGAACCAAATAACACCTTTTGTACACCCACTCACAAGTACAACCACCAATATTGAAACCATGCTCATACCAATAGCAGTTACTACATAGCTGTTTAGTGATCATCTGATGCAGCTCTTCACAACCCAAAAATATCTTTCATACACTCAGTCAAAAGTGCATACTACTAATATGGAAACCATGCTCATTCCAATAGCAGTTACTACATAGCTGCTTACTGATTTATAGGTCTACATACACATCCATCCAAAAATGCGTACAGTGTGTTATACACACAGTCATTCATCAATACAGCCACTAATATATCCACACATACACCTTTATAAATACTGACACACTGCTACTTACCCTAACAGTTAATCTAAAACATAGTGAGTTACCCAAATAATTCTTTCCAATGCCATTTACATTTTTTACACAGTTAGACACATAGAACATCACTTATTCATACGCATATGCACTGTGTTTAACAATTATTGACATAACCACATACTTATCCATGGACACACTGTCACAATCACTTGCTGTCACATATACTCACTTATATACTCTAATTCTGTAAAATACAACCTTTTACATATGTAATTACTTACACATATATCACTAACACATCGTTGCATTTACCAACAAAGCTATACATACGTACAGTCACCAATACAGTCCTTAGCTCATACACTCATAATTGCGTACATGCACAGAATTATTCAGTCACACATCCATGCAAGGAGTCACACACCCACCCACGCATAAAGACACTTTTGCACATAAACAGGTTCTAATGCAACAAATCATTCTTGAATATACATTAGCATATAAACATTCTTAAACTGGATGATGTAATCAGTGATGTCATCAGTGATGTCATTTGAGATGTTATCAGTGATGCCACTGAGCATGTCATGAGTGATGTAATATGTGACGTCATCAGCAGTGCATTGCGGTGGCGCAAGTTATACTTAGATCAACTAACTATAACGGGTGAATTTCTCTGGTTTTATATGAGTGAAATGTCCAACTAACTATAACGTCGCTAAAACCTATGTTTTTTTCAGTGAATTTCTAAGGGTTTTTAAATGCTAATTTCTAACTATAAAGTTTTTAAAACCTATGTTTTTTTTTAGTGAATTTCAAAGGTTTTATAAATGCTAATTTTTAACTACAATGTCCCTGAAACCTCTATTGTGTTTAAGTAAATTTTAAAAAGACGTGCATACTTTTTGTAGTGAAAAACTAACTGTAACAGTAGTCTGTTATAAGTTATAATTTAACAATGTTTTAAACTTAATTAGCTCTAATTAACATATAAGTGTAGAAAAGTGTGATACAGCAGCTATGATACCTGACTTCAAACAACAGTGTTCACAGTTCGATTCCCGGCTCCGGCGGCACCTTAGCCCACCACTATGTCACTGTGGGCAATACCTTGCTTAATCTTCCCGACGCCTCGAGCCCTGGGACATCTCTATGGAGGTAGCTGTACGCTTTACAAATGCTAGCATTTTTGTAATTTAAAACCATAGTGATGAGAAATATTAGCACGTATTTCTTTTTTCTATTCTGAACGATATTTTTTATATGTCTTCTATTTAAAGGTATGGCAATTAATAGATGTTTTTAGTCACGAGAAAGGAAAGGACACAGATTGCCGGGTAACAGTTTTTAAGCTCTCCAACATATGTATATATTAAGGAGCTTATATGAGGATCGAAATCGAATCCTTTACCGCTTCACATTTTGTAACTTTTCCCAACACGTGCACAAGTTAAACAGTGAAAACGTGAGCAAGTGTCAACTGTAAACGTGACATCTAAATGGGCGGAGCCGCATGTTCCTTAATGGGCGGAGCCGCATTTTCCTTCCATAGACTACTCAATAACCAAAACGTATATAAACCACACCCGTTGATCCATTAGTTTTGTTTTTGCAAGTTATTTAAGCGTGTCCATTCTGTGATGCAGGTTCCGTTTTCTAGCATAGGATTCTTCTTTTGCGACAAAAAACATATTACGGAGTTGTAAGTTGTTTGTTTATGGCATAGTAGATATTTATAATACATAGCTATTTGAGAATATTTAAAGATTTGTATTTAGAAAAAAGTGTTATTGGTTGTTTTTGCCATTTATATGTAATGTCAGCAGCTTGTTTTCAGAAACAGACAGAATAGGAGAAACATTGTTCCTTTTCTGGCTCCTTTGAGCTCATATAGTGTGACTTTGTATATTATAATATTGACACTATACTTGACCTCAGAGGTGTTGGTGGCACGTGGGCAGCTTCTGGTTGTTGCTCTGTTTCCCCCCTGGGATCATATAGTGTGAGTATGTATATTGTAATATTCACAGTCATTATCATCTCAGAGGAGTTTATGACCCGTCGGCACGAAGACTAAAGATTTTGAAGTCCCGGAGAAAAGAAGCTTTAAACATATTCACCGCTGGAAAATATTTCGTTATTGATCTTGTTTTGTGTTCATGACTTTATTTTCCTTTTCCTTTTGTCTGGCATCAGTGACACTCTGTATATTGTAGTACAGTGTCATATTTTCAGACAACAGGAGTTGGAGATTTGTCGGCGCCAAGAGTAAACCGTCTAAAATACAGCTTACTGAACTTTATAACTTACTTGACCAGATATTTTTACACTGAGAATATTTTTCGAAATTGCAGTTTAAAAAAAGATTGTTTAAATAGATACTTTCTTACTGAATGCCTTTGATAAACCCTACATTTCTGAATGATATTTTGGTATTTCTCTTTTTCTCTGTTGTGGTTACTATTCTCCTACTCCCTATAGAATATATAGAAAGAGTAGTGTATATTATACTACTATCCTATATCTTCTTAAAGGAGTACGTGATCTGTTAGCAGAGCAGTGAGCGACCTCTAAGCATTACGACAGAACTTTCCCAAGTTCTACAGAATAGAAATTGTAAAAATTTAGATTTTTTGTTGTGGTCCTTATTCTTGTTCTCCTGTGGAATACTATAAACTCACCCTGTACATTTTAATACTATGACTTTATAGTAGTTCAAAGGGGTTGGAGCTCTATCTGTGCGAGAAATTAGCAACATATACTAAAGGAATTTCCGTTGATAAATTACTACTTCACAGTTTGTAACACTGCTAATGGTTTATAAAATAGTAGTTCCTAAAACAAATTGTATACATAGTGCTTCATTTAATGTTTTGATGAAGCGTACATTTCTATGTAATATGACGTCATTTGTGTTTAACAGTTTTTTACTTGTTATTGTTGTTGTGACCTGAGATGATGTAGTGCGGGAGTGTTTCTTGTAGCACTTTTTTTCTACTTTATCTAAATAGGCTCTGCGCATTGGAATAATATACACTATAGTTGTGGCATAGGACTGAGGTCGGTATGCCTCTATCGAGTACATTAAACGTAATTACTGTGTGTGCCAGCTAACTCAGAGGCCACTAGAAACTCCTTGAATAAATAAGAAGGGAGTAGTTTCTGGCAACCGCATAAACATGACAACTTTGTTTCCCTTAGAATCGGAACATGTCTCAGAATTGTGGAAACAACAGATAACAGTTTCACTCAGTCAAACGTACTCTCAGGCAGTCGTGCATGCTTAGTTTCTTCAGAGTTACACAGAAACAGATAGACGTGCATTTCAATAAAAGGATTTATTGAACAGTCTTGTTTCTCGTGTAGGAGATATGAGCTGTTACAATCGCAAGACAGTATACGAGATATAATACGTACAGCATAAGCAGTAAGAAGAAATAATACTGCAACAGCATTGTCTTCTATCTATGACATATATTCATATACACATACATAAATAACAATGGCTAAAAAGTGGATACTTGTTTGATGCTTCTAAATAGTTCTACCCCAGTGTACCTAACCCAAGTGTAGTACACGGTAAGAAGTAGGTGCTGTATTCTATAGTATGGTAAGCTATAGTTTTGCATATGCAAAGAGTCCCTCTAGGTTCTAATCAGCTCCATACCTTAGAATGGGTCTCAAATGTTAACACCTCATGAAAGGAGTCAGAACACTGGAAGATGGATTCTCTGCGAGCAGGTATGACAGCGTCTTGTCAGTGCGTCAGGCGGGGACTCAAATTCTTCCGAACTTGCTGTGGTGAGCCGTATCAAGCTGTGCAGCCGAGCCGTGGTTTGCCATGGTAAGGGAAGGTTTATTTATACCTGGAAGGTGCTTAGGAATGTTAGCATTGACGTAAAGTCGGGCAGAGGAAGACGTCATGAATGAACCCCTAAGGAATAGTAGTTCATGCATAATAGATGAGTTCTTGGAGAAATCAATAATTCTAGCTAGGGAAAGTCTCAATGGCTTAAGGGTCTGGTTTCTAAGAACTCGTTGTGATGTGGGGATGGACAGATGTAGGTGACCATGCCTGTATTTGGATAGCATGGCTAATGCCTAAATAAGGACTGGGATTCAATGCCTAAATAAGGGCAATGCAAATTGTGCCTATATAAGGACATGGTTTAGGAAAACCTATGTGCGGACATCTAAATCGAAACAGAACACTCTTATATTAACAAGAATATGGGGCAACACTTGTACAAACTATAGGTGACAAAAAAAAGGGAGGGTGTGGCCACGCTTAAGGGATATTTTATGAATTGTGTTTTTATTTGTCATCTCTCTGGTATATACAGCTACACTTTCCTAAGAAAGTATATTTGTGATTGCTTAATAAAAACAGTTTCAAAACTAGACTGAAATTTTTGCAGTGCAACCACTCCTACTATTTTGCTGCAAGGAAGTAGCTCTCCCCTCGACAGAAGTAAGCACCGCACTATAACTATACATTATAAGTAAACATTGCTCCCGAGAAGTAGCCTACTCAGAACCTTATTTAAATGAAGACCGCAACAGCGCGCTTTGTTTTTGCAACCCCCCCTCCATATTATAATATTTGCTCCAAAGATATAGCACTCCTCGTCAGAAAAGTAAACACCACATTATAAGTAAATAGTGCTCCTGGGAATTATCCCACCCCCTGACTTAATAAAAAGAAGACCGCAACGCACTCTGTTATTTTCCCGCCGTGATTTGTAGGCCCCACGCAAATGATATAAATTGCCCTTAAAATATATAAAAAACAATTTTTACCTTCAAAGACCCTGTCCACCACCTTGTGACCACTCTACAGAGTTAATACTGTTCCTACCCTCCCCGCAACTGCTTTTTTTCGCCGTACTCCTTTGAAGTGCGTCACAAAATGGCTGACAACAGTGAACCGTTCCCAGCCAATAAGGAGTAAACTTGTACTCGGAACACTTTAGTCAATAAAATGTCCATGGTGTTCCGCAGAGGGTGAGGGAATTGCTGCCAACACTTCTACTTTTAATGCTTCACAGCCAATGAACACTAAGCTTAGGAAGGTCCTGCTTGAAACACGTTACCCAATCAGATGTCCCTGATACTCCACGGATGGGGAGGGAATCACTGACAACACTTCTACTTTCAATGGTTTACAGCCAATGAACATTAAGCTTGGGAAGGTCCTGCCTGGAGCACGTCAGCCAATCAGATGTCCCTGCTACTCCGCGGAGGGGGAGGGAATGGCTGGCAACACTTCTACTTTCAATAGTTCGCAGCCAATGAACATTAAGCTCTGGAAGGTCCTGCTTGGAACATGTGAGCCAATCAGATGTCCTTGCTACTCCACGGAGGGGGAGGGAATGGCTGGCAACACTTCTACTTACAATGGTTTGCAGCCACTGAACATTAAGATTGTTGATAGAACACCTCAGCCAATTAAACGTTAATTTTGTTCCGCGCACAGGGACAGAACACGTCCTCCCACATAATATTAAATTTCCTCTAACAAAGTGACACTATCCATGATAAAAGTGAACACCGCATTATAAGTAAACATTACCGCGCATTATATTAAAGGAAGGCCGCAATACGGTGCATTGTTGTTTTCCCGATATGATTTCCACAGCCTACTGAACATTGCCGCAATACCGCGCATCGTTGTTTTTTTGGATGTGATTTACACAGCCTACGCAACATTCACACTACCTGTGTGTGCATCCTACATACTGCTTGCCACAGTACGGCACATTGTTTTCCCGATGTGGATGGGCTTTCCAGAGCCTACGCAACCTTGCCGCAATACCGTTGTTCTGCAGACGTGATTTCCACGGCCTACGCAACATTCAAACTCCCTGCCTCTGCACCGTACAGACTGCTTAAACTAAGTCCACAGTGTTCCTACTATACCCTCTTATACAATTGTTCTTTTTCCTCCTACTCCTTTCAACGAGTCACAAAATGGCTGCCAACACTTCCTAGTTTCAACCTTTCACAGCCAATGAGCCGCAAGCTCGTGCTCGTAACGCCTCAGCCAATCAGATGTCAAAATTCTCAAATATCGATACATGTATAATTTTTTATTTCTCAAAAACTACTGAACGGATTTACCCCATTTAAAAAAAAAGCGTGCTTTCTGGACCAAGACCTTTCTCCCTGCCAAATTTGGTGTAATTCCGTTCAGCAGTTTGACCTGTAGCCGTGTCTAAAGCTTCCTATGGAAATTGCATGGAGAAAAAATGTTTTGAGACCCCCCTTTTTTCGTAGCCCCCCCTTGACGAATCACCCCCAAAGTTTCAAGATAGGAGCTGATCTGCAAAAAGAAGTTTTGGGGAAAATTTCATAAAGATTCGTCAAACGACACCAAAGTTATCAGCACATCAAAAAAAGCTTTTCCTATGGAAACTAGGTCCTAACTATAACTACCTACTGGTGACCACCAGTAGATAATAATATATATATATACAACGCAATGCAAACTCTCAGTTTTACAAGGAAAGAAATCCAGGACTCCCAGGAGTGCTTCTTTAAAGTTTATTAAGGCAAGGTAACGCCTCACCAACGCGTTTTGCTTGTAGCTTGTTCACGGTATGGCAAAAACACTATTGCACCCTCTTTACATACGATATTGCAAACAACACAAAAGTAGGACTGTATTAGACTAATACATTCAAAGTCTAACATAGGCGCCATTTTAGAGAGAAGCTATACAAAAAAGAATTAGCAAAATGGTGGGAAGCTGAATCCCTTCAAAAGTATATTGATGTGGGACATTTACCCAGGGGACTACACATTTATACAGTCCTGACCTATGAAAACCCAGACCCAGAAATGTTCGAAGAGTGGGCGGGAAATTCCAAAGAGTGTTCTATCATTATGATTCAGATCCTTATTAAATACACCCTCAAAGTTCGTACAGTGATTTTTGCAGAAATTGATAAAACGTGAGGAATTGTTGAAGTTAATCTCAAAAGAAGCATTTGATGAGTTCAGTACTCAAATACAATTGAAACTGGCTAAGCTGGAAGAAGAAATTACCAGCAAAGAACAGAGATAATTCATAAGAGACTTTAAAGATTACCAGTCTGGAAAGACTCTGACGTTCCACAAGAACTTTGATCATTTATTTATTAAAAGTGGAACACAAAAGCTGAGTGAGGTTTCTAACAAACCACTTAGAGGAGAAACCACTGAAGAAAGTGATGTCTCTGACAGTAATGTATCGGATGTATCTGTGGAGACATTGGCTCAGAATGCACCAACCAGCAGTGTGGGCAAGAGTAACTTTCTTAAACAATTCCAGATGATCACAAGAGCAAAATAAAATCAGTACACGAGGAAAAACGAGAGGGCGAGGAGGAACCGCAGAAACAAAGAAGCCAGGACAAGGAGAAGAAAAAGGAGAGACTGGCAAATCTGTGGCTTGGTCAACTCGAGCCAAGAGAGGTACAAAATGACTATAGTTAAGTTGTCGGATGGAAAGTTATTATCTTTGGATATTAAATTACTTTTGTTAGGACTTTCTTTTTGTCCAGCTAGACATTTGGATTATGTACAGACCCGCATTGATATCTTTTGCTTTTTAAGAGAACTCAAATTTAAAAAATGGTTTTATACAACTTGATAGAGAATTAAGGCCTAACCAGGGGATAGAGACACTTTGTATTTCCGATGTTGATATGCTGCATACTATGGCAGAACTTAATGAAAATATAGTTCACCATGAGGATCCACTCATTAACCTGGATGTACTGCAATTACCAGTTGACTCATCTGAGTCTAGTAATTTTAAACCCAAATCAACATTCACACCAAACATTCACTGTGATGCAATAGAAGTGTTTGAAAGAAGTGTTATTCAAGATCTTAAAAAAATGAGGTATAAAATGGATGGTAGCGCAAGAAAGAATTTAAATGATGAACAATTTAAAGCAATTCAAGATTTGAAGAATGATCATTCCATTGTTATCAGATGTTCTGATAAAGGAGGAAATGTTGTGGTTTGGAGTAAGAAAGAGTATTTGAGTGAGGGAACACGTCAGTTGAGTGACCCTTTGTGCTATACAATGAGTAGTAAATCAGAGGTTTTGGCGTCACACTCTAAATACAATGAAATGCTAGTAAACTGGAAAGATCAGGGTTTGCTACAATGGGAGGAATGGGAGGATTTTCGCAGCTTATACTGTAAACATCCAACATTGCCCATCATGTATTTACTCCCTAAGCTGCATAGGAACCATGAAAGTCCCCCTGGGAGGCCCATAGTGTCCTCAATAGGCTCCCAATTAGAAATGATATCAAAATGTGTTGATCATTATTTAAGACCATTTGTTTGTGCCTTACCCGCTTATTTAAAGGGTACAACCCACTTTTTAACATTTATTGATTGTGTAGTCTGGGAAGAGGATTTTTTACTGGTTACGTAAGACGTAACCAGCCGTTACATCAGTATTCCACATGACCTGGGGATCCAGGCCATAAGGCACTTTTTGAGAGCAAGGCAGATTTCACTATTGTTACACACAGAAATGATGTTAGAAATGATAAGGTACTGCTTACCGAACAACTATTTTCTTTTTAACCAAAGCATCTATAAACAAATACAAGGAACGGCAATGGGCACCTGCTTTGCCCCCAGCTATGCAAATTTATTCATGGGCTGGTGGGAGGAGCAGGTGTCCCAAAGTTGGGAGATGTAGGGTGACAACATTGTTACACGGGCAAGATTTATAGACGATATCTTCCTGATTTGGAGAGGGGATCAGCTATTGGCCAACCAATTCATAGATACGCTTAGCGTCAATATTATGAATCTAAAATTGACCTCGCACATAAGTAAGACACAGATAGTGTTTCTGGATGTTGAGATTCAAGTGCAAGACGGAACATTGGTCACCAAGTTACATAGAAAGAAAACAGCTGGTAGCCGCCTCCTTAATGCTAATAGTGCACATCCATCTAGTTTAATTCAAAGCATTCGGTATGGAGAGCTGTTACGGGCAAAACGTAATTGCAGGACTCAATGTAAATATGAGAAAGAAAAAATAATAATGAGTGACAGATTTAGAGAACGTGGGTACGATCATAAAAACATCAAACAAGCTATGTCAAAAGTTGACGCGCTTCAAAGACCTGATTTATTGCAGCCACGACCCATAACAGAGGAACAAAATGACAATGTGAGATTTATTACCACTTTTTCCAACAGTGCTTTTAAGATCAGGAAGTTGTTTAATCACAATTGGCACATTTTACAAAGTGATTCTATTCTGCAGAAATATCTGAATGATACACCAGAAATAACATTTAGCAGAAGTAGGTCACTCACAGATGAATTATGCAATAATGCTATTTCTACAGCAGATGGTGATAGTTCTAAGTGTAATGTAGGCTTTAGGAGCTGTAAACATTGCAAAGCATGTGCCAACAGTAGTGATTGCAAGATATTGAGATTGCCCAATAACAAAAGAAAATATGTTATTAAGGGAAATTTTACATGCAAAACAGATTATTGTATTTATTGCCTAATCTGCCCTTGTGGTAAATTTTATATAGGCAGTACAGTCCATCGAGCAAAAAAACGAGTTATGGAACATTTACGTGCAATCAGGTGTAATGATGTACAGTATCCAGTAATTGATAAGTTTTGTTTTATTTCATTCTTATTTTATCTTGGAAGTTTCTGATATATGATGATTGGATTTTAGTGAATAGTCCTGTTTATGTCCATTGTGCATATGATGGTAATTAGAATATTGGTATGAGAAGCACATAGTAAATAAAATGTTTATTTTTCTCTTTTGTCATCCCCTTTTAATATTTACACAATTAGGAAAGGCGATTGCTAGAACTGCAAGTAGAAGGCGTCCAGTGACTCAATGTGTGGATTTGGAACTGCATATTATATGTCAGTGCTGGGAAGGTTCTGCACTATTAAAGAAAATACACGTTTGAATTCTCATGAGTGCCCTGTTTTGTGTCGTCCAACCAACATTTGTCTGCTGCTGTGTGTGTGTGTGTGTATATATATATATATATATATATATATATATATATATATATATATATATATATATATATATATATATTATGTATACATATTATCTACTGGCGGTCGCCAGTAGATAGTTATAGTTAGGACCGTGTTTCCATAGGAAATCTCAAAATTCTATTTTGAATAACTTTGGCGCCGGTTGACGAATCTTCGCGAAATTTTCAAAACTAATGGGGCGCTCCGCTCAGCTTCTACCTTAAAAGTCTCGGGGTGATTCGTTAAGCGGGGGCTGAGAAAAAAGGGGGGTCCCAAAACGCGTTTTCCCCATGCATTTTTCCATAGGACCTTTAGTCGAAGGTACAGCCCGAACGGCTGAACAGAATTACTTGAAATTTGGCAGAGAGATAGTCCTCAGGTCAGGGAAGTGCCTTTTGCATATATGGAGTCAATCTGTTCAGTAGTTCCTGAGAAAATTGCATTTAAAAGCACATACATATCTATAGCCGCGCACCGTGCGCGCACCCTAACGTGCGTGAGCGTAATTCTGATTGGTTGTTACATGTCAGTCAACATTCGAATCGGTCGAAATCAGGAAGTGTCGGCCGCCATTTTGTTTCTTTTCAGTGCGAGAGTGGAAAAGGAAGGTGGCGAACATGAAAAGGGGTCAGGGTAGTAGCCTTGGTCACGGGGTCCCTGAAGGACCCCGAAGGCAGAAAAAAACATTTAAATTTTTTTTTAAAAAAATTGCGGAGGTGCGCGCACGGTGCGCGCACGGTGAAAACCATTAAAAAAAAAAAAATGTTTAATAAGTAGTTTATTGAAAAATAAATATATAAAAAAAATTATAATACATACATTACTTAGCATTTAAAAAAACGTACAAATTCACTGAAAAAACCATAGGTTTCACACACGTTATAGTTAGGAATAAGCATTTAAAACACCTTGCAAATTCACTTAAAAACCATAGGTTTCACACATGTTATAGTTAGGTGGATATTTCACTCGTAAAAAAACAATGAAATTCCTGCGTTATAGTTACTTCAGATAACTATAACTCGCGTGACCGCCACTCTATCACAAGAATGATGTCATCAGTGATGTCAAGGGTGATGCCACTGACCATGTCATGAGTGATGTAATATGTGACGTCATGAGCACAGGATTGCGGGCGCGCGAGTTATAGTTATCTGAAGTAACTATAACGCTGGAATTTCATTGTTTTTTTACGAGTGAAATATCCACCTAACTATAACATGTGTGAAACATATGGTTTTTTAAGTGAATATATATATATACATGACGACCAAGGTTTCTTCAACGAAAGAACCAGGCACACACGTAGGCTTACTTGGACCAGCAGATTTATTTTGGACGGCATAATGCATTTCGGATAGTTCCTTCATCAGACGCCATTCCGCTTACAGGCAGTGCTGTTGGTGTCCGGTTTTAAAATGATGCCTGCATCGCTCTGATAGGCGAAGAACATCCGGTGGGCGTGGCCAGGATTCAAACACATACGGTAAGTACCATCCTCCATGTGGAAAAGTGCCTTCATTCCGGTCAGTTACACCTCTGTCCTGGGCATCACTCCTGCTAATCCCATAAGCCTTCACCCAGCCGCTCTCACCTAAGCGGGAAGTCCCGACATGGAGTATCGGACCAAGGTGGCCCCAACGAGTGTTGTTTGATGTTTAGATGGAGCGGCGGTGCAGCAGTGTTCCACACGAAAAAATACCAAAGCTGCCACTTGTCCTGCTGCACTGCTATTAGAGTGGGGTGCCAAAGGTGCAAAGTAGCCACGCACCGAATATGACGACCAAGGTTTCTTCAACGAAAGAACCAGGCACACACGTAGGCTTACTTGGACCAGCAGATTTATTTTGGACGGCATAATGCATTTCGGATAGTTCCTTCATCAGACGCCATTCAGCTTACAGGCAGTGCTGTCGGTGTACAGTTTTAAAATGATGCCTGCATCGCTCTGACAGGCGAAGAACATCCGGTGGGCGTGGCCAGGATTCAAACACATACGGTAAGTACCATCCCCCATGTGGAAAAGTGCCTTCATTCCGGTCAGTTACACCTCTGTCCTGGGCATCACTCCTGCTAATCCCATAAGCCTTCACCCAGCTGCTCTCACCTCAGCGGGAAGTCCCGACATGGAGTATCGGACCAAGGTGGCCCCAACAAGTGTTGTTTGATGTTTAGATGGAGCGGCGGTGCAGCAGTTTTCCACACTAAAAAATACCAAAGCTGCCACTTGTCCTGCTGCACTGCTATTAGGGTGGGGTGCCAAAGGTGCAAAGTAGCCACGCACCGAATATGACGACCAAGGTTTCTTCAACGAAAGAACCAGGCACACACGTAGGCTTACTTGGACCAGCAGATTTATTTTGGACGGCATAATGCATTTCGGATAGTTCCTTCATCAGACGCCATTCCGCTTACAGGCAGTGCTGTCGGTGTCCAGTTTTAAAATGATGCCTGCATCGCTCTGATAGGCGAAGAACATCCGGTGGGCGTGGCCAGGATTCAAACACATACGGTAAGTACCATCCCCCATGTGGAAAAGTGCCTTCATTCCGGTCAGTTACACCTCTGTCCTGGGCATCACTCCTGCTAATCCCATAAACCTTCACCCAGCCGCTCTCACCTCAGCGGGAAGTCCCGACATGGAGTATCGGACCAAGGTGGCCCCAACGAGTGTTGTTTGATGTTTAGATGGAGCGGCGGTGCAGCAGTTTTCCACACGAAAAAATACCAAAGCTGCCACTTGTCCTGCTGCACTGCTATTAGGGTGGGGTGCCAAAGGTGCAAAGTAGCCACGCACCGAATATGACGACCAAGGTTTCTTCAACGAAAGAACCAGGCACACACGTAGGCTTACTTGGACCAGCAGATTTATTTTGGACGGCATAATGCATTTCGGATAGTTCCTTCATCAGACGCCACCTTGGTCCGATACTCCATGTCGGGACTTCCCACTGAGGTGAGAGCGGCTGGGTGAAGGCTTATGGGATTAGCAGGAGTGATGCCCAGGACAGAGGTGTAACTGACCGGAATGAAGGCACTTTTCCACATGGGGGATGGTACTTACCGTATGTGTTTGAATCCTGGCCACGCCCACCGGATGTTCTTCGCCTATCAGAGCGATGCAGGCATCATTTTAAAACTGGACACCGACAGCACTGCCTGTAAGCGGAATGGCGTCTGATGAAGGAACTATCCGAAATGCATTATGCCGTCCAAAATAAATCTGCTGGTCCAAGTAAGCCTGCGTGTGTGCCTGGTTCTTTCGTTGAAGAAACCTTGGTCGTCATATTCGGTGCGTGGCTACTTTGCACCTTTGGCACCCCACCCTAATAGCAGTGCAGCAGGACAAGTGGCAGCTTTGGTATTTTTTCGTGTGGAAAACTGCTGCACCGCCGCTCCATCTAAACATCAAAAAACACTCGTTGGGGCCACCTTGGTCCGATACTCCATGTCGGGACTTCCCGCTGAGGTGAGAGCGGCTGGGTGAAGGCTTATGGGATTAGCAGGAGTGATGCCCAGGACAGAGGTGTAACTGACCGGAATGAAGGCACTTTTCCACATGGGGGATGGTACTTACCGTATGTGTTTGAATCCTGGCCACGCCCACCGGATGTTCTTCGCCTATCAGAGCGATGCAGGCATCATTTTAAAACTGGACACCGACAGCACTGCCTGTAAGCGGAATGGCGTCTGATGAAGGAACTATCCGAAATGCATTATGCCGTCCAAAATAAATCTGCTGGTCCAAGTAAGCCTACGTGTGTGCCTGGTTCTTTCGTTGAAGAAACCTTGGTCGTCATATTCGGTGCGTGGCTACTTTGCACCTTTGGCACCCCACCCTAATAGCAGTGCAGCAGGACAAGTGGCAGCTTTGGTATTTTTTCGTGTGGAAAACTGCTGCACCGCCGCTCCATCTAAACATCAAACAACACTTGTTGGGGCCACCTTGGTCCGATACTCCATGTCGGGACTTCCCACTGAGGTGAGAGCGGCTGGGTGAAGGCTTATGGGATTAGCAGGAGTGATGCCCGGGACAGAGGTGTAACTGACCGGAATGAAGGCACTTTTCCACATGGGGGATGGTACTTACCGTATGTGTTTGAATCCTGGCCACGCCCACCGGATGTTCTTCGCCTATCAGAGCGATGCAGGCATCATTTTAAAACTGGACACCGACAGCACTGCCTGTAAGCTGAATGGCGTCTGATGAAGGAACTATCCGAAATGCATTATGCCGTCCAAAATAAATCTGCTGGTCCAAGTAAGCCTACGTGTGTGCCTGGTTCTTTCGTTGAAGAAACCTTGGTCGTCATATTCGGTGCGTGGCTACTTTGCACCTTTGGCACCCCACCCTAATAGCAGTGCAGCAGGACAAGTGGCAGCTTTGGTATTTTTTCGTGTGGAAAACTGCTGCACCGCCGCTCCATCTAAACATCAAACAACACTCGTTGGGGCCACCTTGGTCCGATACTCCATGTCGGGACTTCCCGCTGAGGTGAGAGCGGCTGGGTGAAGGCTTATGGGATTAGCAGGAGTGATGCCCAGGACAGAGGTGTAACTGACCAGAATGAAGGCACTTTTCCACATGGGGGATGGTACTTACCGTATGTGTTTGAATCCTGGCCACGCCCACCGGATGTTCTTCGCCTATCAGAGCGATGCAGGCATCATTTTAAAACTGGACACCGACAGCACTGCCTGTAAGCGGAATGGCGTCTGATGAAGGAACTATCCGAAATGCATTATGCCGTCCAAAATAAATCTGCTGGTCCAAGTAAGCCTACGTGTGTGCCTGGTTCTTTCGTTGAAGAAACCTTGGTCGTCATATTCGGTGCGTGGCTACTTTGCACCTTTGGCACCCCACCCTAATAGCAGTGCAGCAGGACAAGTGGCAGCTTTGGTATTTTTTCGTGTGGAAAACTGCTGCACCGCCGCTCCATCTAAACATCAAACAACACTCGTTGGGGCCACCTTGGTCCGATACTCCATGTCGGGACTTCCCGCTGAGGTGAGAGCGGCTGGGTGAAGGCTTATGGGATTAGCAGGAGTGATGCCCAGGACAGAGGTGTAACTGACCGGAATGAAGGCACTTTTCCACATGGAGGATGGTACTTACCGTATGTGTTTGAATCCTGGCCACGCCCACCGGATGTTCTTCGCCTATCAGAGCGATGCAGGCATCATTTTAAAACTGGACACCGACAGCACTGCCTGTAAGCGGAATGGCGTCTGATGAAGGAACTATCCGAAATGCATTATGCCGTCCAAAATAAATCTGCTGGTCCAAGTAAGCCTACGTGTGTGCCTGGTTCTTTCGTTGAAGAAACCTTGGTCGTCATATTCGGTGCGTGGCTACTTTGCACCTTTGGCACCCCACCCTAATAGCAGTGCAGCAGGACAAGTGGCAGCTTTGGTATTTTTTCGTGTGGAAAACTGCTGCACCGCCGCTCCATCTAAACATCAAACAACACTCGTTGGGGCCACCTTGGTCCGATACTCCATGTCGGGACTTCCCACTGAGGTGAGAGCGGCTGGGTGAAGGCTTATGGGATTAGCAGGAGTGATGCCCAGGACAGAGGTGTAACTGACCGGAATGAAGGCACTTTTCCACATGGGGGATGGTACTTACCGTATGTGTTTGAATCCTGGCCACGCCCACCGGATGTTCTTCGCCTATCAGAGCGATGCAGGCATCATTTTAAAACTGGACACCGACAGCACTGCCTGTAAGCGGAATGGCGTCTGATGAAGGAACTATCCGAAATGCATTATGCCGTCCAAAATAAATCTGCTGGTCCAAGTAAGCCTACGTGTGTGCCTGGTTCTTTCGTTGAAGAAACCTTGGTCGTCATATTCGGTGCGTGGCTACTTTGCACCTTTGGCACCCCACCCTAATAGCAGTGCAGCAGGACAAGTGGCAGCTTTGGTATTTTTTCGTGTGGAAAACTGCTGCACCGCCGCTCCATCTAAACATCAAACAACACTCGTTGGGGCCACCTTGGTCCGATACTCCATGTCGGGACTTCCCGCTGAGGTGAGAGCGGCTGGGTGAAGGCTTATGGGATTAGCAGGAGTGATGCCCAGGACAGAGGTGTAACTGACCGGAATGAAGGCACTTTTCCACATGGGGGATGGTACTTACCGTATGTGTTTGAATCCTGGCCACGCCCACCGGATGTTCTTCGCCTATCAGAGCGATGCAGGCATCATTTTAAAACTGGACACCGACAGCACTGCCTGTAAGCGGAATGGCGTCTGATGAAGGAACTATCCGAAATGCATTATGCCGTCCAAAATAAATCTGCTGGTCCAAGTAAGCCTACGTGTGTGCCTGGTTCTTTCGTTGAAGAAACCTTGGTCGTCATATTCGGTGCGTGGCTACTTTGCACCTTTGGCACCCCACCCTAATAGCAGTGCAGCAGGACAAGTGGCAGCTTTGGTATTTTTTCGTGTGGAAAACTGCTGCACCGCCGCTCCATCTAAACATCAAACAACACTCGTTGGGGCCACCTTGGTCCGATACTCCATGTCGGGACTTCCCGCTGAGGTGAGAGCGGCTGGGTGAAGGCTTATGGGATTAGCAGGAGTGATGCCCAGGACAGAGGTGTAACTGACCGGAATGAAGGCACTTTTCCACATGGAGGATGGTACTTACCGTATGTGTTTGAATCCTGGCCACGCCCACCGGATGTTCTTCGCCTATCAGAGCGATGCAGGCATCATTTTAAAACTGGACACCGACAGCACTGCCTGTAAGCGGAATGGCGTCTGATGAAGGAACTATCCGAAATGCATTATGCCGTCCAAAATAAATCTGCTGGTCCAAGTAAGCCTACGTGTGTGCCTGGTTCTTTTGTTGAAGAAACCTTGGTCGTCATATTCGGTGCGTGGCTACTTTGCACCTTTGGCACCCCACCCTAATAGCAGTGCAGCAGGACAAGTGGCAGCTTTGGTATTTTTTCGTGTGGAAAACTGCTGCACCGCCGCTCCATCTAAACATCAAACAACACTCGTTGGGGCCACCTTGGTCCGATACTCCATGTCGGGACTTCCCGCTGAGGTGAGAGCGGCTGGGTGAAGGCTTATGGAATTAGCAGGAGTGATGCCCAGGACAGAGGTGTAGCTGACCGGAATGAAGGCACTTTTCCACATGGGGGATGGTACTTACCGTATGTGTTTGAATCCTGGCCACGCCCACCGGATGTTCTTCGTCTATCAGAGCGATGCAGGCATCATTTTAAAACTGGACACCGACAGCACTGCCTGTAAGCGGAATGGCGTCTGATGAAGGAACTATCCGAAATGCATTATGCCGTCCAAAATAAATCTGCTGGTCCAAGTAAGCCTACGTGTGTGCCTGGTTCTTTCGTTGAAGAAACCTTGGTCGTCATATTCGGTGCGTGGCTACTTTGCACCTTTGGCACCCCACCCTAATAGCAGTGCAGCAGGACAAGTGGCAGCTTTGGTATTTTTTTATATATATATACATATACATATATATACATATATATATATATATATATATATATATATATATATATATATATATATATATATATATATAAATGCAGCAGCGCTAAAGATTTTTATCAAGCAGGGCACGTAAGTGCTGATCATTTAGTAATGTCACATATCGCCAGCGAACCAGTGCTTTTCTGGCAATTGACCCTTTTCCCCAATGCTTTTAGGATTATAATTTGTGACATATCTTGAGAAGTTGCAAAATTTCGCACTGACAAAAGTATTCGCAGCACACATAATACCTTTTACAATGCTGTGCAGCGATTGGAACCTGGTTGAACATGACGTTCAGTTTTTGAATGTGAAACTTTATTAATTCAAACTACAATTTGAAAATGCATATCGTTAATTATTTTTAAAGCGCATGAATCACCTGTGAAATGAGAACATTTCAAATTTGAATTAAATATGACAAAACATGTTATGAATTAATAACTTGCACAACGTAGAATTGAGAAGTAATTTTTCTATGTCCATGAACCCCTTCTGTAATACTGATAGCGCTGGTGTACATATAGTGCCAGCGCTATCTGGAGAGGGCATTCCTACATTTGCGTGGGTCGTTGCCCCATGCAAATGAGGGAATATTTTTGCCTGCGCTGTATAATAGATGCAAAGCGGTACAAAAGGGGGTCCATGGAAGGCATGGCTTGGCAGTTCGGGCTGGACTGTTCCCATGAGGCACAGGGTCAGACTGATTTGCATATGGCCATGTCTGAACTGGGGTGGCAGAGTGGGTTAATTTTTTGTTTGGTTCTGCTCCGTCCATCACCACCCCGTTTTGTAACGCTTTGTTCGCCATAAGTTGGCAGGGTATGCTCAGACGTGAGTCCCTTGCTCACTTTGCCACTGTATTCAAGCAAGCCTGGCTGAAGACGGCTAAAATGCCAGAAACCGGTCCTAGGAAGCTTGTTTCCGGTCCAGGGAAGGCATGGCTTGGCAGTTCGGGCTGGACTGTTCCCATGAGGCACAGGGTCAGACTGATTTGCATATGGCCATGTCTGAACTGGGGTGGCAGAGTGGGCTAAAGAACGGTGATGGATCAAACCCAGATCTGTTGACTGGGTGTGAGTGTTTGATTGGTTCTGATGCTCCATCCATCACCACCCCCTTTTGTACCGCTTTGTCCGCCATAAGTTGGCAGGGTATGCTCAGACGTGAGTCCCTTGCTCACTTTGCCACTGGATTCAAGCAAGCCTGGCTGAAGACGGCTCAAATGCCAGAAACCAGTCCTAGGAAGCTTGTTTCCAGTCCAGGGAAGGCATGGCTTGGCAGTTCGGGCTGGACTGTTCACATGAGGAACAGGGTCAGACTGATTTGCATATGGCCATGTCTGAACTGGGGTGGCAGAGTGGGCTAAAGAACGGTGATGGATCAAACCCAGATCTGTTGACTGGGTGTGAGTGTTTCATTGGTTCTGATGCTCCGTCCATCACCACCCCCTTTTGTACCGCTTTGTTCGCCATAAGTTGGCAGGGTATGCTCAGACGTAAGTCCCTTGCTCACTTTGCCACTGGATTCAAGCACGCCTGGCTGAAGACGGCTGAAATGCCAGAAACCGGTCCTAGGAAGCTTGTTTCTGGTCCAGGGAAGGCATGGCTTGGCAGTTTGGGCTGGACTGTTCCCATGAGGAACAGGGTCAGACTGATTTGCATATGGCCATGTCTGAACTGGGGTGGCAGAGTGGGCTAAAGAACGGTGATGGATCAAACCCAGATCTGTTGACTGGGTGTGAGTGTTTGATCGGTTCTGATGCTCCGTCCATCACCACCCCCTTTTGTACAGCTTTGTTCGCCATAAGTTGGCAGGGTATGCTCAGAAGTGAGTCCCTTGCTCACTTTGCCACTGGATTCAAGCAAGCCTGGCTGAAGACGGCTGAAATGCCAGAAACCGGTCCTAGGAAGCTTGTTTCCGGTCCAGGGAAGGCATGGCTTGGCAGTTCGGGCTGGACTGTTCCCGTGAGGCACAGGGTCAGACTGATTTGCATATAGCCATATCTGAACTGGGGTGGCAGAGTGGACTAAAGAACGGTGATGGATCAAACCCAGATCTGTTGACTGGGTGTGAGTGTTTGATTGGTTCTGATGCTCCGTCCATCACCACCCCCTTTTGTACCGCTTTGTTCGCCATAAGTTGGCAGGGTATGCTCAGACGTGAGTCCCTTGCTCACTTTGCCACTGGATTCAAGCAAGCCTGGCTGAAGACGGCTGAAATGCCAGCAACCGGTCCTAGGATGCTTGTTTCCGGTCCAGGGAAGGCATGGCTTGGCAGTTCGGGCTGGACTGTTCCCATGAGGCACAGGGTCAGACTGATTTGCATATGGCCATGTCTGAACTGGGGTGGCGGAGTGGGCTAAAGAACGGTGATGGATCAACGCCAGATCTGTTGACTGGGTGTGAGTGTTTGATTGGTTCTGATGCTCCGTCCATCACCACCACCCCCTTTTGTACGGTATAATAGATGCAGGCGCATGCACAAAGGAGCTTTCAGGAGGCACACTGAATATGTGCCTTAAAAAGGTGGCGCTTTGTCAGTACGACCCTGATGGCAGCTCTCTGGAGAGTGGAACTAGGGTCCCATGGACCCACCAGACATCTTTTGCAGTTTGGTGCAGTCACTGACTCCATTCTCCTGCACAGGGATCTCTCACTCCTCTTGAAAGTGCTGGCAGGTTTGCATAATTATCCTAAATTGATGTGTCTGTCAGGCAGCACACATACACCCACACAAACATATATCATACACACACTCACAGTGTAACATTCAGTTATATTCAAATTAGAAGCAATGACAACTTTTTATTTTCAAGTTATTACAGGCATATAGCTCTCAAATTTAGGCAGTAGCATGTTTTCTTTTTTATGCATGTTATTTTTGTAATATAGGTATACAATAAAAAAGACTAAATAACCATTGTACCAGCCTGCTGAAGCCAGACCTACTGTATTTGCCAATCCTTCTTAATGTTTAGGTGTCTTCCTTTATCTTTGTGTTGTGTGAAGATGAATAAAAAACTACAGCAATCAGAAAATATTAAATGAAAGTATTTCCATTTTCACGAATATCTGTAGTATCTGTCTGTGGGAACTGTGTTTTCAGAGAATTCAAGACTGATTCAAAACCTAAGCAATGGCTTTGGTTTTGCTTTTTCCCACTGATACTAATCATAGAGGTTTGCTAGTGTCCTATGCTAGTGCTTTTACATTTTTATATTAAGGTACCGTGTTTCTTCAAAAGAATTGTTGATACTTACTAACTTACAAAATGTATTTTATTTAAATCAACAATATGAGTGTGGATAACATTTTTGTTTTGTAAATGGCTCTTAACCCTTGAAAAATTCACAGAGAAAGAACTCCAAACTGTGTGCAGCAGACAAGGTGAAATATTTCTTAGACAGCATCACTTAAACATAAGATTTACCAAGGGCTATGAAATATGAATACCATAAATGTAAACTGTGCTGCTATTCTAAATTTAGAGCGAAGCCCTTAGACTGGATAAGCAGTGACCCATATTTGAAAAAGCACAATGGATAATTCAACATGTACAGGTCATACAGATGGGCTAACAGCTGTATGGTTTATGCCTCATTGACCACCACATGCTGTTCTCCTGAAAGGAATAGACAAGCGTATACTTTGAAGTGAGGGCTTAAAATAACACTCTTCTTAAAGGATATCATAACAACTAGCAATCTGGTACTTATGATAATGCTTTTATAATCCCAAAAGTATAGTATCTATCATTTAAAGAATTAACAGCTAGGTATTCTTGTCATAATCATACATATGATAATTCTGGCATTTACAATGCTTTTTAAAAACTTTAAATTTTTGTTTTGTTTGTTTACTTTGTGTTAATTGGGCAGCACAGGCATGACAGCAACAACAGAAAATAACAGCACAAAGGAATTATCTTACATTTTCTCGACAGGCTGCTATGTTCAAAATTGTATATTAGACTGTTAGACCTGTCCCCCACTGACTTTAGTCTTCTGTTGCTGCACCCGTTTTTTTGGGCATTAGGACTCTGTGCACTTTTTCATTGCTAACCAGTGTTAAAGTGCTGGTGCTCTCGCCTTAAAACATGGTACAAATGACCTACAACTAATTGGCACGTTTAACGTTCTTGTACGTCCTTGGTAAATGGTACTACATGTACCCAGGGCATGTAAATACTACCAGTGGGCAGCAGCACTCCTTGTGCCAGTCACCAAAGAATTGTTTTATAACCTATGTCAGGCTTGCCACTTTAACTAGTAATGATAAACTAATGCCACTGGCTGAATAAAGCACAACTGGTTCAAGCTAAATGATGGAAAGACTATGTATGTATATGTTATTTCTATAGGGCAAATCTAGGCAAAAGGCAGCAGAGCACTTGGCCAAAACATGCTTAAAGCTAAGTTGAGATGTAGACGGTTAACGGATTGTGTTGTAGTGTTTTTTTATAGAGGTGAACCTTTACCTCTTTCCTTGATTTTAGCACCTAAATTGGACCAAATTAGAGACTAACTGGCTCATTGTAAGTTACACAATTGATGCGGATGCAAAAACAAAAATCTGAGGGTAAAACCTTTACTGAGCAATTGTATTATTATTCCCCACTATTCGTGTCCCATTCCTTCTTTGGAAATTTGGAAGGGAAACGATGGTACTTTTTCGAGTTAGGTGGATGGGACACTCCACGGCAAACGTGACGATTGTCGTGTGCACCATATTACAAATGCATTGCAACCTATGGCCCTTGTAATAAGAGGTAGAGCCGGCTCTAGGGCGGTGCGATCGGTGCCACTGCACCGGGCACTGACTTGGGATGGGGCGTCATTTTTACAAGTATATTATCATTTTAAAAGCACCTGTTGCTGCCTTCCTGGCCTCCAACAATTTTCAAGCATCAATTAAAATGTCAAGATAACTCTGGTGATTAATCGTCTCCCTGGAAAGAGAACAGAGGTTTGTCTAGTGGAAGTTTTGACTCGTCCCAAGGTAAGGCAGAGGGTTAAAATGCCTGCTCTAAGAACGTGTAATATGCAGATAACAAAGTGAATATAATATAAATAGATCTGTAGGTTACTGCTTCTGTAAGAGAGCTCTTTTTGTAACATGTGGTTTTTTATGTTAAAATCCTATTATAGAACATTGAGCTATTAACTGTCACAAAGAGCTGCAATGCAAACTGCAAGGTATATGTTAGACCTATATTTGTTTGCCTAGTCTTTCATCGTCCTAATCTTGCAAAAAGGGTTCATTTGGGTAGAAAACAATTCTTATTATTAAAGAGAACCCCTAACAATGATGTTACGTTTTAAATTCTGAATTTGTGCTTTTCCAGAATAAGGTCTCTTAAACTTTATTGCCTACGTGTATCGATGACATGGCACTCCTACACCTTGTAGTCCTGTCTGATGTAAAATTTCCTATACACTGATTTACACACGTGTGTGTGTGTGTGATGTAAAGTTCTCTGACACCTTACACTGGTATGAGCGGTGCTAAAAAATAAAATTAATGTGAGAGACAGGGGTTATGGAGACTTGAGGGGCACTGTTAAAGGGTGCTAGAGAGGGAATCTGTGGCAGAGGTGGTCACTGGGGGGGCGCCAACAGACATTGTCGCACAGGGCGCCACCAGTGTTAAAGCCGGCCCTGATACGAGGGACAGGATATCCGTCATGTTTTGACAAATCATACCGGTTGGCAAACTGAATCAGTGTGTGTGTGTGTGTGTGTGTGTGCGTGTGCGTGTTTGCGTACATTTGTGTGTGTGTGTGTGTGTGTGCGTGCGTGTGTTTGTTTGATTTTTAATGCATGTTTGAATAGCACCCACCCCCCCAATCTCTTACATGTTTTCGCAGTGCAATTCACTCCAGACGATACTGTGTCTCTATGCACACATTTTCCACGGATTGGAATCGGTAACAGGAAGCACACAGCGTTGGTGCCCAGATTAGGGTGTACTGTGGGACTCAATGATTAGATTTTGATTATTCGGTTTCAATAGTTAAAACAAAATCTGCAACTTAAAGTATTCAGGCTCGTGACGAGTGTCACAAAGCATTTTCTGTGCAGAAATTGAGCTGCGCTTGAAAATGTCATAGCTATCAGATAACTAAAGACCCACAAAGCGAAAAATGTGTAAATCAACCATGTAGAGGTCTCTTCTACATGAATGCAAGCATGTAAAGTTTAGCTAACTTCATCTTGTCCATGCTTGAGCAGATGTCGACGTTTACTGGGCAGTTGTAGCAGACGAGTAATAGAAATGCAGTACAAACGCGATGAACAACTACACAGCCTTAATGGCGTGGCAATTCACAAATATCTGTATACTGTTTCCAGCTCATATCTACACTAAGCTACAACTGAAGGATCCAGATGTAAGTGGGCGGCTGCTGAACCAATTGCTCCTATTTTCACAAAGAATATATGTGAATGAAAGATATTTCATATTTCCATGTATGTAAAAAATAGAATAAAAATATATTATTATTGTTTCACCCATTTCCTAATACTATGCTTTCCATATTGCTGCCCAGTCAAGAATTCCTTATTGCAGATAAGACACCCTGCCCCACTGTACCCCCAAGATGCACACACGAGTGTGTGCCCAATACACTAGAACGGTGTGCCCTATCACAGCAAATGTGCTCTTGACATAAAAGGTGCTGACTCCTGCCTTCACTGTGAACAAAGTATGAGTGGAAGGCGAACCGTCAGACTGTCTTTCATTTCAGGCAGAGACGGGGGTTCAGTTTTAAAGGGGGCACGGACCCCTCTTCAGTGTGGTACAGTGAATGACTGCACTCAGATGCACTGGATGCCTGGTAAACCATAACAGGCGCACTGAGGGGATATTTTATGAGAGCCCTACATCAATTGTGCACCACGTAAAGAGGTACATGAGTAGCGCAGGGCTCTTATAAAGGTTTATGAAGCCACGCAAAGCCACCCTGCGTGGCCTCATAAATCATAAGTAAGGCAATGCAGCACAAATCGTTGTGTCGCCTTACCATGCTCCTGGGAGGCGCTCTATGGGCACTGCTGTGGGTTTTCCTATGTAACACCCATGGAATTTGACACTGCCCCTGATTTACAAAGTGATGTAAACCTAGGAAAGCATCAAATCTGTACTCCTACCGAAGTGAGGCATACTGAGGAGACACGTTAATTTCTACATGTTTTTCCTCTTTCCATATGTGCTGCATTCTGCAGCACACATAGAAAGAGGAATACGCCTCGTAGGATTGTTGTGGAGAAGCTGCCCCTTCCTGAAAAAAACAATCCAGCCTGCAGCGGAGGCACCCATGCACCATGTTGCAAGAGTGTCCACATTGGAACTAGGCTGCCAAAACGGCGCCAGTGCAGGCAGGAAGGACAGGAATGCATAGAATTACTTAAATAAATACGGTGCATTCCTGCCCTTTCACTTTGGCAAAGGGCAGAGTAGCAAGGTGCCTTGCTGGGTTTCCCTATGCCAAAAAGCCATAAATGAAACGTCTTTGTGGCTCCCTGCCGGTGCGCCAGCTGATGGCCTCTGCACCCTCATTTGTAACGTGACAGGGTTGCAAAGGCAGAGGATCCTCTCTTGAAAATGAGTCTAAACTCCAGATAGATCGAGCAGGCACACATTTAGCACCAGAATAGGTGAATTATGGAAGCGGAGAGCAAGGGTCTATGATCCCTTCTGTATTGCCAAAATGCCCCAGGGGTGCAAAAAGTGGGCGTACAATACCTGTTGCACCCCTTCGGGGACTTTGTACAGTACGACCTAAGGAATGTTAGAGAATTTTATGCACTTGCATGCATACCTTTCTCTAAATATACATTTCTTGCACTAATTAAGTTGTTGTATGAATCAGTTAACAATACATAAATCTGCGTACTGTAAAAGCATATGCGCACAATTAAGAATTAACACATTTATTTGTGAATTGGTTCCTGTTTTTTGTCTATAATACTTCTATGATTATTTTCTCCTTTGCACAAACCTTAGATATGACTCTCCTTTGCTTCATATGAAAGCATGTACCAGTTTTTATTGCAGCTAATGAAAAAGACACCCAGTTCCTGCTTTCACTTGTAGATTGCAATATGTGCACATATTTAAGAGTTGTAATAAGACGAGTGATATTAAATAGCTTGAAAAAATCCTCTTTCTGTTCAGAGGAACAGACACTATGACACATAACGTAGAAATGTTTCATATAATTTTATAGTTTTGCAACATGAAGGGGATGAGCTCACGTTTAGGAATAAATAGTGCACTTCATTATAAAGTAGCCACAGACATGTATTACTGGAAACCCGGGAATTGCTAACTTTGGGCAGAAAGTAAATTCCAGTCTCATCTACCTATTTTGGCAGCGATGTTGATGGGCATTTTCTCTCTAGCTATTAGCATGCTTTCAAATCAAATCAAATATATGCATATGAGGTACAACGGTCCTCATATCTGGTGCCTATCTTTGTTTTAAGGGATGACGTACACAAATGGTTTCAGGCCTATGAGATGGACTTGTGAATGCAGAGAGCCGAAGGGAAGGACACGGAGGCTAGCCTGTGGCAGCACATGCCCACTGCGGGGAGGGATATCTTATAACATTGTGGCTGCCCACAATGTTGAAATGGTAAACTAAAAATGGCCGCCACGCTTCATGACCTATGCGCATGCAGACTTCTCAGCCCACAGGTGTGCATCTGTCATGATTCCTTTGTACACATCCGTAGCCATTTTGGAATTGGTTTTCTTTTTTAGAATATCTATTTTAAGACTGCCGATCTTGTGTGCACTTGCATCTGGATGCATGCAAGTGTGCCACTGGCAAAAAGCATAGTCAAAGCCATTAGCTCAGACTTTTATAGCCAAGACCCCGTGGCTTTGCCAGTGCTGTTTGATAATGAAAGGAAGTTCGCCTGGGCCTTACAAAAATTCTGGCAGGCCTGTTGGCGGTTGCTCTGGACAGAGGCTGAAAATGACTATTTCTTGTCCTCCTCCTAAATTAGGGTAGAAACATATCAAAGCATTTTCCCTTTGGTTTTAGGCAGCAGCACAATGACTAAAATCTCAACATTCATATTATCTTCCAAACCACTGTGTGCTAATTTGTGTGGACTGGTCCTCGTGAACAATACCAAACTCCACACTGATATTTGGTAGTGTCCCTGCTCTCTCCTCTGAGCACACGTGTAACCTTTAAGGTAGGCTGTCTGTCCTTCAGAAGACCCTGTAATACCAAGATGAGCTGTGCTTCCGGTTGAAGCTGCCAGCCTGTTAGGCAATGCTGTGCTCGCCAAGCAGTGGTGCATGGCGCTGGAGTCCAATCTGTAAAAGCTATTTTCCTCTGCCAATTATGCACACTTCGGCTGCTCCATGTTTTGTTAGCATTTGGTGCACCCTTTAGGAATGCGAAGTGTTGCAGTTGTTGACAGTTCTTCAGATCAATAGAGCATTACACTTCTGTTTGGATGACAACTATTTAATTCAAGCTTCAAACGGTGGTTCTCGTTTCCAAAGGTGTTGTGGTGTCCTCCGTTTCAAAAACGTTTTAAGCAAAGAGAGGCAAATACATTTTAAATCCAGCAGTGAGCGAAATGTCTGGCTTTGCAAATACAATGATCTGATTCGGGGAGCATGGAGGGATCCCTGCAATGCAGAAACCGCTTTGCGAGTTGCAATGTTCACAATGTGAGTCGTTCCAAGTACGATCGAGGGGTAAAGATAAGGCGGTGGTGTCCATGTTCCTCCTGATTCAAAAGAAATGCAACACTGAAACGCTGCTGTTCACGTGGTTGGGAAGCATTTCATGGTTACCGACCGCTGAAGGCAGTAGTTCATCCTTTACAGTTTGGAAACTGTCCAGGACAGACATATATCAATGAGAGTGTGATAGGTGCCCAGATTGTAGGGAACCAATACTTTGGACCACTGCTTGACCAAGCTTTGATACCTTGAGAACGAGTCTATGGGGCATATTAACAAGGAACAGGGAAAATAAACGCTAAGGGCACTTAGCGTTAATTTTTTTAATGCCCACTATCGCTGGATAATATCGCCTGGTTATCGCGTTATTAACAACGCTAACCGCCTAGGCGATAAAAAATCCAGCGATAGCGGCATTTTGGGAGGTTATCGATGGTAATGCAGCGATAAAACTACAAGGATAGGGATATCCTTGTTGATAGCCCATGGCGGACTTAGCCATGTAATCCACCTCCCATTGGATTACATGGCTAAGTCTGAAAATTAGCTGACGTAAAAAAGCAGCGTTAACCGTGGTTAGCGCTGCTTTTTTTGTCTCTAACAGGGTTAGCGTAAAGCTTGATAATAGGAGAAATGTCGCTTAGCGACATTTCTCCTATTATTTTGATCTGGAACGCCCACTTTGCATCTCATTAGAGATGCAAAGGGAAGCGTAGTGAATAAGGGTGCTAACATGCGATTTTGCATGTTAGCACCCTGTTGTTGATAGGGCAATATTTTTATCTCCGCTTCTTTGGCTTTTAAAGCCAAAAAAGCGGAGATAAAGCCCTTGTTAATATGCCCCATGTTTGTGGTGGTGTTCTGATCACTGACCTTTGAGTGGGCTTGCAGTATGCTTTCCCTTGCCGGTCTTTGCCCCTGCATTTCGTTTACAATGAGGTGCATCCCAATCCTGCAATATGAACATTATATTGAGGAGGGATGCTAGCTCCTCAATTTGCTGAGTCCTTTTGCACTGCGCTTGATTAGTACATCTCCCACAGTGCACAGAGCTGTCTGGGCTGCACCACACTGATGGGCAAGCACCGTGCTGCACTGTGACTCTGCAGTTGCAGTCTGGATTATACAATAGGTAATAACAAGATACCTTAAAGATAGTAGCCAACAATATCAAGGAGATAAGTGAATATAGGTAAGTAAAGATTTACTATCATGAACTCCACATCTATGTACCTTGAAGCTATATATATATGTATTCACTTAAAAAACCATAGGTTTCACACAGGTTATAGTTAGGTGGACATTTCACTCGTAAAAAAACAATGAAATTCCCCCGTTATAGTTAGTTCAGATAACTATAACTTGCGCACCCGCAATCCACTGCCCATGACGTCACATATTACATCACTCATGACATTGTCAGTGGCATCACTCATGACATCACTGATGACATCATCCTTGTGATAGAGTGGCGGTTGCACGAGTTATAGTTATCTGAACTAACTATAGCGGGGGAATTTCATGGGTTTTTTACGAGTGAAATGTCCACCTAACTATAACCTGTGTGAAACCTATGGTTTTTTAAGTGAATTTGCAAGGTTTTTTAAATGCTAATTCCTAACTATAACGTGTGTGAAACCTATGGTTTTTTAACTGAATTTGTACGGTTTTTTAAATGCAAAGTTATGTATTTATTAATATATTTTTTTTTTAAAGGTTTTTCACCGTGCGCGCACCGCACATTTTATTTTTTTTCATAAAATTCGCGGGGTGCACGCACGGTGCACGCCTTGGGCGCACGGTGCGCGCATGTTGGGCGCACGATGCGCTGCACGCACCGTGCACCGTGCGCGCACCGTACGCGCACCCCGCGATTTTTATAAAAAAAAATCAAATGTTTATTTCACCCATGGGGGTCCTTCTGTGACCCCCTGACAAAGGCTAGGGGGTCAGGAACTCTCTTCCCTGCCCCCTTTTCACGTTTTCCACCTTTTTTCACCCTTTCCTTTTCAGTGCGAGAGACTAAATGGCGGCCGACACTTCCTGATTTCGACCGATTCAAATGTTGACTGACATCTAACAACCAATCAGAATTTCGCTCCCGCACGGCACCGTGCGCGCACGGTGCGCGCCTATAGATATTTATGTGCTTTTAAATGCTATTTTCTGAGGAAATACTGAACAGATTGACACCAGACCTGCAAAAGGCACTTCCCTGACCTGAGGACTACCTCTCTGCCAAGTTTCAAGTAATTCTGTTCAGCCGTTCGGGCTGTACCTTCGACTAAAGGTCCTATGGAAAAATGCATGGGGAAAACGCGTTTTGGGACCCCCCTTTTTTCTCGGCCCCCGCTTGACGAATTACCCCGAGACTTTCAGGGTAGGAGCTGAGCGGAGCGCCCCATTAGTTTTGAAAATTTCGCGAAGATTCGTCAACCGGCGCCAAAGTTATTCAAAATAGAATTTTGAGATTTCCTATGGAAACACGGTCCTAACTATAACTATCTACTGGCGACCGCCAGTAGATAATATCGCAATATATACATATCGCCAGTAGGTGGTTGTTGTTAGGACCTACGTTCCAGAGGAAGAGTGTTTTTTCAATTGCCAATAACTTTGACGCTGTTTGACGAATCTTAATGAAAGTTTCTAAACTGATAAGATGCTCACTTCAGCTGTGGTCTTGAAAGTTTCGGGGTGACCTGTCAAACGGGGGCCGAGAACCAGGGGTTGCTTACAATTACATTTTCACCATGCTACAGCCTGAACTGCTAAACAGAATTACATCAAATTTGGCAGGAAGGTCGATGTTCATTCAGGTTGTGCCTTTTTGTTATTTGGTGTAAATTCTTTCAGTAGTTTTGGAGTTATTTAAATACATTTCCAGTTGTATATATAGGGACTCGATGGATCCGCGAACCCTCCCAACCATCTTGTGACTCAGTTCAACTGAGTCACAGGAAAAAACATTTAAAAAAAAGAAAATGGGGCAGGGTAGAAAACCCTCACCCACTAGGCCTCCTGGTGGGGTCACACAAAACATTTAAAGAAAAATAAATTTGCCCCCAACCAGTAGTGCACCAGAAGGTGCGTTTGCAGAGTGTTGGAGAAAGCAGGCTTGGCTTCTGACAACCTCTTAGCAATCCAGCTGTGTGGGACTTACTGGAGGTAACAGAAGTGGTAGTTTACTCCTGAGGGACCTTGGGGGTCAAGAAGCCCTCCTGGTACCTCCTGTAAATCCTACACAGCGGGATTCCTGAGAGCTGGTCGAGGCATAGCCCCTTTCCTCCACCACTCTGCAAGCTTGACTACTATTTAAAAAAAACATAGGAATTCACTGAAAAGTACCAAAGGTTACAGGGACGTTATAGTTTGGAATCAGCATTTAAAAACTCTTAGAAATTCACTGAAAAAAAAAAAAGGTTACAGAGACATTATAGTTAGTCTTAGGTTTCACTCATACAAAACCAGTGAAATTCAGTAGTTATAGTTAGCTGAGCTAACTCTCGCACACCCGTAAAGCTCTGGTTATGACCTCACATATTACATCACTCATGACAGGGCCAGTGACATCACTCATAACATCTCAAATGACATCACTGATGACATCATCCAGTGACTGTGAGTGTTTAAAAAAGTTTATCAGTGTTAAATATATATACCAAGGTGTATTGGTGAACCAGTGGGTGTATGAGTGCCTGTATGGATTATTTAGTGGCAAACACCTTGAACACAGTACTGTTTATCATTTTCATCATTTTCCATTTGGTTACTTGCAACCAGTGGGTGTTCTCTTTCATCTGCATGGTGAAGATGGGTATGGACACTCCCACATTGACATGTGTGTCAGAAAAGTCTAAATTCTTTCAGAATGTCCTAGAACTAAGCTCAGTCAAAATAATCAGCAGTACTTTTTTCTCAAGCCTGATGCAATAGAGTTGTTTTCTTCTGTAGTGCGTGTTGGTACAACTCAGACAGATCTTCTCCAGGAATGGCCAGGGTAGGGGTGTGTATGGTTATCAGGGAGCACAGGGAGCACAGGCCCCACCATTCAGGAATGAGTTGGGTATAGGCAAATTCACTGCATTGCCAGTAGGCATCTCGGTAGGATAGGTGAAGAGGAATAGTGCTGTAGTATTGGTCTCACAACGGGTTACATTCACTACTATTCTATGGGGTTATACTCTGTTGGGTTGTGTCTCGGCCCTAATCTTACATAGGTACAGGTAAAGAAGGCAATTAGCTTTTTCAGGGGCTACCTCTTGGGAAAAGAGAAGTCTCTCTGCGTCTACTGCATGTGGTATCAGCGAGCATACATATCACGACCCAGATGATGTCTGGGCACTCACGGTGGTCATGTGCTGATACTAAGTGTTGTGTAAGTGTGTGCTTTGTAATGCACGTGGACTGCTAGTTTCTGTAACACAAACAAATCTAGGGGCAGACATTGGGGCCACTTTTTTTTAAGACTGGCACAGATTTTGCTTAATTTATTTTTTAACAGACTGTTGAGTCTTTCAACTACACCATTGCTTTGGGGATGATATACTGAGGCTAGTTTGTGAGCTATACCTAAACAGTTGCAGATGTCACTGAGCATAGAGTTGACGAAGTGCCTTCTATTGTCTGATTAGATGACGTTTGGTATCTCCCACCTAGATATTACTTCCCTGACAAGGACCGTCGCCGCTGCCTTGGCATCGCAGTGTATGTAAGGGCTGGCTTCAATCTACCTGGAGTATGGATAGACCACTAAAATTAAGTATCAACAGTTGGCACATCGATCGATCCTATTAATAAAGTCAATGTGTGGTGCCTTAAAGGGCCCCGTAGGTCTGGGGATAGCCGACAATACAACCTTGAGTGTTGGTTTGGGTGAGTACAATTGGCCAATGGTGCATCCGTTTAAATACATGGTTGCTGCTTTGGTAAGGTTAGGGATAAACCAGTTGCTCTAGACTTCCGCTATTATGTTGTCTTTTGCTGTGTGTATTGGTAAGTGCAATTGGGGTAAGGCTATGTTAACTAAGCTGTGTGACATGACATCTTTCCCTGTGAGTGTGTGTCGGTATATAAGGTCATGCACGGTCTGTGTGTAGCCCCTGGCTAACCAGCACTCTCTTTCGTTGGGCAATTCTGTTTCCTGTAACTCCTGAAAGAATAGCCTTGCTGTCTTTGTGTACGGCTTGTCTTGTGTTAGCTCCATTTCTGGTACCTGCTGTAAAGGGAGTATGTGTGCTTCCTTGATCATATGGTAAGCTGCTCTTTTTGCAATTTGGACCGGCAATGCATTCCCCCGAGACATGAAGACTTTGCCCCTTGTGTGTGCGGCACATTTTACCACAACTCTAGGAGGTTCCTTTTGGCAAAGGAGGTGCCGTCTGATTTGAGATACCCCGCCTTTTCCACCTCCCAATTCTAGAGTGCACCGTGGTGGTGGCATAAGCCGAATCTTAGTAGATGGTTACTGTCTTTCACAAGTTTGTGTGAGGGCCTCAATGAATGCTGTCAGCTTCGCTGCCTGTACTGAGAGGGAGGAGGAGAGTTATCTGTGCTGTTACTTGCAGTGTCTCTGAGGGTGCGTGGCTGTGAGCCATTATTACCGCTGCCCCGTGTCTGTCACACTCATCTCTTGGTCTATGGAGGAGCATTAGTCGATGAGCAATGCTTCACTATCTAAGATGGGATCCTCCTCTGCCTGACTAATCCTTATAGGGGTGTATGTGGTGCAGTCATGGATCTCCTCCCTCTCCTGGACCTCATGGGCTAGGAAGGTGTGTGGGTTCACTAGGTGACAACATACTATTTTTAAAGGATTCTTGGAGAGCATACACTGAAACCCGTTGCATAGTCAGTGTGCTCTTGCTCTTTTGGATTATGGCAAACACTGAATGCTCAGCATACAATGTCAGCGGTGCCCCATTACAATTGAGGTGCTTTTGTAAATGGCAAAGGCTGCTATGGCTAGTGCCTGTTTGTAGGGGAAATGGCCCTGCATGACTGAGTCCAGAAACTCACTTTAGTACGCAAGGGGTTTGTGACCCAGGGGGTACTTTTCTGTTATGACGGCTGACATGACCTGCACATCTTTATGGCTGAATAAGAAGTCCTTCTTATAATCAGGCATCCCTAAACCAGGGGCTTGCATTATTTTTGTTTTGAGCTTGTCAAAAGCCTCATGCGTTTCAGGTGTCCATGCTAGTTCCTTGTGACCGGTTTTTGCCTTCTTCATGGCTTAGAGTAAGGGAGCAATAAGTGCACTGTAGTCAAATACCCACTGTTGCACATAGTTGCAAAGTCCTAAAACCTTTTGCATAGCATTTTTTTATATTGGTGGTGGCATAGCCCTGGTAGAATCTGCACATTCTGGCATCGTCCACACGCCGGCCACTGAGATTAGCTGGCACAAACAGCTAACCTCCTCTGGTACATACTGCAACTTCCCTGTATCATCTCTCGGCATGTGCAGTCAGGAGCGCTATGGTGCCCTGAGGACATAGGTTCTCAGAGGGACTGCACATCAAGATGTCATCAGGGTACTGAATCAGGGTGCTGTTCGATTGGAAGTTGGCATGAGCCTTCATCAGTATTCTATTGACGGTATTGGGGGACTCACAGTACCCTTGCAGCTGTCTATGGTATAGCAACTGAACCTCTTGGAAGGTGAATGCAGTCAAGTACCGACTGTCCGGGTGTAGCAAAATGCTAAAGAATGCCTTCTTGATGTTTATCATGGAAAAATGGCAGGCTTCTGCAGGTATTTTTGTCAATATGATGGAGGAGTCTGGCACTACAGGGAATTCTAGGACCCCAATGTCATTGAGGGGGCACAAGTCCTGCACCATGCGCCAGGTCCCCCCTTGCTCTTTTTGACTAAGAAAATCAGTGTATTACAGGGCAAGACCTCCACATGGAGGACCTCCTGGTCAATTAATGTTTGAATAGTTGGTGCTATGCCTTCATCGGCTTCTTTGGAGAGTGGGTACTGGCATACCCAAGGCAGAATTGCCCCTCCTTTCAGGGTTATCCTTACTGGTTCCTTGGTATTGATAAGCCCTACATCATGTGGTCCTCTGGCCCATAGATGTGGTGGTACTGCTGACAGGTCTTGCTCCTGCCACATTGCTAATATTGCTATGGGCAATGGGGCCCTATTCTGCAGTTTCACCCTTGAAGTACTTGGGTCAGTGAAGATGATTTCGGAGGCCTCACTGGGCAACTGGTCATCAGTTACCACCCTTATGCTTAGAGTGGGTGTAACAAAGATGTTGCAATTGCTTCGTCATTGGCCAGCAGTACACAATATGTGGGCAGTACCTCATTGGCTTCCAAGCAAAACAACTCCTCCTTTCATGGTGGCTCATCATTCGGAACACAAATTTGTGGGGCAGCTGTAGCTTCCCACCCAGCAGTTCCAGTGCATTAGCAATGATTGTGAATAGGGCATTAGTGAAGGCCATCAGTCAGAGGGTGTTACCCTTATCACACCGTCCCTGCACTGTGGGTGGGTTAAAGACATGAGTCTTGAGGAGGTAACCCCAGGGGTTGAGAGGATCATTTTTGGCCAATAAATCTCTGCCTTGGAGATTAGTTGGGTATGAGGGGCGATATGATAGCTGCCCTTTTACATGGCTGCCTCCCACATCTATCACCAGTGGTTTGGTGAAGGGGACCCTCATAACCTTGCCCTTGCCCATGGAGTCTTTGAATAGGGAAAGATCCCTTCCTTTAGACACAACCTTGTCACTCCTGTGTGAGCTAGGAAGCTGTAAGGTGTGTTTTTTACCCACACTGTTACAGTGAGTTCTTGCTTGGACTGTTGGGTCACTGACAACATGGAGCATGTGATTGTGGGGAGTGTGCTTGTCACCCACCGAATGCAGGACTGGTCCGTATCAACCCCGCGGCTTGTGTGGTTCTGGGAGAGGAGGGAAGATCATAACCTGGCCAAGCCTCAGCCATTCTCTGCACAAATTCCTTGAATCCTGCACTACTTGCTAAGTTCCATTTCTGCAGTGGTACCCCTATTGGTGCCACCACCTTCTGTGCCATTGCGGCCATAGCTGTTGTGCCCAGGATCACCTGTTCCCAATTAGGGGACCTTGTGGCGATGTCCTGCTCCTGTTCCAACTTTTTCATGTTCCATCGCTCCTTCCTTACTGGACTTGCCTTCTTCCCCCTTGTACAAGACATTGCTATGTGGAGGGGAAAATTCAGTAGGGATTTCTCCTCCTATATCTGATACAATCCTTGGCCAAAGCTATATCCTCTGTCTCCACTGACCCTCCCCTAGTCCAGGATGAGCCAAATTGGTTTCCCTCCTTAGTCTAGTCTGCTAGCAAGTCACAGTATGGTCTTCTCCTTTGTCTCTCACCTCCCTTGGGGTCAGCCCTTGATTGTCATGTGCTCTGGCCCAGCAACACCTCCTTTTCTGCTGGTTCCTGGAGGGCTGGGGCCCTGTTCCTCATCCCCACCGGTTCTGTCCCTCTCCAGAACAGCAATGAATCTCCCAGTCACCTAAGTGCATTCACCCAGACGAATGGGTGTGCATGCTCTCCATGTCGCATGGGGTTCGATAGGTTGAGTTCAATGGACTGGGGGTTAAGCTTTGGGGAGCTCTGGCAATGGACTGGGGTGATGCTGGGATTGCCTGGGCCTGGTGGTCTGTTGGACTCCCATGTCTAGATCTAGTAGTTTATTGCTCAATGGGCGGCTTCCTTTACCAGTGGATTGGTATAACCTAATGTGAGGAAGAAAGCTATCGGAGAGAGCACCTCCATTCCAACATGAGTTGGGGGAGACACAGACGCATTGCTTGCAGGTTCTAGCATAGGATTGTTGGGCAGGGCCTCCTCAACGATGACCCATAGTACTAATATTGCCTCTCTCCTGGTCTTCTTTTGCCCTACACATTTTGTCCGAATGTGTGTTTTAGTGCGTTTGATTATGTTGGTGATGAAGGTTCCCCTCTCCGGCCAACGTGTGTGCCTTTGTGTGTGCATGCCATTCATGGCAATACTTGCTAAGTTTTTTGATCTGTGTGGGGAACTTAATTTGCATGTGCTTGGGACATGACTCCCTGATAGCTGGGCACTCTGCGAGGGACTGATACACTCTAACTTCTCTGGATCAATTAATATTAGGTTCTGCTTTGATCACTGGGAAATAAATACATGGGGATAACTGGTTTCAGCTACTTCTACGAGCTCAATACTATACATAAATTCATCAGGACAGACATTACACACAAACAAAAAATGAATATGAAGGATCATAACCTGAAAGACAGTGCAATGGTTAGTTCAAAATGGGCCATTTCAGCAGAAAAACAGCTGATATGGAAAAACATTTGTAAGAATTAGCAGAAAAACTGCCAAGGCCCTCCATTGCAAATGCACAAGCTAGACCTAATCTTCAAGGTCCAAATTGTCCCTGATGTCCAAATTACAACATATTTCATACCCAGATCTCATGCATACCATCAGTATCACACCCAGTGGTCAAAGTGGTGAGGCCTCATCCCTGTATCACACCCAGGGGACAAGCGTACTGAATGTGTTAAGCCTAGCAGTCCAAGTGACAAACAATCTTCATGTTTCCTAGTATTTTGTCTATCAAAAAAAGGTGACCTCTGCTGGAACTTCCCTGAGGCCACCATGCTACTACTCAGTTCAGACATATGAAGTGGGCAATATGTCAGATTTCTCTCAGTGGCAGGGTGCTCAGGTTAAAGTTTTGCACTTCTTCCTAGTTTGCCATAAGCCAAATGCTGCAAAAAGGAATACGATATAGTCTCTTACCCAATTGACGTCTGCTTCAGGATGGACCTCCGTCCTGTGGATTCAGCAGAACTTTCAATCATTTGCAGGGTCTGCTCACCTCCTTAGCTGCATTACTGTTGAATCCATCAGCGCAGGGCCCTTTCCTTTGGCTACAGTCGGGTTCAAAGCTCCAATCTCTCCTGGCTGGCTTGCCAAAATATTACTCAAATCTGAATTTACCCTGAAAAAACAAAGGCAAGAGGCATTTGGCAAAACAGTTGGTTTAATTAAACACTGCAGCCGGGAGTACAGCACACAGAAATGGCTCTGAGGACTGACTCAAAGCGTAATCGTTTTGAGCATCTTAATATACATTTTTTGAAGCATCATAAAACAATTCATAGATCCTGTTTTGGGAGAGGATCGAGTTGGAGGTGGCCGTTGGTGAGGCAAACTCTTTTTTAATGGTGAAGCTTTCTTTGCTTCTGTTGGTGTTTGGCATTGACGCTGTCTACCAGAGCAGTGCATTTGGTGGTCCTGATCATTTGGTGGCAGTGTCTTAGGGCAGATTTGAACATGTACCTGTCTGCTTTGTACTGGCTCATTCTCCATTTGTGCACCAGTTGATTGCAGTGGCATTTTATCAGTCTGAGCTCCTTCATGTTCCAGCTGGCCTGGACTCTGTATCTTGTTGTATTGCTGTTTTTGAGGGGTCCAGGGAGTTGGCACACAAGGTGATCCACTTGGTAACATTTTTGATGGCTTTTGGTAAGCTGCTGCAGTGCTTGGGTGGTTGGCTGTAAAGAGCAGTGTTCTACTTCTTGTCAGTGATGCTATTAAAGTTTCGATGGGCTGGGCTGGCGGTGGTGCCAATGCATTGGACTGTGATGGGGATGCTGAATTTAACAAGGCTGTGGTCTGTCCAGGGGACTGATGTGGGCTTATCGACTCAGACTTTGTCAAAGGTGTTAAAGATAGCATCCACATAATGTCTTACAATGAGAGTAGGTCTCTTTAATTGCTGGGTGAGCTGTAGGCTTCCAAGATCTTTGATGCATGCTTTTGAGTTGGTGTTGGCCTGACCTTCAAAGTGGACGGTCAGGTCTCCAATTAGAAAGTAATTGCAAGCATTGAGTGCAAGTGGTGTGACGAAGTCTGCAATGGTGTAATTAAAAATTGTTGTGCAGTTCTGGTGGCCCATAGATGAGCTCAGAGTGTTGCTTACTGTGAAGTTGGCTGTGACATGGAGCTTGAACAACAGGCGTTTCATGTTGGAGGATGTTATGTCCATGGATGTGGGATTGTGGATGATGGCAACTTGCCTCCAGCCCTGTGATGTCTGCCTTGCAATCTTGAATCTGGGCAGATGGCTGTGGCAATGTCTAATTCCAATGCAGGATTTAGCCAGGTGCCAGGTGTCTGTGTGAAGAGTAGGACCTGGGCATTATCGTGCAGCAGGTCCCAGATATCTGTGGCATGTTTGGTGAATGAATGGGTGTTGTGGAGCATGCATGCAAATGGGGAGCAATGCATGGGTGATTGCATCACTGTATGGGTTTGAGAGAGTGGGGTGTTGGGTAATGTTGGTGCTGGTGAAATGAGTGCTGGGGGCGGTTAAATTCATGAAATCTTGCAGGAAGTGCATGAGAATGCTCCATTGGTGTTGTGTGGTGCAGCATGGCAGAAGCATGTGGAACTGAATTCGGGGTTGAGGGCATGAAGGATCACTGCATGGTAGTTGTGGGACGGTGGAGTTCCAGGGTTCCTGGCGCTATGCGCTGTCAAGGCGTGGATTGGCACGGAGGGACTTGCCTTTTGTGTGCCTTTGGCATGTCAGCGGTGCCCCCGCTGTGTGCATCTGCTGCACTTCCATTGTATGGCAGCCCTTATGTAGGTCCTGGGAGGGCGAAGAAGTGATGTCACTTCCTGTGCAGATGGATGAATGTAAATCCAGTAATGTCACTTCCTGTGCAGATGAATGATGGAAAGGAGTCCTCTTGCTTGGCTTCTACTTTTAAAGCATGTTAAACAAATTGTAAATTTAGATGTCCTAGCATCTTGATGCCCATCTGCATTTGACTACTGAACATCCAATATCACAGGTTCAGTCGGGACACAATTTCATTTAATTTCATTGAAAGAATTTAAGGTCGCAGCTCCCAGGTTCAAACTGTGACAGAAAATAGGCCACATTAAAAGTGGCCCGTATTAGCAAACAGAATGGCTAAAAAAACATGTTTTTGCTGTTAGACTTTTTTTTCAAATTGTCAAGGGGCTGGTTGCATCCCTAACTAAAAGGTTTCGAAATAACTGTGACCAAATAAAATAAGGATAGACAAAGTCAAAATCCAATGCCAGGTCTTTTGGATTTACCAATGTGTGTTACAAATCCGGCCAACCTTAAAATTTAAAACATAAAACAATCGAAAATAAACATATTGTAAATGTATATGACTAATATCTATGAGGAAGGGAAAGCTTATACAAAGTCTCTCATATTTGTGCCACAGAAAGTAATGATTCTCATTCATGTGGCCACAGGCAGGTTCCAAAGCAGTTCTTTCTACACGAGCCACTGAGAACTGAAAAAACCTCTCAGCTGTGATGGCACTTTAGCTCTAGAGCTCTGTGATAGCGCATACCAAAGTGCGGTCACATCTAGATGAATGTGCTTGCTCACTGGCTTTCATGTTCAGTGCATATTTTCTCATAGTCTCTACATGCCCATCATAATGGTAATATGGGGATGAGTGAAGCTGAATAGTCACTCACTGCTTCAAAAATGTGTTTTCATCAGTATATATAATCTCACATTGCACACTTTTCTCAGGTGAATGTCTTAAATACTTATCAGTAATTTTCATTACTTTGAGTCTAAAGTTCCTTGTACTAGTCCAAACACAAGAATAAAATCTTTTTTTTTCCGCTTACCTTTAGCTTTACTTTATTTCTTAGTATGAAAAATGTGGGCGGGCCAATTCCGGGGGGGGGGGTGAAAATAAAAGAAAATTAAGAGGAAGCCTACACTCAAGCATAATGAAGTAAGCAATCTGAGCATTACAATTTCATCTTCCTTCTTTGTCCCAGTTCTAACCCATGAGGATGTACCAAGCTGTATGAACACGGAACACCCTGAACGAAACACACACAGATAGAAGATCAGCTGCAACACAGTGAGAACTTGATCCAAAGACAGATCAAATGTGAACAGCAGTCTAAACAGCTTTCCTGTACTGAAGGAATCAGAGTGAGCCTTGCATTTGAAGGAGACAGAATACTAAAAGGAAGTGTCCAGGCTAAGAGAGTAAGTTATAGCCAAATGAGGGTGTGGCGCATAAAAGCATTTAAAATTAAGTAGTGCAAGTGATTTGCCCATCTAGAGATAAAAACTCACCTAACAGGTTGAGACTGAGACAATAAAGGCCAGGTTGTAATGAATATGTGCTTCCTCAGTGACATTAGAGTCAGTGTTTGTGTTCAGGTGCAGCATAAATTTGTGTTTTTGTTGATGGCCATTATGACATCTGCCCTGCAGCTCCCAATAAAACAGTGCTGAAGTTAGATGTGTGGAAACGCCAGTGGGTAGGGTGGGGAAGGAAAAGTGAGCAATGAGGGCACCCCAGTAAAAAAAGTCCATCACGCGGGTGTTTTAGTGTTTGCCCTGAGATGAAATGTCTGCAAATCCCTATATTTGAGCATTGTGCTCACCACACCTTTCCTAGTGCCTCCTGGGAATGCAATTGATCATGATAAAAGTGCAGCCCCGTAGGTTTCAGTCCACATTTCTACATGATGATTGACTTTAGAGTAGGCTTAGTACTGTCATGTCATACTGGCATTAGTAATTTTCCTCATCAATGAGCACCAGATAATATGCATGTGCTTTCTGCAGCTGCTGGTCAGTATGTTTGTCAACAAACTCCCTGACCTGTAGCCAATAAGACCACCTCAATGCTAACATCTCATGCAATCCGTCATTGTCATTCATACTGGCAATCCACAAATACAACAATCACCTTTATACCCTTTAATTCATGCTCAGATGTTACTGTTCCTGTACTACAACCACTGATTTATAACCTTCAAAGTCAGCTTCACCGGATCCCACTGAATGTCTCTCTCAAGAGTAGCAACTCAGTGCTACACTCATCTTGGCCCCTCAGCCCCATCTTCATCTGCAGTACCTTAATACTACGTTAACCTGCAGCCCCTCAATGCCAATATCACCTGTAGCCACGTATGTCAAAGACAGAGGGCATCTGTCATAACAATCTGTTTTACCATACAAATGAGAGACGAAAGCCTGTATTGCGAGATGTCACTTCATTTCGATGGGGGGGGGGGCACCAGCTAATGGCCTAAAAAATAATAATTATATATTATATATATATATATATATTACCTACTGGCAGTCACCAGTAGGTAGCTATAGTTAGGACGTATTTTCCGTAGGAAATCCGCAACATTCTATTTGGAATAACGTTGGCGCCGATTGATGAATCTTCGCGAATTTTCCAAACTTTTGGCCAGCTCCGGTCCGCTCCTATCCTGAAAATTTCACGGTGATTCGTCAAGCGGGGGCTGAGAAAAAAGGGGGGTCACAAAATGCGTTTTCCCCATGCATTTTCCCATAGGACCTGTTGACGCAGCTACAGCCCGAACTGCTGAACGGAATTACACCAAATTTGGCAAAGAAGTAGTCCTCAGTTCAGAGCCGTGCCATTTGCTTAAATGGTGTAAATCCGTTCAGTAGTTCCTGAGAAAATTAGAATTAAAAAGATAGATATATCTGGGCGGAGCCTAACCACACATCTCATCCTGAGATCTGATTGGCTGTCAGAAGGTTTTAAGACTTTAGTTACATTATAAATCATTTGTTGATGGTACCATAATCATTTTAGGAATTGTGGTGTGTTCTAAGGTGATTTTACCATATGAAAAAGCCTTCTGCCGTGATATCATGAATCATGTTTGAGAGAAAACTATTTACTCATGCTTTTCCCACAGAGGTTTGGAAGGTGATCTATAAGCTAAACTGAGAGCATATTTTCTGTAAATTCACATTATCTTTCTCAGTCATGTGAGAATGAAGTCTGACATTCTCAGTAAAACATGTACATTCAACAAGGGCAGAGACTGTCAGTTGATTCCTTTGTGTTCTACTGCGGCTTCCCAGAGTGTTCTAAGGAACAACTAGAGTGCAAACAGTCCTACTTATGACAAACGTATTGCACACCTGAAGCCATCTTGATTGGAATAAAGTGGTAACTCTTAAAACATTTAATTTAAAAAGGAACAAAATGATGGGGTTCATTTTGCCATAGAAAGAATGATTAGTGCTGCAGAAAGAAAAATGAGGGCACATTTTGAGTGACTTCTCAAATCCTCTTCTATTTCATTAAAAATATCTGACATGCAGACTGAAACATGCACTTTCAATACCAGCAGCAGACTTCCCTGGTGAGCAGTAGCTTTACTACAGTGATCTAATGAGCAACTAGAGTGCTAACATTCTGAATTTATGGCAAATGTGTGACACATCTGAATGCCTTCTTGAAGGAATCAAAGTAAAAAACTGAAAGTATTTCCTACTGAGGAGACTGTAGTAAATGAGGAAATTAGGAAACTTCATAACAAATAAGTCTCCCAAAATGGCCACCAGAGACAAAAGAGCCCAAATGTAGCACAAATATCACCCAGATGTAGCCCAAGTAGAGCCCAATGACAGAATGTCCCAGAGTGTTCTAAGGAACAACTAGAGCGCTAACAGTCTTAGTTATGACAAAAGTATGGCACACCTGAAGCCATCTTGATTGGAATAAAGTAGTAACACTTAAAACATTTAATTTACAAATGAACACAATGAGGGGGTTCATTTTGCCATAGAAATTATGATTAGTGCTGAAGAAAGAAAAATTAGGGCACATTTTGAGTGACTTCTCAAATCCTCTTCTATTTCATAAAATAATTCTGATATGCAGACTGAAACATGCCCTTTGAATACCAGCAGCAGACTTCCCTGGTGAGCAGTAGCTTTACTACAGTGATCTAATGAGCAACTAGAGTGCTAATATTCAGAATGTATGGCAAATGTGTGACACATCTAAATGCCTTCTTGATGGAACCAAAGTAAACAACTGAAAGTATTTCCTACTGAGGAGACTGCAGTAAATAAGGAAATTAGGAAACTTCATAACAAATAAATCTCCCAAGATGGCCACCAGAGACAAAAGAGCCCAAATGTAGCCCAAATATCACCCAGATGTAGCCCAAGTATAGCCCAAAGACAGAAAGTCCCAGAGTGTTCTTAAAAACAACTAGAGCGCTTACTGTCTTACTTATGACAAAAGTATGGCACACCTGAAGCCATCTTGATTGGAATAAACTGGTAACACTTAAAACATTTAATTTAAAAATGAACACAATGAGGGGGTTCATTTTGCCATAGAAATTATGATTTGTGCTGAAGAAAGAAAAATTAGGGCACATTTTGAGTGACTTCTCAAATCCTCTTCTATTTCATTAAAAAATTCTGATATGCAGACTGAAACATGCACTTTTAATACCAGCAGCAGACTTCCGTGGTGAGCAGTAGCCTTACTACAGTGATCTAATGAGCAACTAGAGTGCTAACATTCAGAATTTATGGCAAATGTGTGACATATCTGAATACCTTCTTGATGGAATCAAAGTAAAAAACTGAAAGCATTTCCTACTGAGGAGACTGCAGTAAATGAGGAAATTAGGAAACTTCATAACAAATAAATCTCCCAAGATGGCCACCAGAGATAAAAGAGCCCAAATGCAGCACACATATCACCCAGATGTAGCCCACATGTAGCCCAATGACAGAAGTGTGCAAAACATTTATTTTTTGTGTATTTGCAGTTTTATATAGTGCAGACTTGTCAGGTATTGGAGTGCTTTACATGAGCATTGGTTACATCACACAAGATCAAATTCATTTTGGTTGTAGACATGGGGAGATTAAGTGATTTGACCAGAATCACAGAATGTTGAGCTGAAGCAGAAACTCCAACCTGGTTCCCCAGTTGCAAAGTCTGCAGCTCTGGAAGTAACACCACATCCTCTCCCCTAAGTGCAACATTTAATCAAGTGGTCAACTGGATAAAAAAAATAAAGATTACAAATAATTTAAAAGTTCTTTGTCGCTATTTGAAAACTCAGAAAATATGTCCTCATTTTAGTTTTTTAGAGCACTAACCATAATTTTGATGCAAATAAGTCCTCTCATATATCTAATTTCTAAAGGAAATGCTCTAGGTATTATAGTTTTGATTACATCAAGATGACGTCAGGCGTTCCACACTTTTGTAATAAATATAGAATGTTAGCAATCTAGTTGTTCATTGGGATACTGTTGAGAGGCAGAGGCCAGGGGCACGGACTCTGAAAATTGAAGGCAGGTAGGAGAGTGCAGAGGCAACAATTTGACCACACTGGGCAGGCAGGAAGGGCAGTGGCAGCACACCAGACCATGGAGGGCAGTGGAAAGGGGGGCAGTGGCAACAAAGCAGCAATACAGGACTGGCAAGAGAGGCTGTGGCAATATAATAGACCATTGTGGGCAGAAGGAAGAGGCAGTGGTAGTACAACCATACATGCCAACAGACCAGTTTCAGCCAGGAAACGTCCAATGCTTTTAAGCTCAAATGGTCTTTATTTGATCTGTCTCCTGTCTACAATCTCCTCTTTCTCAATATAACTCAAAGGGGAAAATCAACACCCCAGTTTTTTTTCAAAATCTCCCTCTTACCAAGTTCAAAAAGTTCGCAAGTATGGTACATTGGATCATGGTAGGCAGGAGGAATTGGGGTAGGGACATGGACTCGGGTAACAGAGGACAGGAGGGACATCGAGAGGTGCACCAAACTGACCCTACAGGGCAGGCATCAGGGTTTGCAGCAGCACAATACACCACACAGGGCATGCGGGACGGGAGTGCAGCACAACAATCCACAGAAAGCAATAGGGAGGGGACAAGACCATGCAAATGGACAACAGAGAACAGAGGGAAAAGAGGCAATGGTAGCTAGCTGACCATAATGGACAGACAGGAGAGAAAGCTGCAGCATAACATACCATAAAGGGCAGGAGGGACGGATCAGGGGCATTACAATGGAACAGACAAGCCAGGAGGGAGGGAATAGGGATCTGCACATGGAAATAGAGGGCTGGGGGCAAGGGGGCAGGGCAGGAGCAGCAAGATGACCATGGAGGTCAGGCAGGATGGGCACTAGAAAAAAGACACACCATGGAGAGCAACAGTGAGACTATGATGGCATACACACAGACCAATGCTAGGCAGGTGGGAGGGGAGTGGCAGCTCAACAGAACACTCAGAGTAGATAGGAGTGGCAGGTCCATGGAACATGGTGGGCAAAAAAGATGGAGATGGGGCATGCACAAAGACATCTGAGGGCAGGGGGAAGGAGAATAGGGGCAGCAAGCTAAGCACAGAGGCTAAGCAGGAGGTCAATGATGGGCCATAGAATTGGGCAATGGAGGGCAGGAGGAGTGGACTGGTACATCATGCTAAATGGAGGGCAGTGGCAGCACATCAGACCATGCATGGCAGGAGGGAGGAGGCTAGTCCATGGATTCAGCCAACAGAGGATAGGGAGGAGGTGGATGGGGCAGCAAGCTAACTGTTCAGAGAAGGTGGGTATTAGTAACTTTATTGTTTTTAAAATGTGTTTCTGTGCGAACTACTTAAAATATGATCAAGTATGCAGCATAATCTCACTTTTATTCAGGAAGAAGAGGTCTGTGACTCCGGGCTCGCTTGGCAGAAACACCCCCTGACCCTCCACCCCCCATCGCAAAATGTAATGCCCGTGAAAAGGGTAGGTGGACGTAGTGTTACATAGAACCTTTTCCTGAGATCACGATTGAAAATGAAAACTAAATATAGTATATGGTATAAACTATGCACCAAAAAGTGTGATATAAGATGAACCGGGGCGTGAAATATAATATGCAATACATTGTGTGCAATGACAGATTAATTGGAGAGCGCGAGATAGTACAGGCAATAGCGCGTGCTATGCGATATGCGCCTTGGAGTGTAATATGCACAGAGCAGTGTTGTGTAACCTAACTAGTCTCTAAAGTTGTAATATAAAATATGTGCTGGGGAGTGTAACGTTGCATATGCACTGTGACAAAGATATGGATCCCAGATTGTAATATATATGGCATAGCGCTGTGCGTTATAACATAGGCATCGAGGAAGGCACGTTAGATGGGGCAATATAACCCATGCGAAGGCAAGTGTGGCATGACATATTCACGGAGTGGTGTTACAGTGCACATGGGCTAGAGAGTGTTATAGCATACGCACAAGCTGGTGGAATACAACACAGAGGTGTGTGGCACTCGGCGGGCACTGGTGCGTGTAACACAGCATTGTTCGTCTCCTTTCCAGAGAGTAAAATAAAAAGTATTACACATCCGGCGGTGGATGTGTGTTTTATTAACCGTGAGGGGGGTTTCTTGCATAGTTTGGTCGAATTTTTGTCGAATCCCCTTTGAATGGCTTGGTGTGCGTGTGTATTAAATGTGCCCGTCAATAGCTACCCATGTTTGTATAAATAAACGACAATGGTGTCTACTTGGACTTAGGCACGGTAGGGCGTCAGACACGTCAGAGCTTCACTAGCGGTGTAAATACATTCCACGTGGATTCATTGTATGCATAGTCACCTTTTAATGAATATCACGCAAATCGTCATGGTGATAGGTACATATGGTTTGTCCAGCATGTCCTAGGTGTTTCTATAAATATATTTTAAAAAATAATAATAAAAACAAAGGCCGGCCCCGGGGGATGGGGTCCCCATGGCCATAAGTGGCCTGAGGAGGGGGGCAACGCAGCCCCCCTCTTAAAGAATACAAAAAAAAAAGGCCATGACCCAGGGGTTGGGGTCCCCGGGGCCGATTAAGGCCTTGGGAGGGGGGCCACGCGGCCCCCTTCCAAATGTATTTTTTTCAACAAAAAAATTAGGTTGCAGTACCTGGGGGATGGGGTCCCCAGGGCCAATAAATTAGAAAATGAAGGGGGGCAACACAGCCCTCCTTCTTAAAAAAATAAAATAAATAAAAGACCGGCATCGCGCCGGAGGCCACGCCCCCTCCTTGCAGCACTCTGCAAATGCACCCCCTGGCCAGTTGTAAGTTGGGAAATTAATTCCCCTTCAATACTGAGGGTCCCTGAGGGCCAACTAGCCCAACAGGTATCTCCAGTATGCGCCAGGGAGCTGTGTTGCAGACAGGTGTTCTGAGGCCACGCCCCTTTTTACACCTCTATGCAACGCAGCTTTGTGGCGCTTACTGGAGGTACCTAGGGGGCTAGTTTGAACCTAGGGACCCTTAGGATTCAAGGGGACTTAATCTCTCAACTTAGAACGGCCACAGGGCGCATTTACACAGTGGTGAAGGGAGGGGACTGGGCCTGAGGTGACGTGTGCAAACACGCCCTGTGGCGCGTTTTAAGTTGGGGAAATAATTCCCTTTCAATCCTGAGGGACCCTGGGGGCCAACTAGCCCACCAGGTACTTCCAGTAAGCGCCACTGCTCTGCATTGCAGAGAGGTGGTGCAGGCCATGCCCCTTTTAACACCTCTCTGCAATGGAGCTTACTGGACATACCTAGTGGGCTATTTTGCCCCTAGGGACCCTCAGGATTCAAGGGGACTTAATCTCCCAACTTAAAACCGTCACAGGGTGTGTTTACAGAGTGGGGAAGGGAGGGGACAGGGCCTGAGGTGACGTGTGAAAACACGCCCTGTGGCATGTTTTAAGTTGGGTAAATAATTTCCCTTCAATCCTGAGGGACCCTGGGGGCCAACTAGCCCACCAGGTGCTTCCAGTAAGCGCCACTGCGCTGCGTTGCTGAGAGGCGGTCTAGGCCGTGCCCCTTTTTACATCTCTCTGCAACACAGCTCTGTGGCGCTTACTGGAGGTAACTAGTGGTCTAGTTGGACCCTAGGGACCCTCAGGATTCAAGGGGACTTAATCTCCCAAATTAAAACGGCCACAGGGCGTGTTTACACAGTGGGGAAGGGAGGGGACAGGGCCTGAGGTGACGTGTGCATACACGCCCTGCGGCGCGTTTTAAGAGGTAGTTTTAATCCCCTGCCCTATTATATACTAGGGGCTTACAGAGGAGGTCATGCTAATCACAGGAGGACCCTAACGCATAGTGTTTCCTGGTGTATGTAGGTGTTTTCACTGTATTATGAGTGTCTTTTAACATAGCACTGGCTCTAGGACTGGTTAGTCAGACTCAGGTACCACCAGTATCCGTCTGAAAAAGTTGAGGGTACAGGATGATTTTGCAACAAGGCTTCTTTCTGCTCTTCTGTTTGTTCTTTCTGCACGTTATCCTTCTTCCTGCACTTTTCTTCGTCTTTGAGGACTTCTGTTGCTTCTTTCTGCATTTCTATTTTTTCTTTCTGTGCATTTTTTCTTCTTTCTTCACATGCCCTATCTCTGTAGGCATAGTTAGAAATTAGCATTTAAAAAACCTTTGAAATTCACTGAAAAAACATAGGTTTCAGGCACGTTATAGTTAGGAATTAGCATTTAAACAACCTTAGAAATTCACTGAAAAAACCATAGGTTTCAGGGGCGATATAGTTGGATGGACTTTTCACTCGTACAAAACCATTGAAATTCCCCTGTTATAGTTAGTTCAGCTAACTATAACTCGTGCGCCCGCAATGCACTGCTGATGATGTCACATATTACATCACTCATGACATGGTCAGTGACATCACTCATGACATCACTCATGACATCTGAGTATATATATATATGTACACACTCACCAATCACTGCCACACTCTCATGTATGCACTCATAAACTCACTCAGACACTTATACACCCATTCACATATCCACTCATACACTTATACATCCAGACACATACCCACTACTTCAGACACTTATGCACTGAGAAATGTATACACCCACTAACACACCCATACAGTCACTCCCACACTTGGTCACAGATCATGTCAGAGACTTATGGATTCATTCAGTCACTCATACACTCAGAACCTCACACACCCATTCAGAAGCACACTCAGATATACACACACCCATCACTTACCCAGTCAAGGCTCATGCATTCAGTCACAGACCCACCCATACACTTGCCCTCCCAGTCTCAAACCCACTCAGACACTCATACATTCACCCATTCACTCACTCAGAGACTTATGCTCTCACTCACAGACCCTTTGGGACACTCATACACCCATTCACAGATCCACTCAGACACTTACACACCCATACAGTCGCTCACAAAGCCACTCATAGACCCAGTCAGAGAATTATGCACCCAGGTAGTTATACACTCAGAGACTTATGTATCCATGTGCAGTCACACTCATAGACCCACACAGCCACTGACAGAACCACTCAGACACTCACGCAGCTAGTCACAGACCCACTGAGAGGCTCAAGCACTCATTCACAAATCCACTCAGACACTCATGCACCCATTCAGGCACCCACTGAAGACACTCATGCATCCACTCACAGATCCAATCAGACAGTCATTTACTTAATTACAAATGCACAAAGGCACTCATGCACCTACTCACAGATTGAGTGAGAGACTTACGCAACCAATCACAGACCTATTGTAACACTGAAGCACCCACACATAGATGTACAGAGGCAGTCACGTATTTCATTGCAAAAATATTGCTAGACTGATTCATCATCTCACAAATCCCCTCAAATACTTATACATTGAATGAGAGACTTAGTTATACAGTGATGCATACAGTCATAGATTACGCTGAAAAAGTTATGCACTGCATTATAGAGATATTAAGGGAGTTGTACATGCTATTATACAGTTGTTTAGATAGAAATGTGTTTAGTGTGTTGATTAAAATTAAGGCTCCCTGTTTTCCCTTTTTACTGATTTTTAAAGATAAATACGGACAGAAAACCATTTATTTTTTTGTCCGTATTTATTTTTAAATGTGGAAAAAATGGAAATAGGGTGCTTTTTGAGTGATTCTAAATACACTTTGCCATGACTGCCAAGCCAATAACTGTGTGGATTGATAGCTAAGGGGGTAACAAAAAAAGACATTTTAGTAAAAAGGCTTAAAGAGCAGTAGATATGCACAAGGCTGATACTGAAATGTGCATATTTTCATATAAGTGCATTGATTTATCTTCTGCAGGTGTTAATATCACTGAAACCTGGCAGGCATTGAAACATGACTGCATATTTATTGGTTAAATAAATGTGGAAATATGCCAGTTTCAGCTTTATTTTTTTCACAAAACCCATAATAAATATTGATAAAAACAGATAAAGTTGACAAAAAATAAATATGGATAAATACTGACAGAAATGTCAAAAAAATAAATACCATAAAACCCGGAGCCCTAATTTTAATTAATTTTGCAGTTACAAGTTTTGAAAGTGGTGGTGCTATTGAATTTCTGCATTTGCTTTGTCATTTGGCGAAGTATTTGCGGTGATCGCAGCTACTGATATCATCACGATGCCCGGCATCACTACAAAAATGAAAAAGCTGTTTAAATAGTTGTTTTTATGCAACCTCCCTACACAAATATGACTTTAAACAGTGCAGTAATAAACCCCTAATGTCTAAAATACTGTAAAATGTATGCATATATGTGTTTTGCACCCCCTAAAAAAGGTGCGATCGTCACGGTAAATGCGAAAATGGGAATTAGGATTCAAACACAGTTTTTAAATAAGTTACTACAAAAATATGTGTACACATATGTTTTTAAAGCAGTGATGTGGTTAGTTAGTGTGGGTATTGTAATAGTTAAAGAGAATTTTTTAAGTAAAAAATGTGCAATGGGGTGGTCATTGAATGTCCACTTTTGTTTTGCGATTTCGCAACGTGATCATGATCATCGCGGATTTTTATATTTAAAACAAAAATATTTGACAAGAAAATGAACAAAATGTTGGCCTCTTGGGTGGCTCTGATTTGAAAAATGTCTTTAAGTGTATTTTTCAGTATGTGAAATCATTTGCTGATCAAAGATTCTCCACAGTAAATGCGCCAATGTTGTGACGACTCAAAAAAGTCTTAAAAATAAAACCAGTTATTAATATACTTTCTGATAAACACATACCAAATCAAAAAATGAGTGGCATATAATATAAATATAATATACAATATCCAATTATGAAACGAAAATACGAAAATCTTAGAGGCTCGCTTCAAAAAATGGATGTTACAAATAAGAAATAGACATAAAAAACCTTTCAAATTAACTGAAAAACACAAATGTTACAGGGACATTATAGTTAGGTATTAGCATTTAGAAAACCTTATAAATTCACTGAAAAAACAAAGGTTACAGCAACATTAAAGTTAGGAAATAGAATTTTAAAAAACATCCGAAATTCACTGAAAAAAACAAAGGTTACAGGGACATTATAGTCAGGCTATTTCATTCATACAAATCCAGATAAATTCAGCGGTTATATTTAGCTGAGCTAACTATACCTTGTGACCCCACATTGCACTCCTTATGACCTCACATATTACGTCACTCATGACATGGTCAGTGACATCACTGAAGCATTACAGCCTGGGTGAAGAACGTGCCCAGGCCCCCAGTCCCCATCTAAGCACCAATCCACGACGCTCAGACCAATCACAATACTCCATTGCAGCGTTATGATTGGCTCAGGGGTGCCTGGATGTGCTTCCTGTTCGGTGACTTCTGTCTGACGCCGAGGAGAGACAATATGGGAGAGACGTGGCAGGAGGTATGTGTATTTTTCTTTTCTAGACCCCCCTTACCCACCCGCCCCCACTCCACCTCCCGAGATCCATGCCAGCCGCTACTAAGTACAGCCTGTTACATTGTGCATGCTGTGATATAATCCTGCTTTGCAATATAGTTGTGATGGATACAGACAGATTGAGTGAGTTCATGCCCTGGGTGGCAGAGCAACTCAACTTTCTTTTGTAGACTAGTAAATGTGCAGTTTATTTGCCTGAATACAGGTAACTCTGCACAGTCTGTGCACACCGATCCCAACACTACCCTCAGAGGAACCCTCATCTACAGACCCCCTGGACCACGAGCACAGTTCAGCGACTCCATCACCGACCTCGTCAGCACACACGCCCTTACCTCCATGGACTACATCCTCCTCGGGGACCTGAACTTCCACCTCGAGAGCAACAATGACACCAGCTCCTCCACCCTGATCGACAACCTCGCCAACCTCGGACTCAGACAATTCGTCACTACTCCCACCCACTCCGCCGGTCACTTGCTTGACCCCATCTTATCCGCAAGCTCCCACGTCTCCTTCAACCACACCACCGAGCTCCACTGGACCGATCACCGCTGCATCCACTTTACCTTCCGGAAACCCAACATGCACCACCACACCCAACAGATGCCGCGCCACTGCTGAAGCAAAGTCACCAAAGACCAGCTTTCCACCACCCTTGCCCGGAGCCCATCCTCAGATCAGACTGACCCCGACACCGCCGCTCGCAACCTCAGACAGTGGACCAACGACTGCGCCAACACCCTCGCCCTGTGCAAGAAGCCCTCCAACACCCACACTAGCAAGAAAGCCAGCTGGTTTACCGAAGACCTCCAGGCCTCCAAGCAAACCTGCCGAAAACTCGAAAAAAACTGGATCCGTGAATGAACACCGGAAAGCTACACAGCCCACAAGAACGCCACCCGCAGACACCACCACCTCATCAGATCCGCCAAAAGGACCTCCTTCAAAGACCGCCTAGACAACAACGCACACAACAGCAAAGAGCTCTTCAACATTGTGAAGGAACTCTCCAACCCTAGCTCCAACACCAACGACATCCCACCTTCACAAGACCTGTGCGACTCGCTGGCCACCTTCTTCCATCGCAAGATCGCAGACATCCACGACAGCTTCAACGCCGTCACCACCCCGGCAACCACTGAGACCCCAGCTGGCCAACATCAACGATGACGACACCATCAAGATCATGAACACCGTCCACTCCGGATCCCCAGAAGACCCCTGCCCACACCACATCTTCAACAAAGCCAGCAGCACCATCGCAACCCATCTCCGGAAAATCATTAACATCTCCTTCGAGACAGCGACCTTCCCGGAGAGCTGGAAGCACGCCGAGATCAACGCCTTACTCAAGAAACACAAGGCGGACGCCAAGGACCTCAAGAACTTCCGACCCATCTCCCTGCTCCTGTTCCCAGTGAAGATCATCAAAAAGGCCATCAACAAACAACTGACCAGCTTCCTCAAGGAGAACAGCATCCTGGACCCGTCCCAGTCTGGGTTCCACAGCAACCACTGCACCGAAACTGCCCTCATCACCGCCACCGATGACAGCTAGACAACGGAGAAACCGCAGCCCTCATCCTCCTGGATTTATCAGCCGCCTTCAACGTGGTCTGCCACCGCACACTATGAACACGCCTCTACGACACCGGAATCCAAGAGAAGGCCCTAGACTGGACCTCCTCCTTCCTCTCCGGCAGAACACAGAGCGTGCGCCTCCCCCCCTTCCGCTCCGAAGCCACCGAGATCATCTGCGGCGTACCCCAAGGCTCACAGGAGAACAATGGGTTCCTCACCTTAAGGGTATTTTCATTCCTACTGCTTCAAGCAAACTGCCTATTAATTTTTTCAACTATTGTACTGAAAGCTCAAAGTTCATTTTTACTCTGGATTAAATTACCTTAGCTTTACTACAGATCATATTTGGTAAAGCTCGATGACCAAATCGGGTGCCTATTGACCTTTTAAAATGGAACATTGATTTATGAGCTCCACTTTTAGTTTGTGTTTTCCGTGAGATGGATTTTCCCCCTTCCTGGTCGACCTCAGTCATAGTCCCTACTTTCACGAAAGGCAGTCGCTTAGAACCTGAGTGTTACAGACCTATCTCACTCAAAGATTCCAGAGTCAAGATTATAAGTAGAATCCTATTTAACAGAATACAAGAGTGCACCCAAGAGTTCAATATTTTAGGATGTTCTATAGCTTCAGGGAACAGTTGGGTACAAAAAAGTAGCACCTACATTTACATCTGTTATTAGGCAAAAACACCATAGTTAGACACTGCCCATTGTACCTAGCCTTTATAGACTTAGCTTGTCCTTTTGATGAAGTGAATCGCACAAAACTTTGGTTTCTCTTGCTTGAACTGAGGATGGTCGTAACTGTGGTGCTATCCTTATCAGTTCTGCACCAAGATCTATCCACCAGGGTTAGGTTTGACTTGAATTGGGAGCACTCTGAAAACTTTACTTTAGCCACCATATGGTTGCTGTTGCACAAACTGTACCGCTGGTCAATTATGTTTCTATTTCTTTACTCTTGTACTCTGACAATGGGACAATACCTGCTCAGGCACTGCTGTAGGGATTACGATGTCGGTTTCCAACAGCCTTTCCATGGAGGTCTGACCGCCATAGAAAGGCTGTAATAAAGGAACTTTGGGGGCCCTGAACAGGGCTCTGGTGCTCCCTGCTATGAGGCCACGGGGGCATCTGTCGTCCCCAACAACATTCATGGCCTGTGAGCCACTGTGTGGTGTCTGGCACAAGGTGCAGGTATGTTTGTAAACATGTCTTTTGCCATTGGGGCTTTTGCTGCGGCCCTTTTCTGGGCCACAGCAAAAGCAATGGCGGGAGGCATGTTTCTGACCAACTACACTGCAGTCGTGTGGTAAGTTGCCAATCGAGACCAGCGACTACCTGTCGGCCGGTCCCTTTCCTGCAACAATGGCGGTCGGACGCTCGTCCGACCTCCATCGTAGTCAGCCCCTATATTCTGTGTACCTAAATTCAGCCAACTAGTAGTGCAAGCTCTAGTGCCTAATCTGCGATGCCTCTGAGCAGAAGTTTTATATGTTTTTATGTCATTACACCCACCCCTTCTGCACACCATTTGCAAATTTTGACGAAGCACTTTACATTTTTTATGCTTTTTTCTAATCCATAAAGCCCTGTGCTTTTTTCCCTCTGTGAGTGTGGCAAATAGAAAGGGCCAATTCTTTTTTTTTCTCTTGGCTGGTCTATTAATGACACACCAAGTAATTGTAGTTACTCAATCTGTAGAAAAGTTAATAGTGAGACAATGCATCTCAATTTATGGTTAACAACCGCAACATCAAATTATTGAGATAAATGTTACTTGCAAGGGCATGTCTATTGATCAAGAAATGAGAGCTATTTAATTATACCCAGCCATTGGCAGCAATTAATTACGAATGGCTGGAAATGAAGCCTACACGGAACACTAGTTCAAACAATGAATATGATAATACGTATTATCTCTTAAAGCGACGCTCGTGGAGTAAGGTTTAACAAATCACGCGCAGCTGCAAACAGTGGTGCATAAATGTAAATAGAGTTATCCCCACACTTATCACCTCTGTCTTTAAGCGGTTATCGGTGAGCTATTTTTACCTGTTCGCATTCCTCCCTTTCTCCCTCTGCTTTCTATTTTCCAGACGAATGATTAATGTGTGGCAACATTTCCAGTCGCTCGCTGCTCCGGCTGACTCTCCCAGCCTACCATTATTTCAATTAGGTATTCTGTTCTGAAGGGATGTCTTGTTATGCCGGCTCATGATGTAATCATTGCTGCAGACAAAGATACGCATCTATTTGCTACACCTCAACTATTTTGCATAAAACACGAGGGAGGTCGTTGCTATTTGATAAACTCTATTGCTTAGTCAAAGCCAATCTCCGCTTTCCAGAAGACATGCATTAAAATACATGAATTTAAAGCCGACAAACGATACGCAACTCAAATGCTTCCAAAAGTTCTTTAACGAATCCCAGTTGCAGTCGGCTCCTCCGTGTTTTCTCGCAACATTAGAACGGTAATGGTGCGAGGGGCAATTTAATATGTAGATTCGTAATTCACACGCAGAAAATGCCTGCATGCCCAGGGGTGACCCGGGGCCGTGGCAAGTTAGAATATAAAACCTGAATATTCGAATGGATTATCAATCACTCAATATTTGGCAGTCTTGGCTCTGTATTAGCACAACAGAGAGAGATCTGAGCATCCCAGTGCTTGCATATATTTTGCGATTAATAATTTGTTCGTTTTGTTTTGGTGTTTATAAGCACTGCATTACACATAGACGGGAATATTTACAATAACTGGCGCATCCCTGCATATCAGCAGGGATGCGCCAGTTATTGTGCGTCACGGCTCCGCCACCATGGATGCGCCGCATTTACAATGCGGCGCACCATGGGTGAAAAACGGCACAGATGCATCTGTGCCGTAAAGGCAGCGCATTGCTGGAGTTGCGTCGCAAACGAGACGCAGCTCCAGCTCTGGGGGGGCCTATCTTGTTAATGCTGCGTCAATCCTTACGTCTCCTTCAAGCAGGCGCAGGGTTTTGACGCAGCATGGGCCTAAAAGTGACTGAGTGAAATCTTGTAGATTTCACTCAGCCTCTTTTAGGAGGCGTTCCTGCGCCGGAACGCCCCCCCCCCCGTGCAGGAACGCCTACATGTGGCGCAGGGATTTACAACGTGACGCATCTCCCAGATGCATCACGTTGTAAGTACCCCGCACCATGGCGCAGGATTTGCGCCACTGCTGCGTCACAAAAGTGACGCAACGGCGGCGTAAATGAGGCGCAAGGGGCTTGTAAATCTGCCCCAAAGTATTTACCAGATACTTGGTCACTATTAAATGTTCAATCAGTTACTTCCTTCTTTCCTAAATATGATACATTCTGGTGTTGGTCATGTGTGCTCTGCCAATCATTGTAACAAATTACCCGATTTAGTTCCAATCAGTGAATGCTATGTGGATATTTTGACGTGAGCACCTTTGATTGGTTTACTCCTCCACTAAGACGAACAGGTGTGCACTCCTTGCCACCTGACAGTAAAAATTACGTTTTGAGACGGTGACATCACCTCTGAAGTATATCTCGTTAGGCATAATGCGCACCGACTGAGGATTGCGCTAAAAATACACATTCCGCCCCAAAATTTAACATATTTGAATTTATTCAAGTTAAATCAGTTTCAGAAGCTACCAACACATCTTTGCAAACAACAACTGAGGCCCCATCAGCAACGTGCATTCTAATATGTCCCAATCACTTACTGGTAATCTTCATTACTCTTATTTTCTTTTCTTGTCCCATGACTTACAATATGAGGTTGTTCTCTCTGTCCCAGGCATCATTTGGCCCAGCTTTAAATTATGACTTTTTCCACTCCCTCTGTGCCCTCTGACTCTCTAGCTCCACCTCTTACCTAGATCCTTAAAGTAGAGAAGGGCTTTCCTCACATTCTGCAATCCCAAGCACTGGGAATCGAGTATCAAATGGAGGTGGGGGAGGCGGGCAGGTGTTATGTAAGAACTGGCACAAGGAAGGATAGCTGGAGTAATAAAGATTACTGCTTAATAGCTACCCATTTAGGCTTGAGAACAGAAACTGTGAGACTCATTGCCCATTGACTAATCCTGCTTTGCCCTGTAAATATAGTGTGAACCAAAGAGGAGCTTGATAAACAGCCATCAATTCCCTACAGCTGAAAGAACAGAGCATCTCTGGTTGAGGTCACTGTCATTGTCTTAAAATATATCCCAGTATTGCACATCACCCCAGCCTAATCAATACAATTGGTGGTGGAAGACATGGTGGAACCCTTAATTCGAGTTTCTGTGCAAGTAATACCCACTGATTACCCTCTTAAATGTTGATGGACACTGTCACTGAATGATTAAAGTTCTAGGAAGAAGGAGACCGATGATAGAGGAGACCATGGGCCAGAGGTCCAGATGAAGATGTTGCCGTGGCGAGTGCTGCTGAAAGGCACATGATGGAGCCCTCTATGTAACACACAGAGACTCACCATTTAATATTGGAAATGAAGCCAGAGGCTGGTGGGCAATCTTTTGAGATAACAGACTTAACAAATGGAATTGAAACTTGGATGCACTCTGGGCTGGAATCTGACCTGTCTCTAATTAAGTTTGGAACGAGTCTAAAAAAATCGAAATCCTGGCCATGAACCAGTCTGGACCTCTTTACATTAATTAGAAACTCTTGTTTATTTAAAACACAAGTATTTTTCAAGGTTTGTTGAGCTGATGTGAATGCAGAATCCGGTTTTCAGGCACCTTAATTCCTTGATTTCAGAGAGGTGCTCCTAGACAAACCAGGAGTTTTGTTGCGATCCTTGGAGCTGAGATTAGGCCATAGGGAAATATTCTGAACAATCAATGGAGGTTTCTTAAAAATGTTTAGAAAACATGGATGCGATCAGAGAGGGAGAAAGAGAGAAATAAGTAGAGAGGGATGAGAGAGTGAAAGAGAGAGATAGCATGAGGAGATGAAACAGCGGGGCTTCTTTGAATATTTTTGACAGGGCTGCTTTTGGTTCCTTAGTCCGGCCCTGCAGTGATGTGCAAGGAAGAACATGAAGCAAGAAATATGAAGGTAAGAATCCGGTAGGTCTATAGCAATGAAATGGTCTATTGTAAGGTGTCAAGTTTTGAAATAAATTTTCAGAATGAACATATTCAGACCTTTTAGATTCACCAGGTATTCTCCTGGTTATTTTTGACAGAAAATACAGGAGAATAGACTGCTAGACCTATTTCTGATGGAAAGACAGGAATGACTGCTTTCTTTGAAGCCAGATATGTAACCCCTTCATAGGGTCCTCAGGCTAGGCTGCTGATGCCATTCTGGATTTTTTATGGATTGATTAGAAATCCAGGGGGTTATCAATGACAACATTCATTCTCATACATCAGAGCCAAGTCCTGAAACAGCCTACCACATCACGAAGCTCAATATCTAGTTCTTCTGATCTACTCCACGGAAATCTCAGACTCAGGCTCAGGCTGTTCAGCCTTACTCATGAGTCAGACTTCTAACCCACACCTGCTCAGCGTTTGGATAGCCTCACGGGTGATAAGCTGTGCTCTACAAATGCTCATAACATAACATGACATCACAAAATGAATACCGAGAGCGAGCAATTGCTAGCACTTGCTAAATATGCTCTTGCTGTAGGATTCCCTCACCAAATTACTCCTAATTACATGAGCAGTAGTAATCACATAATGATTAGCAATTCATTAGAGGTTGGGGGGAACATAAAGAGTTTCATTCCACAGAATTCCATGGATTTACAGAAAAACGTCACGAGATTCCATGGAATATTGCCAACAGGTGGAAAATATGCAGCTTGTGCTGCAATTTAGTGCCGAGAGTGTGAACAGAGCTGAAAATCAGTGTGAATGGCACCATGCGCACGTGCCCATTTGAGTTGATTTTGCTGCTGCTCAGAGTGGCAGTAAAGCTACCTGAACGGCAGCCTTCTGACCGCAAACGCCAGTGACCACCCATGTTGGAAAATCGCGCTAGGGGACACCAAATCTTGCCCATGCTCACCAGCTCTCATATTCTGGAGCCTCCCAGAAGAAAAATTCTGCCACGCGGCGATTGGCAGAATTTAGCAAAAATCTGCGTTAAAGGGTAACTTGGAGTGACCAAAATTCTGCCAATTCCAAAACAGAACATTCCACCCACCGCTAGGAATTCCACATCAAAGAGCAATGCAGAATTACTGAAATTACTCTGGCGTAATTGAAATTACACTTGGGCCTAAGAATTTTGCATCAGTACTGTGCAATTATGAATATAACCTCATGTAATAATGAATTACCATGAGGGCCTATTTGTTTGGTCAGAAAACCCCATGGAAATTGCCATTTAATGGGGTTTGATTGCATACATTTATTACCTGCTGTGAGCAGATCGAAAATGTGGGCCTGATTCCCAAAGTTAGACTTACACTTTTGTGTAAGTTTATGATTGTTTGTTATTCACAAAGGGATTTGCGAATTGTATCTTCACAAGTGTGGAGTCACTGCACATAAAAAGATATTACCACCCTACTGGCGCCAACGTGTTTTTAAAAAGAATTAAAAAAATAATATATGGGTGGGTGTCTGTGGGGGGTGGCCATGTGCCGAACTTCACACCACATAGGGCTAAAGTACCTGCATCCATCCCTATGCTGCACATAAAAGTTTTGCACAGCATGGTTGACTGCTCACAGCGGGGTGGGTATGGTAGTAAGATATTATTTTATGGTAAAGCAAAAAACCTAGGAATTCACTGAAGAAAACAAAGGAGGAACGTTATAGTTAGATATCGTAATATTAAACCATTTTACATTAAAAAGAACCACAGACACTCACAGTAAAAACAAAAATTAAAGTTAGGTAAAAATGTCAGTTGCAATATTTTAAACTCAACAAACATTTACATTCACCAGTTATAGTTTCCTGAGCTAACTAGAACTTGTGCTCTCAGCATGCTCTGCTTATGACCTCATGGAAACTATCACTCATGACATTCAATGACATTATTGACGACATCACTTATAACACCTCAAAGGGCATCACTGATGACAACACTGGGAATGATAGAGCAAAAAGCTCTAATAAGTGAATTTCAGTGTTTTATTTTTAGTTTGTCATGTGAATTTATGTAAATATGCGTTGTAAACATCAGACACTTTTTTTCCCTTTTCTTTAATTTTGATTTCTGTTTTGCTTAATCCATTTTTACATCTTTTTGGTTTTCTTTCATTGGATAGATGCTACATACCTTATCCTGGGTATTACTATAGCCTTATAGCCCGCCCACCACAGTTATCTCCTTTAAATTGTCAAAGGTCAGAATTGCACTCAGGTTTAACCACTCTCATTGGTACATTCCTATGGATTTTCACTCACATGTATTTATGTTCTTATGTACCCCAGATGGTCTTGCTATATTTATTTGTTTGCTATTACTCCACTATTATCACAAGGTATGGTTACTTCCTGCTCATGCTTCAATAAATTATCACCACAGGTGGTTATCAACTTTGAGCTTAGAATCTTGGGATTACTCCTTTTTTTGATATCTGAGATTTTTCTGGTGAACTCCCTGGTCACACCCCCTATATTATCAATCTGGTTTTGAATTAATTTTTAAACCCCTACCTTTTTGCTTTTTTGTTCAATCATTTTATCATACCAAATCCTGGATCCTTTTAAAATAGGAGGTAATTACCAAATTTTGAATCTCTTTCCAATGCTTGATTTTATTTACCATATGAATTTCATCACATTTCAAGATACTGCAATAATATACTATAAGCATAAAGTTAATTATCTTTTTCTAATATAATTAAACTTTTAGCCTGAGCCTTATATAGATGTCACAAATGAGATGCATATAAGAGGATGTTCCATTTGCAATTAAATGAATCTGGGAACATAATTAATATGTTACTGTATCTTATCTAGTCGTTCTTTCCACTTTGTAACTATTTATAGATTTTTCAATGTTTTTGAAAAACGATAATGATTTTTGAAAAACTAATTTGGATTTTGAAGAACACTAAAGGTGTAATGAATTTAGGGTTATTTAAAAGACTTTACCACAAAACAAGAGAATGTGACCACTGCTTGCTGACAATCTTAGATAGATAATATGATATATGTCACTTATGTTGTTTGTCTTTCATATAACAAAAGATGCTACTTTGGGGCCGATTCCGATTCCGGCCGCAAAACGAACCGGCCAACACAGACCCAGACCGGATACCGACAGACACGGACCAGCGCTGTACGACCCGTGCAGTACGATGCAACGCATGTGAATTACAACCGACACGTACGGAATACAAGCCGTACGACCGAGCCGTAGGGAAAATAGTGATTCGGCCGGAAAACCGACGCAAATTTCACCGACCGACACGAACCTGGAATGAACCCGACCGACCCGTACCCGCGATGTCCGATCCACGCAGTACGATGCAATGCGTGTAAAACCAGACGACTCACACGGAGACCAAGCCGCAAGACCGATGCGCACAGACAACCGGTCCCACAAGCAATAGAGACCTAGGAAGCACGTGTCATGATAAGAAGGAGGACTGACAGCCCTGACCATACTAATCAGCATGGGGAGACACCCCCCCAACACAAACTCCACACAACTCACCGAGTACAATGCTTTGACACACACCTCATTGAAATATCAGCAATAGATCCCCCGTACTGGCTGCTGCTGTGTGAAGCACAGAGGCTCACTTGGGAACTGTAGCCAAACAAACACCAGGATTTCACTGTCAGCCATCTTGCCATTGCTGTCACACCCCTCACAGGGAAGCAGAGTCAAGAGGGAGGAAGCATGGGCATGCTGGGAAGGGGGGGTGTAGCTAAGAGTATGATGGGACTCGCACTCACAGACAACCTACACCCACCCACATGGCCCAGCAAGATCAACCTGAACCATTGTCGCCTCACAAGGAGTGGGAAGGGACCGACAAGATGTCTGACACTAGGCTCTGTTGTGGGGAGCACAAGGCCATGCTGGGACTGCTAGCCAAAAAAACACCAGGATTTCTCAGTCAGTCATCTTGACATTGCTATCATCCCCCTCACAGGGAAGCAGAGTCAAGAGGAAGGAAGTATGGGCATGCTGGGAAGGGGGGTGTATCCAAGAGTATGATGGGAGTCGCAGTCACAGACAATCTACACCCACCCACATGGCCCAGCAAGCATACACTGAACCATGCTCACCTCACAGGGAGTGGAAAGGGACTGACAAGATGTCTGGCACTGATCTCTGTTGTGGGGAGCACAAGGCCCAGTCAGTGGTAACAAGTCCACAGGTGAGGTAAGCAGATGTCAGTCAGATGTGGGAAGACAGACAACACACATAACAAAGCGTAGCACAGGTTCATTACACATCAGCAGCATGTTTATTCCACAATAGTTGCAAGGTAATTCTACGTAACAGTGGACACACGCTCACAAAGTGTTGGAGAATTGAAGTCCAGGGATGTCTGGCACATCACTTGATGGGAATTGACAACTTCCACACTGGTGTTGGATTCTGGGTGTTGTGGGTCAGTATTGACCAAACAACAGGCAAAGTACACTGGGAAGGACAGATACAAGACACAGTCAAAAGCACAGCCGAACAGGAGAGAAATGCAATACACATGCACAAAACATGTCGCAAGAAACCTACACAAAAACAAGTTAGCAGTACTACCCTATTGTGGAGTACACACCACTTGAATGGACACATCACTGCACGCATCCAGTCAAGTGGCACACAGACACACTCAGACAGCAACATAGCAGTCACAACACATTCCAGGCTACCTCCATACATTGACTTCACAACCCTGGAAAATCACATTCAGGTGAAGACGTTGTTGATGAGCTGTGAGTGGACGTCACCCTCATCCTCATCATCACTGGCATCTTGGCCCAGGCCAGGATCCTCCACAGGTGCCTGAGGTTGGTCATCGTCATCCTGGATGAGAGGCACCTCCTTCCGCACTGCCATGTTGTGTAGCATGCAGCATACAAGGATTATTTTGAACACCTTTGCAGGCTCATATGGGAGGGCCCCTCCGGTCTTGTCCAGGCAGTGAAAGCGGCTTTTCAGGAGGCCGAATGTCCGCTCAATCACCCTCCTGCTCTGACCATGTGCCTCATTGTAGCACATCTCGGCTGGTGTCACAGGGTTCAGGAGGGGTGTCAGCAACCACGGCATGTTGGGGTATCCGGAGTCAACTACACACACACAAATGAACAAGTAGCTGAGTTTTATAGGAGTGCGGAATACAACATTGACAAACACACACAATGAGAAACAGTCAGTACACACCGACAAGCCAGGAATTCTGAGCTGGCATCTGTGACATCAGCGTTGCAATGCGACTACTCCTCATTATGTAGGCATCGTGCGCCGAACCAGGGAACCGTGCACACACATGTGTGATAGACATGTCAGCAAGACATACCACCAGGGCATTGATGGAGTGGTAGTGCTTCCTGTTCCGGTATGCCTGCTCATGTGCCTGTGGTGGTATCAGGGCCACATGTGTCCCATCAATAGATCCGATGACGTTCAGTATCCTCCCCAGTGTGTAAAAGGCATCCTTTATTCCAGGGAGTTCAGCTGGGCTCTGGAACTTGATGTACAGGTCTAGGAAATGCAACATCCCCTCCAAGACATCGCGTAGCACCCGACTAAACATCGTTTGCAACATACCACCAGCAGTAGTCTCAGTGTACTGGAACGTACCAGTAGCAAGGAAGTGCAGGGCTGCCATCACCTTCACCTCTGGGTCAGTGCTGTAGGGTATGTCCAGTCAGGTAGCAGATGTGGCACCAACTGCTCCGTCAACTCCTCAATCAGTGGCCTGGTGAAGCGGTACTGTCTGATGCAGTTGCGTTCCTGCATGGTCGCAAGGTCTGGGAATGGTCTATGTAGAGCTGGTGCCCTGCAGTACAGAGATGCACAAAGGAAGATTGTCAGTTCATCCACCCATGTGGCCATGACCAGGCTCAATATCACATGATAGATCATGACATTACACAATGTAATGAGGTGTGTGCTGTTGGGCATGGACACATATCATGTCACCTACATGACCATCACCTCACATCTCAATTCCACATGTCCACATGAGTCCCATGTAGTGCAATAGCTAATCATCTGGCTGTGTCACCCAACCTATGTACTGCTGTGACGTTCCAAACACACACCACAGTGACAAGTGAGGCCTGATGTCTCCCAGACATCACAGATATTTACCATGCAGAAACCCAGGGTCCCTGTATTGCCACATCGACACTGGCATGGACATAGCTTATCACGTACACACCACAAGGCAAGCGTAAGTCCCACAGGTAGTGGCCACTGTTGTTCCTGCAGGCCCTACATGTACGTCTCTTAGACACACACACACACCATCAAGGTTGATGCATATACCACATGGATGTGGAGACTGTCACCCATTGGGCACATTTGATCAGACACATCTGAGACACAACATGCACACAGACTGTGGGTGCACATCAGTATTGTGGCTACAGGTCTCACTGTGACATACATGCCATCACCCCCTGGACTCAGGGTGTATGTGACATGCCCCAAACATATCCAATATAAAACTGTGTCTATGACTCATGCCCAATACTGTACAATTGCACATCACAGTGGTAATGTGCATGACACACAAAGGATTCTGCCCCCATGTACATGTGCACAGCCTGGGAGTGGCTGCACAAAAGTGCCACCCAACAAACCAAATGTGTCCCCCCCAAACAGCCTTACATTCCATGGGACACTGTGTGGCCAATGCTGTAGTTTGGCAGGTGTGCACAGGTGTCCCTGGCAAGTAACTGTGTATTGAATCCGTAGAATAGTCACACCAATGAGGTCCGACACGGGAGACAATGCGTACGCATTGCACGGTTCATGACCGAGCCGTGCATACGCTTTGCCATTGAATGCAATGAGGTCTGACGCGGGTGACAATGCGTACGCATTGCACGGTTCATGACCGAGCTGTGCGTACGCTTTGTCATTGAATGCAATGAGGTCCGACGCGGGTGACAATGCGTACGCATTGCACGGTTCATGACCAAGCCGTGCGTACGCTTTGCCATTGAATGCGATGAGGTCCGACGCGGGTGACAATGCATACACATTGCACAGTTCATGACCGAGCGCTGCGTACGCTTTGTCATTGAATGCAATGAGGTCCAACGCGGGTGACAATGCATACGCATTGCATGGTTCATGACCGAGCCGTGCGTAGGCTTTGTCATTGAATGCAATGAGGTCTGACGCGGGTGACTATCATGCATACACGTCGAGCAGGCATGGTCTGAGACAGGCGTACGCCTTGGCCATTGAATCGTTTGGAGACGGGTGCATGTGTATTTTCAAAATACGCATTGTACAGTCAGTTGACCGAGCCGGGCGCACCCATTGGCTCTGGACTGTCATGGAGACGGATGCGGATTCAAAACTTGTACGAGTTGTGCCCTGGAAATTCAGTTGGATGCCTACAACAATGTTGCAATTTCAAGTGTTTCATGAAGGTGAAGATTTGAACGATGCGGAAGGCGTGTACGAGTCGTACATTTCCATGGATTGGCCAGATTCATAGAATGCAACCATGTTGGACATATCACTTGGGACACACGGCACAGATTCTGCCTCTGCAGCACAGATATAAGGCTGGCTGGACCCCAGGGAGCTCACTTGCCTGCACTACATGCTACTGGACCACATCCCTGCTACCACTGCTGCTGTTTCTGCATCCTCTGGCTCCTGCTATGGCACGTACTCTGGAGAGGGCCCTAGCCTTCACTGAGGAGGAGAACCAGGCCCTGCTGGATGGGCTCCTTCCACAGTACAGCAAGCTCTATGGGAAACCAGGGGAGCAGGTGAGTGTGCAGTCCACTGCCTTCCTAATTATGCATGTTGTCTGACTAGCCGTACTAGCAGTGTGTACACCAGTGGCAAGCATTCTCACTGACTTCTTTCATCCCCCAAAGTGTGTAGGTACATGTAATGAACAGGTGTCCTGCTGCTAAAGTGCATTACTGCAAGCTTAAACTATTCAGGCATTGTTAACATGTCAGACATGCAGGTGATTTGTCCTTCCCCATGGTTGCACTACCTGTGTAACTCATTTCCCTTTGTGATGATGACATGTATATCCAAATGTGTGCAGCACAAATCTGGGGCATGTGTGTTAATGTACTTTTAACTTTGTCATCCTCTCAGGTTGATGCCCACCAGAAGCAGATGATATGGCTGACCATCACCCGGGCTGTTCGTACGTTGGGGGTCCCGCAACTGCCAGAAGAAGTGGCAGGACCTTCGGGCTGGACCCGGAGGATAGCTAGAGTCCAGCTGAAGCTGTCACCTCCGCGCAGGAGGGGGCGGACACCGGACCCTGACCCCCCCACATGCTCCGGATACTGGCGGTGGTCTTCCCAGACCTGGATAGGCAGCTGAAGGCCAGACAGCATCAGGAAGGGGGTAAGTCCATGCCTAATCTGTGTACTATGTCTGACATGCTAATTGCAGTCTTTTGGCCTGGTCACACTTCCACATTACGTAGGTCTTGTAGTCCAATACTCGGGTCCCTCAATTGTGTGATGCACCCTCCTCATCTATTCCACAGGTGTGGCCCCTACAGTCTGTTGCTTGTGTCACTAGGGCACTGTGTCCCTGCAGTCAGCTATGCTTCATCTACCTGACAGCATCTGTTCCCGTGACTCTGTTGTGTGTTTCATGGGTGGGTCAATTGTTTGCCCAATGCCTGAGATCTGACATGTGATCTGTGTGTGCCCTTGAGATGTGTTCCAATTGCTGCTCTGACTCGCCACAGTGGCTGGGGTATTCCAAACAAACCCATGCAGCAGGGGACTCCAATTTTGGGGCCTCAGGAGTATGTATATCAAGTATGTCACACTTGCTTAGCCACCTGACTACTGTCCAGGGCCAAACGCTGTTTCATGGAGACCTGGGCAGTCATGCCTCCTCAAGGGCATTTAGAAACACACTGTAATCCCACTCCTGTGTATCAAATTACAGGTTGTGCCTAGTGACATGTGCCCTCAAAGTGTCTGCCTCTGTGTCATTAGGGTGTAGCTTGTTGTTTCGCACAACTGGGGTGTCCATGATTCAGATGGTCAGCAGGACATCTGAGATGTGACTGTGAGAGACAAGACCTGTGTGACATATAGGTGTGTGATCATCTGCGCACAATGGTGTATGCAACTGTGTCCTTCATGCAGCTGGGTTACATGCATGGCAGACTGTGATGTGTTAATGTACAGGGAGTTGTGTTTGCAGAGACTCATATGTCTGATTTGCATGATGTGGAGTCTTCTGGGTCCTGGATATGTTGTTTGCAGGGGATGAGCAAGTGCGCCGGTCATCTGCAGAGTTAGCTTTACCCCTGAGCTAGGATTGTGAGTCAGTGCATATTGTTGTTGTCTGGATGCCCTGCCCCTGTGGCAGGAGACAGTGTTGACTGACTTTCCAGGCATCCCAGTGCCATGGCATTTAACTTGCTATGAGTGATCCTGCATTGTGTTCAAGTGTGCACCATGTATCACATTGTGGCATTGCCCATCAGGACATGAGAACATCATAGTGTGTGTTGCTGGCATGCATCACAAACATGTGAAATGAGTCTCTGTCCATCCCTTCATCCAGACACCTGTACTGAGTCAGTAGCAAGAGATGTGCTGTGTGTATAGTGACATACTCCTACATGTTCACTTGCATGTCCTAATAATGTGTGGTTGGTGCACGTCGGCACATTGGGGTATTAGCATCCAACATGCAACAGACAGATGTGTGCAAGTCAAGGAGGGATATGTGTGCCATGGTTGATGTTGAGAATGCAATTGGCTTATTCTAAACAGTGTTGGCACTTTGAGCTGTGTTCAGCTGATGATGCCAGGGCTTGCCCTGTGATGTGATGTACTCACTGTGGTGTGTGCAGTCGGTGCAGGTGACTGATGTTGTTCTCTTACTTCCTATTCCTATCCAGATACATCCACTGCCACAGGAAGGGACAGCTCCACGGAGCAGGAGGAGCCACAGAGCCTGACAGGGACAGAAGGAGAGGAGTAAGAGGGCGAGTGGAGCCACACAGAGGAGTCGTCAGCACCACCACCCCCAGCTGAGGGCCACAGCAGCTCTGAGGATGACTCCCTTGTGGAAGCGGGTGTCAGCAGCCACCAAACCCCAGCTAGTGAGGCTGTCCCCGCCACCGCCACCACCACCACCATCACCACCCTCCCATCGGCTCCCATCCCAGAGGTCCCTGTAGGCTCCCGTGTTCGTGAGCATGTCTCCTTTGAGCCAGGCATCGCACCCCCTGCCCCTGTGTCCCCTGCTGCCCTGAGTGAGGAGTCTGTGGACTTACTTAGACAGATCCATGTAGGGCAGACGTCGATGCTGAAGGTCCTCCATGCACACACAAGTCTGTTGACACAACTGGTGTCGTTCATGGAGGGCAATTCATCGGGCATGTCTGCCCTACAGAGGACCAATCAGTCCATGGCCTCCTCCCTGACGGCAGCAGCGTCCCTCCTCCAACAGTCCCGCACCCCTGCTACCCCTGCACCACCCATGATTCCTAGCAGCCTACCTGTCCCAAGCACACAAACACCTGCACATTCTCACAGAGCCACAGACACTGGCAGCACACAAATACCCAAACCAAGGTCTAGACGTGCACACAAGCAAGCGCAGGGGACTGATACCACCCTCACAGGGGCTGGTTTGCAGATATACACAACCACTCTGCAGTCCTCCGAAAGCTCTCCCTCCCAGCCCCCTTCCCTTGCCTCACCTGCAACCCCATCTCCCCAGAAACTCTTCCTCTGTGACATTGGCCTCTTCCCCACCGACCCAGCAGATCCTGATTACAAGGGAAATAGGAAGTCCCCACACACAGAGGGGAGTGCCCCTCACACCCGGACACCCTCCCCCAGGCGCAGTCAGACTGAGACCCCCACCCGCAAGTCCCCCAGAGCCGGAAGAGCAACACCCCCCGCCACCACGCAGCTCCAAGACAAAGTCTCCGTCCTCCATCCCCCAGGCCACCACTCCAGAGGTTCCCCCGCCACTCCCTGCCCCGGGTTCCCCCACCCACAGATACACCATCCCCAAAATGCTAAGGCCCTCCCCCCTACCACTTGCTCCTCCACACCTGGTCAGACGATTAGTGCCACTGATGTGGAATTTCTGGATATATGGATTATGGGCATACAAGGGCAATTGGAAGTCAGCTTGTTCCGAAAGCCCACAGCCAAAAATACCATCTTGGAACATAGTAGTTATCATCCACTATGGCAAAAAGATTCCATCCCTTTCCGGGAATTTTTAAGAATTAGAAGAAACTGCACTAATATCGCAGACTTCATGACACATGCTAAAGAACTCCAGGATCGTCTGTTACTTAGAGGCTATCCAAGGAGACTCATACGCCAATCACTTAAACGGGCCAAATATTATAACAGAGATGCCCTTATCAGTTACAGTCCTAAGGAAACCTCAAACAAACTTGTGTGTGTGGTGGACCATTCCAGTATTAATAATAAACTAAGTAGAAGCCTTTATTTAGGAGTAATGTTCCTTAAGGGCTAGTATGTGATAGAAGTGGTCAACATGTTTCGTGCCCTAGCTGCCCCATAAGGGGTCAATGGCACTTCGTCAGGACCAATGTGAAGTAGTGTAGTGAGTGCACTACCGTCTAGCACTATAAAGTCAAGTTGCTAGAAGCGGTAGGGGGTATACTAAAGAACTGGTACTGGGGTATACTAAAGACCCCTCGTAACCTAGTCCCAGCTGACGGGGATTGAACCCCGGGGCCCAGAGCGAGGGTAGGACGATTGCAAGTTGCCCGCCTACACTTTTACCGGAGCAACCAAGGTGCTCTGGTTCAATCCCCGTCAGCTGGGACTAGGTTACTAGCCCTTAAGGAACATTACTCCTAAATAAAGGCTTCTACTTAGTTTTTAAACTAGGCTAGAGCTACCTCAACAATAAACACTTGAATTAAGTAGGACGGCTCTATACCTATTTTACTCACCTCATACTTTGTGCACTACCCAGCCCTCACACCAACACGCACCCTACGGCTTCTTCAAAAGATCCCCGAAAAAGAGCCCCGGTTTCGGGAGCCCGTCAGGCATTGCAGCGCCGGCATGACGAGGGGCAAATGCCCAAATGATGAAGCATGACATCCCTTGGGGTGTGTGAGGGCATTTTGAAGAAAGACCTGTTCTTCCCCCCCCCCCCTTCATAGTCTTTACCAATCAGGAACTGCTCAATCTCTTACATAGTACTCTCCTTGGTGCCTATGAGCAGGACCTTATAAACTTGGCTCCGTGTCCCTCCTTTGATTAGAAAGGACGTATTTTGATGACATACCTAATATTGGAGTATGATGGATGTGTGGCGCATCACCCATCCAATGAATGGGGGTGGCAGGGGTGATGGGCAACAGGTGCCCTATGGCTGGGGGTGGCAGTAGTTATGGGCACCAGGTCCCCTATGAGTGGGGGTGGCAGGGGTGATGGGCAACAGGTCACCTATGGCTGCTGGTGGCAGTAGTGATGGGCACCAGGTCCCCTCTGAGTGGGGGTGGCAGGGGTGATGGGCAACAGGTCCCCTATGGCTGGGGGTGGCAGTAGTGATGGGCACCAGCTCCCCCATGAGTGGGGGTGGCAGGGGTGATGGGCAACAGGTCCCCTATGGATGGGGGTGGCAGGGGTGATGGGCAACATAAGCCCTATGAGTGGGGGTGGCAGTGGTGATGGGCAACTGGTCCCCTATGGATGGGGTGACAGGGGTGATGGGCAACATAAGCCCTATGAGTGGGGTTTGCAGGAGTGCTGGGCAACATAAGCCCTATGAATGTGGGTGGCAGTAGTGATGGGCAACAGGTCCCCTATGAGTGGGGGTGGTAGGGGTGATGGGTAACAGGTCCCCTATGGCTGGGGGTGGCAGTAGTGGTGGACACCAGGTCCCCTATGAGTGGGGGTGGCAGGGGTGATAGGCAACAGGTCCCCTATGGCTAGGGGTGGCAATAAGGATGGGCACCAGGTCCCCTATGAGTGGGGGTGGCAGGGGTGATGGGCAACAGGTCACCTATGGCTGGGGGTGGCAGTAGTGATGGGCACCATGTCCCCTATGAGTGGGGGTGGCAGGGGTGATGGGAAACAGGTCACCTTTGAGTGGGGGTGGCAGGGGTGATGGGCAACAGGTCCCCTATGGATGGGGTGGCAGGGGTGATGGGCAACATAAGCCCTATGAGTGGGGTTTGGAGGAGTGCTGGGCAACATTAGCCCTATGAATGTGGGTGGCAGTAGTGATGGGCAACAGGTCCCCTTTGAGTGGGGGTGGCAGGGGTGATGGGCAACAGGTCCCCTATGGCTGGGGGTGGCAGTAGTGGTGGACACCAGGTCCCCTATGAGTGGGGGTGGCAGGGGTGATAGGCAACAGGTCCCCTATGGCTGGGGTGGCAATAAGGATGGGCACCAGGTCCCCTATGAGTGGGGGTGGCAGGGGTGATGGGCAACAGGTCACCTATGGCTGGGGGTGGCAGTAGTGATGGGCACCATGTCCCCTATGAGTGGGGGTGGCAGGGGTGATGGGCAACAGGTCACCTATGGCTGGGGGTGACAGTAGTGATGGGCACCAGATCCCCTATGAGTGGGGGTGGCAGGGGTGATGGGCAACAGGTCTCCTATGGCTGGGGGTGGCAGTAGTGATGGGCACCAGGTCCCCTATGAGTGGGGGTGGCAGCGGTGATGGGCAACAGGTCCCCTATGGATAGGGGTGGCAGGGTTGATGGGCATCATAAGCCCTATGAGTGGGGGTGGCAGTAGTGATGGACAACAGGTACCCTATGGCTGGGGGTGGCAGGAGTGATGGCCACCAGGTCCCCTATGAGTGGGGGTGGCAGGGGTGATGGGCAACATGTCCCCTATGGATGGGGGTGGCAGGGGTGATGGGCAACATAAGCCCTATGAGTGGGGGTGGCAGGAGTGCTGGGCAACATCAGCCCTATGAGTGGGGGTGGCAGTAGTGATGGGCAACAGGTCCCCTATGAGTGCGGGTGGCAGGGGTGATGGGCAACAGGACCCCTATGGCTGGGGGTGGCAGTAGTGATGGGCACCAGGTCCCCTATGAGTGGGGTGGCAGGGGCGATGGGCAACAGGTCCCCTGTGGGTGGGGGTGGCAGTAGTGATGGGCACCAGGTCCCCTATCAGCGGGGATGGCAGGGGTGATGGACAACAGGTCCCCTGAGGCTGGGGGTGGCAGTAGTGATGGGCACCAGGTCCCCTATGAGTGGGGGTGGCAGGGGTGATGGGCAACAGGTCCCCTATGGATGGGGGTGGCAGGGGTGATGGGCAACATAAGCCCTATGAGTGGGGGGGCAGTAGTGATGGGCAACAGGTCCCCTATGGCTGGGGGTGGCAGTAGTGATGGGCACCAGGTCCCCTATGAGTGGGGGTGGCAGTAGTGATGGGCAACAGGTCCCCTATGAGTGCGGGTGGCAGGGGTGATGTGCAACAGGACCCCTATGGCTGGGGGTGGCAGTAGTGATGGGCACCAGGTCCCCTATGAGTGGGGGTGGCAGGGGTGATGGGCAACAGGTCCACTATGGGTGGGGTGGCAGTAGTGATGGGCACCAGGTCACCTATGAGTGGGGGTGGCAGGGGTGATGGGCAACAGGTCCCCTATGGATGGGGGTGGCAGGGGTGATGGGCAACATAAGCCCTATGAGTGGGGGGGGCAGTAGTGATCGGCAACAGGTCCCCTACGGCTGGGGGTGGCAGTAGTGATGGGCACCAGGTCCCCTATGAGTGGGGGTGGCCGGGGTGATGGGCAACAGGTCTCCTATGGGTGGAGGTGGCAGTAGTGATGGGCAGCATATGCCCTATGGCTGAGCGTGGCAGCTATGCGCATCGTACTTCCTCTACAGGACGGGCCGGCTACGGGTACGTGTCGGTCGCACGGTAAGGCTACGGACAGCTCTCGGAGAGCTGTCCGACCCAGGATCGGAATCGACCCCCTAGTGTTATTATGTTTCATCTTGCAGCCTTGAAAAAGTGACAGTTTTTGCAATATACATGTTGGCTGTTTCATGGCTGTTCTGTTCTTCAACATACAAATTATTGTTATGACCATGTGTTAGAAGTTATTTAATGTTTTACATTTTCATTATTCGAGTCTAGAAATCTCATGACAACTCCAAAAGCAAATAGGTTTTGTAACGTTAAGTTGTAGTATATCGCCCAAAACATATATTCTATACAATATAGAACTGTATTCTGAATCTCTATCTTTAAGTGCCTCTTACACTTAGCACATTTATTCTTTTAGCATCTTATCTCCAACAGCATTTAACAATGCTATGAACAAAACGCTTTTCCATATAAGTTACAGTTGGATGCAGGAATATATTTATGATTTGACTAGGAATGTATTTATGGTACGATTCATACTGTTATATAACTCTCAAAATATATAGTTCTTAAAAAAAGAGTTTAATTCAAATATAGTTGTTATATAGAAATGAACAAAATGAGGGGGCTCATTTTGCCATAGAAATTATGAAAAGCGCTCTAGACAGCGAAAATAAGGGCACCTTTTCCATAAATTCGCAAATATCTTCCTCATCAATGCCAGTAAATCGGATAGTTGTGAAACAAGTTATTCTAACACAAGTAGCAATCTGTCAGTTGATCACCAAGTGTTCTGTTGCAGCTTCACCAGAGAGTTCTAATGAACAACTACAACACTAACATTCTTTATGACAAAAGTGCGACACATTGATGGAATAGGACCTGTTGAATTAAAAACCTTTCCTGAGGAGCAGGCTGACGTAAATGAGCATTGAGATGTAAAACCTGTAAAACTCAATGTCTTTCCTTCATAGAAGGCTGCAATGTTTTATGTAACTATTGAGAATGATACTGCCATTAATGGATCAAAAATAGAATAATCCATTCTAAATATTGACTATACTGGCCCAAAAAAACTTTCGATTCATTACAGTTTTAATATCAGATCAGTGCCTTACATCAGCGCCTGAGCTTGTTCAATTCATTGTGCTATTGGTCTCCATAACATTTCCTCCACTTGTGTGTTGCTTGTCCTGTGTACCGATATATAGAATATTTGAAATAATATAGTAAATATCGAGATCTCCATAGGGTAAATTCAGGAGGCTCTGAGTCTAGCCATCTGGCTGTATTACTTATTTGTGTTATTCTAATATTGACAAAAATCATTTTAGCATCAGCCAAGGAGATAGTAAAAATGATTATCTTCATTGCTCCATCTAATCTGTCTTTTGGCTAAGCAGCTAAAAAAGCTAAAGATCTGAGTCCAGTAGCAGTGTAGTCTCGGGCTGCTTACCAGCATATGTACAAAATTTGCTCTAGGGCTTAAACATATTCGATCACCATTATTATAGTTCAACAGGTTTATAATACAAATCATATACCGTCTTGTAATGTTGAGCTTGTTGTGGAGTGTATAGTAACAGTGCATTCAAAGCTTTAAAGATTTGCTCATGTAAATCGCTAAGACATCCTTTTCCCAATATGTTCTTTCACTTTAATGATTGAGCTTCGAGGTCAACAAACATTATATCTATACATATCTTATCGCAAGTCTTGATCTTACTGTTAGCAGTGGTGATCATATGCATCAGCAAAGGACATGGTGACATATTGGGTTGGCTTTTGTTGATACTTTGTTAGAAAATTTCCAAATTGTAAAAATCTAAAGAAATTGGATTTTTTAAATCATATACATCTAGTAGATAAGAAAAAGCATGCATATTTTCCCCCACCCCACAAAAGTCTCCAAATCAGATGATTCCTGAATTAAGCCATATTCTACTATGAGCATCCAGGAAAATCAGAGATAAAGCAGAGGAATGCCGTAAACTAGTGTGATTGTGATATGTTGGAATATTAAACATTTTAACCCATATTTCCATTGCTTAAAGTTATTTCGTTCTACTTTAAACAATACCGTTTTTTGCCTGATTCCCCAAACATTATTTGTAAATTAAGGGTAACTTAGAGGATGATTTATATGTAGGTGGATGGCCTGCTGTTCTTAATGAACCTCCTTCACCTTGCCGAACTCTCCCTTGCTAACCTCAAGCCCCTGCTGACATCCACCCCCATTTCACAGAGCTTCCCAAGCCCCCACTACCGATACCCTTGAGACACCTTCGCCCGCGCAAGCAACCATGCCACCTTTCAGAGGAGGAATCCCGAGCTCTTGCCCTCTCTTACAACTCTACCACTGCCACCTCAACTCCACTAGACCTCATGGAAAACAAAATCCTAGCCATCCTTTAAGACCACAACTCTGTCCAAGTCAGCCCTTGTCCACTAGATGAGAGTTCCGAACATGCCATCAGCATGGTCACCATAAACCCCTACAGGTCAGCTACCCACCGTAACAGAAGTGTGGTTAAAAGCAACCTTGCGCCTGTACATCTGTCCGCCCAGACCCCTGACACTCCCCCCCGACCCCTCCTTATCTGGTCTCTTTATCAACTACCGATCAGCAGTTAAGCACGCCGCCGATATCACTGATCTCATCCTGAACAAAAATTTCGACCTAGCAATACTAACTGAATCATGGCTCAACGAATATTCATCTCCTTGCCTGGACCTATTAGTCCCTCCCAACTACAACACTCCTGCGAATACCTCGCCCTCTCCATTTGCAGCAACTCAACACAACTGTGCAACTTGCACATCTTTTACCACCCTCCAGGCTCGAATGACTCTTTCACCGATCACCTCTTGGAAATCATCACAACTAAGATTTCCTCCAACGCTAAAGAGATTTTCCTGGGTGATTTCAACCTGCACTGGAATGATCCCAAGGATCCTCACGTAAACGCCATCAAAGACCTCCTAACCAATCAAGCCCTAACTCAAGCCTGCTCACTGCCAACTCACTCAAAAGGGGCCATCGTGGACTGGATAAATCTCTAAGGAATCATCAGTCAAGCTTATCTCCTTAGACCCATGTGACTGGTCTGACCACCATGCCATTGCCTTCCTTTTACCCGGGACCCACAAGACAAAGGCACCACAAACAGTGATTTGCAAACGCTGGGTCAGAGACACCAAGAACCTTGACCACAGGAAACTGGAGGCGTGCTGTAAATCTGACCTCCTCCCCCCCTTGCATATAACAACGGTCAGTGACCTCAATGATCACTACTCAGCGACTATATCGAACATTCTGGATGACCTTGCCCCACTAAAACTAAAAAGAACACAAATCAAAGACAGAAACCCCTGGTTCACTGGATCCCTCAACATGGAGAGGCGATCCCTCTTGCAATCTGAAAGAATATGGAGACAACACCCCTCTGCCGTGCATCTAAAACTTCTCCGCCAGACGAGAAACACCTACAACAAGAACATCCTGAATTCAAAAAAAGAATTCTTCAGATCGGAACAGGGGAATGCCAAGTATAGACCCCGCAAGCTCTTTGAACTGGTCAAACACCAATCAAATAAACTGGCTAAAACACCGAAAGAAACTCCTAAGTCTCTAATATCATCTGAGGAATTCTCCTCTTTCTTCGCTGATAAAATCACAGCTTTAGGAAATGAACTCAGTGCCGCTACACATTCTCAACACCTTCCTGACCTGCCCCCTCTTTCCGCGCTGCCCCCACTGGCCTCACCTAAAAATCTAGCACACTGGACCGACTTCAAGTACTATGACGAAGACTCCGTCTCTAAAATCCTCTCTACCTTAAACCCGAATAATCACTTTAATGACCTGCTACCATCCAACTGCCTCGCTGCTGCCACCCAATCCATTGTTCCTAGCTAACGGCAACCTATCAGCTCCCTCCCCGATCACGGTTGGAGTCCCTCAAGGATCAACCCTGTACCCCACCCTCTTTAATCCTTACTTAGAGCCGCTTACCGAAGTACTTCGCACCGCTAACATCTCCTACCATATGTACGCGGACGACACCCAAATATGCATTAAAATTTCATCGCTCGAGGAGATCTTCTCCCTGAATGAGGCCCTGAAACTGACCGTCCAATGGCTCGCCTCTGACCAACTCAAACCCAACGCAAAGAAAACCGAATTTCTCCTAATCTCCCCTACAAAAACCAACCCAGAGATTCAGATGTGGATCAAGGCCATCACAGCCTTAAACTGTCCACCGACCATCGTGGACTTGGCCAAATCTCTGGGAATAATCCTCGACTGCAACCTGAACATGAGGGACCACATCAACTCGATGGCTAAATCAGCCAGGTTCCACCTGAGCTACCTAAGGAAGCTGAAACCCTTCATCGATGCTCTCGACCTAAAAATGGCAGTCCAAGCACTAGTCATCTCTAGGCTGGAATATGGCTGTTCCACCCTCTCGGACTTACCCAAGATCTCCCTGGCACCTTTAAAAGCCTGCCGGCCACCAGACTACTTACCGGCACAAGGAAATTTGACCACATCTCTCCACATCTGAAAGCTTTGAACTGGCTTCCCCTCGAAGCCAGAATACAGCTGAAACTGGCATGCATTACACACAAGGCTCGATACGCAAACTCCCCTGCTTATCTTGCACAGAAACTAGTGGTATCTCGAGGAAGCAGGAACTCCCGGTCTGCCAGAGACCTCTTTCTCCAACCTGCCCATTTTCAGAAAAAAAAAACCTACAATTGGGCTTTCTCCGGGGCCGCACCAAGAATTTGGAACTCTCTCCCACATTTCATCAGAAGAATCCCTTCTCTGGCACACTTCAAAAAGGAGGCCAAAACTTTCCTCATGGGTAACTTCCTCGCCTAATCTCTGCCTGCAAAAACAGCCTGACTAATCTACGACTATCACCTTTTCCTCGGATCACCTACTCACTCCACCATGAAACTGTGGGGTCTTATACTGTTTAACTGTAATTGTATCCTTTTACACGTGTCCCTCTATTCCCCTATGTGTCCAGCACCCCCGCCCCTCTCCAATCGTTTGTATACTTCTGTATTTCTAAGCCTTTTTTGTTCACTTCTGTAAACCTTCTAAAGCGCTCTGATACCCTCACGGATCAAGTTCGCACTCTATAAAACACTGAAATAAATAAATAAATAAGAGCTTCACACTTATTGTTTGGGGGGAGTGGTGTGCAGGTACAGGTATAATTATTCCTATGCAGAATCGCAAGAACTCCTCATCTACGGGTCTGGCATTCGTGCCTGTGAACAGAATGGCCTGAAGATATAGCAGTAACAAGGTCTGGGCCCACTGAAGGGTTGATCCAGGTTTCGGATCTTCATTACTCCTCATTGTTACCTCTTTCTAAGTGCACTGCATTCTTGGAAGCACCATAGGGCAAGGGTGCCCGCATTGGCGCTAGGCAGCATATAGTGCGCCAGCACAGTGAGAGAGCAGGACTGTTCCAGATCTTGGTAAATATGGTAAATTCCTGCCCTCTCCACCTGACTCAGCGCAAAGCAGCAAGTTGTCTTGTGTGATGTGCAGCATCAAATAATAGAAAATCTGTCCCTAATTAAAATGTATTGATTTTAATGGAAGGATATATGTGGGATGTACCACATATACAATTTCTGTTGTGGTGACTGCCAGAGTTGGTTAAATATCTGTGAAGATTGTGTGTTCATGAGGACCGTGTACCTCACACATGGCTAGACAATACACTGTGGCATATTTATTACATGGAATCACTGCTGATAGTTCACTGCCCAGGTATGGCAATGTAAGTAGCATGAATGCTGCTATTGTACATGTTACTTGATATTGCACTCCAAATGTAGTATGCCTAGACATTTCAAATGTATGATGTCTTGCTGTTTTTGAAATATGGTAATAGGAGATACATTTATATATTAGCATCTTTAGGTTGTTTGATTTGCAATAGACTTTGTGGAGTGATATTTCATATTTGGATCTAACGTTTGTAATATTATTCTTGTCTAGCACATATGACAGCTGATGAACAGAAAAAATTGGTGCAAGGGAGGGATCTATCCATTGATTTAGAAAATAGCCTAAAAACTATGAAAAAATGGTGTTCAAAAGGCAGAAGGAACATGGGGCGCCTCACAAATTAGCCAGCAGCCAAGAACATCAACCAGAGAAGCCACTCCTCATGGGAGCAGGAAGCCACTATCCACCCGCAAAGGCACAGGATGCAGTATAAGGGGCTAGCCAACACAAGTAAAATGTGCACACGAAAAGGGTTGATGTTTATCATATTATGTGTTAATAATAGTTAACATTTATTTATATGTTGGTTAGGTATATTAAGATAGTCATCAGGATAGGTGCAGTAGGTTTGGATAGTGTTAGGTAGCTTTTAGGGTGTTTTTTAAATTTGCAATGATATATAATTATTCCTTCTTTGCTTGAATTTTTATTATTGCTTAGAATTTTGTAATCCAATTTAAACTCATTTCTGCATAAAGTAGGAATTTGTTGATTTATAACATTCCAGTGTGAGAAAATATGTTGACAATCAACATCGTCCATTGCAACACCTATTCTGACATTTGACAGATGCAAAGATTATGAAGAGTTTTAGCTATCCTGGCTGAAGAGGGGTGAAACCCCGAAACCGGTCCTAGGATGCTTGTTTCCAGTCCAGGGAGGACCTGGCTTGGCAGTTCGGGCTGGATGTTCCCATGAGGCACAGGGTCAATACTGATTTGCATATGGCTGGGTTCAAACTGGAACGGCATGGTGAGCAAACAAACAATGGGTTTAGGCCCAGATCTTTTTACTGGGGTGAATGTATGACATTGTTCTGCATTCTGTCCATCAACTGTTGTTTTTGCATTTGTCACCCCGAGTGGGAAGGGTATGCCCAGACGTGGGTCCGGTGCTCTCCATGCAACTAGAATCAAGCTATTCTGGCTGAAGAGGGGTGAAACCCAGAAAACAGTCCTAGGATGCTTGTTTCCAGTCCAGGGAGGACCTGCCCTGGCAGTTCGGGCTGGACTGTTCCCATGAGGCACAGGGTCAAGACTGATTTGCATATGGCTGGGTTCAAACTGGAACAGCATGGTGAGAAAACAAACGATGGATTTAGGCCCAGATCTTTGTGTCTGGGGTGAATGTATGAAATTGTTCTGCATTCTGTCCATCAACTGTTGTTTTTGAGTTTTAGCAAATACAGCCAAAATCATTGGTTTCTGTGACTGGTAGAGCAGAGGACTTTTCTTCACATTGTAAGGGAAGTTCCTTTTGAACATTGCTATGGCATTGTCACACTGTGTGTTGGCTACAAGTAACTCCATCTCCCATAGTTATATTTGTCTTTTTGACATTATCTGTGTTATTTTTGGAGATCTTGATACATGTTCAGTGCACAAGTATTTATTTGTGACATCGGTATTATGTGTGTTGACCTAAAATACACACGTCTACAGGGCTGATAGTAATTCCTACAAAATATTGGACCATAATTGTCCCCATTGAGAAGATGATGACACATTGAGATTTACAATGTAGTACACTGTTACACAGGCACAATTTTTGAACATTTGTCATTCTCAGATATGCAGGGTAGGGCAATGAAGAATACATTGTGTCTTCACAAGTAGGAGACGTACATCACGTTTAACAACTTGCAGAATGTTTGGACTGTTTGTTGAATAAGCAAATTATGAACATCACAGAAGGCCATTGTCATTTGATCTGCATCTCTTGGCTCAACATTATCATAGCTTTGAGCTGTGTAAAATATAACATAATTTTGACATTTAATATGTATAATTATAAATTATGTTGGACCTGACATGCAAGTGACTCTTAGAGCTGAAATATGTGTACAATCTTGTTTGGCAGAGTGAAGAGTCTCCTTTTTCGTAAAGCAGTCCAGTATTGTGCAAATGACACGAACTTACAAATCACATAGCTGTAGAAAGACACAAACACTCTTGTCATGTTATTAAAAATCCGATTTGTATTCAATGTTGCTGTGTTCCACATTTTTGATTGGGGTGCAGACGTACAAGTAAGTTTGTTGCAGAAGAGGAAAGACAAAACCCATAACATCTATTACATAGTGCAAATGAAAGGAGCTCACACTTAGAGCTACAAAACTTAAAGGTACATTATTAAACATCACCATTGGCAAAACAAGATGCTTTAGCAGAAGAACAGGTAATCAAGATCAAATACATATACCAAGAGAGGACTATAGATTTTGCAAAGAAGGTGGCATGAAAAAATGGATAACTGTCCAGAACACACTCTGGGCCTGGGCCTGAAAAGGAGAATTCTCATTGCGGAGATTCTGCTTCGAGTAAGGAGACTCCTCGATGACTGCAGGGCCTCCACCATGATTGCTGAGGCCCTTTGTGAATCAGGCCCTCACTAATCTTCATCAGGAAATTTGACTTTTTATACTTGGTGACAGTTAGAAATGGGGTTTCTGGTTGGCTAGGGTATGCATCTAAGCCAGGCACAACTTACCACTCTAGTCAGGATAAGGGAGATACACACCCAAGATGAACACTTCTCACCCTGTGGTAGCTTGGCAGGGCTGTCAGGCTTAAACCAGAGGCAAAGTGTAAAGCGTTTCCACAACACAGACACGCAGAAGTCACACTACTTTACATATATGTAATGGAGGTCATATTAACTCGTTTACCATCTATGCAAAAAGGATAACATTTTCATCATAAACAGCATAACCAGTATGTTAATGTTAATGGGATTTATAAAGCGCACAAATACCAGGGGGTGTCTTGGCACTGAGAACACAGTCGGCCCGACCAAGCATCTAATTCTGGAATAACCAAATTTTTTAGCCCTTTCCTACAGATGGTGAGGGAGCTAGCATTTCTGATCTCACTCAGGAGCGTATTCCAGAGTTTAGAGGTGCCGTAGAGAAAGCAGCAGCCGCCCCAGTGAGAAGATCAAATTTTAGGTACTGTCAGGAGTCTGACCCCTGTGGAATGAAGTTGTCAGGCTGGTTCATACCAGAGAAAGAGATTTTGGAGAAAGGAAGGTCCTGTGTGGTTCAGTGCTTTGTATGCCAGACAAAGGGCCTTGAGTTTGATACTTTGTGATACAGGAAGCCAGTGCAGGCTACGAATCTCTTTGGATACAGATTTGTGCCTAGGAATGTTAACCAGCAGCCGAGCCGCTGTGTTTTGAACAGTCTGAAGCTTTTTTAAACATTGCTTCTGTATGTTCAAATAAAGCCCATTGCAATAGTCCAATTTTGACTGGATTAGCAATGTTACCACTGTCTTCATAGTGTCCGTAGGGATGTAAGGAAAGATCTTCCTTATTTTCTTAATAAGAAAATGGGAGGCGGAGACAATGGCATTTGTCTGATGTGAGAGTGATAATTTGTTATCAAACCATACTCCCACATTTTTAGCCTTGTGCGCTGGTATTGGTGATTCACCCATCTCTGCCGGCCACCACATGATTGTTCTTAACAACACATCCATACTTCTGCATTTGTGGACAACTGAAGTATTCTGTGTCATGGATGAGGATAAGGCAAGCCAACTCTTGAATGTTAGTATCTTTGGATCTGTGTCTGTTTTCTACATGTGCCTTTTGGGAAGGTATAGCACTATCTTGCACCCACATAAATGTCTGAAGCGATATGCAAGATGTGCAGCTTGGCAGCACACAAAGCACCATAGGTAGACGTGATTTGGACTGTGAGCCTGTATTATTAATTTTGTATCTGGTACTGTACACTACAGACCACATTATCACCAGTGCGTCACACAAGCTAACACAAGGACAATGCAAGTCCTTAAGTTAGATTTAATATGCCACACAGAGCCACCTTGCGTACATCTGCGTAACATAGTAAATATGGGTTAAAGCAAGGGGTAGGGCGCAAGTTACAGCTAGTTCACTAAACAATAACTGGCTCATTTCAGTGATTTTTTAAGAGTAGCTTGCGTCTTATTCGAACATCTGTCAATAATGTCACTTTAACCATTGTTTTGTTCAGTGAACATACCCACATTCATCACTAAACTTCAATGTGATATCAATGTCATGTCTTAATGTGCATTTATATCTCAATATACTGTAGAGATGGCATTCAATATAGTTGTTTACTGCTGCCTGCTGTTCTTGAAGCCAATGTAAAATTTCAGCACACAAAAAAACACCTACTCAGACGCCACCTAGGACTAATTCCAGTGGTCTCCTAGAATGAAAATTATAATCAATCTAACATTGCTAATACGCTAACTTGACTTCTTACTTTTAAAGTGCTCAACTATCCATGTGACCAGCTCAAGAATTGAGAAACAACATATAGATTTATATATGGGTAACAGTGAACTACAGGGATGTTTTTTCACTGAGTGACATCAAATAGCCAGCGCGAGTGAAGCTTCAGTTGTCTATGATGCCACTCAGAGCCATAAGGTGGAAAACATCCTTGGAATCCCTTGTTTACTGATTGATAGGTTTGTGTGATGTATGGGCCCCAAAATCATCTGCCTCAGCTTTCAACTGTTATGCTGAGTAGTAGTGGGTGAGCCATCCATAACATGGCCTCTTCTCCCAGGCCCAAATATGAAAGAAGTGAAAACATGCCTTAACTGCATCCTTAACCAGCACCCACCACCTCAACCTGCTTTATTCCTCCTGCAGCTGTGCTTCTTGGTTTCAGCAAAAGCAGACAAGCAGTGCTTCACTGACAGGCTCTCAGAGAGCTCTGTCGTTTGGGCCTGAAAGGCCTGTACAACATGGGAACAGGTTAACAAGTTTTGTTATCAACTGTTGATCTTGTATAGCAGTGAATTACCAGATTTAGAATCGGGTGTAAAAGAAGAGGCTTCCTATGGAAGACATGTATAACAAAGTATTTTGTCTAATCAGAGTGCTAACAAAAGTTGTTAGAAAGTGGGATTTATGGTTGGCTAGGGCTTGCGCCTAAGCCAGGCAGAAACCACCACTCTAGTCAGGGCAAGGGAGTTACACCCTGAAGATAACCCCTGCTCACCCCCTTGGTAGCTTGGCATGAGCAGTCAGCCTTATCCCAGAGGCAATGTGTAAAGCATTTGCACAACACACTCACATAGCAGCAACACACTAGGCACACCACAAAAGAAACTCCACACAAGGTTATATAAAAAATAGCCTTTGAATTATCCAAACCACATTAGATCATAATCACAGAATGTACACTGTGCCAATAGGCACTGGACAATATTCACAGGGGATTAGATACAGGACCAGGCCAATTGGGCCATGGTCAGAACCATAAGAATGCAGGAAGTAAATATAAAACACAACCAGTAACTGCTCGTACAATAATAACCTCAGCATTGTCTCATTAGACATAAAACACATTTGTATTTGTACTTGTATTTGTACTTGTAAAGCGCGACATTCATCCTGACGGATATCACGGCGCTGTTTAGCAGAACATATGATAGGTTGTATTGGGGGTCTTCAGCTACTTGTCCCTATGGCCTTGGAAAAAGGTGCGATTTTAACTGCTTCTTGAACGACATGTAATTTTCGGAGAGGCGCAGATACAGAGGAAGTTCATTCCAGTGTTTAGCTGCCAGGTAAGAGAATGACCGACCACCGGCTCTAACTCTTTTTATGCGCTTGGGTCTGGCTAATGCTTGGTGTCTTGATCTCAGGCATCTTGTGGGGACATAGAATTCAATTTTGTTCTGAAGGGTTTTAGGTCCGACGTCGTGCAGTGCCCTATGCGCATGACTCAACAGTTTGAACCGTGCTCTTTGGCGCATGGGTAGCCAGTGGAGTTCTTTCATGCATGCGGACGCAGAGCTGAATCTACCTTTATTACAAACAAGCCTAGCAGCCGCGTTTTGCAGCACCTGTAAGCGTAAGAAGAGGTAATCTGCCATGCCCACATACAGGGCATTGCTGTAGTCCAATCTGCTAGTAAGCAATGCCTGTGTGACCGTCCTTCTGCATTCTAGCGGGATCCAAGGGAACTGCCTTCTTAGGAGTTTTAGGATAGCAAAACCTCTTCCACACAGGGCCCGCACATGGTCCTGCATGGACAGAGTGGGCCCCAAACCTCATTAGCATAAACACATTACGCAATAGGACCTCAGAATAATCACATTAGGCATAAAACCCATTAGGTCCAAACCTCATTAGCATAAACACATTACGCAATATGCCTCACCAGCATAACACATTATGTAATAACCATATTAAGCATAACCACATTATGTTATGTTATCATTATTCATAAAGCGCAACAATTACCCGAAGGTGTCCTGGCGCTGAAACCACTAATTCTCTGAGAACAAATTGAGCGTCCAGGGTTAGCGAGTAAAAAGCCAGGTTTTCAGTCCTCTCCAAAAGGTGAGTAGGTCCGAGGCATTTCTCAAACTGGGGGGAAGCTCAATCCAAGCTTTAGCTGTGCCTACCATAAAGCTTCTCCCGCCCCATGTGGATTTTTTGACGAGTGGCACAGTCACCAGCTTGGCTCCTCCGGAGCGCAGGGTTCTACCAGGTATATAGCACTGCAAATTCGGTTTTAGGAAATCTGGGCCTATCCCGTGGAGTGCCTTGAACATGGTACTAAGAGTTTTAAAAAGCACTTCTTGACCGGCAGCCAGTGTAGTTTCCTCAATTCCTTAGAGATGGAGGCGTATTTGGGAGTACCCGTAATCAGCCTTGCAGCTGCATTTTGTAGCATTTGCAACTTGTTTGAAGAAGAAAACTGGGCCATAATGAAAACTGCTCTGGGAGATAGAGATATGAGGACATTTTGGGGAATCGCTAATTCTGGCACAACCACCCTTCGAAATGCGGTCGAGCCAAATTTAGACGAACAGACCTGGTGGGGGCACTTTGAAACCTTGTATGCTAAGGATCCCGGTGATGAATCTGTTCTTGGTTGTGAACCAATAGTTCCTTGTCCTGTGGGTATTTGGGATTCAATGCCCCGTCTGATGGCGATGCGGGTCTGAGCATAACCATAAAAGAAATAAAGGTCGCACTAGCAAGAATAGCTCCGGGCAAAGCTCCAGGTTTGGACAAGATACCTGGAGACCTCTTTAAGAGTGAACCTGCTATTTGGGCTCCATATCTCTGGATGCTTTTTAATTCAATTATGCAAGGCATGAAGATTCCTCCAAGCTGGCTTGGTGCGGAAATAATTCCGATTTTTAAAAAGGGCTCCCCACTCCTCCCAACCAACTATAGACCTATAAGCCTAATAGATATTTCTCAAAAACAATTTGCACGAGTCTTGCTTCTTAGACTGCAGTCATGGATGGAAGAGAGGAATGTTTTGTCCGCCCTCCAGGCCGGATTCAGGGAAAAGTTGTCAACCCTGGACCAAGAACTAAGATTACAACTGCTGTATTGGAAGACCATATGTCTGCAGGGGGGTAGTCTCTTCTTAATTTTTGTAGATTTGAGATCTGCGTTTGATTTAGTACCAAGGGAGAAACTATGGTTGGTTTTGGCCGAGATGGGGGTCCCAGTTTATTTAATTCGACTTTTTAAATGTTTACATGAATGCAACTATGCGCAAATTAGGTATGGGAAGGACGGTAATCTTACAGCCCCCATTCCCATCAACTGTGGTGTTCGCCAGGGATGCGTGCTCGCGCCAACTTTATTTAGCCTCTATATTAATGGCCTGATTGATGCCTTGCTTGCAGAAAAAGATCTTGATGCCCCCAAGCTAGCCTCCCGTAGAATCTAGGCAATGATGTTTGCCGATGATACCCTATTGGTTGCCAAAACTCCTATGGGGATACAAAGGGTTTTGGATAAATTTGAGATGTTTTGTAGAGACAGAGGCTTGGGAATTAACCTACTTTAATTGCCCAAAAAGTACACGCCCTATCCCGTATTTAAATGGTAAAACCCTTGAGAGAGTGTCATCCTTTGTGTATTTAGGCATTACAATCACCGAGTCCATGGAATGGGGGGCACATATCACAAAATCCACGCTAAAACTAGCACAATCTTCAGGTGGCATCATGAAGGTCTTCAATAAGTCCAGTAAAATAATTGTTAGTCCAGCAATTGAAATTTACAGGGCTCAAGCAAGAGGTGGGGCTTTATATGGCGCAGAGTTATGGGGCCACCTAAATTTGAAAAAACTATCACAGGTGGAGAACCAATACTTAAGACAGTTATTTAGATTACCTCGCAGTACCCCGTTGGTCGCGCTACGTTTGGACACAGGTATATCACCAATAGCTGAAGTTGCGAGTCTTAAGCCCATAATGTACTGGCGTCGCCTTTGGACCTCCCCCGAACTTATATCCTATAGGGAGGAATTATTAGAGGTATTGAGGTCAGATGTCCGACAGTAGTGGTCACCCCTATTCGAACGAGGAAGATGCGGAATCGGGCATCCTAAGGATTGTTCTTACCATCCGTATCATTGGACGAAGTCCTAATACGAACCACACTGGAAGGTTGGGATTTCACTGATGCTCTCGAACAGATCAGTTTACCTTTAATTGACATACTGACCTTGCGAATCCCTGAAGAAGTCCCAAGTTGGACGAAACGTGTCGGCTGTTTTTAATGTTTATATAACAAATGAAAAATAAAGAAGAATTTTGAAAAGAAAAGACATCATGGATATGGACTAATTCAAAATACACTGTATTTTCTGAAAGTGGTGCACCTTTTGCTGTTTGTTCATACAAGTTCCAGAGGTTGGAACAGCATTGTGCTGGCGGGTGCTAATCAAGAGTGCACACTTGGGGTGAATTTGAAATATCACCAATTGATATGATGGGTTAATAAGAAATCCAGTGCTGTCCTAGAGGGATACCGTTAGCTTTGCCTTTTTAGTATTGAGGTCACGGGGTGCTGTTAAAATCCCGTGGCTTGACCATATAAAATTTCTGTTAACTAGTATGGGTTTAGGAGATTGCTGGTTTGAACCCGAGTCAGCCTGTCTGCTAATATCTAAGGGTCATTTGAAGGCATGTTATAAAGATTACAGACTGACCCAACTCCATACCTTTTCTGGGATTGGGAAATGTACTAGTGGTTTTTTAGAAATAAAAGATTTTTTTTGCTTCGAGTCGGCAATAGATCTCATCACTCCACCAGCGGCTAGGAAGCTCTATTTACAATATAGATATGGGGTGCTTCCACTTCGCTGCTTTACATCCAAGTGGAGAGACCAACAAACGATCCAGTGTCCGGCATGTGACCACCCTGAGGAAACAGAGCTCCATGTCTTTTTCAGTTGTCCTGGTTATCAGAAGGCAAGGAGACGTTGGTTGGTTCAGATTTGTAGGAATCTTGGCAGTAGGCGCTGCCTTGAAGCATTCAGGATACTGAAATCTGACTCAAGCATTCCAATAGTATACTCAGTGGCTGTTTTTTTGTTTTCAATGTGGTGCACTAGTAGGGTCTATTTGAGATCTCGTAACAATGTATCTATTGCCCTGTAGCAAATGTGATAGTACAGTAAATCCACTAACCTCCTTGCTGTTTCATGTATAGTTTTATATATAAAAGCTTTTTGCTCCTTTTTATACAGAGGTTCTTTTTTAGTTAATTTATGTATTTATTGCAGCATGCACTTTTCAAAGTCAATTGTGTAACCCCTGTCCAAATCCTATATCTCAAAACCTAATGTATTCCCAAATTGAAAATATGTGTATATTTATTACTGTTTTTTTTTTCCTCTTTTAACTATGACTGACAATATGATGAAATTTTAGATGTAAAATGTTTGCTCTGTGATGTACTTTTTAGGTCATTTTGTCCGAAATAAAGTCTTCTGAATTGAATTGCAACTTGTTTGCGAAGCATTCCTGTATATTTGAATACAGGCTGTTGCAGTAGTCGAGTCTGGACAAAATGAGAGCAGTGACTACGGTCCGCTGACATGTTGTAGGCAGAAAGGGCAGTATTTTCTTAATCATTCTAATTAAAAAATAAACGGAGGATGCCACTGCAATAATTTGGTCCCCGAAGCTGAGTTTTTCGTCAATAAGTTTCCCCATGTCTTCTGGCCACCACCTTGGGGTCCAGAAGTTAGGGTCATTGCCGAACAGGATGAACTCGGTCATGCCAGAATTCAGTTTTAGGCAATTTTGTGACATCAAGCATCAGATTTCTGCCATGCAATCATGGAACCTGTCCTCAATTCCTATTGTCTGACCAGGCCGTAAAGCCACCACAATTTGCGTGTCGTCAGCGTATGAAGTCAGGCTGAAGCAAAATGATCTCATCAGGGTAGCCAGCGAGGTGACATAAACATTAAAAAGAGTAGGGCTAAGGGAGGACCCATATGGTACTCCACACGGCAGTGAGAAGGGTTTGGAAATAAAGTTACCCAGTGCCACCGTTTGAGATCTGTCCTACAAAAAAGATCTAAGGAGGTCATAAGCTTTGCCCTGAATACCACACGCAAACGGTACATCAGAACATCATGATGGACCGTGTCAAAGGCTGTGGACAGGTCCAGCATAATCAGAGCTGCTTTGCCTCCTCTGTCAACAGCCTCCCTTATCTCCTCCATGGACTTTTATCAGTGCGGATTCTGTACTATGCCCTTCTCTGAACCCAAACTGAGTGGGGTCCAGAGTGTTGGTCTTAACTAGAAAGGTGCTGAGCTTGAGTTCATGGTTTTCTCAACCAGCTTTGCAGGTAATGGGAGGCGAGATATGGGTCGTAAGTTATTTGGCTCCTTTGGGTCCAGGTTAGGCTTTTTCAATAAAGGCAATATCGAGGCCAATTTCCAAGGACTAGGGAAGTGTCCGGATTCAAACATTGTATTAAACAATGGGGTGAGTACTAAGGCCGCGGGCACCTGTGCCTGTTTAATTATAGAGACTGGGCAGGAGTCATAAGGGGAGCCTGATCAGGCGGAGAGGAGCTGCTTCTCACTGTCTGTTGTGGACAGTGTCTCAAATTTATTGAAGACCGCTGGGAGATTAGTAATTGGCTGCCTTCCCTCCAACTGCACCCCTCCTTCCTCTGGATTAGAGTGACTGAAGTTAAAAAAGATGGCTTCTACTTTGTTCAAAAAGAACGTCAATATCGTCGTAAAGTTCCTTACTTGCCTCAGCTTTTGTCATGGTGGGGGAGGCCAGACTTGAGACAGTTTTAAAAAGTTCTTTAGTAGAATTGTTTGCCGAATTGATTCGTTTTGTATAGAAGTTTTTTTTCTTTGCTTCAAATAGGAGTTGCTTGTAAATAGCCAGACTTTGTCTATATTCCTGTTTCTCCTCTTCCATATAATCTTTCCTCCAGCATCGCTCAACAAGTTTGAGGGAAAGTATTTGTCTCAGCAAGTCTTCTGAATACCAGGGGGCTGTGGGATGCGTTCTTCTAGTGGGTATCGTTTTAGCTGGAGCTAGAGTATTGCAGGCTGACTCTACCCAAGATGTATAATGAGTAACCGCCTCTTCTGGATCAGATGGTAACTGAGGCCTGTAAGTCTGTACTCTTTATTGTGTTCCAGGCTCTGCTTTGAATCTGTGTCTTAGGGCCTTTCTCTGCCCTATTATGGGTAGCTAGGAGAATCTCAAATTGAACTCCCACATGGTCTGTCCAGGTCAAAGGCAGTGTGCCCATAAACCGCAAGTTAGGGTGACTTGAGAAGATTCCATCTAGAGTGTGTCCTGCCAAGTGCTTGGGGCTCGTCACCTGTTGAGTCAAGTCAGCACTCTACATCAAGTCTGTGGGGGCCACTGTGTCAGCGTCCTCCAATAATTCCAGATGGTAATTGAAATCCCCTAATATTGTAAAGGAGTCTGAACACAGCCCCTCTTCTAGCAGATTCCCAATAGAGGATGGGACAGCATAAATACATTATGCAATATCTGTATGCATGAACACCTTACGCATAAACAACCTATAATAAACACATTATGCCTACATCAACACATGGCTTGAACACCTTATGCCTAACCATAGGCATGCACACATTGGGCATCACATTAGAGCCTTGTGCCCTACCAATACTGACCCCCTGGCCCTCTGTCCAAAATGTCAGGGCTCTGAATTATAGGGCCTTGGTAGCAAAGCAATGTGCATTATGAACTGAGGCCGAGGGGTGCATCTCATCTCTTCCTTATCCTCTAAAAAGACACGTCCCCTATGTTGCAGCTGCCCTCTGTCCTTGGGGCAGCTGTAGGAAATTGGCTCTGGCACCATTTGTGCCTGGGGAACCCCACTCTGGAGCTCTAACAACAATATTGCCCCCATTGCAGCTGCCCATGCTCTCGCGGTGCTGCTGGGCAAAACAGCACTGGCACTCGCAGTGCCTTGCGGGCCCCTCCTTCCCAGGCTCTTCCTGGTGCCCTCAATCGGCACCTAATCACTGCCCATCAACTTAAACACTGGCACACAGTGCCTCCTCAGCCCCCTTACTGGGATTTCTTTTGGCCAAAAGATTGCCCCCACGGTGCAGCTGCCAGCTGATGGGCATGTCAGCTGTGAACACGAGTACTGGCACTGACAGTGTCTTCCTTCCAGACCTCCATTCACCGGCGGCTGCTCGGGGACTCCGTATAGTCACCTCCAGTCTTCCCTTCAGACTGGTGTTTAGGCACCACGATGGGCTCTGCGGGATTCTGGTGGGGAGACCGCGGGGCTCCGGTCTCCTCAGCAGAGTCCGGTGAGCCTACCGGGCTCCTCCCTCACTTTTCTGGCACTCTGGACTTCCTCACCGACGGAGGCGGGGTAGGCTCCCGCCCTCCTTCCGGACTCCTGGCACACCCACAGTCAGGAAGAGGTGCCTGACTTCTGCTGTCCGTGGTCACGGCGGTGGCTCTCTCTTCCTGGCGAAGTGCTGGGTGGGCTCCCACCCTAAAGTAAACCACCAAGGCGGAGTGGGCTCCCGCTACTGGCACCACAATGCGGGGTAGGCTCCCGCTATCAAAAAATAAACACAAGTGCGGGGTGGGCACCCACTTCCTTGGCAAAGCGCGGGGTGGGCTCCCACTTTACCAGCACAGTGAGGGGTAGGCTCCTGTATCAAAAGCGTACAATCATGCGGGGTGGGCTCTCGCTCCGCCACCAACAGCGGGCACCTGGGGGAGTCCCCATGCCAGGATTCCCCCAGCAATCTTCGCAGCAACACGCTGCAAGGTACCAGCGCTCCTCTTGGGCAGGCAGATAAGAAGATAGCGCTCACGAGGCGCTAAACCCACAGTTTCAGGGGGCAAAGGCTGGGCCCAGGCAGGCCAGCGCACAGGGCCCTCCAGCAGGGAGGCAGTCCCTCGTGGCGGTTCCTCCTGGGGCCCAGCAGCAACAAGTCCCCCCAAGTCACAGGAACTGCACAACACTTTCATGGGGTCACAGCCCCAATATTTATATCAACATTTGCTTTGTCTGCCCTGGCACAGGGCTTGGGGGAACCAGCCTAAACTGGTTTTGGGGGTTTTTTGGAGCACTTTGTTGACAAGGCTCCTCTTTCCCTTTGTCAGGTGGGGGATAGTCATCAGACATACCACAGGGGGGCGGAGCCAGCATTCACATAGGTAGGCACAGACCTATTCAGGGTCAGGGGACTACTCCTCCCACTACTCCAAATGCAGATGCCCTATTCAGCCTAGTGCTGACTCACCCTGCCCTCCCTGGAGCCACAAACACCTCACTAGCCCCTGTCAGTCCAAAGCCAGACATTTAATCCACATCAGGTAGGCAGACACATAGCACACAGAAATGCCAACTTCTAAAAGTGTCATTTCTATAATAGTTTTAATAAATATGAGCACACCACTGCATAGCATGTATTACTACTATTCCAAACATACCAAACTTGAGCATGCTGCTCCTCTCATATCAGGAATTACCACTGAAACACTTATCAGGAAATCCTCAAAGCATTCCTATGGGAGGGCAGCCTCACAGTAGTGAGAAATCAAAATGGTTGTTTGTCACTACCAGGACATGTCACACACTTATGGCACATGTCCTACCTTTTACCTACAATGCACCCTGCCCATAGGGCTAGCTAGGGCCTACCTTAGGGGTGACTGACATGCAGTAAAAGGGGGGGTCACAGACATGGCACACACTTTGTGTGCCACATCACAGTGGCAGTAACACTGCGCACACAGGCCCTGCAATGGCAGAGGCCTGAGCCAGGTTTGAAAGGCTAATTTGGTGGGTGGCGCAATCAGCTCTGCAAGCCCACCAGTAGCATTTACATATGAGATACCACTTTACAAGGGACTGACAAGTAAATTTAATATGCCAAACAGGTGTAGACCAATCTTTACCATATTTACCACAGAGAACCCACGCACTTTACCCTGGACAGCAGTGCTAAAGTGCCCAGAGTCCTAAAACCACCAACACCATGTCAGAAAAAAGGCTAGGAGGAAAGCAAAAAGTTCAGGGATAACCCTGCAAAAAGGGCCAGGTCCAACAATAGTTAATTCTCCTTGCAGAGGGCCTGAACTGCTGTTAATTGTTGGTTCTAAAAATATGAGCACGGGGCAATTTGTAAGGGCTCACAATGAACGAATGGGCACTTAACAACTGTTAATGCCTGGCAGTATAAGCCTATTAGCACCTGAAGGCTAATACCACCCAACAAAAGTAGACAATCAGGCCAAGCTGCATTTCCTTCCCTGTGTTCCTGCTTCACTGAAGATAATTAGCACAGAAATCGTTCTAAAGTAATCGAACAGTTGATTTATAAACAGTAATACTCTCCATCTAAGCTTGTGTTTGCTTCCATTCTGATTTTCTATAAAAAATGCCACTAAGGGATCTGTGCTGCATAATGCTAGCAATATCACTCTGCAGTCATTCCTCCAGAGCCTAGTGTTTAATTATCTTAATAAAACGGCTGGAAAGCACCCACATGTATTGACAGCTGGCAGCACTGAAACCCACCAGGCAGTCGTTTCTACTGTGTAGAAGAGGTATGTGCCATTAGGAAGGAAATGATCACAGCTATCTTGATTCAGCAAAGCCAGGCCCAATTAAGTAGCTCATCGCAACAGTGCAAACTTAATCAGATGGAATCATAGTTACATCACCTCCAATGGTGGGTATAATTGGAGTGAGCCGAAGGGGATATAATTGGATCGACCTTGGCTCTGCTCTGGGAGAAGTTCAAGTGTTATTCATATATCATCGACCCTTAAATATTCTACTGAAAATACAAGCGAACCAGGCACACAAACAGGCGTTCTGACATTCGGGTTTTAATGGCAGGAACAGAATAAACACACTGGTTACCCGCAAAAAAATCTACCCAGCACTGTAAGATCAGAGCTCGAGTCGCCTTCTCAGCCAATGCCAAGGACCTTTTTTAATTGAACAAAATTCATAAACTGAAATATTCAAATGCGGTGTTTGACCCAGTAACAGGGTGCATGTTCCAGATAGTTAAAAAGGTGCCTTTAACCTGCATTTAATACATCATGCCTACAAACAGGCCGTGGATGTGAGGGTAATGTGAGTGTGTATGATATTGTAGATATTATTGAATATGTTACAGATGCCAACCCCGGATGCAGATGTGGCCCTGTGTGGGGTGTTGTTGCTTTCCAATGAGCCTCAATTCATCAAAATCCACCGCAAAACACAACATGCAAGAGGTGACAGCAGGAATTTGTAGCTGTCATATGTGCTTCCACAAATGTCAGTTTACACATCAGTGAAGCAGCTAGCTTGCACGTTGATGGAGTGAAAGCTGTGTCTGTTGGGGAAAAGGTGTGCTGCTTCAGTGCCGCATTGGTGCAGTCAATAAGTTTCATCACATGAGGGAAGTGGCCAAAGACATGCACTTCCCTTGCCAGGCATTTGCCTTTCTGCCAGTCACTGTGGCAGGGCGTCAAACTGGTACACTCTTGTGTGGATGCATGAGTACCCGATGCAGCATCATGACTGGGTTGCCTGTGAGATGCCAACCTTCTCCAAGGTGACCCTCTTGAAACATCCAGTGGTCTTCAAATGGAGAGCAGCTAGTATATTGACAAAGATATAGCCTGGGAAGGATTTTAACTTGTGTGGACCCCATCATTTGAACTCACTCACCTTTGACCTGTATGCCATCTCCGCTCTCCAGCTTTAAAATACTCTAGAAATGGTAAGGAAAGATTTACTAAATCTTGTTTATGATCCCAATTGTTACCCCCCCACCCCCTGTGCCACATAGCATGTAAATGTTAATATCAAACAATAGATATTTTGAAGTATGTAATGTCTTGTTATGAATGCAATGTTTATCACCCATCACTGCAAGCCAAACTATTTAGTTGATGTTATCCATCAAATCGTTTTGCTTGTCCTATGTATCCAGTGCTTAATTTGTAAAAATAATAAGTGCCAGGACCTTTGTCAGGAGTTAATGCAGCTTGCACCACACATTGCCCATGGCATGCTGTCAATTATAGTAACAACACAGCTACTAACCATCACACTCCTACAAGTGTGACAATTTGGACTATTTCGGGCCTCCAAAGCTATGAGTGACTTGTGTGACAGGTAAAAGTAATTTTAATGTATATTTAATTAATAATTTCCGTTGTTGTGGTCATTTCTAAATTACCTAGACAGTGCCACCTTGTGGCAGAGTCTGTCCCAAGCCTCAATTTTGACAAGTAAGTGCCGGTACCAACCACCGGAAACCACCGGTTCAAATTAAGCACTGTAATATCACACAGCATGTTGCTTTGTAAATAATATCGCTGAAAATGAATGCATAAATATCTAATTAAGCGCGGAAATAAATGGAAAAATCCAAACTAATTTGCAAACACACAACCAAATAAATAAATAAATAATTAGGTAAATATCACATCGGTCAACACATTACAAGGTGTTCCAGGATAAATATCGTTCAAGTCTTACGATGCTAGTTATGAGATGGAATTAATTCAATGGCATTGAGGTGGTTATTTGTGGGCAGCATAAATTATAAGTGACATGCATTTATTTCCCTTCCTTATGAATGGAAATAAAAATTATCCAGTCATCAGTAAGCACAATCTCTCACCGGATCCAATCATTCCCAAGCGTATGCAATGAGCCAATCAGATGTAGTCTACTATTCGGTACCTCTCCTGAAACCTTTCGTTGCTAGACACTGCAGCGGTTCTGAGGTAAATGATCTGACACGTTTGCTGAACACATCTCCCACTTCCTCTCCCGTTCTCATATATAACATGATATTAAATAGCAGATGGTTTCACGAGCTGCTCGGATAGTTTGTGCTGCAGTGAGTTCTTGCCTGTTTTGGGGATTTTCAATCAATGTCTGAAAGCAATAGCATGCAAACGTCAGAGTCCCATAAACATATTGTAATTGGCCACAACAGCAACTTGACTAGGGGATGCACCCGTCCAAATGAATGAACAGTGTTGACTAGCACGTGCCATGTCTTTTCAGAATCGCTGCGGAAAAAAACAATGCTACAACCAGAAGCGTTCACTTTCTCTTGAACATCCTTTAGTCCATGTTAACTAAAGATTGAGCGGGCGCTCACGAGTTGCATTGAACCTTAGTACAATTTTTGCGACCCTTTAATATTGCCTGTGAATTTACATTGCGTTTCTTGTGGTATTACAGTTTGTGAGTACTCCTGCAAAACGTTTATAAATAAAGGCCTAGGGTTCAGTACTGAATTTACAGCCGATGTGATGTGCATAATGCACAGGAGTGTAGAAACCTTCCATGGACATTTACTGAAAGAAGTATTAAAGAAGAAGTAAACATGCTCAGAATTGGCCGAATTTTTAGTGACAGGATTTTTCATGCCTAATAGCAATGGGTTACCCCTCCCTCCCTCTCTCTCTCTCTCCCTCCATCCTTAAGCCTCTTGCATCTATTCCATCAACCCAGTTTGATATATATCATTTACAGAAGATAATATGTTAGTTGGCCCTTGCTGCAGGGTCATCCCCAAATGTTTTGCCTTCCCCCCCTCCTAATTTTTGCTAAATTAGTTTTTGTAGGCCTTAGGAATCTGAGCACTTCATCACTGCTAACCAATGCTAAAGTGCTTTTGTGCTCTCCTTAATACATGGTAGACTTGGCTTAACCCAATTGGCATATTACATGTACTGATAAGTTCATAGTAAAGTGCACTACATGGGCCCAGTACCTGTAAATTAAATGGTACGAGTGGGCCTGCAGCACTGATTGTAACACCCACAGATGTAGCCCTTTGAACATGTCTCAGGCCTGCCACTGAAGAGCCAGTGTGTGCAGTTTTAAACTGTCATTTTGACCTGGCCAAATAAATCTTTTCCCAGTGCCACACCTTCCTTTTTAATACATATAAGTCACCTCTAATGTAGTCCCTGGACACCCCAGGGGGCAGGGTGCATTGTATTTAAAAAGTAGAACATGTACTTTTAAGATTTACATGTCCTGGTAGTGGAAAACTCTTAAATTCGTTTTTCACTACTGCAAGGCCTATCTTTCCGATGGGATAACATTGGAGGAGCCTTATTACTTTTTATAAGTGTAATTTTCAAATGGGAAGAGATGACTTGTCCAAGCTTGCTAACTTATGGAGAAGTCGGACTTTAAATTGCAATTTTGAAAATTCCTCTTTTCAAAAGTTCAGAACACAAAACAATGAACCCGTCTCCGTACTACCGTACACTCCTACTACTCATGGAGTAACAAACAGTCAACTCTTTTATCTGTCCGAATGGAATTTTTATTAGACAATTCCTGTTTCTTATTAATTTAAAAATAGATCAAAACAATTTTTGGGACTGAAAAAGAAACACAGACTTATCAAATTCTCACATGAACTTACACGTATATACAATTCACATTAACATACACTTAAAGACAAAAAATTATTGGCAACAGCTTGCAACATGACAAAAGCAACTACAATTCTGAATGTGGCGAGAGTTGAAGGAAATTATTGGATAAAGGATTGATAAACTATTCAGACACTCTTTTGACGCTGGAGTTGGAATAACACATGTGGTTCATAACATTGGATATTTTCATGTTTATTACTAAATTTTGTATATGATGTAAATTTTCCTAAAAATGTGTTTTGCATCAGATTAAGGTGTGAATTCATTTGCTCCTTTTGTCATGTTGCAAGCTGTTGCCAATCATTTTTTAACAGTGTCTAAGTCCATTTTTGTCTTTAAGTGTATGTTAATGTGAATTGTATATACGTGTAAGTTCATGTGTGAATTTGATAAGTCTGTGTTTCTTTTTCAGTCCACAAAAATTGTTTTGATCAATTTTTAAATTAATAAGATACAGGAATGGTCTAATAAAAATTCCATTTGGACAGATAAAAGAGTTGATTGTTCGTTACTCCATGAGTAGTAGGAGTGTATGGTAGTACGGAGCCGGGTTCATTGTTTTGTCTTCTGAATTTTGAATAGCCCTACTTGGCCCAGGTCCATTGGGCTTAACCCCTATAGGTTTTTGTCTGTTCGAAAGTTGGCATTTTCTTGCCTTAGCCATATGCAGCCTGTCTCTGATCGCATGACTGGGTGTAGTTGGCAGTTGAGCTTTGTGTATTCCTCCTAGACAGCCACACACAATAGGGAGCATAGGGTGACTGAAAGGGCCATCACTGGCAGTATGGGAGGGATGAGCTGTGCACAGTTCACCTTACACTTGAATAGGTAGTGTCCTGCCTCCACAAAAAGGGGCAAAATGACCCTGCATTGTTACTTCAGGTAGATTAGAACCAGGTCAGGGGCGGCAGGGTATTCCATGCACTTCAAAGCCACTGTAAAGAAGCTTCTACTACCTTTCAGAACCAGTGCACCAGTGTATAAAAGAAGGACCTCAGACACCATCTCTTCAGTACACTTCTGAAACAATGCATACTCTGCCAGGGAAAAAGACTGCTGTGTTGCTAAAATGACTGTCACTTTCCTGGACTGCCACTCTGAAGGAGCTGCTGTCATGTTGTGCTGACTACCTGCCTACTGCCCTCTTGCCTAGGGAGGAAGAACTGGACCCACAAATCATCTTGCACCTAAGACCCCAGAGTGACTCCTAGGGCTAATCTGCTGGCCTACTGATCTAAGCCTCAGGGACATAAAAGGCTCCGCAACAGCTCCTGTCTTCAGTAAGTTCCTGAACTCCACATGGTGCATCTCAGGTCCTGGACCCCTGGTGTGGCTCTCAAGCTCTTGAAATCAAGCTTTTGAGATCTTTTCACTGGAACTGTGCTCGCACCTAAAATCAGCATGAGCAGCTGCCAGCCCATCTCTTGGCACAGCAAGCATCGATTGTCATGGAGGACCCCCAATGTGAGGCTCCATCCCGCTTATTTACGACACCTGGCCTGCACCTCGCACCAGGCCGACCACTGCCAGCGGTGCTCTCCTTGCTCCCCGAGATCCTCTGCAATGCAAAGAGGACTCATGGCACAAAACATGAGAACGTAAAACTTCAGCGCGACTAATCTGGGAATGTATCCGACCGCACTTCATAGCAGTCAGCCTGAGCTTTTGAATTTGACCGAGTCCAGCACAAGCAGCCGCAGTTGGCGCTTTCTGCTTTTACATGCTATATTGCAGTTTATCCTTTAAAAGTTAATTACTCTGGTTCCACTGGTTGAATGCTTGGTATTTTGGACTTGTTTTATTTATTCATTTCTGCTCTATTATTCTAACCTATTATTGGATCTCTTTGTGTGGTGTTGTTATTGTTTTACTGTTTAAAGTGTTGCACAAATATTTTTCACATTGCCTTTAGGATACGCCTGACTGCTCTGTACCAATCTACCAGGGGGTTGAGCACAGGTTAATTTGGCATTTGCTTATGACTTAACCTGACTTGGATTGGGGTTGATACTTGACTGCGTTCATACCCCAGTCAGCCAACAACTCAATCTCTAACAGTTTTTCTTAACTCTTTGAGCTCAGGTTCCCTTTTAGACCCAAGTCTGGTAAAACAATTAATAATTCTAGCCCCGGCCATTGTGTCAGTGATTACCTCAATTTTTATAGTTTCTTTTGCAGTTCCAGGCCTCTTCCAAACTGAAGTTGTCATTACCCCTCCAAAGAAGCCTACTTTAGTCACGTACATCCTGTCAAACTATCACTTGAATAGAATGGACAGTCATCTTAATACAGTCATCTTAATAGGTACCTATCTCACCACTTATGAGTTTCAGTTTGTCCTTCCCTTAGACTTTAGTGCTAAGATTGTGTTGACTGCTGCATCAAACGGCATCAGGGTGATCCTAGATCATGGAGGCGCTGCTGCCCTCACTCCTTTAGATCTATCAGCGGCCTTTGACACAGACTCTCATACCATTCTACTACAAGGACTAGGTGAGATGGGCTTACAGGGGAAGGCTCTATGTTGGTTGGAATCATTTCTGTCTAAGAGGACCCAAGCTATGCACCTTCGTCCTTTTCAATCTGCTCCCCACTATCTACATTGTGGCATCCTAAATATCCTGTCTTTGAAATCTACATTGTTCAACCTATATGTGACTTCTCTGACCAACCTCACTACCTCTGTGGGCTCCAATTTTACTCATATGCTAATGACATCCAGATTATTCTGCAACTTGAGACTGATTATCTGTCCGTTCAAGACCAGTTTAAAACCGGTTTAACTTTGGTTGTTCGCTAAACGGATTCTACATTTTTGAGGCTCAATGCAGACAAGACACAAGTCCTAGGGGTATATTCACAAGAACGTGTGATAACTACCAAAGAGTAGCTTAACACAACTCTCAACATCGCAGCCTATCACGGGTAAATTACGCCGGGCCAACCAATTATTCATAACGCGGCGGTAGCATGTGATAGTCACCAGATACCGCGGTACAAAAATTAGTGAAAACCAGCCACAGGCCTGCAAATCCCACATGTCTGGCGGGAAAATGCCCTATAAAAGAAAGAAAATAAAAACACCAAAACCAATTCAAACTGCATAGCACCATGGATGCACCCAGACCGAGTGCAGAGGACAAGCCGAACTTCACAAGCCCCATAGAGGACCAGCCAGGAACCCCGTGTTCGGGGAAGGGCAAGGAGAAGAGGAAGAGGATGATGGGGTTCAGTCCGCAGGAAAACCGGATCATCGTCATGGAGGTGATAGAAAACCATCAACAACTGTTCGGCACCTCCACTGCGGCACTGACAACCCAAACGGAAATATGGCAGGCCATCGTCACCAATGTCAATGCAGTCGGAGTGTCGAGGAGGTCAATGGAGGAGGTCAAGATGCGCTGGCATGATGTGAAAAGGCAGACCAAACAGAAACTCTCCGCCAACAGGAAGGCAGCAATGGTGACTGGATGTGGGAGTCCTGCGACACAGGGGGAGCTGGATGAGCTGAAGGAAATGGTGGTCACAGTCAGCAGTGTGGAGACTGTGGCAGGATTTGGGGGCCTGGACACAGCTCGATACAAGCTGACCTAACAGCAACAGGGAGAGTAACGACCAGGGACTTGGGGGACGAGGGGAGATGGGCACAATGGCACACATGAACAATTATGTATAGCACACTGCACACCCACAATGATCGTGGAACATGTCCCCGAAAGCCTTGGCACACTGCAGCACACATAGAAGCACCAAGTTGGCCCCCGTCCACAATGTGCACAAAGGGGCCCTCCTCCCTATCACCAATATCACAACCAACCCATTCACATGTGCTGAATCCAGCAAAGCAGCGGCTCTGTGAACCACACTGACTATGCAAGTGAAACTGCATGCTCGATAGCATGGCAGCAGCCCCAAAACATGACATGGCCCACGAATCAACATGGAGGTGGCCCAGTGCGGATCACATCTGTAAAGGAGCAGATCACACTCTGACATATCCATGTGCACCCAAAACCCATACCGTAGAATACATGCAGCAGACGAACAATGCACCAGGCCACAAAATCTGTCCGAGAGCACATATGACCCAAGTCAAAAACAATTCAGCCCCCGAAAAAGCACAAAATTCAAAGGCACCCTGCCTCAAAGGGAGAAGAGTACACAAAATCCGAGCTGCAGGGGCAAATCCGCCACAATGCATCACACACACATAGCAATCACAGAACATCAGCAATGACTACAAAGTGCAACACCAACACCACAGGACAGGGCTCACAACAGGTTCCGCATGTGTGTAGTGACTGTCCACTCACATCTGGCATTGCCTGACACTGTGTGATGATAATGTACGGGTACTACCACACATCCGTCATGTAGTCGAAAAACACACTGACTGCCATCAAATAGCCAGCTCCGCCAATACAGTCACAATGTGCCTTGTCATGCAGTCTGAATGTAAACATCTGCAAATCTTCAACATACATTTGTAATTCTGTTAACCTGCTTATCCCCTTTACATTGCAGAGGGACAAACAACATCTCCTGCAGAGCACACCACACTTCCCATCATTGATGATGAAGAGGACAACCTGCACATACGTCAAGACACCCTCCAACGGATAATGGACATCCTCCGCATCCCATCCCCAGGAGCAGGGCAGGCCAGCTGCTTCGAGGTGACCCCACCACCTGCACAGACCACACAGCAGGAAACACACACCACCACGGTTGTCTCCCAGGACCCCCGACCAATACATGGAATTCCAACAGTGTGTGTGGGTGTTGCCATGTAGAGTTGGCTGAAGAGCTGCGGGTGGGTTTCGAGCTCGTGGCAGCCACACTCGATGCCATACATGGGTGTCTGAGTCCCATCAGGGACCACGTACAGTCCCTATCAGACACCCCCTGTACGCACCATGCTCCACAACAGACCTTGGCTGACCTCACTGGGGCCATTAATCGGATACAAGTACTGTCTGGTCAGACAGGCACTAGCGATGACAGCACAGAGTTGGCACAGATGCGGTGGTCAATGGAGATCATGGAGCAGATGCAGGCTGGAAGTATGGCTGCCACGGCTGGACACCAGCGAGTAGTAGCGGGAACTTCAATGCCCTGCAGTTCATCATCTTGCCATTTCTGCCACTGAGCCTGTCTCAGATGACTGCAGCGATAACATCGACACACACAGCTCCGACCCCTGATGTGTCAGTGGCACACAGTGATGCAGCCCATCACCTTCGCAGTCTGATGAGTCAGTGGCACACAGTGATGCAGCCATTACCCCGCCACAAACACTCGACACAGAACCCGTATCAGGGGAGTAAGATGGGGATGGTGATTACTGTGTGAGGAAGGAGGAAGTAGCATCCATCACCGCCATATGGCCTGTCCCTGCCTGGTACTGCCCTATGCATCATGCCCTGGGACAATACCTCCCACTGACCCCCGGAACACTCTGCGACGTTCTCCCGGACCCCAACACGGACTGCCATATCTTCACTGCTGGACAATTACACAGCAATCCTGCTGTGGACTGCACTCCACCTCTTCCTAATCACTTTTCAATCTCCAAAGGACTCTGGTTGGCCCACCACTAGGCTTCCATGTAATGTGGGCTTGGATGGCCATGTACAGCTTCAGCTCCGTCAATCACCTGAATGTGAATAAAACATTCTAAATCACACAGATGTGTCATGACTATGTTCACTCACGCATGGAAGTATGGCTGGATGTAGGGACAATGATTGCACATGTAGGTACACCCTGGTAACTGACATCTATGCGCATGTGTATCCCTGAGACACATGGCCAATTGGATGACTGTGAAGGTGAGTACTAGCTGTGTCCCCATTGCACATCAATAACAATCTCACAACCCCCCAACATAGGCACACGTCCATGTATTGAGTAGGGCTGGTATAGGAATGACCAAATCGGTAGCAGGCCAGGAGTGGTGGCCTACTTCACATGTGACAACAGAACTTCACATTGCATACCTACTCACACACATCTGTGTGGACACATTTTGTTATGATATATGACATTGCTCCACATGGTCAGAGGTTGGACACCATACTCACATTGCTAAAGTCACATAAGTGCACAGGTCGGCCAGCACCTATCCCAAAACAATGTCTGGCTCACAGAGGTGGAGCTTGCAAAAGGAAGCCACCCCCATTGCACATGCGTCAGTTAGTTCCTCCCTGTGTAGGGACGATGCTCATTGTGGCACAACTCACTGCTCATGAGATCTGCATAGTACTCTGCCACCGAAGTGCGTCGATTGTCTGCTCTGCTGACAGTGATCAGGTGAAAGGGTCCAACAGGTTCACATGTTTTGCTACATTGCCATGTGTGTACTCTCCCCCAGCAGTGTGTCCGAATTGGTAATGTTACAAAACGACGCTGTGTAGCTTTGATCATGGACGCGCATCACCTTGCACAGGTGTGTATACAGACGCGTAGTTCCACGCACATGCATCCAGAGTCCTGACGAAGGCAGACATGTCCTCTGTTGTGGTGGGATATGTGAGCATTCCCCACAATGCAACAAGTTGTTGGGACCTGTGCTGTGGGTGGCAATCCGATGTGGTTGCAGAATCATAGTTACTCATCCATGAATGCCCGTGCAGCTTCATGTGCGATGTGTTCCAATAGTACGTCGTTGTTGTGTTCAAGGAACACCAGGGTGAGCCAATCCATTAACTGGTCCGGGCAGGTGTGCTCAGCCCATGCCGTTTCACCAATCCGCAACACAGCTCAATAGGGGAGCGCCTCGATGTGGTCACTGCACACAAGGAATTGTGCAATCTCTCATGCACATCTGCCAATACATACGCAGTATGTCAAGGCATCTCATGCACAGCTGTCTCAGTAACACTCCTGTTTGTGATCCAACAGGGGGCACACACACAAGTCATAGTCCAATTAATCTATGGTTGTGTTGGATAGGCAGACATCTATGGGACACTCGAATGTGAATGTTCGGAAGTGGAACCAGGGCTGGACGCAGGTGACATAGGCAAGGTGGAAGCTCAGCCGGTAAATGATCTGCACTGTACCGTTCCACGTGATGGGGGGTGTGCATGTGCCCGGGTTGGCCTGCCATTGCGTTGGTGCGTCTCGTGGAACAGGCACTCTTCTGAACTGCGGCAGTTGTGTAGAGAATATGCCACAGCTCTTAGCAATCATTTGACTGTGTGTGCAACATTGGGGAGAATGGGTTGTTGTTTCTGTGAGTGTCAAGGGCATCCCATGCAGGGGTACCTCAGGCAGGGGCTTCTGTGTGTGGGGTGTGGATAAGTTGGATACTTCATTTGCACAATGCGCGGTGTGGGAATCGTCCCCATCTGTCATGGCATCTCTCTCAGGGTGTTCCAGCCGCCTTCTGGATCAAGGTCAGAGGTGCAGGTGTCCTCCCGCCTTCTGCATTGGAACAAAGGAGCTTTCATCCCTGATGTTTGTCTGACTACTACTTGCTTTTTCGGAATGTGATGTGGCTTTAGCGCTGAGATTGGAACAAGGCCTTGGGCTCATGGTGTACAGATGGCGATAGACACACACATGTTGGCATGTGGAGCCAGGTGGCCGAGAGGTCTTGCGCTTCTTGTGCAATCTCACTCCGTCTCTCTTTCTCGCTCTCTCCCTCTCTTTCCTTTGTTGGGCGCATGGCACACCTTCTTCTCTTGGATTTTGTCTTCCAGGCTGTGTCCTACACATTGTCCAGTGAGTACCCGCTAGGACTTATCCGAATGGTTGTTTTGGCTTTTGTTTAAATGGTGTTTTGTGTTGGTGATTGCATTGCTGTATGACTAATTCTCCATTTTCTGGCCACGCATGTCTGTTGATTTTCCTGCTTGTGCGACATTAGGCAAAATATTTGTTTTGGGATTTGATGTGTTGGTGTGCAGTTTCTTTGTCTGGGGTTGGGGGTGGGCCCGGGGAGGAGGGTTGCGGGCCTGGGTGTGGTGTTGCTGGGTGTTGTGGCCCTCTTGGGTATCCGTGCTGCATGTTCAGTTGCTCGGGGCATCTGTTTTTCTTCATGTGTGGCTATGGGCTGTGCTCCCATGTCTGGTGCAGGTTGTGGTCCGACTTTGCACCAGGTCAGAGCAGGTGTTAATTTCCTGGTGCTACCGTGCCTTATCGCCTGTTTTGCGTTCTTACCGTAGATCTGGCTGGTCATTGAGAATGTTGCGAAGTGATGTTGTCGCTGTTTTCTGCTCGGGAATGCCTACTCTGCATCTCATTAGTGATAGTTGCCAGGGTCATCCGTGGTGACATTTGTTGCGGATGCTAATGCTGGAAAAGTGGTGCTGTAGGCTGTTTGCACCGGCTTGTGAATGGGGCGGTAAATTTATCACGACTTTGGCTGTGCCAAAGTGCCGTTAAATCGGAGCAAACTCCTTGAGAATAAGGCCCCTAGTGTTTAGCAATTAATGTATCTAGTGAACAAATTGGTGGCCATGATACCAGGGACAATGTTCTTCACTAGTAGCAAGTACACAGAACTAGGGTGTCTTTTTTGTCGCAAATGTAACCTTTGATAAACTTTCTTCTGCATATTTTGTCTTGCTGAAGATGTTGAGGAGACTGCTCCTTTTGTGCCCAGTACACTTCTGATAACCTTGATTCAGGCACTTATTGCTAGTCGTTTCGGCTAATGTAGTATTCTTTTGTTGGGCTCTCTGTCTTACTTACTACAGTGCCTTCAATTGATTCAGAAAACAGCAGCTAGGCTCATCCGCGGATTACCAACATCCGCCGGGTATGACGGAGCTCCTGATTCACAAAGGTAAACTAACACTTTAGTGTAAGTCTAGGCTTTTTTGCAATTCACAAAGGAATTTTAGGAGTAGTATCTTTATGAGTACGTATCTTTTTATGTGAGTAGGCTCCACCACGAGTGCGGGGGCTCCGCACTCGTAAAGATACTTCTCGTAAAATTCCTTTGTAAATTAAAAAAAATAATAAACTTACACTAAAGTGTACATTTTCCTTTGTGCACCAGGCCCTATCTTACAGAGCTACAATGGCAATCCTTAGCCAAAGGTTGCACCTTTAAGGCCCGTGATTACTGTCATAAAGCAGTTTATAAAACAGATACTGCAAACATCTCGCAGAACTATTTACCAAATATTCTCAGACTCAATATCTCTATTTCTTTAAGTTCCTGTCATTTAATGTTCCAAAATTCTGGAGATGACGGACAGGAGGTCGTTTCTTCTTGGTTATCACGTCTTAACACGGCACCCTTCTTCCGTTTTCTCTTCCTTCAGAGCCACACCACCTACACTTCGGCAAAACATTAGAAACACGTTTATTTCAGTAACTTCTCTTTCTGCTTTCACCGTGATTTTAGTTTATCGGCAAGACTCTTTGGGTAATTGCATTACAACTAAGCTAAATTCAGCGCAGCACAAATGCATAGCAGATATGTGCACATATTGTATTATATTTTAAATTGCATTTATATGGCGCTTACTACCCCTGAAGAGGCATCGAAGCGCTTTTATGGTGAGTAGCACGCTGCTCTGGAACCCATAAAGTATTAGCGGGGAATAGTATAGTGAAATATGAAAGATATTTGAGAGGTGGATATGTGTTATATGGATTGAGAAGGATAGTGGAGGGATAGAAGAGGGACATATATTCAGGGTTTGCTATAAACTAAAAATGATCATTGGCTCAGGTGCATCCAAATCATGCCAGGATCAGGACTTGATTAAAATATTGAATCCATACATTCAAAAGTCACATCTGAGGACTCACTTCAGAGTTTTCGAAAACTCGATTGTTGTCATGACATTCTGCGGGCGGGGAGGATGGTGACGGTGCTATTAGCTGATATTGTAGCCTTCCTGCTTGGATTTCTTGTTGCTACGATAAGATTTCCTTATGCACACTTTTATGGTTGCCAAGTTTTATTTTCACAAGGGTATGGCTTTTGTTCTTCCAGTTTTATATAGCTTGAGTGGGAGTTAGTTATGTACTGTGCTTTGCAGTAGGAAGAGCTATACTGGGAAAACAATGAAATAGAGATGGCTTTCAGATGTATTTCCCTACAAGTTATATGTTTGAAGTGTCGAAGGAATTTCCAGTAAGTTTTTTTGCTAACGTAAATTCCAAATACCACCATCATAAACCGGTGGCGAATGCTTTGCAGCTGACCACTAAAGATAGATATTGAATTATTATAATTCCCTTTATGGACGATAACCCAGCCAGATTTTTTGATATTATTAACATTTTGGTTAGATGAACAATGGAACTTTAATTTCTGATGCCGTCCCTATTCATTATATACAAAACATCGTGTAGTCCCAGGCCTCCCTAACTTATTGAACTGGAAGGTTTATATAACATAGAACATCTCATTTTGTACTCAGTTTCGGTTTAAAACAAAGAGAATCTAAACTTAGCAAGAAATGGTCCCACATATTATCCCACATATATAAGGCCGATGTGATGTTAGTGTTATCAGGGTTTGTTTCGGACCCTAAGCAATACCATTCTGGGCTATGTCCTATTAACAGCCTCTAATATGAAGGCACACGACTTAACATGCAGCTTTTTTCCAAAAAATAGTTAGGACCCGTTTAAGTTCTTATACAGGAAGTGGGCTCTTCTTAGGTCGTAGCAAATTGACATTAGGTGAATGTAGAGACGATTGAGTTACTAATTCTGAATAAACGTGGTAGCAGAAGGTGAGTAAAGAAGGTTAGTTCATCACAATTGATGGCACCTGCCTCTTGCAAGAGTCCAGTCTTCAGGTTCCAGACAACTGGAGTCCCAGCATTTATAATTGGTGACTAAATTGGCCAGAAGAATATGATGGGGGCAATAAAATTATCGCCGCTTTAGCGGCAGTTAACGGCGATAATGGGCTTGATAATATGCTCTATGGAATTCCAATTGAAGCTGAGGTTAGATGTCCTTCACATCTAACATGGGCTTCAATTGGAATTCCATAGAGCATATTATCAAGCCCATTAGCGCCGTTTTAGCGGAAGTTTTCTGCCGCTAAAGCGGCGATAATTTTATCGCCTGTCTTGATAATATGCCCCTAAGCTTTTTAAAATGCAAGGAGGATCAGTTAAGTTTAGGCTTGGAAATACTGCTTCTTTCAGTTTCTACGATTCATAGTTTCAATACAAATGTTTCTAAATACTTCATTTTGAAATTGACATGAGAATTGAATTTCCTAAATTGCACATTTCCATTGAAAGCTTATGTTCTCATTAAGGATTTCGGGGCATATCAACAACAACCGGCGATAATTATTGCTAAGCGCTCTTAGCGCTAGGATAATTATCACCAGCTAGCGTGGATTTTTATCGCTGAGATAGCGTGCTATTAGCAATGCTCATCTCAAAAGCGATAAAAATCCTAGCGCTAAATTGCCTAACGTGAGATTATCGCTGGTAACCCAGCGATAATCTCACGAAATATGGCGTTAGCTTGTTGATAGGGACTCACAAACTTAGCCATGATATCCTCCTTCCATAGGATATCATGGCTAAGTCAGTCCTGAAGCAGGCGTAAGGAAAGTCGCGATAACAGGGGTTATCGCTACTTTTCCTGCCTCTATGCTACATAGCGTGGGGCTTGATGATAGGAGAAATGTCTCTTAGCGACATTTCTCCTGTCATGTCAGGTCAGGAACGCCGACTTTGCATCTCATTAGAGATGCAAAGCTGGGCGTTAAGATTTCGTATGCTAAAGCAAGGTTTCACACGTTAGCGTGACCTTGCTAATTAGGCGATAAAATTATCGCCGCTTTTCGGCCGAAAACGGCCACAAAAGCGGCGATAATTTTCTATCGCCTCATTGTTGATATGCCCCTACATTCCTGAAAAACTCACCTAGGAAACTTTAACATGCCCCACACAATACACAACCTTGCGAGCCTTGTAAATAGGACAGCAGTATTAACTCCAAACACATTCACTCATTGAAACCATTTGGAACCCAGCATTTACAAACATGACCAGTTTCACCTAAACAAAGCGCATATGCTTAGTAAACTAAAACAAATGGACAGCCACAATATACACCTTAAAATGGCAGTATGTTTCGGGGAAAAACATCACCCACAACCACTAAGTGGTGAATTCACCACAAACATAAAACGCAGTTCCAAATGCTATCTTCAGATCACAAGTTCCACTTCAGAAAGTGACTTTATCGCGTTGACATTCCCTCCATATCATCATGGTATTGTGGTCACTCTTGTTTGACAGTCTCAGATGGACACGACCGTGGAGCACCGACCTGGGACTGACCAGATCAATGCCGACAGCCTATCCAGTTCTTCCACTTACATGAATTGAACTGCCAAATAATGGCTGAGTTGCTCCTCACCTTTCATCCTCCAAGGGGCTTATAAGGAAATTTCTCATTTTGTACGTTCATACCTATGTTTTCTGTGTTGATGCTGCTGTGTTTTTTAGCCTGAGCACTGGGGCTCTGCTAACCAAGCCCCCCTGCATGTACACCGACCCCTAAAATATTTCAACATTGGCTACTCTCCTGTTTGACATATTTACCTTACCTGAAGGTCCTAAGTATATGGTACAAAAGTGCACCCGGGCCTTTAAGTTAAATATCAGTAGTGGCCTGCAGCACATATAGTGCCACCACTTGAGTAAGAATGCAAAGCCGTCCCCTGCATCCTAGATGTGCAGTTTTCAAATTTGATCTGGCAAAATAAAACTCTTGCCAGGCCTAAACCTTCATTTTTAACACTTATAGGTCACCCCTAATGTAGGCCCTAAGTACCCTTAGGGCACAGGGCATAGTATTTAAAATGTAGGACATGTATATTTTAAATTTTACATGCCCTATCAGTGAAAAACCTCCATAGTCATTATTCACTGAGGAAAGCTGGTTCTCCCATAAGAAAGCACTGGGTTGCTTTCTAACACCTTAAAATGCTTAACTTTCATTTGGGAGTAGCTAAAAAATGATCCAAGGACTCATTTTAATAGTAATATAAAATTCAACTTAATAGTCAAGTTAATTGTCAATTTCAATTTAGCAATGTAATTTTTTTAATGGTAAGGAACTCCAACAGAAGTCAACATAACAGAATGTCAAAGATACCCAATATAACAATGCATATTATATTTTAAAATATAACATAATTAAATTACATGTTGGACATTTTCACAATTCACATGATCACAACAGTAAGAGAGCCTTAGTAGTCGACGGTATTTAGTGCCTGCCTACAGAATGCCTGTAGAGCTCTGTGAAGCACAGGGGCTAACAGAGGCTAATTAAATAAGATGCGCTAGCAGGCGGATGCTGATGGGGTCACAATCAGGCATGCAAGCTGGAATGCAGGCGCCGGAGGAGTCAGTAATGGCCAGAATGGGGCAGAAGGAGTATTTGAGCGTGTCAACTCCCTTGCGAGGAGCAAGCAGCACAGGCCTAACACGGGCCGCCTCCAACCTACGAGGAGTCTGTGGCTTAGTGTCTGCCCACACTCTATCTCCTTGATGCCTCTGACCCGCTGCGGGCAAGCTGTGGACCCACTGCGGGCTTACCAGCACTGATTCATGCCGGTCCTCCAGTTCACGACTTCACTGTCTCTGAACCTTAGGTGGGCCACAGGACACCTGAGGCAAGCTGCTTGGCTAGCTGGGAAAAGAAAAGCTCTGAGACGTAGATAGACTGCAAGGACTGAGCATCCACCAGCATCCAACTGCCTGGCAAGTCTCTAACAGGCCCTGGATGCCTGTTGCCCGTGCTCCTGTGCTCCTACTCCTGCAGTCAGCGCTCCGCACTCCTGTGCCTGCTTCTGCTCAGCTCTCTGCCTTCCACTTCCATCAGCATGATATCTGTGGCCATGTGATCATTCATTAACATTTTAAAAGCTGGTTTATTGCTCGCAGCAAAACAACTGTAGTGTGGCCTGATAGCAGGAAGTCCAGACGTGGATTGCATCCCTTAATGGTTAAGTCGGGTTTCATTTTCCTATTTTGAATTGTTTTTCTTTTCCTGCCTAAGCCACATGTGCCTTTCTGCCAGTGTTCATTGTCACACAACTGGTAATGGTATCCCTGTGATGAGATATGAATTGCTCCCAGACAGTGGACAAAGTGCTTTGTTGTGGGCAAATATGTTTCCTCTTTGAGCAGGATGGCCTGGCGTCTGTTCCCAGCTTCTTCTTGAATTTCAAATGATGTCCACCCAGTCACTGGTAGATGTGACTCACACCTTAGCCTGTATCCCTTTTGTCTTTATAGCCAGCTTTTCTCCCAACACAGTGGAAAGAAAGCCACCCCACAACTGGTTTTGAGTGACCACAAGGGAATGTTTGTCCAATATCATAAATACACCTCTGGGTGTGCACAGGGGGGTCTGCACAGGGGAACAAAAGTTTGTCTCTCATGTTGGTTTTAGGGAAAGAGGAGTATTGTGGGACTGTTTACAGCAGAACTCACAAAAAAAGCTGCAAAATAGGGTAGGCTCATTCCTGTGAACCTTTACCCAATTGGTTGGGGAGTGGCTAGGAGCTTACCCCGTCTACAGGTTGGCACTGAGTATAAATGTAGCACTCCCAGTACCCTAGTCAGAACACTGCTGGAACTGTAGAAGACAGAGGAAGGACTGCAATTGCTGCTGTGGCCTGTAAGGAAAACCCTAAGAGCTGGACCTCCTCCCACTTTTTACCAGGATGAAGAAATTTGTTCCAAGGCTCGGTTGACTGACCTCCTGTTAAGTTATAGGGTACTAAGTTCCAACTGGACTTGCAAGGGACCCTGCTGGTGGTTTCCACTGAAGTGAATCCAGACCAGGACTTTCATCAAGCCAAAACTGTCGACTTCAAGTCACTGTTCAGATTCAACTTGCCGGTCTTCCCCACTGAAGGAGATCTGACTTGTAGAAAGGTTTTGAAGCCCAATCATGGAGGGTTTCATCGAGTACAACGCCAAACTGAAATCGATCAGCATTGAGATCTTCCTGGGCACGGACACCAGACTTCGCCTGCTCAGAGCTTTCCCCCTTCAATGGGACCATGCTCTTCAGCATATCACAATTGTCATACCCTGACTCAGATCTACCTTGAAACGCTGACCCAAGGTTGCAAGTTTGCTCTGTTTGGCACAATTTTCATTAAAAAAATAAAACTTCATATCTTTGTTTCCCCTTATGACATTATTGTCATGTTGGTCTCTTTTTGTTCAATAGAATATTCTGTATGTTTATTAATTAGAGTGGGAGTTTTATTAGGTTGTGTTTTCACACTGCTCCTGCTTGTAACCTTGACCAAGACATGGACTGTAAGGGTAATTTGGCTGACCTCCTGTTAAGCTACATAGACACAAGGGCTGCAAGATGTCCATTCTCCTGAACAGCTCAGCTAAGCAGTTCCAACTAGACCTGCCCTGAAACCTGCTTCTGTCTTCTGTTGGAGTGGATCCAGACCCACAAGTGCTGTTACTGAGGCCCTGGAAGCCTTGGATAGTGTTACAGTGACCTCTTCCCACCCAAACTGCAAAAGCTGGGACTTAAAACTATTTTCCAACTTCTTTCTCTGAAGAACCAGTGGTAGACTGTGATGGCCATCAAGCCAAAGTCATCTTCTTCGAGTCACCGGTCAGATTTAACTTGCTGGTCTGCCCCATTGAAGGAGATCTGACTTTCAGAAAAGTTTCTAAGTCCGATCGTTTTGGTCTTTATGAAGAACAATAATGAACTGAAGCCGATCAATGACAGGACCCTCCTTCGCATGAATGTCAGATTTGACCAGTTTGGAGATTTCCCACTTTGTCAATGACTGCATGTGGATCTGCCCTTAAGCATTCCACCATTGTCAAATCATGAGTCCAAACCAGCTTGCAGCTTGCCTCAGACCTGCAGTTGCCAGTTTGTGCTTTTTGGTGCTTTTTTGCTAAAAAATAAAAAAATATTTATATATCCTGTTTCCCACACTGGATTTTTGTAATTCTGTTATCTTTTTGTTGACTAAATTATTCTCTATTTGCATACATTGGAATGGGATTTTTAATGTGTTGTGTTGCTTTACACATTTTCTTAAATTAGACAGTCTGCTCTCTGCCATAGCTACTAGGAGTCAAGCTCAGGTTTATAATACTGAAATCTTTACTGGACCTAACAAGAACAGTGACATTATTATTTTTAGTAAACTATAACCCACCCCAATTTATAATCCACATTCTCACAGTGGAGATCTCCCTTTTGTCTCCAACATTTTTTTATATTCTTAGCAAGTAGCTTCCTGAAACACGCCCCAAAACCCTTTGTCAAGGAATTACCAAGCTTGTGGTATTGACCAAAGACTACCTTGCGGATCATAAAGATCCAAAGAATCTCAGATAAAGATCTCCATTTATTGAATCCTACTGTGTGGTGTCCGTTTGTTAAGTAGTGTCAGCTCAGCGAGTGCGATCCTAAAGTACGAGACCCCTTCCTGGAAGGGCCTCCCCGCCGGTGCTCGGCCTGATTCTGGGAGAGGTGGGTCACGGGGTGGTCAGGAACGTGTTCTGTAATCCCCCTGAGAACGCCCCTTCCAACATTTGGTGGCAGGCGACGGGATCCGAGCCGACACCTAGAGATCGTACAGTAAACGGCTGACGCACTACCGAACAAAGATGGAAGAAGGAACCGCCATGAGTACCACAGGAACCAACGCAAGTTCTACGTTCCGAGAGGACCGGTTGGAAGACTATACGCACCGAGAATTAAAACAGTTTTGCAAAGACCTTGGAATCGCTACCACCGGATTAAGCACCAAAGAAGATTTCCAGAAAGCATTGAAGGCCGGAGTAGTGTCCGGAGATTCCCTTCCCCAAACTGAAGGAGGCGGTCGACGGATGGAGCCGCCGAACGAGCTCCGAAGCACCCCAGTAAGGAGCAACGCCCCAGAGGGTGGCCTATCCCCAGAAGAACTAACAGACCGGGAAAGGAGCTGCAGCCACGAACTAGAACTGGCCAAGCTAAAGATAGAGGGAGAGCTAAAATTAGCCGAGAAAAAGTTAGCTGTAGAACAATTACGCCTACAAGGGGAACTTGAAGAGAAGAAACGCCAGCGAGAGCACGAAGAAAAGAAATTGCAACTGGAACATGAGCGCAGCCTAAAAGAGATCGAGCTCAAGGCCAAGAATGAGGAATCCAGACCCCCGGGGAATCAAGGGACCTCTCCCCCGGTGGAACCAAAGGTCCACATTCCCAAGGATGTGGTGAAAGAATATCACAAGAACGACGACATCCAGCAATGGTTCAAGGCCTACGAGGTCGCCATGACCTCCCACCGAGTTCCACAGAAGGATTGGGGGGCTGGCTTGTGGGGCCGGTTCCTGAACGAGGGGAGAGACACCCTGCTGGACCTGCCCTCAACTGTGCTAAATTCTTACAGCCACATGAAGGAGGCCCGGTTAGCGATATATGGACTCACCCCCGAGATGTACCGGCAAAGGTTCCGAGACTGCAAAAAGATACCCGGTACTACGTGGGTGGAGTACGTGAACTTTTACAGCCGAGCCTTAGACGGATGGATCAAGGGCAGCAAGGTCTCCACCTTTGAGGAGCTGTTCGACCTGATCGCATGGGAACACTTGTCCGCAAATTGCTTAGTAGAGTTACGCCAGCACCTCCTCGACAGCAAGCTCACAGATCCGTGGAAACTGGCTGTTGAAGCTGACCACTGGATGAACACCCAGGCCCCCCGGGGACCCGTGGGAGACTACTGCCACCACAGTCAAGGACCTCCCCATCAGAGGGGTGGGGGAAACCAGGGAAGACAGAGGGAATTCCAGGCAGGCCCCCAGCATAGTCCTCCCAGAAACCAACCCCCGCACTTTCCAGCACCACCTCCAGCCAGCACGGGGCCCCCGGGGAGGCAGGGACCCCGAGACAAGATCACATGTTACCGATGCCAACAGACTGGTCACTACGCCAGTGACCCCCTATGTCCCAGGTACCAACGGGCCGCAGCGACCGCTCCCCCAGCCCGACAGATGGCCACCGTGGCCCTAGGGGAGGAGATAGAGGACACCGAGGAGTGGGAGCCTGCAGCCATGGCCCTGGTCTCCCTAGGAGATGGAGAAATGGTTACCGGAACTGCCTTACCCGCCAACACCAAGAAATACCGACAGCAGGTGACGGTCAACGGGCACCGCGTCGAGGCCCTCCGCGACACCGGGGTGAGTGTCACCGCGGTCCACTGCCACCTGGTAGCCGAAGACCAGATACTTCCCGACATCTTCTGTCCAGTTATATCCTCGGACAATTCCGAGAGCCTCTGCCGATGGCCCTGGTACCCTTCGAATGGGGGGGAGTAACCGGTAAATTGAGAGTGGCCGTCCGAACCTCCCAGCCCGTAGACTGCCTCCTGGGCAACGACCTCGAGAGCTCCCTGTGGGGACAGGTGGAACGAAGGGCCCACCTGGGAATGATGGGCCTACCCGAATGGGTGTGCGCCACCACGCGCTCCATGTCAGCCCGATCGCCTCCCCTCGAGGGAGGTGAGACCCAAACCCTGAACCCAGCCGCCATCCCCGAGGGACGGGACAGGCTACCCGAATCCGATGACCTCCCCCGGAAGGGGAGCCCATCCCCGACAACGGGCCATTATATCAGAACCCCGAGCAAATGACGGAGCTCGGTGACCTGCCCGAGTTGGCGCAATGGCGCTCCGAGGGGGTCCCTCCCGGGAAGAGTTCTGCAGAGAACAAGCCGCCTGCCCTTCCCTCATCGGACTCCGGCAGCAGGCCGAAGCCCAGGCGGCGGGCGACAAGTCCGGAACCCATTGGGTGTATTGGGAAAACGACCCCTGTACAGTGAGCAGAAGTCTGCCGAGCTAGGATCGGCCTGGGTACTGGTGGTACCCCTGCGCTTCCGAGACTTCCTCCTGGGCCTAGCCCACGATGTACCCCTGGCAGGACACTTGGGCCAAGACAAAACCTATCATCGCTTAGTCACCCACTTCTATTCGCCCAAGATGCGAGTTAATGTCGAAGCCCACTGTAAGTCATGTCCCAAGTGCCAGGCCAGCGGAAAAAGTGGCGGAAAGCGCAGAGCGCCACTACAACCCTTCCCCGTCGTTGGTACCCCCTTCGAGCGAATGTCACCGCGGTCCACTGCCACCTGGTAGCCGAAGACCAGATACTTCCCGACATCTTCTGTCCAGTTATATCCTCAGACAATTCCGAGAGCCTCTGCCGGATGGCCCTGGTACCCTTCGAATGGGGGGAGTAACCGGTAAATTGAGAGTGGCCGTCGGAACCTCCCAGCCCGTAGACTGCCTCCTGGGCAACGACCTCGAGAGCTCTCTGTGGGGACAGGTGGAACGAAGGGCCCACCTGGGAATGATGGGCCTACCCGAATGGGTGTGCGCCACCACGTGCTCCATGTCAGCCCGATCGCCTCCCCTTGAGGGAGGTGAGGCCCAAACCCTGAACCCAGCCGCCATCCCCGAGGGACGGGACAGGCTACCCGAACCCGATGACCTCCCCCCGGAAGGGGAGCCCATCCCCGACAATGGGCCATTATATCAGAACCCCGAGCAAATGACGGAGCTAGGTGACCTGCCCGAGTTGGCGCAATGGCGCTCCGAGGGGGGCCCCTCCCGGGAAGAGTTCTGCAGAGAACAAGCCGCCTGCCCTTCCCTCATCGGACTCCGGCAGCAGGCCGAAGCCCAGGCGGCGGGCACAAGTCCGGGACCCATTGGGTGTATTGGGAAAATGACCTCCTGTACAGTGAGCAGAAGTCTGCCGAGCTAGGATCGGCCCGGGTACTGGTGGTACCCCTGCGCTTCCGAGACTTCCTCCTGGGCCTAGCCCACGATGTACCCCTGGCAGGACACTTGGGCCAAGACTAAACCTATCATCGCTTAGTCACCCACTTCTATTGGCCCAAGATGCGAGCTAATGTCGAAGCCCACTGTAAGTCATGTCCCACGTGCCAGGCCAGCGGAAAAAGTGGCGGAAAGCGCAAAGCGCCACTACAACCCTTCCCTGTCGTTAGTACCCCCTTCGAGCGGGTGGGGATAGACATCGTGGGACCTCTGGACTCAAGGACCGCCCAAGGCCACCGGTTCATCCTCGTACTGGTGGACCATGCCACCCGCTACCCCGAGGCCATTCCCCTCCAAACCGTGACAGCCCCCGTGGTGGGACGGGCCTTGATGGGGATATTCTCCCGCGTGGGGTTCCCTCGCGAGGTCGTGAGTGATCGCAGCACTAACTTTTTCTCGAAGTACATGAAGTCCTCATGGCAGCAATGCGGGGTATCGTACAAATTCACCACCCCGTACCATCCCCAAGGCAATGGTCTAGTGGAACGGTTTAACCGGACCCTGAAGGGGATGATCATGGGCCTCGAAGAGCACCTCCATCGCAGGTGGGACGTTCTCCTCCCCTGCCTTCTGTTCGCATACCAGGAAGTTCCCCAAAACTCCCTGGGGTTCAGCCCATTCGAATTGCTCTACGGGACCCCTGAGCCTGGTCAAGGAGGGCTGGGAGACCGCCCTCCGAGGGCTCCCCCAAGATGTATTCCGGTACATCTTGGCGCTCCGCAACCAGACTCGGAAATTCCGAGAGCTCGCCGAAGCAAACCTCGAGAGTAGCCAGGAGGAGATGAAGCGCTGGTATGACCAGAATGCCACTCTGGTCGAGTTCCAGCCGGGCCAACAGGTCTGGGTGATGGCCCCGGTGAAACCATGCGCTCTCCAAGACAAATGGACTGGACCCTTCAAGGTTGTAGAGCGAAAGAGTCAAGTCACCTATTTAGTTGACGTCCAGTCCCCTCGGAACCCCCTCCGGGTCCTCCACGTGAACCGCCTCAAACCTCACTTCGTGAGGACGGAGTTGAGTTTGCTCCTGGCCACCGACGATGGGGCCGAAGAGGACACTGAGCCCCTCCCGGACCTCCTGTGCGCGAAAGAAAAGGATGGCTCTATAGAAGAAGTGAGACTTTCCTCCTCTCTCACCCCCCAACAATACGACGATTGCCGCCAGCTATTGGGGCAATTCGCAGACCTCTTCTCCCTCACCCCCAGGGTCACTGACTGGTGTGTCCACGACGTGGATAGCGGAGACAGCCCGCCCGTACGGCACAGAGCCTACCGTGTCCCTGACAGGGTCCGGACCTGCATCCAGGCCGAGGTAGCCAAGATGCTAGCCCTAGGGGTGGTCGAACCCTCCGACAGTCCATGGGCTAGCCCCGTGGTACTGGTTCCGAAAGCAGCGGCCCCGGGGGTCGCCCCCGAACTAAGGTATTGTGTGGACTACCGGGGGCTCAACGCGGTCACCCGAGCCGACGCTCACCCTATCCCCTGCGCAGACGAGCTCATTGACCGCATGGGGGCTGCTCACTACCTCAGCACCTTTGACTTGACCTGCGGATACTGGCAAATTGCGCTCACCGAGGGAGCCAAGGAGTGGTTCGCTTTCTCCACCCCAGATGGGCACTATCGCTTCCGAGTCATGCCCTTTGGAATGAAAAATGCCCCGGCCACCTTCCAGCGGCTGGTCAACAGGGTACTGGCCGGGCTGGAAGAGTTCAGCGCCACGTACCTAGACGACATTGCGGTGTTCAGCTCCCAATGGACCGAACACCTCCAGCACCTCCGACAGGTGCTGATGGCCCTGCGCCAAGCGGGCCTAACCGTCAAAGCCAGCAAATGTCAAATTGGACAAGGTTCCGTGGTTTACCTGGGACACCAGGTCGGGAGCGGGCAGGTCGCCCCCCTCCAGCCCAAGATCGACGCCATCTTGGCCTGGGAGCCCCGGCGACACAGACCGAAGTCCGGGCCTTCTTAGGCCTCACCGGCTACTACCGAAGATTCATTAAAAACTATGGCAGCATAGTAGGCCCCCTCACAGAGCTAACCTCCAAGAAACAGCTGAAGAGAGTACAATGGACCTCCCCTTGCCAAGAGGCGTTCGATGCCCTAAAAACCGCGATGTGTACGGCCCCCGTGCTCCAAGCCCCCGATTACTCCAAGGAGTTTGTAGTCCAGATGGACGCTTCGGAGCACGGGATCGGGGCCGTCCTCTCACAATTCAACGAGAAGGGCCTAGACCAGCCTGTAGCCTTCATCAGCCGAAGGCTACTACCCCGGGAACGACGGTGGAGCACCATTGAGAGAGAGGCCTTCGCAGTAGTCTGGGCACTAAAGAAACTACGGCCTTACTTGTTCGGAACCCACTTCCGAGTCCAAACAGATCACCGACCCTTACGGTGGCTGATGCAAATGAGAGGAGAAAACCCCAAACTGCTGCGATGGTCGATCTCCCTCCAGGGAATGGACTTCACCGTAGAGCATTGCCCTGGTACTGACCACGCCAACGCTGATGGCCTGTCCCGATTCTTCCGCCTCAGCGAAGAGAACCCCCAAGAGGATGGGTAGTTCTACCCGACATTCAGCTAGGGGGGACGCGTGTGGGGCGCTGCCTTGTGGCGTGTGCCTCCTTAACCACTAGCCCCCAGACCCAACCCATACACCACCCCTGGTCCCGGGTTATAGCCGCCCGTCCTTCCCACCCCGTAGCCACCGAAGACCCCTGGCCACCATGTCCCGATGTCCCGATGGCCGGCCCGGGGCCCCAGCGAAACCTAGACCCTGAACTCGCCATGCCCGGCCAAGGGAGACGGAACCCCCCCCCCAAGCAAGACAGGGAGGAGTAGTCTCTGTTACACCTCTGACCTCCTCTCAACAGAGGGTTTCGATCGCCCTCCGGACCCCCAGGGAGCTGGCTCCCCGCATGCTGGGTGTCTGGAGTCCCTCCCAGGTCAACCTGAAAGGATCAAAGAGCCGAGCGGCAGGAAATCCCAACACCGCCCCCAGTAGCCAAGACCCCTCTCTGTGTCGACGCCGGACTTCAAAGAGAATGAGGCGTATAACAGGGGGTGCTGAGGGGACTGGGGTAGAGAAGACCTGGAACTAAGAGAGCCCTGCGGACCTGGTCGCGGCTCGACAAACCTGCAAAGAAGGACACTACCTGATCCTTGAAAACCATCTGAGCCCTGCTGACGTCGTCGCGGCTCCCGAGAACACTACGAACCCCGGGGCCTGCTGAGAGACTCGCGGCTCCCCCTGACCCTAAGACCATCGGAGCCTGCTGAGAGACTCGTGGCTCCGCCTGACTCTAAGACCATTGGACCTCAATTTAAGGAATGAGGGGGATGAATATAGCACAGAATCGGAACTATATTTAGGAATGTCCAGCCGGACATCCAATTTAATTCTTCAATGAAAAAGATAACAATAATAAACAGCAAAACAAGGGTGGGACACAGTCCTGTATCCGTTGGGGGAAGAAAACAAATACAAAGCAGACAAACATTACAGGCAAGGCAAGCGAAGCTTAATTACGAAATCCAATGTTATAAGCTTTTTTTCTACAAACAGTGCACTTTTTTCCATAATAGACTAATGTGCATGCTGTCTAGATTGGGGTCGACGACGTTTCGATCCTATTACACGGATACAAGGATCATCATCAGGACGAGACAATGAACAAGCCTGGTGTTTAGAGAAATTGCCTGAGGAAAATAATGAAGAAAAGAAGGGAGAAAAGCAAGAAAATTAAGAAATTTTAAACCTGAATAAGGCAGCGCGGGATAAATATCCGTAATAGTGTTCAGTGCACATGCCACATGTGACTTCATGCAGTTGCTAGAATGCAAACGAGTGAGCTAGTGAACTAGATGGGACGATCTGGTATCCAAGAATTGGCAGGCATTAGTTAAGCGCCAGTGGAGGAGTAATCTAGTTAGAACGTAAGGCCGTGGCGTGGCGAGGCGTAGAGTGTGTGGCCGCAATGAATATAAACAGCCGGTCTCGAAGTGTGCGCTTACCAGGGACTGTCGGCGTGGTCATGTGCCGGAATAAAAATCACGTCTGGAGGTGCCAAGAGGTCTAGAGATGCTGGCGTGTGCGGCTAAGACCGCAACAATGGCTGGGGAAGGAAGGGAGGCAATTGAGGCAGGGGAGCGAGTGAGAGGGTAGTGCCAAGGTGACGGGATGCGGACAGAACAGGTACCTGTTAAATTATGTAGACGGGCAAGGGGGATTTCTAGCTCCGGTCCGTGGTCAAAGTGAACAATCTGCGAATCCAGGGTAGACACGCAATCATAATAGAATTGCGGGTAAGAGGAATCCGTGGAAATACACTAGAAGGGAAAGTTACAGTTAACTCAAGGGATCCAAAGTGAGAAAACCAATACGGGGTGGAGGTTCAGGTGCTTACCGTAATCAAGTGGCGTCCTCAGTTGACAATGAACGAGTGACGGGGAGGGCCAAAAAAGCGCGAAGATATACATGCAACGCGTTCGTGTGGTACACTAGAGCGTGAGATTACGCCGCCATGATGGAAGAGGATAGTAAAAATAGAGGAAAGATTGACCAGAAGCGGACAGTTTGAGGGTACATAATTACTACGAAGAGACAATTTATGCAAATAAGACGAAATACAATTAATTATAAAGCGAACCAAGGCTCATCAGCAATACATCATAATTACTTGGCTGAACCCAAGGAAAGCAGTGAAACAGAACATAAGGAAATAATAAAGTGCGAACATCAAGAACTGTGAGGAGTGTAACAACGAAGCAATCACATTTCCGTTATGTTCGAGTTAAGTATTGTGTGGTGAGAGGCATCATGTGACATTTGTCATAGCAACCGGCGTTCCGATTGAATTATCTCAGGAAACAGTCTGAGAGAGAATATGGGATCAAAGTTTGTTGTTCAAATGAGATTAGTCCAGTCCTCATTCCGATTGAGACCATCCTTGATGCTGTTCAAACGAATGATCATTCTCAGCTCTTCTTTATTTAGAATCTTGGCGATGTCACCGCCCCTTGGGGGTAGTTTGACGCTCTTGATGATTGTCCACTTAATGTCATCCTCGGTGTGTCCCATTTCAGAAAAATGTTCAACAAGGGGAGCATTGGGGGTTTTACAGCGCAGTCTGCTCCTGTGTTGGCCAATGCCAACACAGGAAATCAAACTTTGATCCCATATTCTCTCTCAGACTGTTTCCTGAGATAATTCAATCGGAACGCCGGTTGCTATGACAAATGTCACATGATGCCTCTCACCACACAATACTTAACTCGAACATAACGGAAATGTGATTGCTTCGTTGTTACACTCCTCACAGTTCTTGATGTTCGCACTTTATTATTTCCTTATGTTCTGTTTCACTGCTTTCCTTGGGTTCAGCCAAGTAATTATGATGTATTGCTGATGAGCCTTGGTTCGCTTTATAATTAATTGTATTTCGTCTTATTTGCATAAATTGTCTCTTCGTAGTAATTATGTACCCTCAAACTGTCCGCTTCTGGTCAATCTTTCCTCTATTTTTACTATCCTCTTCCATCATGGCGGCGTAATCTCACGCTCTAGTGTACCACACGAACGCGTTGCATGTATATCTTCGCGCTTTTTTGGCCCTCCCCGTCACTCGTTCATTGTCAACTGAGGACGCCACTTGATTACGGTAAGCACCTGAACCTCCACCCCGTATTGGTTTTCTCACTTTGGATCCCTTGAGTTAACTGTAACTTTCCCTTCTAGTGTATTTCCACGGATTCCTCTTACCCGCAATTCTATTATGATTGCGTGTCTACCCTGGATTCGCAGATTGTTCACTTTGACCACGGACCGGAGCTAGAAATCCCCCTTGCCCGTCTACATAATTTAACAGGTACCTGTTCTGTCCGCATCCCGTCACCTTGGCACTACCCTCTCACTCGCTCCCCTGCCTCAATTGCCTCCCTTCCTTCCCCAGCCATTGTTGCGGTCTTAGCCGCACACGCCAGCATCTCTAGACCTCTTGGCACCTCCAGACGTGATTTTTATTCCGGCACATGACCACGCCGACAGTCCCTGGTAAGCGCACACTTCGAGACCGGCTGTTTATATTCATTGCGGCCACACACTCTACGCCTCGCCACGCCACGGCCTTACGTTCTAACTAGATTACTCCTCCACTGGCGCTTAACTAATGCCTGCCAATTCTTGGATACCAGATCGTCCCATCTAGTTCACTAGCTCACTCGTTTGCATTCTAGCAACTGCATGAAGTCACATGTGGCATGTGCACTGAACACTATTACGGATATTTATCCCGCGCTGCCTTATTCAGGTTTAAAATTTCTTAATTTTCTTGCTTTTCTCCCTTCTTTTCTTCATTATTTTCCTCAGGCAATTTCTCTAAACACCAGGCTTGTTCATTGTCTCGTCCTGATGATGATCCTTGTATCCGTGTAATAGGATCGAAACGTCGTCGACCCCAATCTAGACAGCATGCACATTAGTCTATTATGGAAAAAAGTGCACTGTTTGTAGAAAAAAAGCTTATAACATTGGATTTCGTAATTAAGCTTCGCTTGCCTTGCCTGTAATGTTTGTCTGCTTTGTATTTGTTTTCTTCCCCCAACGGATACAGGACTGTGTCCCACCCTTGTTTTGCTGTTTATTATTGTTATCTTTTTCATTGAAGAATTAAATTGGATGTCCGGCTGGACATTCCTAAATATAGTTCCGATTCTGTGCTATATTCATCCCCCTCATTCCTTAAATTGAGGACCACTGTTTGCTTCAAATTAACAATTACCCAAGGTCCTCAACTACCTATTGGGTTCCCTTGTTCTGTATAAATATATCTAAGACCATTGGAGCCCGCTGAGAGACTCGCGGCTCCCCCCAACTATAAGATCAGCTGAGCCTGCCGAGTGAATCGCGGCTCCCCGAAGATCTCCCTATTGACAGTTCCTTCCTACCGGAGCCCTGCGGACGTGGTCACGGCTCGAGAATACCCTGGTCCGGCTGGACCCAAGCCTGTACCGTGTCCCCCGGCTCGAGGATTGAGAGCTGTGCTAAGGATACTCGGCATTGACTCTGAACCTAGAACTGTCCCGCTACCCCAAACCCCTTTGTCAAGGAATTACCAAGCTTGTTGTATTGACCAAAGACTACCTTGCGGATCATAAAGATCCAAAGAATCTTAGCTAAAGATCTCCGTTTATTGAACCCTACTGTGTGGTGTCCCTTTGTCAAGTAGTGCCAGCTCAGCGAGTGCGATCCTAAAGTACGAGACCCCTTCCTGGAAGGGTCTCCCCGCCGGTGCTCGGCCTGATTCTGGGAGATGTGGGTCACGGGGTGGTCAGGAACGTGTTCTGTAACCCCCCTGAGATCGCCCCTTCCAACATTAGAGAAATGGATATTGGAGAAGGGAAATGGGCAGAAAAAGAAAATCCCATCCTGTCTATACAAGATTGAGGAACCTGGATAGCAGACCTGCGCACTGCTCTCTGAAGAGGCACCCAGACACCAATACATAAGAGGAACTGGAAAACCAGGAGCATGTAAAAACATAATAGCGGGCTAATGGATAGCATTCAAACCCTAAGGCAGGCAAAAAGGATCCCCCCAAAAATTAGGACACAAGCCACCGAGATGGCGTTCAAACAACCCAATCGAGAGCAAAAACATCTCACCTGGAAATTAAAACAAAGGCACATAGAAGACTAATGGATTAAGATACATGAGCTATGCAAAAATAACAAACAGAAGCAATTCTGGGATTATATAGCCAAACTAGAGAACAAAAAGATCAATGGATTACAGTACCGGGGAAAGCATGGCAAGTGCATGTAGCAAATATATATTTAAATGATCCAAGTGCATTGTGGCAATGGACCAGGGTGTCCCTGTTGGCAGATAGCATATCGGGAGGCAACGGGCCCCCAAAGATAGAAGACGGTAAGGCACAGGAACAGCACATTATTGAAATAACTGCAAAAAAGATAAAAAGAGATAGGGCACCAGGGACCAATCGCCTCTCAGGTGGCATGTTCAAAGAAGGCTCGACATATTGGACAGAGACAATGTCTAGTCTGTATATGGAATACAGGGTAAAAGCTGATGTACCAGATTCCTGGCGAGGCTCCATGTTGCAATCGATATACAAGAAAGGTGACAAGATGGATCCAAAAAAAGACAGGCTAATATTCCTGTTGGACATAGAAGGGAAAGCATATGCCAGCACTCTTTTAAATGAGTTAAATGACAGGATCAATGAAAATTACTTTCTGCCATTCTACCAAACAGGGTTTCGAAAGGGTGGTTCAATAATTGATAACATAGTAGCATTATTATATTTGGTCTAGCAGGCGAACACCAAAAACAACTTGCCAGTATTCACCTGCTTTGTGGACTATTCAACAGCATTTGATGGTGTCTCCAGAACAAGCAGTGGAAAAAATTGAAGAGCTGGAAATTCCCAGATAAACTTCTGAAGGCTATTATCTCACTATACAGTAACACCTGGGTGAGGATAAATCTGACTGGTCTCCAAAAGGCTGCACACGGATCGAGGCCTAAAACAGGGCTGTGTCCTAGCCCGATGCTTTTTAACCATTACACAGCAGATATAAGTAAAGCTCTTCAATGAGCTACACTGGATACCCCTATAATAAGGGCTTATAAATTGCACCTACCCAAGTATGCAGACGACCTGGTAATCTTCGATCATATCAAAGTAGGCTTATAGAGAGTTCTGGCCTCCCTGAACTCATATAATGAGGCCAATGATTTAGCAGCTAATGGAAGTAAGACAAAAGTCGTAGGGCCCGATTCACAGAACAAACTTAAGACAAAATCCTAAACTTAGTACCATTTTGGTATTCACAGAATGCACTTACTACTTCTGGTATTCACAGAATGAACTTACTACTTTTGCGATTCACAGAATAAACTTACTACTTTTGCTATTCACAGAATGGATTTATGACTACTAACTTTACGTCCGCACTCGGGCCGGAAATTCCGGCCTGGAGGCGGAGCTTCTGGCCCAGAGGCGGAGCTTCCGACCCGGAGGCGGGGCTTCCGGGCCGGAGGCGGAGCTTCCGGCCCAGAGGTGGAGATTTTGGCCATGGCTAAATCTCCGCCACTGGCCGGAATCCCCACCTCCGGCCCGGAAGCTCCGCCTCTGGCCCGGAAGCCCCGCCTCCGGGCCGGAAGCTCCGCCTCCGGGCCGGAATTTCCGGCCCAAGTGCGGACGTAAAGTTAGTAGTCGTAAATCCATTCTGTGAATAGCAAAAGTAGTACGTTTATTCTGTGAATCGCAAAAGTAGTAAGTTCATTCTGTGAATACCAGAAGTAGTAAGTGCATTCTGTGAATACCAAAATGGTACTAAGTTTAGGATTTTGTCTTAAGTTTGTTCTGTGAATCGGGCCCGTAGTCTTTGGGCAACACATAGGAAAAACTCTTCTTAGATGGATGCTCGGAAACCAGATGATAGGAACAGTAAGAACCTACTATTATTTAGGTGCATGGTTATGCGACATGGGGAAAGCAAAGGCACTTCAGCTCAAGATGAAAGCCAAAACACAAGTGACCACATACACACTATGCAAATTACAGGAGAAACTATGCAGCCCCACAACAATATCAATTAGAAGAGTAATCAAATGTAAGTTGTTTGTTTTTGACGGATACGCTCAGCAAGCTTTCGCAGGGCAGATGGAGTCTGCACTGGAAAAAGCACAGTGCCAGGGCTAGAAAAGTGTCTTTAAGTTACCAAAATACCATTTGACCCTGTTGGAGTTTGGACTGGTTCAACAAAAGTTTGAACGCATGAGCATCCTTGCAAATATTACTCCCAGATAGTCAAAGTACACACAGGATCTCTAAAAGAAATGCTTAAAGCGATTTTTAAAGGGGGATCAAACCCCTGGAACAGTTGCATGGAAGTGGGAGTGTCCAAACTGAACTTAGCAATAGCAAATTTGTCGCTGAAAGAGGTGAGTTACTTGGCAATTAACAAAAGCTCTAATTAAACAAGTCTTTCAGCTGTCGAGGGCGGAGGACATAGCCAGACAGAAAGAAGAGGGAGAATTAACATGCCTGACTTCCTCCTACGAAGCAAACTTTGTGCAGCAATATTTGAATAATGCATTGGGCAAGAAATGCCTGAAAGACATCCACAGTGCCAGAATTGCACAACTTCCAATCAAGGAACTCAACTCAGGATGAAAATACCTACAGCAGGTAATCAAATGCTGGCTGTGCAAATGTAGAGCAGAGTCCCTGTCACACCTTGTATGTTGCTGCCCTGTTTTACTACAACAACGTTGAAAGCACTTAAAGCCAATGTTCCTATGGCAAGAGGTTAGGACCTGGTTAGATGGTCGGAAACTACATGAAAGTGGTCCAAAAATTGGACTGAATAAGAAAATTGGCTCTGACAGGTGCTAGGAAACAGGAAGGATGTGAAACCTGGAACTTGGTGGCATTAACAAGAAAAATAAATATATATATGATGAAAAATATTGAACTCTTAGGACCTATTAGGTGAGAAGCCATCTACAAGTGCACCTTCAGGGCAATGGCCAGCAGCAGTCTGAAGTCCAGGCATTGGACCTACCATCAGGGTTTGCTTTTAGCGGGGAGGGGTGGATATGTCACGGTAAAGTCAAAGCACTTTTTATATATTCGTATGACTGTCGGGATGGACAAGGAGGTCTTATAAGCTAGATTTATTTTTACTCTCGGGCGGCAGATGCAAGATAGATAGGAAGCACAGAAACACTAGCTGCACTCATTACTTTTTAAAATATAGTATGCAATCATTGATGCACGTGTTCTTGATTCCACCTGCTTTTAACTTGTATGTAGATTTGTGTGATTGCAATGATTTTAGGTAATTATGTAATTGTTGCATTATTATTAGACCTTGCACCCTTGACGTGGTTTCCCCTGACTTTTTGCCTCTACCTTCTGTATTTTTGACACTGTGCTGGAATTAGTTTTTGCTGGTTTAGATGCTTTGGGCACTTTGCCACTGCTGATCAGTGCCAAAGTGCAAGTGCTCCCTGGTTAAATTGTTATTGTGATTGATTATCAATGATTGGCATATTTGTTTTACCAGTAGGTCCCTAGTAAACTGCACTGAGTGTGCCAGGGCTAGTGATTCAAATGCTACTAGTGGGCCTGCAGTACTGATTGTGTCACCCACAGGAGTAGCCCTAAGATGGTGTCTCAGGCCTGCCACTGCAGTGCCTGTGCGCAGTTGCTTAACTGCCATGTTGCCCTGGCCAGTGTATACACTTGCCAGGCCTGACCCTTCCCTTTTCTTACCCATTGGACACCCCTATGGTAGGCCCAAGGTACCCCCCTGGGCGGGGTGCAGTGTATGTGAAAGGTAGGGCATGTACTAGTGTGGGTAACATGTCCTGATAGAGAAATACTGCCAATTTAGTTTTTCACTATCGAAAGGCTATCTTGCCCATAGGACAGAATGGGGAATGTTGTGTAACATGTTTACCTGCATATCTTCCCATAGGAGCAAGAGAGAAATTTGGAATCTGGTATCCCTGAACTCAGAATTTAATAACACATCTTTTAGGATGGATGGTTTTTAAATTCAGTGTTTGAAAATAGCACTTTTAGAAAGTGGCCATTTTCTTGTTCAACCTTTCTGTGTGCCTCTGCCTGCTTGTGGATTGACTGTTTGGTTTGAGAGTGACAGGGGCTGGGGGTGGCTCCAGGAGTCTGGGTGAGTCAGCACTAGGCTGAATAGACCTATCTGCATTTGGTGTGGTGGGAGGAGTAGCACCTGGGCCTGAATAGGGCTGTACCTGCCTTCCACAATGCTGGCTCCACCCCCTGCGGTGTGTCTAATGGTCCTGACCCACACTCACAAAGGAAGAAGATGTGCACTGGCAGGGTGCCCCCAGAACTGGTTTGAACTGGGTCCAGGACCCCTCACACATGGAGAACAAAGACTTTTGGGGTATAAATACTAGAGCTGAAACCCCTGAAAGTTAGACTACTTCATGATCATGAGGAAATTTCCTGCCAAAGAAGATCAGTTGAAGAGATGGAGGAGAAGGACTGCCCTTGCTGTGTGTCTGGGTTTGGCCTGCAGTTTGCTGTTTCTACTAAGGAGAGATCTAAAGGACTTTGCTGTGTGCTGTGTACCTTGCTTGAAGAAGGACTTTGCGGTGTGCTGTGTCCCTCTGAAGAAAAGTCTCCAAGGGCCTGAGAAGAGCTGGCCTTCTGTTTCTGAAGTTCCAGGCACAAAAGGACTTCAACCCCACCTCCCTGAACTTCCTTGCTGGGAGTTCCAGTCTGCCAGGAGGGCCTGTAACTGTTTGTGAGGCCTTTTTGCTGTTGGGAACTGGAAGCGTGATGCAAAGAGAGAGAAGCGTGATGCCGCCGCAGCAGCTGCTGTCGCATCATCGAGGAAGCGTGTCGCCGCTCCCGCTGTTTGCCGCCGCATCACTGGAGAAGCGTGCTGCCGCACAGAGGGTGCAGTCGCATCACCGGAGAAGTGTGTCGCAGGGCCGTCGCATCGCTGAGGAAGCGTGCCACCGCTGATTGTTGATGCAACACCGGAGAAGCGTGTTGCCGTCACCGAGGGTGTTGTTGCATCCCTGGAGAAGCATGTCGCAGGGCTTGTTGCGGCTTAGAAAATCACCGAGTTCGCCGCACAGCCGTCGGGCGTGCACGCATCGTCTTCACGTTGTCGCATCGCTCAAAGACGCCTTTTTGACGTATTCTCACTGGATCGTCGCAACGTATCAAGGCGCCATCTTTTCGCATCGGAACCGAAGCGCAGGAAGAACCGACGCATCGCCTTCTCTGCGCCCCTTTTGGTTGTTTTGAGCGACGCATCCCAGGTACTTTGAGAACTTGTTGCATTTGATCATCTACAAGTTTATTCTTTCAACAACCTTTTTAAAGACATTCTACTGAGTTTCTGTATGCTGGATTTTTGTCGTTTTGGTCTTGTTTAGTTTAGATAAAGATATTTTATTTTTCTAAACTGGTGTGGTGTCCATTCGTGGTGTTTTCACTGTGTTACTGTGAGTGTTGGTACAAATACTTTACACATTGCCTTTGGGATAAGCCTGTCTGCTCGTGCCAAGCTACCAAGGGGCTGAGCAGGGGTTATCTAAAATGTGTATCCCCCTTACCCTGACTAAAAGCAAGGGTCCCTATTTGGTCAAAGGTACCTGCCTCTGCCAACTAGAGACCCCCAGATCTAACATTGGTGGTCAGCTGTGAGGATTTGAACTTGTAATTGTACTTGACCCCCAGTGATTGGTGTACATCAGTAGATTAGCGCAGACTACTACGCAACCACACACTTGGGCATATGCGCAAGGAGCTATCACCGAATAATCAGCACTTTATCACAGCCAAAGATGTGATAAATTTACCTCCCCATTCACAAGCTGGTGCTAACAGCCCACAGCACCAGTTTACTCGCGATAGCAGCCGCAAAAAACATTGCCACAGAGGCCCCCCGCAACTATCGCTAATGAGATGCAGAGTGGGCGTTCCCGTGCCAAAAGCCGCGATGACATCACACCTCAACATTCACAACGACCAACCAGATCTGTGCTAAAAACACAAAACAAGCGATAAGGCGTGATAGCACCAGAAAATCGACACCTTGTCTGGCCTGATGGCAGCCTGCACCACAAAAGGGAGCACAGCCCAGGGCCTCATCAGAAGGGCAACAGATGCCATGGAGCCACCCATCATGCAGCCCGGACACCCAAGAGGGCAACAACACCCACAGCCACCACCCCCAGGACCACCCCTCCCTGGCACCATCCCGACCAAAGACATGCCACATCAGCTACACCTAAACATGTACAAAATAATCCGTCTGACGTCGCACAATCACAACTGGTGACAGGCATGTGCCAACACAGAAATGAGCAGCACACATTCACTTTCAAAGCAACAAATGAAACTTTATTAAAATTAACACTGAAATGCAATGAAGACACATGGCCGCTCCCCTCGGGACAATCCGTAGGTTCTAGCCTGCAAGACAAAACACATGATGAGAAGGTGTGTCCTGCGCACATCAAAGGACAGAGAGAGCCAAGGAGAGAGAGAAGAAGAGGGGGGAGAGAGAGAGAGAGAAAAGAAGATAGAGAGAGCGAGAGAGAGAGAGAGAGAGAGAGAGAGAGAGAGAGAGAGAGAGAGAGAGAGAGAAGAGAGGGAGATAGAGAGAGAGTGCTGCCCCTGCGCACCCAGGCCACACTGCTCACCTGCTGCCACCGGTGTGTCTCCAACCACTTGCCGGTATGTATAGAAGTACACCAGGTCACACATCTGAGACAGAGCCTTCATCTGAAACCAGATACATGATTGGCACAGTACACACACTTGCACAAGACAACATCGCCTGCCCGTCCATGCACACCCAGTCAGAGGCACCCCAGCCCCTCTCGCCGCCCATCGGAGCATGCCTGCCCATGCACACCCAGGCAGAGACACCCCAGATCCTCCCGCTGCCCATCAGAGCATACCCACCCATGCACATCCAGGCCTCACTGCTCACCTTCCGCCACTGGCGTGTAGACAGGAGGTCCCACCATGTGCTGCTGCAAGCCATAAGACCGGGGCCCACGGACATGGCACCCTCCACACCATGCAGCCCCACTCCGCAGGCCACCAGGTCTCACGTTTGGTGCTGTGTCTTGATTACTCCATGGCATAGGACATACCAGTGCACCCGGCATCATCGCAGGCTAAACACCCGCTCAGCCCAATGGGTGCCATTAACTCTGGGATCCAGGCAGCGAAGCCACGTGGCGGTAGGCCTGCACTGCCCGCTGGCTCTGGCCTACACTGCGGTCCAGCAGGGCACACTAAAACTGAGCTGTCTGGACCACCGGGACAGGGCATCATCGCAGGCTGCACACCCGCTCAGCAGCTTAAGGTGCCACTGACTCAGTGCCCCCAAAGTCACCATCCTGTGGCGGGGTGCCTGTGCCGTTCACAAGGCCTCGGATGCCACTAACCCTGTGCAACCCCAGTTTGTGTCATGTGGCGGTAGGCCCGTGCCGCCCGCCCGGCCTCAGATGCCACCAACCCTGTGCGCAACAACTCATGGGCCCTTTATGAATGAGAAGCTTGGAGCAGCCGTCATCCAGTCACCACCGGAAGAGGGGAATGTGATGTTGCCGGCCCCTTATGTTGGCGGAGTCACATGGCCTGTGACGCCTGTGCCGGATGGGTGTGGTGTGTGTGAAAACCTGCCCTCAGGGAGTGGCTGTGACATGCTGACAACTAGATCAGTGACCTGCACACCACCAGCGAGTACGCCGGTGATGGGTAGCAATGAGGACACCCCCTCGGAGCGTTAGTGGAGTGGTCTGTCCTGCCATACGTCGGACCAGCGCAGGGCCTGCAACAATGACTCGTGGGCTCTGGCCGTGGTCCAGTCCATGTCCAGAGTTGACTCATGCGTGTGTCCCTGTTGTAGTGTCCACGGGACCTGGTACACAAAATGCAATGTCTCACCCTCTGACTGGCATCCCACAGGATAAAAGTCATTGACGCAAGGGAAGGCACTGTCCCCACATTCAACCACACATCCATACCTGAATGATGTAAGATATGACACAGCAGTGCGTCACTGGATGTTTATTTGCACATACAGTGCAGTTATGCAGCTGGAGTGGTACAGGGCAATGCCGAGCACACTACACAATATGGGCCCGTGGAGGGCCAGCCAGAGTCTATCTGGGGATGACATGTACTGCGGAAGAGGAAGGGTACAGTCCGCAGTCTGTCTGCCGTGTCATTGGTCGTCAAACAGGATGTGGCAGTCCATGTCGCTGTCCAATGTGGATGCATCGGAGTGTATCGGGGTTCAGTGGAAGCTCATGAGGCCATGTGCAAGAACAAGTAGAAACAGGCCAGGTGGCAGAAATAAATGCTAGCGCCTCTTTCGGATCACAATCCCATCCACGTTCTCGTCCCCGGATGTGTGCCCTGCCCCACCTGTGGGTGTTGCAGTACCGGCTGCGGCACTGACACATCAGGTGCCTGAGTGGATACGCCTGCCACACTGGGAGGCACTGACACACCAGGGGGCAGAGATGTGGATAGTGTGGGGGCAGCAGCATTCATCAGCACCATGCCTTGTGGCGGCAATGCCATGATGGAGATCTGCAGGGCATGATAGATCCCAGCTACATTTCGATGATATGCAGCAGTGGCACACGATGTTGAAATGTGGCATGTACCAGGAGGGTGGGCCCGCAGTTACGGGGACATGTAGGAGCGCTAGGACGCTCGGGGTCTTGGCACATGCATGCCAGGTGTGATGTGTATCAGTCTAGCGGATGCATGAGTCTGCTGCCTCGCCTCATTCACAGCGCGATCCTAGCCAGCCATGGGCTGGACACCTGTGTCTGCCCTGTCTGGACCATTGGCCTATACCCAGGTGGGGGCACACCTTCGCAGGCCAGATTCGCGGTGTCGTTGGCATGGCGCTGGACATGCACGGACAGGCATTAGAATGGTGTCCTGTAGGAGTGTATGTGAAGCAACTGCTGCGCACACAAGTGTGGGTGCCCGTAGCAGGGAGGCACAGCTGTGTGGCAACATGTGCATTGTGCTGGGCATGTCATCCATGATTCCCAGGGTCGCAGACGTACCACCACATCCATGACCGGCCTCTGTATGTCTCCTGTATTTATGCAGCTGGTGAAGTTACTGTAGGGATGAAAGGTCCTTTGTCTGTACAATCAGGCAGTAGCACATCTGCAGCTCCGAGCAGGAACTTGCATGTGCCCAGCACCCCCTGACAGGTACGATAGCATTTGCTTGCGACTCCCACACTACGCATTGCCCAGTGTGAGACCAACATGTACACATCCCACACGCAGTAGTCCATGGTCGTAGTTTGCATACATGATATGGCCTTCACGCGTACTCTCACCCCACCCAAGGCCTGCACCCGTTGCACACAGATACTGCTCATTGCAGCAAACTATGCCATTTCATCCACAGGACAGTCTCAGGGCAGGCCAGTGCTGCTTCAAGCAGAGCCACTGACGCAATGGCAGACCTTCCCGGACACATACTCTACTCCAGTCACGTGGAGCTGTACTGTGCATGTCTGCTGCATGTACTGGGGGCACTGCCATTGGCAGTGCTGCGGATCAGTTACCGGCTGAGCTTCCACCTTGCGCACGTCACCTGCATGCAGCCTGTGTTGCATTGTCGCTCGTGCATATACGAATGGTCCATGGATGTATGCCTCTCCAACGTAGCGGTAGGTGACCTAGATTTCGACGTGTGTGTGCGCCCCCTGTTGGCCCATGACCCGGAGTGTCACCAGGATGCCCCCTTATGGCATGCATAGATGTTTGGCATGCAGGCTGGATACTGAACCTGGGCGATTGCACGAGTCGTCGTGTGCAGTGAGCACATTAAGCCACTACCCGATTGGGCTTTGCTGCACATTGGGTCTAGTGGTTGAAGTCAGCACATCTGTCCGGGTCAGCTGAAGGATTATGTCGACGACATGTCAGATGTGGTGGATGACAATCGCTCATTGCAGATGTTGACCTATGCAGCTGCACTAGCGTTCATGGACGAGTGACAAGGTACCTGCAGCCGCGACTGGATGTGACCCATTGCACGTGTTCCGACGCCTTGTTGCATGTTGGAATCTGGTCACATGTCCCAAAACAACAGCGAAAATGGCTGCATTGGCCTGGACTCATGATCCAGAGGCGGACAACCAACACTGGTTGGCATTGACTTGTGTTGGTGATGGACTCCCATGAGGTGGATATGGGCGCTTTCCTACGTTCCTCATTCAGACATGCTGCTTCATTGATATGCATATCGTGACACTTCTCTTGGCCGTACTGACTCGCACTTGTTGATAAAGTTTCCTCACTTTCACTTTTCTCCAACTGTATTGTGTCTTGATTTGTTTACCAATGTGTGTGTGATGGACTCTCTGGCTCCCTGCCATCCGTGCATTGCCACCCCATCAGGACTGTGTGTTTGTACTTGTGCATTATCATGTCCCTGTTTCGTGCTGTGCCAGATGGGTATGGCCGTTTACCGGCCACAGGCGAGTGCACTTGTGTTCTGTGTTTGGTTGTGCACAGGTTGGTGTTTGTACCACATTGTTTTGAATTTTGGTGTGCTTTGATTCCTATGTGTGTGTGTTGCATTGTGTGTGAGATGTCCCTTCAGCTCTGATTTGGCTCATCCTTCTCCCTTTCAGGCGATGTTGTGTTTACTTCTGTGTTTTTTCAGTGGTGTGACATTGCCGGGTTGTGTGACTTGTGCTCCTGGTTGGTGTTGTTACTCTTGGGCTTAGTTTGTCTGCATTTGTGCTGTGCTTAGTTGTGCATGTGTGCCATTGTGCCCATCTCCCCCCATCCCCCCGTCCCTGCTGGTTCCTCTCCCTGTTGCTGTTGTGTCTGTTGTTTGGTGCAGTTTCCGGTCCCTGAGTCCTGCCACGGTCTCCAGACTGATGTGGCAGAGACCATTTCTTCCATGTCATCCGGCTCCTGGTGTGGTGCTGGTCTCCCACCTCCGGTGTGCATTGCTGCCTTCTTGTTGTCGGCGTGTTTCTGCTTGTTTGTGCCTTTCGCGTCATTGCAGGAGTTCTGGTTTTCTGCCATTGTCCTCCTCCGATCTCTCAGGCTGCATTCATCTTGTCCAAGTTGGCCTGCCATGTACAATATTTTGTTGCCGATGGGCTTGGTGGGGTTGTCTGATGGCTTGGCTTGCCTCCATTGTGGTTGGCTGTTGTTTTCTGTTGGGTCTGTCTTACTTTTTCCGGATTTTGTTGTGCTTATTCCCGCCTGCCGTATGTTTTGCAGTCCTGGCGGGGCTTATCGCAGGTTTTCTGGTGTTGTGGTTTGTGTGTGTATCTCCGTCGGGGTGGTTGTGTCGCGGACATTGTCCATGGTGTCAGCAGACTATTGCATGGTACCACCTTGTTGTGAATTCCACATTGACACAGGGTTATTTTCCCGCGATGGGCTGCGATATTGAAAGTTGAGTTACGCTACTCTTGCGGTAGTTATCACACGTTCTTGTGAATATACCCCATGGTTTTTTATTTTTGGTTCTATTTTTGATCTGATCCTTGAGTCATCCACGCATCATGTCTAAAAATGGTAAAGCAGCAAGTGAGAAGGCAGAATTGGAGTTTTACATTGAGGATTTGAATTCCTACAAAGTAGATCAACTCAAACAATTTTGCAAGGATTTGGGATGTCCCATAAGGAGTAGCACTAAGAAGGATGAGCTACAGAAGGCCTTAAAAGCCTGGTGGGAGGCCAAAGGGGCGGAAGAAGGAGATGAGACAAATGTGGATGAGGATGAGCAAGGAAATGGGTTAGGGTCACAGGATTTGAATGTGCCAAGAGCAGCCTCCAGGGCTGTCCGCGTACATTTCGCGGGGAGTCTCTCCGGGGAAGAGTGGGAAGAGAACCAAAAGATCAGAGAACATGAGCTGGAAGTCATGAGGCTCAAGATGAAGCAATTGGAAATGGAGAAAGAAATCCAGAGCAAGGCAGAGGAGAGGGCTAGTGCCTTGAAAGAAAGGAAAATGCTTTTGGCTCATGAGGTGATAATGAGGGAACTGGACATTACAGCCAAACAGTTGGAGTCCAGTTCAAATGATGGCAGCGCACAGCCAGTGCAAGGGGGTAAGGTGTACATACCCAAGGATATAGTGCAGAATTTCCAGAAAGGAGAGGATATTTATGCATGGTTTGAATCATATGAACTTGCTTTGAAGATGCATGAGGAGCCTGAAAAGAACTGGGGGGGCGGGCCTGTGGAAACATTTTGAGATGTCTGGGACGGCGGTTTTAACACCATTAGAGAAGGAGGGTGCCCTGACTTATGCCAAGATGAAGGAGGCTTCATGCCTCAAGTATGGGCTCCCCCCAGAATTGTACAGAGTGAGGTTCAGGAACTCAAAGAAGAATGATTCAGAAACTTAGGTTGAATATGTGAGAGTGTACACACGTGCACTGGAAGGTTTGATGAAGGGCAGCAAAGTTACTGATTATGAGGGGTTGTGCCATCTAATTAGTTGGGAGCACTTGAGCAGTCTATGTGTTCCAGAGCTGCGCCAGCATCTTTTGGACAGTAAATTAACTGATCCCAGTGAGCTTGCTGAGGAGGCGGACTGCTGGACCAGCACCAGCATCCACAGAAGGATTGTGGGTACCACAGTCAAAGGTGGGCAGGGTCCTCAGCAGCAGAGTGGGGGGCAGAGGTAATCAAAAGGAGTTCTCTAAAGGGCCCCAAAACACTTTCGAGGGAAAGGAGTCCCAGCCCCCCAGCCTAAGATGTTGCAGCCCCCTAAGGGAGGGCGTAACTATCAGGGTCCCCCAGGTGTTACCACTGTGGTGAGAAGGGCCACATTGCCCCTGAGTGCCCCAAGAAGTCCCTAGCACACTCTGGGGCTCAGTCACCGGGTTTAGTGAGTGTAGCTTTGGGAGATGAATTAGGTTCCAGTGAGGGAGAGGAGCAAGCAGTCATGACCCTGGTCTCTTTAGGAGACAGAGAGATGGTCCAGGAGATCTACCTGCCTGGGAACACTAAAAAATACATGCGGTGGGTGACCATCAATGGGAGAAGAGTGGAGGCTCTGAGAGACACAGGAGCCAGCGTGACATCCGTGAGGTGTCATTGGGTGTCTGAGGAGCAGGTCATTCCCAATGGACTTCACCCTGTAGTTGTAGCAGACAACTCCGTGTGCCTCTCCAAAGTAGCGCAAATTCCCTTTGAGTGGGGGGTCTCAGGTTCCTTGAGGGTCGTTGTTAGTCCATCCATGACTGTAGACTGTCTGCTAAGAAATGACCTGGAGAATTCCCCATGGAGGGAGGTGGAACGCCAGGCTCATTTGGAGATGTTGGGTCTGCCTGAGTGATTTTGTATGACCACTCGGTCAATGGCAGCCAGTAGGGGTAACCAAGTTGACCTGGAGCCTGAAACAGTGGCCCAGGTGCCTGCCAGGAAGAGAAGGAACAGGGGGCGTGGGAAACTAGCCCCAGCCGTTCCCATGGTCCAGGAGGAAGCAGAACCTGAGGGGGGTGCCGTGGAACCTACAGGGGAACAGGTAGCCGAACTGGGAGACCTGACTGAGCTGATCCATTGGCAGCAGGAAGGAGGTCCCTCCAGGGAGGAGTTCTGCAAGGCGCAGAGAGAATGCCCTTCACCTATTGGTATGTGGAAACAGGCCACAGACCAGGCAGCAGGTGGCGAGTTCAAGAATCATCTCATTTACTGGGAGGATGGGTTACTATAGTGAGCCCAAGGTCGCTGAACCCAGTGCAGCCTGTGTGCTGGTGGTACTCAAGCACTTCAGGGCCATCCTACTGGGTCTGGCTCATGACGTGCCTCTCGCAGGACATTTGGGGCATGACAAGACCTACCAGAGGCTTGTCACCCACTTTTACTGGCCCCAAATGAAGACGCACGTTGGTACACATTGTAGGACTTGCCAGAGTTGCCAGGCAAGTGGCAAAAGTGTAGGGAAGTGTAAGGCTCCCCTCCAACCCTTTCCCGTGGTGAGCACCCCTTTCGAGCGGGTGGGCATCGACATTGTGGGGCCTCTGGAACCCAAGGCAGCCTTAGGCAACAAGTTCATCTTGGTCTTCGTGGACCATGCCACCAGGTACCCGGAAGCTGTCCCTCTCCAGACAATCACAGCCCCCGTGGTGGACCGTGCAGTGATGGGGATCTTTTTCCATGTGGTGTTTCCCAGAGAGGTGGGTTCTGACCGGGGTACCAACTTCATCTCAAAGTACACGAAGTCTTTGTGGAGGGGTGTGGGGTAACTTAAAAGTTCACCACTCCTTACCATCCTCAAGGAAATGGGTTGCTTGAGAGATTCAACCGAACCCTAAAAGGCATGATAATGGGCCTTGCGGAGCCCATTAGACGGAAGTGGGATGTATTTTTGCCATGCCTGTTGTTTGCTTACAGGGAGGTACCTCGGAAGTCCTTAAGGTTCAGTCCCTTTGAACTCCTGTATGGTCACCCTGTGAGAGGACCTCTGAGTCTGGTGAAGGAAGGTTGGGAGAAGTCCTGTGGTAAGACACCCAGGATGTGTTCAGCTATGTGTTGGCCTTCCGCAACCAGACTCAACGCTTCAGGAAACTCACTCAGGCGAACCTGGAAGCTAGCCAGGAAGAGATGAAACAATGGTACAACCAGAATGCCACTCTGGTCGAGTTTCAACCTGGACAGAAGGTGTGGGTGATGGCGCCAGTGGAGCCTTGTGCGCTCCAAGACCAGTGGACTGGGCCATATGAGGTGGTGGAGCGCAAGAGCGATGTAACATATCTGTTTGACTTGCAGGTTCCCAGGAACCCTTTGAGGTTCCTACATGTGAACCGCCTCAAACCACACTTTGAGAGGTCCGATGTCACAATGCTCCTGGCTACAGATGATGGAGTGGAAGAGGAAAGTGACCCTCTTCCTGACCTCCTGTCAGCGGAGGAGCAGGATGGGTCAGTGGATGGGGTAAACCTCTCACCCACACTGACCCCAGAAGAGTAGAGGGACTGTCGCCATGTGTTGGGTCAGTTCGCCTCCCTGTTTCTCCCTGACACCAGGAATCACCAATTGGTGCATCCATGATGTGGACACTGAGGACAGTCTACCTGTGAAACAGAAATTTTACAGGGTAGCTGACAAGGTCAGGACCAGCATCAAGGAAGAAGTTTCCAAGATGTTGGCGCTATGGGTAATTGAGCCCTCCAACAACCCGTGGGCTAGCCCAGTGGTCTTAGTACCAAAAGCTGCTGCACCTGTTTCCACTCCAGAACTCTGGTTTTGTGTGGACTACAGTGGGCTCAATGCGGTCACCAAGACTGACGCACACCCCATCCCCAGAGCTGATAAGCTCGTGGATCGGTTTGGCGCTGCCCAGTACCTCAGTACATTTGATTTAACATCTGGGTACTGGCAGATTGCCTTAACTGAGGGGGCCAAAGAGAGGTCAGCGTTTTGAACATCAGAGGGGCACTTCCAGTTCCGTGTCATGCCCTTTGGGTTGAAGAACGCCCCTGCCACCTTCCAGAAACTGGTCAACCGGGTACTGTCCGTGCTGGAGGAATTCAGCGCCGCATACCTGGATGACATTGCTGTGTTCAGCTCCAGTTGGGAAGAACATTTGCAACACCTCTGCGAAGTCTTGAAGGCTCTGCAAAGGGCAGGCCTCACTATCAAGGCCAGTAAGTGCCAGATAGGATAAGGATCTGTGGTGTACTTGGGACACCAAGTAGGGAGCGGCCAGGTGGCACCCCTATAAGTGAAGATTGATACCATTCTGGTTTGGGAGCCCCCCAAGACCCAGACAGAGGTGAGAGCCTTCTTAGGACTCAGCGGGTATTATAGAAGGGATATGGCACCATTGTTGCCCCCTTGACAGAGCTGACTTCAAGGAAGCAGCCCAGGAAGGTGATCTGGACCGATGCCTGCCAGACTGCGTTAGATGCCCTGAAATCTCCCATGTGCACGTCACCCGTGCTCAAGGCGCTTAATTTCTACAAAGAGTTTGTGGTGCAGACAGAGGCTTCAGAGCATGGAGTGGGAGCAGTACTCTCACAATTGAATGATGAGGGCTTGGACCAACCTGTACCTTTCATTAGTAGGAGGCTACTTCCCAGGGAACAGAGGTAGAGTGCAATTGAAAGGGAATGTTTTGCTGTGGTCTAGGCACTGAAAAAGCTAAGGCCCTACTTGTTTGGGACTCACTTCCGGGTTCAGACAGACCACAGGCCCCTTAGATGGTTAATGCAGATGAGGGGTGAGAACCCAAAACTGTTGAGGTGGTCCATCTCCCTACAGGGAATGGACTTAATGGTGGAACACCGCCCTGGTACAGAACACAGCACAGCTGATGGTCTGTCCAAGTTCTTCCGCCTTCGTGATGAGAAGTCCCAAGAGAGTGGATAGTTCTTCCCACTTTTCAGCTGGAGGGGACACATGTTAGACCTGGCATACCTGTCGCTCTCCCCCGTGGCTGCAGGGAGGAGGGGGAGTGCCACTGCACTCCCCTGAGGCCAGCTGGACGGGCACTGGCCTCTGTGTATGCGCGCCAGAGCGGGCAGACCAGAACTGCGGTGACGGGTCCCGCGGCAGAAAGCAAGGGTGCTACCCGGGTGGGGAGCTAGTGGGGAGAGCCAGGGGTGGGCTCCCCGGGCTGCCCTCCATCATGGAGAGCCTGCAGGGGTCCCAGGTGGGACCAGGACCCCGAAATCGAGAAAGGAGCTGGGAGGGGCCCGGGTGGCACCGGGCCCCCGAAAAACTGGCAGAACAGCCGGGGATTGGCTCCCTGAGCTGTAATACTCACCTGGGGGTCCGGGTGTGACCGGACCCTCTCACGAGGAAGGACGCAGCCGGAGGGCTACGTCGCTGCTCTCCCCGACACAGCAGGAGACCTGCTACTATAATATGCAGGGCTAAGGAGAAGCGTCCCATAATGCCTTGCAGTCCCGGACCTACCTGCAAGGAAAAGTCAGTGTTTTCTCTACTCGTGGTGGTCCCAGTAGGACGGGATCACCACCATATGTGTGACAAGGTGCAGGGGGAGCTGCAGGAGCAACACAGTCTCCCCCACCACAAAGAAGAAAAGTCCCTCCCTAAGTCTCTGGGGACTAGGAAGAAATAACCCTTCAAGGGCTCAGCCAGCATTTTAACACCTCCTGGGCTGGAGTTTATGTTCTACAGCTGGGTGTGTATTGAGAAGTGCACCAAGGGATGAGGACTGAGTTGGGGATGTCTGGAGAAGAGCATCCCCTGGATGTGAAGAGGAGTAATTGCACCAGAAATGCATTTACTAACGTTATTTCTTGTAGAGAGACTGAAAGGCACATGTGTAATGTAAAGTACCTGTGTAAGGTGATGTCATAAGCAAAGTGGAGTTATGTTGCCAGAAATTCCTGCTAGGGTGTCTGGCTGTACATGCTTAATCCTGTGATTCATCTGTGATGCCTTTAGGGGCTGTAATTGCAACGCTTTATAATGGCCAACAAATGTGATGAGTACTGTCATTCTAAAGTGATGCTTAAACATGTATTCTTGCTGCTGCACTTAGGTGAAGAACAACCCAGACTGTTAGCCCCTAAGATGTAGAGGTGTATACTTCATGGTCAGTGGGAGATGCTCAGTCAGGGTTATATGTCACCAGGGCAGGTGTGCCTATTTTAAATGCTTGTTGAGGTAATGGGGTGGATCGCCACAGGATTGGTGCAAATGCGCAGGTCCCTCGCTCCAGGTTATGTTCAACTAACTGCATTGGGGGAAAGATGGTGTGCATACATGGGAGTGGTGGTACTAGACCCCACACCCCCTGCGGGAGGGGTGGAGATGTTATGCAATGTCGCAAAGTAATTCCAACAGCTTATGTATATTTGTAAATTGGTGCATAGTATTGAGTAGTGTGTGTGTGTTTAATAAATGTACTCTTACATTTACAAAGCAAAGTACGGACTGGACAATCAATTATTGAGTGTTATTTCTGCGCACCTGTAATGGCGGTTACTAGCCCACACCACCTCCCTTGAGTAAGCCTCAGACTGCTATGCAACGCTACCCTCTGAGAGTCAGGCGCTACAAATGGGTGTTTGGTTCCCAGTGAAGGACAAATGTAGTCATGTTATTTGTGCAGGCCTCACAGATACTGCCTCGTTTTCCAACACCGTCGCATCACCGGAGAAGCGTGCCGCCGCATACAGGTTGCCGTCGCATCACCGGAGAAGCGTGTCGCAGGGCCTTCGCATCGCTGAGGAAGCACGCTGCCGCTGTTCGCCGCCACAGCACAGGAGAAGCGTGTCGCCGTCACCAAGGGTGTTGTCGCATCCCCGTAGAAGCGTGTCGCAGGGCCTGTCACGGCTTAGAAAATCCCAGAGTTCGCTGCACGGCCGTCGGGCGTGCATGCATCACCTCCACGTTGTTGCATCGCAACAAAGACGGCATTTTGTCGCACCGGATCGTCGCAACTCATCAAGGAGCCATCTTGTCGCATCAGAACCGGAGCGCAGGAAGAACTGACACATCGCCTTCTCTGCACCCCTTTTGGTTGTTTTGCGTGACGCATCCCAGGTACTTTGAGACTGAGTGTCGCATTTGATCATCTACAAGTTGATTCTTGTAACAACCTTTTTAAAGACATTCTACTGAGTTTCTGTATGTTGGATCTTTGCCGTTTTGGTCTTGTTTAGTTTAGATAATTATATTTTGTTTTTCTAAACTGGTGTGGTTTCCATTCGTGGTGTTTTCACTGTGTTACTGTGAGTGTTGGTACAAATACTTTACACATTGCCTTTGGGATAAGCCTGTCTGCTTGTGCTTAGCCTAACCCTTAGCCTAACCCTCGACAAAGGTGGAAGTGCTGCCCTGATACTTTTAGACCTGTCAGCGGCATACAACACCATCAATCATGACGTGCTGATCGATCGCCGGCCTCACTGGTAATAAGGGACAAAGCACTCCTCCTACTCAAATCTTTCCTGTCAAACAGGACACAGTCCGCAGCACTTGACCCATTTGTTTCCCCAGACTTTACACTGCCCTGTGGAGGGCCTCAGGGCTTGTCGTTGAGCCCCACCCTTTTCAATCTTTATGTCACTCCATTGGCCAAACCGATAAAATCTTTTGGATTTACGCTGGTGTCATATGGGGACGACACGCAAATCATAGTGTCTATTAACCCCTTGGCTGCGGCATGAATTCCGCCGCAGCGCTGGGGGGGGTTTGGGGGCAGCGCGGTGGCGCTGTGCTCATGACAGAGCCACTCCGTCATGAGTCACAGTTGAGCTGTGCTCATGACGGAGTGGTTCCGTCACGACTCCGCCCACTGCGCTAATCGCCCGCACAGGCGGTGAATTAGCGCCGCGTGGGCGGAGCGGCGGCCAACGGCCGCAGCTTGACGGAACCACTCCGTCATGAGCACACGGCACCCGTGGCTCATGACGGAGTGGTTCCGTCATGAGCGGGGAAGGGGTTAATAGTTCGTCCGTAGACACCGCGTCTCGGTTTAAAAACTGTAGAAGTCATATTGGGAATTGGATGCAGACAAATTGTCTCTAACTGAACACCTAAAAAACAGAGGTCATGCTTTTTGGCAACACACCTATTGTCTGGTCAGATAACTGGTGGCCAAGTCATATGGGCCCTCCCCCTGTACCAGCTGATAAGGTTAAGAACTTGGGAGTTCTGTTCGATGCCAAGCTCTCCTTTGAGTCCCAGATTAACCATACGACAGCAACCTGCTTTTTCATCCTCAAAAGTTTGTGGAAGATACTACCGCTCATCCCGTTAGAGCTCAGGAAAACAGTTGCCACAGCCTTGATTGGTTCCAGACTGGACAACTACAACGCCCTTCTGACCAGTGCAAGCAAACGTAGTCTACGAAAATTGCAGACTACCCAAAATGCCGCTGCTAAAGTTCTGCTTGTGCTCTCTCATTTTGCCTCAGCGTCCAAGGCTCTAACAGAACTACACTGGCTGCCTATCGGCAAGCGCATCCAGTTTAAGGCCTTGTGCATCACATTCAAGGCAATACACTGCAAAGGCCCACAACAAATATCACAAATCCTTAGACCCTACATCCCTGGCAAATCACTAAGATCTGTTAATAGTGGCAATCTCGCCATCCCCAAGATCTTAAAAGCAAAATGGGGAGTCAAAAGCTTCTCCTATACCACCACTAAACTCTGGAACTCCTTGCCCACCTCCCTGAAAAACAAACACAACCTCTTACAGTTTAGGAAGCGCTTAAAAACCTGGCTTTACCAGTAACATTACTCTGGGAATAACTGCCTTCTAGTCTTTTTAGTGCCTAGATACCTCCGGGTTATGTCGCACTTTAGAAAGCCTTCATTTCATTTCATTTCAAGTGTTTTCTTGTGCTTTTGGTCCCAGCCGGGGCTCTTTTGCGCCCTGCATTTTCCAGATATTGGTGATGGTGGCACCACTTTTCTTTCTCAGTGCTCTCTTTACCTATGTCATTATTTCGGCTCGCTTTATCATTTCTCCCAGTGCCAACCCAACAACATTCCCACATTTACATGAGGCCAGGGCCCCTAAGATGAAGGCACAATATCCAGGGACTCAGCAGCTCTTTCCCGAAGGTTACTGGTCTAGCACGTTTAAGCATCTTCTAGCAAGTAGGATCTCTTTTCTCTTCCCTCTTATCGCTTCTCACCTTCTATCTCTCATTTATTTTCGTTAGTCTGCACTTTATTGTAGCACCTGCTCAGCTTTTGTTCTTCTTTTTCCTCTACGCTGTCGCTCTTCTTTGCTGCATCTGCTTGCCTCTGCTTATATTCTTTTTTGTCCACTCTTGAACCCCTCTCCATTGCCTATGCTCACCTCCATTGCTCTTCTTCCTCCTTCACTGTCCGGCTTCTCATCATTGCCTTAGCTTGCCTCAACTGTTCTGATTTCACCTCTTCTCTGCTGCTCCTTTGTACTGCCTCTGCTTGCCTACAGTATTATCCTTTTGCTTTCACTCTTCGGTCCTCTTCTCTGCCTCTGTATGCTGTACTTCCTTATTCTTTCCATCTCCATGTTCTCTGTCAGGGAAACATGCCTCTTCCCTAAGCCGTTAAGCCAGATAATCTCTCAGGAATGGGAACATGTCAGTTCCTGATCTGACAGCAGCCTGGCTAATGTCCAATTGCATCGCCCTAGCGGAAGTAGGGATTTGTGAAGACATTCACGCCCAATAGGCCACCAAGAATGTTGCTGCTCTCAGTAGGTGTGTCTCCCGTCATGAATGGGTAAGTTCTCGGTCACAACTGCTTCACAATGTACTAAATGTAATGGTGTTCTTCCTTGCAATGTCAAGATTGTGACTCTTAGCGAGTTGGAGTGGGCGAATTGCAAAGTCGATCCACTCACTACATTGTATTTTTGTAGTTGCGGACTTTGCACTGTGTGTCCGTGTTCTAGCTTGCATACTGTAATGTCCGCACTCCTCACCCTTTTCTTGTTCATATTAGACCCTAGTCAAATGGTCCTTTCTGCTTTCACTCTGTGCATCGCCCTCAGGGATCCTGGACCACCCACAACCCTTCCTTGTCAACATTGCCTAACTCACCACAGGCAAAACTGGGAATCCACTTGGCTCCACTTCCATCTGTAGAGCGTACCTTCCTCATGAATGGGCTATCCTGCACATGGGAAAAGCATAGTTGTGTGGGTCTGTGACTGTGAAAATTCAGCATTGTTCAAGCCAGGTGAAGTTAGAAAACTTTATTGATACAACATTCCTTCAATCAGCTGACTTCATTGCCTAAAGTTTTGGATTTGCCCACTGATACCTGTGAGCGGCAAGACAGGGGGAGATAAAGTGAAGCCCCGCTGTTAATTGCAACTCAAAATAAAATGTGTAAATCACTTGGGACTACTCACAAGACACAAGCCATTGGTTACCAAAGGCCGGGAAGGTTCAGTATCCATTGCCAACACAAATGCTGTCAATGTGGGAGAGTTTCTATTGTGCGAGTGGCAGACTCGGCTATTGAAGGCAATAGGCACTGGCCCACGGACTTCTGCAGTTTCCCTCTCATTTTATATTATCATGTTGACATAATGGTTCTATATTGCAGAGACTTTGTAGATATAAATGCAGAGATGGATGTCTGCTGGCCCTTGGGGGGCTCCATTTCCCCATCGCAGCATTTGCAGGCATTCATAATGATTCCCTGAGGAAATGCTGCCTTAGGGATGTTAATGAATCCTTACTAATCCAGCAATGCGACCCTTCCATTGCACCTCTCTGCCTTACATCTGGACAACTGACAAGGAATGTCACGGATTCATGAATACCTTGACTGGCATCCAATCTTTCTGCAATATTCATAATTAGCAGTTTATTTTTCAGGATCAAGTCTACAATCTCCTATGTTCATCCTAAAATATCTGAATCTTTTTTTCGCTCTTATGTCATTTTCTATGATCTTTCCATTCCTTTCGTGCTACATGTATCTGATACTGTTATTGCATTTAGGATGCAAACACATTTCGATTTCTTTAGCCAAGGAAAGTTATTGGTCATCAAAATGTTTCTTCATTTTTTTTAATCTTCGAGCTGAATGAATTACTTTAGCATAATCTCAAGCACAGTCAAAGTTCATCTTTCATTTATATTCTTCTATGCAGGCTCTGATATTAATGGAACAGACTCTTTTTTGTGTGCAGGTTCTGATGCCCCATCTTCAGTTTACAATCATTGTTTCTTCATTGCATTACTAGCTGATGCTCGGCTTGATGTACTATCTTCATCATCCTCCCAGAAATTCATAAAAGAGTCACTATTGATGATAGTTGACCATAAGCATGGAGTAATGCAAATCCGATATTTGCTTGTGCGTCTGTGGTTCTTTTATTGAGAGATTTTAGGAAACACTCCCTATTGTCCCACTGATACTATTTCAGAATAAGTTGATGGAGAAAAAACTGGGCCATGGTCCCAAGGCTTGTTTATGGTGATTCGCTGTAATTGTATCTCACTGCACGGATTTAACCCCTTGCCTTCTCGTTTTGGTTGAGTATTTGTTTATACCTACCGCACATGAAACCGCGCCATGGCATAATGCATGCAGATGTGCTGAGCGCCAGATGCAACGTTGCCATTGTTGAGCGACAGGAGGGACATCGTGATTCACTCGATGATTTGCCTTCTGCGACTCATGGTCGATCTTCACTCTTGATAATCGTAATAAGTGGCATATTATACTCTGCACATCTGCATAAATAGTGAAAAAAACGTTGTTAGTACCCTTTGCCATATTGAATCAAGGTTCCTCTATCAAAAAGCACTGAATTTCCCCAGATATGATATGTTAGGCAAACTATAATTCATGCCACCAAGCGCTGCTCAAAACTTTATACATGACATCTCATATGACATCTCATATTACCGTGTTGGAGACACTCCTGATGAAAGATCAAATTACATCATGGATGACTTAACTGAACAAAGAGGTAAAATGTGTAAGGCAGGTTGTGTAGACGCCAAACAAGCAAGAAATGATGAAACACCCCACTCAACACCTCTAAGGATAATAAGTACTAGGCGCAAATGGAATATGTGTACTCGGAGTACCGCCTTCGTCCAACTCAGCAATAGATGGCATTGACCACAGGCACCAAGCTCTGGGCGCTGACCTAGCGATGTCCTTGCATTCCGCGCCCACTCTACTGTATCTACAACCTCTGGTAAACGGCCATGTTAACTATAAGCCCCCATTTCACTAAATGCAGCTGTGCATGGCCTTTGGCCCTGCATATCTGAATCTGGGCACAGGGAGACTTGCTTGAAGTTTTACTACAGACATGCTTCCCTAGACAAAGGGGTCGCTTTTGAAAAGATTCACTACATGTATTCAGTGTGCAAACATTGAGGACCCTCGCAAATTAAATTTTCCTTAAAAATATAAAGAAACTTACTATGTGTGTTTTAAAAAAAAAAAAATCCAGCTTCCTGTCACTATTCAATTCAATTCAAATTGTATTGCTTGATTACTAAAAAACATAACACAATGTTTAAAACCACGTAGCTCATGTATACACAGACAAAGGGTTAAAAAAGAGGAAAGGGAAAAAGAGGGACCAGGTTAATGCAAAGACAGGGCAGTAATCTTGCTGTAAAAAAGAGTTGAGGGTAAAAGATGTCCGAAACAGTCCGAAACAGTCACAATGTAGTAATTTTATTTTTATTTTTTAAAGTCTAAAAAAGAGACGAATAAATATGACAGCTAGTTTTTTTTAAACTGAAGACAATAATCAGGTAGGCTTCCTGTCACTAAACAAACACATTTAGCATGGCCTAATCAATGGGCACCAAAAGCTGACAGATAGCTTACAACAGAAATCTTGGCTGTGTATTCATTATACCTGGGAGATTGGACTTGGGGCCCATTTAAGCACCAGTGTCAGCGCTATATACGTCTCCGAAGAGTAGGCTATAGTGCTACATTAAACTATTTCACATTAGCTAACACCTCTATTATTCTCCACCCAGTTATGAGAAAATGGCCCGACAGCATTCTAAGGCAAGATTCCAATTACTGCCACCATGCCATCCATTTTGTATGCAAGCGATCTGCAAAAAATGTCTAGTTCAATATTATATTATACCTATACTTCAAAACACACCTCATTGAGTCTGTCCCACCTTTGAGATGTAAACTGTTTGTCTCCTTTCTACTGTCTTTATATACTCACCTAAACCTGCTACTAACACAACCTCAAAAGTATACTAAACAATACATTGATGCTCCCACCCTTGGAAACGGACCATCCTCGACATAAGATCAGATGAAAATATCCCAATGTGACTGAAGCAGATTGCAGCCTAAACCTGACACGTAAATATCAGAATGCTAGCATTTCTTTGGGGTCACGGAGTACAACAACCTCAGCCCAGAAGCAATTTTTGCCGAACAGTTCTGAATATTCTATAGCGCGCATTTTTAAGTGAGCTGCTCAATTCTACAATACACTAGAAGTGTGCTGCAAAAGACCAACAGTGAAAATTAAAACTGCTCAAAGGCAGAGTAGGGTAGTAGAGGAAAGAGGGTGAGTGGGTGTTGCATATTGAAGCATTTCAATATGATGTGTGGGTAATTACCAAGAGGTCAGTCTCAATGTTAATGTGCCTACAGAAAAGATTCTTTTTTGAGTTCTAAAAGAAGACAAGCATTTGCAATGCACTCGGTCTCGCTTTTGGGAACTTATATGTATTTAGCCTTGCAGCACATTAGCCTGGGTGCTGAAACATCTACTGTTCTTTAACATGAAGGGAAAGTAAGCAATCAAAGAGAATGACACTCCAGGTATGGGAACACATGGATAGTAATATTGCCTTTCAGCAGGAAATGGTATAGTACAAAGCTCTGTTTTTAATATAGAATCAGAGCCTTCGGTGGTCATATCAATGAAAATACCAGATTTGAAAAAATATTGTCTATGGGTGCTCGTGGAAGACAATTACTATGGACCCGAATCTAGAGAATGCTAAAGTGATTCTGGTATTTTACTGACCTCTGCTGGTCGTTTTCTATCAAGAAAGTTAAATAGAGGCAGCTGAACAAGCAGAAAGCAATTCTGGTATTTTACTGACCTCTACTGGTCGTTTATTATCAAGACAGTTAAATAGAGGCAGTTGAACAGAAAAAAAGTCCCTAAGCGGAAGCAGACAAGTCCTAGGGATGGTCTCCAGAGCTGATAAAGTAGATATACCGATAAGTATATACTAAAGTATATATAAGTGGTCTCGAATGTTCGACCTAAAAAAGTGCTTGGGCAGAGGGATCCATACAGCAATTGCATTCCAAGACAATGAGTCTTCAGGGCTTGCGTTGTTTACAGTCTGTGGTGTGTTGGTGACATTGATACTCAGATCAGTTCAGCCTCCCATTATCGTTAGAAGCTTTGATATACAGATTTGTCTGTTTAAATGGACAGACGTGTATGCCAGAGTGCCAGTTTTAAACTTGTTGTTCATTTACAAAGTAACCAATGTAATTGTTTTCGAATAAGTGAAATGCTTTTGGAATTGTTCTTGATTGAAACAAGTCTGGTTTTTAGAAGGATGGCTTTCAAAGTGGCAGTAGCCAGCTACGGGATGGCTTTCAGAATGGAGTTGCACAGATGGAATGAGAGAGAGGGGTGAGCTGAATGGTGTTCCTTGCTGCTGGGTGGAGTTAGCGATTGGCACGTAGTGAGTGCACTAGTGGATATAAACCAGTTTCCCTGAATTCTTGCCATGGGCTTCACACCATGTCAAATTTCGGCTGACCGCCCCAGGCTGTCTACACCATGTGCTGAGCATAAGGATGTGTCTCGTTACAGATCACCCACTCTGCACCGGAAATGCCCCTCCTATGCACCATATACTGCAGTAAATATGGATTCTATGGTCACATGATAAAGGGACTAAGTACTATCCACAGTGAAATTGGTTCCTGTTTCTGAGGAACTAAACAGATGGTAGAGGAGACATTTTGTGGTTATTTTTCTTTTATTTATGCCGTGTGCATTCAGCACAAGTATAGTTTCATAAGCATAAGAACATATCAAATGTAAAGCATTATATTTCAGCAAAATGGTATTGTTCAAGTCGTCGTCTGCTACGGGATGTATCATGTCTGATATGGTGACCCGTGCATTTAGCAAAGGGTCGTCTTTAGTCTTTCCAAGGGCCGGAGCAGTGGGGGCTGCCATTGTTGTGCCCAAGTTCTCCCAGGGTGCGAGACTAGGTGCTCCATCCACAGCCCTATGTGGGTACGACGCATTATGATGGATCAGGTGACTCGGAAGCGTGGTGGAGAGAAAAGAGGGCAGCTCCTCGTTGCTCGCCACCTTAAAAGCCCCCTGATCCAGGGCACCTTTTACTGACGTCACGACCTCTGTAAAGAGACCAAAGACAGACTCCTTGCCCTGGCTTCTGCCCGTAGAGCTACAAGTGGCGCCACTACCTCTATTTGGTGGGAGGCAGCTGTGCATAATGCTTGCACAATGTGCAAGTCACCGCACCGCCCTTTTGGAAAACCTCCCAAGGACAGAGAAAATACGATTGTAGTAGTTCAACAAAGAAGCAGCCTTTTATTGCACAGTATCAGCAAGAAATGTAAACCATAGTTAAGTTGTCATACCGCCATAAGAATACAGGGTGCAAGATCAGCAAACAGCTCACAAATTGTAAAGGCAAATTCCATATTTGTAACCACTTCCCAATTAAACACAGGTCTACAAGATGCATTGTGTCACAAGGCCCCCATTTGTGAACTGTGGCTGAAATATTTGCAGAAAAGAAAGGTGATACCCATCAAATTTGGCTGTTTTGCAGGTTTGCCCCCGTGATGGGGTAATGTGTTTCTGGGCATGGGGCTGGCTGGAGGGGGGGATGATCTGCTGGTGGTCACGGACCTTTCAGCCCTACCCTGGGTTGTCTGGCATAGATTATTGATGGGGACTTCGCTTAGAGGCTGGTCAAGTGACAGGCGCCCTGGCAGGGATGGTGTGTAATGTGGTTCCCTGGTGTTGTGTGCGTTTGTATTAATTTGTATGTCATTTGTCATCCCTCACCTAGCCAAGTTTACTATTGAATGTAATGTTGATAGTGCTATTCGCCTCTGATTCTAGGTTGAGAATGGAAATTGTTGGCATGAGGTGTCTGCCCCTGTGGAGGAATGTAAATATAACATGCTTTGCTCTTTGTAATACATTTGTAGGCGCATGCAACTGGGGCAGTTAATCCTCAGTATTGTGCGGTGCATCACTGCTGAGTCATGGGGGCATGCATTTTGATCTTACATACGTTCAAGTGTCACTTGCAGTACAATCTGTGTGATGCATTTACTTGCTTTCCATATCGCTAACGCATGCAACTGCCTTCCATTCCTTGGATGCATTTTAATGGACTAAAGCTACGTTTTGGTAGAACCCACACATGGGAGTTTGCCTCCTCTTTCTTGTTATGGAATGAGAGGGAGGGGTGAGCTGCCTGGTGTTCCTTGCAGCAGGATGGAGTTAGCGATTGGCACGTAGTGAGTGCACTAGTGGATATAAACCAGTTTCCCTGAATTCTTGCCATGGGCTTCACACCATGTCAAATTTCGGCTGACCGCCCCAGGCTGTCTACACCATGTGCTGAGCATGCACACACCTGTCCATTCCTGTTTCGCAGTGTTCCAGAGAAGTAAACACACCAGTTCCCCACAGAAGAAAAGTGTTACATCTGGCAATTTTTAGTGCCACAATTCAAAACAGGATTTATTTGAACAACGTTCAGTCCTCCCCAATTTCAACGCAGCCAGTTTTAGATCTGTCAGATTCTCCTCACTTCAGAAATGCACAGGTTCACCTGCAGCCTGAATGATGAAAGTCCTAGGCAGTCCCACAGGGTATGCAGCAATGTCCCTCGTCGACCACAGTCCCAAAAACATATGTCGGTATCGGTCTTCCCAATACGCAATACTGAGCAGCAGCAGGACTGCGCTGGGAAGCTGGACCACAGAGCGGCGTCAGCCCCCCCTGGGATCATCTTAGTCTGTGGTGACTGTTGAGATGGTGGCAGCGGGTGCCAGCTCATAAATGTGGAGTCTGAAGGACTGAAAAGTTTAGCCACAACCTGTGCAGTGCCAACTCCCACCAGTGTAATGATCCCTGCAATGTCAGTCCCCTGGGACCTGCTTTAGTGGTGATGGCTCAAGATGGACTACTCTGTTGCACAGTAGAGCCCTATCTCACAGTGACAATAGGACAACGGTCAAGAAGGATCCCATGAACAGATAACGACCACATGTCAAAGAAGAGAGATAGGGCTATTGTGTAAGACCAGCTGGGAAGTGAACATTGTGTCTTACAGGTCAGAGAGACTGCAGGTAGGGAGGCCATCAACTCACATTTTGAAACTGCTGTATTTCCATTGGAATGGCCAGTCATGCATGTTGACTGTTATCACATTTTCATGGGGTTATGCAGCAAAGGTGACATACCACACTGTAATCGGAGTATCATATAATCATCACTTGCTAACCGACCCTGCAATTTAAGATAAAAGGTGCAGAACCTAGAGCATAACCACCGCCAACACAATGAGCTGTTGTCAGGGGTATCTCTGCTCACTCCTCACATGCCCATCACATGGGAAGGTGTGATGGCAGCAGAGCCACACGGAAAATCAGCGTTTGAGGTGGGGCTGGTCAAAATGGCACAGATGGGTCCCTAGTCAAACCGGGTGGAAGCAATGGACAATCTGCAACTCAAAGGTGTAGACCCACCAGTGGAACTTTCAGGCAGCTAAACACATATTTGAGCAGTTTGCATTGCTTGCTCCCCAGACACTTTCTTCAGAAAGGACATTGATAAAGTCAGGGACAGTACCTCTGACATGGAAAGAAGAATTTTAGACTTAGAAGACAGTGTACCAAGGCAGACAGTAACAGGAATGTGCAACACCCTGCGGATCACAAAGAAAAGCTAGCAAACCTGGAGGGCTGCTCAGGAAGTATGTGTTCTCGGATTGCCTAAAGTTACGGTGATCTATCCGATAGAGACATATGTGGTGAAGTTGATCTCTTCCCTGTTTGCCACGGAAGACTGGGGATCCATTTCCAAATGAAGAGAGCGCATCACACCTGACCGACACAACAATCAATCCCTCCCTTATGATCATGATACGCCTGCTGATGGACACGGCCAGAACATGACTCCTGATTACTGCACGCGAGTAGTGCACCTAAACTCTAGAGGTAATCGTATGTCCTTACAAGTGGATGAAAGTGCAGAGAAAAAGGGCGCTCATTTAAAAAAGGTGAAGTGAAAACTGACAGAATGGAGCATTCCTTGTGCGCAGTTGCGCTTTGATGTGAGAAAGGTCTACTTTATGTTGAGACTCCAAACCTGCCATAAATTTGACACATTTGCATTCTTCCATTCACGCCTGCTCAGTTTACGTCTCAGAGAGATTCAGACAAAAAGGCGCAAAGTAGATAATTGGGCAAACAGCACTCTGGTAATATTAACTTTGCATCAGGCATTGTGGCTTATGTATATTTGATGGTGACGCATTCATATACCATTTAATATTGTTGTTGTTTTTGTTTTTTCTCCTTTTCAGAACACATCGCAATTGTGCAATGCAGTTATAGGGAATACGTGGCGAGCTTTTGGATTGTGCACCTACTCTCTTTGCGTGGCCCCGAGTTCCTCCTTCATCCTAGACTAGAGGAGCGATGCTGGAGTGGAAGTCCCTCGGCCCTCTTGGTTTGTTTATCCAGTTTGTACGTGCCTTATGTCTGGGATATGTAGCGTGCTGCGTGGATGGCATCAACCATTAAAAGCGAAGATACCATACGAGTGGAGGGTGTACCTTTCGTTAGGGAGATAAGGCATGGTTGAAGGAAGGCTGGAGTGAGAGAAGCATCTGCACATGGAAAGCACGTGCGGTAACATGAATAATTAGAAAGGCCAATACCTGGTTTGATTGAGGATTAACTTGAAATGTGAACAGTATAAATAATGTGTTAAAAAATAGCAAATATGGTCTTATGTTAAGAGACAGAGACACTCTGTTTATGCTGCATGAAACATATATCACAGTTGAGAAACAAGGGAGGTTAGCAAATATAATTCATATGGCACAGTAAGCACAGAATAATGAATTCCAAGATAAGAACACAACTCAGTATAGATGCTGTGTCCAAATCCTTCTTCATTTATTTATCTAATTTAGAAGAGTAATCTGTCCCTACTCTACTTCTAGAATGACATCCCTACTTCTCTTTCCCAGTTGATTCCCCTCAAAGGTGTCAGCCCGTGAAGACTTCCTAAGAAGCACACTCACTTTAAATGGGTCAAGTTGCGTAAAGCTATGGAGCTTGTTCTAAGATGCTCCCTTGCCTCAGTCCAAAGCAGAAGTCCCCTGAATCTGTCCCTGTCTCTAATACAAAAAGACAAAGTTACACCCCTAACAGATCACATGGTAACCTGCTCTGCGAACACCTCTTTTAGTTAATTTGCCACCAATTAATTCAAGTTTTGTATAACGACTTTGGTTCCCAAGTTTCACTAAGCAAGAAAGGCGTCCTCCCTTCTATCTGTTCAGACTCTTTAAAGACATTCCTTTCCTTCCTATGTCTTTTCTTCTTGAATCTTAATAACGAGGCAGAATTCCTGCACCTGCAGTAGGGGTGAGACAGAAACTCTCTACAAGCACATAAATTCTAATTAAAGGTTTAACTTGAGAGCAAACAAGGAGAACTGAAACTTAAAGAAACGGAAGTTAGACCTACAAGATTGGCTTACCTAAAAACATCCGTTATTACACACATTTAACGCATCTTTATTTGACCCACTTATTCAGAAGTGGATACATTCTATAATACATAATATTCATAATATGTATGCATGACTATATTAGTTCTCTAAACATGAACAGAATTCTAATCATGCTCGTATACAGCATTACAAATTTTGTTCTAATTTCCGTATATAGCAATACAGCTTCATTCTAATCACATGAATTATGAAAATACAACAGGATATATGTGAGTGTAAGTTATTCACCAGTATAATGCACCCCAACAAATTTATAAGAGCACCGAACGCTCTATCAGCCGCATTCCATGGGTATTGCTGGGGGCGTTCCCAGCAACATCCATGGCTTTTTGACACTGCTCAACATTTATGAGAAATCGTTAAGTCTGAGGCAGCGCCAACAACATATGTCACACCAGGGAAGGCGTAAGGGAGGCACAACGAGGAGAAATATCTTTATTTCTCTTCATGTTTCCTCTTTCTATCTGTGCTGCATTCTGCAGCACACAAAGAAAGAGGAAAAAGCCATGGTGCAAAGGTGCCTGCGTTGACGCACGGTAGGCCATTGTGAGCTGGCGCCGTATCTTGTAGATACTGTGCATTCCTGCCTTTTTTTTATTGCCGTAGAGCAGTGTAGCAGCAATGCCTGCTGCGCTGCTCTATGCCAAAAAAACACATAAATTAGGCCCCTCCTTTCAGAAGCAGAATTTCCTGCACGATGACAGGGGTAGGTGAGTAGTTGCGATAGACACACTATATAGAAAGTCACTGATAATACTTAGCACTTATGTTACGAATATAGATAACAAGCACCTTTTCAGGTCAGGAGAATTGAGAAATTACTAGGCAAACACATGGACTGTGCGGTTTGTGGATGGGCGTTTCAGCGGCGGGCTTGACCCGTTGCTTGACCACTCCAAAAGGGAGCAGCGGGCCTCGTAGCTTCATGCAAGCTGCAGTCAATAATAGTCAAAATCGGGCTATACAATTCCTGTGGTTTGCAATGTGGGGTTCAAAAAGGATGTTCTTTCTATTCTAATCCAAATAGCTCTTGCTCCTGTATTTTATTGTGCATTGATAATTAGTGGCGGCCGCTCCATTAGGGCGTTTAAGCGCCGCCCCACTGCTTTCTCGCAGTGCGAGAAGCAGAAAATAAAATGGTATTTTAAATACCATTTTATTTTCTGCTTCTCGCGCTGCGAGAAAGCAGACAGCAGGTGTATGCCTGGTTGGGGGCGGGTGGGAGCGTATGCCTGGTTGGGGGCAGGCAGGTGGGCGGGTCGGGGAGGTGTGGCTTGCACCACTTTAAGTGCCCTGACTGCTTGGTCGGCCCTGGCGCCGACCAAAGCAGTCATGCGCACTCTACATTTTCGACATGTAGGCTGCATGCAGCCTACATAGAGAAAATGGTGTCCCTACTGGTGCCCGGCTGGGCGCAGCCCGGGACTCCGTGCCAATCACAACACTGCCATTGCAGCGTTGTGATTGGCTTACAGGAGGGGAGGGACTAGGAGCATGCCTGTTCAGAAGTTGAATGCGGCGGGACCCCGGCCCATAGGCAGCGCGGACCAGGTAAGTTTTAAATTCTTTTTATTTTAATCCCCCCTCACACCCCCAAACCTCCCCCCACCCCTAGTATTGCGAGCCACGATACTTCTTGAGCGGTGCCTTAGAAATGGCTTTGCGGCTCGGTTCACGGCTCTCCTCGCACCCGGGGGCAAGGGCTGTGCAGGGGGCTTCGGGTAAGGGCTAATCTCCATGCAGCTGCCTAGTGTGGAAAATACATTCTAGTCGAGAAAGCAGCACTGCGAGAGATAGTGTGGGCGTGGGGAAAGGAGAAGAGGGGCCAAGGTCACTTCAGTGAGAACGGAAGTACGGAGCAAAAGAAAGACGCGGCATGGAAGACATAGGAGAAAATGCTAGGTGTAGGCATTTGCGTTAACTCCAAAATGTGGTCTCTGAGTGGCTGAGACTGGTGATCTCAGTGGACTTCCATCCGCCTGCTCACCTGCAGGTGTGCAACCGGGTCTTTGGTCTCTTGAGTGTTAACCAGCGTCCTGTGCAGCAATCGAAGAGATTCACTTGCCCCTTAAGAAAAACTCAAGTGTGTGCTATGACGCGTAATCTTGCACCGTACTAGGGAAAAACAGATGTTTTCTGCCTGGGTAACTGTAAGCAAACCATATTCAGACCGAGATAATTACTCTCGGTTGGTAAAAGAAAAAAAAGCTTTGCCAGTTTTGCCACTCTCCCCCTGGAGAAGAATGGCGTAGATGTGGAAAAGCGCGTGCCCGATCATCTTAATGGGGTAATTTATATCAGGCGTCCTCTGGAGAGAGAAGTCTTGCGAACCACTTGTGCATTCAGCTTCCTGATTTTTATACGTAGCTAATTGGGCTTCCTGCAAGTAAGAGAACAGCCACTAGGGGCTAAACTCTCTTCTATGCCCGCTCTGAGTCCTCACTTGCCCCTGGTTCGCTGCTCTCACTGCAGGCTGGACCTTCTCCGCTGCCGTTCGTGCATGCTCACACAGTGAGGGTGCCCAGCAGCCCCCTCCAGGGTGCCTCCAGGTGCTGCTTCTAGCTACTGTTAAACACTCCCGGCTGGGGGTCTCTTTTCCTGTTTTACATGCTTTGTGTAAAACAGCAGGAAGTACACTCCGGGCCCAGCGTAAGTGGAGTCGGCTGCACTGTCTGTTATTTTGGAATATTATTCCAGACGTACAGTGCATTCCACAGCTAAAAGTTGTAAATGGCTGCTCCAACTTGCATGCAACGTTTTCTCGACCTCACAAGTGGCGCTTCTCGTATCCTTGGTGGTCAGAGTGGGCATAATTTGCCGGTGCAGTTGTACTGGAGGCGGAGTTTTATATGACACACATTGCTATGTTATCATAAGCATCTTAGATATTAGAAACGCCATCTTGCCACTTTTGCTGCTTTTGCACACAACACTGCAGATAGATGTTATTATTTGAAAACTGCTTGCTTGCCTTTTCTTCACATGAGAACTGTCTCTTGTTCACATCCCTAGACGTGCACTGCGACCTTGGTCTGAACATTGTGTGCAGAAACAGTCTGAGCCACCAAACAATGTATGTTTTTAAGTTCAGGTTGATCGGCCCACGCTTTAGCCATAACACGCACACAGCTGCAAATATCTAAAAGTCAAGTGCTTTTAATATTGCCGTTTGCATGCACTAGACACACATTCTGGAGAAGAACTTTTCCAGGCGCAGAGCAAAGCTGATCCTGTGATGTGATTCACCTAAGTTTATCTTTACGGTATGAAGTTCCCCATTCAAACCTAGAGACCTTCTATTAGTCTAATAATACTAGCTTACTAACGAAGGGAGGGTGGTTGTATTCCACTATCATTTGTAATATGATTTCTCCCTTCATTTTCTATGGTATTGTAACAATGCTGATGGTTTTAATTTTAATAATTTGTCTGCTTATGTTAGCCAAAGTACTGCATCTTCGGACAAATAGTTTATAAAATAAACATTTTAAACTTTACTGTGTCTCTGAATACTCTTGTTGTGGACTGATATGAGAATAATAACGAACAGGTATCTCTGATTCCCAACATTCCTGTGAGTACACTAAGTCGCATGTTCTGGGTTGTCTAATCATTGGTAGCTTCTATATGGTATGAAGAGCGAATGAGACACTGATGCTGGTCGGATAGGGGGTTCTGGGTACTGAGGTGAGTTTTTGGTACAGCGCAATTCACTGAGGTCCTGGTTTCCTGCGCATAGTTCTGTGCATGAGCAGAATCCCTGCAACATGGCGCACCTAACGTTTGGTCTTCTGATTTGAGACGCCTTAGTAGTGCTTCTATTAGTCCACGACACCCTCACTCTTGTTTCCGGATAGCGGGAGTGACGGTTTTAACCTACCTATTAGTCCGATAGGTTCAATCAAGCTTGTTAATTAAAAAAGGTTTTATATTATTGAACCCTTGTGCTACTACACATTGTTGTTCTTCTCTGTGTCCATATGGCAGTCGATATTGCAGCACATAGCTGGGCACCTCTGCAACGTCATTTGACGCAGTTTGGGGTGCCGGACGATGGGATGGCTGTTATTTATGTGGTGAGTGCTGATGCATCATACCCCTACGAGATGTTTTACTCTTGGGTGACTATGCCGGCGGTGAATGCGGATGATGATACGTTTCACACCTATACTCCCACGCGGAACCCAGCAAATTATACACCATATAGGACGCAGGAAATTCCTAGTTCGGCTTGGCAGCATCACATTTGGTTTAATGGCGCCCTTCCCCATTCGGTTACACCGGTTCGAATGGGCCCCTTATCAATTTCAGGGGCCACTTGGCCGGTACTAGCCGGATTTACACCTCATCCTCGTTATTTGAATGTTGCGGTGGATGAGTTGCGTGTCCTCCATACAGCCCTGATTACTGTATATCGGGCTTTAGTGCAATGCGTCTCACGCAACGTGCAGGTGGGGGAACCTGTTGTTGCCAGACAGCCAGCTGGCCCGGCCGGGATTGTCATTAGTCCCGTCATGGTAAATTCGGTAATGGGCAAGCGCCCCAGAATAAGGACGATTTACTTTATTGGCTTGCTGAGAAATTTGACTAGCTGGAAGCAGTATTTCCGCACTCTTCCCCTGTGGAGAAACACAGGATCCTCACCATTAGTTTGCAGAAGGACTTAGTCCCAGAGGTGTCAGACTGTGACAACTGGGGTAAGGTTTATGCAGCAGTTTACTCGAAGTGCTTCGGCACCCCATCTATGGAAGTGCTTCCCTCCATCATCAAGCGTGTTCAAGATCAACACGGACCGGAGGCTGCGGTCGAGTTGAGGATGCAGCTTGTCGGTGTGTTCGACGTAGTGGCCTCTCTCATCCTTGGTAATCTCAAGGGAGATGCGGTACACTTTCAAGTGGCGAATGGTTTAGCCCTCGTCGACGAACTCGATAAGCCCAGAGAATTGCCTAAAATTATTGCGGAGGCTTATAGAACTATTGGCCGCAGTAGTTTGGGGATTAAGCCTACTATTGTCATTCCAGACATACAACAGCAAACTAAGGTGAGTTTGTCTGTCAAAGACGATCGTCCAAGTTTTCCTAAACAAAATTGGAGAACAAAGAAACAGGGAAAGCAGCAACAGAAACAGGGGTCTCGTCCTGCGTCACCGGTACAGGCGACTGGTGAACACACATATGATTTGCGCGATCGCACTAGTATTAGGTCACCTGGTAGATTTCAGGTTACTGAACAACGTTCTCCTCATTCTTCACAGGAAACATCGGCCTCACAGTCCAGTGGCGGAGAACTTGGCAAAGGTCGGGGTGCCCAACAAGGACATGAGCAACCCCGTCAGTCTGACGGTAAAGGCAAGCAGGACGAGTTTGCACGTCAACGTCCCCCGTTTCAGAAGAAGAAAGTTGCTGCGCTAACAGCGAGGTATGTCACTGATAGTGAGAACGCAGCTTCGGAACCTGACATGGGCACTAACGCTGCTCGACAGCGCAGTGGAGGTTACAGTAGTGCGGCAAGCACAGCGTCCATATCTGGAGGCGACAGCAACTGATACGGTCATAACTGTAGAAACTGCTGATACTAGAGTGCCTCCCCCTGACAGACTATATGACATAGTCCTCTTAATTGAAGGTGACATACAACGTACAATACAAGGGAATTTTTGGGATAATCTGACCTCTTCCTATGATATTCTCTTAGCAGAGGCGGACTGTCCCGGCTTTCATTTTGGATGCTCCTAGAGGGGAGGAGGTAATCCTCCTGTCCTTTGCGCACACAGTGCCAAAGGAGCACGCTGAAAGGTTTGCCGAAGAGTGGGCTCAGGTGCTTGCTCCGGCGTTGTACCGTACTCAGGTTGGGTGGGATAAATTATCTCCGAGCCATGAGATTCCTTTATGGTCTATGCCCCAGCCGCAGCCCCACTATCCCATGCGCCGCGAAGCTAGATCACACGTCACGGAAATCCTTGACCAATTGGAATATCAGGGTGTTATTGAAACATGTGTGTCACCAATGAATAATCGTTTATTCACTGTAACAAAACCTGATGGGTCGTACCGCCTGGTTTTTGATTACCGGCATTTGAACTCTCATTGTCGGACGTGTGCTGTACAAAATACCCACAGTTCGGCCCTTGTTGATAGTCTCGTGAGAAAAAGGTTTAAGACCACACTTGACATATCCAATGGCTTTTACAGTCATAACCTGTCCTCTATTAGTAGTCAGCGGACAGCGTTTACTTCTGGCGGTAAACAAAAACAGTTTAAGAGATTAGCCATGGGCTATAGAAACAGCCCTGGCGTCTTTGCCGCACGTGTTGTCTCTCTATTAGAGAGCATAGACCCTGATGCGTACTCGTATGTTGATGATATTTATCTCACAGATAATGAATTATGCCCGCATCTGTGTCGCGTTGATCGCATCATTGTTATGTTTGCGGACTTCGGTTACAAATTCAACTTTGCGAAGTCCCACATTGCAGAGTGTACAGTGTTGTTTTTGGGCTACGAGCTCAACAATGAAGGTCGAGGATTAGCTCCTCACTTCCTGGAGAAGTGCGCATGCTTGCGTGCTCCAACGACACTGAAGAAATTTCAATCTTTGCTGGGTTTTCTGAATTTCGAGCGTACTTACATTCCCGATTATTCCCAGCGTATCAAGCCGCTATATGCCTCGGTACAACCTACTTTTTCCAAATTGAACTGGCTGCCAGAGCTTTCAGCTATCTTGCAATCTTTGCAGGCTAATCTTCTTGCTTCTAAATACTTACTGATACGTGATAACCACACTAACCTGGTAATAAGAATTGTGCCGGGCGCAGTGGGTTTTACATACTTAACGTTCAATGAGGGCGATACAGTCCCCATTGCCTACAAATCACACCTGTACACTTCGGCTGAACTGCGGTTTTCCACGATTAAGAAAGTTTTGACTGCGGTGCAGATGGCGATTCTTAAAGAACAAGCGCTGTCGCAAGGAAAACGCATGTTGATGTTTACACCATATCCTGCTCTAGAGGCTGTGACGAAAGCCAGTGTACCTAATTCTAAAGCTTTGCATCCACGTTGGATACAATGGGCTACTTCTTTGACATCGCCAGATGTCACCTATATCTTTGATGCATCATTGCAGACTCAGGAGTACTTGCAATATGAATTTGTTCATCCAGCTCCTCTGTCTTTGCGCCCGCTTGAAGATTACCATTGTGTCATTTACACTGACGGTTCGGTGCAACCGGCGACGGAATCGAAGCATGCCTATTCAGTGGCCTGCGCAATTGTAGCGGGTACTTTCGTGAATGGAGAATTCAAGTCCGATGTCGTGCATACGCAGTCATTGGGTGATTGTACCGCATAGTTGGGAGAGCTCCGTGCTCTGGTACTTGCACTGGAGTTTGCTGATCCTCGTGTTACTACTCTTATAGTGAGTGACTCGTTTTACTGTGTTCAGTCTTTTAACGACAATCTATTCTTTTGGTCTCAGAATGAATATCGCGATTCCAAAGGTAGCACAATCAAGCATAAAATTCTTTGGGTTCTGGTGGCAGAACTTAAACAGAATCTGCCTCTCGTGAATGTAATTCACACTCTTGGTCACCAACGATTTGGTGGCCATGCTGTCGGCAACAGCTTAGCTGATGAAGCAGTGAAAACAGCAGTGGCAACATATCTAGTGGCAGCAGTAACAAGATCCAAAAGTAAGATCGATGATGACATCTTGGCAGCTATTGCTGCAACAGAGAAGGGAAGTAATTACCCAAGAGGTTTCCCTTCTCGGTACTCTTATCATTTAAGTCCTGATAAAGTCCCCTATGTGAGAATTAATGACTTTGGTGACAGATTGATTCCCAACGCCGACTGCAGACCTTCTTTGATAACAGCGGCTTACGAAGGTATGGCCTCTGCCCATGCCGGCGTTTCAGCGACTGTTACTCTGTTACAACAGCGTTACTGGTGGCGTGGGTTGTATAAACAAACTCGCACTTATGTTCTTGATTGTGACATTTGCCAGCAGATTAAACGTTCAACTGCTGCGCGCCCACCACAAACTCAGTTGTACATATCTAATAAACGACTCGGGTGCGTTTATTTAGATCACTGCAGTCCTTTCTCCTTTGATACTGCGCACAAGTACATCTTAGTTGCAGTGGATTCGTGCACACGTTTTCTATGGGTATGGCCACAAAGGAGTGCTGATGCTCGAACAGTCATAAGGGATTTGCATGTCTTTGTGGGAATTCTTTCATGTGGTTTCATGTGGTACCCTTCATTCTGATCAGGGCCCTGCGTTCGCCTCTAAGGCGTACAAAGAAGCCATGAGATCTTTGGGGGTCCAAGTCAAATTTTCGTCTCCATACCGACCTGAGGGTAATAGTTAGGTTGAGCGAATGAACCGTGACTTACAGCAATCCCTGACAGCAAAGGTTTTAGGCGCTGGCAGGAATTGGTTAGCCCATCTGTATAACATACAAAGTGCCCTTAATAATCTCCCTAGAAGGTCTCTGGGTGGGCGGACCCCATACATGATGCTCTTTGGCATAAAAATGTTTGTCCCGGACATTGATGGTCTAGAAATGGCGGTGTCAGCCGCACCCTTTGACGTAGATGATCACTCTTCTCTATTACAGAATCTACAAGAGACAAGAGACAGTCTTGCAAAGGAACACTTGCCCTCCACATCTGATGCTGCGCTTCAGAGTCCGGTAGTCGGCTGGCTACCTCGAGTTGGTGACTTGGTCCGTGAGATGGTGGAGAACAAGAAGGAGTTCGGCCCCTCTTATCGTTCACCGGTTCCAGTGCTTGGCGTGCAGGGTACAAGAACAGTCATTTTACCTCCACTTCCTGGTCGCAAGGATAACAGGTACATCTCGATTGACAATGTCAAACTACAGCGAGTGGCTGATTCTTCTTAGTATGACTCCAGCGGTCTCTTGCCCTGCGATGCTGAGAAATTCTGTTTTGGCTCCGGCTTCTACCAACATGCCTGATATTGCCATCGAGATGCATACCGTTACTAATCCTTTGTTGACACCACCGGCTGGTGGTCCGCTTGAAGATACTGAGCCAGTGCTCCATTGAAGGTTTCTATTTTTGCTCTCTGGTTTAAAAAACATTTTTTAATTCCCCCTTGGACTTACGTTTGGCTGGTGCTCATATGTATTTTTTTGTTTATGTCGATTGGCTTTGTGGTAGTGTTTTTTCGTCTTGTAAATGGACACTACCTGAAGGAAAGATCTAAAATTAGACTAATTGATGGAACTTTGGCCCCCCACTCCTCATCACACATCATGAAGAGGGACCAGACTTCTGTGACTATTACAGCCTGGCCTGTGTTAGATGGGATTGTGTGGGATGCTGTTAAATTTAAAATTCATGGACCCACTGAGGTTATTAATGTTCCGAATGTTCTTCGTGTTTCTATGGGTGATTTTGTGAAACAAAACATCCGCTCCGATGATTGGGACGTTCAGGCCATAGAGGCACTGTTTTCTGATTTGAAATATTATGCTGCCTTTGATGCTGAAGATTTGTATTTAGACACTGCTAATTATGGGGAACTGTTTTGCTATCAACATTATGGCAATCATTTCCTACATAAAGCCAATACATTTCAGAATTTTGTGAATTATACACAATGAGAACATTGTCCAACGCCCCTACCAGGCAGCTCCAACACATTGGTGAACAAATTTGCATATATTACTGATTTTAGTGTCTCAAACCCTGCGGCCTTTTATTTTAAAATGGCAGCTGAGTCTGCCTCGAAGGTTAGTCTGACACACACTAAATTATTGTATTCCAAATCCTTTATGGATGAATTGGCTATCGGGGGGTTATGACCTGTGGAAAGCTACTATTGATTTTAAATCTGTTTGGGGTTCTAAGACGTGGCAGGTACGGGGAACAGAAGCTCTGCATCGTGCCTGCCTAATCCCAAACCACATGTTGTTTTTGAATTCTACTATTTTTCAAACCACCTGCTTTGGATTGGCTACTTCTAAAAAGCTGAATTCCCCCTCTCTTCCTGATCTGGATGCTTATCCTAATTGGGATAATCATACAGATCTGTCCCTTGATGCGTTGCAATCATACATTACTAATGCATCCTTCAATATTTCCAAATTAAATCCAGAAGGATGGTTAAATTGGCAGACAAGCTCCGATTCCTGTCAGCATCGTTTTCTGGGTCTGAAACCTGGGTAAACGCAGATTCGCGTAGACCCACACTTTGAATCTTCTCATTCTGTCACTACCTACTCTGTGGGGAATTTGTGCCAATCTTGGCTGTAACATTCCACCTTGGCATCTGTTAAACTTTATTTATCTAAATTTCATGACAAAATAGATTTGAATGATTTTGTTAAGGGTCCTGTAGGTGGCAGGTCCAAAAGATGGGTGTATGCTGTTTATAACGAAGTTTGGAAATTATCGCAAATTGAAGCGGCTTCCAGATTGAGAGCCATTGATCAAGCCAATTTGGGAAAAGTACTAGCTGTTATCGATAATAGCAGTAACACCCATTCTTCTAGAATTTGCACATTAGATAATATTGTTTCATCTGTTGTTGATATTGTACAGGATGATATGTCTGTTTTATATCATGGTCAAAATCAGTTGCGTTCTATAATGCAGTTTGCATGGACTTTGCAAACGTTGAAGGCTGGGAAAGTTCCCTGGGACTACATGAATACATCGTCTTTATTCCTTCCATTTAATCTGACTGCGAAACAGCAACTCATGTTCATGAAAGATGCAACATACTCATTACTGCATATTGAAAAGTTAGAACCTTTGCCTTTCTCTGTGGCCAAATTGAACTCCGCTGTGTGGCTTATCCACGGGTTAATCACTTTACCATTTCCTTTGTTTAAGTTCAGTTTGTGCATGAAACATTATGCCCATGGCAGATATGAACCGTTGGGTACTGCTTTCTTGCATGAGGTTTGGTCACTCCCATTTACATACAGATGCATGAGAGAAGGGAAAGAAGTTTATTTGAAGGGTGAGGAATGCACTTCCACACCTGATCACTCAGTAGTCTGTAGGCACATCCAATTGCATGGTGCATGTAACATTCAGGCACCGAATTTAGCTTGCGTCCTGAAAGAGGTTCCAGTGCCAGCTATTACGCCCTCTTTTACATTATTAGCTAACAGTAGTTATTTGCTTTTAAATAATGAGGCTTGCTGCGGGATGATAGTTGGAATTCCCTACATTGTGACTGTATCACAACGAGTAGTTTGCTGTAAAAATGTATTTTTCCCACCCCCGCATGGGCGGCTGGATGTCTCCATCTGGCCTTCCATCCCAACCTTGAAAGCAGAGTTCAACAAGATGAGCAAAATATGGGCTCTATTGTCTCAAAAAGAAGTCGCTCTGACTTCCTTCCGTGAAACATTTGTCCTTCACGTGGTTAACACCCGCACCGAGGTGCATGCACTTTTAAATACTGATCTCCCCCTTCATTTCGGGGCTCTGATTCACACTATATTCAATGCCTCGTCAACAACTGGCTTGGTACATGTTTTCAAAGTTGTGGGCTCCGGCCTCATGACCTCGTTCCAAACTATCTTAGGTGTGATACCGGCATTTGTTCATTCTATTTTTTCCAGCGTCTTTGGCGAGCTCCCGTTGATTCTCGCCCTCACGGCTGGTGTGCTGCTGTTGGTCTGCTTACTGCGCAATGGCTGCACAATTTGTGTCACACGACAGCCTGTCTCGACTGCTCCATCTTCGTAACCGGATGCTTGAATATTATGGAACATTGCCACTGGCCAACTTAAGCATAGCCTATGGATTGTCCTTCCGGTTTTTATACTTTACTTGCGTACAACCTGTTTTTCATTGCCTAGATTGTCCTTTCGAATGGGCTCTGGATTTGTGCTTGTCAAACTCGGTGTCTCCTGCCCCGGATTATGATCGACTGATGAGTCCCTTAGTGGCTCATGAGTTGGACTGTTCTGGTGTCGGGATTATGGCCTGTGGAGCGGCACATGGAGTCCTGGGGAATTGGGACATCGGTGCGGCCGCGTATGACTTCTTGGCAAGAAGTTATGTTGAACAACATGCCAGTTGTCCTCTGATTGTGCTAGAGGCTCCAGTTGTCAGGGAACATATATGTTCGTTTACCTTATTAGACTGGATGGCGGAAACTTTTGCAGAACATTCCAATGACTTCCTCTTGGAGGCTGTCGCTACTTACTGTGCTTACACGTTGATGAATTAACTTGGATGTCATCCAACTTTCCTTATACAAACTATATATTTTATTTTTCCCTCCATTTCCTTCATTTTTTACGTGTTTTTTTATTTTGTATTTTCTTATTATTTTTATTCTTCACTTTTTTTCTCTTCGAACATTCACTCCCCTTTATATGGATTTCTAATACATGCACTTGGTTCCGCTCTGTCGAACTGGAACTCTGCGTTTCTTAATTGTATCCCTAATAGTTCGTGGTCCGATCAAGGGAGGGTGTAGTGGAGGCGGAGATTTATATGACACACATTGCTATGTTAGCATAAGCGTCTTAGATGTTAGAAACGCCATCTTGCCACTTTTGCTGCTTTTGCACACGACACTGCAGATAGATGTTATTATTTGAAAACTGCATGCTTGCCTTTTCTTCACATGAGAACTATCTGTTGTTCACATCCCTAGACGTGCACTGCGACCTTGGTCTGAACATTGTGTGCAGAAACAGTCTGAGCCACCAAACAATGTATATTTTGAAGTTCAGGTTGATCGGCCCACGCTCTAGCCATAACAGGCACACAGCTGCAAATATCTGAAAGTTGAGAGCTTTTAATATTGCCGTTTGCATGCACTAGACACACATTCTGGAGAAGAACTTTTCCAGGTGCAGAGCAAAGCTGATCCTGTGATGTGATTCACCTAAGCTGATCTTTACGGTATGGGGTTCTCCATTCAAACCTAGAGACCTTCTATTAGTCTAATAATACTAGCTTACTAACAAAGGGAGGGTGGTTGTATTCCACTATCATTTGTAATATGATTTCTCCCTTCATTTTATATGGTATTGTAACAATGCTGATGGTTTTAATTTTAATCATTTGTCTGCTTATGTTAGCCAAAGTACTGCATCTTCGGACACGTAGTTTATAAAATAAACATTTTAAACTTTACTGTGTCTCTGAATACTCTTGTTGTGGACTGATATGAGAATAATAACAAACAGGTATCTCTGATTCCCACCATTCCTGAGAGTACACTAAGTCGCATGTTCTGGGTTGTCTAATCATTGGTAGCTTCGATATGGTATGAAGAGCGAATGAGACACTGATGCTGGTCGAATAGGGGTTCTGCGTACTGAGGTGAGTTTTTGGTACACCGCAATTCACTGAGGTCCTGGTTTCCTGCGCATAGTTCTGTGCATGAGCAGAATCCCTGCAACACAGTCACTTAAAATCACTTTGCTACTCTGTCATCCCAAAAGCTGCTGCACCAGCCCCCGGATATCACAATTTCAGCAGACCGTTCCTGTCCCAGCCCGCCTGTTCTGTCTGCCACAGGTCGAGCTGAGCCTAACTTACCACAGACATTTCCTACAGGACTTCACCACTCCTGACATGACGGAGAAGGACCCTCCTACCCTGCCAGCTCTGACAGTCTTAAGGCAGGTCAGCTGAGTGGCACCCAGAACAGACGCGCCACTACTCTGAACACAATGCCAGGTAAGTTCGGGACTCATTTTGAATCTTCACTGTATTGCTTTTATTTAGGGCCCACTGTAAAGCTACGTGAATATACATATAAACTTCAAAAAATAATTTGATTCCTTAAAGTAATCGCGGTTATTGTAACACCAAGGTTTGTTCCAAGGCATATTTGATGAAAGACATACGTGTAGAATGCTCACCTGGGCACAGAGTGTGTATGGCTGCTTATTGAGAGTCAGGTGGCATGATTCTATTTTATTTAGTAATGGGCCTGCTCATTGCTAACATTTACAATATTATAGCGTTGTGGTGCCCTTTTAGTTTCACTGGTAATCTAATTGCTGTATTTTGTTTTGTTGCTTGAGAGGCCTTTTTGTATTTGTGTTTTTTTATATTTGTGTTTTTTGTAATGTGTTAATTCTGTAGGGTATACTGTTGAAACAGTACACCCCACAGGAGAGTAACCCACCGAACAGGATGGTAATGGAAGCATACAAAACGTATGTTGTAGTAGTCAGGGCTGGTAAGGCCTTTTATTCCACTGGGTATTTCTCCGCAGCACTGCTATCTGAGGGGCAGTGCTGGCGCGGAATAGAACAAGCTACCTTTGATGGAGTCTGTGGTGACTGCACAGGAGAGACAGCAGGTAATAGAGGGGGGAGTGAGTGTCACAGAGATATTTTATCTCACTTCCTGAGCCAGTAGCCTGCCATATAAGTAAAGTTACAGCACCTGAGCTGACCTCAGCTTTGCAGTCACTGTCTGCAATCTGCACAATGTTGAGTTCATAGTCAGTGAGGCTGGCTCAGGCTCCACGCAGTAGCCTCTCTTACATTCTATTGCACTTCCATTTCTGGTGCTTTGCAGCAGTTATAAGATGTTTCATAGAGTTTCTTGTTGCAGAAATGGGTATAATTTCCGATTTTTATATTTTCCTCATCTTCATTGCTTGATTTTGCTCGCAAGAAAGTGTCGCTCATAGTCGTTGAATGTCACTCTTTTCTTCAAAATTGTTGTTCAGGCTCGCTCGCTACGCTCACTCGCCATAGTGCAGTACGGCAATAATTTTGCTCCTCACCACTTTCAAATGTCACCAGCCACCACTGTTGATAAACGAAGCACGCTAAGGGTGACTTGATCAGTCAGAGTTTCCCTATAGAACATTGTCTGAACACGCACCACTCATGATAAGGAAGGAACATGTGGCACCTGCGCCAACATGGTGATCAGTGCCGGCTCACCGAGGGAGAGCTGTGGGGCGGAGGGGCAGTGTGGGGGGTAGTGGAATCCAACTTACGATGGACTGGAGTAAGATAAGTAATTAAATAAATAAAACTATTTACCTTGCGTGCGCTGCATCGCCAACTCGGCGATGCTGCGAGCACAAGGTAAATAGTTTTATTTATTTAATTACTTACCTTACTCCTGTCCGTCATATGTCAGACTCCACTACCCCCCCACCCTGCTCCTCCCCCGCCCCGCAGCACTCCCTCGGTGAGCCGCCAATTATGCTGATTACACCCAAGAACACTCCCCACTGGTTGTTTCAAGACTGAAATAAAATAGGTTTTGGAAGAATGTTTTTATAGTAACGGGGGTATAGTGAGTATAGAAGAGTCTGTGCGAGGCGCTTAACATTAGCATATGGGACAAATGTAGGAGTACATCATGAGGAGTGCTAAGAGACTTTCTTAGCTGGATTAGTAAATTGGAACAGGAGGTGGTACCCCAGGAAAATTAAACTTGTAGACATGACTACTATAGGTACTCAGGTATGAGAAGGGTCGTCTCTTAAACTGCCTAGTAACCAGGAAGAAGGGAACTTCCGAGTGAATTGCTTACATTGGAGAAAATTCAACGAGCATAAAAAATATTTAACCTAGTCAAAATGCAGGGGGGATGGTCTGCATATTGCTTTCTACAAAATATGCTGACTTGCTGGCACCACTACACTAACTCAATATAATGTAGCGCTGTAATTGTGGGAGTTGCCAGCATTTATGATGTAAGCAGTGGTTGCAGAGGCGGCTGGTGATATTTGAAAGTGGTGAGGTGTAAAATTATTGCCGTACTGCACTATGGCGAGCGAGTGTAGCGAGCGAGTCTGAACAACAATTTTGAAAAAAGAGTGACATTCAACGACTATGAGTGACACTTTCTTGCGAGCAAAATCAAGCAATGAAGATGAGGGAAACATAAAAATCGGAAATTATACCCATTTCTGCAACAAGAAACTCTATGAAACATCGTATAACTGCTGCAAAGCACCAGAAATGGAAGTGCACTAGAATGTAAGAGAGGCTACAGGATGTATGACGTTACAACGCACACTTTTACAACGCATGCACTTACAACGCATTTTTTACAACGCATAATCCATTACAACGCATGACATTACAACGCATGACACTACAACGCATTTTAAAAAAATACCTTTACAACGCATTACCATTACAACGCATACTACCTTTACAACGCATACCATTACAACGCATAATATTAAATTATATTTAAGGTAAGTATTAGATAGTATAGGGGTAAAAATTACTAATCTAACTCCAGGGGGTGCAACAGTAGGGTAAGTGTTGGATAGTATAGGGGTAAAAATTACTATTCTAACTCCAGGGGGTGCATCAGTAGGGTAAGTGTTGGATAGTATAGGGGTAAAAATTACTATTCTAACTCCAGGGGGTGCAACAGTAGGGTAAGTGTTGGATAGTGTAGGGGTAAAAATTACTATTCTAACTCCAGGGGGTGCAACAGTAGGGTAAGTGTTGGATAGTATAGGGGTAAAAATTACTATTCTAACTCCAGTGGGTGCAACAGTAGGGTAAGTGTTGGATAGTATAGGGGTAAAAATTACTATTCTAACTCCAGGGGGTGCATCAGTAGGGTAAGTGTTGGATAGTATAGGGGTAAAAATTACTATTCTAACTCCAGGGGGTGCATCAGTAGGGTAAGTGTTGGATAGTATAGGGGTAAAAATTACTATTCTAACTCCAGGGGGTGCATCAGTAGGGTAAGTGTTGGATAGTATAGGGGTAAAAATTACTATTCTAACTCCAGGGGGTGCATCAGTAGAGTAAGTGTTGGATAGTATAGGGGTAAAAATTACTATTCTAACTCCAGGGGGTGCATCAGTAGGGTAAGTGTTGGATAGTATAGGGGTAAAAATTACTATTCTAACTCCAGGGGGTGCAACAGTAGGGTAAGTGTTGGATAGTGTAGTGTAATATTATGCGTTGTAATGGTATGCGTTGTAATGGTAGTATGCGTTGTAATGGAATGCGTTGTAAAGGTAGTTTTTAAAAATGCGTTGTAATGGTATGCGTTGTAATGTCATGCGTTGTAATGGATTATGCGTTGTAAAAAATGCGTTGTAAAGGTAGTGCGTTGTAAAAGTTGCGTTGTAAAGGTTGTTCCCCGAGGCTACAGCATGGAGCCTGAGCCAGCCTCACTGACTATGAACTCAACATTGTGCAGATTGCAGACAGTGACTGCAAAGCTGAGGTCAGCTCAGGTGCTGTAACTTTACTTATATGGCAGGCTACTGGCTCAGGAAGTTAGATAAAATATCTCTGTGACACTCGCTCCCCCCACTATTACCTGCTATCTCTCCTGTGCAGTCACCACAGACTCCATCAATGGCAGCTTGTTCTATTCCGCGCCAGCACGGCCCCTCAGATAGCAGTGCTGCGGAGAAATACCCAGTGGAATAAAAGGCCTTACCAGCCCTGACTACTACAACATACGTTTTGTATGCTTCCATTACCATCCTGTTCGGTGGGTTACTGTCCTGTGAGGTGTACTGTTTCAACAGTATACCCTATAGAATTAAAACATTACATAAAACACAAGTATAAAAACACACAAATACAAAAATGCCTCTCAAGCAACAAAACAAAATCAGCAATTACAATACCACTGAAACTAAAAGGGCACCACAGCGCTATAATGTTGCAAATGGTAGCAGTGAGCAGGCCCAATACTAAATAAAATACAATCATGCCTCCTGACTCTTAATAAGCAGCCATACACACTCTGTGCCCAGGTGAGCATTCTACACATGTGTCTTTCACCAAATATGCTGTGGAACAAACCATGGTGTTGCAATAACCACAATTACTTTAAGGAATCAAATTATTTTTTGAAGTTTATATGTATATTCACGTAGCTTTACAATGGGCCCTAAATAAAAGCAATACAGTGAAGATTCAAAGTGAGTCCCGAACTTACCTGGCATTGTATTCAGAGGAGTGGCGCGTCTGTTCTGGGTGCCACTTATCTGACCTGCCTTGAGACTGTCAGGGCTGGCAGGGCAGGAGGGGCCTTCTCCGTCATGTCAGGAGTTTTGAAGTCCTGTATGAAATCTCTGTGGTGAGTTGGGCTCAGCTCGACCTGTGGCAGACAGAACAGGCGGGCTGGGACAGGAACGGTCTGCTGAAATTGTGATATACGGGGGCTGGTGCAGCAGCTTGTGGGATGACAGAGTAGCAAAGTGATTTTTAGTGATTGCACCGGCAAATTATGCCCACTCTGACCACCAAGAGTACAAGAAGCACCGCTTGTTAGGTCGAGAAAACGTTGAATGCAAGTTGGAGCAGCCATTTACAACTTTTAGCTGTGGAATGCACCGTACGTCTGGAATAATACTCCAAAATAACAGACAGTGCAGCCGACTCCACTTACGCTGGGCCCGGAGTGTACTTCCTGCTGTTTTACACAAAGCATGTAAAACAGGAGAAGAGACCCCCAGCCTGGAGTGTTTAACAGTAGCTAGAAGCAGCACCTGGAGGCACCCTGGAGGGGGCTGCTGGGCACCCTCACTGTGTGAGCAGTGCACGAACGGCAGCGGAGAAGGTCCAGCCTGCAGTGAGAGCAGCGAACCAGGGGCAAGTGAGGACTCAGAGCGGGCATAGAAGAGAGTGGAGTCCCTAGTGGCTGTGCTCTTACCTGCAGGAAGCCCAATTAGCTACGTATAAAAATCAGGAAGCTAAATGCACAAGTGGTTCACAAGACTTCTCTCTCCAGAGGACACCTGATATAAATTACCCCATTAAGATGATCGGGCACACGTTTTTCCCCATCTACGCCATTCTTCTCCAGGGGGAGAGTGGCAAAACTGGCAAAGCTTTTTTTTCTTTTACCAACCGAGAGTAATTATCTCGGTCTGAATATGGTTTGCTTACAGTTACCAAGGGCAGAAAACATCTATTTTCCCCTAGTACGGTGCAAGATTACGCATCATGGCACAACTTGAGTTTTTCTTAAGGGGCAAGTGAATCTCTTCGACTGCTGCGCAGGACGCTGGTTAACACTCAAGAGACCAAAGACCCGGTTGCACACCTGCAGGTGAGCAGGCAGATGGAAGTCCACTGAGATCACCAGTCTCAGCCGCTCAGAGACCACATTTTGGTGTTAACGTAAATGCCTACACCTAGCATTTTCTCCTATGTCTTCCATGCCGCGTCTTTCTTTTGTCCCGTACTTCCGTTCTCACTGAAGCGACCTTGGCCCCTCTTCTCCTTTCCCCACACCCCCACTATCTCTCGCAGTGCTGATTTCTCGACTAGAATGTATTTTCCACACTAGGCAGCTGCATGGAGATTAGACCATACCCGAAGCCCCCTGCACAGCCCTTGCCCTCGGGTGCGAGGAGAGCCGTGAACCGAGCCGCAAAGCAATTTCTAAGGCACCGCTCCAGAAATATTGTGGCTCACAATTCTGGGGGTGGGGGGGAGGTTTGGGGGTGTGAGGGGGGATTAATTTAAAATAAAAAGAAATCAAAACTTACCTGGTCCGCGCTGCCTCTGGGCCGGGGTCCCGCCGCATTCAACTTCTGAACAGGCATGCTCCTAGTCCCTCCCCTCCTGTAAGCCAATCACAACGCTGCAAAGGCAGCGTTGTGATTGGCATGGAGTCCCGGGTGGCGCCCAGCCGGGCACCAGTAGGGACACTATTTTCTTTATGTAGGCTGCATGCAGCCTACATATAGAAAATGTAGAGTGCGCATGACTGCTTTGGTCGGCCCCAGGCCCGACCAAGCAGTCAGGGCACTTAAAGTGGTGCAAGCCACACCTCCCTGACCCGCCCACCCGCCCTCCCCCAACCAGGCGTGCGCTCCCACCTGCCCCCAACCAGGCATACACCTGCCGTCTGCATTCTCGCAGCGCGAGAAGCAGAAAATAAAATGGTATTTAAAATACCATTTTATTTTATGCTTCTCGCACTGCGAGAAAGTAGTGAGGCGGCGCTCAAATGCCCTAATGGAGCGGCCGCCACTGAGTGGTTGTGATATTGCCTAAGCCTGCAAGAGACCCACATAGGTGTCACTCACTGACTGCTTCCCATTATAAATGTAAACAGTAACTGGTGTAGGAAGGCCAGACATTTTGTATTTCAAAGCATAATACTATCATGAATAATAGGCACCTGTTCTTAGTGAAAGAAACTCAAAGTGGGCATGCCCCGTGCCCTAGCAAGTGGAGATGCACAGAAGTGGCATAGTGGAATGGCAGTTCATCTCTGAATCCTTACCCCAGCGGGGACAGGGTTAGAAGCACACACATATCGGTTACTCACCTACACACTAGTGCAACCTGCATATTTGCTTGTTGCATATGGTGGACACGGGGTTATGCATGTTGTAGATGGTATCAGGCTTTTCTCTGGCCTACTCACTCCACCTCCTGCACCTGCCACAGAGAACACTTGTTGTTCGCATGTGCAGGGAAATAGGAGAAAGAGGTTTGATGCAAGATAATGAAATAAAAGAAAAAAAAGAAAATAGGGCTGTGCTACAAGCAGGCGATGACAGGGCCCTGAGGGAAGTGACAAATAGCAATCAGTTCAGTGTTTTGCAAGGTTACCAGCCGGGTTCTCCTCACAAGAATCTCTCTAGACTGAACCAAGCTAAACTAATTTCCTGAAACAAAATATAAGACAAATGATGTAATTCGGAAGTGGAGAAATGGTGGTCGCTTTTGAATACAATTACCAGCCCTCTGAAGTCACTGTGAAATGTACACCAGAGCAGGTATAGGGGACATCAGCAGATAAGTCACAGCTCATCTGACATACTTTGCTTGTTCGGAAGGTAAAACAAATCCAAGCTGCAAAACAGTAGGAGGCTGGTGAAAGAAGAAAGGCATCAATGTACCAAAAGCAGTAAAGTGTACCAATTGTATCAGTGTAGAGCCTCATGAAAACTTTCACTATAACACAACGTGGGTGATATAGTTTTAATTTTATTTTATATAGGGCAGACATAGTAACAGTAGCAGTGGAGCGCTTTCCAAATAACAGGAAGTACAATGAAGACAATATGGACGTCATGTATCACAGTAGCAGTCAGAAAGGGAACCAGTTAGTTTAGCGTAGTGCTGCAGGGTATGCTTTTGTATCTGACCTTCCTTGAAGATGGGCATTGCTCCCTTATGAGAGTTTAATGTGTTTGGACAGACCTCAGGGGCTGGCACATACTACACCAGTTTGGCTGTTGTAGCTGGCCCTTAGCACTGGTACATGTTTCCTCGTGTACAGCATTGCACCATATGCTTTGGCTTTGCATGGATGGTGTGCATCAGTCCAAATCGGTGGAAACCATCTGTATCTGGATTGTTTACAAGATCCACACTGCAATGTCTCATAGCAGGACACTGATGAGTTCAGATGCCTAAGTGAGGGCACCCTCGGGGTCAGACCAAAAATAGGGGGCAAATATACAGATTTTTGTAAGTCATATTAAAGGTTACAAAAATCCTTTGCATGTGCAGGCACGTACATACGTTCATCCTTTCCACCTCAAGCAGAAAACGAAATAATGTTCCTACAATTTCAGAAAGTAACTGAATCCTGAACTTTTAAATGACAGCACACTAACGTCTGGTGCCTCTAAACCCAGACAAAGGGGAAAATATGAACACACAACCCACGAAACATTGTTTTGTGTGGGTTGAAAGTGGTGGTGGGATAAACGTGCTGTACTGCAATAACAACATTGTTTCCAAAGCATTGTGAGAAGTATTCTGCCTGCCTCTGTGGCTCTCCTTACTATGACAAGTAAACCTATTACAGTTCTGTGTGTTGATTTCTGATTCTTTTGTAGTAATATTCACCCAGTCTAGACTGTTTAGCCACAGTCTTGAAACACAGACAACACAGCACAAATGTAAACAAAAAGTAGAGAAGCGTGATTCCGTCAACAATGTGATAGAAGAAATGGAGACTAATAGACACTTTCTCTTAAGCTGACCAACAAATAGGGACATTCAGAAAGCTTAAGGTGATTTACAGCTTAATGAACAGGGTTCTCCATTGCAAACGTGACAGAGCACCCTGCCAACCAAAATGACGGTCTGCCTGCTCTATTTGGGGTCAGTAGTGGGGCCAACAGAGGCCATATGCGAATGGCATTACACCTCCTGCCCTGTTTAGTAGCTTACCAGTTAGTTGGCATGGGGAAGAAAAAACACAAAAATGACCAGCTGCACGCAGGAAAAAAAAGTCCTCAGGTGAGGGGGGTCATTAGTTTTTTTGTTTTTCAATAACAAACTCCCCAAAAAGTTTGTAAAAGTGTGGTGGACAGCTGCCAAAACCAAAGGTGGCAATCCACCAAATGTTTGGCACCTTAACAGGAATCGCCATAAGGGTGGCGCCATAACTCTGATTCAATTTGCAGAGATCACTGATGTGCCAGCTATGATCTCTAAACATGGCAAATGGTAGTCCGATAAAGTGGCATATGTAATAACCTCCACCAGCCTAACGGGCAGATGACTGTCTGCCAAATTGTAGTTCTGGCCCTTTGTTCCGATGATTTATGCGAGAAAAGAGAATAGGTAAAATCATTCCTTCTTTTTAACTTGCTTCACTCAATCCTTTTTTAGCTATCATTTTTGGAGGATGATAAGGAAGCAGAGCTTTACATTGATACACTTCCGCAGATTCCCATTGCGCACTTCTCCAAGTGGTGCTATGGAATCAAAGACAGGGTATATTGCATGATATAGAATACTAGACTTTCACTCGTCTGCTGGACCAGCAAACGTAGTAGATAGGGCTATAGATTACCAGACCACACAATGAAACTTTATCAAATAAAGAAAATAATTGCTGGGACCAGAGTTCCCAGTGGGAGGAAATAAATTCAGATCACGTTCAGCTAGAAAAAAACTGCTGCATTTAGATGAAAATATACTAGTGCCACAAACATTCTCTCTCAGAGTCATAATACAATCTCATTAATAGATCATGTGTATAATACAAGAAGGACCAGGCTGAAGAAGACTGTGGAGAAGAAAGGACCATAGGAAAAAGTGTGCCGCACTAGAGGAACAACACGTCTACAGTGAGCAGTAAGGCAATTGTGTCCAGAGAGAGGTCATGACTGGATGCACAAGCGTACAGTACAGGGAGTAGAGAATCCCTACAAGTGCACTGTACCAATGGTCAACACAGGTTTCATGGGAATTTGGATACAGATATGCAACATGGGGTAGGGATCACTAGATGAAAAGGGTACCCAGAAGGGTTGAGATTTAAGGAATTAATATACAACGTAACTGCTGTTAAAAAGATAACCAATTTAAAAAATGGTCAGATGGAAAAAACTGACAGGCCATACATACCACAAGGGGATGTGTGCTTCACAGTGAGGGGATTCCACTTCAGGGAACATTAGAGCAATGGCCGACCGGAGAGCTATTGTGGTTGGAGAAATATGTGAAGCATAGAGATTCAAGGGACCTGCCGTATGGGGGATTAGAGTAAAGGGGTTGTACTGCAGGGAATCCAGGAGGGTGAAGGAGGAAACACATAATACAACACGACGACGAGGGTGCATTTCATATTTCCTGTTTCATTAGTGAATGCTAGCCAAATTGCAGAAACGGAGACAACAGTAAAGTTCTCTTGTACACTGTCCACAAATGCCCTACATCAGGAAAACAACTGATTTATGAAGAACACAAGAGTACTGACGCGTTCCATTTGCATATGTGAAGAGCTAGCATGCTGAGAGCATCATCAATAAACCTGGGAATTATCAGCTCCTTCATTAACCCACCAAAAGAAACTGACACTGCCTTGGCTGACTGACATACATGCACATACAGAGGGTGTGTTTTCACATGCAAAACTATCAGGGGTAACATGGACTCCCATGTGTGCAGACTATGGGCCTCTAAGCACCTTATTTCATTATCAAAGTTTGATGGAGGCTAATAAAGCCTCCAATAATGTGCTATATGGTGCAAAAGTGCATAGGATACACAGGATACATTGTATTAGAGGCTGGTGAAAAGAGGCTATACCAGTGCCATCTCTGAGCAGAATATTTGTCACTGGCTATGTCTAAGTACATTAGTTGAAAAGTTTTAACAAGACTTCACTTTGAGTATAGTTTGTTGATTAATGTACAACAGCATTGTAAGTTGCAATAATTCTCTACGTAGGTGTGCTTCCCATTGCATCTGCTGCAACACTCCCTGCATCGGTATAACTGGAGTTACTGCTGAGTTCCCAAGTAGCTTTCTGAGGATACATGATAATTTCATGCCACCAGGCAACCATACTACCAGACTGGCTATTTATTATACAAATTTCCCCTTCCACTCAACACCATTAAATCTTGCGAAAACTTTAAGAAAACTCATACTGACAATACAAATAATTACAACCTGATCTGTTTCTGAATTTGCAAATATTTCTAATAGGGCAAATTACATTATTGGTTAAAATGAATTATAAAACATAAGGCCCCCAAGCCTGCTATATACAGAACAGTGACAAGAAAGAGTAAGGGTAAGGGCCCTAAGATTGAAAGTTACCTCACTTTGATGGCAACAAAAAGAAACATCTTAACATGATAACATATCCTGAACAAAAGACTTTTGTAACTATTCAACACATTTGTGGTGAAGCCCTGGATCTCCTTTACTATTATTACCTACTTTATCAATGGTATTAGACATTCTTTGTGTATTTATTAAATTATTCTTTGGCAAAATCATTTAGGTACATTTATTTAAGTTTTTGGGATTTCATTTCGTAAAAAAATGATAATGTATATTAAACATGTTTTCTACCTAGAATAGACATAAGATTGCTTATAAACTTTGTGAGTCGTCCTGTTGAAGTTTAAACAATATACTCTGGATTAGCAGGCCTACTTCTTGTATACTGTAAGATATATATTTTAACGTTAATACATTATTTGATACAAAAACATTCTCTGCAATTCAGAATTAGTTGAGACAAAGCCTTCTCTATCTTGTGTATCACAGAGGTTCAATTCATCAAGTACGTGTAATATGTAAGGGTGCACTTTATATCTGTTAAGCATCATATGATAATCTTCAATGACACTCTATACCTTTGCATGATATAGGCATACAAAGACCCACCGTTGGTCATTTCAGACTTTCTATGGAGATGAGAGAGCCACCTGCTGAACCTCAAAGTATTGTACTTTATATGACCACCATATTTTCTTCTGCTAGGATTAAGCCCCTTTCCAAAAGTAGTCAGCAATCTGTGCGTTTTGGTTTGCTGACCAAAGCTCATATTCTTTACTACACTTATTGTGAGAGCGAGGAACTTATGGATCAGCGGGCTCTAACACAGGTTGAAGCAGTAATAATTATTTCTGCTGTGTATAAAAATTCATGGTGCTAGTCCATTAAGGTGGAAAAACTCAGTGCAAAACACGGTGGCATAAATTTACAAAACAGTAACACAGGTCTAATTCTAAAACAAAGCTGTGCTGTTGTTAAGAAATATGCATGTCCTTTGACCATTTCTTTTTTTTTTAAATGTATTGACCAGAGATCTGGACCACCCTGTAATTTTCTGATTACCCTATATTTTAAATTTGAGTGCTTCCTAGAGGGAGTCTTCTATAGGGGTGCAAGAGTTCCCTTTGATAGCGCTGTGTGTTTGATAACAATAGTTTTTTCTTGGTGGCAGCGAAGTAGGGATTCCTTACTTTGGTTTTAGCCACATTAATGTATGTAGTGATCTTTGGTGCTAAAAAGCAGCATTCATTTCTTTTGTCTAGATTTATTGTGATATTGCTACCTGCGGATCACAACTTTTAAGCATTCTTTGAAGACACCTGTAACTGCACCCTAATATTTCATATGGAACAATATTGCACTTATGGCTCGTCACTGAACTCACAGAACCGATCTCTGTTTTGGATGCCAAGTGCATAGAAGCCTTTGCAGACTTGCTTGATGGTTAGAGTGACCAGCAGTTTATCTAAAAGGATGTGATGAGTTCCAAGACCAAAACAGAATGACAACAGTGTCCCAAGTTGCCTTAAATTGCTTATCTATAGACAGATGGAGAGTCAAGATGGAAAACCACTGTCTTTGATATAAAACAGAAACAGAGTAAGCTTTGTGGAGTGGCTGAATTACTTAAAGGAACATTATAATTCCTACTGAAAAAATTGTTGAGTCTATTCAAATATATCCAGGTATCTGTGACTCAGTTGTTGTCTTGCTCCTGATTGAATCAGAACTTGCTTCAAAAAACATCTTCTACAAAGTTGTTCACTGGGCACTCATCATACCTATTCAACACAGAGTTGCAATGAATGTGATCTTTGAATAAATCCCTAACTAAAACCATCTTTGATAAAAAAAAAACTAACTAACCAGGAGACACTGATATAGGTGTCAGAGTATCTTCCCTTTTTCTCCAGCCCCTGGCATCAGTTTCCACTCAGAACTTTTTGTACAACTCAAGACTTGTTGGAAAGAGGCCGAACCAGTGTCTGGGCCTTTGAACTGGATTTTTGCCAAAGTTTCTTGGTTTCGTACATCTTTTCGTTCAGAACAGTAAACTGAATAGCAAGTTCGCAGTTTATTTCTTCCCCAGTTGAATTGGATTTCAGGTGGAGGCTGACCTCAGTATAAACAAAAAAGCAGATATTAGTAGATAGGCCTACTACTGAGTGGTTGTTTCCCATCTTTCAAAACATTACTCAGTTCTCCACTATCTTTATTTCATCTATTTCAACTATCCTTCTCTTGCTTTTTCTTGTCTTATATCTTTCTCTCACTTTGCCTTCTCACTATATGCCTTTTCTCTGTTCCTGTCTTCACTCTTTGATCTCCCTTCTTAAAGTCATAGTCTTTCCTGAATTCCCTTTCCGTGCTCACTCTTGATTCCTTTTCACCATATCTCTTTACTGTTTAATGTAGATTGAGGGTTTCTGTAAGACTGTCTTAAAACAGTAGAAGGAATATAAGATAGAAAAATGCCCTCAACGCTAAAATAATATTTGAATCTTTTGACCTACGTTCTCTCTCTCTCTCTTCTCTTTCTCTCGTACCTCTAACCATAACTCTTTGAGTAAAAAATGCATGAAAATACAAAAGCATAAACGCATCTGTCTTAACTGTAAAATTCGGTTGTATGATAGAGGCACGCATTGGCAAACCACGCATGCCTCTACCATGTAGCCCGAACCACAAATGCATCTTAACAACGCTTTCCTTTACCACGCATTCCTTTACCGCGCAATTTCGTGGTAAAGGCATGAATGTTAAAGGAGTATGCGCGGCTAAATTCGCTATAACTCTGACACTCCTCCCCTGCCCTAAGCTACAAACCCCATGCCTAACCCCCATGAGGCTCAAAACCTGAAAACTACCCATTCCCTTCCCCTGAGGCCTAAAACTCTGCCCATTAACATACACTACCCGAACCCCCTCCCACCCCGCGCTGTTCCTAACCCTTAACATCCACTACCTCAACCCCTTCCCAACCCCGCTCTGTCCCTAAAACAACCCTAAACCCAACCCCTTCCACTGCCCTTCAGCCTAAAACCCTAACCTAAAACACTACCTGACTCCTCTGAGCCCTAAAAACGACCCCATCCTCCCCTAAGCCCTAAAAACGACCCCAACTACCACTTCCCCTTCCACTGCCCTGAGGCCTGAACTCTTCCCCTTTAACATACACTACCTCAACCGCATCCCACCAGTGCTGCCCTTAAAACTACTCCAACCCCTTCCACTGCCCTTAGGCCTAAAACCCTAACCCCTAATTAAAAAAACTAACCAACCCCTCCTGAGCCCTAAAAACTACCCAGGTGCCCCAGCCATGAAAATTACCCCAACCTTCCCCCAGCTCTGAAAACTACTGCCCCCAGCCTCATCCCACTTACCTCACCACATGCTCTGGCTCTCTTCCTGGCAAGGTCTTCCTGCTTCCGCCCAGCAGCAGCCATCAGCTAGACTGCGCATGCCTTTAACAGACAAATGTGCGGTTTAGGCATTTGTGTGGTTAAGGCAAGGGTGGTTATGCTTGCAATGTTTAGAACACACGTGGCTAAGGCCGTGGTGTTCCGACTAGTAAAATTCTACTCTGCCAGCTTTCCTCGTGCCTCCCCTTGCGCACTGTTATTTAAAAGTGTCACACTTTTGACCTAAGGCGCTTCCCTAGCCCAGTGGCTGCTGACACAAATAAGAAGTGGTGAGAAGGACAGAGGAGGCACGGGTGAGCACGGGAGTGGGAACGCATGGGGGTAATAATTAAAAACAAAAGAACACTTCCCATAACCTGTCGGCTGCCTCTAGCCTCACGTTGCGCCTCTGTGAACGTCTTTGTCCCAGCAGGCACTGCGGCAGCGTAACTGACTCCCATCCAATCCCCTGCACTGATCTCAGGCTTCAAAGCAGTGTGGGGACTGGCCTGAGTGGGTTGAGAAGACGCTCCCTTCAGGTCAGGGAGTCTGTGGGGTTTTTCCAGCCCTGCTGCTCAGCACAGCTGGGTTGGAGGAATCTAAGTGTGCATGTGTGTTTGGCCGCCTTGAGACGGCTAGCCAAACACACATGTGCACTTAGAAGTGCACATAGCACTCCTCCTTGCCCCTCCCAAGCCCGCCCCTCCCTGCACATGCTGGCTCAGAGCCAACAAGTGAGAAAGAAAATGATAGAAAAATATTGTTTCATTTTTCACTTGCCGACTCTGAGCCGGTGGGGCAACATTCCTCAATCATTGCGGCGGAGCTGCCCCTGCCCTAGCCACTGTTCATGTTCTGACCATAGAAAGGCTGGAAGGAGTCCGCTTGATTCCAGCCAGCCTGAGGAAACCACCTCTCAGCCATGTTCTCTAGGTCCACGTCAGAGATCCTGCTGCATTCCAGCCTCTCTGGTATCTAAGCTACTGCAGCTTGGGACTGCACAGTCTCCTCCCCATCTACTTGAGGTATTAGTCTCCCTCTATGCTTGGCTGCCTACGCTTTTTTTCCACTGCCTCTCACTTCATCACTCCCTCAAACCATTTTATGTCTTCTTCCAGGTGGCTGCACCACCACTACCATGCCCACATGCTTCCTCCTATTGTGATTCTTTCGTGTCCTGACTCCCTCTGGCTCCACCAACAATCAGCTGCCTATGCTGCCCATACACCTGAAATATTTTATTATGTGTATGCAAAGACGTGAGACTTGAATTTCACTTATCCACTGTACACTCTATTCAAGATGTGCCAAGTCCATCCGTGTGTGTGTCTTATTTAAAATACAAGGACTGTTCATTTGTGCAAAGCCTTTAATGCACATCTACACACTGAAAAACAAGATTTAGCTTGACGAAAAAATAAAAGGTGCTTAGAGTCCTACAAAAAACTGTTTAAGATGTCAGAGAGCGCGTTGACATCAACAAGGTTTTTTACAGTTGAGCAAGGAATGCTATAAACATTCTGCCTCATTCCTGTCTTCTTCACACTGAGGAGGAAAGAGAGGATGACTAGAAAGAGCAACGACATTAAATGTGTCCAGGGCAGGCAGAGTTCCTTTAATTAAATGCATCACTTCACTAAAAGGGAGTGCAGAACCCGCAGGGGAAAGGAAATAAGTTCAAACCTGCAGTGGTAGCACACTTTCGAAAAGCATTCGTTTCGAGGAGAATTAACTTAAAAGTGATTATTTGCAATTAACTTTACGAAATGCTTTCGTTTTAAAATAACAACCTACCGCAATAAACAGTTTTACAACAGAAGCAGAGAGAAGAAGATTAAATAAATAGCCAGGAATAACACGAGGTGAACTTCAATGCCAAAGGTCCGCCAGACAGGAGGAGGAGACTGGCAGTGGCCTCCCTTCAATAATAATAACCGGTATTTGTAAAGCGCGAACAATTACCCCTAAAGATGTCAAGGCGCTGGGCGCCTTCGGGATGATTAAGCAAGCTATTGCCCAGAGTCACATGGGGCTGGGCTAACCTGCTGCTGGCGATCGAACCCTGAGCCCCCGTATTCCGTAGTCAGCCGCCCTGGCCACAGCACCCCACCTCTTCCTCTTTCAATGGACAATGGATGTATTTATGGAGTACTCAAACACAAGAAAAATTTCAAATAAATTTAGAAAAACGAAGAATATTTTAATAAATAAAATGACACAAAATGACAAATTTCCAACAAGTAGAACCGGAGGTCTGAATTTTTAAGTAAAACATTTTAAATACAAATAGCACCAAGAAGCACAGTGCGGCAATCATTATCTGGTCGCATTGGATTGGCTCAAAGTCAAAAGGCCAGGCCAACCACAATACAGGGCACGTCAGATACTAGGAACAGTTTCATCCCGGTGGAAAGTTTACTTTCTAACTAATAGTCCAGTTTCGTGGAGAGGTGTGGCTCACTAGTTAGAGGCGGCAGACCCGTAAGCAGAGAATCAGCCAGGGACCAGGGTTCAATTCCTGATGCGGCAGGGTCGTGGACCAGGGTCAAAACAGACTCGATAATTCTCGCCTCGGTACCTACTCTAACCAGGAACACACTCGGCAACTCTGGGCATTAAGCTTGCCTCATCTCTACAACGGCCCCCCACAGACACCGGGGATGCCTGGTTTAACCTTGGAGATACCCAGAAAGGGACCATCTCACAGGGATAGCCAGGATGGGTTCCCCAGTGGTCTACAGCGCTGGGACACCCCGTTGCTGGGGCAGCTGTGCGCTTTACAAATCTACAACATTTACATTTACATTTCACACGAGAAGCACTTTTTGGCGGTCAGGCAACGACTTGCACATGGAGAGAGGCTCGTCGACGGCAGGTTGCTGAAGCCTCAGGCCTCAGTCAGAACTCTGCATTGCTGGTGCGGTCAGCCTGAAAATCAAAAGCTCTGAGTGATGGTGCCCGGGGTGTTTATCCCGGAAGCTTGCGCATGCGTTTGGATGGAGGACCCGCGTTTGCATAGTAAAACTCAACTCGTGTTCATGAAGAAAGCGGGAATGGTACAATGCAAGGAGCCTAGAAGCTTTGGCTTTTCATGTGGAGTCCAGTTCTTGCAGGTTTGGAGTTGGAGGAGTAAAATCTAACATCAGCCAAGCTTCCAGACCTGAGGGGGCACTGGTCAGGACTCACTCCAATATAGGCCAACAGCAGGGCTGAGGCATGTCCAGTTGGTACTGGTCAGCTGGGCAGTTGCAGAAATAGGCCTCTAGAAGCATCAAGTGCCCCTGTAGCTAAAACAGGAGATCAGCCACCTGACCATTACAGATGACTTTTGAGGTTTTTCACTGCCGGGACATGTAAAACATCAAACATACATGTTAAACATTTACATATCATGCACACTGCCCTATAGGCATTTAGGGTCTAATTTAGGGGTGACTTATACATATTAAAAAGGAAGGTTTAGGGCTGACAAAAAGGTTATTGTGACAGGTTGAAATGGCAGGTTAAAACTGCACACCCAGGCTGCAATGACAGGCCTGGAGACAAGTTTTTACAGTTTTTACAGTGGGTGACGCAATCAGTGCTGCAGCCGACTGGTAGTGTTTAATTAATATGGGGGCTAGCATACACATTTGATGGTCCTTGACACCAGGCGTAGTTTTCAGCAAGCAATAGTTTTTATTATGGACGCACATAAATGCTGATGAGTTTCTTAATTTTCTCTGGTCTGGTCATGCCCTGTTCTCCTCAGGTTTTGAGCTGATCATGCACCTAACTGACACATTTTCACTCTGACTCCTGCAGTCCTACACTTTGGTGGGTCAGCACTTGTTGGACTTGGCCCTTCTGGCAGGTTCACCCCTGAACTTTTTGCTTTTATTGGTGACCTGGTGGTAGTGATTTTTAGTTTCTGCGCACTTTCCCTGTGTCCCAGAGTAAAGTGCGTGCGCACTCTGAGTGCATGTGGTGAGATAGGCCCGCCCTCCCATAGGAATGCATGTGGAATGTATGTGTCCCTGGTAGTTCCTGATGCGTGGGGTGTGCAGGCTCGAGTTTGGTATGTGCGGACTCGTGTGATCGAATGCTTCGCAATGATATATAATGCTTGATTATGTCATGTGCGGAAGTGCCACTTCTAGGAGTTGGCATATTAGTGTAAAAGGTGTCTGGCGTGTGATTGGCTGGAGCTGGCTGGTGAGCCTGGCTCCAGGAGTCTGCCCCAGTGGTGAGTGTGAGATTAGCATGCGGATGGCTGGGGAGGAGTGCACCTTGGACCTGAATAGGGCAGGGCTTTCCCCACACAATGCTGGCTCCACCCCCTGTGGTGCGACTGATGACCCTAGCCCTGCCAGTGAATAGAGTGAGGGGCTGAGCACATCAAGGGTGCTCCCCAACCAGCTGCGACTGGTTTTTCCCCTCACCCTGAACCCAGAACAAAGGGAAAAGGTGTATAAAAATGGGGCTGCGTCCCCACAGAGTTGTTCTCTGCCAGGATCCTACCTGAGGGGGGCTGCTGCTGCTGCTGGACCAGAGGACCGCCACTTGGACTACCTCCCTGCCTGGAGGCCCGGTGAGCTGGCTCTGGGTCCAGCCTTGCCCCCCCCACCCCTGCCTGGCTACATGCAGGGGAGAACTTTGCTGGACTTTCGTTATTTTTCCCTAAGCGCTGGGAGCGCTTCATTTGTAAATCTCTAAGCGCCTGGAAGTGCTGGACTGGTCTTCAGCACTGAGAGCGCTTTCACTTCTGCCCTTAGCGCTAGGAGTGCTTTATTTCTGCAAGCCGGTGCCCACCCGGCGTTTGTCTTGTCTTTACCGATTCTGAAGTCCCCTGGCAGGTGTCCACCCTGCCAGGGACGTTGCCGTGGTCTTTGGCGGGTGCCCACCCTGCTTATTTGTCTTAATTTCACGGCGGGTGCCCACCCCGCCGTATATTTCCTATCGCGAGGGAGCCTACCCCTCTTGCGGCCCGAGAATCACCGCCGCGGCCGGGGAAGCCCAGGAAGTCAGGCAGCGCTGACTGGGACGTGGGCGTGGTCTAAAACAGGAAGCGGACGGGAGCCTACCCCGCGCTCCTGTGACGGAGATCAGGAAGTGGCGCCAGCGTCTCGACGCTGCGCAGGGCTCCCGTGTGTCGGAGGGAAGCCCCGCGCCGGGAAGAGGAACGCTGCCGAAAGGAGGTGCCAGCGGGAGCGGGCGGGAGTCTACCCCGTGCTCCCTCGACCCAGAAGGACTGCCGGCCAATGAGAGCCTCCCTCGACGAGGTCCGGTGAGTGGGGCTCTGGCCTGGGGGGAGGCAGTGCTTCTCGAGCCTGTGAGGCTCCGACGAAATCACCGCATCGAGGGTCCCAGAGCGCGAGTGCGCTTCAGCATAGAGGGGGCATTTGTTGGACAGGAAAGAGCGGCCCGGAAGGCAGCGGGCCGCTCCCACGTGGCCCCCACCTTTGTAAAAGAGCCGGCAAGGCTCCAACGGTTGTGGGCAGTGCATACTGTAGAGCGCTGGGGCGCTCCAACGCTCGTTCTTGTTTTCAGAGCCCACGAGGCTCCAACGTTACTTGGGGGATCCTTTTTGATAGAGCCCAGGGAGGCTCCAGAGGCACGCCGGTGCCCTAGCTCAGTTTCTCCAGTTGCCCAGCACTCAGTGGGCAACTGCCACGTGTAGGCTGTGCTTTGTGCTCCTGGCTTGCGCAGCCTGCCCTGCCTGGCCCTGACTCTGCTGGACACAGGGCGTCCTAGCCCCATGAGAGGCCAGTTGGCCTAGGGACTGCCACAGGTGGTGGCTAATGTGAGTTTTGCGCTATTTTTCCTTTCCTGCACCTCTGAATGTGTGTTTATGCGTCATGTGCCTTGTTCTACACCGCTGAATGTGTTTTTATGCATCATGTGTTTATCTTTCCTGCACCTCTGAATGTGTGGCGATGCATCATATGTAATGTGCTTAGACCCCTACAGGTATTGTGATACTTAGGTGGTTGTTTTTCTCATAGTACAGGTGGTGCTAGTGAGGTCCTGATTCCCTGCGTAATATTTTCCTAAGGTGGTTAGGGTTGCGTAGGTGGTACTTACCTGTTACCAGTGATTACTGGTTGGGTGCTACATTTTCTACTTTGTACTGCAATAATTTTATATCGTATGTTCTAAGAGTGCTAATTCCTGACAGTGGTCCATGTGGCCCTGTATCCTGTACATATAATCCCTTGTAAATTCTGCCCGTACCTGTTGGCACATTGTAGAGTGTGTGTTTTTATCTAATGTGTTTTGGTAATACAAAGGCTATTTTTATATAATACCTTGTGTGGAGTTTCTTTTGTGGTGGGCCTTGGGTGTTGTTGCTGGGTGCGCGCGCAAACGCTTTACACATTGCCTCCGGGATAAGCCTGACTGCTCGTGCCAAGCTACCAAGGGGGTGAGCAGGGGTTATCTTTGGCGTGTAACTCCCCAGCCCTGACTAGAGTGGTGGTTTCTGCCTGGCTTTGGCGCAAGCCCTAGCCAACCAGAAATCGCCATTTCTAACAGCACTGATTACTGCTCCGGCTACTACTGCCACACTTCTTTTATGGTCCACTCTTCACACATGTTATGACTGATAAAGCAGGTCTCAAGGCGCTGGTCGGAAGGAGGGAGGGTGCGCCCAGCTCCTGAGCATTTACGATGATTCGTCGAAGAGCCATTGGATTGGATACAGACTAGACTGTCAAGTGGCAGACCATAATTGACGATACAGTGAATATTTGAGTGTTAGTATGAGTTACTGCCATAGGCTGGCTGTTATTCTAAGGGTCTTGAGACGAGCACTGCAGCCTTCCTTAATAGGCACTTAGGGCCTCATGTAGGTAAATATAATTTACCGATTCTTAAATACCGAACTTTACCGAATCGGTATTTATGAATCGGAAAGTTATATGTAGGTAATAATTCGGTAATAATTACCGATTTGGTAACATTCGGTATTAAAGAATCGGAATTTTCCGAATCGGTAAATACCGAGGTGGTATTTACCGAATCGGTAAATACCGAATCGGTATTTACCGAATCGGAAAAACGAAAACACATGACTGGATGAAACAGCCAATCCTGTGCAACCACACCCCACCCAACCAGGAAGTGTCCACACCCAGGCAGGTGCACACAATCAACAGACCCTGGAGAGGCTGGGAGTGCAGAGGAGAGGCAGGGAGCCAGTGCCTGATTGTGCAGCTCAAAACCACTATGTCCAGCCAGAGGACACAGAGAGATGGCGGGGAAAGGTGGAGGAAGCAGAAATTCAGCCCCAGGGAACTCCAGGTGCTAGTGGAGGAGGTGGTGAAGCAGCACCAGAAGCTGTTTGGGAGGCAGTCCCTGCAAGTGCCAGAGTCAGAGAAGCGCAATATATGGCTGGGAATCCAGGCGCAGGTCAATGCGGTTGGAGTGACCCCCAGGGACATTGAGGTACTGAAAAAGCGCTGGTACGACCTGAGGATCGTCACAAAGAGGAAGATGGGGGAAATACAGAAGGAGGCCAGCCGGACAGGAGGTGGAATTAACAGGGCACCTGCCCTCACCGAACTGGAGGAGCTGGTGGAGGCCACAATAGAGCACGAGAGCGTCGTGGGCCTTGGGGATGCCGACACCCAACAAGGTAAGACGAATGCACAGCAATGTAGCCCCCCCTACCCCTATCCCACATCCCCCATTGTGAAATGAGTATCCCACTCCAGTCCATGTGTTAGTGCAGACAGGCAATGCATTATGGGAGATGTAGTCAGGGAAACCCCAACCATGAACTGAATAGCACAGAACAACAATGCATGGTACACACATTAGCCAAAAGGATGCAGAGGACAATGTGAGAGTGTTACATAAATTTATTGTGATGCTAGCAATGCAGGGCTTCAGGTACACTGAGCTGATGTTGCATTTCTGTCCACAGATGTAACATCGCGCAGGACTGCACATGCTACAGGAGAGAGGGCACACGGGCAAGACAGGTCAGCTCTGGCCAGCACAAGTTCTGCCCAGGGAGCATTGCCACAGCCAGCATCACCACTACCACAGCCAGCATCACCACCACCACAGCCCGCATCACCACTACCACAGCCAGCATCACCTCAACCACAGCCAGCGTCACCTCTACCACAGCCAGCATTGCCACTCATGTTTGAGTCACCGGCCACATCACCGCCTGCATTTGTGAGGTCGAGGAGGCGTGCTGCTGCCAGGTTGCGACCGTTAGACACCTCATCTGACGACAGCAGGGGCCCGGAGCCAAACACTATGCCCCAGGATGGGAACCATGCCACTGTGCCCTCCACCTCACAGGGAGAACACACGGGTGCAAGACGGCGCCGCAGGTCACGGGTGCAGAGTCCACCAGCAGACGTCGACAGCCATGGGGTCTTCTCGGGGCTCGAGGGCAACATGCTGAAGCAACAGCACCTGCAAACAAAGGCAGTTATGTCAGTGCAGCGACATATGCGGGGACTGAAAACCACTTTTGTCAACATGGACAGGAACATCAGCGCAATGGCGGTGTGGATGGGTGACATGGCAGCGGGCATTCAGGACATGTCCCAGTCCATCAAGCTGTTGTGCAGCAAATATGATGCTGACAGAGCTGCACGGTGCCGGGAACGGCAGAGGAGGGACAGTCACACCAGGGCACTCAACCGGCTGGCAACTGCCACGTCACTACTCTGCCGGCGCTCTGTGTCTATGCAGAAGGGCCTGACACACTGCAGCAGCGACGTGTCTCGGGGGATGGTGCAGGTCACAAGTGCACTTGAGGTGCTATTGACTAGTCAGGCGGCCACAACTGGTGCAGGGGATGCTGCTGAAAGCATCGACACCAGCAGCAGGAGCAGCATAACACCCCCAGTCCCAGATACCCGCAGGAGCAGCAGGCGGCTTGGGGCTGGCACTAGTGAGGAGGCTCAATCCGTGCCATCCCACACTGTAGCGCGTGGCCGCAAGCATTAATGCAGCACCGCATAGCCAAAGACTATTGGGTGACGTAACCCTGGACTTACTACTTGTACTTACGCAATGTTGCCAGAATGGCATATTCTTGGTGTTGTGGCGTAGTGCCGCATTAAAACTACGTCATGACATACAACAACTGGCTGTGTCCCCTTACTTACTCAGAAATAGTTGCATGTGATCTCTGCCCGTCTCTCTCTCCCATCTGTTGCTGTTGGCCCTCCAGCAGCGTTGGCCTCTGGCTGACCTGAATCATCCTCATTGTCCTCAAAATCTGTTAGTTCCACCTCTGTACCTCTCTTCATGGCAAGGTTGTGCAGCATTGCACAAGTGGCAATGATCTTGCAACAGATGATGGGTGTGTACTGGCGTGCGCCTCCGCTCTTGTGGAGGCAGCGGAACCTGCTTTTCAATAGTCCAAACGTGCGCTCCACCACGTTGCGTGTAGATTTGTGTGCCACGTTATATCGTCTCTCACTCTGGGTTGCTGGGTGTAGGTAGGGAGTGAGGATGAATGACCGCACGGCATATGCACTGTCGCCTAGGTGAGTAAAAGGGAACCATCAGTCACATGCCTCAATACACTATGATTTGCAAGTTTCATGGGGCGTCACTGTTACTTACCTAGCAGGTATCCCTCTCCAAATTCTCCGGCAAGCAGTCGTGTGTAGATCCCACTGTTCTGGAAGATGTAGGAGTCGTGGGTGCTCCCAGGAAACTTCGCAACAATATCAGTGATGATGTTCCCTGCATCGCAGATTACCTGCACATTGATGGAGTGGGTGGACTTTCTGTTCCTGTAGATGTGCTCAGTGGCAGCTGGTGGGCAGATTGGGATGTGTGTGCCATCAATACAGCCAATGACATGGGGGAACTGTGCCATGTGATAAAAGTCAGTTTTAGTTTTCTGCAGTTCAGCCTGTGTGTTTGGGAAGCTGATGTAGTGGTGCATTCTCTGCATCATGGCATCCAGGAACTTCCTGAAGAAACGGGACAGGTAACTCTGGGATACACCGCCCACCGCAGCTATCACCCCCTGGTAACTGCCAGATGCGAGTAGATGTAGGCTGCAGAGCACCTGCACATGTGGTGGTATGGCATGCGCCCTTCTTGTTGGCTGGTCCAGGAGTGGGTGCAGGTCCCTGATCAGGTCCATGATGGTTTGTGGGTGTAGCCTGTACCTTTCATGTATCTCTGCGTCAGTCTGTTGAAAGAGTGTGATGCGCTGTCTGTAGATGCGTTCCTCCCGTCTCCAAATCCTCAGACCTGCTGCCTGTAGACGTAGGCGCCTTGCAATGACATACAGAGCGGCCATGTTGTCCACGCTGTTGCATTTTGGGATTGCTTATATGCACTGTTGATGCTTACCACCTGCTTTCAATCTGTGTTAATTACCGACTCTTAATTACCGAATTTCATGGATTTCTTAATTACCGAATTTACCTACATGTCTTTTTCAGTTTTACCACTTCATATTTACCACTTCATATTTACCGATTCGGTAAATATGTATTCGGTAAATATGAATCTGTATTTTAGAAATCGGTAAATCTGAATCGGTATTTACCGCTTCATATTTACCGAAAACTGGTTTTTGGCCTCCTACATCTCACTTGACTAAATACCGGTCGGTAACGGGATATTTACCGAATTTCGGCCGTTACCGACCGGTATTTAGCAACCTACATATGGCCCTTACTCTCTGAATTGGATTCTGGGCTTGACTTCTCCTCTGAGAGCTACGTTGAAGGTACTGGTGAGCTACCAGTAGCTCTGGAGCTACTCATTAGAGACCCCTGGTACAGAGTCTGCTCTTATTGTGGTTGCAGACAGCACCTTCTGCCAGATGATCAGGTTTGGGTGGCCATTCTGAATGCTGCGGCCTTCAACACCGTCTTGCTGGTACAGATGATCCAACATCTGCAGCAAGTCGGTGTCAGTAGGCAGATGATCCAACATCTGCAGCAAGTCGGTGTCGGTAGGTCCACACTAAAGCTTTTCTTCTTTTTCCTTACCAACAGAGTGCAAATTGTCAGCTGCGGTGAATTCAAGGTGGATGCTCAGAGTGACATTCAGGTGGCACTATACTTTTGTAAGTATACCCCTAAGTGCTGGAAAAATACTTATTGTAGTTTGGCACCTACAGGCTGTGGGATTGTTGTCCTCTTCCCCCTCCGATCAAGTCAGCCAAAGTCTGGATGTCTTATTGGACAATACCTTGAGCTTTGGTTCTCAGGTCGGCTGCACTACTAGCACCTGTTTCGCCATCATCAGGATCATGAGAAAGATCTTCCCAGATATTCTTGTGGAACTGCGCCAATCAGTCATCATCTGACTTGTCACCTTGCAAATGGACTATTGCAATTCACTATACTTCAACATCAAGGCTTCCTGCCTTAACAAACCTCAAGTCACATCAGAAAGCAGCCGCCTGACTTATCCTGAACATCCCGAGGTGCCTCTTGGTCAGAGATGGGATTCGTTCCCTTTACTGCTAACGGTGAGAAAGAGAATTATCTTAAGGCTCTCTGAATGGTTTTTCTAGCCGTGCATCAGAAAGGTTACGCCAACTTAATTCTTTCTTCCACTGGTACACCCCTAGTAGGCTTCTCAGACCCTCCTTCCCAGATTACGGAAGGACAGATGGGTAGGCGGCTCAATCTCGGTGGCTGCTGCCAAACTGTAAAAAATGTTCTGCCTACCCAAATTTTGGAAGCTGACTCACTTGCCATAGTAAAAAAACTACTGAAAATATGGCTTTTCTGATCCCATATCCCTTAACCATTTGTGGGCAATTTTATGCTGCTTCAGGGTGCCTTCCTACAGTGCTTTGACACCTCTGGGTATAGTGCTCTTTATAAATTATTTTGTTTTCATTTAATTTCATTTCAATTCAATTCAATTCAGCTTTATTTCGACTTATTTTGTCATAAAAGCAACATACATAGGTTAAAAAGAAGAAAACACGATACATAATCCAAAGTTCCAGGCAATGTGATGGGGGTCAATCACATTCAATTCTATCACAGCTATGCTAAAAACATATAAATTAGTTAAAAAGCCAGATAATATATAAAAAGTTATTAAAATACATTTTGCAAAGGGTGAAGGAATAAAATTCATAATATCAAACCAACCAAGTACATTAGCTAACCAGTCTTTGAGTATTATAATTTGTATCCTTTCTTATTCCTTATAAGATATACATTGAATAGGAATCTACTTAGACCAAAGACTATTAGTTGTGAAGTATTTGCTTTAAATGTACGTTCTGCCTCTTTGAAAAGCCTAAACCCCAGATTTATACACAGGGGTTTGATCCATCGAATTCTTGGTTTTTTGTAAGCTGGGCAGAAAAACAGTACATGAGCATCATTTTCTATTGCTTTTTCTACGCAAAGGGTGCACAAACCACTTTCGTCTTCATTACCCCTCCAACTACTAGTGTTTGCAGCTATCTGTAAAACTCCATATCGGTATTGAAGATACAGTGTTTTAGCTAATGGTGGTCTTATCTCATCCATGAATTGTTCGAATATAGGGGTATCCTTAACAGATAAGAATTTCTGTGACAATGTACCCAGTGTAGTATTAGTGGATACTTCGTTCTTTACATATATCCAAAAAGCAGATTTCAAAAGGTTTTTTGAAGTTGGTAACATATTCTGAGGGTTTTCCCAAAAATGAGTAAACCCAAGCTTTTTGAACCACTGGGAGATGTGTTTTAACCAGGGGACACTTTTATATTCGTCAATCCTAATTATTTCTAGCAATCCGTTCTTGTAATCGCTCAACTCAGGGGTTGTCCATAATCTAATCCAATAGAGTAGAGGCCTTAGTGTAGCTTGATGGTCAGTTCTCTTAAGATTAATATCCAGAAAGACTGGAATTATCGGTGTTCTTACTGGTATTTTGAGTAACCTGCGTATAAAGTTGTTCTCTTCCTTCCCAAAGAAGTTGTTGCAGGAATAACCCCAAACCTCGGCACCATAAAGTGCTGCTGATTGGGCCTTTGCTTTAAATAATTCGAGTGCCGGCGTGATTGATTTAGATTGGCTACTGCCGTGCACCTTTAGGATGGGCATTGAATTTTGTTTTAAAATTAAATTACTTTTTTCCAGTTGCCCTTTCCAGTTAGATATACTGTCCAGCATAATGCCCAGGTAATTAAAACTCTCAACATATTCCAGCTTCTGGTTGTTTAGGGCCAAATTCTTTCTAAAGGATTTCTGAGGATTTATGGACATATACTTTGTTTTAGATGAATTAATTTCTAGTCCCTTTTCCACACAGTAATTATTAAAGGTGTTTACTAGGTTTTGTAAACCTTGCGGGGTTTGCGAGATGAGGATTGTGTCATCAGCAAAAAGCAATGCGGTGACTACCTCATCTGCTAATTTCGGGGAATCATGTTTGCAATCTTTAAGATAGTTGGGTATATTGTTAACATATAAGGAGAAGAGGGTGGGCGCCAGCACACACCCTTGACGGACACCCCGATCCACAGGGATCTCTTTTGAGATTTCTCCTCCCTTACCCCATCTAACCCTAGCATAGTTTCCTGTGTGGAGTCTAATTATTTCCCTGAGTAGCTCACTAGGGACTGCAATGTCTTTGAGAGTGGACCAAAGTAATTTACGGGGTACAAGGTCGAAGGCAGCCCTTAAATCAATGAATGCTACGTACAAACTTCCCTTTCTTATATTAATATATTTCCAGCAAATACACATAAATCTAAATACTTGATCTACTGTGCTGGTTTTTAGCCTGAATCCTGCTTGGTATTTAGATAAGATCTGTTCCCCTTTTATCCACAATAAAAGTCTATTTAAAATATGTCTGGCGAAAGTTTTTTGTAAAAGATCGATTAAACTAATGGGGCGGTAATTTGCTGGGTCATAGCGATCCCCTTTCTTGAAAATTGTTACAATTTCAGCCCCTTTCCATGAATCAGGGATTGGTGTCCCAGCCACTATAGAGTTGCATAAAAAATTTATGTAGGGTCCCCAAATTCCTACATCGTGCTTTAGCAAGTCACCGGGGATTTTATCAGGACCTGGTGCTTTACCCGATTTAATAGCCAGGAGTGCCTCAACAGTTTCTTCATGGCTAAAGTGTAAACGGGTATTATTATCGAGTAATCTATTTATCTCGATATCATCCATGGCCATCTCCTCATTTGTATTACTATATAATTTAGAGAAGTGCTTGCACCAGGTTTCTTCATCAAGATATATATCCCTAGATGATCTGCCTTTTTTATTTCCTTTGGAGATTAAGTTCCAAAATGTGGCCTGTTCTTTCTGGTGAGCTGCAATCAAAAGGTCATCCCAAAGGACATCATCCCAGGTTTTTTTAGCTTGGGACAATGTCTTTTTGTATGCTAGTCTACTGTCTTTAATTCCCTGTGCGTCCTTTACTTTTACAGCCTGGATCAGATCATTTTTAGCCTTGCGACAATCTTTATTATACCAAAGATTTGTCGTCGCTGAATTGTTATCTTTCTGTCTCAGATCCTTTTTGTAGCTTTTACTTAGATGAGGAGTCAGTGCATCTACAAGTTTATAGTGTAAGTTAAGGACATCCTGGGTACCTAAAACAAGCATATGACTTCCCTCCAAAACATCAGCAAACGAATTATATATATTTAACATCCTTTCGTCTTTGTCCAGAATGTGGGGCCACTTAATAGCACGTCTATTATTGGAGACCTGGTGATCTCCTACTGGGACATTTGATATATCTGTCATATTTATTTTTTGTACGAAAGGTTCTGGATGTAACCATAAAAGGAGGGGGAAGTGGTCGCTCTCCGTTCTATGGTCTATTTTAAAATCTTTTATTAAGTACCATAGATTCATAGAAGCAATTAGGAAATCTATATGAGACCTGTAGTTCCCCCTACCAAAAGTTGGAGCCGCTGGTCTATCTGACTTAAAACGGCCATTACACGCCCTCAATTCATGATTTACGGTAATTTGTAAAATCTGCATAGCTGCTCTTGAATTTTTTACCATATTATTGGACTCTACAGAGAGGACATTATTAGCTGTATCCTGTTCCTCAAATAAGGTATCCAAGCCCAATATCGGCTCATATTGGCAGTTGAGATCTCCACCAACAATTACCTGCTTACTTGGGCTTAAAGTATTTAAAAAGGAGTCAAGGTGGATTATCACCTGTGAATCTTTGCTAAGGGGATGCGGTCTATTATAAACATTGATTAAATATATTATTTCTTTCCCCTTAATCACCATTCTTAATCCCATTATATCTAGGGAATCAATCGGCAGTAATGTGATTTCTGCCTCCACAGTAACCCTTATCCAAATCACCAGGCCGCCAGATGCTCTTCCTCTCATGGATGGCACTGCGCCCCGACTATAGGTTTTATAACCCAGTCTATGCGGTGTATCTGTGGCCCATGTCTCCTGGAGAAGAACAATATCAAAGTTTTCAATGTAGGAGCACCAACCCTCGTCCTGCATATTCCTTGATACCCCTGCTATGTTCCATGATATTAATCTAACATAAGAGAATTTGTCTACACCGTCCGCAATAGTATGTGATAAGTTTGCGGTGGTTGGACCCCCCTCCTTAATGTGCCTGATACCAGATTGTCTCTTCTCGCACAAGCTATCAGTAGATGTCAAGGGGACTCCCACCCCTATTTGGGCAATTTCATCACTAGCTTCCGCAATGGATAAAGTCATATTTCCACCTTGAGTTGTTAGCTTAGTTTCCCTATCTAGCACAGGGGGTGGAATTAGTCAATCGTTCGAGTCCAAGGAGCTTAGTGCCAAGTACCTATTATTCATGTTAATCTGGAATGGTAAACCTTGGAAAACATTTTGAGAAATGCTCGGAGTGGTAATCTGCTTACCCCTAGCTAAGTGCTGGTAAAAATAGCCTAGCGGATGTACACCCACACTATTCTCCGTCGGTACCAATGATGCTGCTCTAAGTAGTACGGTCGCCACGTGTTGAGGATATTTAAAATTGATTATTATGCAATCTCCTTTACAAGCTTTCCTGGCACTCCCAATCCAGGGGACCCGTCTGGTTGATAGAATCTGTTCCGAGTAGTTGACAGGGAACCCACAGTTGTGGTGTAGCCAGGAAACTGTTTTCCGTTTAAGACGGTCGTGTGTTTCATTTTGCACCTTAGACTGCATAGTATCTAAGGGTGGCACATTTGTAAGTACTACAACATATGGTTCACATTGAGGGGGTAAATTAATAGAGCGGGTTTTCTTTGCTTGGACCATTGACCAGCCTGAAGGGGATGGATCAGAGTCCGCGGCGATTATTTTGTCTGGCAAATGGTTACTTAGGGTAGAATTAGATGGAGGGATGATCTCCTTGGGCGGGACTTGTACATTTCTTTCCTCTTGCTCATTTGAACCACCCTGCGGTTTGATCTGAGTGTTAGTCAATGAGGATAGGGAGCCACCTAATCTGAGCACTTCTGCGGATAATCTATCTATTTTTTCAACTAGTGGTTTTACCACTGCCTCTAATTTATCCTCAAAGGCCTTAACCCCTTCCATGCTCATGACGGAACGGTTCCGTCATGAGCCACGGTTGAGCTGTGCTCATGACGGAACCGTTCCGTCATGAGCCCGCCCGCGCTCGAACCCTTCAGCACCGCGGCGGAATTCGCCCAGCGCTGAAGGGGTTAATAATACAGGACATAGTGTCGGGTAAAAATGTATCAGTGCCACAGTTATCGGTCATAGTCCCCTTTTGGGTAAGGGGGTTTTTTGTGGTGACTTGACAATTCGATTTATGCTGTACCCCACCTCTGTTTTGTTTCGTTTTCCTACACTCCCTTACAACCCTTTTTTTTGGGGAGCATTCGGAAAGAGAGACAATTCTAGTTTCTTCCAACAGATTCAGGGGTGTGGTGTTAGAGTCTACAAGCATAGGTACAGGACACTCTAGGACTACAGGAGACTCAGGGAGCGCCGTAAACTCTGTTAACAAACACTCAGTCGCTGGGACATTAGGCGACGCAGTATTTATAATAGTATTACTAGTATTACCACTGTTACTCAAAGTGCCTAAATTGGTAGAAGTAGTATTTTCGCGGCCCAATGACTTCCTTCTATCCTTGTTAATTTGGCTTACTACTTTCACAAGGTAATTATCCATAGTTGAATATTTCTTTGCCATAAATTGACAATATGGATCACAATTAGATTCAGAGCCCTGATGCTTAGCTGTCTAAGGCCAGCCTAAATGCCCCGCGCCTCAAGATATATTACTTACGCTGTCACCACAATTACAACACAGTAAATAGTAAAATCTAAGTTGGATCAAACACAAAAACAAGAATCCAACGTCTATCCTCTTATTACACTATCTAGATTTAACTGCAATCATGTACCAAACATATCAAGGAACCTCTGCCAGTAAAGATTAGTGAAAGTACCAAGCAAACCTGCATCTAATTGGGCACCATTTGGTAAATGTCCACTGATAGTGTCGGAAGTCTCTCTGACAAACTTGTAACCAGCCAACTCTCAGGATAATACAATATGCAAGCTTGCATGGGTAAGTCAATTCCGTGATAATGAATTAATTCAGAACAAATGGTGATATAGTGCAAGAAGTGTCCAAATGTGACGAGAACACTTGCCTTAGAGGGGTGGCCCAGCCCGGCCTCCTTTGGCCCCTGACGGCCACAGACGGCCCGCCCTCTGCCCGGGCTCAGCCCGGCGTCGCCCGCGCGCGTCCCGCGACGCGGAGGGAGCCTCTGTTTTTATGGCGCCTCCGGGCGCGGAGCAAGCCGGAAGGAAGTCCTGGCTGGCGCGTTGACTGCCGGGAGCTGTAGTCCCCCCCCACTGCGGCCAACGATCACTGGAGGCGGCGAGGGGGACCAACAGCGTGTGCGTCCCGTCCCTGGTGGCCTAGCGGCGTTCCTGCGGCGTCGGAATGGTGTGGCAGCAATACAAGGTGAGTCCCCCACTCCACCGAGGGAGCCTCTGTTTTTATGGCGCCTCCGGGCGCGGAGCAAGCCGGAAGGAAGTCCTGGCTGGCGCGTTGACTGCCGGGAGCTGTAGTCCCCCCCCACTGCGGCCAACGATCACTGGAGGCGGCGAGGGGGACCAACAGCGTGTGCGTCCCGTCCCTGGTGGCCTAGCGGCGTTCCTGCGGCGTCGGAATGGTGTGGCAGCAATACAAGGTGAGTCCCCCCCCAAAGAACGGTGATGGATCAAACCCAGATCTGTTGACTGGGTGTGAGTGTTTGATTGGTTTTGATGCTCCGTCCATCACCACCCACTTTTGTACCGCTTTGTTCGCCATAAGTTGGCAGGGTATGCTCAGACGTGAGTCCCTTGCTCACTTTGCCACTGGATTCAAGCAAGCCTGGCTGAAGACGGCTGAAATGCCAGAAACCGGTCCTAGGAAGCTTGTTTCCGGTCCAGGGAAGGCATGGCTTGGCAGTTCGGGCTGGACTGTTCCCATGAGGCACAGGGTCAGACTGATTTGCATATGGCCATGTCTGAACTGGGGTGGCAAAGTGGGCTAAAGAACGGTGATGGATCAAACCCAGATCTGTTGACTTGGTGTGAGTGTTTGATTGGTTCTGATGCTCTGTCCATCACCACCCCCTTTTGTACCACAAAGTTCAGTCAGGCATGAGTTGACAGATACAGGTGAATATTTTACATAACTATCCAGCACCACAGAGGACTTGCACAATGTTCAGAATCTAGAGCATGTTATTGTCTTCTCCCCAATTAGCAGAGTTCAAAACACTGATGTGTTGATATCCATTTGAGCCATGTTAAAAACGCTTATGGCCGCAAGATCAGTTCAGAACAGAACCTTCCTCAATAACAGTGGTACAAACACACTGAGCAGTGACATTACACTGCCCCCTAAATTCATATCATGCCACCAAATTTGAGTTCATAGGCAAGATTTAGGTGGGATGCACTGCAGTATGGTGGCTGTTATCCTAGTCAATAGGATAACTTTGGTTATCTTGATGTCACCAGACATACACAGCTGTTGGTGACTTAGACTGCAGGATAATTCGATGTCAGACACCCACTCTTACTATTGTGGAAATGACGTAGAATGCATCCATTCAATTTTGAAATCCATCTTAAATACTTTGGAGACATTGGTAGCAGCAGCAAACAGGTACAGTACCACATCATCTTCCAGACTGGAATGAAGAATACCTTGGTGGACCTCAAGAAAGCCCTGGTAGACAATCCAGCACCGAGTACCTTCTAGTGACCCATTGTTGAAAAGTCTGTTCATTTGGAAAATGAAGTAGTCATAATACAGAAGTAATGCAATTTGTGAGCTATCTACCATTAATAATTTCAATATCTGGATATCAATGCCCAATTATCCATATCACAAGAGGACACAGCCAGGGTTCTGCAGCACATCACTGAGGTGGTGGGAGCAGAGCAGCCACCCATTACTCATTGTCTTTCATGCAAGGAGTGAGACAACAATCTCCATCTGAAATATAGTCAACTTGTCAAGAGAAAGTGACCTAAAAAAAGATACATTACTTTCTAAAAAAGTGAATACAATTTAAATGCCAAAATTGATACTCTTTCAAGCAAAACACCCCTCCATGATGCTGGGTGAGTTTCTGTATGCAGTGTTAAACACTTCTTCTGTTGCAGTTATTTGATGGCTGTATGGTAATATTAGTCATGGTTTCAAAGAATAAACTGGTCACTTTTGAGGGGAACTAATACGTGTTAAACATTTTGCATGTGAACAGGCTTATGTTCTTGGCTCGTGGTGGTCTTTTGTGTGAAGCATACCTACTAATAAATGTTATCTATTAGACACAACTTGGTTAAGGGTACTAACAATGCAGGAATCATGTGTATAACCTGGGAGCTTCACTACTACATTTGTAAAGCTGTAATCGAACTACAGATTTCCTGCACATTGATGATGCTCATGTGGGTATGTTTATTTGTCCTCTAAATGTGTGCCATTTCAGAAGGAGGCCTAAATGAAAAGCAAGAACAGTCAATGGCGCCAGCTATGTGTGGAAAGTTACTTATGGCACTGGAAATTTCCTTGACCTGTTTCCTATTGGGCTCTCATTTGGACCACGGGCACAACTGTAGTATAATAAACTAGATTGCTTCTGATATATGTGACAGGAACACAGATAATGCATTTAATGAGACCCCTATTTCCAGATGCGCTTGTGCTCTGGAAGGATGCCAATGACAGCCTATTCAGTGCAGCAGGTTATATGACATGTGCTGGAACTGCACGTGACCTACTTGGTGTCGCCTTAGGTTTGGTGCTATTTGCTCAAAGAACCCTAATATGATAGAACTTTTTACTCTACACCTGGGTTTGATCTCAAGTTTGTCATCTATCTCCTTCTCAAGTTTGCTTTACAATTATGTACTCAGTTTGTAGATATCTTTCCTACACAAACCTCTTCAGGGATCATTCCTGGTCAATTACAACAGTCACAGCCTGTGTTGCCATGTTGCAAACTTCTTTGTGAATCTTCTGGGAAAAGGGTGATATATCTCTATTACTTTAATTTGTCTGTGAATTTTGTAAATTGTTTGCTTCTGTTTTCCTTTAACAGATGTTTTTGGTGTTATTCGTCATAGTGCTAAGTTGCGCTGCATTGTGTTAAGATGGTAAGCATGGCTTCTTGCAATGAATTGGATGGGACATTGAGCTATACACGCCTGGCATGCATCATTAAGGATTTTGTGCAAATCACAATTCTATTTGTTGCAGCTTAGATGGTGAGTTATCAGGCATATCTCCAATCGTGCCCAATAGGTTATTTACAATACGCTTTACGGGGAAGCTTTATCAACACTTTGCGCCACGACAAAGTCATGCTAAATGGCATAAAGACTGATGAAGTATTTACTTTCCATGATAAAACGTTATTTCCACTGCACAGTGGCCTCAAGGTAATCCAAATAGTGCATTAAGGGGGAATCCTATGGGTTATACATGGGCATTCCTACAGTACTATGCAAAGTTTTTTACACAAAACCCTATCTGCTAACAATGGTTGATGTGGCTTTGTGCCAAAAGAATAAGGTTTCTCGAATCAGACACTAACAAGGTTAATATTTTTATTTCTCACAGCTTTTCACCTTTGCGTGTGTACTGTACTGTGTAGCACACATCAAATTTGGAAAATGTTACATTCTGAACGTTTACATATGGTGTTACATACTGAAAAGAAACTTTCCATCTCTACGCCTAAACTAAATGTCCCACACACACACACCTTTGCAATATCGTGCAAATGTATGTGCAGTGCACAAGGCATCTTCAAATAGTTCAATAGCACACCCTGGGGCATATTATCAAGATCGGTGTTAAAATTATTGCTGCTTTAGCGGCAGGAAATAGCCGCTAAAGCGGCAATAATGGGCTTGATAATATGCCGCAGAGAATTCCAATAGAAGCCCAGGTTCTGGTGTGAACATGGGCTTCTATTGGAATTCTCAAGGGCATATTATCAATCCCATTATCGCCGGTTTAGCGGCAGTTTCTTGCCGCTAAAGCGGCGATAATTTTAACGCCGTTCTTGATAATATGCCCCTAAGAGAGCAACAGCACCATATCTTAGTACAAATGGCTTGGTATGCTGTCTTCCCCCAATGCAACACAGTGTGGCAACTTTGTTTTCTTGCTGCATTGTTGAACATTTAATAAATCTGCCCCTCTGTGTCTTTAAAGTGAACTTATACTAACTGATAATGAATCTGGGTCTGAGTATCTAGAGTGTCTGGAATCACCTTTAACTTGCATTTTGTGCTTTGAAGTTGTTCTACTGTAACACCATATTCACACACTGTTGACCCTATTAGCAAATCTACTACACTACCATACACTTCACATACTATACGTCAACACATCTACAATATTTTTGAAATCATTAGTGCCTAAAAATTGAAATGCAGCTCCTTTTCCTTTCTTCATATTCAATGTAGCTGACGAGCTTATCTTACCTGCGAGTAACATCAAACAACCTATGACAACTATAAACAGGTTTTCATTATCTGGTCTACATGTCCTTGCCTTAGGGATGTGTGTACTTTTTCTTAACTGAGCTGAACCTCGAGCAGAAAAACTTGGAGGATTTACCTGTAGGTCACAGATTTTTCAATTGCCAGCACATATGAACTAGCACTATTTTTTAGTGCGACAGCTGTTTGTCAAAAAAATCTGTTGCAGAAGTGTTGTAATATTTGTTTTGTCCTTGCAAAACTTTTTCCACCACTTTTTGAATTTGGATGGCCAATCAAATTTTTTTTAATAGAGTCCAATATTTACACAAAGTATATACCTGTGAACTATGTTTACTCCATTTAAAGAAAACTAAGGGGCTCATTTATGAGCCCCTGCGTCACTTTTGCGCCACCGGTGCGTCACTTTTTGTGATGCACCAGTGGCGTAAAACATGCGCCATGATGCGCCATATTTACAACGTGACGCATCTACCTAGATGCGTCACTTTGTAAACCCCTGCACTACATTATACCTGCGTCAGGTATAATGTATGCAGGGTGGGCGTTCCCACGTAAGTAAGCATCGTAGAAGTGACGCAGTGAAATCTACGAGATTTCACTGTGCCACTTCTAGGGTGCAAATGCGTCAATATCTTACTCCTGCCTCACAGCAGGCATAAGACTGACACAGGCCCTTTCACATGGGGCTTGCCCCATGTGAAAGGACACATTGCTGGAGTTGCGTCACTTTTGTGACACACTCCAGCAATGCGTCACTTTTGCGCCTACAGATACGTCAGAAAAACTGACGTATCTGTGACTCCTTGCGACATGATGCGTCATACTGTAAATATGACGCATCATTGGAGTCGCAGGGAGGGCGCAGTGAAAAGTGACGCATCACTGTTTTCACGCAGTGATGCGTCACTTTTCATAAATGAGGCCCTAAATGAGCCTAAACTCGTGTTAGTTCATAGTTAAAATAAATTAATCTTAACATTAATGCCAATAGACTTGATTCAGCTGAGGGACTCCTGATTTTCAAAGCCAAAAATGGCTTTATTTTAGCTGTCTCCCATCTAAAACTGGCTCTGTTTCAACATTTGTCAATGGGAAAAATAAATTCCCCCAATATTACTATTCTCTATTTTCCTCTTTTAAAATGTTGGCATGTATGTATCAATACGATGCTTTCTTGTAACATCTACAAACACATATTTCTCAACATCTCATATCCCCATCTTTCCCGTATTAATAATAAGCAATACCATTTTGCTCATATCATAGACTTTGGAAGGAAGAAAGGCTGAGCTGGCCTTTCCAGATCCTAACCATAGATTTACATGTTTCACTCTGTAGCTGTCTTTAATGGCTTCGTTTATTTCCTTTGTATTTCTTTTCATCCATAAAAGCATGCATTACTTTTTTCTTACCCACTGTTGCTATGTCATAAAGGCCTTTTAGGCCAGGCTGACAGGGCCCTCTGAGAGCCTATCAGCACATCACTGCTTGGGTGATTTGATTAAAAGAAGAAAGCACTGCTGCAGGAGGGGAAAGGAAGGCAGGGAGAATGACGAGGTTGGTTAAGGATGGCAGATAAAGTATTTCTTTTTACATTTGGGTCAGACAGGAGAGGCCATGTTATGTGTGGCTCCTCCATCACTTCTCTTCCCTCAAGTAGCAGTTGAAAACTGAGGCTGAAAATGCTGGGGGCCATACATAACATAAAATTATAGATGTGTAGAAAGTTCATTAAGGGGATTTTTTCACTAAGGGGTAAGGAGTGACATCATAGATAACTTGAGCTTCATTCTTGTTGTCTGTTTGATGTCACTCATGACCCCTCCCTGTAAAACAGCTGCCTAATTCATTGTTAACCCGCTGTAATTCTATTTGTATATGAAACCCTGAGGGGACACAGATGTTTTCCCACTTGGGCAGATTTACAAGCCCCTTGCGCCTCATTTGAGTCACTTTTACGGCCATGCTGCGTCAAAACCCTGCGCCTGCTTGAAGCAGGCGCAAGGAGTGATGCAGCATGTAGCATGTTAGGCAGAGGGCGCCCCCGAGCCTTGCTGGACTCCAGCAATGCGCCGCCTTTACGACGGGGGATGCGACACGCATCTGCCCATCCGTGTGCCGCGGCGCGCCACATTGTAAATGCGGTGCATCCTTGGTGGCGCATGGCTGGTTTTGCCTGTCGCAAGTGTTCTGGCGCATCCCTGCTGATTTGCAGAGATGCGCCAGACCTTGTAACTATGCCCCTCCTTGTGTACCATGTCTTAAATGCTTATCTAGCTTGAATAGAAATACATCTATAAATGCCCTCTTTAAAACCCAAAATGAGTAGAAGTTAATTACTATACATAGTAAAATGGTTAATACGAGGAAGCTCTGTCAGACATCCCCCTCTTTGTTCTAAAATATTCTAATGTGGTACTGTTCCTATTTTAGCCAACATTTGAAGTCACTCCTTAAGGCACAAATTACTGGGTCCCGTTTGGAATAACTTATTTTTTATATTACCTAAATCTATCTGACAGCATTGTCCTTTAAGCAATGGTTTCCAAGCTTTTCCACCCTTTGGTCTTACTTCCGGTCACTGAGATGTCAAAACAACCAGCATTTCAGAGCATACGCCTTCGGTTAAAAAGACTTTTTCGAAAGCACTACAATGTTTTTGGATGGCAGAACTAGGGCACACTGCATAGACTCCCTCGGCGCTCTTTCTGTATGAAATGTCAAATCTTTTCCATGCCGTGTACTATCTTTTGTCCTTAAACCATCCACAGTTTCACTTCCAGAGGACAGTCAAAAAGAAAGGCAGAGATAATACATGAAAAGAGTAAGCTAACTGAAAGAAGCAAAACGTGAGGAGAAAAGACACTTTGGGGCAGATTTAGAAGAAAGTGACTCAGTGCGTTCCGCAAGCCATTTGGCTGCGCCGCACTGAGTCACTTTCAAAGCACAGGGATGCAGCATATTTACAACAGCATGTCACATCTCTGTGCTTCCACCTGCGCTGGTGCACAAACTGCTGCCATGCTCCATCGCAGACACCCTTGCACCATGGTGCAAGGATGTCTGTGACGTGGGGAGATTGTTTTTGTTCAGGAAGGTTTCCCTTCCTGCACAAAAATAATCTGGTAAATGCAGTTTTTCAACTAACATATGTGCTGCATTAGCACACATAGAAATTGAAAAACTGCATTGTTCAATGATTGTTTATGTGCAGGAAGGGAGCCCTTCCTGAACAAAAACAATCATTAGAGGTGATTTCCTCTTTCTATGTGTGCTGCAGAATGCAGCATGCATAGAAAGAGGAAAAGAAAACGCCTCGCTACGCCACCTCTAGGGAGGCGTAGCATTCAGACGCATTTCCAGATTTACGATTCCTTGTAAATCTGGAAATGTGTCTGGTTCCATGGGTATTGCGTGGAAACACCCACCGCAACACCCATGGAACACCCCTTTGACGCAAAGTGCTGCTTGCAAAGGGGCCATATTTATAAGTACAGGAAAAGTCACACGGTGGCTTTTCCTGAAATATGGAGCAGTTAAATGCGCCACCAGTACGACAGAAAAAGTGATTCACCGGTGGCTCAAAGGGCTTGTAAATCTGCCCCATAGATCTTGCTGTCTATTGGCTAAACTGCAGACTTGGAGACACAAGACCTGGCCTTTAATCGCAGTTTTGGTGGTTGTCCCCAAACGTGGTTCTTGGAAAAGCTCTTTAGCTCCCTATGGTTAAAATTGCATAAGTGTAAAAAAGTAAAAGGCAAATATATGTAAAAGAAAAAAGTAACATCACGAAAACTATGACGTTTTGTTACTCCATTTTCCATGATTGTTCAGTATTCTGTTGCACCAGTTGGCTTCCAACCACATACCCGTAACTCTATTATATGTATACTGAATAAGTACGTTACTTAATAAAGGATGTAATGCACACTATACATACAAAGCATGGTGATGGCGTGCTCTTGTATCAAAACTATCCTTCCAATAAAAGATAACGGTTCATATATCTTTTATCATATTACAATTGCCATGTATCAGAACTTTGTCAAGAAATCAAACATTCATGCAACATATATACATAGAGCAAACAATCTGGTGCCCTGTGTTTCTCAAATGTCGAATGCATCTTACAGGTTCATGTAAGCTTCATTTAGACTGTGTACTCTGGGAGAGATTTTTCTGGGCTTTTTCGCCGAAGTTGTTTCACTAAACGTAATGCAAACTGGCACAAAATATTGAAATGGAATTTACTTACCTGTGCAATCTTGAGTTGCGCTGGAAAGCAGCCTGAAAGTAATTCAAAGTAGAGCGTTGTGCTACTGTGCGCTTCTTGGCATAGGTGTCTCTTGGATGGTACACGGGCATTCCCTGTTATTACTGAAAAAAGGAGGGTTTTTCACAAAACATTTATGCCTTCCAAGCAGGTGTAAAGTTTGGGAAAAGTCATCCTTCTATTTGTCAGTCAAAAGCACACCTTATCACTAACTCCACCATGATTTCAAATGCTGGTTTTCTTATCATTTTCTCCTATTCTAACATTCCCTTCCTGCATTAAAACAATCCTGCATGCAACACAGGCACCCTTGCACAATGGTGCTAGGGTGCTTACATTTGCGCTAAGCGACCCATTGCGTGCCAGAGCAGCGGGAAGAACAGGAATGCGCCATATGCCTTAAATACACTGCATTCTTGCCCTTTCCCTGTGATGCAGGGCAGTGCAGCAAGCTGACTTGCTGCTCTGCCCTGTGGCATAATCTTGATAAATATAGCCCTAAATGTTATCACCCTTCTCTGTACCTTCACACAGCTTGTGCTGTACAATATATCAGTTTACAGTAGCGGCCCGTGAAGGTAAGAGCGGTGAGGCGGTGGGGCAGAGTGGGGAGGACTTGGCAGACGACGACGAGGGAAAATGAATTATTTGATTGATTGGTTGAATTATTTATTTAATGTTCCCTAATCATTGTCTGTCGAATCCCCCCCACCCCACTGCTCTTACCTGGACGGGGCCCTCCTGTAAGTTTAAATTTAAAAAAAAATGATTTGCAGTGTATTAAAGTTACATATGAGTAGCAATTGTTACCATTCTCAATGTTACCATTGATATTTCTTTGACTGGCAAAGACAACGGAGAAACCAGAGGTCTCCCTAACTCATCAGTCCAAATGGTAATCATAAAAACTGTCTACAGGTTGCAGCTTCTATTGTGTGAATGACATCTGCACGCATTGGTCACAGCAAACAGTAGGCCTATAGACCAGCTAGCTCACAGTGCCACCATAAGCTCCCTAACCTTATCAAGGAGCGAATAGTTTCCGGCAACCATCAAACATAACAACCTTTGATCCTTCAGGGATCGTGGAAACAGTACAGTGATTTTTGGTCAGTCAAACGTGCTCACTTAGTCTCAGAGAGATACACAGAATAAACGATGGGGACAATTTCATTAGGCATTCATTGAACCAGCGCCATTCTAGTATTAAACATGTTCGCTGCGACAATCATTAGACAGAAACAGATGTATAAGATTACAAGCACCAACAAAGTAAATAAAAGGTAGAATTTTACCATGGTGCTAAAACAGTGTATATACATACAGGCATATACACATGACAGTAATCAAGCATACTCCTACGATGCAAACCATACCCAAGTGTACCTAACATGTATGTGGGTGGAAAGCCAAGAATCCCCTAGGAAAGAGCCAATCCCATTACCTGATGGGAGATAATGAAGGACCCCGTCTTGGTCACGAGTTGGACACCCCACAAGGAATGTCGGACTGCTGCATGTTGAAGCTTCAGCGTGCAGGGACATCAGTGTCTTGTGTCAGAGTGGTAGTGTCTCCTCTAGTTACCTAGTGAAGGTGCAGTTCTTTTTTTTTGTGTTCAAAATATTTTATTGACATTTTTTAATGAACAGCACACAACATAAACATACAAAAAAGAGTAATAATAAACTAAAATATCTAATACAATGCGTATAAAAACATTATCGAATTCATTTCAATAGAAAAGAAAATAGTCATATTCATATAAACTTAAAAGGAGGGGGGGAAGGGAAACATCTAATACCAAATTATTGTGTAAGCAATAAATAGAGCTACTATGACATAGTAAATAATATAAAAATCGTAAACAGCATTACAATACATAAATATACCCCTAAGATGCAAAATAGATATCAACAGGAATCCAAAAAGAATGATAGGAAATAGGATTATGATTAACCCCAGACAAAGATAATTGAGCACCTCTTCTTGTAAAGATAACCCAAGACCACCAAGCATGAACTGATAACTTAGAAACATCTTTCCAACAAAAGGTAATAGATTTTAACGCAGCAGGAATCAAAAAATCAAAAAGCCTACATTCAAGATTACTTAGAGATTGTGATAATGTAACTGATTTGCAAATTAACATTTTATAAGATAAATCTTCCTGGATATTTAACAACTTCTTAATAACATCCCAAACTTCTTTCCAGAATTTTGCAATTAAAGGACAATCAAAAAGCATATGTCATAACGAACCAGGATGTAATTTACAATGCCAACAAGTGTCATCCTGAAGGAGTTTAGCCTGAAATAAACGTAATGGAGTCCATAAGGAATTAAATAAAATATAGGAATTGGTTTGATAAAGTGAAATAGGTAACCAACCAGAAATATTTCTAATCCATATAATTTCCCATGAATCATTAGACAATGTAAGTGAAAGTTCATTATTCCAGAAGGTTGCAATCATCGTTATGTTACTTCCTAGGGTGTTAGATAATTTTTTATATAAAATGGAAACACCATTAGCTTTCAACGATATAGTTTGAATATACACGGATAGGTCAGCTGTAACACTAGTCGGAATAGCTTGCGGAAAGGAATCTAAAATTGAATTAATTAAATATCCATATTTAATAAAATCAGATTGAGTTAAACCAAACCTTGTTTGTAGATCCTCGAACGGTATAAAGGCATTATTGGAATAAATGTCTCCAAGATAAAAAATACCCGCTTTAATCCATGAAAACCAAAATCTAATGTTCCTATTTAATTTAATGATATTGCTATACCATAATGATAATTCAACAGTGTTAAACATGGGATATAAAAAAATGGAATCTAGATCATTAAAAACCATTTTAGTGGATTTGAGAATGATAGATTTATGAAAAAATGAGGAGTTGTTAGACATAGTTACCAGAGTTGGTAATGGGAACGGCTTTACAATAGATTTTTCAATTTGGAGCCAAGAAGGTGGATTATGTAAAGGAGAATGAATAAACCATATGGCACTTTGTTTTAAAATAAAAGGTTTGTGATAAAGAAAAAAATCTGGGATACCAAATCCAGCATTACATTTAGACATTTTTAATTTTTTATAACTAATGCGAGGTGATTTGTTATTCCAAAGAAATTTGGAGAGAAGTTTATCAATATCTTTATAACATTTTAATGGGAACTGAGTAGGAATCATGGAAAGAGTATAAAAAATTTTTGGAGCAATATTCATTTTAATAGATTCCAGTCTACCCCACCAGGAAAGATGTAGTGATGCCCATTTAGACGTTTTATCTTTAATATAATCGAAGACAAAATTACAGTTTAAAGTCATTGTAGATTTTATAGATGAGGAAAATAAAATACCAAGATATTTTAATTTAGTCTTTTGCCAAACAATTTCATTCATAGGTATCATATCAGGAGTACACTAAATGTTTAAAGGGAAAAATTCAGTTTTATTAGTGTTTAATTTGTAACCAGACACCATAGAATATTTTGTTATAATCTCTAATAAAGAAGGAAATGAGGATAAGGGTTCATTAATAAACAAAAGTACATCATCAGCATACGCTAAAGTTTTAATAATAATCTCATTAATAATAATTCCTTTAATGTTATCACATTTTCTTATAGCTGTAAGGAAGGGTTCAATGCCAATTAAAAACAATAGCGGGGAAAGGGGACAACCTTGTCTAGTACCTCTAAATAGGGAAAATTGATTTGAAACTTGGCCATTAATAAAAAGACGAGCAGTAGGAGCACAATATAGAGCTGAAATCATATGAATAAAATTATCACCGAAGTTAAATGATGATAAAGCATGAAACAAAAATTGCCAATGTAATTTATCAAATGCTTTCTCAGCATCCAGAGCCATAATTCCTGCAGGAGTAGTTAACGTATGACCCTGTTCAATGACATGTAATAAAGTTCTCGTATTATTTGCAGAGTGTCTATTTTTCATGAAACCAGATTGATCCGAATGTATAATAGAATCTAGTACAGGGGATAATCGTGTGGCTAATATTTTGGCATATAATTTACAATCCTGATTAATTAAAGAGATAGGGCGATAATTAGATACAAGGGTGGGGTCTTTATCAGGTTTGGGAAGAACGATAATTAAAGCTTCTGTAAAGGATCCTGAAGTAATTCCCGTAGAGCCAAATGTTGTAAAAAGTTGAAATAATAAGGGTAAAAGATGGGATTGAAACTCTTTATAAAACTCCGCCGGGATACAATCAGGACCCGGAAATTTGTTTTTTTTAAGAGATTTTATAGCGACTAAAATTTCATCCTTAGTAATTGGAGAGTCAAGCCCCATTTTATCTGATGGAGAAATTTTCGGTAGACCACATGAAGATAAAAAAGAATCAACTAAAGAGTCATTATGAAAATCAGGTTTATCATATAACTTGGAGTAAAAATCCCAAAATTCATTCACAATATCTTTATGAGATATAGCATTTTTACCATTGTATCCGTGAATAGAAGTGATTTGAGTTTTATCTTTTTTGATACGCAAGTAATTCGCTAACTAGCTTCCAGATCTGTTTGCATTAAAACTAAATTTAGCTTTGGCCTTAGAAATCTGAACGCCAGCTCTTTTACTAAGAATTGTATTAAATTCATATCAAAGCTTTTGCAACTTACTTCTATATTGAGGGTCATTAGACGACATAAAAAGTCGTTCATTTTCCGCTATTTGCTTTTCTAGCTTTTTAATACTGGCATTAAAAATCTTATTTTCGTGAGCCATAATAGAAATAGTAACCCCTCTAATATAAGCTTTAAAAGCATCCCATCTATTAACCAATGAGGTAGTACCTTCTGGATTAAATTGAAAAAAATCATGAATGGCAGAGAGGAGCTTTGGTTTATTAAGTTCATTGAGAGCTATACCAGAATTCATTCTCCATCTAGGCTGGTTAGTAAAGGTGGAATTTAAATTTAAAATACAACAAACCATAGCATGGTCAGAGACGTCAATGTTGCCAATCCTAGGGTTACTAACACAGTTGATCAGCTGCTTCGAAACTAATATGTAATCGATCCTAGAATGAGAATTATGTGGGTTAGAAAAAAAAGTAAAACATTTTTCTGTAGGGAAGTGTAAACGCCAAATATCAACTAACTTTGTGGTTTGAAGAAATAATCTAAAAGCAAAATAAACCTTAGGGGGGTGGAATTTAGTATGAGATATTCTATCTAATAAAGGATCAGATATGACATTAAAATCACCTGCAACAATTAAAGGTACATTACCAATTTTTACAACCTCCGTTGAAAGAGTAGACCAAAAAACAGGGTCATCTGCAGTAGGGCCATAAACATTTAATACAAATAAGATAGAATCATGAACTTTAACCTTAACAATTAAATATCTGCCATCCGTATCTGTAATTTTGCTCAAAACTTGGCAGTGCGCTTTTTTCGCACATAATATAGCTACACCATTTTTCTTGCCATTAGCAGGAGAAGAAACAATATTGTCAACCCATTTTTTCTTCATATAGTTTAAAATGTTATCATCTATATGAGTTTCTTGTATAAAACAAAAATCAGCTTTGCAACTACCCAAATAATCAAAAAAATGTTGTGCGTTTCACAGGATGGCGTAAACCTTTAACATTCAATGACACTACTTTAATATTAGCCATGACAAAATAAAAAGGAGAGAAGGATTAGAAAGAAGAAGGCCAGAAAAAGACACAAATGTGAAGAAGAAAGTAGCTCCAGAACACACAAAAGGGAATGGAAGAAATAAAATATAGCAAAAAAGACAAACAAAATACATAAATATGAACATTGGGACGCACACATGCTTTACAAGCATGGCCAGAACCGCTGGAGCCCAAAATATTATGAGTTATATAACTCTGTCAAAGAAGATCATACATGAAAAAAAAAAAAATTCAAGTAGTAGGACCCTGAGTGTCCATAGTTTGCTGTATTTGTAGATCCAGAAATTGTCGCAGATCTTCAGGACGCTGAAAGGATTTAGAAAAATTATCTTTCCAAATGCGCATAGTTGAAGGGTCAAAAAGGCCATATTGGTATCCAAGGCTTCTCAATCGTGGGCGAAGATCAGTAAATCCCTTACGCGTTGCAACAGTTTCCTTGGCAAAATCTTGATGAATAAAGATTTTGTGACCATTGACCAACAATGAAGGAATTTCTCTAGCTGCTTTTCTGATCATAACCAAATGATGATGACGGAGAACTTTAAATATCATTTGTCTAGGCTTGGTATGTTGAGGATTGCGACGTGAAGGAATTCTGTGAGCCTTATCAATTTCAAATTTTTCTGGAAATTTGACGTTTAAAAGACCAGGAAGTAAGTTCTCTAAGTATAGTTGACAGTTAGAACCCTCAACCTCTTCTGGTAAATTAAATATGCGAAGGTTGTATTGTCTATTGCGATTTTCCATGTCCAAAAGTTGTGAGCACAGAGGAGATATTTTCGCCACAAGTGGAGAAAAAGCGTCGACTTTAACTTTATTGTCCTGTATTTTAATTGAGTTGTCTGAGATTTTCATCGACATACTCGCCATTTCCTTTCGTACATTTTTTATTTCAGTCGCAATAGTTTCTGTATTCGCACGAAGAGCCTGAATTTCCTCCAAAATTAAAGAAAGCGAAAGTTCAGATGACTCCACCACTTTTGATTTTATTGGGGGAGGTGAAATCTGCTGTTTTCTTTTATTGTTGAGGGGATTTTTATTATCCATTTTTGAGAAAAATAATGAAATTTGAATAAAAATGAAGAAATTATGAGTAAAAAGAGCGAAAAGGTGCAAAGCAATCCTCAAAAATACTGGTGCAGCAGCTAAACTGGGCTAGGGGAGTGGCTAGGCCCAAGCCAGGCCCTTTCCTAAAGTATAATCTTGATAAATATAGCCCTAAATGTTATCACCCTTCTCTGTACCTTCACACAGCTTGTGCTGTACAATATATCAGTTTACAGTAGCGGCCCGTGAAGGTAAGAGCGGTGAGGCGGTGGGGCAGAGTGGGGAGGACTTGGCAGACGACGACGAGGGAAAATGAATTATTTGATTGATTGGTTGAATTATTTATTTAATGTTCCCTAATCATTGTCTGTCGAATCCCCCCCACCCCACTGCTCTTACCTGGACGGGGCCCTCCTGTAAGTTTAAATTTAAAAAAAAATGATTTGCAGTGTATTAAAGTTACATATGAGTAGCAATTGTTACCATTCTCAATGTTACCATTGATATTTCTTCGACTGGCAAAGACAACGGAGAAACCAGAGGTCTCCCTAACTCATCAGTCCAAATGGTAATCATAAAAACTGTCTACAGGTTGCAGCTTCTATTGTGTGAATGACATCTGCACGCATTGGTCACAGCAAACAGTAGGCCTATAGACCAGCTAGCTCACAGTGCCACCATAAGCTCCCTAACCTTATCAAGGAGCGAATAGTTTCCGGCAACCATCAAACATAACAACCTTTGATCCTTCAGGGATCGTGGAAACAGTACAGTGATTTTTGGTCAGTCAAACGTGCTCACTTAGTCTCAGAGAGATACACTGAATAAACGATGGGGACAATTTCATTAGGCATTCATTGAACCAGCGCCATTCTAGTATTAAACATGTTCGCTGCGACAATCATTAGACAGAAACAGATGTATAAGATTACAAGCACCAACAAAGTAAATAAAAGGTAGAATTTTACCATGGTGCTAAAACAGTGTATATACATACAGGCATATACACATGACAGTAATCAAGCATACTCCTACGATGCAAACCATACCCAAGTGTACCTAACATGTATGTGGGTGGAAAGCCAAGAATCCCCTAGGAAAGAGCCAATCCCATTACCTGATGGGAGATAATGAAGGACCCCGTCTTGGTCACAAGTTGGACACCCCACAAGGAATGTCGGACTGCTGCATGTTGAAGCTTCAGCGTGCAGGGACATCAGAGTCTTGTGTCAGAGTGGTAGTGTCTCCTCTAGTTACCTAGTGAAGGTGCAGTTCTTTTTTTTTGTGTTCAAAATATTTTATTGACATTTTTTAATGAACAGCACACAACATAAACATACAAAAAAGAGTAATAATAAACTAAAATATCTAATACAATGCGTATAAAAACATTATCGAATTCATTTCAATAGAAAAGAAAATAGTCATATTCATATAAACTTAAAAGGAGGGGGGGGAGGGAAACATCTAATACCAAATTATTGTGTAAGCAATAAATAGAGCTACTATGACATAGTAAATAATATAAAAATCGTAAACAGCATTACAATACATAAATATACCCCTAAGATGCAAAATAGATATCAACAGGAATCCAAAAAGAATGATAGGAAATAGGATTATGATTAACCCCAGACAAAGATAATTGAGCACCTCTTCTTGTAAAGATAACCCAAGACCACCAAGCATGAACTGATAACTTAGAAACATATTTCCAACAAAAGGTAATAGATTTTAACGCAGCAGGAATCAAAAAATCAAAAAGCCTACATTCAAGATTACTTAGAGATTGTGATAATGTAACTGATTTGCAAATTAACATTTTATAAGATAAGTCTTCCTGGATATTTAACAACTTCTTAATAACATCCCAAACTTCTTTCCAGAATTTTGCAATTAAAGGACAATCAAAAAGCATATGTCGTAACGAACCAGGATGTAATTTACAATGCCAACAAGTGTCATCCTGAAGGAGTTTAGCCTGAAATAAACGTAATGGAGTCCATAAGGAATTAAATAAAATATAGGAATTGGTTTGATAAAGTGAAATAGGTAACCAACCAGAAATATTTCTAATCCATATAATTTCCCATGAATCATTAGACAATGTAAGTGAAAGTTCATTATTCCAGAAGGTTGCAATCATCGTTATGTTACTTCCTAGGGTGTTAGATAATTTTTTATATAAAATGGAAACACCATTAGCTTTCAACGATATAGTTTGAATATACACGGATAGGTCAGCTGTAACACTAGTCGGAATAGCTTGCGGAAAGGAATCTAAAATTGAATTAATTAAATATCCATATTTAATAAAATCAGATTGAGTTAAACCAAACCTTGTTTGTAGATCCTCGAATGGTATAAAGGCATTATTGGAATAAATGTCTCCAAGATAAAAAATACCCGCTTTAATCCATGAAAACCAAAATCTAATGTTCCTATTTAATTTAATGATATTGCTATACCATAATGATAATTCAACAGTGTTAAACATGGGATATAAAAAAATGGAATCTAGATCATTAAAAACCATTTTAGTGGATTTGAGAATGATAGATTTATGAAAAAATGAGGAGTTGTTAGACATAGTTACCAGAGTTGGTAATGGCTTTACAATAGATTTTTCAATTTGGAGCCAAGAAGGTGGATTATGTAAAGGAGAATGAATAAACCATATGGCACTTTGTTTTAAAATAAAAGCTTTGTGATAAAGAAAAAAATCTGGGATACCAAATCCAGCATTACATTTAGACATTTTTAATTTTTTATAACTAATGCGAGGTGATTTGTTATTCCAAAGAAATTTGGAGAGAAGTTTATCAATATCTTTATAACATTTTAATGGGAACTGAGTAGGAATCATGGAAAGAGTATAAAACATTTTTGGAGCAATATTCATTTTAATAGATTCCAGTCTACCCCACCAGGAAAGATGTAGTGATGCCCATTTAGACGTTTTATCTTTAATATAATCGAAGACAAAATTACAGTTTAAAGTCATTGTAGATTTTATAGATGAGGAAAATAAAATACCAAGATATTTTAATTTAGTCTTTTGCCAAACAATTTCATTCATAGGTATCATATCAGGAGTACAATAAATGTTTAAAGGGAAAAATTCAGTTTTATTAGTGTTTAATTTGTAACCAGACACCATAGAATATTTTGTTATAATCTCTAATAAAGAAGGAAATGAGGATAAGGGTTCATTAATAAACAAAAGTACATCATCAGCATACGCTAAAGTTTTAATAATAATCTCATCAATAATAATTCCTTTAATGTTATCACATTTTCTTATAGCTGTAAGGAAGGGTTCAATGCCAATTAAAAACAATAGCCGGGAAAGGGGACAACCTTGTCTAGTACCTCTAAATAGGGAAAATTGATTTGAAACTTGGCCATTAATAAAAAGACGAGCAGTAGGAGCACAATATAGAGCTGAAATCATACGAATAAAATTATCACCGAAGTTAAATGATGATAAAGCATGAAACAAAAATTGCCAATGCAATTTATCAAATGCTTTCTCAGCATCCAGAGCCATAATTCCTGCAGGAGTAGTTAACGTATGACCCTGTTCAATGACATGTAATAAAGTTCTCGTATTATTTGCAGAGTGTCTATTTTTCATGAAACCAGATTGATCCGAATGTATAATAGAATCTAGTACAGGGGATAATCGTGTGGCTAATATTTTGGCATATAATTTACAATCCTGATTAATTAAAGAGATAGGGCGATAATTAGATACAAGGGTGGGGTCTTTATCAGGTTTGGGAAGAACGATAATTAAAGCTTCTGTAAAGGATCCTGAAGTAATTCCCGTAGAGCCAAATGTTGTAAAAAGTTGAAATAATAAGGGTAAAAGATGGGATTGAAACTCTTTATAAAACTCCGCCGGGATACAATCAGGACCCGGAAATTTGTTTTTTTTAAGAGATTTTATAGCGACTAAAATTTCATCCTTAGTAATTGGAGAGTCAAGCCCCATTTTATCTGATGGAGAAATTTTCGGTAGACCACATGAAGATAAAAAAGAATCAACTAAAGAGTCATTATGAAAATCAGGTTTATCATATAACTTGGAGTAAAAATCCCAAAATTCATTCACAATATCTTTATGAGATATAGCATTTTTACCATTGTATCCGTGAATAGAAGTGATTTGAGTTTTATCTTTTTTGATACGCAAGTAATTCGCTAACAATCTTCCAGATCTGTTTGCATTAAAACTAAATTTAGCTTTGGCCTTAGAAATCTGAACGCCAGCTCTTTTACTAAGAATTGTATTAAATTCATATCAAAGCTTTTGCAACTTACTTCTATATTGAGGGTCATTAGACGACATAAAAAGTCGTTCATTTTCCGCTATTTGCTTTTCTAGCTTTTTAATACTGGCATTAAAAATCTTATTTTCGTGAGCCATAATAGAAATAGTAACCCCTCTAATATAAGCTTCAAAAGCATCCCATCTATTAACCAATGAGGTAGTACCTTCTGGATTAAATTGAAAAAAATCATGAATGGCAGAGAGGAGCTTTGGTTTATTAAGTTCATTGAGAGCTATACCAGAATTCATTCTCCATCTAGGCTGGTTAGTAAAGGTGGAATTTAAATTTAAAATACAACAAACCATAGCATGGTCAGAGACGTCAATGTTGCCAATCCTAGGGTTACTAACACAGTTGATCAGCTGCTTCGAAACTAATATGTAATCGATCCTAGAATGAGAATTATGTGGGTTAGAAAAAAAAGTAAAACATTTTTCTGTAGGGAAGTGTAAACGCCAAATATCAACTAACTTTGTGGTTTGAAGAAATAATCTAAAAGCAAAATAAACCTTAGGGGGGTGGAATTTAGTATGAGATATTCTATCTAATAAAGGATCAGATATGACATTAAAATCACCTGCAACAATTAAAGGTACATTACCAATTTTTACAACCTCCGTTGAAAGAGTAGACCAAAAAACAGGGTCATCTGCAGTAGGGCCATAAACATTTAATACAAATAAGATAGAATCATGAACTTTAACCTTAACAATTAAATATCTGCCATCCGTATCTGTAATTTTGCTCAAAACTTGGCAGTGCGCTTTTTTCACACATAATATAGCTACACATTTTTCTTGCCATTAGCAGGAGAAGAAACAATATTGTCAACCCATTTTTTCTTCATATAGTTTAAAATGTTATCATCTATATGAGTTTCTTGTATAAAACAAAAATCAGCTTTGCAACTACCCAAATAATCAAAAAATTTTTGTGCGTTTCACAGGATGGCGTAAACCTTTAACATTCAATGACACTACTTTAATATTAGCCATGACAAAATAAAAAGGAGAGAAGGATTAGAAAGAAGAAGGCCAGAAAAAGACACAAATGTGAAGAAGAAAGTAGCTCCAGAACACACAAAAGGGAATGGAAGAAATAAAATATAGCAAAAAAGACAAACAAAATACATAAATATGAACATTAGGACGCACACACGCTTTACAAGCATGGCCAGAACCGCTGGAGCCCAAAATATTATGAGTTATATAACTCTGTCAAAGAAGATCATACATGAAAAAAAAAAAAATTCAAGTGGTAGGACCCTGAGTGTCCATAGTTTGCTGTATTTGTAGATCCAGAAATTGTCGCAGATCTTCAGGACGCTGAAAGGATTTAGAAAAATTATCTTTCCAAATGCGCATAGTTGAAGGGTCAAAAAGGCCATATTGGTATCCAAGGCTTCTCAATCGTGGGCGAAGATCAGTAAATCCCTTACGCGTTGCAACAGTTTCCTTGGCAAAATCTTGATGAATAAAGATTTTGTGACCATTGACCAACAATGAAGGAATTTCTCTAGCTGCTTTTCTGATCATAACCAAATGATGATGACGGAGAACTTTAAATATCATTTGTCTAGGCTTGGTATGTTGAGGATTGCGACGTGAAGGAATTCTGTGAGCCTTATCAATTTCAAATTTTTCTGGAAATTTGACGTTTAAAAGACCAGGAAGTAAGTTCTCTAAGTATAGTTGACAGTTAGAACCCTCAACCTCTTCTGGTAAATTAAATATGCGAAGGTTGTATTGTCTATTGCGATTTTCCATGTCCAAAAGTTGTGAGCACAGAGGAGATATTTTCGCCACAAGTGGAGAAAAAGCGTCGACTTTAACTTTATTGTCCTGTATTTTAATTGAGTTGTCTGAGATTTTCATCGACATACTCGCCATTTCCTTTCGTACATTTTTTATTTCAGTCGCAATAGTTTCTGTATTCGCACGAAGAGCCTGAATTTCCTCCAAAATTAAAGAAAGCGAAAGTTCAGATGACTCCACCACTTTTGATTTTATTGGGGGAGGTGAAATCTGCTGTTTTCTTTTATTGTTGAGGGGATTTTTATTATCCATTTTTGAGAAAAATAATGAAATTTGAATAAAAATGAAGAAATTATGAGTAAAAAGAGCGAAAAGGTGCAAAGCAATCCTCAAAAATACTGGTGCAGCAGCTAAACTGGGCTAGGGGAGTGGCTAGGCCCAAGCCAGGCCCTTTCCTAAAGTATAATCTTGATAAATATAGCCCTAAATGTTATCACCCTTCTCTGTACCTTCACACAGCTTGTGCTGTACAATATATCAGTTTACAGTAGCGGCCCGTGAAGGTAAGAGCGGTGAGGCGGTGGGGCAGAGTGGGGAGGACTTGGCAGACGACGACGAGGGAAAATGAATTATTTGATTGATTGGTTGAATTATTTATTTAATGTTCCCTAATCATTGTCTGTCGAATCCCCCCCACCCCACTGCTCTTACCTGGACGGGGCCCTCCTGTAAGTTTAAATTTAAAAAAAAATGATTTGCAGTGTATTAAAGTTACATATGAGTAGCAATTGTTACCATTCTCAATGTTACCATTGATATTTCTTCGACTGGCAAAGACAACGGAGAAACCAGAGGTCTCCCTAACTCATCAGTCCAAATGGTAATCATAAAAACTGTCTACAGGTTGCAGCTTCTATTGTGTGAATGACATCTGCACGCATTGGTCACAGCAAACAGTAGGCCTATAGACCAGCTAGCTCACAGTGCCACCATAAGCTCCCTAACCTTATCAAGGAGCGAATAGTTTCCGGCAACCATCAAACATAACAACCTTTGATCCTTCAGGGATCGTGGAAACAGTACAGTGATTTTTGGTCAGTCAAACGTGCTCACTTAGTCTCAGAGAGATACACTGAATAAACGATGGGGACAATTTCATTAGGCATTCATTGAACCAGCGCCATTCTAGTATTAAACATGTTCGCTGCGACAATCATTAGACAGAAACAGATGTATAAGATTACAAGCACCAACAAAGTAAATAAAAGGTAGAATTTTACCATGGTGCTAAAACAGTGTATATACATACAGGCATATACACATGACAGTAATCAAGCATACTCCTACGATGCAAACCATACCCAAGTGTACCTAACATGTATGTGGGTGGAAAGCCAAGAATCCCCTAGGAAAGAGCCAATCCCATTACCTGATGGGAGATAATGAAGGACCCCGTCTTGGTCACAAGTTGGACACCCCACAAGGAATGTCGGACTGCTGCATGTTGAAGCTTCAGCGTGCAGGGACATCAGAGTCTTGTGTCAGAGTGGTAGTGTCTCCTCTAGTTACCTAGTGAAGGTGCAGTTCTTTTTTTTTGTGTTCAAAATATTTTATTGACATTTTTTAATGAACAGCACACAACATAAACATACAAAAAAGAGTAATAATAAACTAAAATATCTAATACAATGCGTATAAAAACATTATCGAATTCATTTCAATAGAAAAGAAAATAGTCATATTCATATAAACTTAAAAGGAGGGGGGGGAGGGAAACATCTAATACCAAATTATTGTGTAAGCAATAAATAGAGCTACTATGACATAGTAAATAATATAAAAATCGTAAACAGCATTACAATACATAAATATACCCCTAAGATGCAAAATAGATATCAACAGGAATCCAAAAAGAATGATAGGAAATAGGATTATGATTAACCCCAGACAAAGATAATTGAGCACCTCTTCTTGTAAAGATAACCCAAGACCACCAAGCATGAACTGATAACTTAGAAACATATTTCCAACAAAAGGTAATAGATTTTAACGCAGCAGGAATCAAAAAATCAAAAAGCCTACATTCAAGATTACTTAGAGATTGTGATAATGTAACTGATTTGCAAATTAACATTTTATAAGATAAGTCTTCCTGGATATTTAACAACTTCTTAATAACATCCCAAACTTCTTTCCAGAATTTTGCAATTAAAGGACAATCAAAAAGCATATGTCGTAACGAACCAGGATGTAATTTACAATGCCAACAAGTGTCATCCTGAAGGAGTTTAGCCTGAAATAAACGTAATGGAGTCCATAAGGAATTAAATAAAATATAGGAATTGGTTTGATAAAGTGAAATAGGTAACCAACCAGAAATATTTCTAATCCATATAATTTCCCATGAATCATTAGACAATGTAAGTGAAAGTTCATTATTCCAGAAGGTTGCAATCATCGTTATGTTACTTCCTAGGGTGTTAGATAATTTTTTATATAAAATGGAAACACCATTAGCTTTCAACGATATAGTTTGAATATACACGGATAGGTCAGCTGTAACACTAGTCGGAATAGCTTGCGGAAAGGAATCTAAAATTGAATTAATTAAATATCCATATTTAATAAAATCAGATTGAGTTAAACCAAACCTTGTTTGTAGATCCTCGAATGGTATAAAGGCATTATTGGAATAAATGTCTCCAAGATAAAAAATACCCGCTTTAATCCATGAAAACCAAAATCTAATGTTCCTATTTAATTTAATGATATTGCTATACCATAATGATAATTCAACAGTGTTAAACATGGGATATAAAAAAATGGAATCTAGATCATTAAAAACCATTTTAGTGGATTTGAGAATGATAGATTTATGAAAAAATGAGGAGTTGTTAGACATAGTTACCAGAGTTGGTAATGGCTTTACAATAGATTTTTCAATTTGGAGCCAAGAAGGTGGATTATGTAAAGGAGAATGAATAAACCATATGGCACTTTGTTTTAAAATAAAAGCTTTGTGATAAAGAAAAAAATCTGGGATACCAAATCCAGCATTACATTTAGACATTTTTAATTTTTTATAACTAATGCGAGGTGATTTGTTATTCCAAAGAAATTTGGAGAGAAGTTTATCAATATCTTTATAACATTTTAATGGGAACTGAGTAGGAATCATGGAAAGAGTATAAAACATTTTTGGAGCAATATTCATTTTAATAGATTCCAGTCTACCCCACCAGGAAAGATGTAGTGATGCCCATTTAGACGTTTTATCTTTAATATAATCGAAGACAAAATTACAGTTTAAAGTCATTGTAGATTTTATAGATGAGGAAAATAAAATACCAAGATATTTTAATTTAGTCTTTTGCCAAACAATTTCATTCATAGGTATCATATCAGGAGTACAATAAATGTTTAAAGGGAAAAATTCAGTTTTATTAGTGTTTAATTTGTAACCAGACACCATAGAATATTTTGTTATAATCTCTAATAAAGAAGGAAATGAGGATAAGGGTTCATTAATAAACAAAAGTACATCATCAGCATACGCTAAAGTTTTAATAATAATCTCATCAATAATAATTCCTTTAATGTTATCACATTTTCTTATAGCTGTAAGGAAGGGTTCAATGCCAATTAAAAACAATAGCCGGGAAAGGGGACAACCTTGTCTAGTACCTCTAAATAGGGAAAATTGATTTGAAACTTGGCCATTAATAAAAAGACGAGCAGTAGGAGCACAATATAGAGCTGAAATCATACGAATAAAATTATCACCGAAGTTAAATGATGATAAAGCATGAAACAAAAATTGCCAATGCAATTTATCAAATGCTTTCTCAGCATCCAGAGCCATAATTCCTGCAGGAGTAGTTAACGTATGACCCTGTTCAATTACATGTAATAAAGTTCTCGTATTATTTGCAGAGTGTCTATTTTTCATGAAACCAGATTGATCCGAATGTATAATAGAATCTAGTACAGGGGATAATCGTGTGGCTAATATTTTGGCATATAATTTACAATCCTGATTAATTAAAGAGATAGGGCGATAATTAGATACAAGGGTGGGGTCTTTATCAGGTTTGGGAAGAACGATAATTAAAGCTTCTGTAAAGGATCCTGAAGTAATTCCCGTAGAGCCAAATGTTGTAAAAAGTTGAAATAATAAGGGTAAAAGATGGGATTGAAACTCTTTATAAAACTCCGCCGGGATACCATCAGGACCCGGAGATTTGTTTTTTTTCAGAGATTTTATAGCGACTAAAATTTCATCCTTAGTAATTGGAGAGTCAAGCCCCATTTTATCTGATGGAGAAATTTTAGGTAGACCACATGAAGATAAAAAAGAATCAACTAAAGAGTCATTATGAAAATCAGGTTTATCATATAACTTGGAGTAAAAATCCCAAAATTCATTCACAATATCTTTATGAGATATAGCATTTTTACCATTGTATCCGTGAATAGAAGTGATTTGAGTTTTATCTTTTTTGATACGCAAGTAATTCGCTAACAATCTTCCAGATCTGTTTGCATTAAAACTAAATTTAGCTTTGGCCTTAGAAATCTGAACGCCAGCTCTTTTACTAAGAATTGTATTAAATTCATATCAAAGCTTTTGCAACTTACTTCTATATTGAGGGTCATTAGACGACATAAAAAGTCGTTCATTTTCCGCTATTTGCTTTTCTAGCTTTTTAATACTGGCATTAAAAATCTTATTTTCGTGAGCCATAATAGAAATAGTAACCCCTCTAATATAAGCTTTAAAAGCATCCCATCTATTAACCAATGAGGTAGTACCTTCGGGATTAAATTGAAAAAAATCATGAATGGCAGAGAGGAGCTTTGGTTTATTAAGTTCATTGAGAGCTATACCAGAATTCATTCTCCATCTAGGCTGGTTAGTAAAGGTGGAATTTAAATTTAAAATACAACAAACCATAGCATGGTCAGAGACGTCAATGTTGCCAATCCTAGGGTTACTAACACAGTTGATCAGCTGCTTCGAAACTAATATGTAATCGATCCTAGAATGAGAATTATGTGGGTTAGAAAAAAAAGTAAAACATTTTTCTGTAGGGAAGTGTAAACGCCAAATATCAACTAACTTTGTGGTTTGAAGAAATAATCTAAAAGCAAAATAAACCTTAGGGGGGTGGAATTTAGTATGAGATATTCTATCTAATAAAGGATCAGATATGACATTAAAATCACCTGCAACAATTAAAGGTACATTACCAATTTTTACAACCTCCGTTGAAAGAGTAGACCAAAAAACAGGGTCATCTGCAGTAGGGCCATAAACATTTAATAAAAATAAGATAGAATCATGAACTTTAACCTTAACAATTAAATATCTGCCATCCGTATCTGTAATTTTGCTCAAAACTTGGCAGTGCGCTTTTTTCGCACATAATATAGCTACACCATTTTTCTTGCCATTAGCAGGAGAAGAAACAATATTGTCAACCCATTTTTTCTTCATATAGTTTAAAATGTTATCATCTATATGAGTTTCTTGTATAAAACAAAAATCAGCTTTGCAACTACCCAAATAATCCAAAATTTTTGTGCGTTTCACAGGATGGCGTAAACCTTTAACATTCAATGACACTACTTTAATATTGGCCATGACAAAATAAAAAGGAGAGAAGGATTAGAAAGAAGAAGGCCAGAAAAAGACACAAATGTGAAGAAGAAAGTAGCTCCAGAACACACAAAAGGGAATGGAAGAAATAAAATATAGCAAAAAAGACAAACAAAATACATAAATATGAACATTGGGACGCACACACGCTTTACAAGCATGGCCAGAACCGCTGGAGCCCAAAATATTATGAGTTATATAACTCTGTCAAAGAAGATCATACATGAAAAAAAAAAAAATTCAAGTGGTAGGACCCTGAGTGTCCATAGTTTGCTGTATTTGTAGATCCAGAAATTGTCGCAGATCTTCAGGACGCTGAAAGGATTTAGAAAAATTATCTTTCCAAATGCGCATAGTTGAAGGGTCAAAAAGGCCATATTGGTATCCAAGGCTTCTCAATCGTGGGCGAAGATCAGTAAATCCCTTACGCGTTGCAACAGTTTCCTTGGCAAAATCTTGATGAATAAAGATTTTGTGACCATTGACCAACAATGAAGGAATTTCTCTAGCTGCTTTTCTGATCATAACCAAATGATGATGACGGAGAACTTTAAATATCATTTGTCTAGGCTTGGTATGTTGAGGATTGCGACGTGAAGGAATTCTGTGAGCCTTATCAATTTCAAATTTTTCTGGAAATTTGACGTTTAAAAGACCAGGAAGTAAGTTCTCTAAGTATAGTTGACAGTTAGAACCCTCAACCTCTTCTGGTAAATTAAATATGCGAAGGTTGTATTGTCTATTGCGATTTTCCATGTCCAAAAGTTGTGAGCACAGAGGAGATATTTTCGCCACAAGTGGAGAAAAAGCGTCGACTTTAACTTTATTGTCCTGTATTTTAATTGAGTTGTCTGAGATTTTCATCGACATACTCGCCATTTCCTTTCGTACATTTTTTATTTCAGTCGCAATAGTTTCTGTATTCGCACGAAGAGCCTGAATTTCCTCCAAAATTAAAGAAAGCGAAGGTTCAGATGACTCCACCACTTTTGATTTTATTGGGGGAGGTGAAATCTGCTGTTTTCTTTTATTGTTGAGGGGATTTTTATTATCCATTTTTGAGAAAAATAATGAAATTTGAATAAAAATGAAGAAATTATGAGTAAAAAGAGCGAAAAGATGCAAAGCAATCCTCAAAAATACTGGTGCAGCAGCTAAACTGGGCTAGGGGAGTGGCTAGGCCCAAGCCAGGCCCTTTCCTAAAGTATGCTCCGCCCCCCTGACAGACTAACCAGGCAGTACCTCAGTGCAGAGCCCGGAGCAGGAACCAGGGAGCCAGAAACACGACTTCCCACGATCAAAACGGCCCGAAAACTCTTCACAATGCTGGTAAGCCTATAGAGTTAGCAGCGACCTCCTTTTAGGCACAATTCTGACAGAGAATCGTCGTTTTAACTGCAAAAACGGGCGAAAACGCGGAGGAGCTCACCGGGTGGCGGCCATCTTGAATCGCGCGCTCGCGCGTCTCGAAGGTGCAGTTCTTTTATATGAAAAAGACAGCCTCGGGGTTCCTACCACAATCAATATGTTGTGAGTATTATTATGTAATGAACCTAAATCAATAATTGCAATTATGAAAGTAGTTATGTTGCCCTTGGACAGTGGTTCCCAAACTGTGCTAGAAAAAATTGGTGTATGGGTCTTTGTTTGAAAACTTTTTCATATCATGTTGTGCATCTCCGATCAGTAACAGTACATGAGCTGCTTGAGCCTTACTTAAAAATGGGTTATTGAGACAACCTTGCTTTTGAGATATACAATATGTGTTATCACTACGCATGCCAAGATGAATTTGCAATTTTTGCTTATTATCTATTTATAAAATGTGCATAAAACCCCCTTGATTATGGGGGTGAGCCAGATTTTTGATTTTCCTATTAGGATGCTGCTGTTCCTTTTATGATTTTGCTGTCCTGTTGAGACTAACTCTGATTTTGGACTGGGTACTCTGTATCTGAGTCTTCATGGCATATCCTGCATTTCTCTGTAATGCTCAATTTGAGATTTTTGTAATAAAACCCTCACATTTTTTCATGATATAGAACTCAGTTATTGAGTCTTTCCAGTTACTTATATTTTGCTCTTCTAAATTAATGTTGGGACTGATGTTGAGGACGGTGTTGTTTAACACCGAATCAGTGGTGTTGGAGCAGAAGCTCTGAAAGTAAATATTTTTGGGGTGTTCAAGATTTGGGGGGCACGGGGTTCTGCTCCCACAGGTAGATCTTATGTCAGCCATTCTTTCTCTTTCATCTGCTCATCTTTGCAGCATAATATAAACTATTCACTACTACACTCTTTGTTTGTCTTCCAAATTTACCTGAAGCCATTAATTTTCTCAGATGCATCACAGACTACTGCACACTGAAAATGATTTATTTCCAAAAAAGTGCAAGTGTGTGGTTAATAAGTAAAGTATGTTTTCAGAAATCTCACATTCATTCAGCCCACATGAGTGGGCCATTGTTAACTGTGGCATATTTCCAAATACTTCATGGCCCTCAACCCCAATCAAAGCATCTATAGTGATATTTTCCTTTCTGCATTTAGATTTGTAGCACACTCCCAAACACTGCCAGTAAACACTTTTTTCCATTTAACTTATTTCCTTTGGGTTTCGCATGGGCAGGTCAAGATGAACAGAGGTGGAGTCACATTCTCTATCTTGCCCTGAAGATGAAATGCAAACACAACACAGACACACACTTAGCACACAGTATTTAATTTAATACAAAATACTTTTCCCAACTTTTCCCAACCCAATATTTGATTTAACACCCGAAACCTTTATTAACTTTTCTCCTGTACTTGATTTGATACCTACCCACAGCCACATAATTCTCCAAACACTTCTTTGTAAATAAAAATGTAATTCATGTTGAATATTTCCATTTAAATATCAAACGATAACCAGAACGCACAACAGTCTCAAGAAGCTCTGTCGAGTATTCAAGACGTACTTCTGTGAAATATAATCCACGAGTTGGGCTAATTATTGTTACAACCATGGTGAACTATGGATACTCTGCCCTGTTAGAGATTCATGTTGAAAGTTGCAACATTGGAAATCTCATAAAAAGTTTATAAACAGCTCCACTTTGAACTTACCAAGAGAATCTCCAATTTCCACACCTCTTCTGGTTGATGAATCTTTGCCACTGTGTTAAAATGGAGCACAGCCCAAATTCATGTCTAAAATAATCATCAGCTTTCAGCATTTAATGTTCAGTCAAGTATGAGAGGTTTGAAGAAGTTTTAAAAGTTGTATTTTCTCATTAAGAGATTAGTATGTATTTTTGTCTTTCTATTCAGATTAGTCAGATAAATCCATTAAGGGAAATATCGAGAAAATTTGGCTACATCAAGCATATAAAATAAAGTGTGTTCCATAAAGAATTAGTCCCTTTCTTAATCTAAAAGACCTAACCTATCCTAGTAATAACCCATAATGCGTTTTTTTTAAAAGAAGCAAGTAAAATGTGGATTAAAAAGGCTAATAGCTATGAAAAGTCAAACTCCCCATGAAGAGTAGTTCTGGAAACTCAGCAAGTTTCCTAACAGCTGCTGTACCAACAGTTGAAATAGGTAGAAAAAAATCCCAGCAGTAGCTATGATCAGCATAAAGATAGAAAGTCTCCTCACAAAGGGTAAGGAAAACAAGAACATCACTGTTAGCAGTAGCTTCGAGTAATTTGGGAAAGAATAGCGCAGACAAGTGCTAAAGGGCATAGCTGGATAGGTGTGCATAGAAGGCAATGCGATAACTCTCTAACTAGGAACACATTCTATATAGAAAGCACAAAACGTATGTTGCAAAAACAGTTGTTTGAGTCATTTCAACCCAATGAGGAAGGATCTTTCCATGATCCGTCGTCTTCTCTCTTGATTCCCACAGTAAAGGGCCATGTTGACATGTTGTTATTTGAATGCAGCTACAGCGTATTACAAAAAGATACATCTAGGAAAGTTCTAATGAGAACCTTTGCAAACCTACTCTGTTAGCTGTTCAGCGTCCCATTCTGTAACAATAGACTGCTCTCTGAAATGATGTAACATTATTATCTAGCATGTCCTGGTTAGATCGTGGAATTCAAATCTATAGCAAGAATTTTCCTTCATAAATATACTTGTTCATTATAAGCATGGGACGTAGGAAACTATCAAAAATACGATGACATCATATGGTGTGAGGAAGGAAAGTAATACATATTGCAGCAAACAGCACATTTTACGAAGGTGTCAAGCTCTACAGTTCAATTATAACATTAAATCAGCATTTACAAAAAGGCATTTATTTTGTTAAATGGAAAGGCAAGATTAAAGAACATATTGAGATCTTGAGTGAAAGGACTATAGTAATGGGAGCTTTCTGCAGAAATTAGCAGCATTTTTCTTTTTGCACGCTTAATAAAGACACCGTTTTTCTAACCACTATACTGACACACATTTTTATTGCTAACGTTAACGCACATTTCAACCTTGCTATTACGTAAACTTGCATAAAAACTTTCAACTTCCACATAGATCGTTCATATTTCGCCTTCAACACCCTGTTCTACATTTTTTTATTGTACTGTTCTTCACAGTTTAGCATTACATCTCTGAATGCTTTGCCCTCTCCCTATTAACAGATAGGTTCTCCCTGGAACTAGTGCTAACAGCCAGTTCCTTTAGTTTAGCTCTTAAAGGCAAGTGCACACATTGTGTTCACACATTCTCATGTCCTGATAGCCCTCACTGTTTTATCTTTTGCTTTTGTGTCCATGGGCACTCCAAGCACACTATATGCTTTAAATTAATAGACTCACGTGACTCCCATAGCTTCACAGAAGCATCTTAGAAAGGTTTGAAGACGAATCTGAACAGAATTATGAAATTGCACACATCTCCATTGCACAACTCTGTCATGTCTCCTCAGTAGTGCTTAATTTATGCCTGTGGTTGCAGGTGGGTACCACCGGTACTGAGTATTGGTGACCAGTGCTTATTTTTCCTCGTGAGACTTTGATCCAGACCAAGAGAGGGAAAAACACATAAGGGGGAAAGAAGGAGGGAGAGAAATAAGGAAAAACAGGGGCAGACGGAGAAATCAGTGACCTGCAAGAGGGAGATAAAGAGGCAGGAAGTCTAGGGTGTTGGAAGGAAGCAGCATGAGGTGAAATGAAGACTAAACAGCGTTGGTATTTCAGACCCCGACATTCTGAAGCTCCAGCAGAGGGCTTCAGGGCAAATCTTTGAGCTGGGCACTTATTCTTTTACAAAATATACACTGCCCCTCTGTTACATGCTTGTCCTCCTAAACTAAGTTGTTTCAGAGTGTTTGCACGGCACAATACAGCTTGATTGCATCCCTACCTTAAGCTGTGCATTCACAGATAGCGTATGTCCTCATCATGTGATCCTCTTTAATTGGAGATGCTGTTGCCACTGAAGTTTGTTACCAATGAGGATCAATCCCCGCAGACTGGTAAAGAGTTGGCGAATAATTGGTGCTATTGCTTTTTCTTCCTCAACTCGTTGCCACTTGTAAAGGTATAGCTACACGCAAGAGTAGAAGTACAGGAAACAGTTTATTAAAGAAATGCCACATCCACGTTTTCTCTCCAACCGCTCTCATCTGTAATCTTCTTACCTCATCAAGCCCCATGAGGCATTTACAAAATGGAAAGGAGGCTAGAATGACAAATTTACAGTCTTCCTGCAGCCTAGTATTTCACAATCTGCTTATGCTTAAGATCTAGTCTGACTTCCAGACGCGCAAGGGCAGATTTATAGGGATTTTGTTTAAGGAAGTAAAGCAAGTCACCTTGCTGCACTGCCCTATGTCAAAGTGAAAGGGCAGGGATGCACCATATTTATGGAATATGGTGCTTTCCTGTTGTTTTCCCCTGCTCTGTTACAGCAGCCTAGTGCCAACACAGACACATTTGCACCATGGTGCAAGGGTGCCTGTGTTGTCAGCATGATTGTTTTTGTGGAGGAAGGGGAAACATCGTGCACAAAAGCGATCCTGGGAGGCGTTTTCTTCTTCTTATGTGTGCTGCAGAACGCAGCACACATGGGAAGAGGAAATAATGAGGAGAATTAAAGTTATTTCTGCTTGTTACCCTTCACCTCCGGATGCGTAAGGTTTTGGCGAATCCCCAGGTTTACATGGTCTTGTAAATTCATGGTTTTTGCGTGGGAACACCCACCACAATGCCCAGGGTAGACCTCCCTAGCGCAGAGTAAGGCAACCCAGCTTTTTCTGTTCTCCATATCTATGAGGCCATTCAAAGCCATGCAAAGTTTCTTTGTGTGGCCTCATAAATATGATTTTGTGGTTTGCCCCACAGGAGCATCACAAAAAGGGACGCTACGGCTGCGCAAGGGGCTCTTAAACATGCCCCTCAGAGATCATTCTATGTTGCTCCTTTGCAGAGTCACTTTAAAAGCAAATATGGGTTTCCTTGGTCACCCACTTGTTTGGATTCCTGGCCTAACACTTTACCTCTACAGTTTGACGTAAGTCCTTATAAACCTCATAAACTCGGACAGGTGTTAGGTTCCACCTTCTGTTGGAAGTTTGACTTTGTTCCTCAATATCTATTTCCTACTTTCCCATTTGGACCTCGGCTGTCATCCACAGGCCCACTCCCTCACCTGGCCCTCGGCTGTCATCCACAGGCCCACTCCCTCACGTGGCCCTCGGCTGTCATCCACAGGCCCACTCCCTCACGTGGCCTAGCAAGAACAGATCCCATATTTCTCCTTCCTCAGGCTTCTCAGCTCTGATAGTGGGGGCCATCAGCACCACACAGGGTCTAACAAGAGGTGTACAGGTTGCGCCTTGCCTCTCGATACTTCAGTTAGCCCTGGCACATAAGGCAAATATATACAGCGTCAACGTACACATCTTAGAATTACCATTGAATACATTATCATGCCTTCCTATTGAATTATAAATATTCAGCACAAAACCCCTTTCCTGTTCCGACCTGGCATGGTTCGTCACCACAAAGTGCTTGGTCATAACATGGCTGATATAATTTGAAAATCCCAAATTGCATATCGGCCGAGATTCCTTAGATAGGTGGTATATGTTTGTAATATGTGTACACACATGTCAGTCTTTTATGAGTCTCAGAAAAGCAAATGCCAGGTGGCAGAAGTGAATGTATGCATGGTATGGTGCAGTCGTGGACTGATAATAAAGCACATTATGATTATTTTTGGGTAAAAGATTGTATATGCAAAACATGGGAGCAGCCTTCACTGTAGATATGAACGGAAAGAAAGGTAATTAGTGCCAAGGATATTCAATGGGCACGAAAAACACAAAAATATTTATAGCGGGTATTCTACTGTGTGTGTCTGTGTTAGCGTGCCCGCAGGCGCGTAACAGCTACTGCACCAGCAGCGGACTCTTGAAAATGTCCTATGAGCATTCTGCTATGAATTGCGGTTTACATTCAATCTCTCTGCCAACCACAAAAAGTGAAGCTGAGTAAAACACCTCGTTAAATAACACCGAATGGGCCCCATTCTCGGATATCGATCTAGATACACCGCTCATCAATCTTCAGCACATCTCATTCAAGAGGATTCTGGTGCAATGTGTTTTTTATTCTCAAAACTGTTCTAAGAAATATACGCATAGCTTTAAAAATGTGCATTTCACATAGTAATGTCTGTGGGGTACATCATCCCACATTATGTAGAACAGTCCCTGCAGCTGAACTCATTACTGCAGTTTTCTTTTATTTAGGGGCACTATACATTTTATGGTGTATCATCGCGAAACGGGCAATCTTCTCCCTGTCTCCAGGCACCAAAATGGAGGAGAGAAGAGCTTGGAGCCACATCGCATAATAACTGTTACACTGCTGTGTGGCTAGATAAACGCACGCTGCCGCCAGCGGAGACTTGGATGCCTCGAAGGCAGACTTCGCTTTACCGACGGGTCTCTTATGTGCATAGCGTGTGAGAGTTCAATGTTTAAATGCCAACATCAAAAATCTGCAAGCAGCAGATCGGCGCTGATCTAAAACGAACAGCAAACAAGAACATTAATATGAACAGGCGCATTTGTGAGAAGTGATAAAATGTCTTCAGAAAGAAGTTAACTGCTTGCCTGAGCTGATAAACTTTTTTATACATTCGACAAGTATGGATGCAACATAACATAAAATAATTCACACAGTGGCTAGAGATAATGAAAGTATGCTAATGGTTTTAGGGCCTCAAAGTTCGTATCATACTATGCAGTGTGTTGGGAGCTAAGAAAGCTGCTGAAGAGGGGTTGTCTGCACGTTCCGACTTTGATTGTGCTATTTGGATTGCTTAGATCCCTCCATAATTTTCAAATATCCAGGATCCTAATCTTCCTTAAGGTCATGTCATGTTCCAATCTAAATCTGACTGTTTTAAACGAAGCCCAGTAGCCTAGTGTAGATTATAAGAAGGTTTATTACATCTTAATTACAAGTAGGTAAGTTGATAGCTAAGCCCCACCAGGAGCAGCCTCCTTGCTGCTCAGCCCATATCTTCAACCGACACCCCTTCCAACACAAACACTCAACATTCTACGGGACCTCATACACAGGCTGAGCTGTGGGGTTTGGAAGACTGAGAAGGAAGCAATAGGTTGCAACATATCTACCTATCTATCTACCTATCTATCTATCTATCTATCTATCTATCTATCTATCTATCTATCTATCTATCTATCTATCTATCTATCTATCTATCTATCTATCTATCTATCTATCTATCTATCTATCTATCTATCTATCTATCTATCTATCTATCTATCTATCTATCTATCTATCTTTATATATATGTATATATATATATATATATCAACAACAGGGTTCGCTGATTTTCCTGCCACTTTCCTGGCGGCGGGCTCGAGCGAGGTAGCGATCCTCCTTCAATTAGCATACATCAAGCTTTTTCAATCAAGAAAGCACTCTCGAGCCCAGCTCCATATGCGTGAGTTCTTTATTCACAAAATGACAAACAAACGCCCTCAGGTGACCACATGGTAATTATTGAACTCACCTGTGAGCAAGGCGTGGTGACGCCGAAACCGGTTAGGACTTGAGTTATATATATGCTGCTTCAGACGAATAAAGTTTTGTGTTTGCACAGAAGTCGGAGTGGGGCTTTACTTTTGAAGCATTGAACATGCAGGCTTCTCCGCTCCTGCAACCTTTGAGCCCACCCTGCAGAGTCGGTGGCCCCCAGTAAACGGAGGATGTTGTCTGGATATATATATATATATATAAATATATATATATATATATATATATATATATATATATATTCAGTGAAAAAACCACAGGTTTCAGGGGCGTTATAGTTAGCTGGACTTTTCACTCGTACAAAACCATTGAAATTCCCCCGTTATAGTTAGTTCAGCTAACTATAACTCGCGCGCCCGCAATGCACTGCTGATGACGTCACATATTACATCACTCATGACATAGTCAGTGACATCACTCATGACATCACTGATGACATCTCAAATGACATCACTGATGACATCATCCAGTGAATGTGTGTTTTTCTGAAAATTACATATGTTTTTATATGTATATCTCAAGGTCGATGGAAGAATAAATGGGTATATAAGTGTCTAAATGGATGATTTGTTTTAAAAAAATTGATTGTATAACTGACTGATTAAGTGTACCTTAGTGAATACATGGCTTAGTGAGTAATGTTTAAATTTGTAAATATCTGTATCAGTCTCTCACTTTGTGTATAAGTGGCTGCATGGGTTGTTGAGTAGCTACATGAGTGTCTATATAGGTTATTAGTTGGTTTTTTGAATATCAGTATGAGTGTCTGAGTGTTTGTATGGTTCGGTGGGGGGTATTACGTAGTGCATAGGTGCATGAATGAGTGACTCACTGTTTGTATGTGTTGAAGACAGCATGTGTGCAGGACTGTATGGGTGGATGAGTGTGTGCATGGGTGTGTTAGTGAGTGATAGACTGTCTCAATAGTGTCTTTATGAGTAACTACATATGTTTTAAACTAGTATATGTGACTATTGGTGTATATAAGTGAGTATATGTGAGAGTGAGAGATTGAAAGAGTTCCTGTATGAATAAGTATGTGTTTCTATAAGTGATTGTTTAAAAGACTAAGTATGTGTAAATTTCTGTAGAAGTAAGTGTGGTGGTGTGTGTATAACTGTATATGCAAGTAAATGGATTTTTGATACTTTATTAGCATGAGTGACTATGTGTGTGAGTAACTCTATAGATGAGTGGCATTGTGTAACAGGATGTATAGGTGTGTGAGTACATTTGATGAGTGAGTACATGTATGAGTGACTGTATAGGACTGTTGGTGAATGAGTGGATGTGTATGTGGATCTTAGAATTACTGAATAGGTTGTTGTAACTGGTATTGGTATGTCCATTGTTTTGAACATTGTAGTTTCTATTTTCAATTATGTGTATCAAAGGTTATATTAGGGGAAGAGGAGGTCTGCCACTCTATCACAAGGATGATGTCATCAGTGATGTCATCAGTGATGTCATCAGTGATGTCACTGACCATGTCATGAGTGATGTAATATGTGACGTCATCAGCAGTGCATTGTGGGCGCGTGAGTTATATTTAGCTGAACTAACTACAACGGGGGAATTTCATTGGTTTTGTACGAGTGAAAAGTCCAGCTAACTATAACGCCCCTGAAACCTATGGTTTTTTCAGTGAATTTCTAAGGTTTTTTAAATGCTAATTCCTAACTATAATGTGCCTGAAAACTTTTTCAGTGAATTTCAGTGAATTTCAAAGGTTTTTTAAATGCTAATTTCTAACTATGCCTACAGAGATAGGACATGTGAAGAAAGAAGAAAAAACGCACAGAAAGAAAAAAAAGTCCTCAAAGACGAAGAAAAGTGCAGGAAGAAGGATAACGTGCAGAAAGAACAAACAGAAGAGCAGAAAGAAGCCTTGTTGCAAAATCATCCTGTACCCTCAACTTTTTCAGACGGATACTGGTGGTAACTGAGTCTGACTAACCAGTCCTAGAGCCAGTGCTATGTTAAAAGACACTCAGAATACAGTGAAAACACCTACATACACTAGGGAACACTGCGTTGGGGTCCCCCTGTGATCAGCATGACCTCCTCTGTAAGCCCCTAGTATATAATAGGGCAGGGGATTAAAACTACCTCTTAAAACGCGCCACAGGGTGGGTTTGCACACGTCACCTCAGGCCCCATCCCCTCACTTCCCCACTGTGTAAACACGCCCTGTGGCCGTTTTAAGTTCGGAGATTAAGTCCCCTTGAATCCTGAGGGTCCCTAGGGTCCAACTAGACCACTAGGTACCTCCAGTAAGCGCCACAGAGCTGCGTTGCAGAGAGATGTAAAAAGGGGCACGGCCTAGACCACCTCTTTGCAACGCAGCAGAGTGGTGCTTACTGGAAGCACCTGGTGGGCTAGTTGGCCAGCAGGGTCCCTCAGGATTGAAGGGGAATTATTTCCCCAACTTAAAACGTGCCACAGGGCTTGTTTGCACACGTTAACTCAGGCCCCGTCCCCTCCCTTCACCACTATGTAAACACGCCCTGTGGCCGTTTTTAGTTGGGATATTAAGTTAATTTGAATCCTGAGGGTCCCTAGGGTCCAACTAGCCCACTAGGTACGTCCAGTATGCGCCACAGAGCTGCGTTGCAGAGAGGTGTAAAAAGTGGCACGGCCTGGACCACCTCTCTGCAATGCAGCTCAGTGGCGCTTACTGGAAGCACCTGGTGGGCTAGTTAGCCCCCAGGGGCCCTCAGGATTGAAGGGGAATTATTTCCCCAACTTAAAACGCGCCATAGGGCGTGTTTGCACACGACACCTCAGGCCCCGTCCCCTTCCTTCCCCACTGTGTAAACATACCCTGTGGCCGTTTTTTAACTTGGGAGATTAAGTCCCCTTGAATCCTGAGGATCCCTAGGGGCAAAATAGCCCACTAGGTACGTCCAGTAAGCGCCATTGCAGAGGTGTAAAAAGGGGCATGGCCTGCACCACCTCTCTGCAACGCAGAGCAGTGGCACTTACTGGAAGCACCTGGTGGGCTAGTTGGCCCCCAGGGTCCCTCAGGATTGAAAGGGAATTATTTCCCCAGCTTAAAACGCGCCACGGGGCGTGTTTGCACACGTCACCTCAGGCCCTGTCCCCTCCCTTCACCACTGTGTAAACGCGCCCTGTGGCCGTTCTAAGTTGAGAGATTAAGTCCCCTTGAATCCTAAGGGTCCCTAGGGTCAAACTAGCCAACTAGGTACCTCCAGTAAGCGCCACAGAGCTGCGTTGCATAGAGGTGTAAAAAGGGGCGTGGCCTCAGAACACCTGTCTGCAACGCAGCTCCCTGGCGCACACTGGAGATACCTGTTGGGCTAGTTGGCCCTCAGGGACCCTCAGTATTGAAGGGGAATTAATTCCCTAACTTACAACTGGCCAGGGAGCGCGTTTGCAGAGTGCTGCAAGGAGGGGGCGTGGCCTCCAGCGCGATGTCGGTCTTTTATTTATTTTATTTTTTTAAGAAGGAGGGCTGTGTGGCCCCCCTTCTTTTTCTAATTTACTGGCCCTGGGGACCCCATCCACCAGGGCCTGCACCCTATTTTTTTTTGTTGAAAAAAATAAATTTGGCCCTCCCACGGTCTTAATCGGCCCCAGGGACCCCAACCCCTGGGTCATGGCCTTTTTTTAATTTAAATTCTTTAGGAGGGGTCTGCGTTGCCCCCCTCCTCAGGCCACTTATGGCTCCGGGGACCCCATCGCCCGGGGCCGGCCTTTGTTTTTTATTATTTTAAAAATATATATATTTATAGAAACACCTAGGACATGCTGGACAAACCGTATGTACCTATCACCATGACGATTTGCGTGATATTCATTAAAAGGCGACTATGCATAGAATGAATACACATGGAATGTATTTACACCGCTAGTGAAGCTCTGACGTGTCTGACGCCCTACCGTGCCTAATCCCGGCGCCCCCGCCGGTGGGTACTCTCCAAGTAGACACCCTTGTTGTTTATTTATACAAACATGGGTAGCTATTGACGGGCACATTTAATATACACGCACACCAAGCCATTCAAAGGGGATTCGACAAAAATTCGACCAAACTATGCAAGAAACCCCCCTCACGGTTAATAAAAAACACATGCACCGACGGATGTGTAATACTTTTTATTTTACTCTCTGGAAAGGAGACAAACCTCACTTGAGAGTCACAGCGTGCTCTTGGCTGAGCCCAATGCTGTGTTACACCCACCAGTGCCCACCGATTGCCTCACACCTCTGTGTTGTATTCCACCAGCTAGTGCGTATGCTATGACACTCTCTAGCCCATGTGCACTGTAACACCACCCCGTGAATATGTCATGCCACACTTGCCTTCGCACAGGTTATATTGCCCCATCTAACGTGCCTTCCTCGATGTGTATGTTATAACGCACAGCGCTATGCCATACATATTACAATCTGGGATCCATATCTTTGTCACAGTGCATATGTAACGTTACACTCCCCAGCACATATTTTATATTACAAATTTAGAGACTAGTAATGTTACACAACACTGCCCTGTGCATATTACACTCCAAGGCGCATATCGCATAGCACGCGCTAGTGCCTGTGCTATCTCGCGCTCTCCAATGAATCTGTCATTGCGCACAATGTATTGCATATTATATTTCACGCCCCGGTTCATCTTATATCACACTTTTTGGTGCATAGTTTATACCATATACTACATCTAGTTTTCATTTTCAATCGTGCTCTCAGGACTATGTTCTATATAACACTGCGTCCACCTACCCTTTTCACGGGCATTACATTTTGCGATGGGGGTGGAGGGTCAGGGGGTGTTTCTGCCAAGTGAGCCCGGAGTCACAGTCACAAACGTCCTCTTCTTCCTGAATAAAAGTGAGATTATGCTGCAAACTTGTTCATATTTTAAGTAGTTCGCACAGACACACATTTTAAAAACAATAAAGTTCCTAATACCCACCTTCTCTGAACAGTTAGCTTGCTGCCCCATCCACCTCCTCCCTATCCTCTGTTGTCTGAATCCATGGACTAGCCTGCTCCCTCCTACCATGCATGGTCTGATGTGCTGCCACTGCCCTCCATTTAGCATGATGTACCAGTCCACTCCTCCTGCCCTCCATTGCCCAATTCTATGGTCCATCATAGACCTCCTGCTTAGCCTCTGTGCTTAGCTTGCTGCCCCTATTCTCCTTCCCCCTGCCCTCGGATGTCTTTGTGCATGCCCCTGCTCCATCCTTTTTGCCCACTATGTTCCATGGACCTGCCACTCCTATCTACTCTGAGTGTTCTGTTGAGCTGCCACTCCCCTCCCACCTGCCAAGCATTGTCAGATGACTGTAACCTGTCCCTGCCACCTCCACCCTGCCTGTCCACATGCCATGCCCCTATCCCCTTCCTCCTGTCCTCCATGGTCCATTTTACTGCCACACCCTTCTGCCCTCACTGATCTGTTGTGCTGCAACTGCTCCTCCTGCCTGCCCCGCGCGGTCTGTTGTGAGGCCCCTTCCCCTGAACTCTCTTCTCTGTGCCCAGGTCCTGACCCTCCCTTCTATCCTCCATGGTCCTTTGTGCATGCCCCTGCACCCTCCTTCTTGCCCATCATAGCCATTGTGCTGCCACTAACCCTCCCGCTTGCCATGCATGGTCTTCTGTGCTGCCATGGCCCCTCCCACCTTCCCTGTGTGGTCAGCTAGCTGCCCCTGACCCCCTCCCACCTTCCCTCCATGGTCTGTGTGTATGCCACCATAGTCTCATTGTTGCTCTCCATGGTGTGTCTTGTTTCTAGTGCCCATCCTTCCTGACCTCCATGGTCATCTTGCTGCTCCTGCCCTGCCACCTTGCCCCCAGCCCTCTGTTTCCATGTGCAGACCCCCTATTCCCTCCCTCCTGGCTTGTCTGTTCCATTGTAATGCCCCTGATCCGTCCCTCCTGCCCTTTATGGTCTGTTATGCTGCAGCTTTCTCTCCTGTCTGTCCATTATGGTCAGCTAGCTACCATTGCCTCTTTCCCATCTGTTCTCTGTTGTCCATGTGCATGGTCCTGTCCCCTCCCTATTGCTTTCTATGGATTGTTGTGCTGCACTCAAGTCCCGCATGCACTGTGTGGTGTATTGTGCTGCTGCAAACCCTGATGCCTGCCCTGTAGGGTCAGTTTGGTGCACTTCTCCATGTCCCTCCTGTCCTCTGTTATCCGAGTCCATGTCCCTACCCCAATTCCTCCTGCCTACCATGATTCAATGTACCATACTTGCGAACATTTTGAACTTGGTAAGAGGGAGATTTTGAAAAAAAACTGGGGTATTGATTTTCCCCTTTGAGTTACATTGAAAAAGAGGAGATTGTAGACAGGAGACAGATCAAATAAAGCCCATTTGAGCTTAAAAACATTGGACGTTTCCTGGCTGAAACGGGTCTGTTGGCATGTATGGTTGTACTACCACTGCCTCTTAATTCTGCCCACAATGGTCTATTGTATTGCCACAGCCTCTCTTGCCAGTCCTGTATTGTTGGTTTGTTGCCCCTGCCCCCTTTCCACTGCCCTCCATAGTCTGTTGTGCTGCCACTGCCCTTCCTGCCTCCCCAGTGTGGTCAAATTGTTGCCTCTGCACTCTCCTACCTGCCTTCAATTTTCAGAGTCCGTGCCCCTGGCCTCTGCCTCTCAACAGTATCCCAATGAACAACTAGATTGCTAACATTCTATATTTATTACAAAAGTGTGGAACGCCTGACGTCATCTTGATGTCATCAAAACTGTAATACCTAGAGTATTTCCTTTAGAAATTACATATATGAGAGTGTCTTATTTGCATCAAAATTATGGTTAGTGCTCTAAAAAACTAAAATGAGGACATATTTTCTGAGTTTTCAAATAGCGACAAAGAACTTTTAAATTATTTGTAATCTTTATGTTTTTTTATCCAGTTGACCACTTGATTAAATGTTGCACCTTGGCGAGAGGATGTGGTGTTACTTCCAGAGCTGCAGACTTTGCAACTGGGGAACCAGATTGGAGTTTCTGCTTCAGCTCAACATTCTGTGATTGTGGTCAAATCACTTAATCTCCCCATGTCTACAACCAAAATGAATTTGATCTTGTGTGATGTAACCAATGCTCATGTTTAGCATTCCAATACCTGACAAGTCTGCACTATATAAAACTGCAAATACACAAAAAATAAGTGTTTTGCACACTTCTGTCATTGGGCTACATGTAGGCTACATCTGGGTGATATTTGTGCTGCATTTAGGCTCTTTTGTGTCTGGTGGCCATCTTAGGAGATTTATTTGTTATGAAGTTTCCTAATTTCCTCATTTACTGCAGTCTCCATGGGCGTAGGAAGTGTGGGGGACGCGGGGGATATATCCCCCGCAGATTTTGGAGTGGGGGGGACACAGGGGACAAGGGTGGGGGGGACGAGGGGACAAAGGAATTTCCCCTCTCCCTTCTGTTATCGCAGAGCCATTTGCATGCGAAAGCGCTACCTAATGGCCCTGCACTTGACCTGCCTGGAGTCAGAGGCCACCCGCCCTCTGCCTTTTGTTATGCTGAAGGAAGGCTCAGCTGTTCTGGGAAGGGCAGAGAACGGAGAAAAAATAAACGCTGTCTCTTTTCCTTCATGGCAAGGACCGTGTCCACTACTCCTGATCTGCCTCTGGCGGCTGCCCTCCTCTCTTTATTCCTCCATCTCTTTCTGTCTCTGTCTCGCTCCTGCTTACGTGCTGATTTCAAGAGGCAGCTCTTAAGGTACTCTCTCTTGCCTCTCCTTTTCTTTATTTGTTCCCCTTTCAAATTGATCCAAAAAAGGCTGAACACTTTGGCTGTAAATGTCCTCATTTTCTGACCGTTTTCTATTGAAAAGAAAAACCTCGGAATGGAGAGAAAAAATAGCTAAATACCTAAATAAAGCAATACAGGGTGGACAGCAGACAGGCCAGACTGTTATTTACACCCACACACATTAGCACCACTTTACAGAGTTTGACAGTGAAAGCGCTACTTTCTTTTTATCTTCTTTCTTTGAACAACATTGTTTTCCCAGGGTGGGTAAGTGCGCCATTCCTAAAGGGACTGCAATACCTGGTTGATGGGTAGAGTGGAAACGTTTAATATGATCGTTTTTAACTTTTTAATTATTTTAGCTTATAAAATGCGGCTCTGTGTTTGGGGATGTGGTCTTTTTTAAACCAAACTGCATACATTTTGAAAGGATATAATCAATGGACATTGAAAGGGGTCCCTTCCTGGTCCTGTAGCCATGTCTTGAACTTTTCAGGCAAAATCACTTACTGATTTCTGAATAATGAGTTTAAAACCGTTAAGGTAACCATGTTTTTTTCTGATTACAGTTCACATGCTTTGCTTATTCTTGCATTCCCTATGAGTGTTTGCTTTTTCCAGGGTGTTATTCATTTTTTTCAGGCAGCATTTTACTGTTGTCTAGTGCATAATTTGAATTTAGTCACAGCACAATTGAGTTGTGCTGAAGGCAGTGCGAGTTTCTCTCAGTGGGGCAGTATGGTGTTCAGTGTGGGAGAGAATGTGGCACTCTGGCCAGAGCTGCTGAATTTGGAACTGGAGAACCATGTTCAGACCTTCATGACCAGTTCACCATACCACACTCCTGACAGAGCTTTTTCCGATGCTACACCTTAGAAGGCCCGATAGACCTTAGAAGCCCAGGTGTATTAGCACCTGCAGGTGGACCTGTCCACCACAATCCCTACTGCAGTTCACTTCCAGTCTTACGGGCAGGCATATGAAGAAGCACATTCTAGATAGACAGTGAATCTGTCACTGAGGTCACAAGACCCTTGAGGCCAGTCCACCTCACCCATTGGTACCTCCATTGGCCTTTTTCCAGCACTAGCAGTGCAACTTGCCAGGGGTTGGCAATGTAGGATTTGCACACCAAACTTAGGGGGTGATTATAATGGCAGTGGGACCGCCACGTCACCCCGTCGGGGGCGGTCCCACCGCCATTGGTGACTGCATCACAGCCCGCCATATTACAATGGTGGGTGGTTACCTGGCGGTCGGAAAGACCAACCAACACGCACCCGACGGTGTGGTGGAGGGGCTCGTGGTTCCTACAATGCTGGTGGTGCCTACCATGCACCGCAGCAGGGATTACGATGTCCCTTACCCGCCAGCTTATCAATGGCGGTTCACCTGCCATGGAAATGCTGGCGAAAGGGACATTGGGGGCCCGTAGCAGGCCCCTTTACCCCTGGCCCCCAGACATGGGCCCTGGGGGGCATCTATGATGCCCCACAACATATCGCTGCACCATGTGGCAGGCACCGATATATTTAACATGTTCATTTTTTTTTTTTACTTTGCGGCGGATGATGCAGCCAGCAGCACCTGCTGCAATTTAAAAGATAGGCACTGCGAACACCGTAGTGGCAGTCGCATTGTAATGCCTATTGTGGGGCCTCCACCTTGAAGGCCAGCGGTCCCATTCCCCGATTCGATGGCGGTGGTACTGAAGTCCGCCTGCCATCGTAGTCAGCCCCTAAGTTTGCATTTTATGAATATGATTCAGCGGGAAATAAATTGATGTTTGCAATTTAATTGACTTTGGTTGGCCTCTTATCTATGAGATTTCCCTGTTGAATGTGCCTTTACATTATACATTTTCGGTTGTATGAATTGATTGCATACTACACTCTCCTACAGGTATTAATTTGAGTGTCATTAGGAGTGTCTGGGACCAATTGTTTTCTTAGGAATTGTTTTCTTTACTAACCTTTGCAAAGGGCCCTAAACTTCACAGCAACACAAGTCACATTTCTTTTAGTAATTTGGGATCCGTTTGAGCTACAAAATTGTTTTGGAGGAAATAGATAGATTATGCAGCAGATGATATATTATGTGGCAAATATGATACAGCCATAGTTAAGTGGAAAACATTTTTCCACTTAATTTGCCCCAACATTGTAGTTGATCAATTTGTAAGTTCCCCAAACCCAAAAGTCGAGTTTGGGCACAATTTGCATTTTAAAAGCAGCCCTATAACACAGGGCTACTTTTAAACTGGCCTCAGGCTTCAGCAGTGCACACATGCAAGTGCAGAAAGGGCTGCTGGCCTCTAAACTGCCATGCCTTATTATATTCTAGGGACTTAAAAGTAGTTCTAATCCCCCTGCCCTATTATGTACTAGGGCCTTATAGGAGAGGTCATGCCAATCATAGGGGTACCCTAACCCATAGTGCACCCTAGTGTATGTAGGTGTTTTCACTGTATTTTTAAGTGCCTCTTTCAGAATAGCACTGGCTGTTTAGGCAGAGGCCAGGGTCAGTCAGTCAGGTACCACCAGTACCAATCAGCAAAAAGTTGGGGAGTTCCCAGGGCGACTTTGCAACACTAGATAAACACAAACTCAGAATGTAAAACATAACACCATGGTTGGGGGGTTCTCTTCAATAATCAGAATTGATTTCTATCCTAATGAACCCATTTTCCAACATTAGGATAGGGAAAGGCTGGGGAAAAATCATAACGTTCTAATCTATACATTGAAGTTTTTTATGCAGCTCTTTGATGACGGTTAATAGCTCACTGTTCAATGTTAGGATTTTAACTTATAAACTTCAAATACCAAAAGAATATCTCAGACAAAAGCAGTAACTCACTGACCTTTTGAATTAAAACTTTCACTAGACAAGCCTTCGATCTCTCTCAAAAAAAGAACATTAATCACCAAAGTTATCTTCACATTTTTATTGTTGGCTGAAAATTGCTGGAGACCAGGAATGCAGCAGCAGGTACTTTTCAAACCATAATGCACTTGCAAACACGACGCCCCCACCCTAAGTCAGCGGCCTTTGTTTGCTTTGTGCATTAAGATGCAAGATTCATATATATGTTTTTTTTTAACATTTGGTCTCATTACTATATGAATGTAAATACCAATAAAGCATACATGCAAACTGTGACTACATGTCTGCTTTTCTCAATATTTCACTTCGAAAGTATGCAATTGTATTTGTTTAATGGGTGGTGATTTGTATAGGGTCACTGGAAAGTGCACAAGGTTGTCCCTGTTCCCCCCAGAATTTTAGTGTCTCCTACGCCCCTGGCAGTCTCCTCAGTAGGAAATGCTTTCAGTTTTTTACTTTGATTCCATCAAGAAGGTATTCAGATATGTCACACATTTGCCATAAATTCTGAATGTTAGCACTCTAGTTGCTCATTAGATCACTGTAGTAAAGCTACTGCTCACCACTGAAGTCTGCTGCTGGTAATAAAAGGGCATGTTTCAGTCTGTATATCAGAATTTTCTTATGAAATAGAAGAGGATTTGAGAAGTCACTCAAAATGTGCCCTAATTTGTCTTTCTTCAGCACTAATCATAATTTCTATGGCAAAATGAACCCCCTCATTGTGTTCCTTTTTAAATTAAATGTTTTAAGTGTTCCCAGTTTATTCCAATGAAGATGGCTTCAGGTGTGCCATACTTTTGTCATAAGTAAGACAGTAAGCGCTCTAGTTGTTCTTAAGAACACTCTGGGACATTCTGTCATTAGGCTATACTTGGGCTACATCTGGGTGATATTTGGGCTCTTTTGTCTCTGGTGGCCATCTTGGGAGATTTATTTGTTATGAAGTTTCCTAATTTCCTAATTTACTGCAGTCTCCTCAGTGGGAATACTTTCAGTTATTTATTTTGGTTCCATCAAGAAGGCATTCAGATGTGTCACACATTTGCCATAAATTCTGAATGTTAGCACTCTAGTTGCTCATTAGATCACTGTAGTAAAACTACTGCTCACCAGGGAAGTATGCTGCTGGTATTCAAAGTGCATGTTTCAGTCTGCATGCCAGAATTTGTTTATGAAATAGAAGAGGATTTGAGAAGTCAAAATGTGCCCTAATTTTTCTTTCTGCAGAACTAATCATTATTTCTATGGCAAAATGAACCCCCTCATTTTGTTCCTTTGTAAATTAAATGTTTTAAGTGTTACCACTTTATTCCAATCAAGATGGCTTCAGGTGTGCCATACTTTTGTCAGAAGTAAGACTGTTAGCGCTCTAGTTGTTCGTTAGAACACTCTGGGACATTCTGTCATTGGGCTATACTTGGGCTACATCTGGGTGATATTTGGGTTACATTTGGGCTCTTTTGTCTCTGGTGGCCATCTAGGGAGATTTATTTGTTATGAAGTTTCCTAATTTCCTTATTTACTGCAGTCTCCTCAGTAGGAAATACTTTCAGTTTTTTACTTGGTGCCATCAAGAAGGCATTCAGATGTGTCACACATTTGCCATGAATTCTGAATGTTAGCACTCTAGTTGCTCATTAGATCACTGTAGTAAAGCTACTGCTCACCAGGGAAGTCTGCTGCTGGTATTCAAAGTGCATGTTTCAGTCTGCATGTCAGAATTTTTTTATGACATAGAAGAGGATTTGAGAAGTCAAAATGTGCCCTAATTTTTCTTTCTGCAGCACTAATCATAATTTTTATGGCAAAATGAATCCCCTCATTGTGTTCCTTTGTAAATTAAATGTTTTAAGTGTTACCACTTTATTCCAATCAAGATGGCTTCAGGTGTGCCATACTTTTGTCATAAGTAAGACTGTTAGCGCTCTAGTTGTTCGTTAGAACACTCTGGGACATTCTGTCATTGGGCTATACTTGGGCTACATCTGGGTGATATTTGGGCTACATTTGGGCTCTTTTGTCTCTGGTGGCCATTTTGGGAGACTTATTTGTTATGATGTTTCCTAATTTCCTCATTTACTACAGTCTCCTCAGTAGGAAATACTTTCAGTTTTTTACTTTGATTCCATCAAGAAGGCATTCAGATGTGTTACAAATTTGCAATAAATTCAGAATGTTAGCACTCTAGTTGCTTATTATATCACTGTAGTAAAGCTACTGCTCACCAGGGAAGTCTGCTGCTGGTATTGAAAGTGCATGTTTCAGTCTGCATGTCAGATATTTTTGCTGGGGTCATATTAAAGCATTGGAGCTCTTAAAAGCAGACAATACCATCGTTATCCGGCAATCGGATAAGGGTGGTAATGTAGTTGTTCAGGACAAATCAGCCTATTTATGTGAGGGATATAGACAACTAAGTGACCAAACGTGCTATTCTATTGCTGATAGAAGGGCCATAACAGTATCCAATTTGAAATTTGGAGAACTTCTAGTAGAATGGAGGGAGAAGGGGTTACTGGAGTGGGAGGAATTCAATTACTTGACATGCCCTCATCCTAGGATACCGGTGTTATACTTACTCCCGAAACTACACAAAGACCCAGTTAACCCGCCTGGGAGACCTATAGTTTCGTCTATTGGGTCTCTGTTGGACAATACGTCCCGTTATATTGACCATTATTTACGACCCTTTGTAGTGGGGTTACCAGCATATTTACGGGACACTACTCATTTTCTCACCATCAGTGATGGGATTCACTGGGAACCAGAATACACCTTGGTCACCCTTGATGTTGGTAGTCTGTATACCAGCATACAACATCAGCTGGGTTTAAGGGCTGTACAACATTTCCTAAACACCCGTTCCATCTCTCTTTTGCATCATTCAGAAATGATCATTGCTATGATTGATTTCTGTTTGACGAACAACTTTTTTCTATTTGATGATGTCGTCTATCGGCAGTCACAGGGCACAGCGATGGGCACCTGCTTCACCCCCAGCTATGCCAATTTAGTCATGGGCTGGTGGGAGGAGCAGGTGGCATCCCAGCTAGAAGAATTTTCCAACTGTGTCTTGTGGCTCCGATACATTGACGACATCTTTTTAATCTAGAATGGCGATATAGATTCTGCCGGTGCATTTGTCAAACAGTTGAATGATAATTCATTCAACTTGGTCTTCACGGAGCATATCAGCAGGACCTCGGTTGAGTTTCTTGATATTACCGTGGAGATCAAAGCTCAATCCATGCATACACATCCATTCCAGAAACAAACCGCCGGTAACAATATTCTGAGTGCCTCAAGCTCTTATCCACGCAAATTGGTGAGCAGTATCCCGTATGGGGAATTACTGCGCGCCAAGCGAAATTGTAGCACCGAGAGCAGCTATGTAAGAGAAAAAGAAAATATGGTGCAGCGCTTCAGAGATAGGGGTTACCATCAGAGCACCATCAAAGAAGCATGCAAAAAAGTGGATGAGGTGGCACGCATCGAGTTACTGCATCCTGTTCAACGAGTATCAGAAGCAGAAAGTCTGCGGTTCAATACCATGTATTCAGGACAGGCGCATAATGTGCGCCGTGTTCTGGAGAAACATTGGCATGTATTGCTGACCGATAGCAACCTGCATAAATATTTGACTAACCACCCACAGGTTACCTTTAAAAGAAGTAACTCGTTAAAAGACGAATAGAGTCCAAATGTGGTTACCAAATCGACAACTCTCAAAAGTGGCTGCCGAGCCCGTTTTCGATGTTGCAAAAACTGCAAAGGCTGCAGAGATAGTGTGGATTGAACAGTGGTACAGTTTTCAAGTATGAAAAAAGAATTTATCATTAAAAAAGCTCTTACTTGTAATACTATGTACTGCGTTTATGCACTGACTTGTCCCTGTAATAAGGCATACATTGGCAGCACAATTAACCGAGCCAAAAAAAGAGTGCTGGAACATGTTAGGGCAATTCGCCATAACAATAGACAATATCCTGTTGCACGACACTTCTTTGAACAACATAAGCAGAATGAAAGAGTGCTGAGGATGGTGGTGATTGATGCTGTCATGGAGAATGCACGTGGAGGTAACAAACTGCTCCACCTTAGACAATTGGAATCCAGATACATTGTTGACTTCGAACCAATGTTTCCTAAAGGGCTAAATTCGAGTGAAGAATTGTCTGTACACTTACACAATTGATTCAAACTGTTTTGTGTTGTAAACATTGTTACTGTTGTGAATCAAGATTTTGTACTAAAATTAGATTTTATTGTATCTTTCAGGGATTGGTATCGAGAAAGGAATTTGTTGAAGTGGCCATTGATGAACTTGACCAGTTGAGCTATGTGTAATCATATCATTTTGCCATAATTTTGTACAGTTTTGCATTATGCCCACTGGGGCTAAATTATGTTTTTCGGCGTTTCACATTCACATGTTTTAATTCATGAAGATCGGACATTAGCATGTTTGCCCTCTGGGGAATGATTATAAGATACTGTTTATGTACCTTTTGGACACCTTGTGTGTATTTTACACAAGTGGATGAATTCCGTTCGGTTACTAGGATTCACACATAGCCTCGGCGAGTGTGTATATACACCGCATGCGAATATTGAAGCATTATTGCATAAATTGTAAATACATAATTTGGCTCTTGCTTTACTTTGCCTTACTCATGGTTTAAAAGTTATTTGCTGCTGATTATCATTTACTGCATTATAATTAGAACAGTGTTAAGATGGCCGCCATGTTACCAATCACTTTCTCATTCATTTATGACTGAGTCTTTGATGAGTCTGTTATTTGTTTTGTGAACAATGAAATGTATTTAACTTTAATGAAAAAAACTTTGTGGTAAGCGTGAACAAGGCGAAAGCTGAAACGCGTTGTGTCTGCAGTTCAATAAACCAACTCTAAACTGCAAATCTCCTTGGTGTCCGTGAATACTTTTGGAATTGAAAGTGTGGCATTCTATATATATATCTAATATATATATATATATATATATATATATATATATATATATATATATATATATATATATATATATATATATAACCGGCATGCCCTCTCGGTCTGGTGTGACACGCAAGCCAGCACTTTTGGACGTTGTACGAAAATACAGCGTGTCACCCCCCCAAGTGGCCTCAAAAGCATTCGCTTCAACGTGCCGCATAGGGGAGAGAGGATGCAGTATTTTACTGCAGGGGCAACACTGGGTTCCTGTTATTACATCGGCGCAGTTGGGACCGGAGAATTAAAGGTCTATGAGACACACCACTTGGTGTTCGACAGCCCTTCACTTTACGGGTGCCGCTTGGACTCCATTGACCAGCATGCCTCTGGCCCCAATCTGGAATGCAGGATGCACTACAGCTGAAAGAAGGGGGCGGAGTGAAATACAGAGCCAATGAGAGCGTCACAGGACTAATAACAACCCCCAAGTAAGAGACTCTGTGTGGAAACTGAAACCGGCACTGAGGAAAGCAGTAATGCTGAAACGCGTCTGCCTGGCGTTTCCTGAACCCTTTGGATTTTTGCATGTTTTGTGCCTCCGTGAATTGTGGAATAAATCCTGGTATTGCCCAAGCATATGTCGGGCTCATTCGTTCTTTTGAGTGGGCAGTGGACTTTATATATATATATATATATATATATATATATATATATATATATATAAAAATACAAATCACAATAGAAATTATCACGGAATGTAAGATAGAAAATGATGAGACAGTCCCATGACATTGGATACAATAAAAACCACAATTATATAATTCTGAAAGTAAAATCTCCGCAACATAATCCTGTGCAGGACTTCAAGAACTGAAACCACAGCAGGGGTATAACATGGTGAAGCACTTACACCCTCACTCACCCCTCTTGAACACACACATTTTGCACACCTGTAGAGACTGTAGGTATCAGGTGAACTATCTACACACAGGGTACCTTTCGACCCTTACACACTCCTACGCTGACATGGAACCTCTGCACTGGGTACACGACCCCACAATGCAGAGGGCATCTATGCACAGTGTATCTTTCAACCCTTACACATCCCCACACAGACAGGGAACATCTGCACAGGGTTCTCTCAACCCTTAAACATAGACAAGCTCACTGGGCTTCTAACAACAGGGTATCCTTCTACCCCTACACACTCCCCCACTGATAGGGAATATCCACAAAGGGTCTCTTTAGACCCTTACACCTCCACACAGGGTATTCTCTTAACCCTTAAACATAGCCACACTCACAGGGCATCTTAGAACATGGTATAGGGTATCCTTCCACCCATACACATCACCACAAAATGAGCAGGGCATCTACAAACAGGGTATATTTAAACCCTTACACACTCCAGGGTACATGACCCCACAATGCACACAACTTCCTGCTCACCTGACAGGAGGGAAGGTCTCAGGTAAAACACTCCAGGGTACATAACCTCACGACTTTTTGCACACCTGATGGGACCAAAGTCTCCAGAGTACACGACCCTGCAACTCAACAGAATTCTGCATAACAAATGCCACACACCTTACAAAACTAGGGGTAACAACTCTAGGCCTCCACACAAGCATGGCATAATACATATAGGCAGGAAGTGAATGATAGCATCAATAAGTAAGCATGGCATAAATAACAGACTCAGACAGCATAATAAATGTGGCATTACACCCATACACCACCATACTGGGGATTCAAAAATATCCACATGCAGAAGATCAGACTTGCAAAAAACAAACACATCTAGGTAGAAATTACGTATGGCATGAAACAAAAATGGCAGCAGATTGATACCAGAATTAGATATATAGATAGCATAGCATCATCACCAAACGTATGATGGCAAAGGATAAAAGTCATCATAATCATCCAAGTTCCCCCACACTGGTGAGCAATTTCTCACCCAAATAAAATCAACATGATGCACAAAATTACACAGTTCTTTTGCTTAAAGTTACCACAGGTTGTATTTTGTCCAATTTTCCATAGTGACTTGCTGCTCTGCTTGCGGTCCACTTTAAAAAAGTAACACCAACCAGTCCTTCCATATGCTGTAACCACTTGAGGGTGATTCTAGTCTTCCTGAGATGTGGACAGGCATTACTGCGCAGACACACCTTGGCAACATGCATCACCACACGTCTGGCTGCACGCACCCTCCAACACTCGGCAAGGGACGAGGACTCTGTTCCACACGCTGCCCATGACAAGCAAGTGTCTCCCTTGGCAGCAAACAGCTCACAACAGCAGCAGAGCCACATAAATCCTTTCCTGCATGGTGCCGACTCACCCATCGATCCGTACCTGCATCTTCGGAAACACCGACGATGTGAGTCACACCAATCAGGAGTTGCTGTTTAAACTTCACTATACGCCATAGTGTGATGCGCACAGGCGGCAAACGACTCTCCTTTCCTGCATGATGCAATGGTTCTTCCTGTATTGACACCTCGTGTCCCAGAATGTGTTTCAATGGTTGTCAGGGTTCCTGAGGAAGGGCAGTGACAACTAGGGAAAGCATCACTCCCACACATGCTCCAACACATGCCTTGTTTCAGATAAAGGTGATGATGCCTCTCTCACTAACCATGTCCACCTTTGATCGCGGCCATACTGAACACACGGCCAGTGTGTGACACAGGGTGCTCAATCTTTTCACATGCTGCATCAGCCATGTTAATGGTAAGAACACAAGCTCCCAACTCCTGATTGGCCCATTAAAAAATAGCCCAACGTGCAGGCCCCAGCATCAGGCAGCTCACCAGTCTTGTTACACCATCACATCAGCTGCCAAATTAATACTTGCTGCATGCGGTGTAAATCAGGGCTGTCAACTTTCCGGATCAGTACATATTGCAAAATGTTATGCTGCTGTAAATGTAAACATCACTGTTTATCAGACCATAGTTACATTGCAAAACGAAAGCAGCATATCAATGACAATTAGGCAGTCAATATCACCTGTGAGCTCTTGTCATTTAAACACTGTCGGTTTCTTTACTGTTGACACCTTTGGGCAAAGTTTCCACTTTATAAGACTAATATTCATTCATTTATTCATACACACGCTGTCAGATCCGGTGAAATTACTGCTGCTGATTGCTCTAAAATAAACAGTGCCGGTTGCTTCTAATTGCACACCGCTGCTCCCCTTTAATTCAATGTAAGAAGCCCAGAGTAGATCAAACGCCCAGGCTGAGGGCTGTCCAATGGAGAGGACACTGGTGGGGCATCCAGGCATTCAGTGTCTATTTTGGGCTTTGTTTCTTTCATTTCCTTAATTCTTGATTTAACTGGTATCTATTTAACTCTTAGTTTCTTCAGAAACTCACTCATCTTTTCACCTGGTTCTTCACACATGGTTTCTCTCCTAGATCACTGCCAGTGTTGTAAATGAAGTCCAGTTGCCATAGTTTAGATTACAAGAAGGTTTATTAGATCTTAGTTACATGTAGATAAGTAGATAGCTAAGACCTACCTGGAGCACCCTCCTTGCTGCTCAGTCCATATCAGCAATTGACACTCCTTTCAACACAAACACTCTCAACATTCTATGTGACCTCACACACTGACTGAGCAGCAGGGACTTGGAAGGCTAGGGAGAATGCATTAAGTTACAACACTGACAATCACCTTTTCTCCCGTGTGTCATATCTCGCGCCCTCTGGCAAGGAGTGTGAAAGATGATGTCAACACTGTCACAGCTATTCCAACCCTGTATGCCCTCTTTGCTCTTCTCACACTTCCTCCAAAGGCCTCATAGATCACGTTATACATTGTGATGAACAGATGGGAAACATTGTAATAGAGATGTCAACCAATTGAGACATTCTTTGTACATTCTGTATTCGAGGTGTCCTTCTTCATTTTTGGCATCTCTAAGGGCAGAACCTGCCATCCATTGATCTGACCTACAAGCCTCAGTGTTGCTGGTAATCTCATGCTTACAATTTGTGCTGACTTTATAATGAGCATGTTGCTCTGGACCTAGTTAACATCTCCTCTCTTTTCAGAGTGTCCAGGTAAAAAACTGTATGTTATGGTGACTCTTTGTGGAGACTTTTTTATTCGAGCATTCAAGGCCTGGAGTTGTCCAGAGCCCTCCCCCCCATTATTCTATACCCATCATTACCTATCATTCATCTGTCTGTCCACCTCATTCTCACTTAGTGACCAATTTCCCTTCACTGTATGTGTCTCGGCTCAACTCTTTCTTTGCCTACCAATTCTTTGTCTAAAATAAAGAACAATAAGAAATGTGTTCTCTTTACCTTGCACTTTATGTCTACTGAGGCTTTCTTAATACTTATTTACCTTTTTCAGGGGAACTCCATCCTCTTGGAATAATCTATTGAAGACTAGGATGTAAAGGTACAAATATTGTACACTATTTTTTTAATCATTTATTGTCTTACGTTGAATTGATTCATTTAATTCACTAATTTCTTGAACCACAATTCACATTATCAAAATAGCAAAGACAATAACATGTAAAATACAGGGATGATTCACTCTCATTCTTAATTTCTATTTCCATACATGCCTTCCTAAATAATTCAAATTGTTCACACAGTTTGATTCCTAGACTTGCCAGAATTGATGATGGAGAGGCGGTTGTGATGGTAGGGATTGCATGTCTGCTCCTGGAAGATGTGATGGTGGCAGTGGCAACTCTGCAGATTGCAGCGGTGGCGGTGTTGGTGGTGGCTGGTCTGCTGCTGGCAGCTATTTTGGACATGGTGGTGGAAACTCTGCTCTTGGCAGCTGTGTTTGGACCCTTTGCGGTATTCGGAGTGGGTTAATGTGTAACACAGGTGAACGTTTCCTCATCCCCATCCGTTTGCTTAAGAAGGGAGCCATTCTTAAAGATATATGTGATGAATGTGCTACATATGTCCACACATTAACATTACTATGCAGTCCACCACCATTATGAACTGCTAAAGCTGAAGCTATATGCCATTTATGCCTCATCATGTTCTTCTTACCCACTGTGCTGTTTTTGTGTCAAACGTTCACCCATGAGATGGTTGAATATAGTGAGTCTTTAAATTAAATAATGGTTAGGTCACACCATACATGCAACATATACCTCTATGCATGTATCAAGTAATATCTCATGGAAAAACCACTATTATCCAGGACTTTGCTTATTTGTGTGAGCACAAAGACTGCTTGTGGAAAATGTAGGTGAAATTTCCCACCCAACAAGATGACTATCATGGTGTGAAATGTACATAACGCAGCAATGTTGAAAAATAATTGTGTATCTACCTGCCAACTGAGAGGTTACCCTTGCTGATACCTTAAATGCCTGAGAGACCAAAGACAGACTGAAGCTTCTTCTTTTCTGGGTAGAAGTTTGTTAAGGATGGGGTGAATTTCCAGCAATGTCTTGAGACTTTGTATCTCATTCGGTCTTTCTACAGCTGTTTATTTTACACATTATTTATTTATTTATTCACTCATTTATTTTATTATGTCATATTTTAATGAAATACTTCTGAGTTGTAAATGGGTGAGTGCACAGTACATCAGGACGACTGTTTATCCTTCTATTTTGAAGATCTTGGTGTCATTTGCTCTTTAACGTGTTAGCTATTGTTCTGTATTTGTTTGGGGATTTGTTTTTGTTTGGTTCTTTACTTTGAAGTTTTTGATACTGCTTGAACATAAGGTAACTTCTCCTGGGATTGACTGCTATTTGTGCCATAGCTAGCAGGGATTGAGCGGAAACTCTCTTAGGAGTATTTCTTGACCTAAATTGATTGGGGCCACCCCTCCCAAATTCAGATATGCTTTTATGAAGCTTAAAAGCACACTTCATTTTCTTTCAGTTTCCCTTTCCAGTCTGTAATAAGATCACATAGGCACTGGCTGCTGTAGCAATCTCTACTAAACTTACATGGAGTGTGGAGTGGTATATTTTGAATTCGAACTCTATAGAAATATCAGAAAGATATCACCCATCCCGGATGATTCTTTTCAGTATCCCCAAAAGAGGAGAATGTCTAATGATTTTAGGCTGATTCTTTAATGTGTGATGTCCAGGCAGACAAAATTTACATCTTAGGGCCCGATAACGATGTCGGACGGACCACAGTTTATCCAAGATCGTTTGGGAACTGGAACCCAACAACCTGCTGTGGTCGGTTCCAGCCCAGCAAGTAGGAATTGACCGAACCCTGTTCGGTCGCAATCCTATACTTTACAATGGGATCGGAAGGCATGCTCTCATTGTAAAGAGGAGAGGTTCCGTTCATCTCTGCACTCCATGGTAGGATCCTCAAGGTGCCTACCAACGTGTGCAGGGATCAAAAGGGGAGCACCATAGGTGCCCTGTAGGTCGCCTTTTGGTGGCCTTGCACCCATGGGGCCCTGCTGGGGGCCCCCAAAGACAGATTCCCAAAGCTTTTATGTGTCGGAAAGGCCGGCACAGAAAGGCTGAGGGATTACTTAAGGCTTTCGAAATAGCAGACGGGCTCTCCGATCCTGTTGGAAGACATTCGGAAATTCGATTCAGATTCCCTTCCGACCGAACCCATCAAAATGGATCGGTTGGAAAGGAATCTGACCAGCCGATTACGATGCGGGCTGAAGGGCTCTGACCGACAGTCAGAGCCATTTCAGCCACCATCGTAATCAGGCCATTAGTCATTATAAAAATCTAGAATTAGGCATTCTCCATATAGATAAAATAATAAAGCATTGAAAGAACATACTTATTCTAATGACGAAATCAAAAGTGCAGTGATGAAATTCTGATTCATCAACCGCTCCCTCCCGCCAGGATGTTGTTAGCCTCTTGACAGCTTAGCACCTGTTTCCAATTAAATCAGTAAATGTTGCAGAGTCCCCAATTCCCCCATGACATTGTTGATACAGGACAGTCAGAGTAACACACATTCTTTCTTAGAAGCACTAACCAGCAGCAGTCCATGGTTAATTTTATTGTACGGTTATTTAAAACCTTAACAAACATGCCTTAAAACTACAACTATTAGGACATACAGAACAATGCTCAGCACACAAATATTAAAACAGTCCATAGTAAGACTGAAAGACCAACATAAAATGCCAAGTGCAAAGCAGCATTTATAATCGGCCCCATGTAAATTGGGGGAGACTTTATAGCTCAGTCAGAAGAGCAATGACCAAGCGCAATAACGGAAGAAACCAGGAGCATTTGCCTTCCAATGCCAGAACCATCCTGTTACATCTTATACTTCCTAGTCCTGGCTGCTCAGCCTGCATGAGTGTGATGTCATAGAACGTTGGGTGTGTGTGCATGCTTTGAATGAGCGATCAGTTAGATTGAGTGGGGCTGAGCAGCAGGATGCTGCTCCCGGTGGGGCACCCTGTACCTTCTTCAATTACAAAAATGGCGACGAGGATGGGATGAACCACGCGTAAAGAACCAAGAAATTACACAAGGAACTAAAAGAAGATGGCCAGTGTCCGAAAAGAAGCCTGAAAATTAAGCCTGTGCAACGCCTTGGATGCCCCACCGGTGTCTTTTCCAACAGACAGCCCACAGAGGTATGTGCTGGGCGTTGGACATTGTGTGACTTGAGTGGTTTGAAACCTGCCTGCCTACTCTCTACTTTGAATGTTTTGGTCATTGTGGCTCAAACCTTTCAGCCAGCCTCAGAACTTTTGATATTTGCAACGTGAAGATAAACAACCTATGAGTGTTGACATCGTTTGTTTGATGTCCTGATACTTGTCAGCACTGCTGTCATTGGACTTTCCCTGAACAGGAGCTTCTCTAGTGAAAATGCTTTATTGAAGGATAATTGCTAATACCTGCTACCTGTTTTGAGATGCATAATTGGAACAGACGCGATATTCGGGGGCATGTATCGGGCCCCAGTCTTAATTGTAGTTAAATTGCAGTGTGCGGTGACTTGTGAAATAAACCTTTTATGGGGAAAAGCGTTTGAGGCCAGTGCAACTTTGACAGCTGCCCCTGTTGTAAAGTGTATTTATGTTCAATACACCATTGAGTGTCAGAAACTTTGCTGTTCCTGTTGGGAACTGTCCTTCCCAGAAGCCGGGTTGTCCCCAGAGCCCATTATTTGGAACGAGACATGTTAAGGAGGACAATGATTAATTTCATTTTAGCGCTGTAATAAGAAAAAGGATTCCTACTGCTGCCCACGATCTTTAGGGGTAAGCCTGTAATTTTATTTTTAATACATTTTGGTACCAGCAGTTTTCAAGGCCTTTTTTTCGGCAGTTTAACCGCTGTCTCTGTGTTTTAAATACAAACAGCACATGTTTCCTTGCACAAGATCCTCTTACCTGTTCCTCGAGACTTGCTGCGTTGTTTCGTGGAATTCTTGCTGACGTAATTGTATTGGAGCAGTTTGGCACTGCTGAGGGACGCTCTGCTGCCTTAACGCGCCGTGAGCCTTCCGGCGTGGCGTCAATTACGTGCCGCCATTTTGAGAGTGGAATGTCCATGGGCTGATTTACAATCTCCAGCATGAGATACACTTTGCCAATCGCGTTGTTTACTTAATAAAGTTCATTCACAATTGCTCTGATCTTCCAACATTGCAATGCCTTCTCTTCTCCTGCTGTGTCTTCGTGGGGATTTTCGCTACACTTGGGACCTGTTTCATTGTAAAGTTGAGCGCCCGTCCGCCTCATCAAAACCACATTATTGAACTTTGGGAGATTTTCCTCATATGTCTGTTTTCGATGACAGGCACACCTTGACATTGGTATTTGTGAAGTTTGCCCACAGCTGTCCTGCGACAATGCATTAGCACAGCGCAAGGAGGAAGCTGTTTCTGAAGATTGAACAACATTGACTACTTTTGTTATTTTTGGTAATAGCAAGCAAGGGAAATCTAAATATACTTTGTCTGCTCTGTTTATGCATATTGTACGGTGGTGAAGTTATGCAGAAGCTATTTTCCAAAGTAAATTCTGAATTTGTTTCTGTTTTATTTCGGCAGTGGTTTCGGGTGATAGATCGATCACTAATTACATGATTATTATTTTAGCAGCTACTGTTATTTACATGTTGAGATTTTCTATACGTGGCCTGAGGGTATGTACCGTGTTTTGTCTAAGCATGTTTTGTAGGTCGTGTACCCCATGTAATATATTTTTTTTGCTTTTCCCTCACACGTCAGGTTTGTGTTGGGAATGTGCTTTGCCTCGCACGTCAAGGTTGCGTTGGCAGTGTCCCTCGCACGTCATGGTTGCGTTGGGAGTGTCCTTCACACGTCAGGGTTGTGTTGGGAATGTGTTTTGCCTCGCAGGCCAAGGTTGCGTTGGCAGTGTCCCTCGCACGTCATGGTTGCGTTGGGAGTGTCCGTCACACGTCAGGGTTGTGTTGTGAATGTGCTTTGCCTCGCACATCAGGGTTGCGTTAGCAGAGAATTAGTGTTGTAGTTGTCGTATTATTTTATCTTTTGCCTCGCACGTTAAGGTTACGTTGGTAGTGCACTAGCTATTTAAACTGTAATGTTCGGTGTGCATTATATTTTTGTTCTCCTTCGCACATCATTTATGGTGCGTTATGACATCCATACTGGAACATGTGCACGTTTTTTTTCTTTTTCATGTTCATTAGCAGAGGGAGATAGGTGTGTTGTGGTGTTCTCCAGAGAGTACTGGGTAAGTGTGCTGATTGCATTTTCCCTGCGGTGTTCTTCAGGGTGTACGGGGTAAGTGTTGAGATTGTATTTTCCCTGTAACATTTGCAGTCTGTTTTGATTGCACCCTGCCTGAAACATGTGCAATATTTTTAATGTGACCATACATGTTTCATTTACCATTCTATATGAAGAACGCAATTATTTATGATATATGTTGTTAACTAAATTAGAGAGGAATCATTTATCTCTTATCTTATTTGACCTTATTGACTTTTAATATCCTAGAATGCTATTGTTTATTGTTGTGATCTAAGTATGCATTTACCTATCTAATGTGATTTTTGTGATCTAATTGATTTTATTTCCTAGTAACGAAATGTGATATTTTCCTTCAATTTGCTTCTTGTTGTTTTAATTGTTTCTAAAGGAAGGAGATATGTTACATCCTATACTTCCTAGTCCTGGCTGCTCAGCCTGCATGAGTGTGGTGTCATAGAACGTTGGGTGTGTGTGCATGCTTTGAATGAGTGATCAGTTAGATTGAGTGGGGCTGAGCAGCAGGATGCTGCTCCCGTCTGTAAGGGCTCATTTCTTACTAATAACCTCCCCCCCAGATCGAGCCTTATCTTAAGTTGGTCACAAATCATTTTCACCCCTGGCTGTTGACTAGATTTCGTTGTAACCTGATACATTTTAATTTAGGGAGTTTCCAAGGATGGAGTAAATCAGACGATGCTGCTCTTTGTAAATGTGATGACAGCTCAATTCAAGACACTGTGCACTTTATCCTATTTTGTAATTATTACACCGCAAGCAGAGAGAAGTACATTTTACCATTGTTTCAAGGGAGAGGTTTTTATCAAGTTAAACCAGCTCTGATGTACCTGCAATTACTTGACTGCCCATGGCTTATTTTTAATATTGCTAATTTTTTGGTTGCTGTGGTGCGGACAAGGAAAAAACTTGATGTCCAGTCTGGATCATGACATCAGTGGCACATCTATTTGTCTGGATGATCTTTTCAGGAAGGGTTTATTACATTGTATTTTTAACGTATTTAATCAAATGTATGAATTTCTGTGATGTACTTTTATGATTTTAATTAATCGATTAAAGTGGTTTTGACTGACTGACTGACTGACGTGCCAAGAAGCATTTTTGATTGGTGCCACGTAGATCCGGGCAGTCTTTTTGGCTAGCTGAAGAGAGCAGTGTGCAATGCACGATAATGAAGTAACCAGAGCCAGACCATTGAAAGGACACCGGCTCAATTTAAAGCACACGTTACAATACAGAGAGCCATATTCAAAACATGATTTTTGCACTTTCATATAGTTCGGGGTGTTTTTCAGCACAAGCCAGCCCATTATAAAAATCAGGCAATATCTCATTACATAAAGTATTTAAAGTTTTGTTTGTAACGTGCTGAAGGAAAACGTGCAATGTGCAATGTCAGGTAATGTGTTAAGTTGCAGCACTTAGCATCTCGCAATTTGGCAGTTGCCTTTCGGAGGAACTTTGACATTTGAATTGGTGTTGGTAGGATTCAGACTGGCTATTACTGCCTGCCGGCAGGTGCTAGCTCCTAGGCAAACAAAACTGCGATGGAGAATTTGTCTTTGCTGCAATAGGGGAGGACAGATGCATGAAATGTGTATTATGGATACCTTTTCCTGGCCGCAGAGTCAACAGCTTGCGTCATAAGGTTCTGGGTAGAGCCATGCCGGAAGGTGAGCTCGCATATTCCACTCTCCCAGTCTTAGTGCCACTAACCTGGCATTTATCTACAGAGGGTATGTTCAAGTAATATAGTACAGTTGTTTGCTGGAGGTCTAGAAGTTGATTATTGACCATGCATGGGAGCGCTTGCTCAATGTAGCCATATCCTATAGTTTTGACAGCTTTTCTGCTGTGGCTGCTGTGAGTTTTTTGAAGACTTGGGGGCATATTATCAAGCGGCTGCAATAATTATCACTGGCCGCTCTTAGCGAGACCTTATTTATCGCCGGCTATCGCTGGCAATTATCGCCACACTATCGCTGTATCAACAACGCATAGCGCAATGGCGATAATTTACCAGCGATAGTGGTGTTTTTCATGGAACATCGCTGGTTTTCCAGCGATGTTCCATGGAAAACGGCAATAACCTTTCTGATACGACCCTGTGGTCATCTCAGCATAATCCACCCCCATTGTTAGGTATAGGTAAGTCAGCATTTTAGAAGACGTTAGTTTTTGGCGAAAACCGCGGTTTTCACCAAAAACTAACGTCTGCTAAAATGCGCGGGCCTCCTAGCGATATTTTACAAGGTAGTCCGTCAGGGGTACGCCCAGTGACGCCCACTTTGCATCTCATTAGAGATGCATAGCGAGGCGTCGGGAAAACGGGTGCTAACATGCACTAATGCATGTTAGCACCGCCTTGTAAATAGGGTGATGAAAATATCGCGGCTTTAGCAGCAAAAAGTGCAGCTAAAGCGGCGATACTGACCTTGTTAATATGCCCCTATGTGAGAGAAATGCTAGTCCCAGGCCACGGTGAGTGCAAATTCAATTCATTTATCATCTAGGTATTGTCTGTAGGACGAGGTTGAGCCAGCACCCTCTAGTTTACACCAGATTAGGCTGTGCACTGAGTCTTGCAGTGCAGGTCTAAGCCTGTGACAGAAGTTTAAGAAGCAGCTGCCTCTGGCCCACCACTGGTAAGTGATGTCAAACCCAACTCTTACTTGTGCTGGTGATGCTCTCTTTGGCAACCAAAGGGCAGCAATACACATTCTTTCATATAAGCACTTACTAGCACTGAAGGACATACACTCTTGTGAAATGCATTTATCCTACTGTGATTCATACACTCCTTTTTCAAGGGTGGAAGCTGTATTTTGACAGACCTTATTTACTTCGTGGCACAGTGCCAAAGAACAAGTTGAAAAAATAAGGTATTTTCTATTAATTTTATGAGGTTAGCGGAGCATCAGTCACTTTCCCATCAGTCTGCATGCAGATTCCTCTTGAAATCTCCTTCCCTGTGCTATCATATTATCTTTTTTTGCGGTTGTTAAAGTGATGAGTGAATCCTTTTAGGTTTCTGGGTGGCCACATAGAGGCAGTGTGAAGTTGGGAAGACAAGCATCTTACAATTTAGATATCAACATTTAAACAAAAAAATTAAAGAAAAATAACCCACCTTCAACCCAATGCTCTATATTAAGAGTCAAATACGTATATTAATAACACAATAAACTTTTTTTATGTAGAGTAAATCAAATATTTGTCTTTATATATACAGTTATAATTATGATCAATATTTAAGAATATAGTAACTTATGCATAATACTTTAACAAAACAGGACAGTCTCACCCTCACAAACTAAAACTCATCATACTCACAGACTTCATACATACCACTTATACCTAACACATTAGCCAATGACTCCTTAAAACTATCTTGTACTGTGCCTCAATGAAATAGAGTCAACATGAATTCCAGGACCAATGCCTGGTAACTACTTTTTAACGAAAACAGGCAGCATTAAAAAAAAATATTGCTTTATTTAAAAGCAATCACAGACAAGGTGTTCTGCTGACACCAGCAGGCCTCCATCCCTGAGATTTTGGCGAATCCTAATGGGCCGCAAATTGCGACTTGCCTCAATAATGTTAATGAGGTGGGTCGCTTTGAGACCCATTAGGAAACGCTAAATGAAACTCATGGCGTTTCATACATTCAAATAGCGATTACCTAATTGTGATTAGCAGAGAATGACAATTAGGTAATTATTTTTTGAAATAGTGATAAGTGGCCCCTAGGTCCCACATGTAGGACAGACTACAGATCTGACATTTTAGAAAATGGGTTATTTTACTTTGATGATTAGTATAGTTTGGCTCATGTGAATTTCAATAACTCTTATCAATGCATATGAGAATTCCTTTGATTTGAATCTGTAATTGCATATGTGCTTTGATAAATATAGAAATAAGAGATACACACAGTCTTCATTTCATTTGGAACAATCAGCATATATTTGTTGTAATTAAGTTGTGATGCCACGGTGAGGCATTTAGCATCAATGACAAATTGAAACAAAGTTGATTACAAAATAAATCCCTTGTAGGTACCATTACCTTTTAACTTCTATTACCCAAGCACACACAGGAATAATGGGTCCCAGACAGCCACACAATAGAAGGTCTGGCTGTTGGCAGGATTGGCCATCCTGACTTGATGGGTGGGGCGGAGCTGTCACCTGTCACACTTTCATTTAAAAAACCATGCCTCTGCTCACACACAGGACATCACACTACATATTGTGACTGCAGATAGACTGGGACCAGTTTGGAGGGGAAGGAAATGCCAAATACTTCTGTAGGGAGAAGACTCCAAAGGTTTCTTCCACTTCGAGTTCCGGAACCAGGTATAACAAGGGACTTTCAGACCCACTCTTCAGTACACTCCTGGACCTGTGGATACTACAGAAGGACTGCCCAGCTGACCTTCTGCACTGGAACTACCTCGACTTGTAACTGGAGCTGACTGAGGCCTACCCTGCTGTATGAGAATGAGGACTGGACCTACACCCTTCCTTCCTGGATTTAAGGGTCAGCTGACTGACCTCCTGTTGTGAACTACAAGGACACAAAAAGCTCCAGAGGCCTCTCTGCGAGTGCCCAAACTGAACCTGCAGCACTGAACCTGACTGGACCTACACCTGCACCTGGACCTGCCTCAACCCTGTTGACATCTGCAGCAGTGAGTTTCTGATCCCCAAGAGGTGAATCCCAGATCCTGGACCCTTGGTCATTGTCAGCCTGAACTTGTGACTTTTACCCGGTCATGCACAACCAGACAACCCAGAGTGGCACTTTGTGGATTTAGGTACCATATTTACCTTAAATCTTTGAAATTGCATATCTCCTGTTGTACTGATTGGATGTTTGTCATTTTGGTGTCAAATAATTTATTAAATTCTACTCTATGTTTCTAAAATGAATGGGATTTTTCTTGGCTTATGTATTTTACTTTGTTACTGTTTCTGTGCTGCATAAATACTTTATACATTGCCTCTAAGTTAAGCCTGACTGCCTTTGTACCGAGCTACCAGAGGCTTAACCACAGGTTCGTTTAGTGACTTTTTGTGGTTCACCCTGATAAGGATTGTGGTTGTTGCTTGAGTAGGGCTTCACCCCCTCTACAAACATTTTTTTCTCATAAATTGCATATGCAATGTGAAAGATTTAATTTGTCTATGTATTTTTTAAATTTTTCATATTATTAAAATTTGTACTGGGACAATGTTCAATGTGAAAATAGGTATATCAAACACAGAAAAGGGGATCAGAGAAATGCTTACAATTTGTCTAACCATTGGCATTCACTAAAGGAAGCACTCCAGCTTATCATTTTTTCCCCCCATGCCACTTCAATTAAGTATCAGGTTTCTTGTGTCAGGACCTAGATTTACATATGACACAGTTTAATCCAAAGTGGTAAGGTCGGTAAAGAATGATGGTTTGGAATGTCACCTGAACGATTGCCAGTGCTCACACTAATTGCAAGCAGTCCTCCTGTCACATTTTTTGAGATTGAAAATAGGAGTAAAACCAGGCTGTGCACAATTTCATTCTCTTGCTGTAATGCGGGAATTGAAGGTCCCATGTTATTTTTCTCTTTTTAAGTCTGCAGAACCTTTATTTATTTCACTTTTAGGCTGCTCGTTTGTTATCTTTTACCTTCTGCTCTGGCTCTTTAAAACAGTTATCCCTTTTAAAAATATATATCTAATTATTGTAGAAAAGGAAGGTGCAACAGAAATGAAGTCCGAATCATATATTAGAGTCCAATTAGTTAATTTTATTAGTAACAAAAGTAAAAATGCCATCAGCCAACGCGTTTTGTTCCTTCGACCAAAAGGAACTTCAGCAGGGCTGAAACAATGACTTAAGACACAATATAAGAATTCACATAACAAAATATAGAAGACAAAGCACAAGTTACCAAAATTCACAAATATGTATGGAGTACTCTAAGGTATCTACAGAATTTAAACTAATCAATTACTGAATGACGCACATATACCCATTTTTAAACTAAAATTACAAACAGTCAAATCACAAGACAGCCCACATTCCAATTATATACAAACATAAATACACAACGATTATATAAAACAATATATGTACAATTTCACATACATGACGAGTACTCCATCTTAAATCTCTACAAACATTTTCTATTTGTCATTTTCATGGAAAAGCATGCTCCTAATGTTGGCTTCTTAATCGTAGAATATTGGCACTGCTTATGTATTAAGTAGCAAATATATATTTTTGGATTCAAATTATAATAGCAAGGGATGAGAGAGAAAAGGGAGGAACAAAGAAAAGATTCCAAACCACTTGTAAATGCGGTGAGGTAAACATAAAATCTCACCTCAGACAATCGTGTAGCAAGATATGTGATAATATCCGTGTTTCTATAGCAGACAAGAGATTACCCCATAATACGGGGTCAAATAAATCCAATCATGAGGATATAATCTGTAAAAATAAAAGAACACCTTAGGCACGATACCGCACAAACGTATAGATTTAATGTAACACCGGCGCAATAAGAATACGCCCAAGGGTAATGTGATTCAAATGGACAAAAAATCTGCAGGTTTATCATCCATGACCTTAGAAAGTTGGCAAAAAATAGCAGCACCACGTATCCATGCCATAGTCAAGACCTCAAATACCAAAAAAATGCTAATGCTGCACTTTTATTGAACATTGCCTTTCACGAAGTGTATTTACTCAAACAATATCACTGGTGACTACTTTTTCAGTCAGATTTAATCAAAACGTTTACTCACATTACATTAAATTTTTTCTTACAAAATACATTCCACAAACCTAAAATCACATCTCATAGTAATGTCCACATTGTCTTTTGAACATATATTTTCTTTTAAACATTTGAGACACCTCCTAACGTGTTAAATCAATATTGAAATACAAATCCCTTACTCACTATTCACTCATACCCATTCAATCCCATTCATGTCAATTTGACACATTGAACAAACCCAAATAATATTAAATATATATACACAAAAAGACCATCAACATAAACAGTATTAGTGATTTTTTAAGAACATTAGACTCTGTTTTTTATTTTTACTAATAGATATGCCTCAGAAAATAAGGTCTGCGCGTTTCAGGGTCCCTTTTCTTGCTGGGACTCTCGTCAGGACCGATATATACTGAAAGAAACAAAAAAACTTTATTTACCCAATGACCTGACCAAACTTGCCTCGAACCTCTAGAAGTGCTTTTAATGCTGTCACAAACATTCCAAAGGTGTTAAACGTCCAACTTCTACCTACAAGCATACAATTAAGAACCAGTCTTATTTCCACAAAAATTGTGTCTCAAGATCTTAATTCATATTATCAAGCTCTTACACCAAGATAACAATCGGGCGGTCTTACTTGAGGTGTCGGCTGGTGATGGGGACACAAGTCGTTTGTTGCACGGAAATTCTGTCAAATAAGTGAGTGTTCATGTTAGCATGGTTAAGTTCACCAATGCGCGCTTGTGGTGATATTAATTATTGTTGAGTAGCTTTTGATGAATCTAGGTCGGTGGACCGGAATGGCTCAGATGTTGTAAATTCAACTTGCCTCGTTAGTCTATGGAACGAAGAAAACAATCAAGAGTGGAGAATTCTTTTAAGTAATTTCCTCAAAAGCAGCGTGCTGTGTGACCCTACAACCTGCTTGTCAATGTTTTGTTACAGGTAGTCTCTTGTCTTACCTTTGAGGAAAAATCCTCCAGCGTGTCCGTGGCGGGCTTGCAATCAACTGCTATAATTCTTTCCGATACCGCAAACGTTTTCCGGCCTATACTTAACGTGTAACGCGTGTCAGATGCGACTCCACAATGCTTCTGGGAATTGAAGTTCGTTTCGGGTTTCTTGTAGTGTGCTTCCGCTTTCAAAAGCGCAATTGGCTTGACTAAAACACTTTAATTATTTAACAGTATATTATTTAAACAGGCTGGAAAATGATGTTAATCCATACTCTGTCTCGCGAGTTAGCCGGCTGTTGCCAGCAGTTGCCCGAACCTATAAATGGCGTCTCATGCGTCTGGAGCTTCCCAAGTCAGCGCTTGTGGAATCTATTGTTCTGACTAAATGGTCAAAATGTTATTCAAAAGGCCATCCGGTGCTGGCTTTACCATACATGCTGTCTCATATTATAATTCACGAGTAGAATGGATCCCAATTCATGTGCGTGTCGCGCTAGCTATTGGTGACATGATACACCTTAGGCCTCATTTTTTTCTTTTCTCAAGTTTTTCTTTTCATTCCCACCACTATTAAATGAACACACCAGCGTGCGATCACAATGCTTATAATTTTCTGAATGAACCTGATGTATTGAATTTGATAATGAGCATTGCTTCACGTTTCAATAATTTCAAGTCCAGATCCCCTCCTCTGGCGTCTTGTTCTACTTTCGAAATAATGGTCCATCTTAGATCTTTTTCGGTGTGGTTGTTTGAAGACCAATGATTGACCAATGGTGCATTCTGGACGTTCTTTCGAATTCTTGATTCATGTTGTTGAATTCTATGCCTGATTTCCGGAGGGGATCTGGACTTGAAATTATTGAAACGTGAAGCAATGCTCATTATCAAATTCAATACATCAGTATACGGTTTAAATGAATTATCAGAAATATACAACCTTTAAGTACCACCAATTCAACATAAAGACACAATACAGGTTCATTCAGAAAATTATAAGCATTGTGATCGCACGCTGGTGTGTTCATTTAATAGTGGTGGGAATGAAAAGAAAAACGTGAGAAAAGTAAAAAATGAGGCCTAAGGTGTATCATGTCACCAATAGCTAGCGCGACACGCACATGAATTGGGATCCATTCTACTCGTGAATTATAATATGAGACAGCATGTATGGTAAAGCCAGCACCGGATGGCCTTTTGAATAACATTTCGACCATTTAATCAGAACAATAGATTCCACAAGCGCTGACTAGGGAGGCTCCAGACGCATGAGACGCCATTTATAGGTTCGGGCAACTGCTGGCAACAGCCGGCTAACTCGCGAGACAGAGTATGGATTAACATCATTTTCCAGCCTGTTTAAATAATACACTGTTAAATAATTAAAGTGTTTTAGTCAAGCCAATTGCGCTTTTGAAAGCGGAAACATACTACAAGAAACCCGAAACGATCTTCAATTCCCAGAAGCATTGTGGAGTCGCGTCTGACACGCGTTACGCGTTAAGTATAGGCCGGAAAAGGTTTGCGGTATCGGAAAGAATTATAGCAGTTGATTGCAAGCCCACCATGGACACGCTGGAGGATTTTTCCTCAAAGGTAAGACGAGAGACTACCTGTAACAGAACATTGACAAGCAGGTTGTAGGGTCACACAGCACGCTGCTTTTGAGGAAATTACTTAAAAGAATTCTCCACTCTTGATTGTTTTCTTCGTTCCATAGACTAACGAGGCAAGTTGAATTTACAACATCTGAGCCATTCCGGTCCACCGACCTAGATTCATCAAAAGCTACTCAACAATAATTAATATCACCACAAGCGCGCATTGGTGAACTTAACCATGCTAACATGAACACTCACTTATATGACAGAATTTCCATGCAGCGAACGACTTGTGTCCCCATCACCAGCCGACACCTCAAGTAAGATTGCCCGATTGTTATCTTGGTCTAAGAGCTTGATAATATGAATTAAGATCTTGAGACACAATTTTTGTGGAAATATAACTGGTTCTTACTTGAATGCTTGTAGGTAGAAGTTGGACGTTTAACACCTTTGGAATGTTTGTGACAGCATTAAGTTGCAGGTAAGCGGTAAAAGCACTTCTAGAGGTTCGAGGCAAGTTTGGTCAGGTCATTGCGTAAATAAAGTTTTGTTTGTTTCTTTCAGTGTATATCGGTCCTGACGAGAGTCCCATCAAGAAAAGGGACTCGAAATGCGTAGTCCTTATTTTCTGAGGCCAATCTATTAGTAAAAATAAAAAACAGAGTCTAATGTTCTTAAAAAATCACTAATACTGTTTATGTTGATGGTCTTTTTGTGTATATGTAGTTAATATTATTTGGGTTTGTTCAATGTGTCAAATTGACATGAATGGGATTGAATGGGTATGAGTGAATAGCGAGTAAGGGATTTGTATGTCAATATTGATTTAACATGTTAGGAGGTGTCTCAAATGTTTAAAAGAAAATATATGTTCAAAAGACAATGTGGACATTACTATGAGATGTGCTTTTAGGTTTGTGGAATGTATTTTGTAAGAAAAAATTTAATGTAATGTGAGTAAACGTTTTGATTAAATCTGACTGAAAAAGTAGTCACCAGTGATATTGTTTGAGTCAATACACTTTGTGAAAGGCAATGTTCAATAAAAGTGCAGCATTGGCATATTTTTGGTATTTGATGTTACTAGGCTAGGCCTTGCTGCCATTAAGCCAAGACCCGAGATTGTTGTTCATAGTCAAGACCTATCATATTTGAATAGAGCTAATATTAAGTTAATCCTTTTTTTCACCCGTGTGAAGAAAATCCAAAGACCCAAAAGTTTACAAACATAGATATGCCCCTGAATTGCATTGAATTGATCCAAAAAGAAAACCACATAATCAAGTCAATAGCAGACAAGTATCAACAGTAGGCATATATGCCAGAAAAAGACGATTAAAACCTTAGTCCGATTATTATTTGTAGGCGAACTACATCAATACATTGTACAATCACTGCCAATAAAAAAGAGAGAAACGCGTGGGCCTGTATGAGAAGGTAGGTGACGGAATGACTCTAATATATGATTCGGACTTCATTTCTGGTGCACCTTCCTTTTCTACAAAGATTCCATCCTCTCTGGATTCCAGTGGCACTCAACGGCGGTGGGTGCTGGGAGCAGATGCACCGAACTCTAAATTGTTATTGACAGGGATAGATGTGCTGAACCATAAGTCTGCTGTTGAAAGAATTGTTGTATTTGTTGTCATTTGACTGTTTGTGCACTCATCCCATAGCCACTAGCTAAGTAAATATGCCTAGATGTGACGATGGCAGAGAGAGATGGCACAGAATCTATTAGAGACTGGTACTGTGAGACAACCAGTGACTCAGGGGGCATCTAACAATGTAAGCCTCAAGACCTTGTTCTTGAGATTAGAATGACTAAAAAAACAAGAATTGTCTAGTTGGTGGGATGGAGTGACCATCTAACAACATATGGACAATTGGAAAATACCTAGGGGTATAAGAATTTTAATCTTCCCTCCCTTCGAGGATTTAAGTGAAGAACTATTAAAGGAATGGGAAAGCAACCTAGAGGGAGCATCACAAACAATGATGCAAATTTTGGTAAAACACGCTATGGAAAAGGGAGAGAAATTACAAGGGAAAATTGAAGCAATTGAAAAGGAAATAAATGAGATGGAACAGAAGGATTTATTTGAAAAAAATTATGCTATCCTGAAAAATGGTATGAATTGCCATCAGGTTTACCTCTAGGAGGAAAAACTAAAAAGATGTAAAAGGGACGATAGGGATTACCACGATGACAGTGTATACACCTTCGCCCAAAAATTTGATAACATTCAGGAGGCGGAGGAGAAAAAGAAAAACAGGGAGGAAAGGGATGAGAGTGATGATACTCGTTCCATCAGTAATACATCTGTTTCACCACAGAGCAGTACTGCATCCAGTACTATTGCTCATGAAATCCCTTTAGGGGAAGGTGCCTCATCCTTTCAGAAAGAATTAGCCAAGTTGCGTATAAGCAACAAGTTGCAACAAAAAAGGGACCAGTCAAAACCAGGAAGGGAGGGAGGACGTCCAAGGGGAGGTAAAAAGGAGGGATTACAGACAAAACAACTGGAGCAACGAGGGTCAAGAAAGTTTTAACAACTTAACATATGATGTTTTTTAAATTTTTTTATTGGCATTTCAAAAAGAAACATAACAAACTACTAGCCAGTAGACAATAAGTACATAATCATGAGCAAGATTGTCCGACATATACATTTCTGATGTTAATACAGGCACTCCCTCTTCGCCCTCAGCCTTAAAAAATAAATAATCTACACCATGCTGATAATCCCGCCTTTAGAGAAGTCATGACATCATGGTCCGGTATCCGGGACATCTTTCCCTGTGGTGTGCGTAAGTTGTTGGTCTTCATGTTTGAAACACATCATCCCCCTACTCCCAGTTCTACCTCATGGCCCCCGCGTCAGGTGGCGTGGTATTGTCTGACCCCTGTTTTTGCCTGTCCCACGTGAGAATGTCCCTGGGTCTGGAGGTAGGGGGCACCAACTCCCAGAATGTGGTCAGTTGGGAATTACCATACGTGACATCCCTGAACCATTCCTTAATTGTAGGCACGCTCTTCCTCCCCCAAAATACAGCAATTTGGCGTTTGGCAAAAAGGGGAAGCAGTGCATGCAGTTTGCGGACCTTATCTGGAGTGTCTTTTACATAGCTCAACAGGGCCAGGAGAGGATTGCGATCTACAGGAGTGTCAATCATCTGATCAATTATTGTAAAAATTGTAGACCAAAACAATATCACCCATGGGCAGTTCAATGCCATGTGTATAAAGGTTGCTGGGGTGAAGCTACACCTCCAACAGCCATCGTATTCACGCAGTCCCATATGATATAAACTAACTGGAGTCCTGTAAAAACAGTGAAGAAACTTAAAATGTATTGGTCAAAGCTTATAGTAGGGGGACAAGTCAGTGAGTTGGCGACAGCAGTACAACCACTGGTCCTCCAGCAGCGGAGTGGGGACACTTGGAGTGCCCGCGATTGTGTCAAGGGAGCCTTGGTCTGCCTGCCTGTATAGAGCTGTGTGATAAGCCTACGAGGTGTGGCGACCTTTAACAAATTCTCCAACTCAAAAAAGGTGGGTGGGAACTCGGGAAAGTCTCATGTAATGATCGGCAGGTGGCCCTCAGCTTGTAATATAGGAATAGTTTAGCAAATGGTACTGTTTGACCATCCTCTGCGACCGGAGGTGGTCGAAATGTGTCTCCGGGATAGAGATCTTCGAAGGTGTGCAGTTTCATTAATTGAGCCTCATACTTACTTATTCCTTCTCCTATGATGTGGAGCATGGGGTTAAGCGCCAGTGGTATGGAAAGGGCATACAATATAGGAGCACCAAGTCTCTTTCTCAGTTCGGTCCACGCCCATCTCAGTGTATCCACAGTGTCAATGCCATCTTTGGGCTGACAATAAGGCTGATAGAGAGCCACTCTTAAAGGGACCGGAGATGCTGCATCAGTTTCCATGGCTAAATGGGGTTGGAAGGGAGTCGGGTGAACCCAGTAGTGGAGAAACTGAGCCTGAGCGCACCAGGCGTATAGTTTCATGTCCGGTGTTCCCAAACCCCCCTGACAGAGTGGAAGCGTCAACAAATCCCAGGATACCCTAGCCTGCCCGCCCGCCCTTACCAGCGATACCAACAGGGATCTGAGGGACTTAAAGAAGGCATTTGTGAGGGGGATAGGTATATTTACAAATAAATAAAGAAAGTTCGGCAGTACCACCAGTTTACCTAGTGCGATCTTCTCCGCAAGGGAAAGAGGGAGCTTTGCCCATGCAGTGACCTTCTCCGTCAGCCAGGCTATGACACGGTTAAAGTTCATGGTCCAAATATCTTGCAGATTTCTGCTAATTCATATGCCCAGATATTTTATAGGCTCATCCGCCCATTTTAGGGGGTACTCAGAAGTGACTGGGACAGTAGAATCCTTCAGTGGAAAAATGACGGATTTGGCCCAGTTGATGGATATGCCAGAAAGGCTTCTGAATTTTATGAACTCTCGAAGGAGGGGGTCGAGATTGTTGACTGGATCTGTCATGTAGAGCGTAACGTCACCAGGACATAACGATACTAGAAGGCTATGGGTGTGGAAGCTAATACCCCTGTCCGTGTGGTGCTGCCGTATGCGCTCCGCCAGAGGTTCCTTTGCTTTTGGGAAAAGCAGTGGAGACAGGGGGCAGCCCTGCCTCGTGCCTCGCGAAACAGTAAAGGGGGCTGACAATAGACGTTCACTCGGATTCGAGCTGTCGGCCTAGTGTAAAGAAGATGGATTAGGTTTATAAATAACGGTCTGAACCCCATGCAACCTAGAATGGCAAACAGATATGGCCATTCTAAAGTGTCGAACGCTTTAGTAGCGTCGAGAAAAAACGCTGCTGCCTGCACATTTGGATGGAGGTAATGCAAGACTGAGAACAGAGTCCGGAGATTGTGTGAGGTGGACCGCCCCGGGATGAAACCCGATTGGTCCAGACGAGCGATTTAAGAGAGTAGATGCTGTAGCCCGTTGGCAATCAACTTTGCCAACATTTTCACATCTAAATTCATTAAGGACAGCGGTCTATGGGTGTCAAGCTCGTTATCCGGCTTCCCAGGTTTTAGCACAGTTACTATTATTGCTTCTCGCATGGTTGGTGGTAATATGCCAGATTTCTGTACTTCTTCCTATAACGCAATGAGGTACGGTGCAAGCTCTTCAGCATATGTTTTGCAGCTAGGCCATCCGACCCAGGGGCTTTGTCTAGCGGCAAGCTTTTGATTACCTTGGACACATCCTTCACTGTAAATGGGAAATCCAAATAACCTCTGTGTCTTTGACTAAACCAAATCAGTTCCAGCGAGTCAAGAAAGGGCAGTAACCCCTCCCTGCTGGACTTTTGAGTAGCGGTGTATAGGTTTCAGTAGAAGGTGGAGAACTCATCCAATATGCCAGTTTGGCCTCTAATAACAGTGCGATCCCACGGATCAATTCGGGAATGTAGGCTACAGAGCGTAGGGCGTGAATCATTGCCGCCAAAGTCCTCCCCGGCCTGTCACCCTCCCCATACCTCCGTGCCTCCGCGTGTTTCCCCAAGAACTATACCTCCCACTGCGCTTCCTCCTCGAACTCCAGCAGTCTTTCCTTTAATAGGGCCAACGTCCGTCGGGGGATTGTCAGAGGAGTAATACTGTGTTTCCAAATGTCTGATTTGAGCCTCTAAAGAAGCGAGCGAGCCCCGGATTGCCTTTAGCACCCCAGCCCAGGGGGCAATGCATTTGTTACGGATTACCGCCTTGAATGCCTCCCAAAGAGAGGCCTCCGTATCTACAGAGCCGGAATTCAGGGTGAAATAATCGATAATGTCGGTCCTAATTTCTTCCTTGAAAACCTCGTCTAATAGAGCGTGCGGTAGAAGCTGCCATGTAAAGAGTCGCGCGGGTGAGTCAGGGAGTGTCAATAGCAGGCGGCAAGGGGCGTGATTTGACAGAGACCTGGGGAGGTGTAGTACCTCCGTGGTCCAAGTGGCAACATCACGCGACACCAACCAGAAGTCTATCCTAGACCATGCGCCATGGTGCTCTGAAATGCAGGTGCCCTCTCCAAATGTCGACTAAGTTCCCATCCTAAATTATAGCATGTAAGGCGGCACTGGCCGATGGGTGCAGTGTGTGGGATGTCCCTTTCCTATCCAGATCATCCTCTAAAATGGCATTAAAGTCCCCTCCCCAGATTATAGTGTCACAATCAGTCGCCTTAACCCTGGCTCAAATATCTTGAAAGAAACTAGGAGAATCCACGTTGGGGCCATACAGGGCAACTATAACCACTGGAATGCCGCGCAATGTGCCTAGAAGTACAATGAACCTATCCTCAGGGTCAGTGTGGAGTTTGCGTTCCCACCAGTCCAACCCATGCCTGATTAACACAGCGACAACATGTGATGTTAATGATTCTATGGAGATGACAAATACTACCAGTGATTTGAAGATTGTTAACCTTTCCAATAAAATCTTGGATGCAGATGAAATGAGACTGTTGAGTATGGGTTTAAATTTCTGTCCCGCGCAAGGTGGGGATTTTATAAACATTCATGTGGATATATACAAATTTGTCAGAGCACTGAACTTGAGGGACTATTTTTCCAATGGGGCATCAGAGCCATCTGTATCACCTATGGTTAAGAGTGCTGGTAAACACCCTTACTGATGTTCAAAATGTACATTGTTTGTTGTCTCTTAACGAAGAGGGGTTACATGATATTCCTTCATTATTGGAAGAATTCAATATTCAACAAGATTTAATTCTGACAGGGGCTTGAAGCCCAAGTCGTAGTTTGTACCCACTAGCGCTTATCACATAACATTGATACATTTTATGCCAAAGTATCGGAGGACATTTTTAATCTTGACGTGCCTAGTAAATTTGCACCTCGACTCAAAATAATATTGCTCCTGCAGAAAGACAAGCACTCAATCGACTGAGTAGGGATCCCAACATTGTCATAAGAGAAGCCAATAAAGGTGGTAGCGCTGTTGTAATGAACAGCACAGACTATATGAATGACCTCAATTGACAATTGGGCAACCTAATATGCTACAGAGTGATGGTTGGCAATCCGATTTCTGAACTCACCAACATGATCAATATGAGATTGAATGATTGGAAAGATGTGTGTCTACTTACTGAAGACGAATTTCTATACTTAAGAGTGGACTGTCCCAGATTACCTTGTATTTATATTCTTCCTAAAATTCACAAGGGAAATGCTTACAATTTGTCTAACCATTGGCATTCACTAAAGGAAGCACTCCAGCTCATCATTTCCCCCCCCCCCCCTGCCACTTCAATTCGGTCTCAGGTTTCTTGTGTTCCAGTTCACAGAGGGCCAAGCTCAGCAGTTTGGGCTGGATTGTTCCTATTGGAGCAGGACCAAGACTATTTTTCATATGGCGAGGTCTAATTTGAGATGGCATGGTTGACAAAAGAATGATGGTGTGCAGTGCTACACCGAGCAACTCCCAGTGGTTAGGCTTATTGAAAGCATTACTCCTGTCACCTTTTGTGAGTTTGATGTAATGCCCTAAATGGCCAAGAGTATACCCAGACATGGGTCCCTTGCTCACTGTGCCACTAGAACCAAGCTGCACCCAATTGAAGAGACCCATTCAGGAAGAAACCACACCTGGGTTGCTTGTGTTCCGGTTTGGTAAGGTCCTGGCTTTGCAGTTCATGCTGGACTGTTTCTACAGCATCAGGACCTATATTTACATATTACACAGTTTAATCCAAGGTGGTAAGGTCGGTAAAGAATGATGGTTTGGAATGTCACCTGAACGATTGCCAGTGCTCACACTAATTGCAAGCAGTCCTCCTGTCACATTTTTTGAGGTTGAAAATAGGAGTAAAAGCAGGCTGTGCACAATTTCATTCTCCTGCTGTAATGCGGGAATTGAAGGCCCCATGGTATTTTTCTCTTCTTAAGTCTGCTGAACATTTATTCATTTCACTTTTAGGCTGCTCGTTTGTTATCTTTTACCTTCTGCTCTGGCTCTTTAAAACAGTTATCCCTTTTAAAAATATATATCTAATTATTGTAGAAAAGGAAGGTACAACAGAAATGAAGTCCGAATCATATATTAGAGTCCAATTAGTTAATTTTATTAGAAGCAAAAGTAAAAATGGCCATCAGCCAATGCGTTTTGTTCCTTCGACCAAAAGGAACTTCAGCAGGGCTGAAACAATGACTTAAGACACAATATAAGACTTCACATAACAAAATATAGAAGACAAAGCACAAGTTACCAAAATTCACAAATATGTATGGAGTACTCTAAGGTATCTACAGAATTTAAACTAATCAATTATTGAATGACGCACATATACCCATTTTTAAACTAAAATTACAAACAGTCAAATCACAAGACAGCCCACATTCCAATTATATACAAACAGAAATACACAACGATTATATAAAACAATATATGTACAATTTCACATACATGACGAGTACTCCATCTTAAATCTCTACAAACATTTTCTATTTGTCATTTTCATGGAAAAGCATGCTCCTAATGTTGGCTTCTTAATCGTAGAATATTGGCACTGCTTATGTATTAAGTAGCAAATATATATTTTTGGATTCAAATTATAATAGCAAGGGATGAGAGAGAAAAGGGAGGTAAACATAAAATCTCACCTCAGACAATCGTGTAGCAAGATATGTGATAATATCCGTGTTTCTGTAGCAGACAAGAGGTTACCCCATAATACGGGGTCAAATAAATCCAATCATGAGGATATAATCTGTAAAATATCAAAGAACACCTTAGGGACTATACCGCACAAACGTATAGATTTAATGTAACACTGGCGCAATAAGAATGCGCCCAAGGGTAATGTGATTCAAATGGACAAAAAATCTTCAGGTTTATCATCCATGACCTTAGAAAGTTGGCAAAAAATAGCGGCACCACGTATCCATGCCAGAATCAAGACCTATCATATTTGAATAGAGCTAATATTAAGTTAATCCTTTTTTTCACCCGTGTGAAGAAAATCCAAAGACCCAAAAGTTTACAAACATATATATGCCCCTGAATTGCATTGAATTGATCCAAAAAGAAAACCACATAATCAAGTCAATAGCAGACAAGTATCAACAGTAGGCATATATGCCAGAAAAAGACGATTAAAACATTAGTCCGATTATTATTTGTAGGCGAACTACATCAATACATTGTACAATCACTGCCAATAAAAAAGAGAGAAACGTGTGGGCCAGTATGAGAAGGTAGGTGACGAAATGACTCTAATATATGATTCGTACTTCATTTCTGGTGCACCTTCCTTTTCTACAAAGATTCCATCCTCTCTGGATTCCAGTGGCACTCAACGGCGGTGGGTGCTGGGAGCAGATGCACAGAACTCTAAATTGTTACTGACAGGGATTGATGTGCTGAACCATAAGTCAGCTGTTGAAAGAATTGTTGTATTTGTTGTCATTTGACTGTTTGTGCACTCATCCCATAGCCACTAGCTAAGTAAATATGCCTAGATGTGACGATGGCAGAGAGAGATGGCACAGAATCTATTAGGGACTGGTACTGTGAGACAACCAGTGACTCAGGGGGCATCTAACAATGCAAGCCTCAAGACCTTGTTCTTGAGATTAGAATGACTAAACAAAACAAGAATTGTCTAGTTGGTGGGATGGAGTGACCATCTAACAACATATGGACAATTGGAAAATACCTAGGGGTATAAGAATTTTAATCTTCCCTCCCTTCGAGGATTTAAGTGAAGAACTATTAAAGGAATGGGAAAGCAACCTAGAGGGAGCATCACAAACAATGATGCACATTTTGGTAAAACACACTATGGAAAAGGGAGAGAAATTACAAGGGGAAATTGAAGCAATTGAAAAGGAAATAAATGAGATGGAACAGAAGGATTTAATTGAAAAAAATGATGCTATCCTGAAAAAGGTTATGGATTGCCATCAGGATTACCTCTAGGATGAAAAACAAAAAAAAATGTAAAAGTGACGATAGGGATTACCACGATGGCAGTGTATACACCTTGGCAAATTTTTTTTATAACATTCAGGAGGCGGAGGAGAAAAAGAAAAACAGGGAGGAAAGGGATGAGAGTGATGATACTCGTTCCATCAGTAATACATCTGTTTCATCACAGAGCAGCACTGCATCCAGTACTATTGCCCATGAAATCCCTTTAGGGGAAGGTGCCTCATCCTTTCAGAAAGAATTAGCCAAGTTGCGTATAAGCAACAAGTTGCAACAAAAAAGGGACCAGTCAAAACCAGGAAGGGAGGGAGGACGTCCAAGGGTAGGTAAAAAGGAGGGATTACAGACAAAACAAGTAGAGCAACGAGGGTCAAGAAAGTTGTAACAATTTAACATGTGATTTTTTTTAACTTTTTTATTGGCATTTCAAATATAAACATAACAAACTACTGGCCAGTAGACAATAAGTGCATGCAGTTTGCAGACCTTATCTGGAGTGTCTTTTACATAGCTCAACAGGGCCAGGAGAGGATTGGGATCTACAGGAGTGTCAATCATCTGATGAATTATTGTAAAAATTGTAGACCAAAACGATATCAGCCATGGGCAGTTCAATGCCATGTGTATAAAGGTTGCTGGGGTGAAGCTACACCTCCAACAGCCATCGTCCTCACGCAGTCCCATATGATATAAACTAACTGGAGTCCTGTAAAAACAGTGAAGAAACTTAAAATGTATTAGTCGAAGCTTATAGTAGGGGGACAAGTCAGTGAGTTGGCGACAACAGTACAACCACTGGTCCTCCAGCAGCGGAGTGGGGACACTTGGAGTGCCCGCGATTGTGTCAAGGGAGCCTTAGTCTGCCTGATTGTATAGAGCCGTGTGATAAGCCTACGAGGTGTGGCGACCTTTAACAAGTTCTCCAAGTCAAAAAATGTGGGTGGGGACTCGGGAAAGTCTCATGTAATGATCGGCAGGCGGCCCTCAGCTTGTAATATAGGAATAGTTTAGCAAATTGTACTGTTTGACCCTCCTCTGCGACCGGAGGTGGTCGAAATGTGCCTCCGGGATAGAGATCTTCGAAGGTGTGCAGTTTCATTAATTGAGCCTCATACTTACTTATTCCTTCTCCTATGATGTGGAGCATGGGGTTAAGCGCCAGTGGTATGGAAGGGGCATACAATATAGGAGCACCAAGTCTCTTTCTCAGTTCGGTCCACGCCCATCTCAGTGTATCCACAGTGTCAATGCCATCTTTGGGCTGACAATAAGGCTGATAGAGAGCCACTCTTAGAGGGACCGGAGATGCTGCATCAGTTTCCACGGCTAAATGGGGTTGGAAGGGAGTCGGGTGAACCCAGTAGTGGAGAAACTGAGCCTGAGGGCACCAGGCGTATAGTTTCATGTCCGGTGTGCCCAAACCGCCCTGACAGAGTGGAAGCGTCAACAAATCCCAGGATACCCGAGCCTGCCCGCCCGCCCTTACCAGCGATACCAACAGGGATCTGAGGGACTTAAAGAAGGCATTTGTGAGGGGGATAGGTATATTTACAAATAAATAAAGAAGGTTCGGCAGTACCACCAGTTTACCTAGTGCGATCTTCTCCGCAAGGGAAAGAGGGAGCTTTGCCCATGCAGTGACCTTCTCCGTCAGCCAGGCTATGAAACGGTTAAAGTTCATGGTCCAAATATCTTGCAGATTTCTGCTAATCCATATGCCCAGATATTTTATAGGCTCATCCGCCCATTTTAGGGGGTACTCAGAAGTGACTGGGACAGTAGAATCCTTCAGTGGAAAAATGACGGATTTGGCCCAGTTGGTGGATATGCCAGAAAGGCTTCTGAATTTTATGAACACTCGAAGGAGGGGGTCGAGATTGTTGACTGGATCGGTCACGTAGAGCGTAACGTCACCAGGACATAACGATACTAGAAGGATATGGGTGTGGAAGCCAATACCCCTGTCCGTGTGGTGCTGCCGTATGCGCGCCGCCAGCGGTTCCTTTGCTTTTGGGAAAAGCAGTGGGGACAGGGGGCAGCCCTGCCTCGTGCCTCACGAAACAGTAAAGGGGGCTGACAATAGACCGTTCACTCGGATTCGAGCTGTCGGCCTAGTGTAAAGAAGATGGATTAGGTTTATAAATAACGGTCTGAACCCCATGCAGCCTAGAATGGCAAACAGATATGGCCATTCTAAAGTATTGAACGCTTTAGTAGCGTCGAGAAAAAACGCTGCTGCCTGCACATTTGGATGGAGGTAATGCAAGACTGAGAACAGAGTCCGGAGATTGTGTGAGGTGGACCGCCCCGGGATGAAACCCGATTGGTCCAGACGAGCGATTAGCCCATTGGCAATCAACTTTGCCAACATTTTAACATCTACATTCATTAAGGACAGCGGTCTATAGGAGTCCAACTCATTATCCGGCTTCCCAGGTTTTAGCACAGTTACTATTATTGCTTCTCGCATGGTTGGTGGTAATATGCCAGATTTCTGTGCTTCTTCCTATAACGCAATGAGGTATGGTGCAAGCTCTTCAGCTTATGTTTTGTAGAAGGCTGTAGCTAGGCCATCCGGCCCAGGGTCTTTGTCTAGCGGCAAGCTTTTGATTACCTTGGAAACATCCTTCACTGTAAATGGGAAATCCAAATAACCTCTGTGTCTTTGACTAAACCAAATCAGTTCCAGCGAGTCAAGAAAGGGCAGTAACCCCTCCGTGCTGGACTTTTGAGTAGCGGTGTATAGGTTTGAGTAGAAGGTGGAGAACTCATCCAATATGCCAGTTTAGCCTCTAATAACAGTGCGATCCCACTGATCAATTCGGGAATGTAGGCCACAGAGCGTAGGGCGCGAATCATTTCCGCCAAAGTCCTCCCCGGCCTGTCGCTCTCCCAATACCTCCGTGCCTCCGCGTGTTTCCCCAAGAACTATACCTCCCACTGCGCTTCCTCCTCGAGCTCCAGCAGTCTTTCCTTTAATAGGGCCAACGTTCGTCTGGGGATTGTCAGAGGAGTAATACTGTGTTTACAAATGTCTGATTTGAGCCTCTAAAGAAGCGAGCGAGCCCCGGATCGCCTTTAGCACCCCAGCCCAGCGGGCAATGCATTTGCCATGGATTACCGCCTTGAATGCCTCCCAAAGAGAGGCCTCCATATCCACAGAGCCGGAATTCAGGGTGAAATAATTGAAATAATCGATAATGTCGGTCCTAATTTCTTCCTTGAAAACCTCGTCTAATAGAGCGTGCAGTAGAAGCTGCCATGTAAAGAGTCGCGGGGTGAGTCAGAGAATGTCAATTGCAGGCGGCAAGGGGCGTGATTTGACAGAGACCTGGGAGGTGTAGTACCTCCGTGGTTAAGTGGCAACATCACGCGACACCAACCAGAAGTCTATCCTAGACCATGCGCCATGGTGCTCTGAAATGCAGGTGCCCTCTCCAAATGTCAACTAAGTTCCCATCCTAAATTATAGCATGTAAGGCGGCACTGGCCGATGGATGCAGTGTGCGGGATGTCCCTTTCCTATCCAGATCATCCTCTAAAATGGCATTAAAGTCCCCTCCCCAGATTATAGTGTCACAATCAGTCGCCTTAACCCTGGCTCAAATATCTTGAAAGAAACTAGGAGAATCCATGTTGGGGCCATACAGGGCAATTATAACCACTGGAATGCCGCGCAATGTGCCTAGAAGTACAATGAACCTATCCTCCGGGTCAGTGTGGAGTTTGCGTTCCCACCAGTCCAACCCATGCCTGATTAACACAGCAACAACATGCAATGTTAATGATTCTATGGAGATGTCAAATACTACCAGTGATTTGAAGATTGTTAACCTTTCCAATAAATCTTGGATGCAGATGAAATGAGACTGTTGAGTATGGGTTTAAATTTCTGTCCTGCGCAAGGTGGGGATTTTACAAACATTCATGTGGATATATACAAATTTGTCAGAGCACTGAACTTGAGGGACTATTTTTCCAATAGGGCATCAGAGCCATCTGTATCACCGATGGTTAAGAGTGCTGGTAAACACCCTTGCTGATGTTCAAAATGTACATTGTTTGTTGTCTCTTAACGAAGAGGGGTTACATGATATTCCTTCATTATTGGAAGAATTCAATATTCAACAAGATTTAATTCTGACAGGGGCTTGAAGCCCAAGTCGTAGTTTGTACCCACTAGCGCTTATCACATAACATTGATACATTTTATGCCAAAGTATCGGAGGACATTTTTAATCTTGACGTGCCTAGTAAATTTGCACCTCGACTCAAAATAATATTGCTCCTGCAGAAAGACAAGCACTCAATCGACTGAGTAGGGATCCCAACATTGTCATAAGAGAAGCCAATAAAGGCGGTAGCGCTGTTGTAATGAACAGCACAGACTATATGAATGAGCTCAATCGACAATTGGGCAACCTAATATGCTACAGAGAGATGGTTGGCAATTCGATTTCTGAACTCACCAACATGATCAATACGAGATTGAATGATTGGAAAGATGTGTGTCTACTTACTGAAGAAGAATTTCGATACTTAAGAGTGGACTGTCCCAGATTACCTTGTATTTATATTCTTCCTAAAATTCACAAGGGGGGGCAGTTTCCCTGGGCAGGCCCATTATTTCAGGGGTGGGTACGCCCACTGAAAGAATATCGGAATTTGTTGATCTCAGATTACAGAAACACGTTCTTAACTTACCCTCCTACATCAGGGACAGTAAAGATATCCTTGTCAAATTCAAGGATTTCCAGTGGTCAGATGAACTCATGTTTGTGACCTTGGATGTTGAAGGTCTCTACACATGTATTCACCCAAAAAAAGTGGTCTCACGGCAGTACTGTCCTTTCTTGATAGGGAGGGGGATGATCTGTATGAGCACAATGAGATGATTATTGAAATGGTAGATATCATTTTGTCAAATAACTACTTTCTTCATGACAATCGCTGGTTTCACCAGATACAAGGGACCGCAATGAGTTCCAGGTTTGCTTCTTCGTATGCCTTCCTTTTTATGGGGTGGTATGAGAGGGAGCATGCCTGAGGCAAATGTGCCTCCCCTTAGACTGAATTTATTGTGTTCTGGGGGAGGTACATTGACGGTGTCATCTGTCTGTGGTCGGGTCCGAGGAACAGTTACAACAATACTTCTCTTATATGAATGCCAACAGTTATAACGTCAAATTCAACATGTCATTCCATAGGGAGAGAATACATTTTATTGACATTCAGTTTTACACAAAGAATGGTACAATACAGAGTACTTTGTACAGAAAGGAGACAGCATGCAATGGAGTATTGCATGCCTCTAGTGCACACCCACGTTCGGTTACACACAACATTCCCTTTGGAGAAATGACACGAATCAGGAGAAACTCTAGTGAGGATAAAGAGTTTCAATCAAATGTCATGGTATCTAGAAATAGGTTTATCGGAAGGGGATACAACAGTAGCGGCCCGTGGTGGGAGTGCTGCTGGGCACTGACGTGGGGCGGGGGAGGGGCAGGGTGGGGGGTAGTAAACTTCGGATTATAGCTGATTAGAGGTAAGTAAACATATAAATAAATAAAACAAATTTTGTTGCGCGCGCTGGATCGCCAAATGCAGGAAACAGTTCGTGGTCTACACGCGTTTCAGTGGAGAACCACCTTCTTCAGGACCGGGATTTGTTGATGGTACAATAAAAACATTCACAGGGTGTCTTAATTTGGTATAATACACACTTGTCTTGCAAGAGGAGTTCTGTATTACATGTCAAAGGATATGAATTTCTCCAGCAAATAGTTGAGTGCGATATGTTTAAGAAAATTTTCAGGCTGAAGTACGGTAAATCAAAGGCAGGTAGCCCTAAGAGAGGCAAAGCCTCATTTCCTAATGTGGATCCAAGGTAGAGGATCTGTCAGTCACAGACCTTATTTTCAGATAATGGTTATCTTCTTCTACATTCTTGCGAAGTCCTAACAAGAGCTCTGTGCGGACATCTCGTTCTGTGTAGGGTGACCTGGTTTGCGCACTCAACTATTTGCTGGAGAAATTGATATCCTTTGACATGTAATACAGAACTGCTCTTGCAAGACAAGTGTGTATTATACCAAATTAAGACATCCCGTGAATGTTTTTATTGTACCATCAACAAATCTTGGTCCTGAAGAAGGTGGTTCTCCACTGAAACGCGCGTAGACCGCGAACTGTTTCCTCTAAAGTGGTTTTGAAGACTTGTTTTTCCTTGGTTAGACGGTGTTGCGAATTGAACGTAATCGACCGCCTACTGACATTCTTGAGATCCTCTCTAGGGTCCCATCATCTATTTTAGATAGCGTGCTTAGCATTGGTGTAGTATGTATGCAGGTATGTGTGAGTATGACAGCAGAACTGAATGATTGATAATAACTAGTATTTGTATTTTTATGTTATTTGATACTTAGGGGGTGTCTTTTGTGGACCTAATGTTACATAATTCTCATGAAAAAGAAATGATGTGATATTGCTAATATTGAATGTGCTATGACAACAGATAATTGTGAAAACAATTTTTACATACATGTATTTAAAGTTATATAAAATCAAAATAATGCTTACAAAAGATAAAGTTTGATAATAAAATGTTCTTAAAATACATTTCATGATTTCCATGTATATGTACACTGTACAGAAGGTTTTTTGGTAATTCTGAACCCTGTGGGGTCTAGTTAAAAATTAAATAGGTCAGAATAGAGGTCTTTACTTCTGTTCTAACATATGGGTAAGGCCTTTCACCTACCTTCTCATACAGATACACATGTTTCTCTCTTTTTTATTGGCAGTGATTGTACAATGTATTGATGTAGTTCGCCTACAAACAATAATCGGACTAAGGTTTTAATGGTCTTTTTCTGGCGTACATGCCTTCTGTTGATACTTGTCTGCTATTGACTTGAGTACGGCGTTTTCTTTTTGGATTAATTCTATGAAACACAGAAGCATATATCATTGTAAACTTGTGGGTCTTTGGATTTTCTTCACACAGGTGAAAAAAAGGAGTCGCTTAATATTAGCTATATTTAAATATGATAGTTCTTGACTAAGGCATAGATACGAGGTGCCCCTGTTTTTTGGCAACTTTCTAAGGTCATGGATGATAAACCTGAAGGATATTTTCTGTCTGTTTGAATCACATTACCCTTGGCGCATTCTTATTGCACCGGTATTGACCGCTACAGAAACACGGATATTATCAAATATCTTGCTACATCATGGTCTGAGTTGAGATTTTATGTTTGACCTCACCGCATTTACAAGTGGTTTGGAATGTTTTCTTTGTTCCTCCCTTTTTTCTCTCATCCTTTGCTATTGTAATTTGAATCCAAAAATATATATTTGCTACTTAATACATAATCATTGCCAATATTCTATCATTAAGAAGCCAACAATAGGAGCATGATTTTCCAAGAAAATGACAAATAGTAAATGTTTGTGAAGATTTAACATGGAGTACTCGTCATGTATGTGAAATTGTACATATATTGTTTTATATAATCACTGTGTATTTATGTTTGTATATAATTGGAATATGGCTGTCTTGTGATTTGACTGTTTGTAATTTTAGTTAAACAATGGGTTTATGTGTGTCATTCTGTATTTGATTTGTATTAATTCTGTGGATACCTTAGAGTACTACATATATATATATATATATATATATATATATATATATATATATATATATATATATGTGAATTTCTGGTAACTTGTGCTTTGTCTTCTATGTTTTGTTATGTGAATTCTTGTATTGTGTCTTCTGTCATTGTTTCAGCCCTGATGAAGTTCCTTTTGGTCGAAGAAACGCATTGGCAGATGGCCATTTTTACGTTTGTTACTAATAAAATGAACTGATTGGACTCCAATATATGATTCGGACTTCATTTCTGGTGTACCTTTTCTGCAAAGATTCCATCCTCTCTAGATTCCAGTGGCATTCAGTGGTGGAAGGAGCCGAGTCCCAGGAGCAGATGCACAGAACTCTAAATTGTTACTGACAGGGATTGATGTGCTGAACCATAAGTCAGCCGTTGAAAGAATTGTTGCATTTATATCTCTAATTATGTTCAATTCTGGTAACCTTAGAAATAGCAAATAAAACCTCACAGAGGTTTCTGTCATACAAGTTTGACAAGGCATGTTAGATGATAAGCTCACTCCCTCAATAAGGTTCCTAGAGATCTTTCAAGCCAACGCAATACTCAATTAGGGGAAGAAATCCTCTACTTCATTTGCTGAGTGGCACGTATGCCTTTCTGCCTTTAGTGTGGGCATTTGTGGAAAGATAAACTCCACGGAGAACAAGAAAAATCCTCTGCAATCAGCATATTAAATCCAAATTGTAGTTCTCTAGCTTATTGGGTTGGAAACATATGCAATTTTTTTGTCAATGGAAAATGATTACTTTGAACCCCTGAGTGCTTCAGTGTGTGTGCGGTCTTACTAAACAGAATGTGATCCTTAGATTTTTTTTTGTGGTCATCTACTCATCTATTAGTCATCAATGTGTGTTCTTGCTGGGAGCTGCATGGGTGAACCTGATACCGCGCTACTGGCCCGTGAGAGCTCCACCCACTTGCTAGAGGTTACATGTACACCACAGCGGTCAGCCGGGAACAACTTCCAGGTCAGGAATGCTGGAGGAACGCCAGAGCTGGAGCTGCGATGTGGCTGAGCGCAGCTGCCATGCTTTTTTTAATCGCTGCAGTGCATAGCCAGGTCTAAATGCTGACATGAATAAAACCACCAAACAGAGGACAGACAGGGACGGGAGCAGATGGAGCAGAGGAAGCCATCAGGTGCCTCACTGAGATAAGGAGGTCTTCGGTGGTCGAGGAATCGCCCCCAGTAGACCAGCCCTGCCCTTCTTAGCTGAGGGTCCCTGAGCAGGCCTATACCCACTAGATATCCCACTTTTTCACACAACTAGAAGCGGGCACTGTTCTCCTATAGTCAATCTCACATGCTACAAAATGCTAGCAGTTTCCACAAGTAATTATTTGTATTAATACCTGTCATTTCCCAAACTACATGGAGATAGATCCAAGGAACAACCCCTGCTAAGGTGGATGGACAAAAACCTGCAACAAATGGTTTTGAGGGGAGCAGGAGTTGGATATCCTGGATTGAGCCCATCATCTGTAAATCAGAGAGCAAAGAGGAAAGCCGCGCAAACGTGCATTCTTGTAGTAGGGAGAGAGAAGAATTTTGTAAAAAAAAAGGAGGAGTAACAGATAAATTAATGGAGCAGCTTTTCTTCAGTTTTTTTACTAGTATGTCCTCTTCTCCTGTGTTGATTTTATTGGGGTCCCCCTTGGAACTAGCTCCCGCTGGTGTGGACTCCGTGATTTAACCTGTCCTGACACCTGAAGCTAAAGGAATTCTGGATACGCTGGGAATGGAGAATCTAGAGGCCTCTACTTATCCACAATATAACAACAGTAGTATAAAAATGGCAATAGATAGAGATAGCTGTGCTGTAGAGGTGAGAGCGCCTGATAAGACCCATAAGGACTATCCATTATTCGCAAAATAGACGCAAACCTAACTTATCAGGTAGAGAGCCAGGATGAAGGTAGAGCATCAGAAAGCAACCCTGTTCTGAGTTTGGTACAAGCTTTTATGGTGAGAGCTGGTCCAATCGTGGATATGGGAGTAGGAAAAGTTCCAGCTGCACCCCCCAAGATTCATGTGCATTAGGTCCTATGAGATAAGTGTAGGAAGGCACACCTCAAAACCTCCAGGAGGCAGAGTATGATAAAGTTATGGGACAAAATCAACAACAAGTCAATGAGTCAACAGCTGCACCATTTAGGTATAGCCAACCCTTGATGCAACAGGTCCAGCAGTTCTTTAAAACCATTAAAACTGAGATTAGAGAATGTAAAGTTCACAAGCTCAGGAAATTGCAAAAGGTCACCAATAGATAAAATAGAGGGTATGGTACAGCAAATACTGGAACGAATTAAAGAACTTGAGCAACAAGTGTCAGATATGGAGGACCACTCATTGAGCTGATACTGTGATTGCTACTCTTGGGAAAAAATGACAGGCCTCACAATTGAAAATTGATGAAATGTAGAACTATGCAAGACGATCTAATCTCCACTTTACAGGTATTCCAGAGGATAATGAATGTATAAATGGCCAGACTAACTCTTTGTTATATATGGAAACAATGATTAAAAAACACATACTTCAGAATTCACCAGAAGATCTTACTATAATGAGGGCAAACAAGGTCCCAGCACAACGTCCAGTGGGGGCCAAGTATCCAAGGAAAATGATTGTAAACTTTTCAGATTTTCGTATACGAGAAGCCATTCTCAGTAAGGCAATTCAGAAAAAGGATATTTTGCTAACTGATGGGTCAAGAGTGAGAGTATTCTCTGATATGTCGCGACTTGCAACACGCAGGCAAAGAAAGTTTGTAGGGCTGATTGGCCAGTTTAAGAGTGCAGGAGCGCAGGAGTCGATCATTCAAAGATCTAAATTGAAAGTTCTATTCAAAGGCCAATTCCATCTATGTGTTACTCTCAAGGACGCTCATGATGTATTACAAAACGTAGTTCAAGCAAGTAAAGGCTAGTGTTAAGAAGTTAGGTAGGTCAGTTGAATAGAAAATGCGATATTAAGAGAAAATAAAGGTTTACTGTAGGAAAGGGGAATAGGCTATAGATATTCTGGTTAATAATGGGAGTTGCGGACAGAAGGATAAACACTATTCGCTTTGTCTCATGCCAGATTCAGCTCTAAGGCTTTGGGTATGGTATACAAAGTCTATTCTGTTAACAAACTCCTGCAATCTGTTACATTTAGATTCTTGCACTTTATACACTTGACACTTTTATATATTAGCACTTTTTATACAGACCCAAATTGGGTCATCTTGTTACGGTCGCACTTTAGGACCAGCTTATAGACTGTAATTAGTTGTAGACTGTAATAAGCTGTTATGGTAATCTCCAAGCACTTTTCATGTTACACTTTTCAGGTAGGATTGCTTCTATTGCTGGCTGGTTACCATAGCTGTATATTCAAAATAGGTGTTACCAGGATTCTTCATGGATTAATGTATGTAATATGGGTCTTATTTAGAGTAAGGAGAGTTGTAGAATGATGCGAGAAATGTACAGCACTGTCAATTTTAGCACTTGAAGAATGTTCTTAATCATCTAAATAGCAACGGTTTATGGCGTAGGGCAAAAGTCAATGCACTGATTGGTATCATCCAGCTGGCTGGGGTAAAAGTAGGAGTCACTTTGTGCACAAGCTCTTTTTATCCAAACTGTAAGCACTTTATGTCTGTTTTGGTGATGTTGAAAAGAGTTATTTAAACATAACAGAGGCGGTGGGAGCAAAAGCGTGTGGGCAGGTGCTAGGTCAAGGCGCAAATGTATTGGGAGGTATAAAGAAGGGAGTCAGGGGCTAATCCCCTCTTCAGATGGGTCAAGGGTGGGGGGCTGGAAGGGGATTGGTAGCAGGGGTATGCAGATAAAAAAGAGCAAGATGAGTGCAGTTTGGGAAGGGGTAAGGTATAAGAGCATGAGGAAAGGTGGGGTGAGTTGCTAAGTATGGTAATGGTGGAAAGTAGGTTTACGTATCAAGCCCAGGTAACAAATGGCTGGAAGGTTATATCAAAGAGAAAAAGAAAGGGGAGAAATGGGTTTATTTACAACCATCGGTGGTATGATCAAACTGAAGGAATGACCCAAAGGATGAAGATAATCTCCTGTAATGTTAATGGCCTTTTAAATGCACACAGAAGTGGGGCACTACTAAAATGGTTGGGATCTTTTTCTCCTGAGGTACTATTTCTACATGAAATGCATTTTAAGTCTACCTCTCCCAAACTGTCATTGGCAAGGAAATTTTCTCAAACATATTTTGCTTCGGCCAAAATGGATGTTCAGGGAGATGGTATCCTGCTTTCAAATACGCTGGACTGGCAGTTGAGGGAGGTGATTCAGGATGAGAAAGCCAGATGGATTTAGATTGAGGGTAAAGTTGTTGGGGTCCTCCATATTTTCTTGAACTACTACTGGTCAATTTATGACAATGTTAAAGCTTTAGAGCAGATTCATGATCTGTTAACAAATGCACAAGGTCCTGTAGTTATGGGGGGAATTTCAATTTTTTACAAGATCTAGGAATAAATATTTCAAAGAAGACTAAGCAACAATTAAGTACAAAGACCTTGAAATTGATGAAGATTATGAAGGAAGATTTTGCCTTAATAGATTCATGGCGATCAGATCACCTGGGCCTCTCCCAGTTTACATGCTATTCTGCAAGGTTAGAAAAAAAGCTTCACGTATGGATTTTTATTTGGTGGAACAGCGTTTACAAAGAGGAGGTTCGGAGATTAATACCAACTTGTTTTCTGATCACTACCTAGTCATAATATTACCAGCATATCGAAAAAAATTGCCAGATGGCAACATCCCTGTCTATGGATCAATTTTGGATTGAAGAAAAGCATTACTTTATACAGCTGTTTTTTAAGGATAATATTAATACGGCTCCAAGGTTTATGATGTGGGAAGCTTTCAAGGTCTCTTTCTGGGGTCAGGTTATCTCCTATAAAGCTAGGGTCCATAAGCAGAGGGCGCAGAAGATAGAAAATTTACAGAGCACAGTAGAACGGGATAAGAATGAACTTAATTTGGCAATATCAAGGGGCATATCTACAACGTGGTGATAGAAAATTATCGCCGCTTTTGCGGCTGTTTTCGGCCGAAAAGCGGCGAGAATTTTATCGCCTAATTTGCAAGCTCACGCTATCGTGTGAAACCTTGCGTTAGCGCAGGAATTCCTAATGCCCATCTTTGCATCTCTAATGAGATGCAAAGGGGACATTTCTGACCTGACATGACAGGAGAAATGTCGCTAAGCGACATTTCTCCTATCATCAAGCCCCACGCCATGAAGCATACCGGGAAGAAAAGTAGTGCTAACCCCTGTTATCGCTACTTTCCTTATGCCTGCTTCAGGACTGACATAGCCATGATATCCTATAAAAGGTGGATATCATGGCTAAGTTTGTGAGGCCCAATCAACAAGCTTACGCCACATTTCGTGAGATTATTGCTGGGTTTCCAGCGATAATCTCACGTTAGGCAGTTAGCGCTAGGATTTTTATCGCTTTTGAGATAAGCGTTGCTAATAGCACGCTATCTCAGCGATAAAAATCCACGCTAGCCGGCGATAATTATCCTAGCGCTAAGTGCACTTAGCAATAATTATCGCCGGTTGTTGCTGATATGCCCCCAAGTGACTATGGTGATGAGGCACTGCAGCAAGAATTGGTGACAGTGAAGGACCAACTAAGAAACATTTTATTGTAGAAAAGATTACAGGGGTTAAGGCATGCCAACAGAAAGTGTATTAAGAAAGCCAGTATGTAGACAAATATTTAGCATGGTCTAATAAAACTCAGCAGAATAGGCAAATAATTACACAAATAAGAGACCCTAGTACTGCAAGTATGGTGGAAGATAAAGACAGGATATCAGAAATATTTCTTCTTCATTTTAAACAAATTTATGCCAAAGTACAGGTAATAGACCAACAGCATTTAGAATGTTAATTCAGCACATTCCAGCTACCAGAAATCACTAGGGATAATATCGAAGACTTGAATAAGCCCATCAAGCTTATAGAACTGGCTGAAACACTAAAAGGCATGGCTAGTGCCAAGTCATGTAAGAATGATGGTATTCCTGTGGAAATGTACAAGATGTTTTTAGCTAATCTTCCTGTCTAACCAAATTATCGACATGATCCCTATCTCCAAAAGATTAAAGTAGTCAGTTATGATTAGTATTCTAAAAAAAATATACAAATCCAAGTGACCCTAATTCATATCGCCCAATAAATTTATTTAACTCAGATTATAAGGTATTTATGAAAATTTGGGGAATATGATTGCTCCCGGTGTGCTACAAGTGGTCCATGTTGACCAAACAGGATTCCTGCCAGGCTGCCAATACTTTCTTTTTGACTCAGGCTATTGAATATTTTTCAGTCAACAAGGCTGCAATCTAAATGAGGGATGCAGAAAAAGTGTTTAACCTTGTCGACTGGCAGGCCCACTTTTTTATTTTAGGGAAGTTTGGCTTTCCATCTCAATCAATAGAAATGCTAAAGGAAGTATACAAGGGGGCCAAAGCAAAGATAATTAATAATGCGGAACTGGCAAGAGAGGTTGAAATCAGGTGTGGCACTTGTCCGGAATGCCCATTATCCCCACTTCTGCTCTCTCTCTCTTTATTGAGCCACTTGCGGTCAAAATCCATTCTAATACATCAATCCTAGGCCCCATAATGAGGTATGACAAATATGTACCTTTTTGCTGATGATGTAATCCTATATCTCAAGGTCAAAAGTGCAAATATACAGGAAGCACTTGCGGAAATTCAGGCCCTTGCAGGCCTAAGTGGTTACAAAGTCAATCAGTCTAAAACAGAGGGGGATATTCTCAAGAACGCATGAAAACTACCGCAAAAGTAGCTTAACGCAACTCTTCACATTGCAGTCTATCGTGGGAAAATAACACTGTGTTAACGTGATATTCCCAACATAGCGGCAGCATGCGATAGACCCACCACAACGCGACAAATGAACACGTTAAAATCAACGTGCCACCGCAAAAATGAGAAACACCAAAGCGAAAAAAGCGGCAATGACGCAAATCGCGATACAGAAATCAACAAAAACCAGCCACAGGCCTGCAATCCCCACGCGACATGCGGGAAGATGCAATACGAAAGTTGGAAAAAAAAACACATGCAAAAGCCAAACAACAGCGAAGCACAATGGAGGCAGCCAGAACAAGTGCAGAGGACAACCACAACCCCACAAGCCCCCCGGAGGACCAGCCTGGGACCTCGGGTCAGGGAAGGGTAAGGAGAAGAAGAGTAGGAAGAAAAGGTTTAGTCAGCAGGAAAACAGGATCCTGATAATGGAGGTGATAGAACACCATCAACTACTGTTCATCACCTCTACTGTGTCACTGGGAAACAAAAATGGAATATGGCAGACCATTGTGGACAAGGTGAATGCAGTCGGAGTGCTGAAGAGGTCAATGGAAGAGGACAAGAGGCGCTGGAATGATGTCAAACACAAAACCAAGCAGAAACTCACAAACAACCCGAAGACAGCAATGCAGACTGGAGGTGGGAGCCCAGCGCCACAGGAGGAGCTAAACGAGATGGTGGAAAAGGTGTCCACAGACATCAGTGGGGAACGGTGGCAGGAGTCGGGGGCCCAGACACTGCTCTACATGACCAGACACAACAGCAACAGGGTAAGTAACGACCAGGGACTGGGGGGACGGGAGAGATGGGCACAATGGCACACATGCACAAGTAAGCATAGCACATCTGCTGACAAACCAGGCCCCGGACCCCCAACTCCCACCAAGAGACCAATGCATCCAAGTATGCAACATCTCAGCACTGTATAAGCACAGAAGTCAGAGGCACACCGCATGTAAGGGGCAGCCAAATCAAATGCGGCACACACACATTACATGCAGAGCACATCAACATCTACAACGATATGGCACAATCCGCAACATGTCCACCATATTCATTATAAACACAGCAAAAAGATTATCAGAAGCACTTCTTATTAACATCAAGACAAGTGAAGATACTTTGAAGACTCAAATAAAAATCACAGTATATAAGAAGAAATTAGACGAGGTGAACAAGGAGATCGCTAAACATAAAGAGTTCCTTATGCAGAGTAAGATAGACAAATTACAGAAGGATCTGAAAAAATTCTCTCATGAAAAGGTGTACCCATATATACCCGACGATTACAAGAAACAAACAGAAGGGGACACTGGTTCATCTAATGTAAGTGAGTCGGAGACATCATATTCTGATCCAGATGAGTGGTCTAGTGATAATTTCAATAAAAGCTTGCAAGGGAGAAAACGGAGACAAAGAAGAGGGGGATACAACCAAGGACACCACCCACAACCCTTTCCATGGCAAGGAGGATATCACCCTGCAGCGTTTCAAGGACCACCACCTCCCCAATTCTTTGGAATGCCCTTCTACCAGCCTAACCAGAACCAACAATATTTTTTAGGACGGGGCGGGAGAAGAGACAGAAGAGGAAGACGCGGAAATCGAATTCGGAATGTCCAATGGGAAGAAGACAAATGAATGAACCCAAGGAGCCAGACAAAAGACCAGGTGGCAGGTCCAAGCTCAAAGTAGACCTGGTGGTCAACCTCACAGAGGAGATACTAACGACAACAGAATTGAAGGTACTGAACAAAGGATTGGGCTTTGTCCCAACTACACACATTGATAAATTTAAGATACACTGTGAACTTGGAGAATTTTTCAGGAAAATTTGTCTAACAGCCTTTTTTGAAAAACAACCACCACAAGAAAAGACTATTGGCTACACGACCCTGCGTGAAAAATCCAATTTTCAACCCCCTGTATCACTGATACCACCAGAAATCTTGACATTCGATCAAGCAGTCAGGAAAGAGATTGAAATATTGGAACCACACTTCAATACATTCAATAATCTAAGTGGGGTGGAACGAAAAGCGTTGGAATCTCTGGGCAAGCGAAAAGACCTAATTATAAAACCTGCAGATAAGGGGGGAGCCATAGTCGTACAAAGCATGAATGCTTATAGGTTTGCGTGTACCTCCCTCCTTTCAGATGTTCGGCACTATAGAAAAATCCAACGAGATCCTACCCAAAGACTACAAAAAACAATCATGCAGATGACGAAGAATGCATTTGAGAGAGAATGGATCTCTAAAAATGAGAATGATTTTCTAAACTAAAAGGAACCAAGAACATCAATTTTTTACACTATCCCAAAAATTCACAAGGGTGAACCAGGAAGACCAATTGTATCGGGCATAGGATCATTATTAGAACCACTCTCACAATTTGCCGATTTTTTCTTACAACCTCTGGTCCCAAATCTAAGATCTTATGTCAGAGATACAAAACATCTTCTCAGTATCCTGACAGATATACAGCATGACCCATCTGTGGAAACCATGCTTTGCCTAGATGTGGAAGCACTGTATACAAGCATACCTCAAGAGGAGAGTATACAGATAATACAGGCTACACTGAACCAGACTGTCTGGCCATGGAATGCACCAGTGAAATTTATTATGGACCTAATAAGGCTTGCTCTTACAGAAAACTTCTTTCGATTTGAGGATGAATTATTCTTACAGGTACACGAAACTTCGATGGGGAGTACCTTTGCCCCTAGTATAGCCTGTCTCTATATGGGATACATAGAAGAAAACCATATATGGAATAACAACCCATTTGTTGACAAAGTACGTAAATGGCTCCGGTATATAGATGACATTTTTGTCATCTGGCATGGAGATGACAGAAGTATAAAAGACTTCATGACATGGATAAATAATATCAATCCGTTTCTCAAGTTTACCGGTACCAATAACATGAGAGTTTCATTTCTGGACATCAACATCATTGCCATAAATGGGAAACTAGAGAGCTCCCTCTATAAAAAACCAACTGACCGCAATAATCTTTTACATTTCAACAGTGCACATCCTCGCTCTCTAAGAGAAAATCTTCCTATAGGCCAATATCTGAGGATACGTAGAAATTGTACTAGCCTACAGGATTACAATAATGAGGCAGAGATTCTATCCTCTAAATTATTAAACAAAGGGTATGCCAAAAAAATGGTTGAGCAGGCAAGGAAAAGGTCATGAAACACCCCGCGTGAGGTACAATTACAAACTAATATCAAAGAAGCAAATACAGCTATCATCTGTGTTACCACATATAACTCATCCTCTAACTCTGTGAAGAGAATTAAACAGAATAACTGGCGGATTCTGACTTCAAACAGTTTGAACTTTGAAAAACCAATGTTCTCGTTCAGAAACAGAAGTATAAGAAATACTTTAGTTCACACAGATAACAGTGAATCAATCACAGACACACAACTGACACTGTGGAATAGTTCACCGGTAAAAGGACATTTCCCCTGTGGAAACTGTGCGGTGTGCCCTTTCACAAAACACTCAAAGAACATTGACTTGGGCTTAAAAGAGAAATGGGAACAAAGACACCACACTAATTGCAACTCGAACAACGTTGTTTACGTAATCACATGCCCGTGTAAGTTGAAATATGTCGGGATGACTTCACGAAAGATAAAACTCCGTATCGGAAAACAACAGAAGTACAATCAGACGTGGAATAGTGGCCACAAAATTAACAGCACACTATGTGGCATTGATTTGAAACACTCTGAAAAAGATCTGGAATGGACAATAATAGAGAAAGTAAATGATGGTCCAAATATAACGAAAAGATTATTCGAACGAGAACAAAGATGGGTATACAGAATGGGCACAGACAAACAGGGTCTGAACGACTCATTATCCTGGAATGCTGTAAAATAAGTATAACTGGTAATATACACAGTGAATGAGATTAAATACGCTATTTTTACTGTAGTAAATATTTAAGAACATCAAAGTACCAGGTTCCGTGTCAAAAAATGTCAAAAAATGAGAAGTACATTAATTTTGAGTAAATCTGGCAAGGCACTAGGTCCTTATTTACAATGCGAAATTGACCTCTCTAAAAATGTTGGTATCGTTAAAAAAGTTGGTATCGCTATATACTCAAACAAACAAAGAGTGTTTTTATAGTATGTTTTGCATGCAATATGGTTTCCCCCAACTATAATTAATTCTGAATTTATAGTCACGAACCAAAGGGGAACTTATATGGTTTTTTCTTGAAAAGTGACTGAACGTTTATGGTGCGTATTATTGTTTCTTTGTATTGTGAATTTAATATCTTTCACAAAGTTCTCCAAACTTCCAAATAAGATATGGTATAAATGACAGATTAGTCTATTATAAATCACACACACAATCAGGGTTTGACAGACACAAAAAGGGACTTGGAACTACATATCCCAATACGCTTTGCTCAGGCGCACCGGAAGTGACGCGAATTGACACGCGTCCTCGGTCTAATTGCAGAGCGCTTTACCGGCATCCCCTAGTACTTATGGCGCGAGTTCAATGGGCTTAGACACGAGAGCCGAGGGAAGAAGCTGGTACACAGGTATACCCGAGAGCGGGATGTGTAAACTAGTAAGTGGGGAAGACCGCACCTATGCATATGAGAAGGGGAGCCACTTTTTCTTTTGAGACTCTAACAACATTACGATGTGTATACTATTTTTTGATCTTACTTTATCATTAGTACACTATCAAATAACCACTCATCCTCCCCCTGAGACACGCGGATTTTGCCCAAGTTGGGTAAGAGAATAACATATTTGCATGTGTGTGAAATGTATGTTTGAGTTTGATTTTAATTGCGAATGAAACAATACAGTTTGGCGATGCATATATGAACATTGCAAATAACAACACCGGTATGAGAAAAAGCTGGTCAACAATGTCGAATGTGATGTGCACAAAATGGGAGTACAATAACTTTGGAACCATTCAGTGGGCCGGCGCTCTTGCTTAATGCTGTTGGAGAACATGGCGGCGGTCGGCTGATCGCTGCAGCGCTCCGGAATCAGGCTCCTGATGTGCTCTGCTTAGACGCTTGTAAACGCTTGTAAATGCGCGTCTAAAATGTTCCCCCGTAATCCGGAGTGAAGGATTCCTAACCGGGTTCATTTTCTAAACGAAAAGCGAGTGTTGGGAGGAATCTCGAACTGTTTGTGATCTAACGCTCTTACCTGGATTCCGGCTCCGGCTCCGCTGGGTGTAGGCGGGGTAGGCGGGGTAGCCGGGCTGCTTTCCCTCTCTATGACCGCAGGAAGCAAGTTTTGCGGTGGAGGCAGCGGCAGTACAGCGGGGGTAGAGGATGTTGCCCCCCCCAATCAATATGCATTGCCAGCTGTTCTAAAATTAGGATTGTGGTCCGTAGCCGCCCTGGAGCTGCGCCGTGGGAGGAAGGCGCGATGTTTGTCACTTGCTGCATGTAATATTTCATCCCAGGCTCAGAAGCTCAAATACATTTCTCGAGGTGCGGTGGAGGGTAAAGGGGGGGTTGACTGCCCGGCGGGCGCGAAGAACGTGGAGAGTGGAGAAGAGGGGGGGGAGCTCCCGGAGGAGTTAGCTAAAAAGTGTCCACAGCCGCTACAGCAGCCACAGCAGCAGTCGTCTAAAGGCAGAGGCTCACGTAGAAGAGGTAAGCCCGTAAAGGTACAGTGGAAGAAGCCTGCTCCTACCTCACAGGTAAATCTGGCTGATTTGGTACACGGCGGACCCTCATCCTCTGAAGGTAAGAAAGCCTCATCTTATTTGTCTGTGGAAGTGAAATCGAAGGGTACAAGATTAAGCGGGGTTAGAGGCAAAGCTAAACATCAAAGGGATTCAAGTGTGCCACCTGATTTGAACTCGAGGATAACCCCGTCTTTGCGCTCATATTTTAAAGTCGTACCACAGGTGCTTCGTTTGACGGAAGCTCAGGGCATGTCTTCCTTCTCGACGGCAATGGATACTGGTGCTAAAGGTATGCCCGCCCGAGTACCCTAGGTGTTATGGGAGCTCCAGCTATCAGCTGTCTTTCTGTCTCTGGTGCCCCTTCTGGTGGAGACTCTGGCCCTAAGCTTACTTCTGAATGTGTTTTGTCTGAGGCGGACTTGTTTCAGCCAGATTTAGAGACCAGTGACTCAGTTGAGACTCTCAAAACTCAGTTTCCGGAGGGGGGATGCCATGGTAACACAAGTGAAGTAGGGGGGGCAGGAGATTCCGCTAGTCCCGACCCGATACCCCCAGTGGATTTAGATACAGGGGGTGTAATCTCTGCGGCTTCTATTTTGGCAATGTTCTCAACCCTGTCCCGCGATATTAAGAAGGGGTTTGAAGAGTCTTCTGCTAATCAGGCGGACATTCGGAGCTACTGTGAGTCCTTAGACAAAAAGATCGATGGGTTAACATCTAGGACAGGGGAGCTAGAAGATAAGGTTGCTGCAATGTCTATCTATTTGGACAAAGCTAAGGAAGACATCGTCAATCTGCGAAAAGAGGATCAGGCTCTACTTGATAGGATGGAATTATTGGAAAACAATTCCAGGAGAGCCATTATACGCATACTTAATGTGCCTGAAGGCTCCGAGGGTTCCGATGTTAAAAACTTTGTGGTGCAACTTTTAAAGGAGTCATTATGTCTCGATAATTCTCTAGAGGAACTGACCATCGACATCCAAAGGGTCCATAGAGATCCGTTCAGGAGAAACCCACAAAGATCTAAACCTCGTAAAATCTTGGTTAATTTCCATACCTATGCACTCAAAGAACAGATCCTCAACTTAGCCCTAAAACAAAAATCCCTCCTTGGAAAAGGATTTACTTTCCTTATTAGATCTGACCTTTCTAGGGTCACGTTAGAGAAGCAGTGGGAGTTTGGAAGGCGGCTTGAGGCTTTTCGAAAATTGGGGGCAACGGCTCAGCTAGTGTTCCCTGCAGCCCTGAAGGTGATGTTCAACAATAAGATGTTTAACATTAGGTCGGTGCAAGCCGCTGACGAGCTCCTTTTAGAGTTGGGCAATAAAGCAGCTGGTTGATATGTACCTTGTGTAAAAATACAAATCAAATAGTAAATGGCCCCCTGAGTGTTAAAACATATTAATAGTTTGTAGATATTGAATTTAGTTTTTTTTCTTTTCACATTTTTTCTTATTTGTTGAGGTAGTACATGCTACAACACAGCTACCACGGGGGAGAGAGAGGGGGAATGGGGGAGACTGGGAATGGAAAAGGAAAAAAAAAAAAAAAAAAAGAGGATTGGTGGAAGGAAAAGGGAAAAAAAAAATATATATATTTTTTTATATATATATCTTTGGTGTAGGACAGGAAATTTTATTCGGTTTTCTCTTCTTCTCCTCTCCTTTCTCCTCTTCTTGTTCTATCCTTGCTGTATTTACAAACTCCCAGGTACATATACCGCATTCACACATTTCACACATTTTGTTAGAACATGTGAGTAATTAGATCACTTTTTGAAGGGGGATTGGTTTTTAGCGTCAAGGGTGGGTCACGGGAGCCTGAGATGGGGGTGCTATCTACTGGATTTGTTCCGGTTGGATACACCAAGGGTTCTCCATGGGTGGGAGGGGGGGGTGGGGGGGTATAGGGGTCACGGGGTAAAAAGTCTTATAAAATTCCTCATGTGCCAACCTTGTGCATCTTTGTATTCCACTGGGTGTAGGATAATTTCAGATATGCATCTATTAGACAGTAGCTTAGGTCATACAGGTGATGTCCCAAGTCTCTGGGGGGAGTTGAGAGGCATTGAAGACAAATGGCTAATTTAAAAATAATATCCTGGAACGTAAATGGCCTCCGTACTAAATCTAGGGCAAGGAAGATACTTCAATATCTTCGGGATTCTGAGGCACAGCTGATCATCCTGCAAGAGACGCATCTGGTCCAAGACGAAATGGATGCGTTAGTTAAGGAGAATAAGTGGATCGACTTTTCAATTTCTACTTCTCAGTCCTTGACTTGTAGAGGAGTATCAATTATCTTCAAAAAACAACTCAGGGCTAAAGTGTTAGATTTTAAGGTTGACCCAGCGGGTAGATGGGTGATTGCCTACATGGCTATTTTGGGTAATCAGTTTACTATTGTGGGGTATTATGGTCCTAACCAGGACGATCCGTCATCTTTGGAGGCAATTTTTTCTCACCTTATGTCCCTCCCAGAGCCTGTAATTTTTGCAGGCGATTTTAATATCGTCTTAGACCCCACGCTTGATAAATCACGTAATAGTCGATCTCGAGTCCCATCAAAATCCAGATCCTTTTTGCTTAGTGAAATGAAGCAGTACGGTTATGTGGATATTTGGAGGTTGAGGGCAGGTGAACAGCTGGGTTTCTCTTTTAGAAACCAAAAATACCGCCACCAATCCAGAATAGACTTTGTATTAGTGAGCCATACCTTAGTAGATTCTGTTAAAGATGTTAAATACCTCCCGTCACATTTATCAGACCACTCGGCAGTAAGTATGGAGCTTATTTCGATGCAAAATTTGCCAGCTAGAAGTTGGTCTTTTGATCGCTCCTTACTTTCTCACCCGGATGATGTTCTTTTTTTAAAGTCTGAGGTGAGTCACTTTTTAACAACAAATGTAGGATCGACAAGCATCGGAGTGGTGTGGGATTCTCTTAAAGCTTTTGTTAGAGGTCTTATCACAAACAAAATGGTATATAGGAGGAGGCAATACAAAGAAGCTGTGACATCGGTGGAAGCAGACATAGCTAAGACTCAGTTAGAACTAGACGCTGATTCCACTACAGTAGAAGATCGCTCTCTTTTGTCTGGAAGGTTAATTTCTTTAAAAGGCCACCTCGCTTCCGTCTTAAATCAGCGAATACAAGAGAGATGGGAGGCCAGTAAGCTTGCTCATTTTCAGTATGGAGAGGGAGCAGGGAAGCTATTGGCATGGAAATCCAAAACAGACCAAGTTCGTAACAACATCGAGGTGATTAATGTCAATGGCTTCCCTCTCTCCCGGGATGAAGATATTAGATCCGCCTTCAGGGATTTTTTTCAAAATATCTACTGTGAGGATAAGAACATCAGCTCGGTCAGAATTAAAGACTGGCTTAGTAAGATCACACTTCCAGTGCTCTCTGAGGAGCAAAGTGAGAGGTTATATAGTGTAATCTCGGAGGAGGAAGTCATCAAGGCCATACATAATGCCAAAAAAGGGAAGGCGTCAGGTACTGACGGTCTACCGGCTGAAATTTATAAAGCCCTGGAGCAGGAACTTGTCTCCTTCTTGGTACTACTGTTTAATGATATTCTACTGGATGGGGGTCGGCCCCCGACATCTTGGGACAGTGCGTCGATCACTGTAATCTTAAAACCAGGGAAATCACCTACTGCATGTGGTTCGTATAGGCCAATCTCCATACTGAATGTTGATTATAAAATTTTTGCCTCAATTCTGGCCAATAGACTAGCCTCGGTTGCTCCCAATATCTTACACCCGGATCAGAAAGGGTTTGTTAGGGGGAGACAGCTATATGAACTAACTTTTGATTTAATAGGCGCTATCGACTTGGCAGTTTTGGAGTCCCTCTCCCTGGCGGTTCTTACCTTGGATGCCACCAAGGCCTTCGACAGAGTTAACTGGTCGTATCTGTCGGAGGCCCTGGCAAAGTTCAATGTGGGAGCCGGGTTTCGCCGGGCTATTAGTTTATTGTATCAGAATCCAAGTGCCTGTGTACTGATTAATGGCATCTTGTCTGACCCCTTTAACATCTCGAGGGGTACGCGACAGGGCTGCCCACTTTCCCCACTTCTTTTCGATCTTTACGTGGAACCATTCGCTCAAAATTTAAGAAACAATGTTGACATCAAGGCGTTCACGTACAGGGGTTGGGAAAGGAAAGTGGCCCTGTATGCCGATGATATCCTTATTTTCACCTCTGATGCCCATACGGCTCTCCCGAAAATACTTAAGCTAGCCTCCGAATTTGGTGTCGTGTCCGGGTATGAGATCAACGCCTCTAAAACCGAGATGATGACATGGGGTATGGACAAGAACTTCTGTATCTCGGGTATTCAGCCGGGGAATAAATTGAGATACCTGGGCCTCGACATTGTGGAAAATATAGATCAAATTGCAGATATCAATTTTTCCAAAGTAGCTAAGGACTGCCGTAAGTTGCTTCAGTCCTGGTTCCATCTTCCTCTGTCTTTATTAGGAAGGGCTAATTTGGTTAAGATGGCTATTTTGCCAAAGATTTCCTTTCTTTTCAATACTATCCCCCTTTACTTCGATCCAAACCACATTAAAACATTTCAGGCCGAGATTAATGCCTTTATCTGGAATAAACATCTTCCAAGAATTGCGTGGAAAAAGTTAAGGAGGCGCAGGGAAAAGGGGGGGCTGGCCGCACCCGATATCCAGGTCTATGCCTGGGTGTTCCAGTTGTCTCATGTTAGGGTGCTGCTAAAAAAACCATTGGAATGTGGGGTGGGATCCCTTTACACTACTCTGCTTAGGGGAGAGGGGGTCAGTCAGTCTGGGTTCCTATTGAAATTCGGTGATCCCAAGTTTTTAAAAAAAATTAAATTGAAAATTCTATTGGGTATGGCAAAGACTTGGGCCCAGGTTTCCAAATCTATCAAAATAGGGTACTATAGCAGTAGAACTCCCCTATGGGATCTCCCTGATAATCCATCTTGGTTGGGAGACTCACTTGCAACACCCATTAGAGAGGCAGGTGTGGAGGTCTGGGGTGATCTATTTGTTGAAGGGGAATTGCTCTCCTGGGAGTGTTTGAGTAGAAAGATTGGCCCTGGCCTTGCTAAGCTAAAATATCTGCAGATGGCTAGCTGGTTTCGTTCCTATTCTGTACAGCCCTCTCGTAAAAATAAATTCCCAGTGGGGGGCTATAGTACTCTTATTACTCTGCTAATTGATAGACCCCCTGCTAAGAAGGAGATCTCGTCCTGGTACAATCTGATTTTGGATGAGATGGACGGACTATTTAATCTTCCACAGGAACTTTGGGGGGCTGACATATTAAGTAATACGGAATTGCATGAGGTCTGGAGAACATCTTGTAGACTGCTGTGGGATGTGGTGAAACCGGCGTGGTTGCGTAGGAACCACATCTTCACTATCCACAGAGCATATTATTCCCCCCTTCGACTTTCTAAATTCACTCAGGGGAATATGGTGGGGTGCGCTAGATGTGGTCTCCTAGCAGCCTCTGACATCCACATGTTTTATGATTGCCCCCTTCTGTCTCAGTTTTGGGAAGCCATCTGTAAGATCCTGTCGTCCTCAATAGACTCCAGAATAACTGTACATCCTCAGTTGGTGATCTTCGGAGTCTTAGAGGGGGTCTCCAGCTCAGCAAAGAAGCTAGTATTTTACACTATACTACTGGCTAGAAGGGAGATATGCAGAAAGTGGAAGGATCCTTTACCTCCCTCTATCAACGATTGGTATGCCTCTACCCTGCAGGTTTCTAAGTTGGATTTGGCTAGAGCTGGGAATCCAGCCAAAAGATCATTTTGGCATCTTCTTAAATGGGATCAGTGAGACTCTGGGTTTTTTTTTTTTTTTTTCCCCCAGGTCCAATGATTAAGCCATATTTACAACTGCTTGGCATAAGCGGTACTTTGATTCCCTTCTTTCAGCACTTGGGTGGCACCCCAGCTGAACTTCTGAGGTTATGGTACGGCGGTCCCTGGTATGTCAAGCTTTTCTGCTGTGGGATGAGGTCCCGGCTCCATGACTATCCCTCCCAGTTGGTTCGAACTGTGTCAGCATATTGCTTGTAATCCGATTGATTGCGCATCTATAACCTTGGTGGCATATGAGGACAAAAAAAAAAAAAAAAAAAAAAAAAAAGAAGAAAAAAAAAAAAAGAAGAAATGAGAGAATAAAAAAAAACCAAAGAATAATGTTCATGATGATTATGACTTTTGAATTTCTTACTTAATTCTTGCTATAATATGAGGAGGTGCACAATACCCGAATTGGGTGGTTTGAATAAGTTTGATTCACTTGAGTTGAGAATTGAGATCAACCACGAATGACTCTGAAAAGTGCGCTCTAACATGAATTGATGCTTCACTTTATGACTATAATTGAAGTTCAATGTCTAGTCTTTATGTTCCTTTTTTTTCTCTTGTTTTTTCTTTTCTCTTTTCTCTAAAATAGGTGGAATTTTTACAAATAAAGAAGGTAGGAGGATAATTATTCTCCTTATTGTGATGGAATCTAATACAAAGAATATTTTGTGATTATTGTCAAAAACCTTTTGGCTTTTTGAAGATAATGAAGGGTACAGCTATCTGTACCTTCTAAGAATCTAAACTATAGGTCAACTCCTTTTTTCCAGGGAGGGAACATTCTTTTTTTCAAGCCCTGACGAAAGCCCTGGACCATTTTTTGGCATTACAAATGGGCATAAACATGTTGGCTAGCCTTTAGGGTCTTAGGACCATAAAACTCCAAAAAAGAACCAATATTTCCTTTTTTTAATATCCATTGCATCCCCGCGAATAAAGGGATACCTGGGGAAGCAATAGGATTTTTAATCTTTAACCCCCCTGGCCATATATCTCCTAAGAGCTCCCTGAAAGATGGTTGAGCCCACCCGGACCTTTAGGAGTCCGGGTGAACCCGATGATGAAGCATGACACCAATAGGGTGTGTGAGGGTTAAACAATAAAAGGAATGTTTTCCTTATCCGTAACAGCGGAATACATCACAAATAGGAGAATTAGAGGCTGATAGTCAATCTTCGGTGTGGATACAGTAATGTGAAAAATGTACAAGGACAAACACACATCCGTGATTTTGTCATAATGTCCATTGTCCCGCGCCATATAGGCAGCTCCCCACAAACAGTCACAATGTACACTGTCATGCAGTCTAAATGTAAACATGTACAAAGCGACATCATACATGTGAACACAATGTTAAATTGCCTCTCCCCTTCACATTGCAGAGGGAAACTCAACACCTCCTGCAGAGCAGTCCCAACCTCTCTTCTCTGATGACATAGAGGACCACGACACCTTTGACTCCGACATCCTCCAACAGCTTGTGGAGAGACTCCGCAGTCCACTTCCAGGAGCAGGGCAGCCCAGCTGCTACAAGGAGAACCCACCCCCTGAACAGTACACACAGCAGGCAGCACCCACCACCACGGATGACTCCCAGGACACCCACGATGAAACACATGGCCTTCCAACGCCGTGTGTTGGGGTGCCAGGAGATGCTGACTTAAAAGGTGCAGGTGGGGTGCGATCGCATGGCAGACAAACTAGACGACATACGTGGGTGTCTAAGTCCCATCAGGGACCACTCACAGTCCCTAACGGACACCCACAGTCCACTCCATGCCCTCCAACGAACCATGGCCGACATCGCCAGAGTCCTGACTCTGCGACAAGAACGACTGTCTAGTTAGAGTGGTTCCAGCGAGCTCACACGGGAGTTTGGACTCATGCAGAGGCTTATGGAGAACATGGAGTGGACACATGCGGAACAATCGGATGCCACGGCTGCACACGAGCAAGAGGTAGCTAGGTCCCTCAATGCCACAAAGACCCTCCTCATGGCATTGCTGCCACAAGGCCTGGCGCTGATGCATGCTGCTGCCACCACTCCATCCATTTCCCCGGCCCCTGATGTGTCAGTGCCACACAGTGCTGGAGACAGAACACCACCACCCACATGTGAGGCACCTGAAACAGCAGAGGACGAAGATGCGGATGAATCTGCCCTCGTGGTCAGAAGGAAGGAGTAGCATCTATATCCGCCATATGGCCTGTTTCTGCTTGGTTCTGCCCTCTGCATGATCACCTTCCACTGTCCCCCAATGCACTTTGCAACGAGACACTCAACTTGGACCTCGACATGGACTGTCATATCCTGATTCGTCACCAATGACACAGCTATCAGACTGCGGACTGGACTCCTCCACTTCTGATGTACATGTCATTCCCTGAAGCACTCTGGCTGGCCCTCCACAGGCTGTCAATGTGGCGTGGGGTTTGCATGGCCCTGTATTGCTCCAGCTACGACACTCCATTGAATGTGCATTAAACAATCATTGTCACACCGATGTGTCATGTCTATGATCTTGCAAGTGTGGAGGTATGGATGAATGCAAGGTCAATGATTCCCCTTTACGTCCATGTTGCTCATGTTGTGGGACTTGGGTCAGAGGATGACACATTGCCGATTGCGTTCCGGGTGGCGCCGACACTAGAACGGAGACACACTCATTAGTCACTTCCCTGTCCAGCCCAGAACATAAGCATGCCCAGAGCCCCGGGGTTATTGTTCACACCCTTATGCTGAACTGGCATACGCCAGGCCATCCCACTCGGCTTATGCACACAGGGGGGGATGACAACGCTACATGTCCCAGGTCTTCCCTGGAGGGATCCGCTGCCCACAGGACTAGTTGTCAGCATGCCACAGCCACTCCCTCACGGCTGGTTCACACCCACACCACACCCAGTCAGCACCGGCATCACAGGACATGTGACCCTGCCAATAAAAAGGACCTGATGCACGTGCTGGATGCCATTTCCACTCTGTCACTGGGTTTCTCCATGTGGGTATCCTTTCTCCCTGAGGGCCTAGGGCCCTGCCACAGTACATTGCACAGTGCCGGGGTGACATGATGGCGTCCACACATGGGACTCAATCATAAAGGGTCCATGGCTTGCGGTGCACAGATTTGGTGGCACCGGATACACTGCGCCAGGAACAGGCACACCACCACGGGACGGTGTCTTTTGGTGCACTGAGGTAGGGGCACCGTAAGTGCTGAGCGGGTGTGCAGCCTGCGATGATGTGCCAGCCAAGCGGTCCGGAATGGTGACATTGGGGTGAGCCCTGCTGGACCGCAGTGTAGGCCTGAGTCAGCGGGCAGTGCGGGCCTACCGCCATGTGGCGTCGCCTCGCAGTTCACAGAGTTAGTGGCACCTCTAGTGCTGAGTGGGTGTGCAGCCTGCGATGAGGCCGGGTGCACTGATATGTTCTCTGCCATAGCTAAATCAAGACCCAGAATCAAGTGTGTGACCTGGTGGCCCGCGGTGCGGGCTCCATGATGTGGAGGGTGCCATGGTTGCGGGCCACGGACTTGGGGCTCCCACCGGCACGTGGTGGGGCCTCTTGGAGACACACCGGTGGCAGAAGGTGAGCATGGAGGCCTGGTTGCACAGGGGCGGGCAATCACTGCTGCGCGGCGGGAGGGGATGGGGTGCAGCATGCTGTGTGCGCAGGGGTGGGCAAGCGCGGATGGCGTGTGCTACTGTATGGAATCTGCCATTCATGTCTCTGGCAACTGTTTCAGATGAGGTACCTGCGGGACTGCAGTATGTACTGGCACGTGGTTGGAGTCACACCGGTGGCTGCAGGTGAGCAGTGAGGCCTGGGTCTGCAGTGTGCGGAACTCTCTCTCCCTCTCTTTCTCTCCCTCTCTTTCTCTCTCCCTCTCTCTCTCTTTCTCTCTCTCTCTCCCTCTCTTTCCCCCTCCCTCTATCTCTCTCTCTTTCTCGCTCCCTCTCTCTCTCTTTCTCTCTTTCTCCCTCTCTTTCCCTCTATCTCTCTCTTTCTCTCTCTCTCTCTTTCTTTCTCCCTCTCTCTCTCTTTCTCTCTCTCCCTCTCTTTCACTCTCTCTCGCTCCTCCCTCTATCTCTCTCTCTCCCTCCCTTTCCCTCTTCCTCTATCTCTCTCTTTATCTCTCCCTCTCTCCCCCCTCTCTCTCCCTCTCTTTCTCCCCTCTCCCCCCTCTCTCTCTCTCTTTTGCTCTCTCTGTACTTTGCTGGGCGCATGACACACCTTCTTATCTGTATTTCTGTCTTGCAGGCTGTGACTTACAGAATGCCCAGAGAAGACCCGCTGTGCCTCTACGAGATTGTTGTTTTTTGTTTGATCTGCAATAAAGTTTTTTATTTGGATTATATGATTCGGATGTATGATTTCCCTTTTTTATGGCCGCACCTGTATGTTAGGTGTTGTGATTGTGCGACTTCAGGGGATTTATTTGGTTCATGGTTTCGTGGTGTTCTCTTTGTCCAAGGGAGGTGGGGGTGGGTGGTGGGGTCCTGGGGTGGTGGCGGTGGGTGTGGTTGCCCTATTGGGGTTCAGGGCTGCATGTTCAGTTGCTCAGGGGCATCTGTTGGTCTTCATGTTTGGTTATGGGCTGTGCTCCATTGGCTGTTGCCGGTTGTTGTCCGACTTTGCACCAGGTCAGAGCAGGTGTTAGTTTTCTGCTGCTAACGCGCCTTATCGCCTGTTTTGTTATCTTATCACCGATCTGGCTGGTTGTTGAGAATGTTGTGGAGTGCTGTTGTTGCGTCTTTTTGCTGGGGAATGCCTACTCTGCATCTCATTAGCGATAGTTGCCGGGGTCATCCGTGGCGATGTTTTTTGAGGATGCTATCGCCGGAAAACTGGTGATATGGGCTTTTAGCTTCGGCTTGTGAATGGGGCGGTAAATTTATCTCGAGTTTGGCTGCGATAAAGTGCCGATAACTCGGCTATAGCTCCTTGAGAATATGCCCCAGAGTTGCTTCTGTTTAATTCTGCGGATGCCCAGTTACTAGCAGGGCTACAGACTTCACCACAACGCCTCATAAGATATTTAGGTCTATATGTAACAAATGATTTTATGCAGCTGTTCCGCCTAAACTGTGGGAATACCCTTACAAAGGTAAAAAGGGTATTAGTGAGCTGGACGTTACTGCTGAGTGTCATTAGTTAAAATGTCAATACTCCCCTTGTTTGTATTTTTGTTTCTGAACCTCCCTCTGAGCGTGCCGAACTCATACTTTAGGGAATTAGATAAAGTTATTTGTGAGTTTATATGGACAAAAAAACAAGCTCGGGTAAAACTCTCCACCCTTCAATTAGACACAGTGCACGGGGGCTAGCAGTAGCATTATTTCCAACGTATTACCAGGCATCTTTGGTTAATCAGTCAATACAATTCGCAGCAATACCATCAAAATACGATATTTTTCATTTAAACCATATGGTAAAAGAAAGCGCAATTAATTTACCTGTTTAACTTGGGAAAACAAAATTACCTAAGAAAACAAGGTATTAGGTGATAGCCACAATAGCATCCTGCACCCAGCTATTTTTCAAAGCACATAATGTACCGGCATGCAGGTTTAATATTAAAGAATAGGAACAGTTGTGTGAGATTGGGCACAAAGCCCTAAGAGCATCCAACTTTATGAGAATGGCTTTTCTATCTAGATGTTTGGCATATTACACTTCTCATAGTCTTCACAAAATGTTCCCATCAACTCCGGATCAATGTTTTAGATGTAAGATGAAGGGAATGGGTGGTTGGTTACATACATTGTTTTCATGCCCTAGCCTACAGTATTTTTGGGTTGAGATTTTTAAGATTATTAGTCAGTGCATGGCAATAGATATCCCTCCATCAACGTCATTTGGTCTGTTTGGCTTCTAGCACATGGGGCTCCAGCTAACAAAATACTGGCAGTATTTCATTTGTATTGCAATAGCGGTAGCCAGGAAGATACTGCAGATTTGGAAATCATCAAAGGTGCTGACATTTAAGTCAGTGGCTTACTAAGCTGGCCCAGACCTATCAGTTTGAGGAGGCATATGCAAGGAGGGTAGGGCCACCTCATAGATTTAACGCTACGTGGGCAGAATATTCTTCTGTATCTTTCTCAATGTAAAATGTAGCAATTATGTAAATTAGACAAAAGAGGTATATGCTGTAGAGTTGTTTGCCAAACTTCTGACCTGGGTACAAGAGGGTAATGCACCTTGTTAGATCTTAGTGTTTGTTTTACGCATATTTATTGTCAATATTTTTGCTAATGTATCACGGCATTATGTGATTTAAAAAAAAGAAAGGGTTATCGATATTGCTGCTATGTGGAATATGTTTAGGGTATTTGTAGTTCAATTAATTTGATGATTATGTGTTTTTTTAGATCTGTTTTTACTTGCCTTATACTTGAATCTCTATTTGAAATGTATGTATTTAGTGTAATGCCTGTCTATTTTTCTTGCTAAAAAAAAAGAAAAAGAATTAGGGGCAGATTTACAAGCCCCTTGCGTCACTTTTGCGCTGCCGTTGCGTCACTTTTGTGACGCAGCAGCGGCGTAAAAATGCGGCCCATTTACAACGTGACGCATCTAGGGAGATGCGTCACGTTGTAAAGCCCTGCGTCACATTATTCCTGGGTCAGGTATAATGTATGCAGGGTGGGGGGTCCCACGCAAAAAGCCATGTAGAACTGACGCAGTGAAATGTACATCATTTCACTGCATCACTCTATGCCTTCGCTGCGTCAAAATCCCTACGCCTGCTCAGACCAGGCGTAAGGAATGATGAAGGGCTTCTTAAATGGGACTCACCTCTCTGTTGTGACGCATTGCTGGAGTTGCGTCACTTTCATGAGCAACTCCAGCAATGCGTCACTTTTGGGTAAACAGATGTGTCAGAATATCTGACGCATCTGTCAATCCTTGCACCAAGGTGTACCGTATTGTAAATACGGTGCATCCATGGTGATGCAAGGGTTTTGCATAATGGCACAGGGAAAATGACGCATCTCTACAGAGTCTCTTTCTTGTAAATCTGCCCCTTAGTGTTTTTGCTGCAGAAATGGGGTTGGTTTATCAGAAGGTTATAGATAAATTTCTTAGTGAAATACAGATCTGATGTGATTCCAAAGATAAATCAACAAACTCTTTTTATTTAAAAAAAAAGTGAAAAATGTTTTCATTCAGGATAAATTTGAAATTTCTGAATCATAACCAAGCCCTGTGGACAACCCTCTGTAGTATATAAAAGTACCCTACATATACTCCTGAAATGAGCAGAATGGCAAACATCTTTAGTACAATGCCTAGAATCATACTGCAACTTGAACCAATTGTGAGTCACCCATTTATTATACATTATATAACAATGTAAAATGTTCCAGAATTTTCCCTGAATATATGGAAATACATATTGTGAGAAAGTTGATTAATAATTGGGGTGGATGGTAGTCCACCACAAGTTACAACATCACTAATCTTGTTAGGTCCATTCAAGGTTTCAATAATTAAATCTGAGCTCAGCCCTGGGTAGCTATGGCCCAGAGCAGACAAGCTTGAATTAAGAAAATGTGTGAAGACATTAGAAGTACCAAAACAGTTAAAACGTAAAAAACACAACACAATAAAAATTATACTAAAATGATGAAATTCCAAGATTTGGAACAGGAGATAAATTAAAATTAGTGCCAAGAAGGGCAAAGCGTTAATAAGGGTAATTGACCACAGGATAAGGTTAAAGGCCTGGTTGCGATGGAGCATGGATCAGATACATAGGATGGATTTGTCCCTGTAGAAATCTTACAGTCACACTTAGAACATTTTCAAGAATGGAGAGTCCTCAGCCGGGCAAGGCAACAGGGTGGAAACAAAGACTGAATTGTTGACAATGGGCTCTTGAAGGAAGAAGCCTCAGTAAAATCGTCGGAGAAGGTGAGAAAAGCTCAGAGCTGGAAAAGTCCAGACTTCGCACCCGGGAAGCCATCACTGTTGTTCTGATACTCTAAGCCCTGGGGCTGTGAAGATTTCTAACTTTCGACTTAGACTCTTTTCTGGAAGTCTGATTTACACTGGGACAAGGCTGCATGCTGTTGCTGAAGAGGATTCAACTTTGTTGGATGCTGGTCAGTGCCAGGCCAGCTGAATCTGAATTGCTGCTGTGAAGAAGAATGTAGCAGGAGCTAAGGCAAAGTCAGACCCACTGACGATGAGTCCACTGAGGATCCGCTGGCTGGTTGGTCCCTGTCCCTTGTCTGTACTCCGGGCAAAAAGTGGAAAAAGGTTTTTAAGTCCCATATATGTAGGACACTGGCCATGTGTTCCTGGACCTGAGGAACAATACTCAGATGTAAGATAAAAACTCACTCCAACAGAAGCTGCCAGCAGGGCCTGGGAAGGGCCAGTGGAGCCTGGTCAGCTGAGCTCTATCAGGCAAGTTTGATCTCTGCAGTTCTTGTGTTCCTGTGGTTTAACATGATGTCAACCACCTGGCCCTTGCAGTGAACTTCTTTGTACTAGGTACAATCAGAAGCAGTTCCAGTCCTAGGGTTCTCCTCACAGGTCTCAAAGGCAGATGCAGTCCTTCTATTGTCCAGGTCCAGTTGTGTTCTGAAGAGGGTGCCCAGGGGTGTCATCTTTATCCCTGGCACTAGCCTCTGGTTGGGGGTGACTCCTGGTCTCTCCCTAAACAATAGGAAAAACATTCCCGGGGAACCCCGCCCACTTTTGCAGCATGTCTAATGTGCCCTATGGCAAACAATCCCACTGTCTCTCTCCCAGCCTAAATCTAGATGTGTAGAGCATGTGTGACCAACCTAGAAGTATGGCCAGGGAAATGATCAAAGCCTACTATGTGGTCACTTCAAACCAAATATTGGGCAGCTCCTCCCCCACTAGGATTGGAGCCTGCCTGACTCAGGGAATAAAGAATGGAGCATTCCTATGTGTCAGATACCTTTTGCCTGTGACAGGGGAGGGTTCTTTGAAATTGATAAAGTTCCTGGGCACAGTCCAAATGGTTATCCTGCTAGAAGAACACTAACACCGCTCCACCTCAAGGCAATTTTGTCTGCACAGGGAGAACTTTTCATACTTTATTCAGGATTTGATTAATCACAGTACTGCAGCTGGAGGCTAATGCAAATCAGTCCACAGAGTAGCTAAGTGGGAAAAAGGTACCTTACTAAAAGCACCTTTTTCTCAATATGTATTAAAAATCTGACTTCACAAGGAAATTGAGATCTCAATAAATATTACAGTGTCCAAGAATGAATTTGTAGCTGTTTCAAAGCCATAGTTAGCAATTTAAAAATTAATGTTACATCCCAGTGGAAGAGAGGCTAATATTTACTAAAGAAATAGAATTATTAGATATACCTGTCTCCAGCCATAATTCAAATCAACTTTCAAAATATGAGATAGCATCAACACTCACTTTCAAATGTGTGAACTACTGCACAGACTTTCAGTATCCTGATAAACACAGGATCTATAAGGCATTCGCTCAGTTTTCGGCATTAATTTGTGTGTTGATGCCAAAGATTACAGCATATTATATGTCTCCCTTTAGGGAAGATCGAAGCAGCCAATCATCATCCTTTCAACAAGCTTCAAACAGGCTTGGTGAGGCTTCCTATTATCTTATCTAAATTAGTTAAATTTATCTTGGGTCTGTCAAAGAAAATTCTGGTATGTGAAAATAATAATAGATTGCATCAAAGGAGCAACATTTAAATAACCATCATTTTAATACCTCTAATGTTACCTACAATAAGTGGCACTAAACTGGTACTCTAACAAGCAGTATTCATATTTTAAACATTTCTTTTCATCCATTTATCCACAAACCTCCATTGCAATTTTTAAACCTCTATAGGCAAATATTTTTTGACTTATAACTTATTATCATGCAAATTGCTGATTGTCAAAAATTGTACTTTTAAAATGGTTCATTACGTAGTTTGAACCATTTTCACTTCCTGCTCTGTTTTCTGCCTACTGCAAGATAGATGTGGTGTACCACACATCACAACACAGTTTTAAATAAGGGTCCAGGGGACGGATATTTAGAGACCTATAGTTCAACTTTATCCCCACAATATACCAGTACAAACAACACAGAAGTTGAACAGGTCTATACTACCTGCCACTCAAAGTTAAAGGGCGGATATCAAGTTGTGACTAGAACGAGAGTCTCTCATTCAGCTAGGACAATTTCAACAGAGAAACTGCAGAGATCCGAAAAAATCCCATCATCGACCCCATTGGCCAAACTCATCATCTGGATAGTGACAGCTACCATCCTCCTAAGCGGCAACAAAAGGAAAAAATTCCCTTGCCGTATTAAGGGTTGAGCTGTATGTCTCTCAGTCACTTCAATATGTTGAACAATGTACCAACTGCAGGAGATGGGATAAAGTGTATGAAAGGTAAATTATGTGATCTAAAATTGTCTACCATGCAGCTATCATACTTTTATTAGAGCTACAATGGTGACAAAATTAAAAAGCGTAATTGGCCTTTGACATAATAGGCCACGATACTACCAAGATTACTAAAAAGCAGGCCAACATGTTTCTGCCCAACTGACCATACTAGATCGGGCATTCGTCAGGACCATAAGTAGACATCTATACACTATGAGAAAAACGTGAAAAACAAGAGAAAAGTGATCATACAATTCCTGTTAATCCTTAGATACGAACACAGGAGCGTTGTCACCTAAAAAGAAACAATAAAAGTTATTGGTACAGTTTGTCAGCGAAATTATGACTAGCACAACTTTTAACATTCACAATTGCTTAATACCGAGGTAATGCACCCAAAATTTGACGCCATCACGATCGTGCAACACTCATAAGAAATTAAAAACTTACCCTGCTCTGCTAGGGTGTGTGCCTCACCTCACTTATTGCAGCACGAGGCGTGAAGCACCGCTCTATGAAGGTAATGGATAAACACACCAGTAAGAAAAACTATTTACCTAACATGGTGCCTCCCTTCTTATAAAATAATGCTCCGAGAAATTTTGCAGCAACCCAATGTGGGCCCCAATCTTGGTAGTATTGTGGCCTATTATGTCAAAGGCCAATTACGCTTTTTAATTTTGTCACCATTGTAGCTCTAATAAAAGTATGATAGCTGCATGGTAGACAATTTTAGATCACATAATTTACCTTTCATACACTTTATCCCATCTCCTGCAGTTGGTACATTGTTCAACATATTGAAGTGACTGAGAGACATACAGCTCAACCCTTAATACGGCAAGGGAATTTTTTCCTGTTGTTGCCGCTTAGGAGGATGGTAGCTGTCACTATCCTAGATAATGAGTTTGGCCAATGGGGTCGATGATGGGATTTTTTCGGATCTCTTCAGTTTCTCTGTTGAAATTGTCCTAGCTGAATGAGAGACTCTCGTTCTAGTCACAACTTGATATCCCGCCCTTTAACTTTGAGTGGCAGGTAGTATAGACCTGCTCAACTTCTGTGTTGTTTGTACCACACATCACACCAAACCAGTACTCAAATAAAAAAAAATATTGGCAATGCTCTGTGGGCTGATCATCATGGGTTGTGCTGTTGGTGAAATCACCTGCAAAGATCACCACCCTTTCTTACCTGTCATTCTACAACCCCCATTAGTTCTCATTCCCCGTTAAGAGCACATGATGGAAGCTTGCATATGAATGCAGAGTAAAAGAAATCCATAGAACATTGAACCAAACTTCTCAATCCAGATGTACAATGACAGGGAGGAAAGTGGATCAATTGGCAAATTTGTTCAAAGAATAATACCAGTTTAAGGTGCCTGCTGGTTCAGAAGAATGTCTTGCATATTCAGAGGTAAGTGGTAAGGTGACAGAAATATTACTTTTTATTTCAAGGTCAAATGTTACATAGCCCATTCATGTGCCATGTTTGTATGTGGAGCTCCTGGAAGTCAAACTGCAGCAAGGATCACAGCCACCATCTTGCCCATCCCATTCTTTTGCTTTCAGAATCCTTTATTGCTCTTTTATTGTAATTCCGATTGACATATTGATTAAATAGTTCTGCTTCATAGGATCTTTATTTGACAATTTCTTGTTCATTCAAAATGTTATCGATATATATAAGTGCTGTAACAAATTGGATTCATATTTGGAGCGGACAAGTGTCCACCACAAACGATAAGGCTGCCACATGCTAGATGTTATGTTATGTTAGCAAAACTTATTAAGCGCACTGTGACCCTACCGGTATCCTGGCGCTGAGATACGTATAGTCTACCGAGCCCAAGTGCAGTGAAAATGATAGTATTAAGTTTCAGATGAAAAACTGAAGTTATTCTCTTGCAAAAAGCCAAGTCTTCAGTTTCTTCCTGAAAGGCATCAGATCTTCCAACTGTATGAGAGCATTTGGGTGTTGATTCCAAAGCCGTGCCGCTGCGACACTAAGAGCACTTCCTCCAGATCTTACTTTTTTAAATCTGGGTACTCTCACCAATTTAGCTGAGGAAGAACGTAGATTACGAGAGGGAACATACCATTCAAATTTATTTTGCTATGGTAAGGTCCCAAATCCATGCAAAGCCTTAAAGACATTACAACAAGACTTACAATGTATCCTCTGTGAGACTGGGAGCCAATGGAGCTCCGACAGAGCCTGAGAGGCTGATGAACGTCTTGGTTTCATTAGGGCTAGCTTGGCCGCTATTATCTGGATCCTCTAGAGTCTCCCAACCAGATATCTTGGGGACTCTAGCAGCAAAGAGTTGCAGTAATCCAGTTGGCTCAAGATGAGACTCCTGACTATCAATGCTCTTGCCTGTATAGGTAGCAGTAGGAGAACCTTTCGAAGCATTCTTATCAGGGAGAAGCAAATCCCAACTGTTTTGTTCACATGAGTTTCTAAACTCAGTTTATTGTCGAAAGTAACTCCCAGGTTTTGCACCATCTCGGAAGGTATAGGTGGTGCATCCGTGGCGATAGGCCAGAACCTAGTAGGGAGTAAGAGAGGGGCTTTCCCACCTTTACAGCATAAGATTTCCGTCTTGTCGCTGTTAAATTGTAAGTAGTTGTCTTTCAGCCATTGTGCAATGTCCTGCATACACGCATGGAAGTCTTCCAAAGATAAAGACTGATTACCTTCCAGCGACAGGATAAGTTGAGTGTCATCCGCATAATTTACCAGGTTAACATTATGTGACTTGATGACAGCCATGAATGGGCTCATATAGATATTAAACAAAATTCGGCTAATCGCGGACCCTTGTGGAACACCATGCTGAATATTGGTGAATTCTGAATGATAGGGAGGGAGGACTTCAGCCTGGCATCTGTTTGCAAAGTAGGATTGAAGCCATTTCAGTGCCAGGCCCCCCACTCCGAATCTAGTGAGCCTAGCCAGTAATACCTCATGATTGACCGTATAGAATGCCACACAAATTGGATCAAATAAACCTGTGCTTAAACCCTGGTAATGTGACACACACAGGAATCAGCTTTAAATCAAAAGCAATGTGTAACATATTTAAACAGTACATACACTGTGTAAATATTCCCAAAAATCCAATAAGGGTAACCGCCCGGAGATATGGTTTATTTTTTTTTAAAGAGAAAATAGTGCCAAGAAGTGAAATGTGCCAATGATACTTAATAGGTACAGTAGACCAGGAACCAGGCACAATTTGACACCAACAATTATGGTGCTCTAATCAGATACAACATATGGGTTAGTTCCAGTAAAAGTCTGAAAATCAAAAAGTTTGAAAAAAAGCTTCTAAGTCCCACTCTAGAACAGGACTTTGTCACTTTATAAAAGAAACCCACTGACATTTTCCAGATGCGTCACGCAAGTTTACCCTTGCGCCACCACAGATGTGCCGCATTTACAATGCAGCGCATCGTGGCGCAAGGATAAACAGATGCGTGACGCATATGATGGCGTAAGGGCGGCGCATTGCTGGAGTTGCGTCGCAAGCATGACGCAACTTCAGCAATGTTTAGGGGCTGCCCATACCTAACATGCTGCGTCATGCCTTACGCCTGCTTCAAGCAGGCGCAAGGTTTTGACGCAGCAGCGTCGGAAAAGTGACTGAGTGAAATCTTGTAGATTTCACTGCGTGACTTTTCCGAGGCTTTTTCCGATGGAACGCCCACCCAGCATACATTAAACCTGACGCAGGTTTAATGTAGCGCAGGGCTTTACAACGTGACGCATCTCCCTAGATGCGTCACGTTGTAAATAAGGCGCAACATGGCGCATGGTTTACGCCGCCGCTGCATCACAAAAGTGACGCAATGATGGCGTAAAAGTGGCGCAAGTCTAACATAAATCTGCCCCATAGTCTCTGAGGGTGTCAGGGAGAGGCCAACAGCAAAGTCCAGTCCAAGCCCAATTGCTACTTGTCAGTACAGCACTTCAGGCAGAAGGCCTCTTTAACTTGTTATGCCCCTGTAGCCACAAAGGAGGTAACCCAACTGACCTTAGAAATTCACTTTTTTGTCCTGGGTACAAGAGAAAGCAGGGCCAGTCCTTCAAGGCTCCACTCAAGTCACAGACAGTGAGTCCATTTCACTTCTTATCCTCTGCAGGTCCAGTACATTTTCTATGGAGGGGGCCTTCGGGTGCCATATTTATGGCTGGCACTTGTTAGTGGGTAGAGGTGACTCCTGGGCTCAAAATGCAGTATGCCAGAGCAATGCCAAGATGACAGAGGTTTTCTGCCACATTGTGCTTGAGCTCTGTGGATTGGAATTGAGTTAGAGAGTATGTAAGAAATTGAGTTATTGTTGGAGGGAGTGGAAGCCCACTCAGGCAGCAAACACAATCCTTGTCACGGTGAACCACAAAATTCACTACATTAATCCATGCTTAACCCTCTGGTAGCTTGGCACAAAAGCAGCCAAGCTTAATTTACAGGCAATGTGTAAAGTGTTTTTGCAGCACTCGTGACCCTGCAAAGAGTGCCAAGTCCAACAGAGTATCACACGAATTAATCAGTGTCCTTCTACATCTAACATTAAAATCCAGTTTGAAATATGCCATAACAAAATAGGAACAAAACTCTAGTAAACACAAAGCAAGGTTGCTCACTGATCAGATAGAAGAAACACAATTGCTATCTGGTCCTGTTTGATCCCTTTCAAGAGAAAATATGTTTTACATATGCCCCACTCAGACCTAACATTCAGGCCATGTACAGGCTGACCAGCTGTCAGAGGCTTATGCTAATTAGCTCCCTGATGGCTTAGGAAGGGAAAAGGTAACTTTTAAAAATTAGTTTGGATTGCACAATTGATCCAGAAGTCCACAAGTGGCATTTAATTTTCCATGCCAATATGTGTATTTGTGCATCATATATACCTTATTGTAAAGTTAAAAGTGCCAATCAGATTTTAAGTCAGTTTCAGCGTGTTGTGTGGGTCAGAGCACACTGGGAACTGAACAGCAATACCCCAGTGTTAGAGGTCAAGATTACTAGTAGGTGAGCCCTAAAGAAAATTAAAAACGGGGGTAACCAAGTACAAGTTGGACACTGCAACAAAGGCCCTAGCCATCCTTTTTGCAACCAAGCTTTGAGCTCTGTCTGTGGTTTAGGAAACTCGATTGTCTTAGGAATCGAAATGTGTTAAAGAAGATTAACACATCTATCACACTTATGCAAGGTAAGATTGGAAATTGATGGAACATACTCATTGTTCTAAAAGTGTGAGCATCTGGGTCCCAATGCACTAAGTAATGGTTGCAAAAACTAATCACAATATGCGACCACTATTTTTATGACCAGTAAAGAATTTTATGAGCCTATCTGTGCACTAATCGGTTGGTTCCAAAAATTCTGATTCGGATTAGGATGTTATCTCACCTACCTCATGAATATGCATGCGGTAGATCACAATTTGTGACTCCTACTACAGGGATTGTGGCCTACTGGGGTCAACAGACAATCATGTCTGTGATCACCTTTTAATAAAGTAAACTTTTCTTTAAAACAAATGCATCCCGTTTTTCAAGAAACAGTTCAAGAAACAGTGCTGCTTTTAAAATAAAAGTTTCCTTTCGTTAACAGTTTGTTTAGGATTTGGCAGTGGTCCCCTGGACCTCTGTCTGCTCTAAATAAAGTTTTTCTTCTATAATCAATTAAGGAAAGGGACCCCAAAGGGACTTACCACCCCAACTCGAGATTTGGTAATTTTTCTATATTTTGAGACAGGATTTCAGTTGCAAAACATTGATACATCTCATACCGAATTGCGATCTGAGAGGGACACCTACTAAAATCTACAGCTATTAATAATGTAGTAAGACATTAAGGAGCTGAAAACCAATTTTAAAAGTCAGTAAAATGCTGCCTACTCCTAAACTACCATTAATACTTGGAAACAAAGATTTGAAAGGTTACGAAAGATAATTCGGACTGTTTACAACAGTAAAAACAGTTGGTACATCTGGCCCTTCATTCCTTAAGCATATTGAGCTGTAGGTAATCAATATTGTCTCTTATCGCAATGCGAGCTTCATTAATACCTACTCTCTTGACTCGTGATGGTTTGAGCAGCAGGTGTTTTTCTTGATTTGCATTAATCGGACTAGTTTTTGGCAAAGAGAAGCAGGAGCTGAAAGGCCATGAAGAGTAGGTGAGTTTAGAAATGTATGCTGGCAAATAAAATCCCTTAGTCACAAATGCTTTTTGACATTCTTGGCAAAAAACAAGCATATTCCAGTCATAAATTGGCAAGAAGAAGGAGTAGAGGAAATAGCCCTTGGAAACAGATATACTGATAAATGCGTGTATCTAGGCCGTCCAATGCAAATGTATTGGGCCGCTGGGTGAATCATTTTACTGAGTTCCATTATTTTGAGATGTAGCAAAATAAGAGGCCACAAAAAGCTTCCAGATAATACCTCTTTGATTGGCTTAAATGAGCATTCACTTTTTCATGCCCTGTGCTATGATCAGAACCTTTTTTTAATTTTTCGTCTCCCAGAGGTGGTATGTCAACTGGTAGTTCGGGGATTTCTATTAGATGAATGTGTTTGGGAAAAATTAATACTGCTGGGGCAGAGGAAGGAACATGTCAATCAACCCTTACAAGCAGTGCTTAAATTGTATAAATATAAAGTCCACGGGGCTTAATGTTTTCTTAGAAAACTGCCGCAGGAGCTGAAGAATCTTGAGTTTGCTCTCTCTTGTCGATTCTGCCTCTTGCTTCTTCCTTCCACCTGTCCACGCTTTCCGTTCAGCTTTTACCCACTGTCAAATGTTCTCTCTTTCTTCCCCCCTCTTTTCTCCAGTTTCTGTGATGATGAAAAATACATCATAATCTCAAAAGTTTGTACCGATGCTCCCCACCTGCCTGTGTGCCTTACCTGTGCTCAGTCCTCTAATCAGTCCTGCCCTTTCGGGTCCCACTTTGTTGCGTTAGATCGAGGCCCACAGCCTCCCTCCTCCATTTGCCTCTTTTTTGCCTCTGGCTTTTTCATCTCTTTCTCTCTGGTTTCTCATTTTCCCCCTTTGCCTCTTCTCACATTTTGCTATGTTTCTCCCTATTTGACTTTTTCACTCCTCTCCACTCACTTGCCTTTTGCCTCTGTGCGTTGCTTTCCACTCTTTGGGGCATATTCTCAAGAATGTGTTATAACCTTTGCAAAAGTTACTTATCGCAACATTTCAGCATCGCAGTCCATCGTGGGAAAATTACGTCGTGTTAACTAAGTATTCACAACATGGCGGCACCATGCGATAGTCACCAGACAACGCGTCAAATGGCCGCGTTAAAATCAACACCATGCTGCAAAAATGAGAAACACAAACGCAAAAAAAGCTGCGATGAGGCCAATCGCGATACAAAAAGCTGCGAAAACCAGCGGCAGGCCTGCAAATCCCACGCGTCTTGCGGGAAAATGCACCATAAAAGCTACAAAAACAACACACCAGAAACAATCCAAAGTGCACAGCAACATGGATGCACCATGACCGAGCGCAGAGGCCAACGCGAACCCCGCAAGCCCCACAGACCACCAGCAAGGAACAACGGGCTCGGGAAGGCCAAGGAGAAGAGGGAGAGGAAGACGGGGTGAAGTCCGCAGAAAACCATGACCAGCATCCCGAAGGTCACAGAACACAACCAGCAACTGACCCACAATCAGACTTCCTTGAATGCAGCCGCAGTGTCGAGGTGGCCAATGGAGGAGGCCAAGAGGCGCTGGCATGACATGAAAATATAAACCAGGCACAAAGCCGCTGCCAACAGGAAGGCAGCAACTGCGACAAAAGGTGGGAGTCCTGCGTCACTGGAGGAGCTGGAGGAAACGGAGGCCACAGTCAACAGTACAGAGACGGTGCAAGGAGTCAGGAGTGCGGACACAGCTCGGGATGACCTGACACAACATGAACAGGGTGAGTAAAGACCAGGGACTGGGGGGACAGGGGAAGATGGGCACGATGGCACACATGCACAAATAAGCAGAGCACACTGCACACCCACAAATACCCAGGACCATGTCCCCCTTCCCCGTGGCACACTGCAGCACACACACATAGCAATCACAGCACATCCCATGACATTGTGGCACAAAGTGCTACACCAACACTGCAGAAAAGGGGACACAACTGTGTCTGCCCATGCGCAGAAACGGGCCAATCACATGTGACAGAGCAGGGAACTGTGACATGCATATGTACGGGTACAACCTCACATCAGTCATGTAGTCCAAATGTCCACTGTCCCCCCTCAAATTGCCAGCACCGTCCAAACAGTCAAAATGTACATTGTCACACAGTCTGCATGTCTACAAGAACAATACGCAAAAATAACTGCCAACTCAATGTCAACATGCATCTCCCCTTCACATTGCAGAGGGACAAGCAACACCTCCAGCAGGTCAGACCAGACAACCCATCAGTGATGCCGGAGACTCATGCGATGTAAACTGAGGCTGTTTCCTCACAACGACATGCACCAATCAGAAAGGAGGAAGCAGGACCCGGGAGAAGAGACGGCGACACTGGAGAGGAGAGAGGTAAGTGGGTTTGCGCTTGGGGTGGGGGTTACTTTTGTAGGGTTTAGGGTAGTGTAAAAGAAGTGTTGTATTGTTTGTGTTGTGTGGGTTTTTTTAATAACATTTTAGTGTGTTTTTTTGTAGTGTAGTGTAGTTTTGTAGTGTTTGTTTAGTGTAGTGTATTAGGGTTTAGGGTAGTGTAGTAGTGTTTATGTAGTATAGTGTTTTAGGTTTTAGGGTATTGTTGTAGTGTTTGAGTAGTGTAGTATTTTAGGGGTTAGGGTAGTGTAGTGTTTTATGGTTTAGGGAAGTGTAGTAGTGTTTGTGTAGTGTAGTGATTTAGGGCTTAGGGTAGTGTTGTAGGGTTTGTGTAGTGTAGTTTTTTAGGGTTTAGGGTAGTGTAGTAGTGTTTGTGTAGTGTAGTGTTTTAGGGTTTAGGGTAGTGTTGTAGTGTTTGTGTAGTGTTTTAGGGGTTAGGTTAGTGTAGTGTTTTAGGGATTAGGGTAGTGTAGTAGTGTTTGAGTAGTGTCTTGTTTTAGGGTAGTGTTGTAGTGTTTGTGTAGTTTAGTGTTTTTGAGTTTAGGGTAGTGTTGTGTTTTAGGGTTTAGGGTAGTGTAGTAGTGTTTGTGTAGTGTAGTGTTTTAGGGTTTAGGGTAGTGTAGTAGTGTTGGTGTAGTGTAGTGTTTTAGGGTTTAGGGTTGTGTTGTAGTGTTTGTGTAGTGTAGTGTTTTAGGGTTTAGGGTAGTGTAGTGTTTTAGGGTTTAGGGTAGTGTAGTAGTGTTTGTGTAGTGTAGTGTTTTAGGGTTTAGGATAGTGTTGTAGTTTTTAGGGTTTAGGATACTGTTGTAGAGTTTTAGAAGTGTAGTGTTTTAGGGTAGTGTTGTAGTGTTTGAGTATTGTAGTGCATTAGGGTTTAGGGGAGTGTTATAGTGTGTAGTGTAGTGTTTTAGTGTAGTGTCATGGGGTCGTGCAGTGTAGTGTAGTGTTATTGTAGGGAGAGGACTGGGGGGCGGGGGAGGGTTGTGTAGGGGTAGGGAAGTCACTTAACTTGCAAACTTTCACCATGAGTATAGCTTTACCATGCATGCCTTTGGATTGTAATGGGATGCGTGGTAAAAGCATACTTGTGGTAAAAGTTTGCGATGTAATTGCATTTTGTTGTCATTGACATCGCGTAGTAATGCCCGCGTTGTAATGGGATGCGTGGTATGACATACATCCGCCAATGGACATCCCACGCAACCCACCACCAGAACCAAGGCAGACAAGCTACTTAGAGGAGAACCCAGCCCCTTCAACAGACCACACAGCATGAATCACCCGCAAGTACGGCAGGCTCACAACACTTCACCGACCCACACATGGCACTCCAATGCCAGGTGTCAGAACACCAAAAGGAGGTTGCCGAACAGGAGTGGGTGTGGTCCTCAACCATGGAAGGCTAGAAGTCTAGAAGAACTAGATCACATACATGGGTGTCTACTAATCTTCAGGGACCACCTGCAACCCACAAAGGAGACCCTCACTGCCATAGAGACTCATGCAGATGCACATTCCCAGTACAGAACCACACCCAGGGGCACGCACATATCAGTCACATACCAACATTGGCTCTGCGTATGACAGTCCGTATCCACTCCCCTCACAAATTGAGTGGGTGATGACAAAGCTACATGTCCAAGCTCTAACCCGCTGCCTACGGTGACATGTCTGCATCCGCTGTACACAGCACAATGTAATGTCTCAGGGCCCAGGGCCCTCATGCATACAGCAAGACCACAGAGATGGATGCAGAGATCATGTTGAACTGACTACAGGCACATGCACCCAGCCCCTTTAATGGCAGGACCACATGTACAGTGACTCCTGTGCTGGATGGGCGTGGGGTGAGTATAAGCCAGCTCGCACGGAGTGCCTGGTGCTGGCAACAAATTGAACAGTGGACACCAGTGTATTGGAAACAGAAAACACCTGCATAACAGAGTCAACAGGGAGGGAGCCGGAGCAAGTACAGAGGTCACCCAACATACAAACAGAAGTGTCCCTGAGTTTCAGTGCGCTGAGGTTGGTGCCCCAGAGCAGAGCGCACTCATGTGAACAAAATGTCTAGGATTGTGTCACTTCTGGACATTCCATATGCAGCTGCAGTGGGGGGGGTGTCACACCTGCATCATCCTCCTCATCGTCGTCCCAGGTCTCCCACAGTGCCTGAGGTGACATTGCTGCATGAGCTCCCCAGAGCACATAACCAAAACAATAATGGACGATGATTCATGGTGCACAGAGCTCGCGGCACCTGGAGTGCTGAGCAGGGGATCAGGCAGAAGATGGCATCCACAACAGGTGCGAGCAACTCTGTCAGTCTGCCAGTATGACCATTTTGACACTGGCAGTTGGCGTTTGGACTTGGCCCTGGCGATGGTGGCATGTGCCTCCTGCGGTGATGCGATGTCTGGGCCAGTCAGGACTCGATTTGATGTGTGAACCATGAGGGGCCGCAGTTGAGGCCCGAGGCAGCGGACAGCGCAGGGCCACAGACACATGGCGTTGATGACCCCAAGGCCATCTGCTCAGAGCCCATCCAATATCTCAGAAGAAGGTGTCCAGGACATGACCAGCACAGAGTTAGTGGCCCCAGATGCACTGCAGCTGGCACAGGCACCCTGCCATGGGACAGTGACTTGCGGTGCAGTCAGATGGGCCACGTGAGCTGAGCGGGTCCTTATCAATGTCCAAGGTGAATGTTGTGGTGTGTTGCGGAGGACAGTGGAAGGTGTCCTTCGGGGCATGATGCAGAGGGTGGAAGCTGTCCGGAAGCAGCAAATGGGGGAGTGGAATGTCACGGCATCGTTTTAGCCACAAGGTCAATATCACCGACATGATTGTGGGGACAACCCCAAGTCCATGGACTCAGTCGCCACCAAAGTTCAACCAGAAAGTGTCCATGGGTCTCGGGGAACAGACTTAGTGGCACCGGGGCTGAAAGGGGATGCAGTCTGCGTTGAGGCCTGGACCATGACATCAAGTCAGCCATAGATAAACCAAGACTGAATTTGAATAGTGTGACCTACTCGCCAGCAGCGTAGGCCGAGAGCAGCAGTCCGCTTGGGACCACAGAATCTTGCGGATGTGATGTAGCACTAATTCCTGGTGGCACCACATCGAAGGTTGTATAGTGACATACACTCAGCCATACTTAATGTGTCCTGCCATGGTATAATCAAGACTCAGTTCCAAATGTGTGACCTAGTTGGCCGCAGTCTCGGCCGGAGGCAGCGGTCAGCGCGGCCCAGACGCGGTTCAGCGAAGTCTTCCTAGATCTCTCACACTTGACGTTGGAATGGCATTTGTATTACATTTGTGGATGACAGATAGTGGCACCAGAGCTGTGCGGGTGTTCAGTCAGTGACAATGATGTGTCCTGCCTGGTACGGAATGGAATGGATTGGCGTGAGGCCTGCTGTACTGCAGTGTAGGCCAACGGCGTAGGCATCAAGGACCAACAGACACGTGTGGTTGGGATGCCAGGCGCATACTTGGTGTCACCACATCAAAGGGAGTACAGTGAAGTAAACTCTGCATTAATGGGCAAACTCGAACAATGTATGATCAAGACTCCGTTCCAAATGTGTGTTCTACTTGTCCTCTGTGTATGCTGGTGGAGTATGTCAAGGATAAAAGAGTTCCACAGGCCTGTGTCACGGAGGCCGTGATGGTTCGAGAACTCTGCCAAGGTCGGGGGCCTCAGGCTTGGAGCTTGCACCGGCACATGGTGGGCCCTCTTTGACACACGCCGGTGTCGGCAGGTAGACATTGAGGCATGGGTGCGCAGGGCCTGGCAGGACTGGAACGGGGACCTGCGGCCCAGGGTGCAGCAGGCGTACAGGATCTCTGGCAACACCGCTCACAGCATCGGCCTCGTAGCGGGGTGAGAGGCGCCACCCTGGCAGAGATGTTGAGAATTCTGGAAGAGTACCACGCCCAGAGTTACGTGCCTTTTATTCACACCCCTACGCTAGCCTGGTGTACGCTATTGCCTACACCTTGGTGGGATATGTGCGCTTTTTGTTGAGCTTATTGTGTGCAGTGTTGCCAGGGGCCACTAGAAGGATATGTGTGCAGTCAATTGCCACCTGACATGTGCGGGAAGCCAGCTGTTGCGTACACGCCTTGCTTGGTCTCTGGCTGTTCCTGCACAGTGTGTGGGAAGTATAGATAGTGGGATACCAAGCTGATGGTGTCATCCATGGCCATTGTGAGGGACTTGGATTGGCCTGGCTGTGTGACTCCTTAGTCTCAGGCAGATGTTGGTTGGAGGGTACCAGAGGCCAACGGGTGCAGCACGGCCATCAGCTTTGTCTGAGGTGGGATGTTGGTTGTCCGCTGTGTTGGTACCGTCAGCCCCTGGGCAATGGTGGTCAGGATGAGGAGGAGGGTTGTCCCTTCGAGCATGTAGTGGGCAATGACTTTCTCTGGTGTTGGATCTGTGAGGTTGGTGCACTTTTGGAGGGTCACTGTCTTTGTCTGCGCTGCCCCAGTGTTGGTCGGGGGCGGTGAGGAGGTAGGGGTGGTCATGGGGGTGGTGGTGGTGGGCATTGTGGCCCTCTTGGGTGTCCGGCACGCATGTTCAGTGGCTCCATGACATCTGTTGTTCTTCAGGTGTGGGTCTGGGCTGGGCTCCCTTTTGTGGTGCAGGCTGTCCTCCGAGTTTGCACCAGGTCAGAGCAGGTGTTGATTTTCTGCTGCTAACTCGCCTTATCGCATGTTTCGTGGTCTTTTCGCCAATCTGGCTGGTAGTTGAGAATGTTGTGGAGTGGTATTGTTGAGGTTTTTGGCACGGGAACACCTACTCTGCATCTCATTAGTGAAATTAGCCGGTGTCATCTGTGGTGATGTTTTTTGCGGCTGCTATCATGGGTAAACTGGTGCTATGGGCTGTTGGCACCAGCTTGTGAGTGGGGTGATATATGTATCGCGACTTTGGCTGCGATAAAGTGCAGCTAACTCGGAGATAGCTCCTTGAGAATACGACCCTTTGTCTCTTTACTTTTTTCACTTCAGTCTAGTTTTCCCTGTTTTTCCACTCTATCGCTCTTCATTCTCCCTTCACTTTGCCTCTTTTTACATTAATTTTGCCTTTTCTGCCTCCTTTTTACTTCTATTTGCTGCTTTTGGCCTTCTCTTACTCCCTTTTCATGCCTTTCACTTACCTTGTGCTCCCACATTGCATTTCATGCCACTCACTTCTGCTCTGACCATCTTGCACCACCCATCACTCACAATCCTGTTACCTCAAACCAGTGGTGGCTGTTTGGGATCCAAAGTGGCTGGGTGGGGAGGGGGATACAAAAATAATCACAGACAAAAAAAATGAATAAAAAAATATTAAAACTTTACTTACCTGCGGATGCAGTCGCCACTTAGTTCCTCTCTGATCCTCAACTCTAGGGCTCGTGCACACAGGCACAAGCTTCCAGTTGCCAATCCTGATGCTGCTCTCATGCTGGGAATAGTATTCCCAGCGTGACAGAAGCACTGGGATTGGTCTGTGTGGCCTGGTTTGCCACCCAGACAGCTGGGAGCCTGTGGCTTACTCCACCCTGCTGTACAACACGCATTATCCCTCATCAGCCAGGCTAGCTTGAATCCAGTGGCACGGTGAGCCCGGGGCCGGGACCCACGTCTGGGCATCTCCGGTGTACTTACAGCAAGAAAGCAAAAGACACACAGATGATGGACGGAATGCAGATCACATTCACCCCCAGTCAATAGATCTGGGTTAAATCCATTGTTCTTTTGCTCACCATCCCACCCCTGTTTAGACCCAGCCATATGCAAATCAGTCTTGACTATGTGCCTCATGGGAACAGTCCATACCGAACTGCCAAACCAGGTGGGGCAACACTCCTCCACAATAATGGCAGAGCCGCCCCTACCTCAAACAACCCTCCCCAGACCAACTTAATGGCAGCAGCTGACCACCTTACCTGGGCCTAGTCCTCCGGCCAGACCTGGCACTTTTGGAATCCCCTCCTTTGCATCAGATCAAGGCCCCCAGCCTCCCTCCCTCCATTTGCCTCTTCTCAGCCTCTGGTTTCTCCGCCTCTCTCTCTCACTTTTGTTTCTCCTCATGTTTTGCCCTGTTCCTCACTCTTTGCCTTTTTCCCTCAATCTATTCACTAACACTTTTGCCTCTGTCTGCCCGTTTTTCACCTTTCTATCTGTATGTCACTCTTTCTCACTTTAGCCCCTTTTTATCTCACTTTTTGCATAGTGTTGCATATTTTTCCACATTCTGATTCTTTATTCACTCTTCACTTTGCCTCTTTTTTCTTCTGTTTCCTCTTCACTGCCTTCTATTTGCCTCCTATATGCCTCTTTTGGTCACCTTCAGCTCTTGCACCATGTTTCCAGCCACTTGCTCCTGCTCCACCTGCCTAGCCCATCCCACCTACCCAGACAGCCCCCCCAAACCACAACACAGACATTGGTGGCATGGAGGTGGACCCATATGTGTCAATCTGTGCCTCAACCGCACCCAGTGCCAGGACACATGATCCACCACCGACGAACTGCAGCCCAGGATTCTAGTCACCAAAGCCCTCTGCACCATTAATCCCGGACAGACATCCCTGCTCCTGGGCCCTTGCTTCTTTCACCTGGACTAAAGATGCATTCTCCTAAACCTCCTACCACTTCTCCAGTGTATCTCCCACCCTGCACCATCATACCTCCTGTTTTATGTAGGCCACATCCCCTGGCCTCCACTCCTTCCATTCATTGCACACACAACCATACCTTACAAAACACCACTACACACATCCCAACCTCACCTGCCTTCTTCTGAACACCTGCTCACTTGCCAAATATGCTTTAGAAGTGTGGAGCTACTTGCATGACCTCCCTCTGGACCTACTATTCCTCATTGAAAACTGGCTTAACCCAGCATCCACCTCGGACATTGCATTTGTCACCCCCGCACAAGTCATAAAAAAAAAAACCCCAGGGGAAGACTAGCCATCATCCACAAAGAAAAACTCATATTCTCCTTTACTTCAGCAAACACCGGTGCATAGAACACAAGGCCTTCAAACTCATCACCATGAGCACCACCACCCTAGGAGGGGTCCTTCTCTACCAGTCGCCTGGACTAAGAACCAACTTTAGCACCACTCTTGAGGACCTCATCCTCCTCCCCCCTCTGGCATTTACTTCTGACTCCTTCATTCTACTCAACAACCTCAACTCTCATCTAGAGGATAATCACAACCCCAACGCCACCAACCTACTGAAGAACTGAGCATATTAGAAGTTACCCATTGAGTGAATGACCTCACTCACACAGCCAAACACCTTCTCGACCCTGTATTTACCAACTTCATTGATATCATAGTAGACAAACCTACATCCGCGCACTCCCACCTCCTCACCTAAACTGACTACTCCCTTGTCTGCTTCAGCCGCCATTTACCAAACCAACATAGAATCAAACATATCAGGATGTCCTGGCACAACTGAAACAAGTTCTCAGAAGAAATGTAGACCAAAAAGCTTAAATCTCAACACTCACCCCATCGTGACGACCGGTTCTGTGCCATTATGAACCTCAACACAAGGCCCATCTCCTGTGCAGACTCCTTGGTGCAGCTAAAAACCGCCTCCTCATCGCAGTCAAATTCATGTCCCCTGCCACCAGCTCCATAACCATCAACCCTTCGCAGGAACTCTACACACAGCTCACTCACTTTGCCAATAAAATGAGCACCAGCTATAACACCTTCTCACCTCAAGGTGAGGGCTCCAACCTAGCCATCTTCAAGTCCAATGACAGGAACATCCCAGACACTACCCTGACCATCCGGCCAGCCATAATCTCTCTCAATACCACCAACATCATGCTCTCTAGCCACTCTGGAGGCATTTCAGATGCCTGCCCTCATATCAATTTCCCAAAAGCACTCAATCCCATATGCACAGCCATCATACCGGTCTTCAATTACTGTCTCACCACCACCCCCATCCTAAACCACTGAAAACAGACCATCATCATACTGCTCCTGATGAAACCATCTTCCGAACTGAAGAACCTGACTAACTACAGACCCATCTTCCTTCTCCACTACCCAGCCATAGTACTAGCAAAGCTTTTTGACAACCGACTGGCCAAGCACCTGAATGCCAACCACCACCTGGATGTCTCCCAATTTGGATTCAGACCTAACTGCAGCACCAAGACTACCATCATTACGGCCACTGATCACATCAATCTAATCATGGACAAGGGGGTCGCAACGGCACTCATCCTACTCAACCTCTTGATTGCCTCAACACCATATCCCACAACACCATATGCCACCTCATCTTCACTCAATGCCTCCACAAGAACGGATTTCACAGACCAGCCCTCCAATGGATCCACCTCTTCCTATTAGGATGCTCTCAAAAAGTCAGCTTAGCCCTGTACTTATCCACTGCCTCTGACTTGATGTTCAGCATCCCCTAAGGCTCCTTGCTTAGCCCTGTGACTTTCAACATCTAAATGATCTCTCTTGACAACCTCATCTGTGCTTACAGTCTCAGCTTCATCTCTCAGTCCAATGGCACCTGCCCCCACCCTCCCTCTCTGAAGATACCTTGAATACTGAGGTGAATTTCAAACAACTGTATCTTCAATATTGCAAACTTGATGAAAACCAACTGCCTGAAAATCAAAACTGAGAAGACAGAAGTGGGCCTATTTAGAAACGACTCCCCTCTCTGATCCTTGGGCTGGTGGCACTCAGAGCTAGGACTAACACCAACCTTATGCAACTTGGGCAGGATCCTAGGGATTGGGATATACAGTCAAATCTTGATGTACAGTCAGATCAACACAGTCACACACTCCTGCTTCCACACACTCAAACTCCTTAAGAAAGTGTACAGATGGCTCCTGCTGGACAATCAAAGATCCATTACACACAGGGCTAGCTCTAGGGTGGTGCAGTTTATAAGTTAAAAGGCATATATAGAACAGTGAATTATTAACTGCCATCAAAGAACTGCATGCACACTGCAAAGTATAGAATAGAGCATAGATTAATGTTGTAAAAAGGGTTCATTTGGGTAGGAATCTACTACTGTGGTGTTCCTTTTTAAATTCAGATTTTTTGCTTCTTCAGAACAAGCACTCTTAAACTATACTGCCTACCAGTATGGATGACATGTCACTTCCCACCTTGAGGTCCTCTGGCTTATGTATAGTTTCCTATACACTGATTTACACACGCATCATTGATTGTCTCAGTGTCATGTGTGTGTGATGTAAAATGCTCTGACACTCTACACTGGTATCAAAGGCACTGAACAACTAATTAATTGCATCTGAAAGAGAGTGGTTATGGAGACTTGAGGGGCGCTGTTAAAAGGTGGTGGTGAGGGAATCCATGGTGGAGGTGGCCATACCTCCACCATGGATGGGGGGCGCCAACAAACATTGTTGCACCGAGCGCCACCAGCGCTAAAGCTGTTGCTGATTACACAAGCCCTGATCTGCTGACTAGAGCAACACCCTTTATGCCAGCATCACCTTTCAACTCACCAAGGGACTCCCAGTCATACGGAATGCAGTAGCCAGTCTCACTTTCAAACTCCCACCCTGTTCTCACATATCACACACCTCAAGGGGTTCCACTGTCTCTCAATGCAAAAACATGGCCTCTTCAAGATCCTCACAACACATCTACAAAGCACTATACAATCAAGGGCAGCGTACTTCAACAGCTGCATCCAGTTCCACAAACTAAGTAGACACCTTTGCTTGTCCAACCCTCTCCTCGCTCATATCCCCCACCTCCGCTGAGCCAGAGCCAGGGGCCACACCTTTTTCTATCTGGCATCCAAAGTCTAGGAGGACCTGCACTTTCACATCAGAGCTACCTGCTCCATACGGATTTATGCAAGAACTTGAAAACCTGGCACTTCAAACAGCCTTCAGTTAGGGCAGCTCCACCCATATTAGGCGCAAGGATACCCTGCTGGGTGCTATGAATGGCATACAAATTAGCATAACATAACATGAATTCAAACCTTGAGGGTTTGATCAATTGAATATCGTTTTAATGTGAAATGGTAATACGGTAATTTGTAGTGATAAACCTACTGATTTGTGGCATAAAGCACTAGATAAAACAAGCATTGGCATAGCCAATAGGGCTCGCCTTTGGGACCTTATAAGTGTTTAGCCATGCAACAGTTGCATAACTAAATACTTATAAGGTCCCAAAAGCGAGACCTATTGGCTATGCCAATGCTTGTTTCTGTTTATTACTGCTCTGTAGTAATGGGGGCACCGTGCTTTAGCTTAAACATCTTAAGCTAAAGTCGGGTGCCGAGATTGCTTCAAAAGTAAAGAATTGTCTATTTCTTTACTTTTTAAGCAATCTCAGCACCCGACTTAAGCCTAAGATGTTTAAGCTAAAGCACGATGCCGCCATTACTACATAGAACTAATAAACAGGAAAAAAAAGCAAGCGCCCGCTTCGAGAAATGACTGCTGTGGCGGGGGAAAAATGCTACCGCCGGTCACAGCTTGCAGTGCATGTGCGCGAGTGGTGCGCGCGCAACAGTAATCACGCCATATGGTGCCTCTGCTCAAGCGCGCGCCCGCTCACATGCACTGCAAGCTGTGGCCGGTGGTAGCATTTTTTGAAGCCCTTACTTTAAGTCTCGCCAGACCAGCGGAAGCGCTGGGTCAGGCGAGACCTAAAAAAGTTACTGTAAAGTCAGAAACAGTGGTCTGTTATGAAATCTCCTACTTCCCATCTCGGCAAAGCAGACCCTGCAGTTTATTTAATCCTTTCATCTTAAATGGTCAATGTGGGTGGACAGCCAATACAGGTGTAAAAAGATAAAAGCTTGAAGAGACTACATCATGCCCACCTTCCAGCTGCTGTACAGATATGTTTGTTGGATGAATAAATACATTCGTTTTTGTTGGTTATGTTTGAGGCCAAAAAGTGTTGAGCTAGCAACTAGCACTTAAGGGACTATTCAAACATGTATTGGAACTGATTGAACTTTAATAAGTGATATCGAGCATAATTCCATATTCTATATTTAACTTCAACTTTTACTTAGTTTAGTATTTATAGAAGCGTAGAATTTGCAAACAAAAACATGTGGTCAGCAGTTTTATGCTGACTATCTTTTAAACATTTTGGGGAATGTTTATGAGCCCCTAGAGCTCGCGGAGCTTCACTTTTTATGATGCTCCAGCAGCGCAAACCTTGAAATCATGGCTATGAAGCCAAGTAAAGCCACTTTGCGTGGCTTTGATTGAACTCATAGATATGGAGAAAGGCAATGCAGTGAATTGCACTGCCTTGCCTTACTCTGCACTCAGAGGTGTTCCATGGGCTTTGCAATGGGTGTTCTCATGCAACACCCATAGATTTTGCTTCCCTGATTTACAAACCCATGTAAACCTGGAGATGCTCCCAAACTTTACCCCTCCCTAGGTGAGACATAACGAGGAGAAATAACTTTATTTCTTCTCATTTTTTCCCTACTTCCATGTGTGTGCTGCATTTTGCAGCACGCATAGAGAGAGGTAAAAGCTTCCCAGGATTGTTTTTGTGCAGGAAGGTGCCCCTTCCTGCACAAAACTAATCCCGCTGACAACACAGGCGTGCCTGCATTTTCGATAGGCTGCTGAAATAGCGCCAGCACAGGGGAAAAGGACAGGAATGCACCGCAGTGGATAAATACGGTGCATTCCTGCCCTTTTCGTTTGATGTAGGGCTGCACTGCCCTACCCCAAAACCCCATTAATGAGGGCCTTTGTTTCCATGTTTCTCATATACATGTTTGAATTTATTTACTGCATTTGCACTCAATACTATTCCAGTGAGCCATTCACTCAATACCCTTTTTCACACACACTCACTCAGCACATGTTCACACTCATGCTTGTCGTTCACAATCAGACACCCACACCATCTGAACACACCGACATTTGAGACTCTTTTCATGGCTAGAGAGGTACATTAAAAGTATAAAAAAGTTTCTTATATTTTCTATGCATTTTACAATCATAATACAATTATATACATAGCTAGTTAAATGATTCAGTTTGAAAAGAAATGTATTCAAAACTAAAAGTCAGAATCATGAAAAACTTAATTAAACAATTATAATTTCGATGTAATGATCTTTAAACAAAATTGGAAACAAAAATTCTTTATTTGCATCACTTTTCTTTTCTATGGTTTTCTATTTATGTTCCAATCTGTAACGCAGATCTTTCCGCAAATTGGTATCAAACCTACCAGCTGCATACTATCCCAGATACAAATGGGTTTCCCACCATAGCCTCCTTCTATTCCTCTTCTCTTTTCTGTATCCCCCATTAGCCCTCTTTTTCTACTCTTAGGTTTCACTTAATGGTGGACTTTTATTTTACATAATAAACCGCAGGGTTCTCTGGGGTTGGGTAGTATATTTGGTTTATGATTTGTGAAGAAAGAGAAATATGTACCCATATTTGCTAACTAATCCAGTTTTCATCTCTCATGCATTAATTCATCGTTTGCTTTTCCTATCGTTTTTCCAAGGGTATTGGTAGGACCAACTGCATTTGTAGAGAGAGCACCTTGAGGCAGGGATTTGTTGTTACTCATCTATGTGGGACCTTCTGATGGTAATATGTCCTTAGTTTCAAAGAAGAGCTCTGCGTAATTATTACAGTGCCGGGAAGCAATTGTTAGCAAGAATAATAAACAGATTGCTAAGTATAGTTAACTAGTCAATTAAAATGAACTTACATGGCAGATAATACTTTTGATGTCAAATGGGAAAATATCTAACACTTCTGTTGCCCGGAACATAAAATTAAAAAAATATAACCTCCAAATGATTGCTTAGCCTATAAATGAATTTCAATTAATATGGGTAGCATTGTCTTGCATGTGTGTCATGCTATAAAATACCAAAACACTTTAAATTTGTTAACTAGCATAAATCACGAACTAAACAAATATATAGGTAGATTGCTTCATGTAGGACACACTGGGCCCGATTCACAAAGGTAAACTGACACAAAATTCAAACGTTACTACTTTTTGTATTAACAAAGGGCATTTACTTCTCGTAAATGCCCTTTGTGAATACCGAAAGTCGTACAGTTAGACTTTCATCTCAGTTTACCTTTGTGAATCAGGCCCAGTGTTTGTAGTCCTGAGGTTTCTTATAATTTTATCTAAGCGAAAGTCCTGTACTGGATTCACAGTGCCCGATTCACAAAGCCGTTTGCACTATTAACTGCTAATGGCTTGATTTATAAGTGCAAATTATTTTCATATCTCACTCATGGTGAACTCACACTGCTAAACCAGTTTTTCTAACACTTAAGGGTCGATTCCAAAGTCGTTCGGAAGGGCTTCAAATTGGATTTGGGTTTGCCAAATCCGATCCAGAGCCCTTGTTTCTGACCGAATCGGGCACAGTTCCAGACCACCACGTACGATGCCTGGGAACCGGTAGGGCTGTCGGAATCAGTTCCGAAAGACATTCTGACAGGTCGCCTCCTTTGGAGCAGAATCGTACAGCTCTATGGACTCGGTTACCAAATGAGCGAGTACGATGACCGATTCGGACAGCTGTTCTGAATCGGTTTCTCCGGAAGGAATCGGCTGCCGGAATCTGTCTTTGGGGGCCATATCAGGCCCCCCTTCACCCAGGTCCTACTGAATCGGTCCCTTGGGAATACACAAGGGACCCCCCTTTCCAACCATGCACAGTGTGGCAGGCACCATGGGGTGCCCGCCACAGGGTACATGAACTTCCCAACCACCCCTTTCTCAAATGAGAGCATGTGTTATCGTTTGGAACAAAGGCTCCAATTGAACTCAATGGACTCACACCCTGTAATTTACTAACCCTGTGGGTTTGTGACAGCCAAAATGTGTTATACTATATACTAAACCCATTTTAGGAGTTGGTAAAGTTTTACAGACTGGATACCAAATCTCAGTTTGGAAGGAGAATATGGGGGAATACTTTTCCAAACTGCAGTTCAATATCTTCTGTATCAATTGTTTCTGAACAGAATTCCAGTCACAAACAATTGAAAAGCTGCTGACTCCTCAAAGGAGGAGATAAATGATTCGCAGAGGAAGAGAGATTCCTGCCAACTGTCAGTGAAACTTAAAAAAACAAACTTTTTTTTTGTTAAAAGTAGTTGTTTTCATTACAAAAAATGACCTGCTTCTTGTAATTGTGGCCTGTCTAAATATGTTGTCTGTGTTTTTGCCTCTATGTGTTTGATTTTGCTTTGCGGTAACTGGCTTGCCAGGGCATCTCTATTACGCCCCAATAGCTTACACTGTTGCTGCACCCTTTTTTATCTACTGCTTCTTCCTTGCCAGAAGGATGCCTTAGACAGACTAACACAAGGTAATGATGGCCTTAGTGCTGAAACTTTTCAAACACTCACCCCAAGTCACAGATCTGGGTTGAATCCATCCTCATTCTTTAGCTTACTTTGCCACCCCAGTTCAGACACAGCTATATGCAAATCAGTCTTGACCCTGTGCCTCATGGGAACAGTCCACCCTGAACTGCCAAGCCATGTCTTCCCTGGACCGGAAACAAGCATCCTGGAACCGGTTTCGGGCTAAGAGCCCTCTTCAGCCAGGCTAGCTTGAATTCAGTGGCAAAAGTGAGCAAGGGACCCACGTCTGGGCATACCCTGCCAACTTAGGGAGAACAAAGCAAACACAAGGAGATGATGGACGGACTGCTGAAACTTTTCAAACACTCACCCCCAGTCACAGATCTGGGTTGAATCCATCATCATTCTTTAGCTCACTTTGCCACCCCAGTTCAGACACGGCTATATGCAAATCAGTCTTGACCCTGTGCTTCATGGAAACAGTCCAGCCCGACCTGCCAAGACATGCCTTCCCTGGACCGGAAACAAGCATCCTGGGACCGGTTTTGGGCTAACAGCCCTCTTCAGCCAGGCTAGCTTGAATTCAGTGGCAAAGTGAGCAAGGGACCCACGTCTGGGCATACCCTGCCAACTTAGGGAGAACAAAGCAAACACAAGGAGATGATGGACGGACAGCTGAAACTTTTCAAACACTCACCCCCAATTCACAGATCTGGATTGAATCCATCATCATTCTTTAGCTCACTTTGCCACCCCAGTTCAGACACGGCTATATGCAAATCAGTCTTGACTCTGTGCTTCATGGAAACAGTCCAGCCCGAACTGCCAAGACATGCCTTCCCTGGACCGGAAACAACATTCCTGGGACCGGTTTTGGTCTAACAGCCCTCTTCAGCCAGGCTAGCTTTTATCCAGTGGCAAAGTGAGAAAGGGACCCACGTCTGGGCATATATCCTGCCAACTAAGGGGGCGAACAAAGCAAACACAAGGAGATGATGGACGGACTGCTGAAACGTTTCAAACACTCACCCCCAATTCACAGATCTGGGTTGAATCCATCATCATTCTTTACCTCGCTTTGCCTCCCCAATTCAGACACAGCTATATGCAAATCAGTCTTGACCCTGTGCCTCATGGGAACAGGCTACCATCTACTGGTGATCTAGATTAGGGGATAATCATTCCAATCACAATGCGATTTCCTTACTCTCTCTCTTTTGGTTAACTTTTTTTAATCACCAGTTACATCTAGCACTTAAAAATTGCCAATGAGCAGAAAGGCATAATAGATGCAGCCAACCTACCAAAACACATTCATTAATCTGTGTGTAAGGTTGATTCCATGTTAGGCAGTGTATTCTAAGGGTCAAATAGGTCTTTATGCCTGGGTACAGGAACAGAAACTGCTAAATGTAAGCATCCCTTTAGCATAAGGAGTTGTTACTTGTGTTAAGAAATTGTATGATAAACTGGTAATCGCCCCTCTCGCTAGAATCCAACCAAGGGAGATTAATGGTCTTATGGCCTTATTACGACTTTGGCAGTGCAGCGGTGGGTCTGCCCTGCTGCCGCACCACCAAAGCCGTGGTCAGACCACCCATCAGATTAGGAGTTTCCTCCTGTCTGACGACCTCTGTGTTTGAAGTTCCCATGGCGGTGCCCTGAAAATGGGCACCACAATGGGAATGTCAAAACACTTCCTGCGCAGTATGGACTTTAAAGTTGATGCTGTGCAGGAACCGGGTGCGGGCACATATTGGGGCACATGTTGTGCCCCCTGTGGGAATCCACAGGGCTGGAGGTACCAGGGGGACTTGTAGGGCCCCCTTTGTTTCCTCTCCGCCACGGTTTTCATGGCAGTGTGACTGCCCTGAAAACCATAGCGGAGGGGAAACTTGTCATATGCTTGGCGGGATCACAACAGTTCCACCAATAATATGACTGTCTCTTGACTGTCGGATCATCACCAGGGAATGGCAGTTCCTTGGCAGCTGTGGTGGGGCAATGGCAGTTCAAAAGCTTTACCAATAATAGAGCGGTCGGGAGACTGCCACCGCTGCACACCCGCGAGTCTGGTGGTCCGTGGACTGCCAGACTTGTAATCGAGGCCTTAGTGTTGGCAGCAGGTATACTTATATTTGAAGCCACAAATATCGACGGTACACTAACGTCCGCAATAACCGGAAACTCCAGGGACATCGATTCCATGATAGTAGCGGGCTAATTGCCTCTGTGTGATGATGCCTTCTATGTTTGTGCTGCGATAATGCTTGATTACACAGTGCACCTTTTGGCTTTTTTAATTGAGCCGTGTGGTACATAACTGGAGCACCTGGCCCCCTCAGATGCATCTGAAACATACTCCTCTACCAGAGCTTCTTTTTTCCTTTTCATCCAACTCAATGGCCGAGCACCTCAAATTCTTTCCCTTATAGAGCATGGTATGTAGAGGAGAAAGGACGGGGGCCTAACCAGAGAACTTCAGCTGGGAAGGGCAGGTTCACTGTGTCGACTCCTCAATACAGAAAGTCTCCCTGACCTCAGCGAGGCACCTGGTAGCTCTCCACCTCACTTCAGACATGTTGCAGTCCCTGCCAGCTCTGCTGCTGCTGATGTTTCCACATCGGCCATTACTCAGGAGTGAAATTGTTGCTGCTTATCCCCTCATCGAGTCAGCAGCACTGCGGGTCCCAGGCAAATAATTGACAGCCAAGTGCCCCAGCAAAGCTTTTCAGCAGGCTTCCTCTGCACCACAACTACCCTATGACGGCTTCCTCCAACAGTGTTCTACACCAGAAGCTCTATCCATGTCATCTGGTGAAGGGTGAAGGTCCAAGAACGGGTCATGGGGGCTGTTCCCTCACTGCTGGCCCCTCTCAACTAATACCTCAATTTCATACACTGATTTAATGGAAAAAGAACTTTGTCAAAATGTGCTTTGTGCTGCCTGACCCAAAACTAGCTGAGCAACAGTGTTGCCATTCAGCACCTTTAGAGCGGAAATTTACATCCTGGCTAGGAGAGTTAAAAAGTCTAACTAGTAGAGAATAACCTGCCTCTGGGCCCAGGAAGAACAAGGTACTATTTAATACTGGCCACTTGGCAGGAATCAGCTATCTGAAAGAGGATAGGAACACCTGGGCAGCCTACGTACTTCTTTACAGTTGTAGAAGCCAAAGAGGCCTTCTCCTATTGATCCACACGACCCTTTTGGGTAGCCCAATTCTAAGCCACAGTGGGGAAGTGATCTCATTACAATCCTGTCAGGAAGAAGGAGAGCTCATCTGAATGGGCAAATGACTAAGGAGATAAGTAGAAACCTGCCTGGTGGTCTTTCTGCCATTTGGAAATAGGATCTCCAGGGTAATTGTGTGATACAATAAAGAGGATGTGCTGCAAATGGTGGTGTTTACACAGCAAGAAAATAACTTGGATTAGATGGGGAAAATTCTGCAACCACAGGCAAGTACACAGGATATGACTGTAACCTCACAACCCTCTTCAGACCATTTTTGGTCCTTGCAAGTCTACATATGAAGAAGACAGCCCTGCAGCACCAAAGAAGACTCCTGCTAGCACCAACACATTGGAACTACTCTCCAATGTCCAAGTGGTTGAGCATCAGTTTCACTGCTGCAAGGACACTCCTCACTCTAAGAGGGTCCAGCAGACAGCTAAAGATATGACCCTGCAGGAGCCATGGCTAGAGAGACATCTAGTGCCTATAAGCCTACCCCGAAGACCTCGATGCTGATGGTCTGACCATAAATCAACTTCACTGAAGTTGCAGAAAAGTGGGATTTTTTCTGCCTCTGTAGAACTGGACAAGGTGCTGAGGCTTACCAAGAGAAGCCACACCCAAGGTATGCAATAAAATGTAATTCATCATGTTGAGAACGTTTTGCTGCACTGAAATCAGGATCAGCAGGACCTTGATTTAAAGGCATCTAGTCTTTTGGAGCCGTGTCTGACTATAGTTTACAACATTGTCCTTCTGGATGTTTTTGAGCATAAAAAGATGAAGTAAGGGCCTTATTTGACCTTGGCAGGTGGCCTCCATCCATCAGGATCTTGGAGGCAATCTCTGCCATCTCGCCAGTACTACTACCCGCTAAATTATGAGAGCATTACTGGCCCCGCTGTGTGCTTACAGAGGAGCAACAGCCCTGCGGCTTCTGTAGAGGCACTGATGGTTTACTGTTTAATGTGCACTGCCATCTGTTTAAAAATAAAATCGCGAATTAAAATAAACTAATAATTATCCTCACTCACAAGACATCTTGTTCTAAGGGAAGGGGGTCATTTTTGGTGTCCGTGGCTTCTGGCTTTTTCCTGGTGGTGATGGACAAAAAAATGACATCAGATCATCTGCTCTAAAAGAGTAGGGGGTCTGATGTCCTTACTCTAATAACCCATACGCTGTTGGGCCATAGGAGTACATTTCTGACAGTGAAGCCCGTAGGGTCATCACTGTCAGAAAAGTGACAGTCTTCCCAAATCAGAACAGAACATGTGGATGGGAATTTATGAATGAGTACCCTGTGTGTCAAACTCTAAATCAGGCCCTAAGTCCAAAGATAAAACCATGAACTGGTGAAAGTTACCAAATCTGCCCAAACCACAAAGTGACCTTGATGGCAACAAAATCCAGAATTGTAATTTTAGCAGTTTTTGGCACCAAAACCAGTGGCTTTAGTGGTAGTTAGACAATGGAATGATAAAACTGAATTTAATGGATTTTCACTAGCTACAACCTTAGACTACCACCCGAAGAATTTTCACTTCCATTTCAAAGACTCAGGGGCCGGTTATTATTTTGGAGAATGGCGGTATTACAGTCAAGGGGATGGAGTACTTTACTGCATCACCTTGACTGCACAGCTGCCCACCAAATCATAACATAACCGCCAAGCTGGTGGTCATTTCTTAAGGTATTGCCAGGAATTGCTGTCAAAGCAATCCCTGTCAAATCTTTTTCCAGTTTGGTGCAGGGCTCTGTCAACATGACGTAGCCCTGCACCAAACTGTTTTCATTTTTTTCAAAAAGAAAATACTGAAGTGAGATTTTCTTCTGAAAATAAAAAATAAAATGCCCCCTCACCATAGGAGTCATCTCCCATGGCAAGGGGGGCATTCTATGTTTTTTCTGCCTCTTTTCCTGGCGGTGACAGGCATGTCTGCCCATCCTAATTGGATGGATGAACACATAGTCAATTCCCCAATGGCCCCTAATCCTTCAGAGCAGTGTGGCCATGGAAAAGACAGAGTAGTCTGCGACGTGATCAAACTATGGTCCACCCACATTTAAATTTGGCAGGCAGACCATAATATTATCGGTAAGCACAATCTGTTGGCATTGCAACAGAGCATGTTTACCACCAACATTTAAATCTTGTCCTAAGTCAGAAAGTAAAAACTTTGACCAGTATGACCCATTTGTTGAATCAGACGTCTCTTTCATCCCAGTCAGTCTAGGTAATGGTCAACTTCAAACTGCTGTTTTTCAATGCCACTTTACTTTTTATAGGTATTTTTTGCCCTAAAACTTTAAAATACATATTTCCTGTTTCCCTTATGATAAACGTGGTGGCTTATTGCTCAGTAAATGTTTCTCTATGTTTTGAAATTGGTTTGACAATTCTATTGTGCCTTGTTCTTGACCTGAAAATCGTTGGCATTGCATGAACATTACATGTACTTCTCTGTGATTTCCTGCTACTTGAGCCAACGCTACCACCGTTCAGCAGAGATTCTCTGAAACCTGTGTTTTGGCATTACAAGACTTAGAGGACCATTAGGATGTAGGGCGGAAAAACTCCCCGGCCGCCATGGAAGCGGTAAACAACCGCCCGCCTATCACATGGGAAAACCGGCAGCCAAATTAGCATTAACCGCCAAACAAATCCAACCGTGGTGGTACGAGGCCCAGAATAACCGCCCGTAGCGGGCGGAGATGGCCAAAATCCATCTGCGACGGTCGGAATCGCGGCAGAAAACAACAACCCGCCGCAAGTATAGTGGAGGCACCGCCCCCGAAATTAGTATATCCCGACAGTCCCGCGGTACATACCGCCGTCTCTGACCGCTGAGGTCGCACAATGGGATGAATGGGAGAGTCAGTGGAAGAGTTGAAGCACAGCCACTGCGGCGGACGAACCGTCAAAAATATGGCAGACGAAGCCAAAACCCCACAAGAAGGCCAAAAAGTGCACACAGAAAACTAGACATGCCTCCCAATTACACAGAACACACCCCACTGACACAACCACATGGCCAAATGAAAAAAACTAATCCCAGGACAACACCCCAATTGGACACACCCACATAGCTGAGTATAAAACCAGCCCCTTACCAGACCACAATCTGTTAAAAACTCCAGGCGAGAAAGGACACATACCCCAGCAGACAGGAGAGGCAAAATACACAACACCACCAGCCACACCACACACAGCACCACAACCACCTCCAAACCAGCACAACTAACCCCCCTGCACAACACACACCATACACAGCAGAACCACAACCACCACTCACACTCCTGCACCCACAATCACTTTGTACACCACACACCATGGCCTCACAGAAAATGCCCAAATTCACTGAGAGTGAGTTGAAGGTCATGGTAGATTAGATAGTCAGAGTGGAACCACAGGTTTTTGGTACCCTGGTCCAACAGACACCATTAGCCACAAGGACACAAATGTGGGCTAGGATAGTCCAAAGGGTCAATGCAGTAGCGCCCACCCCAAGATCAAAAAAGGAGATCATGAAGCGTTGGCATGATCTGAAGAGGGTGGTCAAGGAGAGGAGGAGCAAGAACCGTGAGCTGGCTCAGAGGACTGGTGGTGGCCCTCCCATTCCACCAAAACCATTCACACAATGGGAGGAGAAGGTGCTTGCCATACTGCATCCAGAGAGTCTCACAGGAGTAGCCGGGGAGTGGAGGCTGGTAAGTACAAACAAATGACTATCGCCACTCTGAATGTACTGCCTTGCACAACTACAAAGCTACACCACCTAGGACACATACCATCCATCTGCACCACACACTCACAAATCCAACATTCACCCACTCCCATTCCCATTCATCCCAAACACAGCTAACAACATAACCATGGGGGCATGTGTACAGGCAGACAGCACTACAACAACCTCCAGGCCCCCTGGCCCACACCTGAGCAGGATGGATCCATCCCCCACCCCACCCAGAAGCATGTGTCAGACATTACACAACCCGCATCAAACACTACTCCCACCATGCCCCCTGTCCAAAAACCTCAACAGGATGGAGCCCTCCCACCACCCCACCCAGAAGCATGTGTCAGCCATTACACAACCCGCATCAAACTTACAGGTAGGTAGCCATCTTCCCTGGGAGGGTGTTTGTGTCTGGGAGGGCTGCACTACTACTCCCAACATTCCCTCTGTCCCACACCTCAGCAGGATGGATCCCTCCCCCACCCCACCCAGAAGCATGTGTCAGACATTACACAACCCGCATCAAACTTACAGGTAGGCAGCCATCTTCACAATGAGGGTGCCTGGGGATGGGGGGCCTGCACCACTACTCCCACCATGCCCCTGTCCCACACCTCAGCAGGATTGATCCCTCCCACCACCCCACCCAGAAGCATGTGTCAGCCATTACACAACCCGCATCAAACTTACAGGTAGGTAGCCATCTTCCCTGGGAGGGTGTTTGTGTCTGGGAGGGCTGCAGTACTACTCCCAACATTCCCATTGTCCCACACCTCAGCAAGATGGAGCCCCCCCCCCCCCCACCCAGGAGCAGTTGGAAGCTATTGCAGTACACCAAACAAACTTACAGGTAGGTAGCCATCTTCACAATGAGGGTGTCTGGGGGTGGGGGGCCTGCACCACTACTCCCACCATGCCCCCTGTCCCACACCTCAGCAGGATAGAGCCCTCCCACCATCCCACCCAGAAGCATGTGTCAGCCATTACACAACCCTTATCAAACTTACAGGTAGGTAGCCATCTTTCCTGGGAGGGTGTTTGTGTCTGGGAGGGCTGCACTACTACTCCCAACAGTCCCTCTCTCCCACACCTCAGCAGGATGGATCCCTCCCCTACCCCACCCAGGAGCAGTTGGAAGCCATTGCAGTACACCAAACAAACTCACAGGTAGGTAGCCAGTACATGCACCCACCCATGTTTCCCTAAATTAAATGGTGCCATATGACAACACCAGCCCTCTCATTGCACAAAGAGGCATTCCTACCCCATTGCCAAGCACAGTGTGCACACAGGTAAGCTAAGGAAACTGTCACAACCACCAAAGTGTGACACACCAATGCACAAGTAGCAGAAAGCCTGGGCACATTCATGCACAGCAACTAGTTACATGTGCATCACCATGGGGCAAGTGCAACAAGGACCATTCGAAAAATATGAAAGCATGTGTGGTGGCACAAATCAAGATATGCACATGACAGGACAAAGGGATGCAGGAGATGACAATGGCCAGTCCACGGCCATATGTGACGTCTGCTAGGTCAGACAAATAAACCATGAGTCCACAATTAAACACATATTGTGCCAGGCCCTAGATGGCAACAAGTCCCAGTAAACCTCAAATGTACACGGTTCGCATGGGATGCCTTGACACCTTGCACCATGGACAAGTAATGCTTTTACCACTGCATCATGTCACAAAGCACAGTACTGCACACAGTCCACAATGTGATGATATGTCAATTGTGCAGTGTTCAAAAAGTGAATGACACACAGCTAACACAAAGCTTGCCGGGTGCACTACAATGACCATTTCACATCTGACCCACAGGTAACCAAGAACTCACTGCCGAGGACAAAACCAGCAACCTGCAGAGCCATTCTCCACCCCCGGTACAAGGACTCTTGGATGTTGACTCCCAGGAGTCTGCGGACGATGAGCTCGAGGCCGGCCCATCTGGTGTGCCAGGGAGCAACATGTCCCAGGACCCCAACGTCCCCCCCACCACATCTTCTGCAACAACAACTCCACAACAGACCCCTGCTGTCACGGCCTGTGCGGCCACCACCACCACCTGTGCTGCCTGCAACACCCTCCCTGTCCCAGAGGATGCCCAGCACACACCACCCATGGAAGAGGGCAGGGAGAGGATGCGGGTGCCCACAGTGGTGAGGCAACAGGTCTGTGGCAGCAGGGCAGGTGGGAGGGGCAGGGTCACCCAGCGACACCAGGAGGCTGGGACCCACTCCCTGGAACACATCACCAGAGTCCTGGGCGCATACGAACAGGCCCAGGGACATACGGGCCAGTCAGACGATCTGTTGCACGAGCTCATCCTGCTGATGAGGTCCATAGACAGACGCATGGCGCAAATCGTGGACCTCTTGGGACAGCAAGTGGCGGTAATGAGGGACAGGCATGTGCCCCAGACAACACCTCCGCCTCCCTCTGGTGGGCTGCACAATGACAGTTCACCATCCTCCCCTGCGCACACAGAGAGGGGTGAGTCCTCAGATCCCACTGGCCCTGCAGCAGGGCCCCCCCTGCCAAATGACGAAGGGACCGTCCCAAGAAGACCCTGGGAGTATCTGGAGGCCAAGTACCTGCCAGACACCAGTCACAGAGCCAGCCATGATGGCAACCCTCTCCACCACTGCATTGACTCTTTGGACTGTCCTTCCCCACACTGCCTTGTGAATGGCATCTGTCTGTTGGACTACTCGACCATCTCATCTACCACAACTGTCAACTCACTGCTCCCCCCAATGGAAATGCACAACCCCCTCGCATCTCACCATAGTAAATAAAATATCCTCACACACATGTTGTTGTGTCTGCTCCGTCTTTATTGCAGGGTGTACAGTCTTCAACATGATCACAATGTACCTGGACCATGGGCTGTATGTAGTCAAGGAGAAGTCGAAGGCACCTAGGGAAACACAACAGAACAACTGTCACTGGTCTGGGTGTGGCATCACAGACTCCACACAAGCACTAACACCAGGATAACCCAACATGCATATGTCACAGTGGCCCCCAAGTGTCAACATACACGTCCCGTTGATGATCCCAATGACATGTCCTAGAAACATTTCCAACCTCTACTGAGTCTACAACTTGCTGATGCTACAATTCTCACATGCCCCTTCACGACAACAGCAATATCATCAGACAATGGGTATGTTGCACATTGACACCCACCGTCAAGTGAAGTAGCGGGTGATGAGCTGTCCACTGTCCTCATCACTGGACATGGCTTGGTTTGCAGGCTGGGGCCTTGGGTCCTCACCATCATCCAGGAGCAGGGGTATCTCCTTGCAAATGGGTAGGTTGTGGAGCATGCAACATGCCGCAACAATCTGACACACCTTCCCGTGCGAGTATGCCAGTGCACCTCCGGTCTTGTCCAGGCACCGGAAACGTGACTTGAGCAGGCCAAAAGTACGCTCCACCACACACTGTGTCCTCCCATGGGCCTCATTGTAGTGGACTTCAGCCGGGGATCTGGGATTCCGCAGTGGGCTCAGCAACCAGGGATGGCTGAGATATGCTGAGTCACCTAGGTATGACAAACACAAATAGACATTGCACGTTGCAGAGTCTCAGCGGAGCAGGTCACACATACAGCACGCCACATGACTAGGTATACTCACCCACAATCCATGCACGCTCTGAAAGAAGATTAGCCATCAGCAGGGGCACTATGCTGTTCCGCAGGATGTAGGAGTCGTGGGCCGAGCCTGGGAATTTGGCACACACCTGCGAGATGGTCATATCTGCCAGGCACACCACCTGCACATTGATGGAGTGGTAATGCTTGCGATTGCGGTAAATGTGCTCACTTGCCTGTGGTGGCACAAGAGCGACATGGGTGGAATCAATAGCCTCAACAACATTGGGGATGTGTCCAAGGGGATAGAGGTCTCCCTTCACAGCTGGCAGTTCAGCACCCCTGGGGAAATGGATGTATCTGTCCTTGTATAGCATCATGGTGGACAGTACATCACGCAGCACCATGCTGAACATCGGTTGTGACATCCCACCAGCGCTGGCCACAGTCTCCTGGAACGATCCTGTGGCAAAAAAATGCAGGGCTGCCATCAGCTTATAAGTAGGGGTGAAAGCTGTTGGATATGTCCTGTGTGGCTGCAGGTGGGGCTCCAACAGATCACACAGGATTTTCAGGGTGGTTCTGTCCAGGCAGCATTTGCGTATGATCGCAAAATCCTCCATGTCCTCCAGCACCGTCAAGTGACGAGTCAAATTTGTCCTCCTCCTATTGGAGATGATAGTAGACACATGTCAATACAATACATCATGAGATATGCACAGCATATCACGTTCTGGATGACACAACAACAATGACTGACATCTATAGTGACAAACAGACCAGCTTACATGGAGGGACACCTTCAGCTACACAAAGGGCGCACATGTCAACTTACACAAGACAAGCACCTCAAACACCACCTTTGGCTATGTGAATGCACATAGAGATATGGCCACAGTACACATGTGCACGCCTGGGAGTCTAGCATCCAGCATATGTGTAACTAATCAAAACCACTGTCTCATACCTAGCTGCTGTACCGGTCACACCTTAATGCGTCATTACTATCTGGCACACTTCCACCACACAATGACCACAGTCGGCGCTGGAATGATGAATGTGTTCATGAGAAGACATGAGAGGCAATGCTAAATAGATCAACATTCATCGAGACAAGCATTGCTGTGATTGTCACTGGACCTCAACACATTGACATGTGTACACATTGTACAGTCCAGGACTACACTGTCCTGCCTACACCAACATCAAATCCTTAAGTGACATGTGAGTGGGTACAGACAAATCGATGTTACACAAACACAAACATGGCACGTGTAGCCATCAGTGGAGTAAATTGAACATTGGCATCGTGTGCACAATGATGTGCCATTGAACATGTTGGCACTGTGCACTGTTGATGTTTGACAGATGGCCATCGCCATTGTATGGCACCCATATCGTGGTAGCTACCGCCTGGCAATGGCAGTGTGTCACCAGCACCCCCATTCACACAAGTGCAGTAGTCATAGGCATGGAGACATGTGGAATTAGCGGTTGGCATGCTCTGCCGCCAGAATGGCGGTTCCTCGTGTCAATGCATGGCACCCATATCGTGGTAGCTACCACCTGGCACCGGCAGTGTGTCACCAGCACCCCCATTCACACAAGTGCAGTAGTCATAGGCATGGAGACATGTGGAAATGGCGGTTGGCATGCCCCGCCACTAAAATCGTGGTAGTGCACACCGGGCCCCTGCAGTGTTAGACCGCCATGGAGCTCGCCCTAGAGCCAATGCGAAGCTCGATAGCAGTGGCATGATGCAATTTTGAAGATCGCGGTAGGCGTGCTCTGCCTCCGCGGAGGGGGTCATTGGCTGCATTTAAAAGATGCACCCTCGCAGTAGCGGACCCTGGGCCCCAGCATTGTATCACTGCCATGGAGCATGCCCTTACAGCCAATGGAAGCCATTATTGTGGTGACATAATGCAATTTTGAAGATCGCGGTAGGCGTGCTCCACCACCGCGGAGGCGGTCATTGGGTGCATTTGAAAGAGGTAGACCTGGAACACCAATTGCTGCAGCTTGGCACCTTTGAAACGACCCCAGGGGGCTATATATGTGGGAGTGAGCCTCACATTGCCACTGCTCACAGAGCCTGCTGCCTGAGACCCCTCACCTGCTGCTGCCTCCAGAGACTGCTGCCTGAGACCCCTCACCTGCTGCTGCCTCCAGGGACTGTTGCCTGAGACCCCTCACCTGCTGCTGCTTCCAGGGTCTGCTGCCTGAGACCTCACCTGCTGCTGCCTCCAGGGACTGCTGTCTGGGAACCCTCGCAACCAAAATCCCCTGCTGTTGTCTCACATCCACAGTGATGGCAAGGACGGAGAAGATCCGTGTAAGTCCCTTCATGAGCGAGGAGCTGGAGGTCCTGGTGGACGAGGTGCTCACACAGTACCCAAGGCTATATGGTGCCCCAAATGTCATGGAAAGTCTTCAACAGTGGTGTGGTAGGGCAGGGGGGCCACCCATGTAGTGGACTGATGCAGTATGTGCCTGGGAGTGTGGGGTAGTGTCATGCACTGCCTGACATGCTGTCTCCAGTGGGAGAGTGTGTGTACCCAATGCCACAGCTTTACCTCCCTGCACATGTATGTATGAGTGACCTGTGTTATGTTGTCAGCCATACAGTGACACAGAAGGTTCATGCTGTAGTCAGGACAGTGATTGCTTGGCTGGATGTCTGTGTGTGCCCCTGTAGTTCATCTCAGTGTGAGCCCAGCTGGCCTGCACAGTCCCCGCCTACAAAGACAAGGACAACTCACTCAACTTACAGAGCATGACATCAGTCTTGTCACATGTCACTCCAGCGATGGTCCATCTCAGCACTGTGGTTTGCACACAACTGCCCTTGTGATTGACATATTGGATTTGTGATCTCATGTCCATCCATGAGACCACCATGTCACATTCAAATATTCACAAGACAGGGACATTGATGGCTGTGCAATCTTGGACACAGTGAGTCCACCCACAAATACAGGTTGACATGTGATGTATGTGTTGCCCAAGCAAACAATGGACTGGAGATGTTGGCAGGATATATGGGTGTTTCAGTGCTAGCATCCTGCATGTCTGTGAGATGTGCAGGGACTGTGTTCACCCTCACACCTGCATGCTTTTCCTAAGCAGGGGTACCATGTGGGCTGTACTATAGTCTCTGATTGACCTATCATTGGATATGTGATGATGTTGTATCTTGCTGCCATACTGATAGATGTGGGTACATGGCACTGTGTCCCTGATCATTTCTCCCTCGTGTCTCCCATGCCTGCAGCTCAAGGTACACCAGCGTAAGGCCGTATGGAGGGCCATTGCAGCGAAGGTGCGAGTCCTGGGGGTCTCAAACCGACGGCGCACCCACTGCCACAAGAGATGGGACGACATCAGCTGCTGGCAAAGAATGTGGCGGAGATGACCCTGGGGCTGCTTCCTCGCACTGGGCGTCTGGCACGGCGCAGCATGACACCACTAATGGTGCGCATCTTGGCAGTGACACAGCCTGAGCTGGATGCACGTTTGAAGGAGCATCAGCAGCAAGCCAGGGGTGAGCATTTGGGGAGTCTGACTTTGGATGGGAGTGGCTGCATGTGTACAGAGCCTGTGCCAGCGCTGCCCTCTGTGATGTTGGTAGTGTGATGCTGTGGCATGTAAGTGGCTGCTGGCCTGGGTGTCTGAGGCATGCATTTGCCCTACCTGTACTTGCAAAGTAGATTTGGATGCTGTGCCTTCACATTACATTCTGAGTTGTGCTCTTCAGATTTCTTCTACATTGGTGTAGTCTTGGGAATCCCATGGGAGGGAATAGCAGTGTGGCCAATCTGACTGTGCGTACATCAATGCGTCCATTGCATGCACCCATATTGGGGAGGGCTAGGCATCTTACAGCAATGTGCAGCATTCTATTTTCCCCAAGGTACGACATGGTGGGTGGCATGGGCTAATGTCCATTGTGGACTGTCATGTTGTAGTCTGGGTCTGTGTTGTCCCCTCCTATTCCATCCAGTTCTGTAATTGCCAACAAGTACTGTGCCCCCATCATGTCCCTAGATGTGCTCAGAACTAGTTGTGTGTCTGTTTGAACAGAGCCACAAGCAGGGTGTTGTGCTGTGTGGTCATCACATGGCTCACTCATGCCTGAGTTTCCAGTTTCCACGCACTGCTTGAGTCTATGTAGTGAGTTGGCACGATGTGATTGCACAGGGTGGTGTGCAACATGTAGATTTGCTCTACTTTTGTCATGCATTGCTTGCATGTTTGTTCTGTTTTTGCAACTGACCTGACCCTACATCTCTCTCTCCCATGCAGCATCACCTGTGGTTACGGAGGGTCAGGAGACGGACACCAGTGTTGGTGAAACTAGCACCACAGCTGCCCAGGAGCCCAGTGACACAGATGTCACCAGCGCATCAGAGGGGGACAGGAGTCTGCTGGAGGAGTCCCAGCCTGAGACGCAAAGCACCACATCGTCCGATGCCAGCGGGGATGCATCCATGTTGGAGGGCACAGGGAACGGGGACTCTGCATCGACTTCCACCACACAGCAGCCATTGCCCACCCTCCCAGCCACTTCCTCTGGTGCTGCCCGTGTCCACCTCAGTAAGAGGGAAAGAGTGTCCTTCACCCCTGGCACCACTGCCCCTGTCCCCCCTGCTACCATCAGTGCTGAGTCTGTGGACCTTTTGCGCCAGCTGGTTTGTGGGCCAGACAGCTCTCCTCAATGCCTTCATTAACCACGACAAGAAATTGACCCAGGTGGTTGCTTTCATGGAGGGCATACATTCCGACGTGGGTGGGCTGCACCAGACAGTCCAGGCTTTGTGATCAACAGTGATGTCTGCCCTGCAACAGGCACATTCTCACAGTCCAGCTCCAGTCCCTTTGTCCTCCCCCCCGGGCAGTGGCCATGTCTGACGATAGTGACCACAGTCCACATACATCAAAGTCACGATACAGTACACGGAGCACACAGCAGGAGCAACCCAAGCGGTCCCGTACGCAGACACCATCCCCACAGAAGACCAAAGGCACCCCAAAGCGCAGGGAGAAAAGCCCATCAGGTGACACCAGTGGCATTCTCATCCAAGGACTCTCCTGCCCCTAAAGCATGGCGTAAAGATAATCGTACAGTGTCTGTGCCCACCAAGGAGGTGGTGCATGCCAAGGGTACACCTAGGAAGGCTCAAAGGCAGTATTACCAACCACCTCGACTCCCATTCAGTGAAGCAGGGGCCGGAGGGCACTGTAGGGGTAACACCAAGTAAACAGGGGAAGGGGGGGCAGAGCCGAAGCAAGGCAAAGCATTCCGCTGGGTCCAGCACATCACCAGAGGGGCAGACAGCGCCTGCACCTGCTGCATCAGTGGTGGTGGGTGTGCCTGTTGTGCCCACACCACTTCCTCCCATTGATCCCAAGTCAGGCAAGCCATTAAGGATCCCCAAGGAGTGGAAGGGCACCCCTCCACAATCGCCCAGCCACACTCCCGTCTGCATGACTCTACCTCCATGTGCCACTACACCGCCTGGTCCAAACAGCCCTCCAGCTTGCCAAGCCACTGATAGCTCCTCCTTAGCTGTTCTGCTCTCTCCCCCTTTAAGTGCCCCAACAGTCCCCGAGACACAGCCAGCTCCCAGTCCGCTTGACAGCCAAGTCTGAGTGTTAGTCACTCTCAAACACCTGTGTCTCACACAGGTGGGCCTGTACTGCACATTGTTGCCCCCTGACTGTGTTGCTGACCATGGAAAGGTACAGTCACACACATTCCCTGTGCAGCTTTTCATGGACTCAGTCTGCACTCTGCCCTGGCCACTGGTCTTGTTGTTCACTGCTTTTTTGCCCTTGCCTGTGCAGCTTCTCATGGACTCAGTCTGCACTCTGCCCTGGCCACTGGCCATGTTGTTCACTGCTGTTTTGCCCTTGCCTGTGCAGCTTCTCATGGACATGCTCTGCACTCTGCCCTGGCCGCTGGCCTTGTTGTTCACTGCTGTTTTGTCCTTGCCTGTGCAGCTTCTCATGGACATGCTCTGCACTCTGCCCTGGCCGCTGGCCTTGTTGTTCACTGCTGTTTTGCCCTTGCCTGTGCAGCTTCTCATGGACATGCTCTGCACACTGCCCTGGCCACTGGCCTTGTTGTTCACTGCTGTTTTGCCCTTGCCTGTGCAGCTTCTCATGGACATGCTCTGCACTCTCTCCTGGCCTCTGGCCTTGTTGTTCACTGCTGTTTTGCCCCCTTGCCTGTGCAGCTTCTCATGAACATGCTCTTCACTCTGTCCTGGCCACTGGCCTTGTTGTTCACTGCTGTATTGCCCTTGCATGTGCAGCTTCTCATGGACATGCTCTGCACTCTGCCCTGGCCACTGGCCTTGTTGTTCACTGCTGTTTTGTCCTTGCCTGTGCAACTCTTCATGGACATGCTCTGCATTTTGTGCCTTACTCTTCTCTTCTCTTCTCATGGTGACTATCTGTGCAATTTGTGAATAAAGACAGTTGCTCCAGTTATCTATTTTGTCAGTGTCCTTACTGAATAAAGTTATTTTGCTGCGTGTAAATGGTTTACTGTGCCACATGGTCTGTGTGGCACTTCAACAAGGTCAATGTTTGTTCTCACTTGCTCTCTTTTTTTCAGGGGTGACAGGGTCTTCAGTTCTTCTTGGCACAGATGCTTGTGGTGGCAACGGTGTCAATTTCGAATGGTTTGCAGTTGTCATTTACTTGATTAGTTCATGTTGGCTCTATTGTACACATGTCAGGTTGGGGGGCACTGTCAGCACAGGGTGGGTTTCAGCACACAGTATTGCAGGCAGCCTGTCCAGGGTCATCATGGGTGTGTTCTTCCTATATGTGTGCCCAGTGGTGTATGTTTGTGGTCATCTTGTGATGGCCAGTCACCCTAGTCCCATGGCTTACTTTCCATGTGTGCTCTTGGATGGCCAGGTAGTGTGCAGTGTGAAGGGGGTGAGTTTGTGGGGATTGTTGATGTGTGCATGCCTATGCAATGTCAACTACACAAATGTCACCCAGGAGTTGTGTTGTTTTGATTGTTCATCCCTGTGGATGTGGTTGTATGCCCATGTGTGAGATGTATGTTGTGCACTGTGCAGTGTGTTGGTGTGTCCTTGCAGTTCTGTCTGACTCCTACTTGTTGTTGTGAGTATGCAGAGGGTTTTGCTGGCAATTCAGTGTTGTGTTTTGTTGCACATCCATGTATCTGGTGGCTGTTTTTGGGGTCTGTGCAGACCTGCTGCTCCACACTGCCATTGTGGTTGTGTTTTCTCATGCCTTGCTGTCCCTTGGTGCTTTCTTGCCTCCAGTGTGGCATGTAGTGTGTGCTGTCATGCCATCCCCTATCTGTGCTTCAGCTGCCTACCCATGGTCGGTCTACACTCCCTCTCTTTGTGTATGGTACTCTCCTGCCATGTCCCCTACTGACATGCAGTACACATCACTTTGGTGTGAGCTGTCCCCTTGGTTTGTATGTGTGTGTGCCTCCCCATGACTTCATTTGTGCCACTGTTCTTTGTGGTGCAATTATTTGGCCGGGGTCAATGTGTCACTCAGTGCATTTCCCCAATGGGTCATTTGTGATGTTCTGGTGCTGTTTGTCAGTCATGGTTGCTGCTATGCAGTTCAACTGTGTGTGCTGCCCAGTCCTGTGGTCGAGTTGTTTCCACCTTTGTGTCCCAGACTTGTGCATCTATTGGGTGTTGTTTTGGATGTATGTGTGTTGTTTATGTTATTGCTTCACTTCCTGGGTGTGCTGTTGTCTTTATGCTGTGCTGTATGGTGTTGTGTGGGTTGCTATTCTCTCACTGATGTCTGTGTGTGTCTGGTATGCTTGGTGTGCACACACAGCTTGTTGTGCATGCAGTGCTGTGTGTGTATGTTGCTTTGTGATTACCTGGTTCCCTTCCCTTGATGTCGTGCTATGTTTGCTATGTGATTGTTCTGCCTGTGCATCTGTTGTTTGTTTGCTGTGGCTGTGATGGTACACTTCTTGTATGTGATGTGGTATGTTGTCTGTGCATTGTTCCTGAGTAATGATGTTGTGCACTCCTGTTGTGTCTGTGCTCCCATTGCCTTTCCACAGTTTAGCTGCACAGGGCATGTCTGTTGTTGTTGTGGCTCTGTGTGTGTTTCTGTTGGGTTATGTGGTTGTCTGTTGTACTTGTTTCCACATTTGTGGTGGCATCCCTGTGTGTGTGTGTGATGTTTGTGGCTGAGCCCAGGGTGTGTGGTTGTTTGTGTGTGTATTGCCTGTCAAGTATTGGCAGCCTTCAGTGTGTTTGGCACTGGTGTTGTGTGCTGCTGGTGTGAGGGGGGTATGTGTGTAGATTCTTACTGGTGTTTGTCAGTCCTGATGTGCGTAGACAGTCCCTGTGTGTAGTGCTGTTGGTGTACTCCTGTGAAGTAGTTGTATGGATGTGTGGCTGTTCCCAGTTTGACTTCAGGGCCTTCCTTTCATCGTTTCATCCTCGTGCCTATACATGGTTTGCCTTTCTGTCTCCCTGTGTTATTGCACTGAGCTGTATGTTGTTTGATTTCACTGACTGTGCCAGCCATGTGTGCTTTGATGGTGAGAGGGTGTTATGCTCTGTTCCTTGTGTTGATGTGATGTACACATGCTTGTTGTGTGTCTCCATGGCCTTCCATTTGTGTGCAGCCCACTTTGGTTTCCCTATTTGTTTTTCTCTCTTGCTGTTGGCATGTGGGGTGTGTATGTGTGTGTGTGTCAGTCTGTGATATGTATGTGTGACTGTGCAGGCTGTGTGTCCATTTGGATGTTGATTCCTTGTGTGTGTTCATTTGTTGCTTGTCCTCATTGCTTTTTCCCTGAGTGTGGTGTAGTGTGTGTTTCCCTGGCCCTGTGCTACTGTGCTGTGTGCTGTGTGCTCCTGTGCAGCCACTCCTGCATTGTGTGTCTCCATGATTGTTTGTTGTGTGGTGCAGGGTATGTATTGCCCTGGCTTGTTGTTGTGCATGGGGTGCACAGGGGGGGCACATGGCATGTGCCTTCATGGGGTGTGCTAGTGTGTGGTTGGAGTGGGTGTGTCCCTGTGGTCTTTGTGCCCTGCCCATGCCTGGCACTGGCCCTGCCTACTGCATTGTGCAGATGTATTTGCTTGTGTTCGCCGCTGAGGTGACGTGACCGGGACATTGCTGCATGGTAGCGGTAGCTGTGTGTCCAGGATGCAGCGGGGTGACTTTGTGGCAGGTTGTGGATGTGTGGGTGCCCTTGTGGATGTGTCCCTGTCCCCCCTAGGGTGTCTGATGTGGATTTGGACCCTGTGTCAGGCCGTGGGTTGTGTGTTGTGTGTTGTATTATTGCGTACCTGCGGCGTCGTCCGCGGCAGTCCATGAGTTCCTGGTGATGTAGCAGGTACAGCACTGGAAAGACGTGTAGAGCTGGGTCCATTGCGGTCATGTCCGGGTGGTGTGGACCGGGACTCTGGTTTCGTGCTCCGCTGTCGAGTTTCCGCTGCCTCTGGTTGGGCGGTGTCTCCGCTGTGGTGCGTCTGCTTGCTTGAGTCATCCTAATTTGTGGAGCGGGGCGGATGTCATTCTGCACGGCGGAGGGTCTCCATTGGCTCCCACCGCCGCAGTGGCGGGCGCACTTTGATGGCGGTGCGTGTCGCACCGCGGCGGTCGGGAATTGGCCTATGTTTGTCCATACTAATATGGCGGGCGTGATGTCCGCTGCTAGCGTGCGGAAAAAGGCATTTTTCTGCACGGCATATGCAGCGGTGGTCCCACTGCCCTACATCCTAATGGACCCCTTAGTGAATTAAGTTGGTAGGGGTCACCCTCTCCCAAATTGATCGTACATTTTCTGACAATTACAATAATTTGATCACACAAACTTTGTAGCACTGTGGTGCAATTTCGGTGTGAGCAAATATGCATCCAGGGTTGGGATTTGTGTATTACTTTTTGTTGTATCTACCTATGAAATATGGCAAACACTCATCCACATGCAAGTTTGTTTGAATTCACTGTTTGTAGCTGGTTTCCCAGAATGACAATGCTTGAAAACTTAAACCTTCCAGAACTTGGGTGAGGCATGTGAGGGAACAGCCCCTTATTTAATTGGATGTAGAGATGTTTTACATTGGGAAGCTATTTTTCAATCCAGAAGCAAAAAAGTTATTTTGGCATGTCGAAATATGCACCTTTTACATCTCTACGCGTGTAAACAGTTTCACGTGTAGGAATTCACGGATATTTAGATGTTATGGCAACAATCATCTAATCTCCTCAATTTCTCTCTAAACTTCCAAAAAGTTTGAAATTTAGTCCACAATGAGATGTAAGACTATTTTAAAAAATGTTCATATGTGGCATACACCATCTTCTGGTATATGAATATTCATGTACAGATTTGCTATATATTTCAACCAAGATTATCTAATGGGTCCTTTGGGCAGAGATATATATGTTATCACAGAAGATTCAATATGGCACAATCAGCAGTATGAGGCATTCCTATATCCAAACTAAAGATTACAAATGACACACACTTGGAATTATATGATAATCATGTAAATCCTAAATTTGGAATTATTCAATCAATTTACTCATACTCAAATCTCAACTCCATAAAGGGCCAAGGAGATCATTTTGACTCTCTTGGGAGAGTTGTGCTAGATCGCCTATTGGATTGGATAAATGTCAACCACATCTTGGCCCCCAGTCAGTATGGGTTTAGGAAGGGGCTAGGCACAATCGAACAGTGCCTCAACCTCCACCTTATTTGGGCTAAATATAAATATGCGAAGGGTGCTTCCACTCATCCGGCTTTTATGGACCTGAGCAGTGCGTTTGACTATGTTTCACGCTCTAAGTTGTGGGACATCCTGATAAACACAGGAGTCAACCCGGTTCTGGTCTCCTTTTTGAGGCTTCTCCATCATAATGTTTCCAGTTCAGTGAGGTATGGTAATGACGGAGAACGTTCAGAGCCATTTAATATCAAGCGCGGGGTGCGCCAAGGCTGTGTCCTTGCACCAATCTTTTTTCTCCTTTATGCCAACAGTTAGGAGAACACTTTAGTTTCGGTAGGGGTTGACATTCCACAAGTGGCGAAAAAGGCTGTGCCAGTACTACTCTATGTGGATGATGCAGTCCTTTTGGCAAGGATTGCGAATGGCCTAAAAAATACTCATTGCCAGCTATGTTAGTTTTATGAAAGACCCGGGGCTGGAGCCAAACTAAAAGAAAACCTTTATAATGATTTGTGGCCCCAAAATTGTTAAATCCCGTAGTCTGAACGTAAAGAGCAAGAAGTTAAAGAGGGTTAGTTCCTTCCCGTATTTAGGCCTGGAATTTGATAAAGGTTGCACGTGGCACACTTGCATAAAAAATAGAATAACACGATACACGCGAGCAGTTTGGACCACTTTTTCTGTTGGAATGTCCATAGGTAAAAAGCCCATTGCCCCAATTTCAGAGATTTATAATCGTAAATGTATATCGATTTTAACATATGGCATGGGTATTTGGGCATGCAGGGATGTACTTGCTATGCAGACTGAGGAGAATACATTTTGTTGTAGAGTTTTAGGAGTTCCACCATCATCGCAGCACTTTTCTCTCCATCTGGAGCTAGGTCTTGATTTTGTCCAAGATACTAGAAATGCAGCACCTTTAGCCACCTGGTGTTCTATCTGGGCAAACAGAGAAACTGAGTTTAACCGGGCAATTATAAGACACAGTTTAAGTTGTTCCCAAGGCCTTTCTATTTCTTGGCTCCAATACATTAAAACTTGCCTCACGGAACTTGGTTGTGTCGCATTGTTTGAGCACCCAGAATTCATCGGCAAAGGGGACCGACAGAGTGTGTTGGATAGCTTACGAAACCACAAAGAATCCTCTAAGGAATTGTTTGAAGTGTCCAAACCCACTGTCAGAGATTATTGCCTTTTTCAAGTACCTCCCTCTATCGCCCATATCTTTTATATTTAAATAATGTTCTCAAAAGGAATTTGCTGACCAGATTTAGGCTAGGGTCATTTCGCTGGGTGATATTCTTACCTTTTGACCAGTATTCCCTTGAAACTATTACCACTTGCCCTTGTGATGAACATTCGAGCCAAACTATTTTACATTTTGTTTTTATCTCTCTATTTTAGCTTCCATTTTTAGGAAAAAAATGTTACCGCTTCTGCGCAGGTATACATTTTCTAAGTGTAAAGCAGCTTTGTATTTTCTCCTGCAACCTAATGACTGTGACGTTTGCTTTGCTGTTATGAGCTTTTTGAAGTGCACCTTATGTTGTTTTAATATCAATGCACTTTAACAGCTCCTGTATTTATTGTATTTGTATAGCTGCTAAAATGCTTATTGTTGCTACCAACTCTTTTAAAAGACTGATTTTAATATTTAATGCTATTGGATAATACCTGCTGCTATCTAGTTTATCAGCACTGCCACTTTAGCTACGATCAAATCATTGTCTTTGCCTGCGGTTTTCCTTATTTTAAAAGGAAATTGTGACTGTAATTTTCTCAACTGAGTTTGATTTTAATGTTGTTTGCTCATATGTGTACCTTTTATGACCTGTCTTCGGAAGGTCAAAGAAAGAAAGAATTGATTGACTCTATAGGACTTCCTGTCACATCAGCAATAGATAGTAGGGGTAACTAGAGACTCAGAATTTTCTGAAATTTCCCGCTTTTAATCATGTTGGCTTGTGCCCAGATTGAAACATTAGGGCTACCAGGCAGGTATTATTAAAAAGCAACACTGCCCTCACTCACTACACTATTCCTTTTTCAACATAGTTATCCCGTGCATCTCACAGGTTGTAGCACACCCCATTCTATAGCAAAACGGGAAGTAACTCAATGATGAAGCAGGTCAACAAGGGGTGCTCCTGGTGGGTGAGAGTTATTTAAAGCAAAAGGATTCTTTTTTCCTTAGTTCGATCAGACGGTTCTTAGACTGATCAAAATGAGTTGGGCACTATAGTTTGTGTAATGTTCTGTGTCAGAAGAGGGTTAGCCCATGCATTACAGCACTTCTTTGCTCCCCTAAATTTGTTTGTGGATACTTAATAGTTTGGGGAGTTTTCTTCCCTGTGTGGGAAGTAGCTGAGGTATTTACCCTCTAGTTTATATAAACATGCTGCAGTAGATAGAGAATAACTCATCTGCTCTGAAAAGTAAGTTGTGACAAGTGCTTGGTTCAAATTCTCTGAATTAGCAATATGGCAGAAATTATGGGGCTCACATTCATGGGAGAGGATGTAGAAAAAGTCTTTGCGTCTGTGCACCAACTTGATAGTTCCATCAGTTCAGAACCAACATTAAAAGCCCAGCACCGGGAGAAACTTAGTGATGTGAAAAAAATTCAGATTAAAACTTTGCTCCATAGAACTATGATGATGGGCTACTTTAGAGAAAACTCAGCCCCTCGAGTGTTGATAGCGAGAAACAAACCATTTATTTTTCAGTAAGACCCTTCATTAAAGAAAGGATTGATCACTGTCTTCATGGACTGTACTAGGGGTTGGCTGATTCTGTCAGATGAGCTACCGGGAAAAATACAAACTATTGAAGTAGGACTCAGATCTAGCCAACCACTAGTAACCATTAAGAAGAGATTGGATGAGCCTAACAAGACAATGGCTGAACTTGAGGCCAATTTAAAATGATCAAAAGTTAAAATAGGATGTATAACATTTCTCACATGAACAGGTGTACCCCAACACTATGCAAGATTATACCATCGCTAGAGGTAACTCCAGAGACAGATACAACACAGGCACATCAGATGAGACCTCCACAAACTCAGACACTGGGAGCAGTAGGGGGCACAAGTCAGGAAGAAATGGGGACCACAAGAGATACATACAAGGGCGTGGGAAGGAGGTCATGCACTTCCCACCATATCTTTGCTCTCATCCTCAACTCTACATGCACCATGTACCATTTGATGCCTGGGATACTCAACAACGGCATTTTACACCACCCCAGTACAATCAACATAGTCCTATTTTAGAGGCAAGCCAATCTCCCCCAAAAAACAGTTGAAAGAAACAGGGCCAGGTGCAGAGGGGAGTACTACTAAACCAACGGAGGATAGTCACCAGGAGCATGGCTAGGGACCCAGCCACAAACATGAGCAACAATGTAGCCTGATTATGAACCTAACTGAGAAAGATGCCACATCTTACCAGGTGAGTGTTCTTGAGAAAGGGTTAGAATTTGTTCCCACACCTATCCTTGATAAATGTAAACTTCACTGTGAACTAATGGAGTTTATGCAGAACATTAAACTAAGGGCATTTTTTAAGGGAAAACATTGAGGTCTACTTTCACTCCTCCTGCCATAAAAGTCCCAGTAGAGGCATTAGCCTTCAAACAGGCAGTCATGAAAGAGGTGAGGAACATTGACCCCAAACTCTTCAAAACCTTTCATAATGTCACTAAGGAAGAGACCAAAGCCATAGTCAAACTATGGGGCATATTAACAAGCCAGGCGATAAAATTATCGCCACTTTAGCGGCAGAAAACTGCAGCTAAAACGGCGATAATGAGCTTGATAATATGCTCTATGGAATTCCAATTGAAGCCCATGTTAGATGTCCTTCACATCTAACATGGGTTTCAATTGGAATTACATAGAGCATATTATCAAGCCCATTATCGCCGTTTTAGCGGCAGTTTTCTGCCGCTAAAGCGGCGATAATGTTATCGCCTGGCTTGTTAATATGCCCCTATGTTTGGATAGTGAGATCACTATCAAACCCACCGATAAGGGTGGTGGGATTGTGCCTTAAACCACTAAAGCCTATCAGAAGGAGTGCTCCGCTTGCTAGATGACCCCAGAAATTATGAATGGATGTCGGGGGACACCAGTGAGACACTCATGAGCAAGACTAAGATAATGACAGAACATGCCTTAGTTAATTATTGGATACCTAAGAAAGAAGCTCATTTCCTTAGGAACAGAAAACCGAAAACACCTCACTTCCATACCCTGCCTAAAGTGCAAAAAAACATCTCTAATCCGACTGGATGTCCCATTGTTTCTGGGTCTAGCTTTGTTCTCAAGTCTCTATCCAAATTTTGTGACACCCTTTTTAGACCAATAGTACCAAAGACTAGCACCTACCTAAGGATATCTTCTGCTTACTATGTGACGTAGACTTTGACCCTTCACTACAAAATCTACTGATGGCCCTTGACATTGAAAGCCTCTACATTAGCCTACCTCAAAGGAAACTTTGGATGTAACTGAGGAAATTCTGTTCAAGACCAATTAGGACTTCAATACGCCTAGACATTTTGTACTTAAGTGTGCTAAACTAGACTTAAAACGATATTTCTTTGAGTTAAAAAACACAGGACGAGCATGGGAAGATCATTTGCTCCTAGTATAATGGGTGTGTATGTCCATCACCTAGAAACTCACAAAATCTTGACACAGACCAATCCATTAATATCAAACTTTGGATGTTTTTATCATCTGGTATGGCGATGACAGGCGATGGTACCTTAGCAATAAAGTTCATGGATTGGCTCAATATCCCAAATTCAGTTTTTGAGGGTCACCTACTTGATGAGCAACACTGATTTAATTTTCCTTGACCTACATATCATAGCAGAACAGGGGAAACTCAAAACAGTTACACATGAGAAACCAACAGATCATAACTGTTCCCTACAATTCAACAGATTACACGCCAGGTACCTTAGGGAAAATGTACCTTTGGGCAGCTTCTGAGAATGAGAAGAATTTCCAGGGACCTGAAGGACTTCAAAATTCAAACTGACCCCCTAGCTCAATCAATCAATCAATCAATATTCTTTATTTTGCTATAATTAAATAGCATAGAAATGTGTATTGAATACAAATTTGCAATACATTAAAGGTAAAGAAGTACAATGAAATATGTTGATATGATACTACAATTCCATTACAAAAAAACTAATGTAAAATACTTTCAGAGATAATATAAAATAGGGGGACAGGTGCAGTTATCAACATAATTTACTATCAATTTATAACCCATTCAATCGTCAGCCTAATGGTTGGGTTCTCCTACGCCTCAGAGAGGACCAAAAAATGACGCTAGTCAAAAACATGTTAAAGGGTCAATCTGCATTTGCATCAAATATAGAGCTGGACGACATTGTCTAAAATTGTATTAGCACATAAGTAGGAGAATCTATCTTTTCCTTTGCGCATAGTTAAAATTACAGAAAAATATCAAATGCTCAAAACTTCAGGGTGAGGAAATACCCTGAAAATGAAGTACAAAAAGCTATGAATGGAGCTAGTAACAACAATATAAATGCCCTTCTTGACCATACCCCACCGAAACAAGCAGTGGAACATCTCATCTATGTAAAAACCTATACCTTTGCATCAAACATTGTTAGCAAAACTATAAATAGGAACTGGCGAATTTTCAACTGTGGCTCTCTGTATCTCGAGAAACTGCTGTTCTCTACAAATGAGGATCAAGTCGTAGGGACTCACTAGTAAATACCAGACCCCTACGCAGGACCCCTACATAACATCCCCAACCTAGGTCTTCTAAGAGGTGCAACTGGACACCACCTGTTTGGGAATTGTAGCATCTGCCCAATGACAAAAGGTACCAAGAGTGAGGATTTGAGGGCCAACTGCCCATGGGATCTTAGACAATTCACCATTTCTAACACCTCTGAGTGTTCCACATGATGACCTGTCTGTGAAAACTACAATATATCGGGATGAGAAGTTGCAAAATCAAAAATGGAATATGTGAACTCAGATGTAATTTAAGATGTGGCTGCAGCATGTCCAAATGTCAACAAATTACTTTGCAAAGTCTCACGTCAACTGACTTCAAGTGGGTGGTATTAGAACACCTACAAAACCCAGTTAACTGTGAAAGAACGTTGCTCGAGAATGAACATCAATGGGGTTTCAGACTTTCAACACATATATCAGGACTGGATGACAATATCCCGTGGGACAGTTTTCTCAGTGATAACGCATCCTTTCAGCCATTCTCTTGTACTAGTATCCATGATCAGTTTATAATACCTGCTTTCTAATATTTGATTTCATCACTTATTTTCTAACCTAGGGTAATTTTCCCCTATTCAGAAACATTGGGTGTTTCTGTCCACAAACATATATCAAAACATATATTGGAACAGATTATCCCTCAAAGGAATTTCACCAAGCACTTGTTTCAATGTAACAACCAAGACGTTGCATGAATCAAGAAGTAGTGCCACTATCGGTAGCCATTTTGTTTCAGATACTCCTTAGTCTTCCTTTCTCAAGACCCTGAGGCACAGGAGAGAAGTCAGGTGTGTTTACTTACGAGAGGCAGCTGTCACAAGGAAGCATAACTAAACTGCTCCGGCAGCTCAGTTGCCTCAAGTTTCAGGCATGGACTGATGTTTTTTAGACAAGCAGGCAAGGCGGGTATCTTGGAATTGTAAGTACGGCATAGCCGCTTGTAAGGTGAAAAGGTTCCTGATGCTTAATGCATTCCTCTCTTTTTCCTTTCACAGTCCAGTGTGGGATAACAGTCATGCCTCTCCTCTCTGTACCTATGGAGCACAATCAAAGTACCTTAATATGTATGTACCCACTACGTGTGTTTGAGTGTGGTATCCAGAGTGCAAGAAACTTGATTTCATCCTGTATGAGTCCCAGATGAGCCCATGTTTGCAGTTGTTTAGTCCCACAGAGATGAACTTCATTTTTTTGACATAGCCTCATGGTTTAAGATGAGAAACAGAATGATACGGCTACATGATACTGCTAACAGCATGAACAACGAGTTGAGAGCACGGTCTTTCAACGTCGTGCATAATCCTTAAACAATGGTGTTTGTTCTCTCTCTTTCCAGATACCCATTTACGGACACTAAGTAGCTGGTTTCGGTGTGATTGATGTATGTATGGTAAATTAATCAGTTATGTTAGCATTATGGAATAGGTGTGCATTGTGGTAGTTTAATCAGTCCTGATGAAAGCCTCAAGCATTTGGGAGCATAAGTGGCAAAAATATGTTGATCCTAAGAGGAAGTAAGGTGACTAGAGCCTCAGAACTTCCTAACTTTTCTAATTTTTAATCATACTGACTGGAGCCCAGATTAAAACGTTAGGGATACAAGGCAACTATTTTTGAATGGTAACCCTACCCCCATTCTCTTACCTATTCCTTTTCCAACAGAGTGCTTCAATTTATCTCATAGGTTGTAAAACGCTCCATTCTGAATAGGAGTGGGAAGGAACTCTATGATGAAGCAAGCCACCAAGGGGTACCCGTGGTGGTTGAGAGTTCTTTAAAGCAAAAGGATTCTTTTCCACTTAGGTCAACAGGAGGTTTCTTAGATTGATCCAATTGTGTTGAGATGTATAGTTTGTGTAAAGTTCTGTGTCAAATATATTGTCAACAAAAATCTTGAGTGTCCATGTTTTGGATGTAAACTGCCAAAATGTTATAATAAACTACTGGGTTCAAATAACAGATCTCCTTTACAGAATGGAAGGGTAAGTGCCAATTATTATCCCATAAGGTTTGCCTTCTGGGCCTCATACCAAAGCCCAAATAGAAAACATTTATTTATAGATTCTTAGACCTGGTATTAGTTATAGCCAAACAAGCTATAACATTCAACTGGAAATTGCCACTAGCTTTTTAAACAAACAAATTGAAGTCAACACTTAACAAACGGGCACATGCCAAGGACAGCACATTCCATGTTTTACAGTTGCGCCAAAGTTAACTGGTAAAATTAACAGACTGTGAACTGATTCTATTTTGTTCTATAAAAATTGAATTACAAACCACTTTGATGGGGACCAGTCGCTCTCCCTTGACTTTCAATTTAACATATACAACTATGAATGTGTATTCAGGTTTTTCTCTGGGTTTTTAATTTTGTGTTGTTGTATGGATCACTCACCTTGTTTTTCTCACTATGTCCTTTACGCAACCTGATATATATAATGTACAACAGCGTTATAGGTAACTTACATTTGTTCATTATTGGATTTGTTCTACAGCTCATCTTACATTTTGTTTAGAATTATTTGCATGAAGATGTTCATGTGAATTTTACTCACTTATAATTATGAAACAGCAAAATAAATGAAATAACTTACCAATATATTGTGTCAAAAATATCATTGACAACAATATCATCAAAAAAGCGACGTACACCGAAATATATATTTATATAATGCTATATGTAATTTATATTAATATTAAACTACAAAATATAAATAATAATATAGTTAAAATTAGACCTAACTATTATATAGTTTTATATAATTTGAATGTAATTATATAATTATATCTATATATATATATATATATATATATAGGGACGGCCGAAACGCGTCATGGCGGACTAACTGGTGGTGTATAACAATAAACTGAATTAGAAGCACCAATTTGGGTCCACACTCGTCTATTTTCTGGGAGAAACAGTGGAACGAGTAGTTTAAATATATATATATATATATATATATTACCTACTGGCGGTCGCCAGTAGGTAGTTATAGTTAGGACCCCTTTTCCATAGGAAATCCGCAACATTCTATTTTGAATAACTTTGGCGCCGGTCGACGAATCCTCGCGAATTTCTCAAAATAGGTGGGGCGCTACGCTCCGCTCCTACCCTGAAAGTCTCGGGGGGATTCGTCAAGCGGGGGCTGAGATAAAAGGGGGGTCCCAAAACGCGTTTTTCCCATGCATTTTTCCATAGGACCTTTAGACAGGGCTACAGCCCGAACGGCTGAACAGAATTACTAGAAATTTGGCAGAGAGGTAGTCCTCAGGTCAAGGAAGTGCCTTTTGTAGGTTTGGTGTAAATCTGTTCAGTAGATTCTGAGAAAATAGCCTTTAAATCAATATATATATCTGAGCCAGCTTACGGTACGCTTACCGTAAGCTTACCGTACGCGTACGGTGGCGTGCGCGAGCGCGATTCTGATTGGCTCTTAGATCTTAGTAAACATTCTAAACAGCCGAAACCAGGAAGCGGCGGCCGCCATTTTCTCTCTTGCACTGAGAGCTAGGTTGTTAAATAAAACCAATAAACATATAAAGGGGCTGTTTAGACAGCTCCCACACACATAGCCATGTTGAGGGAGTCCCCAAAGACCCCCCAAGGCCAAAAATGCAATTTTTATTTTTTCGCTAATTTCGCCGATTACGCTTACCGTACGCGTACGGTAAAAAATGGAAAAAAAAACCCACTATCCACACTCTCCCCACCCCCTGTGCTTTTGGTGGCCGCAGTCCACCAAATGTGCAGGGCTTATTGAAGGTGTGAAAAACCACAATATTTTAAACAAAAATAATAAAAGAAAAAATTAACAACACTCTCTCCACCCCGTGTGCAAATGGTGCCCGAAGGGCACCATTTGTGCATGGCTTATAAAAATTACGAAAAATTAAAATATTACCTTTCAAAACGAAGTGCATCATATGTCCTCCATGTGCGCACGGTGCGCGAAGCGCATCGTGCGTACATGGCCCATCTAGCGTAACGTGGGCACGCGGTGCGCGTAGCGCACCGCGTGGCCACCGTGCGTGCACGGCACTAACTGCGTAAAGTGGGCGCGTGGTGCGCGCACGGAACGAACTGAGTTAAGTGGGCGCGCACGCCACGAATGGCGTAAAGTAACTTAGCATTTAAAAAAACGTACAAATTCACTGAAAAAACCATAGGTTTCGCACACGTTATAGTTAGGAATTAGCATTTAAAAAACCTTGCAAATTCACTGAAAAAACCATAGGTTTCACACATGTTATAGTTAGCGGAAATTTTACTGATAAAAAACCAGTGAAATTCCCCCGTTATAGTTAGTGTAGGCAACTATAACTCACGCGACCGCAATCTTCTGCTGATGACATATGTGTCTTTATGAAAAAAAAAAATTTGAAATATATGTATAGCTAAAAATGTATGGAAGAAGACATGGGCAAATAAGTGTCTAAATACAGTATTAGCATCAGCAGAGGATTGCGGTCGCGTGAGTTATAGTTGCCTACACTAACTATAACGGGGGAATTTCACTGGTTTTTTATCAGTAAAATTTCCGCTAACTATAACATGTGTGAAACCTATGGTTTTTTCAGTGAATATATATATATAACACGGAGCCAATTGGGGTTCTCTCTATATATATATATACACATATACTACCTCCTGGCAGTCACCAGTAGGTAGTTATAGTTAGGACCTTGTTTCTATCAAAAAAAAGTTTTTTCTTTTGCCAATATCTTGGGCGGCGTTTGACGAATCTTTGCGAATTTTTCAAAACTAATGGTTCACACAGGTCAGCTCCTGTCTTGAAAGTTTCAGGGTGATTCAGCAAGCAGGGGACGAGAAAAAAGGGGGTCCTAAAACACATTTTCCCCATGTTAATTTCCACAGGATTTTGGAACAGGCTACAGCCCCGAAAATATTTTGTTTTATATCTGAGCACTGAGGAGGAGCCGCAAACCCCCCCAAGCACGAGCTTAATTCTGATTGGCTGCCAACACTCCAAACCAGTAGGAAAAACATTAAAAAAACAGGAAAAGGGGGAAGGGTAGAAATACCCTGAACCCCTAGGCCTGCTCAGGGTAAAAAAAAGCATATTTCTTTTCAAACGGCCAAATTCACGCTGGGTGCATGAATCTGGACAAGAACATTTTAAAAATGAAGCGTGTACTCGGTAGGCCAGGTCCCGGGGTAATATTTATAATGTAGGTGGGGCCCCCACAGCCCTGGGGACCGCCAGCTCCCCTGGGATTGTTTGAATAAAATGCATGGGTGGGCTTCTGCCCCCCCACACTACCCCAGGGGCCACCACCTCCCCGGGCCATTCTTAATTATGTTTGGGGAGCCTCACAGCCCCCAAGCCCCAGGGACCGCCACATCCCCAAGACTTGATTACAATTTAAAAAGTGTGTGGGGGGCTCCTGCCCTTCCCTACACTGCCTCAGGGACCAACACCTCCCCAAGGCACACTTCAAGTGCAGGGGTCCATTGCGGACCACCGGGCCTCAGGGACCACCACCTCCCCGAGGCTCTTTTGAGGAAGGGAGGGGGCCGCGGGGCCCCCCTCCTGGAGCCCTTGATGGTCCTGGGGACTGCCACCCCCCAGGGCCAACACCTGCAATGTCCCAGAGTGGTGGGGAAAGGGGGTGTGGCCTTTGTCCACCTCTCAGCAATCCCACTGTGTGGGGCTTACTGGAGGTAAGAGGTAGGCTATTTGGCCCCTAAAGGACGCCCAGCAGTGAAGGGGACTTCATTCCCCATCCAAGAGCACATCAGGGAGTGTGTTTGAAGAGCGATGGCCAAAGGGGGTGTGGCCTGCTATGAGAACTTAGCAATCCTGCTGTGTGGGACTTACTGGAGGTAATAGGAGGGGTAGTTGGTGCCCAAGGATGTCCTTGGGGGCCAACTACCCCTCCTGTGACCTCCAGTAAGTCCCACACAGTGGGATTGCTAAAACGTCTTCAGAGGCAATGCCCCCCTTTCTCCACCCTTCTGCAAACGTGCCTCCTGGCAGACTACATGATGGGGGATGAAGTCCAATTTACTCCAGAGGGACTAGGCGCTCCTGGTACCTCCTGTAAGTCCTATACAGCGGCATTCCTGAGCGCTGGTCAGAGGCCCAGCACCCTTACTCCATCACTCTGTAAATGCGCTTACTAGTTAAAGAAGTGTTTGCAACGTAATAGGTTTTGCATTTGCGAGAATTAGATCTATTGGCGTTGTAAATGCAAACGCTTTTTGCTAATGTTTTTTGAGTGGAGTGAATGTACAATGTGTGTAGTGGAATTATGTGGTATATTGTGCAGTGACATTATGTGGATAGAAAGTATGTGGTATTTAGTGTATAGGAATTATGTAGAGTGGGATTATGCGTTATGGGAAGTAATTATGTGGTATGGTAGTCTGTTTTGTGGAGTGGTAACCTCAGGTTTAGTCTTCCTCGTTTCCATAGAAGCTCTACTATGAACTCAGTGAGACAAAAAAAAGAAGGAATCACTGAGGAGCACTTGTGGACCTAATCAGAGGTATGAGCAGGGCCACTGGAGTTATGTGACTGTTTGGCTGCACCGACTTTCGCACAAATATACATTTTCTGCATTAGCTACGTAATTCATCATCTGCTCCATATTCTGCAGATTTGAACATAAAAAAACTTATTTCTAGCTCAAACAGCTCAAACGTTACCAAAAATGCAGGGGCAAGTGTTACAGTGTGGTGGAAGACCCTTTGCAAACCTAGAATGGTCACCTGTTACTTATTGCTAAATGTGGGTGTTAAATTGGTACTAATGGTGTGCAAGCCACTCTTGCTTCCTTCTGCACCTCTCTTGCCTCTTTCTGCATTTCTGTTGCTTCTTTCTGTACACTTCTTTCTTTTTCTGCACTTCTCTTGCCTCTTTCTGCAAATCTCTTGTACTTTCTGAACCTCTCCTCCCTCTTTCTGTGCACCTGTTACCTCTTTCTGCACCTCATTTGCTTCTTTCTGTACCCCTTGTGCCTCTTTATGCACTCTTCTTCCCTCAATCTGTACTTCTCTTGCCTTTTTCTGTATCCCTATTATGTCTTTCCGCACCCTTTTTGCCTCTTTCTGCACCTCTTTTCCTTCTTTCTGCACTTCTTTTGTTTCTTTCTGCACCTGTCTGGCATCTTTCTGCATCCCTCATGCCTCTCTCTCCACCCCTATTCCCTCTTTCTGCACTTCTGTTGCTTCTTTCTGCACTTATCTTGCTTCTTTCTGCACCTCACTTGCCTCTTTCTGCACATCTATTGGCTCTTTCTGTAGTTCTCTTGCCTCCTTCTGCACTTCACTTGCCTCTTTCTGTAACTCTCTTGCCTCTTTCTGCACCTCTCTTGCTTCTTTTTGCACTTCACTTGCTTCTTTATGCACCCCTTTTGCCTGGTTCTGCACCCCTCTTCCCTCTTTGTGCAACTTTCTTGCTCTTTCTGTACCTCTGTTCCTTCTTTCTTCACCTATCTTGTCTCTTTATTCACCCTTCGTGTCTCTTTCAGCACCTCTGAGGCTTCTTTCTGCAGTTCTCGTCCTCTTTCTGCACCCCTCCTGCCTCTTTTTGTACCCCTCTTGCCTCTTTCTGTACCTCTCCTACTCCTTTCTGCACCACTCTTGCCTCTTTTTCCACCTGTTAGTTCTTTCTGCACCTCGTTTGCCTAGTTCTGCACTTCACTTGCCTCTTTCTGTGCCCCTCTTGCCTCTTTCTGCACCTCTGTTGGTTCTTTCTACACTGCTCTGGCACCTCTGTTCCAAATGTCTGCATCCCTCTTGCCTTTTTCTGCACCCCTCTTCCCTCTATCTGTACCGCTCTTGCCTCAGTCTGCCCACTTGTTCCCTCTTTCTGCACCCCTTTTGGTCTGTTTCTGCAACTTTCTTGCCTCTTTCTGCAGTTCTCTTGCCTCCTTCTGAAACTCACTTGCCTCTTTTTGCACCTCTGTTGGTTCTTTTGCACTGCTCTTGCCTGTTTCTGCACCTCTCTTGGCTCTTTCCTTACCTCTCTTGCCTCTTTCTGCACCTTGTTTGCTTCGTTCTGCACTTCACTAGCCTTTCTCTGTACCCCTCTTGCCTCTTTCTGCACCTCTGTTGGTTCTTTCTGCACTGCTCTGGCTTCTTCCTGCACCTCTGTTCCAAATGTGTGCATCGCACTTGCTTTTTTCTGCAGCCATCTTCCCTCTTTCTTCACCTCTCGTGCCTCAGTCTGCCCACTTGTTCCCTCTTTCTGTACCCCTTTTGCCTGTTTCTGCAACTCTCTTGTCTCTTTCTACAGTTCTCTTGTTTCCTTCTGTACCTCACTTGCCTCTTTTTACACCTCTGTTGGTTCTTTTGCCCTGCTCTTCCTTCTTTCTGCACCTCTCTTGCAAATTTCTGCACCCTCTTGCCTCTTTCTGCACCCCTTTTACCTGTTTCTGCACCTCTCTTTCCTCTGTCTGCACCTCTGTTCCCTCTTTCTGTACCTCTTTTGTCTGTTGCTGCAACTCGATTGCCTCTTTCTGCAGTTCTCTTGCCTCCTTCAGCACCTTTGTTGCTTCTTGCTGCACATCTCTTGCCTCATTCTGCACCCCTGTTGCTTCATTCTACACTTTGCATGCTTCTTTCTGCACCCGTCTTGCATCTTTCTGTACCCCTGTTGTCTCTTTCTGCATTCGTCTTCCCTCTTTCTGTACCTTTCTTGCCTGTTTCTGCATCTCACTTGCTTGTTTCTGCACTTTTTTTGCTTCTTTCTACACCTCTGTTTCTTCTTCCTGCAATTCTCTTGCCTCTTTCTGCATTTCTCTTGCCCGTTTTTGCACCTCTCATGCCTCTTTCTGCACCTCTCTTGCCTCTTTTTCACATCACTTGCTTCTTTCTCTACTTCTCTTGCCTCTTTCTGCACCCCTGTTGCTTCATTCTGCACTTTCCATGCTTCTTTATGCACATGTCTTGCTTCTTTATGCACCCCTGTATTCTCTTGAATTACCTCTTTTGCCTCTTTCTGCACTTTTCTTACCTCTTTCTGCAGTTCTCTTGCCTCATTCTGCATCTCTGTTGCTTCATTCTGCGCTTTCCATGCTTTTTTCTGCACCTGTCTTGCTTCTTTCTGCACCCCTGTTGTCTCTTTCTGCACTAGTCTTCCCTCTTTCTGTACCTTTCTTGCCTGTTTCTGAATCTCACTTGCCTGTTTCTGCTCTTTTCTTGCTTCTTTCTACACCTCTGTTTCTTGTTTATGCAATTCCCTTGCCTCTTTCTGTACTTCTCTTGACTGTTTAGTACCTCTCTTGCCTCTTTCTGCACCTCTCTTGCCTCTTTCTGCATCTCACTTCCTTCTTTCTGCACTTCTCTTGCCTCTTTCTGTACCCTGTTGCCTCATTCCGCACTTTCCATGCTTCTTTCTGCAACTGCCCTGCTTCTTGCTGCACCCCTGTTGTCTCTTTGTGTACCTCTTTTGCATCTTTGTGCACTTTTCTTGCCTCTTTCTGCAGTTCCCTTGCCTCTTTCTGTACCTCTTTAGTCTGTATCTGAAATTGGTTGCCTCTTTCTGCACCCTGTTGCTTCATTCTACTCTGTCTTTGCTTCTTAATGCATCTATATTCATTCTTTCTGCATCCCTGTTGTCTCTTTCTTCACTCATCTCTCCTCTTTCTGTACCTTTCCTCCCTGTGACTGCATCTCACTTGCCTCTTTCTGTACTTTTCTTGCTTCTTTCTACACCTTTGATGCTTATCTCAGCAATTCTCTTGCCCCTTTCTGCACTTCTCTTGCCTGTTTCTGCACCCCTATTGCCTCTTTCTGCACCCGTCTTCCCTCTTTGAGCAACTTTCTAGCCTCTTTCTTCACCTTTCGTCCCTCTTTCTGCACCACTCTTGCCTCTTTCTGTACCTCTGTTGCTTCTTTCTGCACTTTTCTTGCCTCTTTCTGCACCCTTTGTGCCTCTTTCAGTACCGGTGTTGCTTCTTTCTGCACTTCTCTTCCTTCTTTCTGCATTCCTCGTGCCTCCTTCTGCTCCTCTGTTGCTTCTTTCTCCATTTCTCTTTGTTCTTTCTATACTGCTCCTGCCTCTTTCTGCATCCCTCTTGCCTCTTTGAGCACCTCTTTTGCTTCTTTCTGTACTTCTCTCGCCTTTTTCTGCTCCCCTATTACCTCTTTCTGCACTCCTCTTGCCTCTGCGTGTACCTCTGATGCCTCTTTGTGCACCTCTCCTACCTCTTTCTGTACCCCTCATGCCTCTTTTTACATCTCTGTTGGTTCTTTCTGCACCGCTCTTGCTTCTGTCTATACCTTACTTACCTCTTTCTACACTTTTCTTGCTTCTTTCTACACATCTTTTGCTTCTTTCAGCAATTCTCTTACCTGTTTCTGCAGTTCTCTGTTTCTGCGCCCCTCTTGTCTCTTTCTGCACCCGTCTTCCCTATTTGTGCAACTTCCTAGCATCTTTCTACACCTCTCTTCCCTCTTTCTGCACCAATCTTTTTTTGTACCTCTGTTGCACTTCTTTTGCTTCTTTCTGTACCTCTCTTGCTTCTTTCTGCAGCTGACTTGCCTCTTTCAGCACCTCTGTTGTCTTTTCTGCAGATCTCTTGCCTCTTTCTGCACCCCACTTGCCTGTTTCAGCACATCTGTTGCTTTTTTCTGCTCTTGCTTCTTTCTGCATCCCTCCTGCCTCTTTCTGTACCCCTCTTTTCTCTTTATGTACCCCCTTGCCTCGTTCTGCACCCCTGTTCCCCCTTTCTGTAGCTTTCCTGCCTGATTCTGTAACTCTGTTGCTTTTTTCTGCACTTCTCTTGCTCGTGCTGCACCTCTTTTGCCTCTTTCGGCAATTCTGTTGCTTCTTTCTGTACTTCTCTTGCCTCTTTCTGCACCTCTGAGTTTGAGGTAGTTTCAATTCCCCTGCCCTATTATGTATTAGGGCCTTAGAGGGGAGGTCATGCCAATCACAGGGGTTCCCCAACCCATAGTGTACCCTAGTGTATGTAGGTGTTTTCACCGTATTCTAATTGTCTTTCAGCATAGCACTGGCCACGGGACTGGTAAGTCAGAGTCAGTTACCACAAGTACCAGCCAGCAAAAAATTGGGAGCACAGGATGACTTTGCAATAAGGCCTCTTTCTGCACCTCTGTTGGTTCATTCTGCATATCTCTTGCTTCTTTCTTCACTTTTCTTTGCCTTTCTGGACTTCTGTTGCCTCTTTCTGCATTTCTCTTGCTTCTTTCTGCGCATTTCTTAATCTTTCTGTACATGTCCTACCTCTGTAGGCATAGTTAGAAATTAGCATTTACAAAACCTATGAAATTTGCTGAAATAAAATTAGGTTTCAGGGACGTTATAGTTAGAAATTAGCATTTCAAAAAACCTTTGAAATTCACAGAAAAAAACATAGGTTTCAGGGACGTTATCAGTGATTGTATAAGAGAGTAAGTATGTGTTAGTATCTATATTAATGAGTGAGGTGGTGTGTGTATAACTGTATAGGTGAATAAATGGGAGTGTGATTGATTATTTGCATCACTGACTAGGTGGTTGAGTAACTCTATGGATGAGTGTTGGTGTGTGAGTGTCTGAATAGGTGTATGAGTGCATATGATAGGGCTGTATTGATGAGTGACTGCATGTATGAGTGACTGTTTGAGTGAATGAGTGTATGTGTGTGTAGACCTAGGAATCAGTGAGTTGGGTATGTAGTAACTGGTATTGGTGTGTCTATGTATTTTAGAGTGAGTGTATCAAAGGTTATATTAGGGTATGAGGAAGTGCATCAGATTATCATGTGGATGATGTCATCAGTGATGTCATTTTGAGATGTCATCTGTGATATCATCAGTGATGTTACTGACCATGTCATGAATAATGTAATATGTGACGTTATCAGCAGTGCACTGCAGGGGCGCGAGTTATAGTTAGCTCAACTAACTATAATGGGCAAATTTCTCTGGCTTTGTAAGAGTGAAATGTCCAACTAACTATAACATCCCTGAAACCTGTGTTTTTTTCAGTGAATTTCTATGGTTTTTTAAATGCTAATTTCTAACTATAATTTCCCTGAAACCTATGGTTTTTTCAGTGAATTTCTAAAGTATTTTAAATGCTAATCTCTAACTATACCATCCCAGAAGCCTGTGGTTTTTTCAGTGAATTTCAAACATTTTTTAAATGCTAATGTTTAACTATAACCTCCCTGAAACCTATGGTTTTTTTCAGTGAATTTCTAAAGTTTTTTAAATCATAATTTCTAACTATAACATACCAGAAACCTATGGTTTTTATAGTAAATTTTAAAGGTTTTCTAAATGCTAATTTCTAACTATAATGTCCCTGAAACCTATGTTTTTTCAGTGAATTTCAAATGTTTTTAAATGCTAATTTCTATCTATAAAGTCCTTGAAACCTATGGTTTTTTCAGTCAATTTTTCACAATTTTTTTTTTTTTAAATCTGAGCCCCAGGGAGGTGGCAGTCCCTGGGGCTGCGGAGGGCCGTGTGCACCCCATGTTTAATTATATAAGTCCCGGGGAGGTTGCGGTCCTCGGGGCAGCGGGGAGCCACGTGCCCCAACATATAATTAACTAAGCCCCAAGGAGGTTTCATATTGCCCATGGGGCCTAGCCCACCCAGGGGCTTAAGGATAATAAAGCGCGGGAGCCTGCGCTTAGTTTTTAAAAACATTTTCTCGGCCGGATTCACGCACCCAGCGTGAATTTGGCCGATTTTCTCTTTTTTTTTAACACATTTTATTTGGTTATTCATTTGAAAATTGAGCGATTGCCCTACAAAGAACTGTAGGGGGCAAAGAAAATGGATTGATATTGCTGAAGTCCCAACGTTTTGAGCATTTTCAAAGATCTGCCAAACATGCAGGTGATACAACTTAAACAAACTGCCGACAGTGCTGAATCTCAAGATATGATTATATGATATATCAAAATAACGATCTATTTTCATACGATACGGGTTTGTCCGGTCAGTGAGCATTGGGAATATGGGGTTACCTGTTAAGGGTCTGTGGATGGCAGGGGAAAAAGCTCTATTCCACAATATATCGCCCACCTGGTCCAAATTGTCCTATGTTTAGCGGGACAGCCACGAGCTAGGAATACTGCTATTTCCTCACCCATGCACCTCTCCAGTTTGGTCTTCCCTTTGCTTAGGGTCGGGGAGATGTCCCTTTCCACAGATGTAGCAATAACGCGCTTGGCAATAATGAGGGCCAAAAACAGTAAGTGTTGCTTGTACTTATTTCCCCCTATATGGTCTGTGCTGTGTAATAGAAAGAGTCTTGGATCTAGCTGGAGTGCCCATGAAAGAACCTCATTTAAGCAGGACCTGATTCTACGCCAGAAGGGTACAGCTCCAAACAGTATGAAAGAATGTCCCATTGTCTCGTCCACACTGCATGCATGTAGTGGACTGAATCACTGCCATCTGCCAGAGTCTGGTCCGGGTATATTATGCGCGGTGGAGATATTTAAACTGTATCAGTTCATATCGGGTAGAGATCGCTGCGCCCCATGGGCTAGCAATGGCCTCAGCCCAATCGTCGTCCGTCATGTCAGGAATGTCGGCTTGCCATGCAAGCCTTGTCTAGTCTAGCGTTGTCTGTGTGCATCAGTACTGCCCTGCATCATATTGCCAAGGGTCGATATCCACACTAGATCCCACTCCTGGAACCCTCCCAGGGCAGCCACCGGGAGGAAGTATGTACCTTGCCATAGTGGGGTCGTCTGGGTCAGCGTCCCGCTTCAACCCATCTGTTGGACTGTAGTCCGCCACAGCTGTATTACGACTTTGCCTGCCGTAGGCAAACAATCTAAGCGTGTGGCACTATACAGGAGTTGGAGGAGGGGAGTTCGTTCCATTGCTGCATGCTCGATTGCGTAGGCCAGGTCCGTGGGTGAGTTATACCACCATTCGTTTACCACAAGTAGATGGGATGCCACATAATAAGAATAAATGTCTGCTTCCACGATCCCCTCACAGTAAGTGGATTGGATGCATGTGTGGAGTGCAATCATGACCGCCCCACCGTTCCAGAGAAATTTGTTTTGTATGACGTTGATCTGTGCGAACCAGGAGCGTGCAATGTCATATGGGAAATTTTAGAGGCGATATAGAATCCGAGGTAGTGATACCATCTTGAAGATAGCCGATCACCCATAAAGGGACAGGGGAAGAGAGGACTATATTGTTGTTTCACCGTTCAGGCCTGCCATCAATGGAGTGATATTACTGGCCCATGAGACTTTGGGGCATGGTGACACAAAGATGCCCAGATATTTAAAACCGCCTGTTGCGTGGGACAGATGCGATGGCCAGGACGTGCGTCCTTGGTGACCGCACACTGGGAAGAGCACGGATTTTGCAGGGTTTGTATGTAGACCTGAAGTTTCCCCAAACACTCTGAGGATTTGCAGTAAGCAAGGCCCCGAGAACCATGGGTCAATCATAAAAAATAAGACGTTGTCCGCGTATAATGCGATACGGTCCGATCTTGACCAAGACCACTCAAAGCCCCTGAGCACCGGGTCGCTCCTGACCCATGCCGCCAGTGGCTCAACCACGAGGGCGAACAACAGGGTGAACAGGGGGCAGCACTGTCTAGTGCCTCTTTGGATAGGGATGGGATCTGAGAGGTGCCCGGCTATGCGTACAGATGCTGTTTTGTTTGTATATAGCAGGCGTACATAACAATGGAGCGTAGACCAAAGTTAATCGCATCAAGCAATTGAAAGAGGTATACCCAACTAAGGGAGTCAAAGGCTTTGTCGATATCGGCTAGTAGCATGGCCGCTGATCGACCCAGCGCTGGGGCTGATGCCATACCGTTGTATACTCTCTGGATGTTATGTTGAGTGGCTCTTTTGGGCATGAAACCCGACTGATCGGGATGGATCAGATCTAAGACATATGTGCGCAGGCGGTCAGCGAGGATTTCCCTAATAGTTTAGGCTCAAAATTGATGAGGGAAATGGGGCGATATGAGGAAGGATCCTCGAGAGGGCGGCCGGGCTTGAGAAATAGGACTATTTCCGCATGACGTCAATCCGGGGGCAACATGTTTTCGTCCAGGGCCTCCTATATTGCCGCCAATAGATGGGGGCCTAAGAGGTGTATATTCGGCCACAGGAATTCTATAGGGAATCCATTTGGACCGGGGCCCGCCCTGGATGTAGTGCACTGAGGGCTCCAGTCAGCTCATCTACAGTGATCGGGCCTCCAATTGTTCACGCATATCGACTGTAAGCTTCCATGGTGGAATATCTGTCAGGAATTCTGCAATGAGATCCGCAGAGATCTGCTCGTGATGTGCGTATAGGGCTGTGAAATGCCATGCAAATTGTCTGGCCATACTCTCTGGTGATGTGTGGAAGATCCCTTCCACATCGCAAATCGTGGAGACAAGCGCTGGAGATTTATCAGCATGGCAAAGCCGGTGGAGCATTCTGCTATATTTGTCTCCCCATTGTTATACCCTGTGTTGTGATGCCTCCCAAATTTCTTTGGTTTATTCCATTAAATATTGCTGTAGCTCCTGTTGCGCCTGCTGCAGGTTGCGCAGTATAATAGGGCTAGGGTCGCGGTTGAGTTGAGAAGCAAAGGCCGTCAGGGGTGCCTCTATGGCGGCCAGCTCATTGCACCGTGTGCATTTTGACGCTGCGGACAGTAGGCTTTAAGGCTTCCCACAAAACAAATCTGGATCGAGCGGAGGGGCTGTTTGTGTCCAGATACGTGGATATCACCATGTGGAGCATGTCCTGATAGTCTGGACACAGAAGGTGCCAGGGGGACATGCGCCAACAAAAGGGTGGCTTACGAGGGCATGTGTGGAATTTTAGGGCAACCGGAGAGTGTTTGGAAATCCTGCGGGGATGGTGAGTTATCTGGGAAATTCTGTGAAGGAATATACGAGGGACGAAGAAATAGTCTAATCGAGATTGTGACCCATGGACTGTGGACAGATATGTATAGCTGTGTTTCGTGGGGTGATATTCCCGCCATATGTCCGCCCAGCCCAGGGTAGATACCAGTAAGCTCAATTTAGTGGGACCAGGTGACAGTTGGTGGTCGGCGCTTAGTTGTCGGTCCTTAGGCCCCATTGTGTCATTCCAGTCGCCCTCTAGAAGGGTCAAACCCTCTGGCAAGTCACCCTTGACTCCGGAAAGCTTATCTATAAAAGTCGTCAGCAGCGGGGGAGGGGAATATATGCTGCCTATTGGGACCTGTTCCCCATGCAACGTGCCTGTGACGAATAAGAATCTGCCCCCGGGATTCGCCCTGTGAGCTATGAGTTGAAACTGGACCCTTCGGTGTATTAAGATGGCCACCCCCGGGAATCCCTGGTAAACCCCGCATTATATACATGGTAAAAACCAAATTGGGCGAGAAATGGGGCTTTAGTGCCTAGGAGGTGGGTCTCTTCCAGAAGCAAAATATCGGCCCCGTACCTTTTGGCTTGTCGTAGGACAGCACCACATTTTACTTTATTTAAAAGACCCCGGACATTCCACGAGACCACAGTTAGATCCCTGAGAGGGGTCATATCACCTGACGCCATTATCCCTTAGCTCTAAAGACATAGCAATGAAGAATTTGAAATCTGTATAGCATGTCTGCAGTAAACATAACAGTTGAACTTAACCTACAATCCCTTAATATCCCACCTCCTCCCTCCCGACACTGCCATAAACACGGAGCATCTGTCGTGGTGTGAGGCGCACCGAGCCCCCCACAGGGGCGACCCGGGCCCCCACTCCAAATGTACCCTACCCACCTATGAACCATAAGAACAAAGGGGGACTCAGAGTGTCTCGGGCCTGGTAGTCCCATGGCCTGGCATCCATGCACACTCGGAGGGAAATGCATATGGAACATCTTAGTGAACAGCAATCCATGTTAACTTGCGTTCAGCTGCCAGCACTGTAACGAAAAGTTAAGAGGGGCCGCTCCGGACTTGAAGATTGCTTGTCTAATCCAGATCCATGTCGTCTCTTGGAATGGTCCTCTGAGACCTGTTCCGTTGTGATCCACCGGATGAGTCTGAATCCAGCAACAGCAGTGAACCTGCCCGGAGATGGGGGCGTTTGTCCACCCATGCAAAGACAGCCTCAGGAGTTTCAAAGAAATATGATTTGGTGTTGAAAATCCCTCTCATCCTAGCGGGATATAAAAGCATATATTGCATGTTCATGTCACGCAACTTGCGCTTCGCGGCTGTGAAGGACTGACGTTGCTGCTGGACCAAGAGTGTGTAATCCGGGAACACCATTATGGGCCGGGACTCATGGTGAAAGTGGTCTTTGTGTGTCCTGGCATACCGTAGAATTGTATCTCAGTCAGGGCCCCATGGGCGCGCTCCACCACAAAGCATGAAGGTAGTACATCCCTTGGCATGAGATCTGTGAGCCACTGCGTGATGAAACGGGTCATGGAGGCACCCTCGCATCCCTCTGTTAGGCCAACGAAGCGCAGGTTGTTCCGTCGCGCTCAGCCCTCTACATCTTTCACCCTGGAGGCCATCTCCTGCGATATCACCGTAAGTTTGTTAACTTTTTTCTGGAGGGTGGAAACTCTGTCCTCGACAGTCGAGACCCTCGTCTCCGCCTCCGTGATGCGGTTGACTGCCTTACAGAGATCCTGGAACAAGAATGAGACCTCCGACCCCACTGCTCCAATCATGGCTTCAAGCGTGTCTCTGGCACTATTTATCGATGCTAGGAGGGCCGCGTTGTCAGGTGTTGCACTCGACCCTCACCACCCGTGGAGCCCCCACTGGGCTCGGTGAATTGGTCCACGGTGCCATGATTGGGGCCGGCTTCGCTAGGTTTGTCTCTACCAATCATGGAGGAGATTGAAATGGTGGCGGCCCCTCCACTCCATATGTGCTGCATTGCCCGTACAAAGAGTATCTTGTCGAGTGGAGTGGCCACAATCCAGTTGCGGCTATAGGCCTCGGTTTTGATGTGCCACTTAGGGTAATCGCTGTCTCGGCCTATGCACTCCCGTTCGGCCCCCCTCCGGGTCCCTTCCAGCCAGGGGTAGATGAAGGGAGACTATTTGTTGGTCAAGGCCCGACGACTGGTTGTGGTGTTCTAGGGCTGCCACTACCTACATCCAGTCACATCCCCTCAGGATGGATGAAAGCAAGCGGCAGGCTGTGCCCGGCAGTCCAGATGCGAGGATCGGCAGAACGCCCTCAGCTCAGGCCTGCTTGTTGTCACACACCGCCTTCAGGCTGGGAGAGGGAGGCGAACTCTTTGTAGGCAAGGGGCGATATAACCATTGGTGGCACCGTGAATGGCACTAGGCAATGGCGCGGATCGGCACAACCCCAGCACGCTCACCTCTGAGGCTGCAGCCCAGCCCTGGTTACCTCCAGTGTGCTGGGCGCCAGCGGCCGATGTCTGCTGGGCAGCTCTGGGGACCGGCACCACATGAAGTCTGTGCAGGGAGGCGCCGCCCAGATCGTCGTGCCCTAAGCCCACAGGGCGATGGCAGCCACCAGCTCTCAGCACCGGCCGCCACCCAGGGTCCCGGCTGCACAGCCACACGGTGAGATTCCAGCCTCAGAGTACCATGGGCGATGGCATCTAATGGCGGAGGCACTGGTGGGGGGAGGGGCAGGCCCCACATTGCCGCCAAGCCCAGGTGATCTCTGGCTCCGTGTGCTGGGGCACAGGGTGTGTCGAGGCCCCCCTCCTCTTTGCCACACCGCTCACCCTCGGGCCAAGCTCCAGCCCAGTGTCCGCTGCGCCGCCCCTTAACTGCGTGGCGGGCGCCAGACGGAGACCCGGTCAGCACCCAGCCGACAGTCGCCTGCTGACGTCGCCTCCCCCGCTGCTCAGCAGTCGCCGGTGGCGGATGATAAGGCTCCCCCGTGAGCGGGGACGTGACGAGCCTCGCTGGTGAAGCTCCTCCAAGAAGGAGGATGCAGGATTTGTGCCGGATTATGGCGTGGATGCAGGGAATCCGGTTAGGCTGCGTCCGCCATTATGGCCCTCCAAGCCACGCCCCCTGATTTTCTTTTTTTTAATGCGTTTATTGGCCCTGGGGGTCCTTGTAGGACCCCCTGAGCAGGCCTAAGGGGCCAGGGTGTTTCTTGGTTTTCACCTTTTTATACTGTTTTCTTGTGACTCGGCTACCGAGTCACAAGAAGGCTGCCAACACATTCTGGTCTGGAGTGTTGGCAGCCAATCAGAAGTCAGCTCGTGCTCGGGAGGAGTCGCAACTCCTCCTCGGAGCTCAGATATATACATTTTTATTTTTTTAATCCCTCAGCAAATACTGAACGGATTTACACCATTTAATAAAAAGGTCGCTTTCTGGACCAAGAGCTACCTTTTTTGCCAAATTTGGTGTAATTCTGTTCAGTAGTTCGGGCTGTAGCCGTGTCTCAAGTTCCTATGGGAATTAACATTTGGAAAATGCATTTTGGGACCCCCCTTTTTTCTCAGCCCCGCTTGACAAATAACCCCAAAACTTTCAAGACAGGAGCTGGCCTGAGTGAACCATTAGTTTTGAAAATTTCACGAAGATTCGTCAAACGGCACCAAAGATATTGGTAAAAGAAAAAACGCTTTTTGAATAGAACGGAGGTCCTAACTAAAACTAGCTACTGGCGGTATATTACCTACTCACCTACAGTAGGTAATATATATATATATATCCATTCAGCGAAAACAACTCTAGGAAACATTAGAAGACAAAACTAGAAAGTATGTTTGTTTTTGGAGGGGTTAGATTTACTATTGCCCCTACAGTCTAAGCAACAGTAGGTAAAGTGATTTGCTCTGGAAGGGTGAATTTTAGTATTCCCTCTCTAACGTAACACAAAGGGCCCTATTCACAAGGACCCATCTCCAATTTATCCCCACATTAAGGCACCAAAAGTGGAGATAGAATTAACACCCCATTCACAATCCGGTGCAAACTGCGGACATCGCCAGTATTCACGCGATAACTGCCCCAAAATTTAACACCACGGTGGACACCACCAACTAACACTAATGAGATGCAGAGTAGGCGTACCCGTGCAAAAAAACACACGAAAAAAACCACAACACCACTTTCACAACATACTGCCAGATCTGCGATGCGATACAAACCGAAAACAGGCAATAAGCCGCGTTAGCAGCAGGTATTAACACCTGTCTCAAGCAGGTGTAAAGACGGACGACTCCCTGCAGTAGGCAACGGAGCCCCACACACAGCCACACCCAAAGAACAAACGACGCCATGGAGCTACTCATCATGCACTCGGAGCCCCAACAGGGCCTCAACACCCACCGCCACCACCCTCAGGACCTCCACCACCCCATGGACCCAGACCCGCCGCCCCCAGATCACCACAGAGGCAGCGCAGAGTAAGACAGCGGACCTACCGTTAACACACCACTCTCACAGATCTAACACCTGCAGAAGTCATTGCCCACTACAGGCTCAAAAGGGCAACCATCCTCCTCATCCTGAGCCACATCGCCCACAGGCTGACGGTCCCAACACTGCGGAGAACCAACATCCCTCCGCAGACAAAGCTGCTGGCTGTGCTGCACCTGTTGGCCTCTGGTACCTTCCAACCAACAACTGCCAGAGTCGGAAGGGTCTCACAGCCAGCCCTATCAAAGTTTATCACACCTGTCCTGGATGCCATCCTAAGCTTCATACCCCAGTACCTTCACTTCCCCAACACTGCGCAGGAACAGCTAGAGACAAAGCAAGGCTCCTACGCAATAGCCGGATTCCCGGCCATGTTGGGGCAATCGACTGCACAAATGTCCCACTTGTGCCCCCTGCGGATACTGCACACCACTACCGCAACAGAAAGCATCAGCATTCCATCAATAGTGGACCACCGGGGACTCTTCACCAATGTCGTCGCCAACTACCCAGGCAGTGTGCATGATTCCTTCATCTTCCAACAGTCCATCATCAACCAGTACTTCCAGGATGGCACATATGGAACGGGACTGCTCGTTGGTAAGTGCTAAATCAACACATCACACACCCCAAAGCCACCAACACACAACGCCCAATTGTGGGAATGCACACGTAACCAAACCACATACAACATGTCAAACTACACGACCACCTACCAGACATGACAACACCACTCCATGGTCATCCTGGGCTACCCCTGCACCCAATACAGACATTACATGGCACCACAGCCACACAACAGCTGAACGCGAGGAGATGCAGAATGCAGCAGTATGCAAGTATGCACGTGACCCGTGAATGGGAATGTACACAAAGAGAGGTGAGGCGTGGATGTGCAGGACAGACATGGCTATGCAAACCACAGACATGTCGATGCAGACCACAACTACTGGTGACTGGTGAGTAGTGAGCAGTGGAAGCAACAATGTCACCCCAGGCCATGGAACAGATAGCGGAAGTGTTGCACGCTGCATCCCCCCCTGTGTGCGAGAGCATAGTGGGTTGGCCCTGAGTACCCCAGGGCTGCGCAGGGGTGTGGTGACAAACCCCATTGCGCAGGCCATGGTCCACTCCCAGGAAGGCCAACGTCACTGACAGTGCAGCGCCGTGCGGCCTGTCGCGATGCCGCCGCCGTGAGCAGCGGGACCTGTGACCCTGTGCACCTGCTGCACCCCTACACGCTGATGCACAGACTAGGCCTGCCCGCCCCAGCGTACCACGGCCGCACTGCTCAGCTGCTGACACCGTCGTGTGTCAAAGAGGGCCAACACGTGCCGGTGCAAGCTCCAGGTCCCGGTCACGCGAGCTCAGCAGCCTCCGCAGTCCATCACTGGCCCCCTGACGCTTGCCCACATTACTCCTTACTTATAGACATGCTCTACCAGCGTCCTCTGCGGACCAGTAGATCCCACATGTGGAACAGTGTCCTGAGTCCTGAATGGCAGTGGCCCCAAGTCTGTGGCAGTGGCCACTGCACCAGACTCCCTTTGATCAGTGAGGCATAATTCTATTGAGCAGGCCTGCGACACGTGATGCCACTAACCCTGTGCGCCATGAGTGTCCGTCATCTGCCGGCAGAACATCGTTGGTGTCTGAGCCTGTGGCAGGGGGGTTTTCATGAGCAACAGGCAGGTACAGAGTTGGTGTCGGGCCTGGGTCTGTGGCATTCGTATGCATTATGTTGCCGGACACATCTGGCATGTGCCATCTGCATCATGCCCTGGGGGTAGGCCCCCCATTCTCCCCCTGACACTCCACGGAAGGCACATATGACACATACAAGACCCTACCCCAGTCTCCTGCAGGTCAGCGTCCTGTGACGGTGGGCCCGTGTCGGCCGCTGTGCATCTGGGTCCACTAGCCATGTGGGACTCAAGCCATTCCTCCTTGTTGTACTGACTTTGCATTTCTGAGTGCCTGATGACTGTTGGAGTTGTTGCTAGCACCAGCTACTCCTTGAGGGCTGGCTTACACTCACCCCACACACAGCCAGCACATGTGTCACTGTATTGGTGGGCCTGCCATCACATTCTACCGAACCAGGTATTGACTCTTTTCTCCCTGCACTGTCACAGGTGATCAAGGATATGCACTGTGCCCTTGGACGATGACACCCCTCCGAGATCCGGGCACACCCGCACAGAGGCAGTACAATGCAGTCCACATACGCACCAGGGGCATCGTTGAACGCACATTTGGCGTTTTGAAGTCATGTCTCAGGTGCCTGGACAGCACAGGTGGAAAGCTCCTGTACAGCCCGGACATCGTGTGCAAGATGATCGTTGCATGTTGTGTGTTGCACAACATCTGTGTTCGCACCAATGCCCCATGGATCCCAGTTCCAGAGGTGCCGGACGATGATGGTGACGTTGGGGCAGGTGGCCCACATCCCACTGAAGCTGCAGCAGGAATGACCCGTAGGAGCTCCATCATTGACACTTACTTCTCATGAGCACGTCACATTGTGGCCATCCCTGGCAATCATGGGACAATTGAGGATGTCCAATTGCGCTGCATGTGTGATGAAAACATATATGCAGGTTACAGGTTGTACTTGTATATTGTCATGTTACATTTTCCTGCAGTTTCATATGTGATTTGCCATGGTGTGCACATTTGCGGAACCTGTACTGTCCTGTGTTATGTTGTGGTGGGGTTGCTGTTTGTACCAGGATGTTGTCAATGTCGTGGTGCACTTCTGCTTATGTGCATATGCTGCACGGTGGACGAGTCGCTCCTGCGGCTCTGATTTGTCTGCCACCGGCCTCTATCATGCGGTGGGCCTGTCGGATCTGTTCTTCCACGGTGCTTGGATGTTGTGGCCTACATGTTGTCCTCTGCAGTCGGTCAGGGTGCATCCGTGGTACTCCGCTGTTGATGTATTTTTTCTGTGGCATTTTCCGTATGTTGTTCTTGTGCTTTTTCCCACATTAATCGTGTGTATTGCTGCCCTCGCGCTGCTTATCGCTGATTTCCTCTTCACGCTTTGGCCCATTGCAGGTGTATTGGTGCTGTGGTTTGTGTTTCATCTCCATCGAGGTGGTTGTATCGCGGATATTGTCCGCGGTTTCGGCAGACTATCGCATGATACCGCCTTGTTCTGAATTCCGCGTTGACACAGGTTTATTTTCCAGCAATAGGCTGCGATGTGTAAAGTTGCGTTAACATTTTTTGGTGATGTTTAGCACACGTTCTTGTGAATATACCCCAATGTGTTGTGCTTTGGTTTGGTTTGACATACCTTTCCATTGTTTAAAAAAATAAAAATAAATACATAACAGAATAAAAACATTTAAACATATTTAAAATAAAAATATTATTCATTATTGATAAATAAAATAACTGTAATATAAAAAGCACATTCCTTATTTCAAAATAAATTTAAAAAGTAAACAAAAAGTGCAAATACTTAAAATAAATACACTTCCTTCCCAACTACCTAACTATTTCTTTAAAAAAGTTCCTACTAAAGCATAATAGATTAATTAATAAATAATATAAAATTAAAACAAATAATACTATTATAACTCTTTACTCAAAATGTTATTATTAAAAACACTGACCAATGAATCCACAATTAATTCATATACCAATTAATCAACACAATAATTTGCAGAATTTAATACCAATTAATACTTAATTGACATAAACAAATAGAAATAAAAACAATAATTATTATTTTTAATAACTTCCCACCTTAATTAAATGCAAACTCATTAACCTAGTGCTAAGTTAAAAATGAATTACATTGTCAAATATTTAAATAATAACAATAAAAATTATGTGAATCAAATAACTTACATTCTTAGTTACCAATTAGTTATGTAATTTCCATTAACATATTTTAAAATAGAAAACAATTCATTCATTGCTTGATCGTGTGTATGATTGAGAAGTTGTCATCAAAGTCTGACCTGGATATTACTTCAAGAAGGCACTTTTTTAATTTTACTGGTGTAGGTGGCATTTCTTTATCGCTCAGCTAGCGAAAAATGAAGTAGAGCGTTGCAGAGGGTCACAAAGTTAGGTTATTAGCTTTTTTCTAATCAAGCGTCTGGCAAAAGTCTTTTATGGAAAATACTGTCATACAAAGTCGGTTTGCTAGTTTTGTCTTCGACAAAATAAATGAAATAAATATGTTTTGGGTGCTTCTCCTGGGAATGTCATGTCTGCAGAACTTCTCTTCATCTTTTTTGAAATTCAATAAACTTCACCATATTTGCGTTGTTTATACATTCATTTGCATAGTTTAAGGAAATAAATCCACTTTCTACACATATCTGTGGATAGCTCTAGTGCTTGCCCACTCGGTGCGGGCTAAAGTAATTAAACACTGTCAGCAAATAAAGTGGAAATGGAACTTTTGTATTTTGCTGATTTGCTTTTGTACCGACAGGCTGTATAGTTTTGACAAGAGTCATTTTGTGGATCCAGCCCCGCTTGTCTCTTTCCGAAGGTATTTAATCTATTTCCTATTGCTATTTTTGGCTTTTCTGACTCACATTTCCAAGAGGGAAACACGGAGTTCTCTCTCTGAATGGACTATTCTTCTCTGCATTTCTTAAAAATGAATATTGGACAGCCCCATGTAACTGTGTCCTGTGCACTCTTGCCATATTCTTTCGCTCAACAATCCTTAGCAGCATAAGAAATGAATGGCCATTACTATTGTTCCCAAGAGTCTGCTGCTGTTACACGACAATTTGTCCAGGCCCAACAAATTGTCTCGGGCATACATGTACCATGTATTGAAACAACATTCTGCCTCGTCATTTCAGTTTTAGTTCTGACCCTGGGTTTGTTTCCTCTCTATATTAGATCCCTTGTGATCCTATTTGTGTCTGTGAACCCTATATTGCTCTAAATGCAGCATTTCAAATCCCCCTCAAGCTGTCATCCTCAAAACATGATATCAGTCAGTAAAATGGAGAAAAATGCTGCTTTCATTATTTTTTTGGGTCAAATAAGAAGGAACCAGGCTGCTGTCCTACACGCATACAATGTATCAATGATGCAGTTTGAAAGAGTTTTAGCTGAAATGTTGGCTCTCGTTAAATTGTTATTACCTAGGCATCACTGAAAAAGAAACAGGTAGTACTAAAATTGAAAAAAAATGACATTGTTCCCTCTTTGCTTGGATGTTGTGGTGTACATGTTGTCCTCTGCAGTCGGTCAGGGTGCATCCGTGGTACTCCGCTGTTGATGTATTTTTTCTGTGGCATTTTCCGTATGCTCTTCATGTGCTTTTTCCCGCATTGCGCGTATGTATTGCTTCCCTCGCGCTGGTTATCGCTGATTTCCTCTTCATGCTTTGGCCCATCGCAGTTGTATTGGTGTTGTGGTTTGTGTTTTTATCTCCATCGAGGTGGTTGTATCGCAGATATTGTCCGCTGTTTCGGCAGACTATCGCACGATACTGCCTTGTTGTGAATTCCACGTTGACACAGGTTTATTTTCCAGCAATAGGCTGCGATGTGTAAAGTTGCGTTAACATTTTTTGGTGATGTTTAGCACACGTTCTTGTGAATATACCCCAAAGTGTTGTGCTTTGGTTTGGTTAGACATACCTTTCCATTGTTTAAAAAAATTAAAATAAATACATAACAGAATAGAAACATTTAAACATATTTAAAATAAAAATATTATTCATTATTGATTAATAAAATAACTGTAATATAAAAAGCACATTCCTTATTTCAAAATAAATTTAAAAAGTAAACAAAAATTGCAAATACTTAACATAAATACACTTCCTTAACAACTACCTAACTATTTCTTTAAAAAAAGTTCCTACTAAAGCATAATAGATTAATTAATAAATAATATAAAATTAAAACACATAAAACTATTATAACTCTTTACTCAAAATGTTATTATTAAAAACACTGACCAATGAATCCACAATTAATTAATATACCAATTAATCAACACAATAATTTGCAGAATTTAATACCAATTAATACTTAATTGACATAAACAATTAGAAATAAAAACAAAAATTATTATTTGTAATAACTTCCCACCTTAATTAAATGCAAACTCATTAACCTAGTGCTAAGTTAAAAATGAATTACATTGTCAAATATTTAAATAATAACAATAAAAATTATGTGAATTAAATAACTTACATTATTAGTTGCCAATTAGTTATGTAATTTCCATTAACATATTTTAAAATAGAAAACAATTCATTCATTGCTTGATCTTGTGTATGACTGAGAAGTTGTCATCAAAGTCTGTTTTTTAATTTTACTGGTGTAGGTGGCATTCCGTTATCGCTCAGCTAGCCAAAAATGAAGTAGAGCGTTGCAGAGGATCACAAAGTTAGGTTATTAGCTTTTTTCTAATCAAGCGTCTGGCAAAAGTCTTTTATGGAAAATACTGTCATACAAAGTCGGTTTGCTAGTTTTGTCTTCGACGAAATAAATTAAATAAATATGTTTTGGGTGCTTCTCCTGGGAATGTCATGTCTGCAGAACTTCTCTTCATCTTTTTTGAAATTCAATAAACTTCCCCATATTTGCGTTGTTTATACATTCATTTGCATAGTTTAAGAAAATAAATCCACTTTCTACACATATCTGTGGATAGCTCTAGTGCTTGCCCACTCGGTGCGGGCTAAAGTAATTAAACACTGTCAGCAAATAAAGTGGAAATGGAACTTTTGTATTTTGCTGATTTGCTGTTGTACCGACAGGCTGTATAGTTTTGACAAGAGTCATTTTGTGGATCCAGCCCCGCTTGTCTCTTTCCGAAGGTATTTAATCTATTTCCTATTGCTATTTTTGGCTTTTCTGACTCACATTTCCAAGAGGGAAACACGGAGTTCTCTCTCTGAATGGACTATTCTTCTCTGCATTTCTTAAAAATGAATATTGGACAGCCCCATGTAACTGTGTCCTGTGCACTCTTGCCATATTCTTTCTCTCAACAATCCTTAGCAGCATAAGAAATGAATGGCCATTACTATTGTTCCCAAGAGTCTGCTGCTGTTACACGACAATTTGTCCAGACCCAACAAATTGTCTCGGGCATACATGTACCATTGTATTGAAACAGCATTCTGCCTCGTCATTTCAGTTTTAGTTCTGACCCTGAGTTTGTTTCCTCTCTATAATAGATCCCTTGTGATCCTATTTGTGTCTGTGAACCCTATATTGCTCTAAATGCAGCATTTCAAATCCCCCTCAGGCTGTCATCCTCAAAACATGATATCAGTCAGTAAAATGGAGAAAAAAGCTGCTTTCATTATTTTTTTGGGCCAAATAAGAAGGAACCAGGCTGCTGTCCTACACGCATATAATGTATCAATGATGCAGTTTGAAAGAGTTTTAGCTGAAATGTTGGCTCTCGTTAAATTGTGATCACCTAAGCATCACTGAAAAAGAAACAGGTAGTACTAAAATTGAAAAAAAATGACATTGTTCCCTCTTTGTAAAAACAGAGTAGGACACAGGACACGCAGCCCTTTTCCACCCAATTGCCATCTGTACATTTTTTTAAAAGTGGAATTGAGATGGCTTAACTACTGTCTTTATTTTCGGATCCTCCTACTTTCTGGAAGTTGGGATTCTTGCCTGAGCAAGGAATTAAAGCCGGATATACAGTACTGGTCCTGAAAGATTACCCGGATCCACTGAAGCCAGACCCTCACCCGCCAGATAAGTGATGGGACTTTTGTAGAATTGCTGAAAATGATACTTTGACACAAACTATTTGCCTGGATGGCACGTGAAAGTGAATAATACATTTCTGTGTGCAAAGACTTGCAGTTCATAGGATCAAAAGTTTAAACGTGATCTGGCGAAGTAGGTCTGTAGAGCACTGTACAGCAGTTTATATGCAACCTGCAAGAATGTGGACACATTTCTAATAACGTGCTTTCAATTGGCATTTATTAAAAGAAAGCGCCCACATCTTTCAAAATTTAAAACACTGGCGGAATTATGTAAAACCGGCAATTTTTTAAGTTGTCATGAAGCTTTGACACTATACTATCTGTAGTGGACACAATCAGCCTCAGGGGATTAGAGACGCTGACTAAAGCGCATGCACATCCTTTGTGAGACAAGTGGTTCCCAATATGTATATACAATCTCCTTTATGAACCCAATATCCCTAGTATAGATTTTTTTCAGTGTGATGATGTGACCACATTAGTTCAAAAACCCCCATGAACAACTCAGTCCCAAGATGCAAAGCGAAGACCTGTGGACCTTAAACAGGCACAAAGTGAATAGGCCTAACCAAGATGTGAAAACCTCTTTTGCACTGTGATAGGGGCACTTCCTTCTTTTTTATCTACATGGCCCTCCCTACTTGCACTAAATTGATAACCAACTCACTCTGGTGACCAATAAGGTTTAGCTCAGTCTAGTCTGGCACAAAGATTTAGGCTATCATAAATAAGATTGAGGCTGTGAGGTCCTGCTCGACTCAGACCTAATCTTTAGATTTGATATGGTCTTTCGGACTCTAATTAATAACAATAGAGAAAAACTGTGGCATTTCGGCCCAACTCTGAGTAATGTATAGATTCATATAATCACACAAAGGTGGGTGACAGGCAGTCCATTCTGACTCAGATTGCATACTTCAAATTAAAATGATCTGGCCATATCAACAGTCCATACTGTAGTATTTAATTTCTTATTAGATTTAATGACTTTGTGGAAATAATCTGCATTTCAAATCATGCCCAAGAGTTGGTTGGATGGATCAGGAATGGTGTTAACCTCGATCTCATGAGGGAATGAGTTCCAGAGACAAGGCTCAATCAGTCTTTTAAAATACAGTCAATGAAGAAAGGATGGACTCAAAAAGTGAGTTCCAGAGTGGAATTTAGAAACACCATGTCAATTTATAACAAATTTCCAAAGGTACTATACAATAATGCAGTAAAAGGCTCATTTAAATGCTTAACATCATTGCTGTGAAGATTCTCAGTAATGTGAACAAATGAAGAATAATAGGCACGATCAGAACTAGACTGAGGGCCTAATTTAGATCACAATGGTGATGGATATCCCATCCGCCTAAATATAAATCTTACTATATTTTAGTTGTGATGCAGTAACCTTCTTGCCGAGACCTAAATCAAGCCTTAGATCTTAATTGTTCAGCAAATTAAGTAAGACATCGGGCAGCAGTAGGAACCCAAAAAGTCCTTGTTCATCCACAAATTCATGGATTTATATAACCACTTGTTCCATTGACAAACATTAGAACTACAAAGTCACCATTTTGAGAGCACAGAATAACATTGTCAACAAATCAAATTACAGATTTCTCTAACTCACTAAAGTAATATTGATCTAGCCCCTCTTACTTTATGTCATCCAGAGGTGTCAGAACATATTAGGTAAAAAATAGCATTCAACCATTGTGATTTCATGAAATGCTGTGTGCAAGCGGGAGGTCACTGAAAAACTGTTACAGTAGTTTAGAGCGCCTTCTTCGAGAACAGTTTAATTAAGAAATAAACACATCGTGCTTGACTATGTGCTGCAAAAATGAACAGAGAATAAACAGGATACTGTGATATTCATTTTAGACAAGATGGCATTGAGGGCTTGTTAGCATGAGCCAGGAAAACACACTTTAACATGTTGTAGCACATTTATATCAACTGCATTATGTTAGTGTACATACGTGAAATCAAGAGTATATTAATTATGCATTTTTGATTTTGATGCATAAACGTGCCATCAACTCCCCACTGATAATTTTATTAACACTAAAAAACCCAAACTATTGACAATTCAGTCTGCATCTCTTGCATCTCTATTATTCCTTCATTTTATGCCAATTATAGCCTCAGACCTCTGGCATCTATGTCCATCTTCATCTCTCACATTTTCCTTTTAGACAACAATCTTTTTATTTACACCCACAATTAATTAAAAATTAAAGGCCTGATTACGAGTTTGGTGGTCTAGGAGCAGGCCGCCACACCAGCGCCCGCTCCAAGATTGCCAAACTGGTAGTCTGGCTGCCCGCCATATCCCGATTGGAATACAGGTCAGGCATTCGTGCAGTGGTGGTCCCACAGTGGTGCTTTTCAAAGGCTCACATGTGAGCCTTAGAAAGGCAGCGCTGTGGACACCACAGTGTGTTCCAGCACAGCATGGACTGTGAATTACATGCCCTGCTGGAAAAAAGGGGTGCATACAGACAGGGGGTAACATCATGTGCCCCCTGCATGCATCCCCGGGCCCTCACGGCCACACTTTTCATGGCTGTAGCAGTGAGGAAAATCGTAATTTGCTTGGCGGTGCCACAGCGGCACTGCCAGCATATTGCAGACTCAGACAGCTGCTAAACCATCAGGGATGGTGGATCCCCAGCCTTAGCAGCGGTTCTATGGCGGTCCAACTGCACAAACATGTAATATGGCAGCCGGACCGTCGGTGGGGCAATAGCTGCACCACCACCGTGGGTTTGAAGGTCATTTGGACTGCCAAACTCAAGAGCAGGCCCTAAATCAGAGAATGTGAGCAAGAGAATTGCATGATTGCCCACATTAGCAGAATAATTATAGGTGGTAGGATAACACTTATCATTCCCCACCCAAGCTATCTAACTGCTATCAACCTTTCTAAAGCTCTTGCAATCTCACCAAACCAGGAACCTAGTGAGTCCCAAAAGTTAGTTTCTTCAAAAGCTTTACCTTCACGGGAAACATTAGTGTTATTAGTTACATATACTCTAATTATTTTACTGTTATCAGGGATGAAGGCCCAGCACTCACTCCCCTTCAAACCCCAATAGATTCTGCCCATTTTTTTTCATGAGCGATGCCTAACGGCAGGCAGTTCTGCATAATCATCGTGTGAATAGCAATTAATTCATTATTTATCTATGTTAATAAGCCGACAGTGTTAGATGAAAGGCGATTCAAAAGCATAATATTTTTTTAATCATCACATCATTCATAGTCACTCCAATGGATGGAATTATAGCTCCTCAAACATCAAGCCCCATTTGTCCAAATCCTTGTTGTACTCTCTTCAACAGCATGACTCATTTCATTCACATGGTCGGACTGGGACAAAGTCACAAGTTCAGGCTGACCTCTATGGAGTATGGGCTGGATGCAGGGACCAAGTTAGTCCCGCTGAACAAAGTACCCTAAATCCTGGTTGCAGAGCATTGCAAGATACCGTGTTGAGGATTCATCGCTCAGTGGCAATTCTGAGAAGCTGCAAAGCTTGGTCCTGCATTGGGGATGCATCATGCAGCAGTGGTTCCAGTGCGGAGCTGTGGGGAAATGTGTTATAGTGCATCAGTTCTGCTCAAGAGTCCAGACCTAGGCTGGCAGAGCACCTTCATGCTCACTTCCAAGGGTCTAGGAGTGGAGTGGCACCACTCGGGGGCAACACCCACAGCAGATGCGGATTCAGGATTGTTGGAGCCTTTTCTGCCCCTAGTGCTCTGATGAGGATGCCAGCCCATCATAGGGGTGACTTATATGCTTTAAAAAAGGAAGGTTTATTTCTGGCTAAAGGTGTGTTTTGCCAGGTTGGAATGGCAGTTTAACACCACACATATAGGCTGCAATGGCAGGCCAGAGACATGTTTAACAGACAATTTAAGTGGGTGGCACAATAAGTATTGCAGGGCCACTAGTTGCATTTCATTTACAGGCCCTGGGTACATGTAGTAACACTTTACTTGGGAGTTACAGGTAAATTAAATGTGCCAATTGGATGGTAGCCAAAGTTACCATGTTAAAAGGAGAGGGCACACACACTTTAGCACTGGTTAGCAGTGGAAAAGTGAGCAGAGTCCGAAAGCCAACAAAAACACATGCAGCAAAAATAGGAGGAGGGAGGCAAACAGTTTGGGGGAAGACCAGGCTAAGGCTGACATTCTAACACATTGTGAATCCCCTGTGATGTAGCCATCATGCAAACCTTTTCATAATTGCACACTCCATTAGTTGTTATAGACACACATGATGGTATCAGGTATTTAGACAATAGGAGCTGCTGGTGAGCAAACCTTAAGAGTTGCCTCAGATTCACAAGGTGTTGTCTGCATTTATGGGATTATTTGATGTTCGCAACATTTTTTAAGAGCGCACCCCAGTAGTTTGAAAAGTACTTTACAGTTTTCAACCTTCTTATTTATATATATACATATACATCAGATCAACAAAGTACTCACTTGCAAAACCAAATTTGCTGTATACGTTTTAATATGTCCATGTGGACTTAAGTACGAGGGCATTACAAAATTGGCTGTACACAAACGTATCTTACAGCATCTCCGAGCCATAGCCAATCAAGATAACACCTATCCCGTGGCCAGGCATTTCAAGGAGAGACATCACAGTGACAATTCTGGTTTAAAGTACTTTGTCATTGATACAGTCATTGCAAGTAGAAGAGGGGCTGATAGGGAGTCTAAACTTCGTAAGTAAGAAACAAGGTACATTATACAGCCAGATTCCAAGAGTCCTGGCGGTCTAAACATTACAGAAGACTTACACACAAGCTTATCCTAAGAATTGATCGTAATACATGCAGTGTAGGAGAATCCAAAATATCAGGATTTATATACCTCTATATTAATTATTTATATTTTTAATATTTATTACACCAAATTATGGGATTTTAATAATGTTATCCTATTTATTAATCTGCATGAAAATTGATAACAAGCTGATAAGCTGTGTTTAACATTATTTCTTCTTTCCAAGATGACACTGTTACAGGAACACCAGGGCATAAATGGGGAACATAAAAATGCTTTTAGATTTTATAATATACAATAGTCTAACTACATAACAGAGGATTTCCCACAGCAATATATTAAGCATAAATCCATCCAGCCTTACAGGATTAAAATAGAAAGAATTATATGAGTCCAGTAAAAGGTATTTGGAGAGAAAAAACATATATAAAAAATATGAATAAGCAAAGAGAGTAATATGAGTTATTGATGACATAGAGTAAAGGGGTAAGAACAATAACATGCAAATGAAACAAGAAATAAAGAGAAAAAAAGGACTAAAAAATATAATGAGAAAACAAAATAAGGACCTGGCGGATGTTAGAAGGGTTTTTATATTTGACACTATGCACTTTTAGCACTTTTTGCACATTTTTATTAGATCAAGTAGAGGGCAGACCAAGTATGATATGGTAAATGTTTTCTATGGCATGTCTCAGGAATTGATGTTGAATTTTTTACACATTGTTACTCACTATTTTGTACATACGTGGTCAACTTTTTAAGAGGGGAAACAATATTAGTAGAGATTCGATGAGGATTTAACCCATAATTATCTGAATCATGCAGTTGACTCATATACGGTTGATGTGTAACTATGATTAACCTATAGGTGGCAGCACAATCTATGAGAAACAGGAGGAGGTGTACATAATCCTCACACCCTATTTGACACATGCACCATTAGCAAAACTGGACATGTAAAAAATATTTATGATCGAATTGTGCCCATCAGTAGTGGTTATGTTGACGTTGCCCAAGTACCGTTTGAAACAATGGACGATCGTAATACAGCACATTGTACATTATTGGGTATAATATACCTTCTAGCAGCGCTATTTGCACAAGGCTTGCTATGATGGATCCCATTATGTTCACGGTACCATGAATTGTGGATTTGTATTCAGTATGGGTTCATGATATGGGTCTAATTCATCAGTATATGTAATTTAATACATATATACCGTTTGCACAAGTAGCTTATTTTGCGCGTATTCATGATGTATCCTAGGCATAATCATTGAAAAGTAAAGAATACACGCTTTGTTTACATATTTGCATATTTTGCACATATTTAATAACAATTTTGTAGTATTTGAACAAATACTTAATTGGGCAAAAACATTCTTTGAAAATCTAATGATGGTCACATATTTACAAGTACAGCTGGCAATTTACTGCCATAATTATGTCTACCATGTCTACTACAGGCTCTGTCACGTGATTGATCTCAAATTCAGCACTGTCACTTTAAAAACTGTGGATTGCCAATGTCACATTGTCAAGTGATCAAGGCTCGGAGGAGCCGAAACGTTATGGTGGCATTTTACAAACAATAAAGAAAAATTGCACCTATTTGCTGGTCCGTGTCCGCGTTTGCTGTTGAAACGGTGGGGAAAGAACTGCCATGGCCCAGCTGTGGATTTTGGAATATATATATATATATATATATATATATATATATATATATATATATATATATATATATCCAAATCACAAAGAGCACCCATGTGAGAGAGGCCACAGGAATGTGGTAGAGCGAATTTTATTGGCAGCAGCTAAGGCAGACAGAAGTGCAGGTCAGTTCAGTCTCGAGTCCTTGACTTTGCCAGACGCATTTCGGGAACCCAAGATCCCTTCCTCAATGGTAGCACAGTCCCGCAATAACCATCCTGCTCAACAGACACCAGTTAACTTTCACTACTGGGACCAGGATGCCAAAGGTTTGGCTCCGCCCACTGGGGCAGTCCCAGGAATATAACTGGTGTCTGTTGAGCATAATGGTGATTGCGGGACTGTGCTGCCATTGAGGAAGGGAACTTGGGTTCCCGAAACGTATTTGGCCAAGTCAAGGACTCAAGACTGAACTTACCTGCACTTCTGTCTGCCTTAGCTGTTGCCAATAAAATTCGCTGTACTACGTTACTGTGGCCTCTCTCACATGGGTGCTCTTTGTGATTTGGAAATATATATATATTTATATATATATATATATATATATATATATATATATATATATATATATATATATATATATATATATATATATATATATATATATATATAGATAGATAGATAGATAGATAGATAGATAGATAGAGAGAGAGAGAGAGATTTAATTATTACATTTAATATGAAGTCCATTGACACAATTACTAGGTAAAACATTATTAATGATTAATACAATGCATCAGTTTTTAAATATGAATGAATCCCAATAGTTTATATCTCAGATGGGGTGAAATAAGTTGCACTTTAATGTTATATTAAGACTTTTTAAAGCACAATGGTTACTCCCAATGGAATGCCCCCACACTACGATTGCCCTATCTAGATGCAGGGGTCATGAAGGGAAAAAAACTAACCTGAACAGGAAAGAGAGACTGATACAGAATAGAAACATTATAGAAGGACAAATAAGTTAATTTAGCCTAAACAAACACTTTTTAAGTTTCTTCTTGAAAGCTTTCTCAATAGGTTTTTGTCTCAGGTGGAGGAGCAGATTGTTCCACAGTTTCGATGCTCGAAAACCAACAGAGGAGCCACCCAAGCGAGATCTCAGGGCAATTAACAACCAAGACAACACGTATCCTGTTGCACGCCACTTCAAAGAACATCATTCATCAAACAACAAAGAACTCAAATACTTTCTGATCGATGCTATACCACCTAGCAGACGTGGCGGCAACAGAGAGAGTGCCCTTAGGCGTTTGGAAACACAGTATATCCTCGAACTAGACACTAAACAACCTAATGGTTTGAACATTACGGAGGACCTGTACACCTGTCTATGAAAAACAATGAGTGTACTTGAGTATTACACTAACTCATAGACATTTCAGGACATAACTTACAAAGTCAGTCTAAACCAGCATTGTTAGAACAAATGTTCAATCCCTCGATATGAATACAGACAACATAAGCATTAGCAAGGATACACGACCAAATACAATACTGTTACATGTGGAAGCCTATTGTAGTGGAGGAATACAGCATTACATACAAAGCATACATTGATTATTCATTATGATAGCTAATTTTTAACATTGGGATTTTAGGATTATTTATTATTAATAACTGTTTAGGTTTTAAATATTTTCCTGTATACCATGTTATTTAATAATTTAATAACTTATAATATTTATTGCTATTTATTGTCAATGGATAAATATTGCACTGTAAGTAAGTCTACTTCCCTCCACACACAACGAATAATGTGCTTTCCCATGACAAACAGGGCTAACATTGCATCTTAACATCGCCCTTGTTCAGTACTTGCAAATATCTTTTTACCTATGTATTTTACACATACATATCAATGATTTGACCAATTATGAATTTAGACATATATCCTTTTGGGGTGTATCGTTGGTTTTCACATCTGACCTAGAATTATCACATATTCTTTAACACTAATATTACAATCACTAAATCACCATGTCTCTGCACATTTCTTTACATTTTCTATTTTTCACATTTAGCACTACAGTGAGGGAGCATACCACTAAGGTCCAAATCTCGTCATAGAGTCACACTAAGGTGCCTCAGGACACGAATTAATTGCTAAACTGTTTATTGACTTAACAATCTTATGTTTTTTATATACTGTCATATATTTAAGTATTTAAGATTTTAGCATTTTAACATGTGTCTTCTATATCTACATATGTTGTTTATCAGCCGCAAGACATACACAAGTCTTTTTACCTTGTCTATGCTGACCTCATTGCACTGTCACTTTAAATATTGTAAGGTTACGCTGTACCCCTGTCATGTGATCAAGGTTCATTTTTCGAACCGAAACGCGTCAGACCGAACAAGCTAAATAAATCACGCTATCTGGCACTTAACTGTGGTCCGTCTCCGTCTTTGGCGCGAAGCTGCAGAGGGACGGAGTATTTTGATATATATATATATATATATATATATATATATATATATAGATATATATATATATATATATATATATATATAGATATATATATAGATAGATAGATAGATAGAGAGAGAGAGAGAGATTTAATTATTACATTTAATATGAAGTCCATTGACACAATTACAAGGTAAAACATTATTAATGATTAATACAATGCATCAGTTTTTAAATATGAATGAATCCCAATAGTTTATATCTCAGATGGGGTGAAATAAGTTGCACTTTAATGTTATATTAAGACTTTTTAAAGCACAATGGTTACTCCCAATGGAATGCCCCCACACTACGATTGCCCTATCTAGATGCAGGGGTCATGAAGGGAAAAAAACTAACCTGAACAGGAAAGAGAGACTGATACAGAATAGAAACATTATAGAAGGACAAATAAGTTAATTTAGCCTAAACAAACACTTTTTAAGTTTCTTCTTGAAAGCTTTCTCAATAGGTTTTTGTCTCAGGTGGAGGAGCAGATTGTTCCACAGTTTCGATGCTCGAAAACCAACAGAGGAGCCACCCAAGCGAGATCTTTTTATGATGGATGCTGCCGCGAGTCCAGCATCCGACGATCTGAGTCTTCTGCTGGGTTGGTGAGGTTTGACTAATGGAAAAAGATAACAATTCTGCCAGTGAAGATTTTCCCAGGGCAGTGCCTGAGGTTGCCCGCCTCGTGATTCTAAGCAGTTTTCTTTAACTACCCGGTGTGGCTCCAATATAAAGTCTGTTACAGTAGTTACATTTTGACATAATAAGAGCCTAAACTACGGTTTTCCTGGCAGATATAGGAAGGAGGTCCTTGATTTTGGCTACAGTCTTAGGAGTACTGAAACATTTCCCAACCACACATGATATTTGGCTATCAAAAATAAGGTTAGAATCAAACAGAAAGCCCAAATTTTCCACTTTGAGATTAGGGTCAAAAGAAGAGTCTAGTTTGATTACAAAGTGCAAGATTCGCATATCACTAATACTAGTAGGCAGTATATTTTAAGAGAGTTTGGTCTGGAGAAGCACAAACTCAGGATCTCAAATGTACCACAGTGTTTGGCTTTACTAATAAGAATGCATTTCTACTAAAAAAAAACCCATAAAAGTTTAACATATACCAAGCACTTTGCATGCAGCTCTTTGATGATGGCTCATAGCTCACTATGCAATATTATAGTGGTAACTTATGAACTGCAAGTAACTGTGACAAAAGCAGTAACCTCTGAGTGCGGTTTGGTGGTTAGCGTGGTAGCCGTTCTTTTCAGCAGGCATAGCAACCTTCTGTACTACTTTATCCTGAGTGGAAACTGCCACTGACAAAAGATCGCTCTCGAGCAGGAACATTAATCAGCAGAGTTATCGTAACATTTTATTGTTGCCTGAAAACTTTCTCTACACACAAGGAACTCTGAAGCCGGTGCATCTTAAACTGATATGTCTAAACAAGGAACCTCCAGAGGCCCTCGAGACAGTCCTATTTGTGTTTGTTTTCAACATCCAATCCTTGTTGTCAGTTGTCGGTCGCTGCAATTCAGGGGAATAATTAGTGCCAGCAGCATGTGCAGTCCTATGGGCCTGTAAGCTATTTAATGGATCACAAAGCTATGTTTTTAGGCCTGGGCAACATTTTAATTACGCAGGAGTAACTAGAGTAATGTTGGTAGTTTCAAGTTACTCCTATGACATGAAATTACATAACATTATGCAATTAATCTCACTCGTGTAATTTAGAGTAATTTTGGAAAACTTCCTAATGCATGAGCGCAGTAATACAGTAGCTGCTGGTGCTGGTTGATGTTGTTTGTGTTTTGTTGCATTTAGCACTATTTGCTAAGTGCAAAATGCATCCTCTGGTCCATTTTGGGCACAAGGGTGGGGCTTGCACTAACAAAATAGCACAAAATCCAGGGTTACGCTCCTTGCGTAAATCTGCATAACCTTGAATAATTTTGCATAATTACACAGAACAAATCACGCAAATCACCCGCACCTGTGCATTTTTTGATCTCAGGCAAAAGTGCAGGGCAAACTGAAAAAATTTGCAAACACAACTGACATTTATAACTGTAGAGTCTGCAATAATGAGAGTTGTGCTTCCGCGACCAATATGGCAAGAACTCAAGTGGACATTTTACCCGTATTCTAGCTGAATCCTCACTATGTGAAACTGGTAATGGGGCACTATTTACTATGAGTGTAAATGCTGTAAATGTCAATGTTGTACTACATTGATCTGTAACCTTCAAATCAACTAGAACAGATTGTAAATGGGTATTCCATTGATTTCCTGTGTCATCTCTCTTTGCTAGTATTTCCAGGGCTTTATTTGAGCCTGTAGTTGCAGGTGAGACCCACCAGCACTTACTTTTGGGGTATAGTACTATTTTGTTCTCTTCATGATGCACACAAAAGAGGCCTAAGGAGATTTAGAGACCGGCAGGGGGTGACTTCCCTCGTATCAAATATAGTAACACAAACAAGCCACCCTGGGTCAAAATTGCAACAACAAAGTCCTTTTTTAAAGGAGGAATTCCCTCACCCACCCATAGGTGGCATGCTTCATCATTGGGACCCTCCTTGCACTGCGAACCTGGTTGCAGTACGGGCTACACACTGTGAGGGAGGAGCTCAGGGATGTTTTTATGAAGTAGTTGGGAGGTATACTAAAACCTTCAGATGAGCTTGGCGTGGAGGGAGTGTGTGAGGAAAGTGAGGGTAAGGTTAAAACTAACTACCTGGTATGTTAAAGATACATTTTAATGGAACATCCTGGGGTCAGGATTAAAAAAGGTTTGTGGGCCATGGCACGAAGATTCAACCTGTCATGGTCTCTAATTGGTCAACCATTAAAAGGTATCTTTAACATACCATAGGTCGGTCTTTGGCCTGGTGTATTGCCACAAGTTATGGGAGTTTCTAAGTGACATGGAATGCCACCATCTATCCTAGAGTTGCTCATCCATTTGCTTGAAGGAAACCATGCTAGAAGTCAGTGTGGTAGTCAGGGCCAACTAAGTGACTGGTTCTCTATTGATAAAGGTGTCAGGCAGGGATGCGTTATGACGTCTACCTTGTTTTCCCTTCATCAGAATGATATTGTAGAGTTCCTTCTGCAACATCCCTCGAATGCACCCATGATGGCCTCAGTAAAAGTGCCCATACTGCTTTTCGAAGATGACACCATATTAATTTTGAAAACCCCAATTGGGCTCTAACAATTGATTTCTCAATTTAAGGAACTTTGCTCACAGTGGTGGTTTAGAAATTAATACAGATAAGCCTAACACAAAACCAACACAAAACCTTTAAAGGAAAACTAATTTTAAGGAATCACAGCACTTGAGAGGGTGTACTCTTTTAATTATCTGGGGATCAACAGATCATCTAATATATCCTGGAAAACTCACCTAGAAAAAAAGGCTTTGAAGCATAAGCAAATGGTACATGTGACTTGTTAAGAGCATCCCAAGTCCTTTAGTAAGCCCATTCCCCCTATGATAGAAATATATGTAGCGAAAGCTGTTGGATCAGCTCTGTATGGTTCCGAGCTATGGGGGTTTATAAATTGTTCAGGTCCAACAAAATCAGAGGACAATTGCTTTCTATCCTGTTGGATATGGTAAGGAAGATGTTAACTCAAAAGGCAAAACTGCTGCCCCAATAATCTGGAGGAGGATTTAGATCACACCGGGGCTTAAATGCTATGCACTGGCCCTGATAGAAGTTAAACAGTGCAATAGATTTAATATGATTGATTGGCTGGTGCAGTTGAAAAACCTGTTGCTTTCGCTTGGCCATAAAGATTGGTGGTAATCTCCAGCATGTCATCTCGTGCCTCCAAAACAGCTGTTAAAAAAGCAGTATTGGGAGAGAGTGCGCGGCGTCACCTAAGATTCTGCCTCATACAGAACTCCGTATCACGTCGAGACTGCTGCTCCATCTTTCTGCGGTTCCAGCATACATGACCACATGGAGATAGGCATTTAGTGCAGTGGAACGCTTCCTGTGGGGAAGCCAACTTTTTTATTTCAGGATATGGAGTTTTTTGCTGTTTATGTCACCTGCGCTCCATAACCCCATTCCGGCCACCATTTTGATTTTCTTCCCGAGCTGAGGTTTCCTCAGCGCTTGGGTGTGAACAAGGTACTTTATTTCTTTCTTTCTTTTCTTCACATTATTGGGCATATTGGGCCACCCCAGGCTCCCTACAAAGTCTTCCACAACGTGTTTGCCATTATTTTGTTGGTTCTGTGCTTTCTCCCATTAGGAACAGTAGGTCAGAGAGGGCTCTGCCAATTTGCTGCTGGTTAGCTTCCTGCTTTTGTCTTTAAATTCACTTATGGGCAGAAGCAAATCTCTATTGCACTCAAATAAAAGCAGCGCTCCTAGTCTGCCTGTTTCTAAATCCTCTTCTACTGTACCCTCAATGGACTGTGTGCACTTGGCTGATGCTATGGCTCAACCTTCTTCTTGGTTTGTAGCTTTGTTTGTACCATCCTCAAAAACACAGACAGCATCTTTTGCCAGTAAGCACCTTAAACAAGACCCTCCTTCTCTGCCTAAACCTCTCTCTCCTGTATCTTTGGACACTGTACTAGAGGAAATGCGTGCTTTTCAACTATTTGTTGAAGGAACTAATACCAGTTTGCAGGTTCTGGACAATAAATGGTCATCTATGGAATCTCGTCTGTCCTTGGTGGAGCAGCCCATTAGTGACATCCAGGCTACGTCTGTAAAAATTGCTACTATGGAGAAAGATATTCTACTGTTTAAAAAGTCAGCAGAGGATCTTGAAAATGGGAACAGACATAATACCCTTCATCTGTATGGTCTTCCTGAGGGTCTTGAAGGGAATGATTCAGTTACTTTTTTCACCTCTTTTTTCCAAAGTTTCTGGATCTTCCTCCATCCACTAAATTAAATATTCAAAGAGACCACAGATTGGGACCTCGGTTGTCTTCAACTTCGGCTCCATCAAAGCCCCGTAGATTGATCCTTCTTTTTTGAAATTCACTGACCTTATGCAAATATTAAACAAAGCCAAGATTAAAAACCATCTTGTTTGGTCTGGTGCAAAATTGTTCATTTCCTACGATGTTTCCACAGCAATTGCTAAGCGGTGGAAAGACTTCTTTGAACTAAAACCTGAACTGCATGCCTCAAGCGAACGTAATGGTCTCTTTCATCCATGTCTATTTAAGGTGACCTTCCAGAATTACACTTCTACGTTCGACGATCCTGTGGAACTCGGGAAATGTATTCACTCTCATTCAATGATGATGATGGAGATTCCTGGTCCTTCCTCTTTAACTTGAATTTTTATGCAATTGTTCATTGTGCCTGATCACTCATGTTTGCTTCCATTGCAGCCTGTGCTTTACTTGTTTTGTGTTATTTTTCTCTCCTATTCCCCTGCAGAGTATTTGGATCTCTATCTTCCTATTCGTCATGCTTGGCATCCCAATGTGATTCCTCCTCCTTTGTTGGTTGTGCCATCTCACCTGTTTGTCACCACTCTTTGTTATATTTCTTGTCTTTCCCTTAAACTGTATGTATTACAGTTGTCAGTTTGACATGTGCTGTCCCTTCTTGTTATCTCTCTTTTCCTTCTTTCCTTTCCCTATTCTACTTTCCTTTCTTTTCTCTCTTTTTTGTATATTCTATTATCTACCTTCTTCTATGCTTTTTTTATTTTTTCATTTCTTTCCTTCCTTTCCATAACTGATGGTTGTGTAGTTCTCTATTTGATATTCCATTTTTTAATTCAGAGTTGTATCCTGGAATATGAAAGGTTGTATTAATCCTATTAAGAGAAAGAGAATGTTATCTCATTTAGCTTCCTACAACCCAGATTTGGTTCTTTTGCAAAAAGTGCACCTTACTGAAATGGAAGCTTTTAAACTTAAACGTACTTGGGTTGGTACAGTCTTAGTTTCTCCTATGGCCACCAAGAAAAATGGGGTAATTATTTTATGCCATAAAAACATTAAAATGTTCTGTTTTGTCTCAAGAAATTGATTCAGAGGGTAGGTGGGTTAAATTAATAATTGATGATATTTCTCTAACTGTTTTTAATGTTTGTGGCCCGACTCAACCTGACTACTCATTCTGGACTAATATTACAAAAAATGCACTCTATAGAAAGATGATTTTTTTTTATTTTGGGTGGCGATTGTAATGAAATTGTTGATCCATTTTTGTAATCAGAAAATCAATGTTCGCTTTGCTTTTTCCTCAAAGACTGCCGTTACCTCTCTCTCACTCTTTAAGCATACCTGATCTTTGCTGGGACCCCTTTCTTACCCAAAAATTCTTTCTCAAGATGATTTTCTCCATCCTCCCCTATGGTACAATCATCTGATTACTGTCAATAATTGACCACTTTATTGCAGGGCATGGAGTCTTAGGGATACAATTTGGGCTCAAGACTTGTTTGATGGGGTGACTCCTTGTTCTTTCGCTCAATTTCAGGTTACTTTTCGTTTCCCTCGTTGCTTTTGGTATAAGTATTAAATTCTTATGGAAACTGTTCCGGATGCTTTTTTATTCACTTTGCCCACCTGTTACTTCCCTCATGGATGACTCCTTAAATGACTTACTATTTTCCCAAAAGCTGCTTTGATTTATAAATATCTGTCAACCCCAAAACCCAAACATGTCAAAACTAAATTGGAACTTGCTTGGAAAGCAGATTTGGGATTTGTTTGGAGCATTGGTTTCTGGGAAAAGATCTGGTCTAGATCATTAAGATCACAAGGTCTGCATCCACTACTCATTCCCTGTTCTTTTTATATCACAGACTATACTACACAATGGTTTCTACTGCCACTTTTTCTCACACAAATAACCCTGTGTGTAGGTTTTGGGGCCATTCTTTCACGGATTTGTTATATCTTCTTTTTCTTTGCCCACCTATTGCCTCTTTTTAGAAAAAGGTTTGGTCCCATATTTCGCTCATTTTCAATTTCCAATGTCCCTTGTCTAATGTATTACTTTTTCTCAGAAGTTTATCAGATACTTTAGGATTAACTCACTGCAAACATGGTTTATTTGATCTAATGTTAGCTTTAGCCTTTCAGCAAATTACATTAAATTGGAAGTGTGCCTCTAAAATGTCAATAAAAGCTTGGTGGAATACTGTTTGTCATTATCATAGATTAGATGTTGCATTTTCTTCTTCATGTCAACAGCAAGTAAACAGAGATTTATTTTGGCTACCGTCAACCTCTTATTTGAATAAGGTTGCAAAACAACAGAAACTTCGCAATTTCTCTGAAAATTTTAAAACCCATGAGCTGTTATTCTTTGTTCTCTTTTTCATCAGCTCTTACCCTTATATTTATCTTTAAGGTATTTCAACAGTTTCACTTATTGTATAGTATGACGTAAGGTTATTTGACCCTCACTTGTATGATGTATAATCTATCTTATTTTCTCTTTCTTCCTTCCCTTCCCGTAATTTCTGTTAAAAATTCTAAAGAGCTTTCTCCTCTACTGCATTGTTGCTACTCTCATCAATTTGTATTTCATATGTAATGATTGTCTTTTTTGCTTGGCATCCTTTGTTACTAATAAAGCTTATTAAACACAAAATAGCAGTATTGAAGCTGGGTAACCAAGTCGACTGTACATTCTGTGGGGGGGATCATTGACTGAGGAATTAATTGATTTTCATTGCACTAGTACCTTAGAACTTTATTGGCGTGTAATTCCTGTGCCCCCAGAGAGGAAATTATGCTTCCAAATTAGGGTTGGTACGCTTCCCTTGAGATCATTCACTAGTAAATGGGATGCGAATAAATTGACCTTGTGTCCAGCGTGTAGCATTAGCAATGCTGTGGAAACTGTGGCTCATGTCTTTTTGGTTGTCCAGCTTATGTGTCTCCTCGTTGGTTATGGCTAAAGCCATAATGCAGGCAACTGAGCCCGTGTAATTATCACATTGTGCTCAGAATTTTAAAATCCAATGCTTGCTTGCTGTATGCCTGCACCGTGGCACGATTTCTGAGGTGACTTTGGTCCCTAAGAAGGAAAGTGTTGACTGCACAGGACAAATGATGTATTTCTATTTTAGTCTTGACCCAAACAACTGGTTTAAATACAAGATCATGTAATGGTGTATTTTCTGTGGCCAGGTTGGTGGGGGTGTTACATGTAATTAGTGAGGCTATTATTTGTATTGGCTCCTTGTGACCCTTGATGTTAATTTTAGAATATGCTTTTTGTAGTTTTACAAGTACGTGTTTTTATCAATTTTACATCATTGTTTGAAAAAGTAGTATTTTATGTAACTATGCTGGAAAGTTTTAGTTATGATTTTCTGTGTTATTTTCCATTGATTTGAGAGGATGAAATACTGCTATTACTGTATTGTAATTATTGTATCTTTGCACCTTTTTCCCTGAGTCTTTTAATGGTTATGTAATGTACAGTTCTATTTCCAGTGTTCAAATCTTATATGGCATTATCTGTCGAAATAAAGTTATTATGAATTATGATGTAATAATCACCCAATCATTTCTGGGAATGGAATAGCATACTGTTAAGATGATTGTTGAAATCAGCAGCATAGTTTCATTTTGAATAGATGGTGCACTAGCTCACAACCCTGCTAAAGACCACCGATTGTATACACTGTAGCAGAATCTGCGTTGCCAGCACCTTCCTTTACCTTCACCCAAGTATTTGTATATAGCCTCTCTCTTAAAAGGAGCAATCATTGTGGAGTTTCTCATAGGATAGGTTTGTACCATAAGCAATTTCTGCTCACTTTGTCGAAGCATATTTCCATTGGTCAAAACAAGCGTGTGTGAGCAAGGCTGCGAATGTGTGAGTTTTTATTTTTTTGCAATTACAAAAAACACTAATATGCTATCTAACTTTCTTAGGGGTATTTGAAACCCAATTTGATTAAAAGGAACACGCTGGAGTGAAGAGTCCCAATATTTCAGTTCTTCTAATGCAACCTGAACAAAGAACTTGGTTTCTTTCTAAGTCCAAACACTCTATCAGACTGTGGCTGGCTGGTTTAGTGGTGGGGTCATTATTGAAAATTGGGTGCAATATTGAGCTTTACCACACGTTCTTAAGCTTTTTCCTTTCCTTCATTGTAAGCCTAAGCAAAGCTATCTTCCTCCTGAGGTGTGTCACCAGAAATTCCAGGGTTTTTGACAGCTTACTTCAAAAGTACAGAGGTCTGGTTGATCAGAAGATGGTACGGGAACATGGATCAGCTAATGTTGTATTTGATTCAGAGATGCCATGAACTGCTCGGCAATGAGGAAGGATTAGCTATCACGTTTGATTATACTTATGTCAACCACCCTACTGCTTCTCCTAGATTCTTTCGGATTTCTTACATTTAGTGACTTAAAACGATAGTAGATTGGACCACTTTTCAGAAATTGGGGAACAAGCACAATTTTTGTGCACAACTTTGCTTTCCTTTGTGCCCAGTGGGTTAGTTTATTCAGACATTCATGCTTGTCTACTACTGGAACAAATAATGTTAATATTTGAAGCAAATCAAACCTGTTTTTATTACTAGGCGGTTTGACTGTAGGCTCTGTGCTACAGTCCAGAAAATCATCAGTCATTGAAGCCCGTTCAAATGCTGATAGCTCTGAATTAGTGGCTTCAAGTAGGATTGGGTCCCATATAACTACAGAGAGAGAGAGAGTACAGCAGGTTTAATGGAGGCACTATGTTCAGTGGCTTGAAGGACGTATAAAGCAATTAGCTGCTTTAGCTGGAAAAACACGATTTAAGAGTGGTTCAAGCACATTACAACTTGGTTCACACTTACTTCACATGAGAATTGATCAAAGGTGCAAAATAAGGACTGGTGCAAACATTTGACAATTTTGTAAGGAAATAATTTGCAACAGGTCTTACGAGCTTAAGATTTCCTTTGTGATTTGTGCTCTAGTGGCCCTATTATGTATAGGGTGCCCTTTCGCTGTTTTTCTCCCTGGCGCACCTTAAAACAGGTGTGCCAGGTGCAAACAGAGAAAGAGTGCCCTATATAACTTGGATGTGCTGTCCGCAGGGCAGCCGGGAATTCATGCTGACCTAGGGGCAGTGCATTCAAGTGAAATATGGGAACTCATGCTGACCTAGGGGCAGTGCATTCAAGTGAAATATGGCTTTAAAGCAGCCGCTCCATGTTTCCCTGTGCAGGCGGCAAGCAACCCGCCTGCACTTTTAAAGGAGATTAGAGATCCCCTTCTAAGCGGGTGGCTTCACCTACCTATAAGGGGATGTCTGGGGACCCCCTTTCCCCTCTCTAGAGGGCTGCTTTCAGGGGGCACAGTGACACTGCGCCTCCTGAGAGCTTCTTTGTCTCTGCGACAGTGTCTTTTTTTTGTTATTAGAACAGGAAAACAAACAAACGAAAGCAAGCAGACATAATACATGGTATTACAGAATACATAACAAGAGGCGCAAATAACAGTTATTCAATTGATAACAGCACTAGATTCCATGGAGATACATTGATAGATCTAAATTAATAGCAACTATACAAATACTCAATAAAAATATATATAGAGCATATGTAACATATTTCTCAGTAACCTGTATTAAACTATGGTCGATGCAAGTGCTTACTCCCAATGATTCCCCACAAATACATATGTCTGTTCCTGATTGTTACTGTATAATCGACAACTACGCTCTACAATAGCTACATCAAGCTGGCAAACAATCTATTTAAAGTGCATATAAGACTAGCAGCAAAAAAAAAAACATTGAAGACTACAATAAGCTAACAGCTATAAAATGACTACGACAGCCTGGCATATAAATCAGAACCTACAGAGAGTGCAGTGTGTGGGTATCCTAGCAAACAAAGAAGTTCAGAAACTTATTCAAAGTGCATTGTGGTGGTAGCAGCGCTATTTGTAAATAAAGTGCTGTGTTGAACTAATATCTGAACGATACCTTCATCAAATTTCGCAAATCAACATCAAGAACTATTGAGAGTGCAAATATGGCTAACAGCAGCTATTAATTAAATAAAATGCAGAAATTGGCTCCTATAAAACACACAACTCTTATAATCTCCTTTCCTCCGCAACACAATAGGTAGAGAAATTCTGCCAGATAGCTCTGAATCTTACAGAAGCTCCTATCGTAGGCCTCCTCGAATCTGAAAGTCCTGCGCATTTTATTAAGCCATTGATCAATCCTAGGTGGCTTATCGATTCTCCAATTTTGCAGGACAAGTGACCTAGCGACCGCTATGGAGATTAGTATAAAATACTGCTGATATTTTGTTAACCATTTCACCTACCCGGAGGAACCAAATGAAACCAGCATAGATGATGGATCGATTGTCAAAGACATAAATAGAGAAATCTTGGTAAAAACATCTTCCCGCAATTGCTGTAAGTTGTTACATTCATCAAATATGTGCACCCATCCTCCATCACCCTTTTTATAGCATCTCTGCGCCTGTGTCTGCAATACGGCGTCAGCGCAGAGGCAAAATAATTCCCTCATCTGCATGGAGCACACCCCTATGCAAATAAGGGAATGCCCTCTTGAGAAAGCACTGGCGCTGTATGTGTGCCAGCACTTTCAGTATTACAAAAGGGGCTCCACAAGCGTCTGTGGCTCCTTCTGTAATACCAAAAATGCCATGGGGGCATGCAAAGTGTGCGCAAACGCCGGTTGCGCCGCAGGGTACTTGGTGTAATAAAGCCCCTGGGATTATCTAGGACACCCTCCAGAATGCATTTGAAAACAGGAGTGAAAAGAGAATGCTTTCAATTTAATTACACTGGTTACAAAACTGGTAAACCAGGGGCTTCGAGGGGAAGGGCTTCTGACTGACAGCCTTCAAGCTTTCTGTCCAAATGGAATAATGGTGATGCACTATGCGACCAGCTTTACCAGCACTGCAACATCATGCCTCTCCAGGATTCTAATTCTTTGGATGTCATCTTTTCACCAATCAAAACTGTTTCTTATTTGCCATCTTCTCCCCTTGATGTTACCTTTACCACCCTGCACGCTATGTGGAAAAGGGGGTGGATTAGTTGTGCTAGAGATAGCAGCAAAGTGACAGAAGAAATGAAAAGGACTTTTAAAATGTTTAAGTTCAAAACTATGGTCATGCTGCTCCTGGATTCTGTTTGCTTAAATGTCAATTGTAGTGGACTCTTATTTGATGCATTGGTCCCTTCACCACTCCACAGATTATAGGAGCCAGTGGATAAAAGACGTGTTGCTATAGGGATTGCAGAGATTGCAGGAAAGTGACTAATAATATGGCCACTAATGGAGAATTTTTTTTTTAAGTACATAAGATTTAGTCCAAAACAGTCATCAACAAACCAGAGATTCCCTTGATGCACCCACTGAGCATTCACAGGAGATACAGCACTTTGTACTTCAAGAGGCTCCAACAAGCTTTCTTTTCGTAAGTCCTTGAAAACCTGGATCTTTGCCCTATAAATATTTCTTATAGAGGGTTGATGCACCCGCCCCCCTGACAGTAGAACTGCTTTGTGCCCTGACGCCCTTGTTTATTTCTTCGTTACTTTATAAGTTGGTCATTCATTCACTCATTCATGTGTAAAATGCTGCTACCAAGTTGATAAGTTTAAGCAACATACAAAGCACATTTGGTCTATACACAAATATTTGTTGACATGACACGAAAAACCCCAGCTCCTTGAATTAAGGCACAGTCAGGGAGGATTTCTAAGATGGATCAGAAAATACGCTAAAAAAAAAAAACCTCTCGGGTCTCCTAAGCTTTTTAATATTTTGGAAATGAATGACAAACTAAAGTTATATTATCTCAAGGAAGGATCCGTTTCTTCAGATTCTTCCATACCCCTAAGGGTGACTAAGAAATTAAAAGAACTTTAAAATCAAATAACAAGAATGACACCAGCTTACCTCTCCCAAGTAGGAATTAAGGGCACCCACAAGCAGCATCCACAAATGTAGCAGCGTAGCCTCAGATGGGTAAGCAGTAAAGAAGTTTTTAGCCCACTGCTCCTACCTCAGTCAGCCTTGGACTGCTCTGTCCTGCTACACGATTGGGGCCGACTGACATATGAGTGGCCTTGGGGCCTCCAACTGGATTTCTCACAGCACCCCACTGACTTACATGGATTTCTATTTTTCATAGTTTAGCATTGTAGTGAGGAAATGGGGTTAACTGCAGACATTGCTAAGTTAGCATAAGTAGTATATGCTTGGCTGCCATTCTGCCACTTTTGCACATAACACTACAGGGCTCTGTTCTCGTGAAAAACTTTGCTGGCGCTGCTGCACATGAGAACTGTCTACCTTTCACATATTCAGCTGGGCACCGCGCTCTCTGTCTGCACAGCGTGTTCAAGGTCGAATACCAATGTATGCTGTTGATTTACTTTGGGCAGTCCTACACACATAGACATAACATGAAGCACAGCAACCCAACTGAAAATCGGGTGCTTTTAATATGGCATTACATGCATGAGAAGGCACTTGGAGAAAACCTTTCCAACATAGTAGAGCTGTGCTGATCCTTGGATGTGATTCATAGCATCTGATCTCATAGGTATGGGGTCTCGCTGACAAAGCCCAGAGGTCTTCTGTAATTATTCTAAACCAGCTCATGAGCACGGGGAGGGTGGTAGAAGGAGCTATAGTCCTGTTTATATGTCATTATAATAGGATTTCCCCTTTTTTGCTTTATTGAATTGTAGCAATGCTGATGATATTGTTCTTATGCATTATGCTGCTCGTATTGGCTAGAGTACTGCACCTTAGAGCACGTAGTTAAAAATAAACATTTTAAACTATACAGTGTCTCTGATTACTCACGTTGTGGACAAGTATAGGTGTGAATGAAAGAGTGTTCTTGTTTCCCACTATTCCTGAGAGTTTACTAAGTCGCATGTTCTAGGTTGTCTAATCATTGGTAGCTTCTCTGTAGTACGGAGAACGAACGAGACACTATTGCTAGTTGGATTGGGGCTCTGGGCACTGAGGTGGCTTTTTTGGTACACAACAATACACCGAGGTCCTGGTTTCCGGCACATAATTCTATGCATTAGCAGAATCCCTGCAACAGCATAGGGTATTTTTGAATACATACCTACATCCATTTTAGGTTTCATCACTATTATATACCTGTTATGTTCCTGGGATGTAAGTCGATTTAATGTTAGTCAATATACGAGGCATACAAGTTCTTCTCAGGAAGGCCGTGCTGCTTGTGCTTAGCAAGCAAAAGTGGAGTTGTGATATGCAAATTAACAATTGCAAACTGGCAGGTATGTGAAAAACATCTTTAAATATATGGACATGGAAGTACTCATTCTCAATTGAAAAATATTTTCAACTCTCATTCTTGTGTGGTCCTGTTTCATACATTTTTTCTGCTGGCAAAGATTTTAAATTAAATCTGGGAAGATTGTTTAAACTAAGAAATGCCGAAAGGGTGACAATGTAGCTTAAATAGCAACACAAGAGAAATAACTATATATATTGTATTTGTCTGCCCTTCTATTTGTGTTTATTTTACAATTAATTCTCACGCAGATTGCTTACGTTTTTCAAAATTCATCATTGTAGCCCGTAAATATTACTCTGCTGATTGTTGGTGTCGGTGATAACATTTTGAAATTTTCCCGATATTCCAAGCAGGTTTGCACCAAGCAAATATGTGGCAGATCAAATGTTACTCCTTCCGGAAGAAGAAATGGAGCAACTCGTATTTTATGCATTTCACATGTTGTACTTTCTTATTTTGTTCCATCGCTTTTTAAGAATCCGATAAAATGACTCACATAATAGAAAATGCACAGGATGTGAAAGAATTGGATATTAATTTCATGGATTTGTGTGATTTGTCTTGTAGTTGTTGTATTTTTAGCCTTTTTTTCCTTTACTTTCTGTTCTTTCTGTTCTTTGTCCACCATAATATGCTGGTGACTTGGAAAAAACGTTCATATTGGCGGCGAGACCAATAATGATATGAAGATTATATTAGGAACTAAATTTAACTCTGAATAAAAGTGGAGCAAGGTTTGAAACGTTATATGTAGCAATGCAGAAAGAGTTCAAGATGCAGTACTGGGTATGTACCATGTACCAATAGATTGTAGAAGGGGTCCTATAAATAACGCAGTCTTCAGTGGTTTCTCTTATTCATTTTCTCTCTGACTGCAATCCCCTTTACAGTAGCAAAATCCCCAGACTCCAAAGTTTGGCCTTTTGCCACATTTTAACCTCTCTTAGTCACTCTCTGTACTCCTGATCATACTTCTGGTTCTCTGTACGGTTAGCATGCTTTTCTGATTGTCCACATACATTGAGGAAGGAGAAATTCAGCAAATGCATCAACATTTTATTTACGCTGGTGTAATCTCACATTACCAATGGAACACAAAAGGGGATATTCACAAGGAACTATCGGAGAGTTAACGGCACATTATCGCAGCCAAAGTTGCGATAAACTTATCGCCCCAATCACAAGCTGGTGTTAACAGCCCACAGCACCAGTTTACCCGCGATAGCAGCTGCAAAAAACATCGCCACAGATGACCCCCGCAACTATCACTAATGAGATGCAGAGTAGGCATTCCCGTGTCAAAAGCCGCGACAACACCACTCCACAACAACCATCCAGAACTGCAATAAGAACACAAAACAGGCAATAAGGTGCCTTAGCAGCAGGAAAATAACACCTGCTCTGACCTGGTGCAAAGTCGGACTGCAGCCTGCACCATAAAATGTAGCCCAGACCCACACCTGAAGAACAACAGATGCACCCAGCCAACTGAACATGCAGCCCGGAGGGCCAAAAGGGCAACAACACCCGCCGACGCCACTCCCCCCCAGGACCCCCCTCCCCGGCACCCCCCGACCAAAGACATGGCACAACAGCTACACCTAAACATGTATAAAATAATCCGCTTGATGTCACAAAATCACAACTGGTGACATGCATGTGTTGTCACAAAAATGAGCATCACACATTCACTTTTGAAGCAACAAATGAAACTTTATTAAAATGAACACTGAAATGAAACGAAGACACATGGCGGCTCCCCGCGGGACAATCCATAGGTCACAGCCTGCAAGACAAAAAACATGATGAAAAGGTGTGTCCTGCGCACATCAAAGGACAGAGAGAGAGCGAAGGAGAGAGGGAGGAAGAGAGGGAGAGAGAGAGAGAAGAAGAGAGGGGGAGAGAGAGAAGAAGAGAGAGAGAGAGAGATAAGAAGAGAGGGGGAGAGAGAGAGAGAAGAAGAGTGAGGGAGAGAGAGAGCAGAAGAGAGCGGGAGAGAGAGAGGGAAGAAGAGAGAGGGAGCTAGAGAGTTAAGAAGAGAGGGGGAGAGAGAGAGAGAGAGAGAGAGAAGAAGAGAGGGGGAGAGAGAGGAAGAGAGAAGAAGAGAGGGGGAGAGAGAGAGAGAAGAAGAGAGGGGGAGAGGGAGAGAAGAGAGAGAGAGAGAGAGAAAGAGACTCCCCTGTGCACCCAGGCCACACTGCTCACCTACTGCACCGGTGTGTCTCCAACCACTTGCCAGTATGTAGAGCAGTACACCAGGTCACACATCTGAGACAGAGCCATCATCTGAAACAGAGTCCAGACACATGATTGGCACAGTACACACACTTGCACAAGAAAACATCGCCTGCCTGCCCATTCACACCCAGGCAGAGGCACCCCAGCCCCTCCCGCCGCCCATCGTAGCATGCCCGCCCATGCACACCCAGGCATCACTGCTCACCTTCCGCCACCGGCGTGTAGACAGGTGGTCCCACCACGTGCCGCTGCAAGCCACAAGCCCGGGCTCGCAGACATGCCGGGACGGGGCGTCATCGCAGGCTGCACACCCGCTCAGCAGCTTAAGGTGCCACTAACTCAGTGCACCCAAAGTCACTCTTCCGTGGCAGGGTGCCTGTGCCGGCCGCAATGCTCCGGGCACCACTAACCCTGTGCAACCCCAGTCAGCGCCACGTGGTACTAGGGCCATGACGGCCGCAAGGCCTTGGGTGCCACTAACCCTGTGTGCAACAACTCATGGGCCCTTTATGATTGAGAACCGTGGAGTGTCCGTCATCCAGTCACCACTGGTAGAGGGGAATGTGACTCTGTCGGCCCCTTATGTTGGCGGAGTCACATGGCCTGTGACGCCTGTGCCGGATGGGTGTGGTGTGCATGCAAACCTGCCCTCAGGGAGTGTCTGTGACATGCTGACAACTAGACCAGTGACCTGCACACCACCAGTGAGTACGCCTGCAATGAGGACCCTCCATCGGAATGTAAGCGGAGTGGTCTGGCCTGCCGTACGCCGGACTAGCGCAGGGCTTGTAACAATGACTTGTGGGCTCTGGGTGTAGTTCAGTCCATGTCTGGACATGGAAGTGACTGATGCGTGTGTCCCTGTTGTAGTCTTCATGGGACCCGGTACACAATATGCAATGTAGCACCCTCTGACTGGTATCCCACAGGATGAGCATCATTGACGCAAGGGAAATCACTGTCCCTACATTCATCCACACATTCATACATGAATGATGGAGGACATGACACAGCAGTGCGTCACTGGATGATTATTGCACATCTAGTGCAGTTCTGCAGCTGGAGCGGTTCAGGGCAATGCCGAGCACACTACACAATATGGGCCCGTGGAGGGCCAGCCAGAGTCCATCCGGGGATGACAAGTACTGCGGAGGAGGGAGGGTACAGTCCGCAGTCTGGTCACCGTGTCATTGGTCATCAAACAAGATATGGCAGTCCATGTCACTGTTCAAGGTGAGTGCATCGGAGTGTATCGGGGGTCGGTGGAAGGTCATGAGGCCATGTGCGGCACCAAGCAGAAACAGGCCAGGTGGTAGAAATGAATGCTAGTGCCCCCTGATCACAAACCCATCCATGTCCTCGTCCCCGAATATGTGCTCTGCCTCACCTTTGGGTGTTGCAGTACTGGCTGAGGCACTGTGTGCCACTGACACATCAGGTTCCGGAGTGGATACGTCTGCCGCACTGTGAGTCAATGGCACACCAGGGGGTGGCGATGTGGATGGTGTGGAGGTAGCAGCATTTATCTGCACATCGTCTTGTGGCAGCAATGCCATGATGATGATCTGCAGAGCATGGTAGATCCCAGCTACATTTCGCTGATGTACAGCGGTGGCTGCCATCCTTTCCGCCTCCATCCGCACCATGTCCTCCGTGAGCCTCCGCATGTGTGCCAGCTCACGGCTGGTATCGCTGGTGCCCGTCTGAGCGGACAGGTGCTCTTCTCTCCACGTCAGGACTCTAGCAATGTCAGTCAGGGCTCGTTGGAGACCATGGAGTGGGCCTAGACACCCATAGATGGCATCCTGTTTGGTGGCTACGAGGTCGAACCCCATCCGCACCTGCTCAGCCGTCTCCCTCTGGGCCTCCAGCACACGGCATTGGAAGGCTATGTGTTGTTCCTGGGGGTCTTGGGAGACTGCTGGGGCTGTGGGTGCCTCCTGCTGGGTGGTTTGGGTGGTGGGTGGGGTCTCCTCGATGCAGCTGGTCAGCCCTGATCCTGGAGGTGAGTCGCGGATGATGTCAATGATGTCTAGGAGGGCTTGTGCGTCGATGCTGGGGTTGTCCTCCTCATCATCAGTGAAGAGTAGCTGGGACTGCTCTGCAGGGGGTGTTGACAGTTGCCCTGCATTGTGAAGGGGAGATGGTGTATTGCAATGTGTCCACATGTATGTAGCCGCATGGTATATGTTGACATTCAGACAGTATGGCATTGTACATTGTGACAGTCGATAGATCTAGGCGATGACCCAGAGTCCTTGAGGGTGTGCAATGTGCTCTGCTTGATTGTGCATGTGTGCCATCGTGGCCATCTCTACCCGTCCCCCCAGTACCTGGTCGTCACTCACCCTGTTACAGTTGTGTTGTGTCCTGTCGATCAGTGTCCGGTCCCCCGACACCAGCCACAGTATCCACACTGATGACTGTCGACACCAGCTCCTCCATGTCATCCAGCACGAGCTGTGGCGCTGGCCCCCCCCCCCTCCAGTCTGCATTGCTGCCTTCTGGTTGGCTGCGAGTTTCTCCTTGGTCTTTCTCTTGATGTCATTCCATCGCCTCTTGACCTCATCCATTGTCCTCTTGTGCTCTCTGACGGCATTCACCTTGTCCACGATGTCCCACCATATTCCAGTTTTGGTGCCCCATGACACGTTGGAGGTGATGAACAGTTGTTGATGGTGTTCCATCACCTCCGTGACTATGATCCTGTTCACCTGCGGACTAAACTTTGTTTTCCTCTTCTTCTTGTCCTTGCCCTTCCTTGTCCCAGAGGTCCCAGGCTGGTCATCCGGGGTTCTTGTGGGGTTGCGCTCATCCTCTGCGCCTGCTCCGGCTGCCTCCATGGTCCTCAACTTCCACCTGGAGAACAACAAGGACCGCAACACCATCAACCTGCTGGACAACCTCGCCAACCTTGGACTCAAGCAACTGGTCAACACCCCCACCCACTACGCCGGCCACACGCTTGATCCTGTCTTCTCATCCAGCAAGAGCATCGCCTTCAGCCACTCCACCGGACTTCACTGGACTGACCACAGCTGCGTCCACTTCAGCTTCAGAAAAACCACCACCCACCACCAACCGCAACAGGCTCCTCACAGAAGCTGGAGCAAGATCACCGCCGACCAGCTCACCACCTCACTCAGCCAGAACCCACCTGCCAGCACACCGGACCCCAACGAAGCAGCCCGCAACTTCACGCAGTGGCTGACCGCCTGTGCCGACGACCTCGCACCACTGAAGAACCCTCCCAGCAGACCCAGAAGCAAGAAGGCCCCCTGGTTCACAGACGACCTCAAGGACTCCAAGAAGACCTGCCGCACCCTCGAGAAAGCCTGGCTCCTCGACCGGACCACTGACAACATGACCGCCCTCAAACACGCGACCCGCAAGCACCACCAGCTCATCCGCACCACCAAGAAGAAATCACTGAAGGATCGACTGGACAACAACGCCCACGACAGCAAGGAACTCTTCAGCATCGTCAAGGAGTTCTCCAGCCCCAGCACCGGCAACAACGACATCACCCCATCACAAGATCTCTGCGACTCACTCGCCTCGTTCTTCCACCGCAAGATTGCCGACATCCACAACAGCTTTGGTGCACCATCCTCGAACCCAACCGTCGAACCAACGCACCCCACCGCCACCCTCCGCACCTGGACCGCAGTGACCACCGAAGACACAACCCACACGATGAACACCATCCACTCCGGATCTCCGACTGACCCCTGCCCCCACCACGTCTTCAACAAGGCCGACTCCACCATCGCACCCCAACTCCGAGACGTCATCAACACCTCCTTCGACACCGCCACCTTCCCGGAGAGCTGGAAGCATGCCGAGCTCAGCGCCCTACTAAAGAAACCTACAGCGGACCCCACCGACCACAAAAACTTCCGCCCCATCTCGCTCCTCCCTTTTCCTGCCAAAGTCATCGAGAAGATCGCCAACAGACAGCTTGCCGCCTTCCTCGAGACGAACGGATCCCTTGACCCCTCGCAGTCCGGCTTCAGAGCCAACCACAGCACCGAGACCACCCTGATCGCAGCCACCGACGACATTCGAGCCCTTCTCAACAACGGGGAGACAGCGGCACTCATCCTCCTGGACCTCTCCGCCGCGTTCGACACTGTCTGCCACCGCACCCTAGTCCAACGCCTCAGCAACACCGGCATCTTAGAGAAGGCATTGAAGTGGATCATCTCGTTCCTCGCTGGAAGAACACAAAGAGTCCGCCTCCCACCGTTTCGTTACAAGGCCACCGAAGTCATCTGCGGCGTCCCGCAAGGATCATCACTCAGCCCCACCCTCTTCAACGTCTACAGGAGACCTCTCGCAGCCATCGCACGCCAACACAACCTCAATATCATCTCCTACGCCGACGACACCCAGCTGATCCTCTCCCTCACCAGAGACCCCGACACCGCCAGAACAAGCCTCCACGAAGGGATGAAAGACGTCACCGAATGGATGAAGAACAGCCGCTTGAAACTGAACTCAGACAAAACGGAAGTCCTCATCCTCGGACCATCACCCTCCGCCTGGGACGACTCCTGGTGGCCCCCAGCCCTGGGCACCGCCCGCAAGCCAACAGACCACGCAACAAACCTGGGCTTCATCCTGGACTCCTCCCTCTCGATGACCAGACAAGTCAACGCCGTCTCCTCTTCATGCTTTCACACCCTCCGCATGCTCCGCAAGATCTTCCAATGGATCCCGATCGAAACCAGTAAGACGGTCACTCAGGCCCTCGTCACTAGCCGGCTGGACTACGGAAACACCCTCTACGCCGGAACCACAGCCAAGCTACAGAAAAGACTCCAACGCATCCAGAACGCCTCCGCCCGACTCATCCTGGACATCCCTCGACGCAGCCACATCTCCGGCCACCTGAGGAACCTGCACTGGCTCCCCGTCAACAAGAGGATCACGTTCAGGCTCCTCGCCCACGCACACAAGTCTCTCCACAACCTGGGACCCAAATACCTCAACGACCGCATGACCTTCCACACGCCCACCCGCCAGCTACGGTCCGCAAGCCTCGCCCTCGCCGCCGTACCACGCATCCGAAGAGCCACCGCCGGAGGCAGATCCTTCTCCTACCTGGCGGCAAAGACATGGAACTCCCTCCCCATCCACCTTCGGCTGACCCAGGACCACTTCGCCTTCAGGAGACAACTCAAGACCTGGCTGTTCGAGCAGTAGCGGCCCCCCTCCCCCATGCGCCTTGAGACCCTTCCGGGTGAGTAGCGCGCTATACAAATGTTATGATTGATTGATTGCTTGGGTATTGGTCAGTTTGTGTTTGGGTGATTTTTCTACTATTATGGTGATTTTTCCCACCTGCCAAGTGTGTGTTGCAGGCTTGGCGCTGCTTATCGCTGATTTCCTCATCGCTCTTTGGCCCATTGCAGGTTTTTTTGTGTTGTGGTTTGTGTTTTTATCTCCATCGAGGTGGTTGTATCGTGGACATTGTCCGTGGTTAAGGCAGACTATCACATGGTACCGCCTTGTTGTGAATTCCACGCTGACACGGGGTTATTTTCCCGCGATGGGCTGTGATGTTGAGAGTTGCGTTAAGCTACTCTTGCGGTAGTTATCACACGTTCTTGTGAATATACCCCAAAATGTCTACAATTACACAGTTATGCCACATAGCGTAATTGAAATTTTGTTTTGGTAAAAAACCCAATTGTGGGAATAGGGTAAATGGCATACACATGACCAACTGTTGCTCGTGTCTTTATCCAATTTATTGAGCATGAATCTTTTTTCCAAAATAGATGTGAAGATTGGTAAAAAAATAAAGTAAAATGTCAGATCAGCATTTTGCATAATAACGTATAATTTTCAGCATTTTGTGGGTGTTTCGCATCATTTCTGCAGAGGAAATCACTTGAATGTCACTGAGGCTTAGAAATAAGGACCATTCTGAGAAACTTAGGTCAGAATCCTGAGTTAGTAGAATGTGCTGCTAAATAAAATTAAGGCTATATCTAAAGGTAGCTTATACATGTGAGTAATTCATACATGTAAATTTACTCTTACACGTTTGAATAACTTTACTACTTTTGGCTATTCAGCACTTACAAGTGTAAAGTTACTCAAAGATGTATGTTAACTCACATGTCTCCACCCCATGAAACAGGTTCTGGAGTCGTTGTTTGTGTGTAAATGACAACAGCCAAAAAGAAGGAGTAGTAAAGTCCACCATCACACATAGCCAACCATTGATGCTGCAACACCCCCCCATTGAAAAAGATGGAGAGAAGGACTTAAAAATAGAAACACATAAGAATCCTTGTTGAATCAAAATTATTTATTTGACTTTCTGGCACAGCAGGTATTTATAGTTAGGACCATGTTACCAAAGGAAGAGCATTTTTTGGACTTCTACTTGTGCATGGAGATTTTCGGGGTGATCCATCAAGTGGGGGTTGAGAAAAAAAGATTGTTTCCAATATTAATTCCGATAGGAATATTGAATTTTGAATATTGTAGTTTTTGAGGTATTAAAGGAAAACAAAATTTGTATATACAAAGACACGGATCCTCAGAGAATCCAACAGTCCTTGTGCTGAAAAGTGAATGGCTACCAACACTTCAAGCAAGAAGTGTTGACAGCCATCTTGTGAGTCCCAAAAAAAACATAAAAAAAGGAATGGTAGGTCTACTCTGAAGCCCTAGCCCTGGTACTGGGGTTAAAAACCATTTTGTTCCGAATTGTGACAGTGATGTAATTTGAGATTTCATCAGTGATGACAATGACCATGTCATGAGTGATGCAATATGTAAGCTAATTAGCAATGCTTTGCGGGCGCGTCAGTTATAGTTAACTGAGGTAACTATAACTGCTGAATTTCAATGGTTTTCTGTGAGTGAAATCTGAGCCTGAAAACAGCGTCTCTGCAACTTTTGTTTTTTTCAGTGAATTTCCAATGTTTTCTTAATTCTATTTCCTAACCATACAGCCCTGTAACCTTTGGGTTTTTTCTTTGTGAATTTCTAATATTATTTTTTAACTATATTGTCCCTTTGTTTTTTTAAGTGTGTGTGTGTATGCGTGTGTGTGTGTGTGTGTGTAAAAAAAAATATATTGTACAATAAAATTAGCAAATATATATTATAAAATGATTATATTTAAGATTTTGATTAAACAATCTTTAAATGTACTTGTGTATTTAAATTAACCCATTTAAAGTATTGAAATATTCAACGAAACCACATATTACACCTACATTTCCTTGTTAAAAGCAAAATACAGTTGAGTGAATTTTTTTAAATTTCAAGCCCATTTCTTGCATATGAATCCCAGTGCAAGTAGTTATCAGCTATGACCGAAAACTATTGGAGGTGATGTATCACTTTTTAGTACTCTCAGGGCTTCCTCAAATTTCCTAAAGCCAAGATTCCTGCTAAGTGGGTACATCCATTTTTTCTATTCTTTTTGTATATTGTGCAAAAACAAAATATGTGCAATATTTTCTGGCTGGCCTAAAGTTTCAAATTTAAATCTCAGCCATATTATTTGGCTTCCATTTGGAAGTGTATGTTCTAATCTGGAGGATGTCATGGCGATGCTTGAGGTACAGTATTTTTGACAAGTAAGGCAGAATTGCATCTAGAAAATCCTCAAAAGCAGGGTTTGACTTGATGGTAAGAAATTGTGATGACAATCAACCTAAGTTTGGATTATTGACATTAGGAGGGTCATTAGGATGGCGGGCGGACTTTGTCTGCCTGCCATCGTGTCGTGGAATGGGACTGCCCGCCATTGCTGTGGCGGTCCCGTAGGGGCCCCCAATGTAAAAAACCACCTGCATTGTAATATGGATGGCGGTGTCTACCAGACACTGCCACCATATAAAATGCTTTTCCGCACGGTAGGCAATCGGGTGGATTGCCTACTGGCGGAAATCCGGTAGACGGTCTTCCCGTCCACCGGGGTCCCCCCCAGCCATGGCAATGTGGCGGGGGGAATTTGAAAGCGGAAGGTGATTTTTAGTGGGCGGATCGCCACAGCCATACGGGCGGTGGCGATCCGCCCTCTATACTAATGACCCCCTAAGTGTTTCCAAAATATTCCCAGTATATTAATTTAAGATGTTTGTTGGGACTACTTTATAACGTTTGTGGCTCGGTCCAGTATGACTGTGATTGAAGTTTACAAAGCCATGTCTTCACATGGTGCAACCGTGGAAAGGTTTGTTTTTATCTAGTACTAGTATTTCCTTAAGACCTTCCCTGTAATGACCCAAATTCTCTGCTATCCATAATCTGATCCAATAAAGAGTAGGTCTCAGTGCTGCAACATGTTCTATCTGTGTACTGTTTAAATACATAGGTATTAGGGGTTGTCCCAGTGGGAGGGCTAGCAGCCCTTTTATAAACTTATTTTCTCCAATGGCGAGCAGTTTAACTTTATCTGAGACCCATAACTCTGCCCCATATAATGCTGCTGTTTATAAAAGTCCAAGGCTGGTGTTATTGCCATGGTATTAGACTTATTACATTTGTTCAGAATTGGCCTCGTACTATCAATAAGGAACAGCCTAGCATTGCTTATTTTTTATATATAGATGGATAAAAAGATATATAGATAGATAGATAGATAGATAGATAGATAGATAGATAGATAGATAGATAGATAGATAGATAGATAGATAGATAGATAGATAGATAGATAGATCGATCGATCGATCGATCGATAGATAGATAGATAGATAGATAGATAGATAGATAGATAGATAGATAGATAGATAGATAGATAGATAGATAGATAGATAGATAGATAGATAGATAGATAGATAGATAGATAGATAGATAGATAGATAGACAAAAAGTAAGCACTCACTCAGGATTGCATGGTCAGGTTTATACCTGACCACGCTATCCCAAGCTAGTCTTTTCGTTTATCTACTGAAAGCCACACTGGGTGCTTTAACGGCTTCAAAGCTCCACAACTCATGGCTCCTAGTCCCGGATTATGAGCGGTGTCATTGCTACATATATATATATATATATATATATATATATATATTATTTTCAACAGGAGTTGAGCTCAGGCGATTGGGCATAGTTTGAATTGATTGCGAAGACTCTTACTTGCCGATAAATTTATTTGTAAAATGAAGATACAAATTGGTAACGTTTTTTACGAAGAAGTAAATATTAGGTTTTTTTCGAGGTATGCTTTGTAGACTCAATGCATCCGTGAAGTCTGTCTACAACATCCATGATTTGTAATGTCACATGGCTGTTTATTTAAGGTTTTTCCACTGCGACAAAAGTTACTTGTGAGCAAGGAGCGTTGGCTCCGAAACGCGTGGAGTTGTTGTGCCACCATTAAAACAACATTTCTGCAAAGAATCTGAGTCCAGGCATGCTGTTTTATTCATTTTCCATGCAGCACTTGATAGGATTTACTGGGACTCGACACCCTGCTGTGTGAACGCAGTCACAAGAAGGATTGGGTAAGAGCGCACCTTGTTGTTGGGCTATATATATATATATATATCCATAAACAAAGTGCTCCTTCCGGGAAGCCGAACCCGTGGGAGGCGGCGTGCAACATTGGCGGAGAACCAGCAAATCAATCCCAAAAACGTAAGCAAGACTACACGCACTCAGGAAACCAGGCAGGTTACGATAAGTTGATTTATTACTGCATAAATCAATATGTGCCGCGTTTCAGCAGTCCTGCTGCCTTGATCACAACAAAGTATTGCAAACAACTGATCAGTGATTTAAAACATTTCATAGCACTTGAAAACGGACTTACTGAAAGTGGACTAGCATACAGAGCGCTCAATGGTAATCAATGAGGCGACCATTTTAGAGTGGAGTGGGATACATCCAAACCCTACTGCCTTGTATTTTGTACTATCACAATAATGCCCATACAACTGGAAATTAATGACAGATAAATATTTAAAACGTATACAGTAAGGAACAAGGATGGTAATATGCATTCTGTAAGTGCCAGGTGTATATAACTGCTCATAGTCTTGTTCTGGATACATAGTGCGATAGTCTGTATAGCTGTTTACTTGTTGTATTGCAGAAGGCATAATAACTAGTACCATAATTACATTGATATTACACGGTCTTACACTGTACGGATCTTTGACAGAATTAATATCTGGTTAAATCAAACAAGGAGGTAGCTACATCCATCAAAATACTGCACAGTACTGTATACTGCCATGATTATACAATTCACTGTTGTTATTGGCCTTGCCACGCATGAGTCATATTTTAAGGTAAAATTGGCATAATTTAAGACAAAGTGCCTTTAAGATCAAAATGGTAGTCCAACCATACCATTTTAGTCCACAGTTCAAATGCCACATTTTTTGAGCACAAGAAAAAAATATAAAATAAAAAGTAAAGATGCAGGTGAGTGAAGAAAAATCTTATCTGAGATTGGCATGCCAGCTACACATGGAGGATAAGGGTAGGGATCCCCCAGATCAACAGCGCCAGTATCCGGGTCCCTTCCTTTCCTCCTATAAAGAGAAAGAAAAAAAATATATATATATATAGATATCTATTGGATTCATGTGAATAGCTACTCAATAATCATATTGCAGATTTGTATAAAACCAGTCAGTAAAACATAACAAAACACTCAGTTGTTGTGTAAATGTACTGTCATTTCCTCGTGAATATTGTGTCCCCCCAGGTAACAAGTCCCTAAATCAATGATATGTTTGGATTACCATTGGTGTAGCTGGAGTAACCTGTTACCACCACGAATGTTAGCCTGTACTTGTTCAATGGCGAAATATTTTAATTTCGAGTTGTCTGAGTAATGATGTGTTTCAAAATGACGTGCAATCGGGTAGTGTTGATCTTTGGTAGTGATTGCACGCATATGTTCCATAATCCTCTTTTTTGCCATGTGTTTGGTGCTTCTCACATACCGCAGGTTGCAGGGACATACCAACACATACACAACAAAAGAGGAACTGCAAGTAATGAATTGGTTTATAGGTATTGTCAAACCTCTATAGGGATTCTCATATTCTTTTACCATGGTGCTGTTTTTACAGGCTTTCCAATGGCTGCATGGGTAAAAGCTTTTGAGATTCTAATCATTGACTTTGGGTTTACTGGTAATGTCATTATGCGTTAGTTCATCCCTAAGGTTGCGGCCTCTCCGATAGGTTATTTTAGGTCTGACTGGGATGGTTTTACCTATTATGGGGTCTTTGAATAATATTTCCCAATTTTTGGCCAGAATTTTTTGAACTTCTTTGGTATCATTGTTATATGTGAGAATGACTCTAGTTATACCAGTTTCATCATCAGTAGTTTCAGTAGATTCTTGCAGTAGTGTCTCTCTCTCTTTCAGTTTCACTTTGTCTACCGCCTTACGTAGAACCCACTCTGGATATCCTCTTTCAGAGAACCTCCTGAGCATGATATTTTGTTCCGTAATGAAGGACTCCTCAGAGCTGCAGTTGCGTTTAGCTCTGAGTAGTTCCCCATAGGGAATACTCCACTTCAAGTTTTCTGGGTGACTACTTAAGGCGTGAAAAGGCTATTGCCAGCAGAAGATTTCCTATATATACACACACACATATTTATATATTTTTTTTAATTTAATATTAAAAGAATCATGTTTATCTTAAACATTTGTATTACTTAATGATAACCTATTTTTATATTTTTCAGTGTAAAAATAAATGCAAGTTTAATTTTAAAACATAAATTATACAAATTAATTCTATACATATTATTTTGTAATTTTTAATACATAGAAAGTAAATACAAACATTTTACTTTAGATGGATTTTTTATGTTCTGAAGCTTCAAAAATTGTTTTGTCTTTTGTCATGCATTTGAAATCACTTTATAATAGTAATTTACCTTCATATTTCTGTAAACATATTATGCAAACTTTCTTAAAGTTAACTAAACTTTTAAAATGTTCTCTATACTCATATTGAGATCTTGCGGAGGCCTCCCAATGGTAAGTATAGCGAAAAGTGAAAAGGTTTATTAAATATCTTAAATTAAATACAAATTATTTTCTAAAGTTTATATTAAAATAAAATTCCACCTAAAACAATTTTTTTTTTATTATTATTACTATGTAATGTAGGCATGTATACATGTATGTATGTGTGTGTGTATGTATGCATGTATGTGTTTTATTATTATTATTGTTACAGTAAAAGTGAAGTATATAATAGATTTAATGAAATTAATGTTACTTTAATTCTGAAATTATAAAAAGGTTATCAAAATATTTGAAAATTGAATAATGAATATGTTTTATTTGTAGATAATTTCCTTTAATTTAACTCAACAGTATTTCCTATGGGGTTTTATTTTTGGTCGCCAACTCCATTGCTTTTTAAGGGAGGGTGTTGCTGTACCAGTGGTTAGCCTTTCATGGTGCTGGACTTACTCCAGCTCTGACTAGAGTACATTTACTACTGTTTTGGATCATTTTTAGCTGTAGTAACTTTAGAAATGCATTTTGTAAATAGAAATGGGCTTACTCTTTAGTAAGTGGGTGCACATCCTTTTCTAAGCCCCTACTTAGCTATCCAAAAACCCATCCTTATTCCTCTCTTACCTCCTCCTCATTATTGGTAAGTAGGCCTCCTTTTCCAGCAAGTCCCCTCTGTCAGGATTGGCTGACAGGAGAGGCTGAACCGGAACCTCTGCATGTTGGTTTGTGAATAGCATTTTATATGTTTGTAACACTATTGTAGTACTATTAAACATAAAACAAAATGCAGTTTGTAATTAGCCCCTGATGAGTTTTGCGATAAATCCTGAGCTTTATAAACAAATCCAAGTCTTGGTATCATGGGGTGTCGTGAGGTGCCTATTTTGTACCTGCATTTGCCAATGGTTGACAACAGACCACGTTTTGGTGACCTGAACTAATTTTTTATCATTTTAAATATCAGAAAAGAGAGGCAAAGGAGCATGACAACGGTGAAAAGGAGCAAACAGAAGGAGATGATGGATGGAGCGCTGAAACGTTTCTTACACTCACCCGCAGTCACAGATCTGGGTTGATCCATCATCGTTCTTTAGCTCACTCGCCACCCCAGTTCAGACCCAACTCTACGCAAATAAGTCTTGACCCTGTCCCTCATGGGAACAGTCCAGATCAAACTGTCAAACCAGTTATTCCCTGGACCAGAAACAAGCATCCTGGGACCGGTTTCAGGGTAACACCCCTCATCAGCCAGGCTAGCTGGAAGCCAGTGCCAAAGTGAGCAAGGTACCCATGTCTGGGCCTACCCTGACAACTTAGGGCAAACAAAGCAAACAGAAGGAGATGATGGCCGGAGCGCTGAAACTTTTCAGACACTCCCCCCAGTCACAGATCTGGGTTGAATCCATCATTGTTCTTTAGCTCACTTCGCCACCCCAGTTAAGACCCAGCCATTTGCAAATCAATTTCGACCCTGTCCGTCATGGGAACTGCCAAGCCAGGTCTTCCCTGGACCGGAAACAAAAAGAACCTGCAAGAGTGCGACAAATAGACAGTATGTGCAGACCCGTTGGAGAAAGAAGCATGAAGCAGAATAAAGGAAAGACTGCTTTGGTATTCTGCAAGCTCATCTGGATGACAGCGGGCGTTTAGAAAAAACCTTGTGTTCGTAAATTTTTTTTTAAAGAAATTAAGCATTTGTGGCATATCTGAGTTCCCAGTGCATCATTTCAACATCCCAATTCACTATTTAAACACAGACATCTTAATGTACATCCCCCACAGAAAGTCAGTCCCCCTGTAAGCCAGATTCCCACATCATGTAGCATCTAAAGAAAAGGAACATTTTCCATTTTTCTAAATGTGTTTCTGTGCCCTGTGATTTCGAGTGAACTTTCACTGCAGCTATTTAGTAAACTCTTTAATCACTGCAGCAATCCATTTTGTTTCCTTCCCTGTATCTGGGATTCTTGTCACTTCGGTTTAGTGCAGTCTTACAGATGAAAATGTGTTTCACTGTATGCTTCGTTTCACATTACCTGTCACAAATAACAAATGTGTCCTGGGCGAGCCTCCATTAGCCCTTCTTTGCACTGAAGGATTTTTTCTGCAGCCTCTTTCATGATCTTTTTTACCATTTGTTTTTGTTTTTCAACCATTGTCCCCTGGCTAATGTTTCAGATAATTAAGATTGGTTTGGACGTGTAAGCTAGGAAGCGCCACAAATGTTCAAATGCAAGATTACTACATACAAAATGTCTTGCCATTAGTGTGTGGAGAGTACTTTTGATGAACACAGGCATTTATTGCTGTGGCACGTGCTGTGTAGCAATATGTCAAGCATGCTAATAGCAGTTATGCTAATATTTCTAAGTAACAGGATGAAAAAGACCTCTTGCCGAAGTAGCACATGGCCAGTTATCTGATGTAAACGTTTGCGTGATAGGAAAATCAAAGAATGTAATTGTGTTTGTAGTCTTTTTTTACATTTGTCGTGGCTGTAGTTCCTGCAAAATTATAATTTTCCTTCCTACACGATTACAGTTTATGCGATCACTAAGGGACAATTACTTGGAATCAGGATGATGCAAGATTGTTTTTCTACGGTCTAGGTACCAACTGGCCACTAGCTTCACTTGGTAGGTGATTCTAACAGACTCAGTGCTGGCATGCCATTAGCACAACAACAATCAATAGGAACACAGATGTATGGTACATGTCACTAACTGTTGGCAGATGTACAAAACAGTCAGTTTACGATTTTCTATATACAACAGTATCTCAGACACTATTTGCGATTTCCAATGGGTCGCAAATGGACCTGTCTTATCAATATTGATGAGGCAAGTTGCAATTTGCAACCCAGTGCGAATGGCTACAATCACAGGGATGGTGGCCTGCTGGGTTCAGCAGACCACCATGTATGTGATTGCTTTTTAAATGAAGTAATTTTTGTTTGTAATGCAGGCTGTTTGCCTTAAAGGAAAATGGGATGTTTGGAGAAGGAATTCTTCCTAAATGGGATCTCTCCCCTGTGGAGATTTTGTGAGACACCAGTCCGGCATTTCTTATTCTGTCTTCGTGCGAGCTTAGCCTCAAGGATTTTTTGTGTTATAATGGTAACTGATAATGTGCCAGGCCTTATATTGCAGCAACAATATATGAAATTCCAAATAGAAAATCTTTGGCTGATGTATTAAGGATTTGTGATTTGGTATGTGCTTGCAAATGTTTTTTTGGCTGCTAAAAGATTCTTCTGCGATGTAAAAAAGGGTCCCAAAATTAGAATTCCCGAAAATTGCACACCAAACAAATTGTGATTAGGGGCCAGATGTACGACCCTTTATTGGACGCAAACGGATAATCGGGCTGTTTGCAACCACTAAAAAGGGTTGTAGCTTGTACAAACTATTTTGCAAGTCAGTAACCTATTACTGACTCGCAAAACAGGGTTTGCGATCGGTATTAGGTAGGGGGTATTACAAGTGCATCCGTTTCTAATTGCGAGTCACAGATGTATGTATGATTGTTTTGCGACAATTGCAGTTGCCAAAAATGTCAAATTGGTGGTAAGCTAGTTGCAGCTTTCCCTTTGTGATTGGGGACAAAATATTTTTGGAAGAGGAGGCAGTGGTCTCATGGAACACTGCCTGCCCTTAGAAAATGAAAAGAAAACTTTTCTTTATTTTCTTTTAAACGCATCCCATTTTCCTTTGAGGAAAACATGATGCATATGAAAAATAAAAGTTGCTTAATTTGAAAAGTAAACACGGAAATGGTGAGCTGCTGTCCATAGCAGGCCACCATCCCTGTGTTCTTGCCCATGTCCAATGGGTGGCAAATTGTGACCTCCTGCATAAATATTGATAAAGCTGGTCATCTGTGGCCCCATTGGGAATCATTAATGTGCCTGAGACACATAAGTACATTCAATTTTGCTAGTCGCAGATTGCGAGTCACATAAAATTGCAATATGCGACCTACAAAACGGAATGATTGCCCTTCTGGCCCTCTGTATTTTGCTACCTGTTTTTGTGATTCCATATTATTGATCAAAAATGTGCAAATCGCTATTTTAATGTTATGCATTTGCAATTTGAAATGGTGGAAAACAGGAATTTGCTTGCAATTCCATCAATTGGGAACACTTGATAACCAGGTCCAACATATAAAAAGGGGTTAAACTGAAATAACAAATGTTCATAATGGCTTCATTCTATGCTCTGGTAAATTGAATATGCACTCTGGCTGCATGACAGGGGAGAAAGAGCAGAAAGAAAAGGGGTTTTAGGGCATAAGACACTCTATATGAGCAGACAGAGAAGGAGGTCTATATTAAGTACAAGGTAAGTAGGACGTGCATTAGTGAATTAGTATTGCTAATGTAATCCCCTTTTAGGGAGGCAAACAAACAATAACTATACCTCCACACACACAGTTACTTTGTCCCTCACACCTACTAGCCCAGGGTAGTTACCAGTGGATGGTGGCAGTTGCAGGGGGATATCAGAAAGTGCTCTTTTAATGATTTTCCACAACATTTTAGATGCAGTTTTCTCAAAAATCGATTTGCACAATTCTTTCCCTAAGAGCCCTGCCGAGGTTAGTGCTATAAACTAAAGTTGGTTTTTATGGGATTGCTCAGCCTCTGCAGGTAATCGGAGGTGCGGATGGAACTCACATTCTAAAATGCACCCTGTCAGAAAAATTATTTGAACCTAAATCACAAAGAACATTATTTATTTCGTGTTCAGGTGGTCTGCAATGATGCTTGCATTTTAACTGATGTAGTGATAAATATCTAGGTAGCATATATGACCTCTTTATTTTTTGTAATTCTTGCCCTACACACAGTGGCAGCTGGCTTGTACGGAGGGTGGGGAGGCAAGAGGGGGCAAGAAAAGAGCTACATTAATCCACTTGCCTCCGCAGCGCAACGTCTTCCTCCTTAGGGTGTCTTCCAGGAAGCTACCAAATGCTGGTGCTGCTTTCACAACATGAAAGCAGTGCTAGAATTGGATAGAGCAGGCTCTCCCAGCACTCCTAAGAGCACTGGAGACCTGCACTTTCTCTAACCTAGCTGTCTAGGACAGCTAGTTAAGAGTACTTTAAAATGCGCATGTCTAGTAGGCCGTCCCAAGACAGCTGGCCAAACAGACATGCACATTTTAAATTTTAAAGCGCACAGCTTCCTGCTACTGCCACTCAGCAGCACTTTCTCTGCCACGTCCTGACACTTGGTTCAGGAAGGGGTGTTGAAAAAATTAAACTGTATTAAATAAACTTTATTGCTGTTTTGCTGTTTTATTTTTCAGCACTGGGGCTTGTGGGGCGACTCTCCTCTGCTCATATTGAGGAGTTGCTGTTGCCTTCACAAGCAGCTGCTGAGGGGACAGTCAGAAGACGATTATCTGCTTGTTAAGTTTTCCTACATTTTTTTAAATTAAATATTGTATACATCATGCATTCAACTGCCCTAATGACGAAGGGGTACATGCATCAATGTAAGGAATTGTGATTCCTTAATAGCGATTTTTAAGGAATCGCTCTTAAGGACTTGCAATTCCCTATGCATGTAGGAATCGCTACATAAATTGCCATTATTATTCATTATCTATTTGCGAATAGATAATGAATAATAATGCCTTCCCATTTATTCCTAGGAATGAATGGGAAACCACTCACAATTTGAGATTACCAAAAAGGTAATCACAAATTGCGCATTCACTTTTAAGGGTGATAGGGGGCCAAAAGGCCACCCTGATTCACCCCCTAACTGGCATGTGTGCACATGTGGTGCACACACATGCCCTAAGGGCATGTGTGTGTGCCACATGACACTTAGAAAAATGCAATTTGTAGCATTTGTCTAAGGAATTGCAGATTACCACCAAGTTGAAGTTGGTGGTAATTTCCGATTCCTTAATGCTAAGTCGCAATCTCAGATTGCTTTTTGCATTACATTTAAGGAATCGCAAATTGCGATTCCTTAAATGCATTTGCAAAATAGGTAGTCGCAGATTTTGCGTCTACCTATTTTGCGATTGGGTTTGGGCTTGGTGCATCCCTAATGGCTAATTACTGGTCGCAAAGGGGCCGATTTACAGAATCAACCCCTTTGCGACTGGTAATTACCTTAATGCATGTCCCCCAAAATGTTTTTTATGTAGTGGCAGTGCGTATAAATGTCGCCCAGGGATTATAACCCCATACCTTAATGTGTGCACTTGTAGGGAGAGCAGAAACAGCACTGCTCATAAACAAAAACGGTCTGTAACAGAGCACTGTTTTGGCAGTCTGAAGGGGAGGTTTTGTTGCCTACACATCAGTGGAGGAGCAGTGGAAGACACCAGAAATCAGTTGTGCTGTACTGCACAACATATCAATGAGGAGGGACCTACCTCTTGAACCTGAGGAAGACAGTTCGGATGATGATGACGATCTAATCCCTTACCCATCACAACCAGGACAAAAGGCAACAATGGCCACAGAGGGCAGGGCAAAGCGACTCTACAAATAGTTATTTTACGGTGAAATGTTGTCAATTGCATTAAAAATAAGGGTGCGTAGAGTTATTTCAACTTGCTAACAAAAACTTTGTTTATTCACAGATGAAGAAAATACGATGAGAAACTATCATCAAACTGTTATTTGTAATACAATTATTAAACGTGGACTCAAAAATAGCAAAATAAAGATAACAATATAACAATCCCAAAACACGTTTATTTTATCCGGCTATTTTGCTAGGTGTCTGCTGTGTTTGTCGAGGTTCCATGTCACCTCTCTTGCTCCTTCTTGACTTTGCACCAGCTGCCTCTGCCACTGATGAGCTGCTCATACTACAAGCTCCTCTCATCCCAACTAGACGTAAACCTCTGTGCATAACAGAGTCGTTCAAGATTTGTAATTCCTCCAGGACATGTGTTGCTTGGGAAAGGCTTCTTCTTAAGTCCGCACTTTGTTTTACCAGCTCAACTTGCAAGTTGGTTTGAAATCAGCCCTGAAAGTGTGTGGAAGTGTTAAGGCGTCCTATAGAACAAAACGCGTGTTGCTGTTGTTTGGTATGCTGGTGATTTTGTCTGATCTAGGCTAAACCCTCATGCAAGCTTTCAGATTTTACAGATTACTTGTTGCCTGCAACATTCCTTCAATGCGTTGAGCCCCTGATGCAAAACCTTCATACACTGCGTCTATTCAGACACCAACATTACAGGAAATTACACATGACTGATTTTTCTCCTGCATCTTCCTTTCCATTATCTGAACTTCAGCAGGAGAAGGTGTGCCATCAGCAAACTGAGTACATTGGTTGCTACTATATGTGCTTTTCAGTCCTCTCCCTATTGCTGGTAGATAAGGAGTTGACAGCACTGCTGTGTCTGATGTCACAGTGGTCAGCATAGGATTGGTGCCTTCAACACTGGCAGAGTGACAACAACTTGGCTCATTGTACTTGAGCAGACTGCTGTGATTTATAATACCACTGTCTCTGCTGGTTTCACCAGGGTTGTTTGTCTCAGGTGCATATGTTATTCTTATTTTGCTCTACTATGTTCTGCGATACATCAGCAATAGCATGATCTGTAGGACTGAGAGGTGGGTGACATACCATTGTAATGTGTTATGACGAATGACTTTAAGTACACATTTTTGTTTCACATGCCTAAGCCATGATCTCTCACAAACTGTTGATGTTAGTGACATATATACTAAATATTAATTAATCAGATGTGTCCTTTAGATCAAGCATGTAGATTTGCTCAACATATCAACAACTCTAAGCGTTTGTTGTATCGGAAATATATAATTTATTAACATAGCTTGTCCAAGGGTATACAATGTCTTGTATACCACTATTTACTACATGAACCATGATGCATTGTGTCGTGTCGTGAGCCAATAATCACAGACACGATATATGTTTTCACAGAGCTTTATTTCTAGCTTCTTACTCGATCTCTGTCCCTACTCTGTCTGCCCGCTTCCTGCCGCTTCTCCTCCCCTTCCTCTGCCCTCCTAACTCCTCCCACTCCAACCACTATACAGCTCACTCTCGACATCTTCCCCTTTTTTAACAAAATGAAATGACTGACTTGTTTACAGTTCTTCGATAAATCGTTTAGGCTTGCGGATGTCCCGTCTCGGTCGAAGCGACAGCGTTCCTGCTACCAACTCTGGCTCTCCGCGTGCATCAGGATGCTGATTCTCGACAGACTCGACAGGTTGCTCCCCTCCTTCACTCTCTTGGTGCCCCAACATCCTTTGGAGCGACTCTTTCATGACTGTAGTGCATTTTTAAAAATGTGACACATTTCGGGTGACTCTTCGACTGTCAGACTCCGCAGTCACCATGGTGCCCTTTTTCTGAGTGATCGTTAGAGGCTCGGCTCTGAACTTACAGTCTGTTTTCCTTTTTTGTTCCTGCTTGACAAGGACGCAGTCTCCTTCATGTATGGATGGTGACCGCGCTCTCCTTCGGGCATCCGCATATGATTTCATTCTATCTTTCACGCGACGGTCAGCTGCCACGACCTCTCGATGAATGCGAGCAGGTGAGACCGCTCTCAGAGCGCCTTCCCAGGGGGCTATCCGGGTCTTGATCGGTCTACCCAGCATTAAGGTGGCAGGGCATTTTCCCGTAGTGGCATGTGGAGTTGTTCGATAAGCCCTGAGAACTTCATTGAGAGCCACCTGAAGATCCTTCTTTTCGACAGTCGCTTGTTGAAATGTCTTTTTCAAGGTGCCCATGAATCGCTCAATGGTACCATTGGCTTGCGGCCATAGGGGCGTGACTTTGCGATGCTTGAAATTCAAATGTCTCGCAAACTCACTAAACTCATGTCCATTAAAAGGAGGGCCATTGTCTGTCTTCAGTTCTTTCGGAATACCCCACGCCGCAAACACTTCATCTAGCACCGCAACAGTGCTAGATGCACTGGTGGAAGATACAAACTGGGCTATTGGGAACCTAGAATACTCGTCCATAATTGCCAGGACATACTTTCCTGACTGAAGAGGTCCATAAAAGTCTATGGCAAGTTCTTGCCACACGCCGCTGGGCAATTTTGTCATATGTAAAGGAGCAGGGGAACTTCCTTGACTTACGAGTTGGCATTGCGGACAGTCTTTGAGGGTGAGTTCCACCATCTGATCCAACAGTGGGAACCACACTCGCTCTCTTAGAGCTCTCTTAGTTGCAACCACTCCTCGATGACCTTCGTGGGCGAGATTAATGATACCCTGTCGCAATTGCGTCGGAATGACAATCCTTTGGTCTCTCAGCAGAAGCCCTTCTGAGGTGGCAGAGAGTTCCTCGCTCACATGACGGAAGGCTTGCAGCTCTTGCATAATCGCAGGATCTTTCCTTTCCTCCTCACTGTCGTGTCTCCACCTGTTTGTCTGCAAACGACGGAGTACCTTCTGCAAAACAATATCCTGCGCAGTAGCCTCTTGGATGGCCTCCAAAGGAACCGCTGGTGGCTGAGCGTGACCCACGACAAAGTGGACATACTCCTCAGCAATGGACGCTCGTGACACTGACGCTGCTTGAGGGTGGCGTGACATATAATCAGCCGGATTCGCTGATTTTCCCTGTTTGTGCAGTATGGTGTAGGTGTATTCCTGCAGCCGCAGACCCCATCGCTCTATCCGCGGTGGCATCTTTGACCTGGGATTTCCAAATATGGTGACAAGCGCCTGATGATCAGTCACCATAGTGAAGTGCTTGCCATAGATGAAGACGTGGAAATGTTCGCACGCCCAGACAACAGCCAGACTCTCTTTCTCTGGTTGAGAATACGCCTTTTCAGTGTCTGACAAGCTGCGACTCGCATAGGCCACAATATGGCGCTGATCTTCCTCGTTGTCATACTGAGCCAGAATTGCACCTAGGCCCACCGGGCTAGCATCTACAGTTATTTCCGTCTTCCTCTTGGGGTCAAAATATGCCCGATTGTCGGCCACCTCAACAGCCCGTTTGATGTCTTGGAATGCCCGCTCACACTGAGATGTCCAGTCGAAAGGTTGTCCCTGCTTCGTGAGAGTTCGGAGGGGATGGCTGATTGTGGCATAGTCCTTGATGTATCTAGCACAATAACTGGCCATACCCAAAAAGGAACGAACATCACTGACATCTTGGGGGCTCTTGGTGTCATTTAGAGCCATCACTTTTTCAGGGTCAGGTTTCATGCCCGCTCCGGAGAACACATGCCCAAAGAACTTGAGTGTGGACTGATGAAATTCACACTTTTCTTGGTTTAGCGTTAGATTAGCATCCAGCAGGGCATAACATACCCGATCGAGGGCTTTGTCATGTTCTTGAACATTTGATCCATGTACAAGAATGTCATCGCTGTAGTTCAGCGCATTGGGTATATGGTGTATTGTTTGGCGTATCGCCTCTTGAAAGATCTCTGCAGCCGAGGAGATGCCAAAACGTAATCGTTTATATCAAAACAGACCCAAGTGAGTTGCAAACGTTGTGATGTACCTTGATCTTTCATGCAACTCCAACTGATGGTAGCCCTTGTTTAAGTCTAATTTCGAAAACACCCTGGCACCATTTAGTGCAGCGATCATGTCACTTAAGTGAGGCCCGGGATGGCGTTCCCTTTCAATCGCGGTGTTAGGGAGCCACATGTCCACACACAGCCGCACTTTCCCAGTGGAATCTTTCTTTGGCACGATGACTACGGGCGACACCCACGGGGTAGGGCCGTCAGTCCGTTCAATGATCTCAGAGGCGAGTAGTTCTTGTAGTTCATCCTCCCCCGCTTGCTGGAGGTGGTAGGGCACTCGCCAGGGATCCTCACGACAGGTCTTATCTGGTCATTGATGTGAAGTTGGACCTGACATCTATTCATCTTTCCTAGCCAATGAACAGCTTGGGGAATTTGTGTAGGATGTCTTGGTCACCACTGACCCGGTATAGAATCTCGACCAAGCGAAGTCGCTCCGCCGTCGGTAAGCTGAGAAGACAGTCAGCTTCTGGGCCATCAATCACATGTATGAACGCAGACACGGACTTGTTCTGATGTTTTAGAGTGGTTAGGAATTTCCCTAAACAGGGGAGTGGTTTCTTTGACATCCAAGTAAATACCCTGACATGCGCCGGGCACAAGGGAGGCGGTGACTTCATCTTTTTGTACTCCGTTACCGGGATGTAATTCAACGATGCTCCGCTGTCCACAACAAACTGTGTGGCATGATTCCCCACACTTATATTCAATCTCGGGTATTTTTTTAGCTGGTCCGGATCTGCGACCATGCTTGCGTATTCAACAGTGTATTCGGATTCGCAAGACCCTGATCGAGAGTCTCGGGACGGTGATCTTCTCGCCCAGTGGGATCTCCTCGGCTCCCGGCTAGAATGTGATGAGCTAGAAGACGATTTTGGCCGATCTTGTATGGCTTTCGCATGGTGACGTCTGGTGTCTTGTCCCTTCATTCTTCCTCTCTCTTCGATACTCTCCACACGTTGCTTCAAAATGATTAGTTCGTCCACATTTCCGACATTGCTGCCCCATGGCTGGGCAGGCATCTCTGTGTGGAAAGTCATACCCGCATCAATAGCATTTCCGTCCACCATCGTGTCTCTTGTCTTTTCTGCCTGACTCATACTTTGTGCGTTCTGCGTGTCGCGGTCGGGATGATGGTTGGGATGGGTGCCGCCGCTCCTTCGAATATCTGCGACCGTGCCTGTCTTGCACCCTACATACTTGCTCCCATCTCTCTGGGCGCCCGGTCTCCATGCACTTGGCTTGCTCCTCGGCTTGGTCATAAACTCGGGTCATTTCCTCTATTTCCTCCAAGTTATGACTCTTCCGTAGCAGTCTTCTCCGCAGTGTCTCAGACTGACACCCATCGATTATTTGTGACCTGATAGCATCATCCGTAGAGAAAGCGTCAAATTCACAATATATGGACAATCGACGTAACCTCGTTATGAAAGTGCTCATCACTTCCTCTTTCCCTTGACGGGCTTGGTGAAAAGTATATCGTTCGTAATCCACATTCCTTTTATGCAAGAACTTTTCGTTCAGCGCATCGCGCACTTGATCATATGTTCCAGTGTCCGCTCTCGGCAGCTCTTTGATGACCTTGCTAATTTCTTTGCCCACCAGGTTGCGCAACGCAATCACTTTGTCTTCATCTTCGGTCATTTGGATCCCTTATTGTAATCCTCAAAGTCCTCGAGCCATTCCTGCCATCTGGGGCCCATGCTCTCTCCAGCCGTGAGTGGTAACGGCTCTGGTGGACTCAGGTGTGACACTCCCGTCACAATCGGTTTGACTTCAGGTCTTTGCGGCAAATTTCGGTTCGACATCCTGACAGCACACTCTTAGTGTCGGTTTGTCTGTGCACGTGCTTGTTTGAGCTGTTGTTTTCTCTTCGTTTTTTTTTTTCCACTTGCCTTGTGTTTGTTTATTCTCGCCTGACTTCAAGATGGCCGCCTTACTACTTTCATGGGAGCGTCTTCTGGAAACTGCCTGACTCCAAGATGGCCGCTACCTAGAGCCTCTCACTCCCCACGAGGTCTTGTCTTTATCTCTCCTCAAGCTTGCCACACTTATCTCAGTACTCCCGCAGTCACAGCACACCAGCAGTGCCTCTCACACAACTCTGGAGCAGTTCACCTGGCAAGGTAGGCTCGGATTGAGCTTCCGACGGATCTCTTCGCGCGCGTGCCGTTTCTCACGCATCGGGGGTGAGGTTTCGTTTTAGCGCATACCAGCGCTCCTTCAGCCCCACTCTTCCACGGGGCTTCACTACGGCCACAGGCGTTTCCAGTAGAGTCGGGGTGAGCTCCTGCTCTATCCTCTTTGCCAGCACCGCAGTTCACACACCTCAGAGGCGACTTTCACTTTGTCGCAAACTGGCGCTCTTAGTTCCAACGCGTCAGTTGTACCATGGGACAGAGACACTTCTGTTAGCACGTCGGGGACCACTGGGCTACAGGATCCCACCCTCGTCGCCAGCTGTCGTGTCGTGAGCCAATAATCACAGACACGATATATGTTTTCACAGAGCTTTATTTCTAGCTTCTTACTCGATCTCTGTCCCTACTCTGTCTGCCCGCTTCCTGCCGCTTCTCCTCCCCTTCCTCTGCCCTCCTAACTCCTCCCACTCCAACCACTATACAGCTCACTCTCGACACATTGTAAGAGTCTTCATGGTATAAATCTTTACATAGGTTAATCACCTTAGGAAAGTTATTCCAGCGAGTGGTCGCAATGCGTGTTTGTGGTATGCTATGAGTATATACATTAAATGAAGTTTGTAACATGCATGTTACTTACCACCTGAACTTAAAATAGTTTCCCGTGTTCCAGTGGTACTGGCACCCGTAACAGGCCTCGGACTAAAGAATGAACTCTGTAAGTTGCTCCACGGCTAGAGGTGGTTCAGTACTTCAACCTGCGCCCAGTACCTGCAGCCTCTTGCCTTCTTGCATCAGCACTTTATTTTGTGTATATGGAGATCATATTTTTTGCCATACCAACTCTATTTATACTTTGCTGTAAACATACCCAGATTTATCTTTTGGTAGCCTCCAATACAGTTAGTAAAGTCTTGACAGTTTCTGCCACCCACTCCTCTGTCACTTACTTTTGCATTTTCTAATTCCATCATCCTGGGGTTCTGACTAGCAGGATGCGGGGTGGATAACCGCGAATTCATTCTCTGAACTCAACCAGTGTTTTTTCCTCTGACCTGCCGCAGTTCTATATCCTCACTTCCACATTTTCTGATGTCATACTTAGGAGACAAAGCAAAATTTACAATTTGCAAATTTTACTGATTCCTTAACTGCAAATCGAGATTCCTAAAGAGCGAATTCTAAAGAATCACTATTTAAGACAGTGGTCTAACAGTACCTAACATTTTGTGATCCTTATTAGTAAATTAGTATTATTTACTATTTAAGAATAGCAAATATGTACTCTTTTACATCAGATACCTTATGTGCATTATAATGGGCAATCTTTCTTGCTTTTCTAAAACAAGTGTTGCACCAAAGCCCACATATAAAAAGCTCTGTGCCAGCAACAAGGCATCATTCACAAAAATTCTACCTTTGGCACTGACAGGTAGGACGCCATAGGGTTCAGTGTCACTGTTCCCAATTCAAGCACCGTGAAGTAAAGCACTTCAATTGTGGTGGGAACAGTGCTTAATTTGTAAACAAAATAAGTGACAGGGCTCTTGTCAGGAGGTCACTGCTGCTTTCACCACACATTGCTCTGCCATGCTGCCAATGATAGTAACAACACAGCCACTAACTGTCACACTACTACAAAAGTAACAATCCGGACTATTTCAGGCCCCCAAAGCAGGTGGTGTTTCAAACTATTTCAGCCCCCCAGAAAATGGCTTGGGCGGCACCTAATAGACACTTTTAATGAATATAGCATTAATAATTAACTGTTGTTGTGGTAAATTGTATATTACCTAGGCAGTGCCACCTTGTGGCAGGCTGTACCAAGCACAGGTGCTGACAATTAAGTGCCGGTGCTGAGCACCGGAAATCACCATCTAAAATTAAGTACTGGTTAGAAAGTATTTGTGTGATAAAGTATATCAACTCTTCCATAGTTACATGGTGCTATCTGTCACTAAATTAATAAATTAAAATCCTAACTCTACCACATGTCTATAGATCTGTCATTCACTGCACCTTTTCCATGCCCCTGCAGGACTTAGTCTCAGAGACAGATTTCAAGGATGGGAACGAGGAGATTTTTGGCCTAACACATGACCAAGTGTGCAGATACCAGCAACACCATCTGAATACAAACAGGCATGTCTTTCATCTGAGATGTTTGTGGGTTGTGAGTACACAGCTGCATGGACCAAGGCCACAGTTGATTTTCAAAGCTGGCTGTGGACACCTAGGGGCATATTCTCAAGGACATCTCACCGATTTAGCGGCACTTTTCCAGCACAGAAGTGGCAATAGATTTATCGCCCTATTCACAAGCCTGCGCTAACAGCCGACATTGTCAGTTTTCCTGTGATAGCTGGCGCTAAAAAAATCGCCAAGGCTGACAGCGACAACTAACGCTAATCATATGCAGAGTAGGCGTTCCCGTCCAAAAACTCATGATAACACCACTTTGCGATATTCTCAATGACCAGCCAGATCGGCAATGCGGTCCAAACAGGTGATAAGGCAGGTTAGCAGCAGGGACTTAAGACTTGCTTTTCTCTGGTCTTAAGTAGGACGAAAACCTGCAGTATAAAGGGAGCCTAGCTAAGAGCCACATCTGAAGACCGACAGATGCCATGGAGCTACTGATCATGCAGCTTGGAGACCCTAGAGGGCCACAACACCAACCACCACCTCCCCTAGGACCACCCCCACCCCAGGACCACCACTGAGGCAGCGCAGAACAAGACAGTGGCCCTTCTGTATGTGTCTCTGAATCCGCCATATCCTGACCATAGGCCTACACACACGTGGCCGACCACCTTCAATGGACAATTTACACCGGCGATGAGGTGGCTACATCACATGCCACCTGGCGCACACCTGGTCATCGCCTGCAGGGGCGTGTCTGCCAGCGCGGCACCCCTCACCCTGCCACGAGTCTACCAACATGACCGGTGGAGCCTGCGCGATCCTGTGCGCCTGCTGCACCCCAGCCCGCTGGTCCCCAGACCCGTCAGGTGCCCAGCAGTGATTGCCCACCCCTGTGTGTGCTGACTGCTCCCTTCGGCCTACACTGCGGTCCAGCAGGTCTCAGAAAAATCCCTTCCAGTCCGGCCCAAAAGGCCCACTGCATCGTCGCAGGCTGCACACCCGCTCAGCTTTTCAGGTAGGCCTACCTCAGTGCACCACAAGTCACCGTCCAGCCTCCAGCCACTGCATCATCGCAGGCTGCACGCCCGCTCAGCTATTCAGGTGGGCCTACCTCAGTGCACCACAAGTCACTGTCCAGCCTCCAGGCCACTGCATCATCACAAGCTGCACACCCACTCAGCTCTTCAGGTGGGCCTACCTCACTGCACCACTAGTCACCTTCCAGCCTCCAGGCAACTTCATCATCGCAGGCTGCACACCTGCTCAGCTCTTCAGGTGGGACTAATTCAGTGCACCGCAATTCATCGTCCAGTGGGGCTACCCCACAAGTCCGCCTCCAGCAGCCAACAGCATGTCCTCGGTAATGCCACTGGAGCCCTTCACAGTCAAGGGGCAACCCCCGTCCCAGGCAGGCTGCTGGAAAGCCTGGGTGGAACATCTGGTGACGTACTCCAAAGCGCACGACATCGCAGTATCGCGGGGGTGGCCCATGCGTAGGCATGTGAGGAGTGTGAAGAAATGGCCCGGAGCTATGGGCGTGGTTCAGTTCTGGGCTGGCCACAAAAGTAACTATGGCGTGTGTCTCTGTTGTAGTGTTGGCACCACCGGACCTTAATTGACAATGTTGCAATGTAGCATGCACTCGGAGGGCAGGCTCGCCCGAATGGAAAAATAAAGGAGCGTAAGACCGCTCAGGGTCTTGGCTCATACATGCCAACTGTTGTGTGTGTATCTTCATTGCCGCAGCATAAGCCAAAGGCCTAGCCTCAATCGCATACTTGCGCGATCATAGACATGACACATCTGTGTGAATTAGAATGTTTTAATAACATTCGGTGGAGTGTTGAAGCTGGACCAGTACATGGCCATGCAAACCCCACTTTACATTGTTGCCCCGTGGAGGGCCAGCCAGAGTCCTTTAGGGATTGACAAGTTCATCGGAAGTGGAAGAGTTCAGTCTGCAGTCTGATTGCTGTGTCATTGGTAACCAAACCACATATGGCAGTCAATGTCGAGGGCCAAGGTGAGTGTTGCAGAGTGTTTCGGGGGACAGTGGAAGGTATTATTCCATGGAATGATGCAGAGGGCAGAACTAAGCTGTAACAGGCCATTTGGCGTAGATTAATGCTACTGCTTCCTTCTTACCAGAATGGCAGAATCCTCCACATTGTCGTCCTCTGATGTGTGATTTGCCTCACATGTGGGTGGTGGTGTTTTGTCTGCCGCACTGTGTGGCACTGACACATCAGGGACCGGAGGTGGAATGTGTGCCGCACTGTGTCCCAGTGCCACATCAGGGGCCGGAGGTGGATTGTCTGCCACACTGTGAGGCACTGACACATCAGGGGGCGGAGTTGTGAATGGAGTAGTAGCAGCAGCATTCATCTGCGCCAGGCCTTGTGGCAGCAATGCCATGATGAGGATCTGCAGGGCATGAAAGATCCCAGCTACATCTCGCTGGTGTGCAGCCATGGCAGCCATTCTTTCTGCTTGCATCCGCTCCATGTTCTCCATGATCCTCCGCATTTGTCCCAACTCCCGGGTGACATCGCTGGAGCCACTCTGACTAGACAGTTGTTCTTGTCTCAGAGTCATGACTCCAGCGATGTCAGCCATGGATTGTTGGCGAGCATGGAGCGGACTGTGGATATCCATTAGGGACTGTAGATTGTCCCTGATGGGACTTAGACACACATGTATGACATCTAGTTTGGCTGTCATGGGGTCGAACCCCACCCGCACCTGATCAGCCATCTTCTTCTGGCCCTGTAACACACAGCGTTGGAATGCCATGTGTTGTTCATGGGGGTCCTGTGAAATAGCCGTGGTGGTGGGTGCTTCCTGCTGTGTGGTCCATGCAGGGGTGTGGTCTCCTCGATGAAGCTGGGGTGCCCTGCTCCTAGGGGTGGGGTGCTCAGGGTGTCCATGAGCTGATGGAGGGCGTCGGTGTCGATGGTGTGGCAGTCCTCTTCATCATCAGTGAAGAGATGTACGGTCTTCTCTGCAGGAGGTGTTGGTTCTCCCTCTGCAATGTAAAGGGGAGATGCAGTTTAACATGGTGTTCCATGTATGTTCACGATTTGGAAAAGTTTACAGACAGACTGCATGACAATGTGCATTGTGACTGTTTGGGAGGAGATGCCTATTTGATGCGGGACAGTGGACATTTCTACACCATCAGGGATGTGGGGTTGTACTTGTACACTTTGATCTCACAGTTTCCTGCTATGCCAAATGTAAATGGCCAGTTTCTACACACAAGCGGCAGCAGTTGTGTCTTCTGTTCTGTTGTGAAAATGTTGCAGTTAGTACCACATTGTTGTCAATGTTCTCTGATTCTTATGTGTGTGTGCTGCCTTGTGGGAGAGTCGCCCCTGCAGCTCTGATGTTGCTGGCCCTTATCCCTTTCAGGTGGTGTGCCTTTCACTTCTGTGCTTATACAGTGCCGAGATGTTGCAGACTTGGGTAAATTGGGCTCTTGGTAGGAGTTGGGACTCTTGGGCATGGTGTGACCTCAGATGTCTTGTTGATATCAGGGGTTGTTTGTGCACATGGATGTGTCAGAGTGTGACCAGCTCCTTTACGGATGTGGTCCACACTCAGCGCCCTCAGTGTCGTGGGGTGCACCATGTCATCATAATTAGACTTCAGCCATGCCAATCATCATGCAGTGTCACTTGCATTGTCAGTATAGATCACGGACTCGCAGCTTTGCTGGGTTCAGCACATGTGCATGGGTTTTTTGTGAGATTAGTGATGTGTGGGGAGGGCCCCCTCTGGGTACATTGTCGACGGGGGCCTACTTGCTGTTTCTATGTGTCCTGAAGTATGCCAAGGGGATCAGGGACATGATCCAGAGTAATTGTGGGTGTGCACTGTGCTATACTTAATTGTGCATGTGTGCCATTGTGCCCATCTCCCCGTCCACCCAGTCCCTGGTCGTTGCTCACCCTGTTGCTGTTGGGTCAGATCATGTTGAGCAGTGTCCAGTCCCCCAATTTCTGCCACCGTCTCCCCACTGATGACCGTGGGCACCATTTCCTCCATCTCATTCAGCTCCTGCTGTGGCGCAGGACTCCCACCTCCAGTCTGCATTGTGGCTTGGGACTGAATCTCGGGTTCCTCTTCTTCTTCTCCTTGCACTTCTCCTTCCCCGAGGTCCCTGGCTGGTCTTCCTGGGGGGTTTGTTGGGTTCTGGTTGGCCTATGCAGTTTCTCCAGCTTCCTCCATGGTGCTTCTCAGTTGTTGTTTTTTTTTGTTTGCAGATTTTATGGCGAATTTTTGCCGCCTGACGTGGGAATAGCAAGCCTGGCGCTGATTATCGCTGATGTTTTTATCGGAGTTGGGCCCATCACCAATTTTTTCACGTTCAGGTTTCCTTTTTTATTGGCCTCCCGGTAATTTTAACTCGGACATTTGACGCGTTCTCAGGAAACTATCGCCTGTTGCCGGCGTGTTGAGAATACGCCGTTAAGACGGCGTTAGTTTCCCACGATAGACAACGTTATGTAACTTGCGTTAACCTAGGTTGGTGATGATTATTGCACATTCTTGAGAATATCTCCCTTAATATCCACATCAACATTTCAGGTACCACAGAAGAGTCACTGGTACCACACTTCCTCTACAGTGCAACTCCAGGGTATAGACCTGACTCAAACATAAAGGAAACTCCAGGTAAGGAATCACCCACCCCCAACCTAAATTTTCCCCATGCAACCTGTCAAATCACCCCTTGATTTTCTTTCCAATTACCATGTGTAAGGAGAACACTACAAATGTGCTGAGGATAGACTTGATATAGACCAGAGCTGTTGGAGGAGGATGTATTTGCTCAATAAAATGCTAAACAATTTAAGATGTTTCCCTGTGGCGCATTGACACCCACCTAAGGATATTAAACAAAATTCTAGAGGTGCAATATTGGCTTGTAAAGGATGGGAATATCCTTGTCTAGAACTTTCTACTTGCCTCTATGACCACCTGGAGCTCCAGTAGCTTTAGCTGGTGGGTCAGTATTAAAGCTACACCTTGTATAGACCTCATTCGTTGCCTTTGAGACTACTTCTGACCAGAAGGGAGCATTATATCTCCAAGCTCCAGCTCTTCACGATCCAAACCAACTGATACTCCCACATTACCTGATTGTCTACTGCATTTCATTGATGGGTCACTAGTTCTAAGCAGCTTCAGAGTGTCAGCTCCAGTACCTATTTCACAGTACTTTGGGGCATATCAACAAGGGATTTATCTCTGCTTTTTTGGCTTTAAAAGCTAAAAAAGCAGAGATAAAACTAGCGCCCTATCAACAACAGGGTGCTAACACGCAAGTTTGCATGTTAGCACCCTTTTACTCTACGCTTCCCCTTGCATCTCTAATGAGATGCAAAGGGGGCGTTCCAGAGTAAAATAATAGGAGAAATGTCGCTAAGCGACATTTCTCCTATTATCAAGAATGTCGCTAACCCTGTTAGAGACAAAAAAAGCAGCGCTAACCCCGGTGAACGCTGCTTTTTTACGTCTGCTAATTTTCAGACTTAGCCATGATATCCTATGGAAGGAGGATATAATGGCTAAGTTTGCCTGTCCCTATCAACAAGGTAACGTGTGATTATCGCTGGGTTTCCAGCGATAATCACACGTTAGCCTGTTAGCGTGTAGATTTTTATCGCTATTGAGATAATCGTTGCTAATAGCACGCTATCTCAGCGATAAAAATTTACGCTAGCCGGCGATAATTATCCTCACGCTAAGAGCGCTGAGCGATAATTATCGCCGGTTGTTGTTGATATGCCCCTTAGTTCAGTATCTGCTGAAGGATCAAGATTCAAAAAAGTTTAGTTAGTAAATTAATGCTACAGTTCACATGCTTCATTTGTATTTTACAGTTTTTCACATAAAGGCTACATTTGCTAATACAACACGATTGGAAACTTTTATGAATGTTACAGCACCACGATCTCAGCCTTGTGGTGCAGCATTCAAATCTCTCCAGGCTCTATTTTGGGTTGCTTGCACTGGCGTAGCTATCCCCCTGGCCGCCCTTGGCGGTGCCTGCAGTGGCTGCAGTGAAGAGCAATGGGGGTGCTGGCTAGTTTCCTCTGTGCTGCCCCCGCAAATGCATTGAAGAGCGGGGGGGTCAATGGGGGCTTGGTGTTGCCACCCCAAAAGACGTTAGGTAATAGCCGCCCCCAAAACTAGTGCTGCCAGGGGCGGACTCTTCCCTCCACCAAGCCCCCCTCCTCCAGCTACACCACTAGTTGCTTGGATTGTTCTGCTGATTTTCCAGCAAACAAATATGGGGCTTACAAGAAAACAATAATAACAACAAAAGTATTGAATCCAAATAACTGTCTTCACAAATGTCTTAACTTACAAAATACTTTTAATTGATATATTTTATATATTTTGAATGAATTCATCTCGTAATGAATTGTTTAGAAAATATTTAACATAAATCAGGTATTACATTAAAATAATGTTACAAACAAATATTTAATTGAAAACAAATTTAAAATGTAATATTTTCACAAATAAATGTATTTTAAACATGGAAATTAAATTCCTTATAAATTTGTACAAAATATATTTTAACATTTTAAAATGAACATATATTTGTGGGGAGCAGGTCGTTTTACTATTCCCACTTCAACCTAAACAAAATTGAGAAAAACATTTGAATCTTGGGCCGTATTTCCTCTTCCCACTCGAAGCTAAGAAACACTGGAGAAAACATTGGTCTCTGGAGTGAGGGGGGATCAGATATACTATTCCCTCTCCAAACTAATCAACACTGGGAAAAGTGATGAATGCTCAGTGGTAGAGAACTGCAGATTCACTGTTCCTACTCCAAACTACAAAATGTGGGAAATGTACTATTCCCACTCCAAGCTAAGCAACATTGGGGAAAGTGTTGGACTCCAGTAGTGGTCAAATATACTATTCTAACCTCAAACTAAGGAACAATGGGGAAAGTGTTGGACTCAAGTTGTGGTCAAATATACTATTCTTACTTCAAACTAAGCAACACTGTGGAGGGAGTAGATATACTAGTCCCACTTCGAGTCAAACTAAATTATGGACTCTGGGAGGTGGGGGTGATTTACTATATCCAATCTGAACGAAGTAAAATTGTAGAAATATTGTACTCTGTGGGATTTAATATTGCCATTCACTTGCATTTTTGACTTCCGAATGCAATGCTTTCTTTTCTGCTTTGAATGCATCCTATCCCACATCCGGGGAGGAAGAACCCACATTTTCTTAAGAAAATAGACAAATCACCCTTTTTAAGACACTGAATAGATTGTGGGTCCGTTAACCTTTATTTATAGACCACCAAAATGAGATCTTGTTAGTTATTGATTCTGTACTAGGACTTTAGATTTTGTGATCAGAAGAACAGTTTAGTATAACATGCTAGTGAAAAAGATTTTTTTTAAATGATCTGTTCTAGAAGTGAACTGACAGAGTTTTGAAAATTAAGTGCATTTCTTAGTGGGGTTGTCTAATCTCTGATGATACACAACCCTACTTCTTTTTAAAAAAAATTAATTGCTTTAGCGGTTCTGGATTTTCTCTGAGGTGGAAGAGGATTTGAGGTATTAGTCATATATTAGAGAAAGTTACAAATGTTTCCTGTAATAATGGTCTCAGAAAATGTTATTAAGATGTCTGTAGACCACATAGAGGTATAGGGTTATCTTATGATTCTATTGTGAAACATGTCTATAAAGATTGGCTTGCCAAAGCTTCCCAGTCACCATTTGATCATTTGCTGTTTTGATTACTGTAGTCGAAAAGATCTGAACTGCAACAATAATAATACCCATATAAGCAGTGGAAGTGGAAAACTAACAAACCTGTTTAAACACAGATCAATTTGGTTTCTGTTTGCTTAGTAATGTGTAACTCTTGGATCAGTTTTAGCAAGGGTTTTAAATGTACTTAGCCAGAAGAGAATGGTTTTTATTCTTGGTGTGAATATTAATGCAATGAGTATTAGCTGAGATAATTTTCAAATTATCTATGAGCAACGTAAGTGCTGGCTAGACTTTGTGATGATAATTGATTGTTCAAAGGGACTATCTTTCCACTCTTGATGTTTAGTAGAAAACAGACAGTTTCCATCAAATAACCCTCTGCTGGTCGTAGCATTCCCCATACCGCAGCGGTACGAGAAGAACCCAATGATGAAGCATGCCACCAGGGGGAAACGCTGATGGGTGCGGGTTATTTAAAGAAAACTGTCTGCTTTCTAGTAAAAATAAGGAGTGGAAAGATAGTCCCTTTGAATGGATGGGCTGTCCTTGGTTACTACATTATATTTAGGAGGCTAAGTCTGCTGTTTTCTCACTTCTACCTCCCTCTTTCTTCAGCGTACTCAGTATTATTAACAGACACAGCGAATACCCTAAATATTTTCATGATTTTCATGTATAAAACAATGACGCTGAGCCAGTCCCCACTAGCTCAAGCCCCCCAAATCCATCTTCTATAACTGACAATCTGTACCAATCTGATAAATAACTGAAGCTAAAATCAAAGAGTCTATGTTAAGGTTTGAGTGAAAACAAACATAGAAGCAAAGTGACTCCCAGCAAAAATATTCTCTGGTTTGCCTCATTGATGGTGCATCCATCATTAGGTCCATCATTAGGTCCAAGACCAAAGTTCCCTTGTACATCTCAAAAAGTCCCTGGACAGTTAAAAAGTGATTGCTGACCTCCCAATTAAAATTCATATGACAGTCTCCAAGGGGAGTATCACAACTCATGTAATAAAGTCTCAATGATTAGACAAAGACTAGTCTATTCCCATCGATTTCACCGCAATTCACACATTGGTTGTTTTTTTATTCAATTAATGAGCTCCTAATTATTTCACCTTTCCATGACACCTTAACAAACCAGTCACCTGAATACTGAGCCAGCCAATACTCATGTCACTATGAATCTCTTATTAAATTCCAGGGAGCCATACAATGAAGTCAAAAACATTGCCGATACCTTAAGGCAAAAATATAACATTAAGACATAAAAAGTGAATGATTTGCTGCCCAAATAGATATAAAGAGTATCAGATATGGAAGATTCCCAAACACAGTACAAAGGCAAGTGTCAGTGGTCTCACAAGAGCTTGAAAGTCTCAAATCCAAACAAGAAAAATATGAAAACCATATACACCAGGTCTAATGACATATATCCTTGGATTCCCTGACTTAAGGAAAACTATTCATCAGTCCCACAACCGATTGAGAAAATTGGGAGAACATCTTTCTGGAACTGTGGAAGATCTTACACACAGTCTCTTTTCCTCCATTTATTCTATTTTAGTGCCCTTTAATGATTATCAGGTTAAAGAGACAGTTGGGATTAAAATGTGCACAAGGAAACCTTTCAAAATAGACTTTGATTATGATATACTAATTTACCCAGACATGTTATTTGAAATCTCAATACATTGACAGGCCATAGCTCAAGCAATGTTGGTACAGGTGGGCAAGTACAGTTGTATGATGGAACCAAGTATGCATTTACCCTGCATCCCTTTACAACACAGTCACTACATCACTGTAACATTACCACATGTTACTTTAACATGCAAGTCATTATAACAACTTGCTTAAGGGGGCTCTGAACTTTGGAATAGTATAGATTACTATTCCAACTCCATTCTACTCAGCCGTACAGAGGGTGTTGGACTTAAAAACCCAACATCAATTCAACAAAGCGCCCCCTACAGTAAGTCTCTGTAAGGACGTGCAGGTTACAGTTGTGTGTGGTAATGTCACAGTAAGGGTAGTGACTGTGTTGTAAAAGCTGATCACTATTGAGCTTTGGGGATAAAGGCTGCTTTGCACAAAGTACTGGCCGATACTTAATTCTGAATCTTTAGTCATATAAATACAGCACAAGTGTTTATCTCTGAGCCTAAATAAATAAAATAGTTCTCACGAAAATGAGAAAGAAAACTTTTGAAGAGTAATGTTTGACACAAGTCATATGCATGTAGAATGTAACACTTTGTAACTCCCAATGCATTGCACTGTAACAACGTTTACACAATGCTAATTCTCTTCATCATGTGTTGTGGTCTATACGTGTGTGATGTGATGTGAGACAACATTTATGGAACTACAATGGAATATTTACAGCATGTTAACACCCATACCAAGAGGCATTCACAAATAGGATATGCACACAAGAGAAAAGTTTTTTCCAACAAAGCATGTTATCTAAAAAATTTAACTAATATTGAAGAGAGAATGGCAAGCATAGAAAAGGGATTTACAAAGCAAACACTAATCTGCTGTTCTTCAGTTAGATCTCTACTGCTTGTGGGAAGAATAGTGGTGGGAGAGGTAGACTGATGCTGAGTCATTCTGTTGGCCTCATGCCCAACTGCTGTTTTTGGACAGAGAAACTACTCTTGATACTGTCCTTATGGCATGCGACGGTGTCTGTGTTTACCACCACTACCTATGTGTATGCTTCCCCAAAGACATTTAACTGATGACCATTTTTGTCACTTCCTCAGAGGACTCCTCCTCATATGTCCCAGTGATTGTGTCAGACTACAATGCTACTGCAGTTCTCTGTTTTGCCCAATGGTTAGCTGGTCCTGAATATGGCTGATGCCTGCCAGTATGTCTATTTATATTTTATATATTTTTTCTGCAGCATTTCTGTGGGTTTTTTTTGGGTGACTTTCGGCCTAATTAACTTGTCGGTTGGAGTAGCCTCCTACCAACACTCTTTTGGGGAAGGAACCACCTGAACTTAGCTTGGCGATTCCGACAACCCCATCAGGATGTGATCACACATGAGGGCCGGTTACGATGTCAGTCGGAAATCATTCCAACCGATTCGGTGTCAGGATGGTTTGCGACCAACCATGTCGGACACTCATTGACTTCAATGGGAGCCTGTGTTCTGACCGACTACACAGGCTCCCATTGAAAAATGGGGTGGGCGTGGAAAACCTTGCACTCTGTAGTGGGCACCCCATAGTGCCTGCCACACTGTGCATGGTTGGAAAGAGGGGACCCAAGGGTACCCCCTTGTACCCCAACCGGAGGTTCCTATATGAAGGAAGGTCTGCTACAAGCACCCAAAGTCGGATCTCAACAGCCAATCTATCTCAATCAGACTGATTCGGAAAGGCTGTCTGAATCCAACATCATCATTTCTTGGTTGGTAACGTGGTCCGTAGAAAGGTACAAGTCAGCTCCAACTGACTCAGAGTCTGCGAATGCATTTCGACGCGAGTCGGAACCGAGTCAGACAGTCCGAACAGTTCCCGACCATCGTAATCGGTCGGTCGTAAATGTTTCCGAGTCGGTCAGAACCAAGGCTGCTGAATCAGATTCGGACATACCGAATGCCATTCGGAGCCTTTCTGACCAACATCATATTTGGCCCCATGGTGCGGTCACAAATTAAAACATTTTAATGGTATCTTGTGCAGCGGGTTGAAACCCATTGAAACGTTGAAGCATGTACACATCCCTGCACCTAGTGGCAGGCACCAAAAGGTGCCTGCTACACAGTGCAGGGGCGTTGGTCCCAAATGCCGAGGGCCAGGGCAAAGGGGGCCCTAATAGGGGCCCCAAAGTAATTTTCTGGCAACCAATCCATGTCAGAATGGGGACATCATAATCCCGATGGCGGAAACACCGTCCTTAAGGGATTATGGTGCAGTTCCAAGTGACTGACATGCTCCTTATGCTCAATGAAACAGAGACGGATTCCACCGCCGGTTTAAACTCTGACCGCTATCATCCTAATGCGGAGGCCAGAGTTTAAACCTACCATGTTGGTTGGAAAGCCTCAGACCAGTGGTTGGAGGCTTTTCAACTGGCATCGTAATTAGGTCCTATATGTGTTTTGTTGATCCATTTATGTTCTATGTATACATTTGGTCAGTTTTATATCTTTTGTTGTTATCAACGGTATATGTCATTATTTTTTCTGTTACTGTCTTATCCACTTTAACAGTATAGTGACCTTCTTGTGTGTCAAAGCTATTATTAAGGCAACTCTGACTGTGTGTATATATTTTTATAATGCTTATTATTTACGCCACGTTTTTTGATAACGAAGAAACCGCATTTACTTGGTGGAATGAAGTCGAAGCACGTCGAAAGAGAATGTTTGGAATTTTGTCTCAATTAATGGTGTACTCTATGGATGGAAAGAAAACTTGTTTGGAATTTTTTACATTTCATAATAGTCTGCTTGGCAACCATGGATTAATTTTTGGTAAATGGATATCAGCATTTTTAAATGGATTTCAACATAAGCATAAAGAAGAGTTCTGCTTTGGAAAAGCTTTTCTAACCTGTTTTTGCTGACCTTTCAGCAAGAAAGAGGAATTTGGGATTTAGCTTTTTGTTCCAAAAACATTGTTCATGATCTTCGCTTGGATTCAAATATGGGAGACTTATTTTGATATTTGGGCATGAAAAACGCTTTGCGACAGGTGAAGTTAAAACCCTGCCAAGAGTTGAAAAAAGAAGACATCTTCAGTTATGAAGATTTTTTGGGGGATTAGGGGGTGATGTAGTTTAGAAGGAGGGGAGGGAGTAAAAACAAATACCTGAAATCCTGTACATACGGACATATGTATTGAACTGTATATTGTTTAATTGTTTAAATGTATCTATGTCAAATATATTGTGTGTGTTGGATGTCTAAAATAAAGAATAAAAAAAAAAAAGAGGAAGTTGTAGCCCTCAGTGGGACCAGGCTTTTCCACTGGGAGGAGAAACCCATATGATGAAGCATGCCACCTATGGTAGGTGAGGGAATTCTTTCTAAAAGGGATCTCTCCCCTGTGGAGATTTTATAAGACACCAGTCCGGCATTTCTTAGTCTGTCTTCGTGCGAGCTTAGATCCAAGGATTTTTTGTGTTATAATGGTAACTGATAATGTGCCATGCCCTATATTGCAACAACAATATATGAAATTCCAAATAGAAAAACTTTGGCTGATGTATTAAGGATTTGCGATTTGGTATGTGCTTGCAAATGGTTTTGTGGCTGCTAAAAGATACTTCTGCAATGTAAAAAAAGGGTCCCAAAATTAGAATTCCCAAGAATTGCACACCAAGCAAATCGTGATTAGGGGTTGGATGTACGACCGTTTATTGGGCATAAACGGATAATCGGGCTGTTTGCAACCACTAAAAAGGGTTGTAGCATGTACAAACTCAATTTTGCAAGTCAGTAACCGATTACTGACTCGCAAAACAGGGTTTGCGATCGGTATTAGGTAGGGGGTATTACAAATGCATCCCTTACTATTTGCGAGTCGCAGATGTATGAATGATTGTTTTGCGACAATTGCAGTTGCCCAAAAATTCAAATTGGTGGTAAGCTAGTTGCAGATTCCCCTTTGTGATTGGAGACAAAAAAAAATTTGGAAGAGCAGGCAGTGGTCTCATGGTCCACTGCCTGCCCTCAGAAAAGGAAAAGAAAACTTTTATTTTTTTTCTTTTAAACGCATCCTGTTTTCCTCTGAGGAAAACATGCTGCGTATGAAAATAAAAGTTGCTTAATTTGAAAAGTAAACACGGAAACAGTGAGCTGCTGTCCACAGCATGCCACCATCCCTGTGTTATTGCCCATGCCCAATGGGTGGAAAATTGTGACCTACCACATACATTTTGATAAGGCTGGTCATTTGCGACCCCATTGAGAATCATTAATGTGCCTGAGACACATAAGTACAATCCATTTTGCTAGCCGCAGATTGCCAGTCACATAAAATCGCAATATGCGACCCACAAAACAGACTGATTGCACTTCTGGCCCTCTGTATTTTGCTACATGGTTTTTTGATAACATATTATTGATCAGTAATTTGAAAATCGCTATTTTAATGTTACGCATTTGCAATTTGCGAATGGTGGAAAATAGGAAATTGCATGCAATACCATCAATTGGGAACACTTGATAACCAGGTGCAACATATAAAAAGGGGTTAAACTGAAATAACAAATGTTCCTAATGGCTTCATTCTATGCTCTGGTAAGTTGAATATGCACTCTGGCTGCATGACAGGGGAGAAAGAGCAGAAAGAAAACGGTTTTTAGGGCATATGCCACTCTATATGAGCAGACAGAGAAGGAGGTCTATATTAAGTACAAGGTAAGTAGGACGTGCATTAGTGAATTCATATTTTAATGTAATCCCCTTTTAGGGAGGCAAACAAACAATAACTATACCTCCACACATACAGTTACTTTGTCCCTCACACCTACTAGCCCAGGGTAGTTACCAGTGGATGGTGGCAGTTGCAGGGGGATACATGAAAGTGTTCATTTAATGATTTTCCACAACATTTTAGATGCAGTTTTCTCAAAAATCTATTTGCACTTGTTTTCCCTAAGAGCCCTGCCGAGGTTAGTGCTACAAACTAAAGTTGATTTTTATGGGATTGCTCAGCCTCTACAGGTAATCGGAGGTGTGGATGGCACTCACATTCTAAAATGCACCCTGTCAGAAAAATTATTTGAACCTAAATCACAAAGAACATTGCGTGTTCAGGTAGTCTGCAATGATGCTTGCTTTTTAACTGATGTAGTGATAAATATCTAGGTAGCATACATGACCTCATTATGTTTTGTCATTCTTGCCCTACACACAGTGGCAGCTGGCTTGTACTGAGGGTGGGGAGGCAAGGTCGGGCATGAAAAGAGCAAAATTAATCCACTTGCCTCCACAGCGCAACGTCTTCCTCCTTAGGGTGTCTTTCAGGAAGCTACCCAATGCTGGTGCTGCTTTCACAGCATGAAAGCAGTGCTAGAATTGGATAGAGAAGGCTCTCCCAGCACTCCTAAGAGCACTGGAGACCTGCACTTTCTCTAACCTAGCTGTCTAGGACAGCTAGTTAAGAGTACTTTAAAATGCGCATGTCTAGTCGGCCGTCCCAAGACAGCCGGCCAAACAGACATGCACATTTTAAATTTTAAAGTGCACAGCTCCCTGCTCCTGCCACTCAGCAGCACTTTCCCTGCCACGTCCTGACACTTGGTTCAGGAAGGGGTGTTGAAAAATAAAACTGTATTAAATAAACTTTATAGCTGTTTTATTTCTCAGCACAGGGGCTTGTGGGGCGACTCTCCTCTGCTCATATGGAGGAGCTGCTGCTGCCTTCACAAGCAGCTGCTGGGGGGACAGTCTGAAGATGATTATCTACTTGTTTAGTTTTCCTACATTTTTTTCTTAAATATAGTATTCAACTGCCCTAATGACGAAGGGGTACATGCATCAATGTAAGGAATTGTGATTCCTTAATAGCGATTTTTAAGGAATCAGAGACAGATTTCAAGGATGGGAACGAGGAAAATTTTGGCCTAACACATGACCAAGTGTGCAGATACCAGCAACACCATCTGAATACAAACAGTCATGTCCTTCATCTGGGATGTTTGTGGGTTGTGAGTACACAGCTGCATGGGCCAAGGCCACAGTTGATTTTCAAAGCTGGCTGTGGACACCTAGGGGCCTATTCTCAAGGACACCTCACAGATTTAGCTGCACTTTTCCGCCACGAAAGTGGCAATAGATTTTTTGCCCTATTCACAAGCCTGCGCTAACAGCCGACATTGTCAGTTTTCCTGCAATAGCTGGGACTAAAAACATCGCCAAGGCTGACAGCGACAACTCATGCTAATCATATGCAGAGTAGGTGTTCCCGTCCAAAAACTCACGCTAAGACCACTGTGCAATATTCTCAACGACCTGCCAGATCGGCAATGTGGTCCAAACAGGCGATAAGGCTAGGCTTTTGGCTTATGCAGGGACTTAAGACCTGCTTTTCTCTGGTCTTAAGTAGGACGAAAACCTGCAGAATAAAGGGAGCCTAGGTAAGAGCCACATCTGAAGACCAACAGATGCCATGGAGCTACTAATCATGCAGCTTGGGGACCCAAGAGGGCCACAACACCCACCGCCACCTCCCCTAGGACCACCCCCACCCCCAGGACCACCACCCCCCGGACTACCACTGAGGCAGCGCAGAACAAGACAGCGGCCCTTCTGTGTTTGTCTCTGTATCCGCCACATCCTGACCATAGGCCTACCCACATGTGGCCGACCACCTTCAATGAACAAATTTACACCGGCGACGAGGTGGCTATGTCACATGCCACCCGGCGTACATCTCGTCATCGCCTGCAGGGGCATGTCTGCCAGGGCAGTGCCCCTCCCCCTGCCATGAGGCTGCCACCGTGACCGGTGGTGCATGCGCGATCTGGTGCACCTGCTGCACCCCAGCCCGCTGGTCCCCAGACACGTCCGGTGCCCAGCGGTGATCGCTCACCCCTGTGTGTGTTGACTGTCCCTTCAGCCTACACTGTGGTCTAGCAGGTCTCAGAAAAATCCATTCCAGTCCGGCCCAACAGGCCCACTGCATCATCGCGGGCTGCACACCCGCTCAGCTATTCAGGTGAGCCTACCTCAGTGCACCTCAAGTCACCGTCCAGCCTCCAGGCCACTGCATCATCGAAGGCTGCGCACCCGCTCAGTTATTCAGGTGGGCCTACCTCAGTGCACCACAAGTCACTGTCTAGCCTCCAGGCCACTGCATCATCGCAGGCTGCACACCCGCTCAGCTCTTCAGGTGGGCCTACCTCAGTGCAGCACAAGTCACCGTCCAGCCTTCAGGCCACTGCATCATCGCAGGCTGCACACCTGCTCAGCTCTTCAGGTGGGACTATCTCAGTGCACCGCAAGTCATCGTCCAGTGGGGCTACCCCACAAGTCCGCCTCCAGCAGCCAACAGCATGTCCTCGGTAATGCCACTGGAGCCCTGCACAGTCACGGGGCCACCCCCGTCCCAGGCAGGCCACTGGAAAGCCTGGGTGGAACGTCTGGAGACGTACTCCAAGTCCACAACATCCCAGCATCGCAGGGGTGGCCCACGCGTAGGCATGTGAGGAGTGTGAAGAAATGGCCCGGGGCTATGGGCGTGGTTCAGTTCTGGGCTGGCCACAAAAGTAACTATGGCGTGTGTCTCTGTTGTAGTGTTATTAGAAAAGTGAGAGGGACCCCAAAGACACAGGAGAGGGGTACCAAATATGACCTTAGTCAACCAGAAAAAGCCTCCTTGTCATGAATGCACAACAATCAACACACCTTTCACACTGACGGGATAAGAATGAACAGCACAGATATAGTCAAAACAATTGAGAGAAAAAATATGGCATAGAAATTTATTCACGATTTCATTAAAAATTCTGTACACAATTTTATCAAAGATTCTGTAAATACAATTCTATATATTGTTATAAGGCTAATTATGAAGCGATTACAATATAATACCTAAGTATCAGAATAATATTGACGAAAATATCCACAGTAACAATTTAAGAACACCATAAAACATATGATTGGAAACAATCTAAAAAGGACAATAGGTCCTATTCACAGAGGGAAAATCACCAAATCAACGATTCATCAATTGCGACCCCAATTAATATTGCTTTCAGTTATACATGTCACAAAAAACTGTAATCAAAGATTTTATGTGGTTTCCTCTTTGAGAGCATCGACGCGTTTCGGTGGGCACTGATTCCTTGCCAACACCTTCTACAGGAAATTTAAAATAAAGTCCCAATAACAATCATGTATAAAAACGAGTGATCTGGAAAAAAACATATATAACATATTTTTAGTGTTGGCACCACCCGGACCGTAATTGACAATGCTGCAATGTAGCATGCACTCGGAGGGCGGGCTCGCCCGAATGGAAAAATAAAAGAGCGCAAGACCACTCAGGGTCTTGGCTCATACATGCCAACTGTTGTGTGCGTATATTCATTGCCGCAGCATAAGCCAAAAGCCTAGCCTCAATTGCATACTTGCTTGATCATAGACATGACACATCTGTCTGAATTAGAATGTTTTAATCACATTAGGTGGAGTGTTGAAGCTGAGCAGTGCATGGCCATGCAAACCCCACTTTACATTGTTGCCCCGTGGAGGGCCAGCCAGAGTCCTTTAGGGATTGACAAGTTCATCGGAAGTGGAAAAATTCAGTCTGCAGTCTGATTGCTGTGTCATTGGTAACCAAAACACATATGGCAGTCAATGTCGAGGGCCAAGGTGAGTGTTGCAGAGTGTATCGGGGGACAGTGGAAGGTGTTATTCCATGGCATGATGTAGAGGGCAGAACTAAGCTGAAACAGGCCATTTGGCATAGATTAATGCTACTGCTTCCTTCTTACTAGAAAGGCAGAATCCTCCACATCATCGTCCTCTGATGTGTGACGTGCCTCACATGTGGGTGGTGGTGTTTTGTCTGCCGCACTGTGTGGCACTGACACATCAGGGGCCAGAGGTGGAATGTCCGCCACAATGTGTGGCAGTGACACATCAGTGGCCGGAGGTGGATTGTCTGCCTCACTCTGAGGCAGTGACACATCAGGGGGCGGAGTTGTGGATGGAGTAGTAGCAGCAGCATTCATCTGCGCCAGGCCTTTTGTCAGCAAATTCATGATGAGGATCTGCAGGGCATGGAAGATCCCAACTACATCTCGCTGGTGTGCAGCCATGGCAGCCATTCCTTTTGCTTGCATCCGCTCCATGTTCTCCATGATCCTCCGCATGTGTCCCAACTCTCGCGTGACATCGCTGGAGCCACTCTGACTAGACAGTTGTTTTGTCTCAGAGTCATGACTCCAGCGATGTCAGCCATGGATTGTTGGCGAGCATGGAGCGGACTGTGGATGTCCATTAGGGACTGTAGATGGTCCCTGATGGGACTTAGACACCCTTGTATGGCATCTAGTTTGGCTGCCATGGGGTCGAACCCCACCTGCACCTGATCAGCCATCTCCTTCTGGCCCTGTAACACGAAGCGTTGGAATGCCAGGTGCTGGTCGTGGGGGTCCTGTGAGACAGCTGTGGTGGTGGGTGCTTCCTGCTGTGTGGTCTGTGCAGGGGTGGGGTCTCCTCGATGCAGCTGGGCTGCCCTGCACCTAGGGGTGGGGTGCTCAGGGTGTCCATGAGCTGTTGGAGGGCATCGGTGTTGATGGTGTGGCAGTCCTCTTCATCATCAGTGAAGAGATGTATGGTCTGTTCTGCAGGAGGTGTTGATTCTCCCTCTGCAATATAAAGGGGAGATGCAGTTTAACAGTGTGTTCCATGTATGTTCATGCTTTGGACAAGTTTACAGACAGACTGCATGACAATGTGCATTGTGACTGTTTGGGAGGAGATGCCTATTTGATGAGGGACAGTGGACATTTCTACACCATCAGGGATGTGGGGTTGTACCTGTACATTTTCATCTCACAGTTTCCTGCTATGCCAAATGTGATTGGCCAGTTTCTACACACAAGCGGCAGCAGTTGTGTCCTTTGTTCTGTTGTGAAAGTGTTGCAGTTAGTACCATTGTTGTGAATGTTGATGTGCTCTGATTCTTATGTGTGTGTGCTGCACTGTGGGAGAGTCGCCCCTGCAGCTCTGAGGTTGCTGGCCCTTATCCCTTTCAGGTGGTGTGCCTTTCACTTCTTTGCTTATACAGTGCTGAGATGTTGCAGACTTGGGTAAATTGGGTTCTTGGTGGGAATTGGGACTCTTGGGCATGGTATGACCGCAGATGTCTTGTTGACTTCAGGGGTTGTTTGTGCACGTGGATGTGTCAGAGTGTGACCTGCTCCTTTACGGATGTGGTCCACACTCAGCCACCTCAGTGTCGTCGGGTGCACCATGTCACAATAATTAGACTGCAGCCATGCCAATCATCATGCAGTGTCACTTGCATTGTCAGTATGGCTCACAGACCTGCAGCTCTGCTTGGTTCAGCACATGTGCATGGGTTTGTTGTGAGATTAGTGATGTTAGTGATGTTTGAGGAGGGCCCCCTCTGGGCACATTGTCGACAGGGGCCTACTTGCTGTTCTATGTGTCCTGAAGTGTGCCAAGAGGATCAGGGACATGATCCAGAGTAATTGTGGGTGTGCACTGTGCTATACTTAATTGTGCATGTGTGTCATTGTGCCCATCTCCCCTGTCCACCCAGTCCCTGGTCGTTGCTCAGCCTGTTGCTGCTGGGTCAGGTCATGTTGAGCAGTGTCTGGTCCCCCAACTCCTGCCACCGTCTCCCCACTGATGACTGTGGACACCATTTCCTCCCTCTCATCCAGCTCCTGCTGTGGCGCTGGACTCCCACTTCCAGTTTGCATTGCGGCTTTCCAGTTGTTTTCCTGCGGACTGAATCGCGGGTTCCTCTTCTTCTTCTCCTTGCCCTTTTCCTGCCCGAGGTCCCTGGCTGGTCTTCCGGGGTTTTTTGGGGTTCTGGTTGGCCTCTGTAGTTGCTCCAGCTTCCTCCATGGTGCTTCTCATTTGTTCTTTTCCCCGCAGCTTTTATGGTGAATTTTCCTGCCTGACGTGAGAATAGCAAGCCTGGCGCTGATTATCGCTAATGTTTTTATCGCTGTTGGGCCCATCGCCACTTTTTTCACATTTGGGTTTCCTTTTTTATCGGCCTCCCGGTAATTTTAACTCGGACATTTGACGCGTTATCAGGAAACTATCGCCTGTTGCTGGCGTGTTGAGTATACGCTGTTAACACGGCATTACATTCCCGCGATTGACGGCATTATGTAAAATTGCGTTAACCTAGGTTGGCGATGATTATCGCACATCCTTGAGAATATCCCCCTTAATATCCACATCAACATTTCAGGTACCACAGAAGAGTCACTGGTACCAAACTCCCTCTACAGTGCAACCCCAGGGCTTAGACCTGAACCAAACATAAAGGAAACTCCAGGTAAGGAATCACCCACCCCCAACCTAAATTTTCCCCACGCAGCACGTCAAATCACCCCTTGATTATCTATCCAATTACCATGTGTAAAGAGAACACTACAAATTTGCTGTGGATAGACTTGATATAGACCAGAACTGTTGGAGGAGGATGTATTTGCTCAATAAAATGCTAAACAATTAGCTCTCTTCAACAAGACGTTTCCCTGTGGTGCATTGACTCCCACCTAAGGATATTCAACAATATTCTGGAGGAGCAATATTGGCTTGTAAAGGATGGGAATATCCTTGTCTAGAACTTTCTATTTGCCTCTATGACCACCTGGAGCTCCAGTACTTAGGCGTAGCTTCAGTTGGTGGGTCAGTATAAAAGCTACACCTTGTTTAGACCTCTTTCCTTGCCTTTGAGACTACTTCTGACCAGAAGGGAGCATTATCTCTCCAAGCTCCAGCTCTTCAAATCTAAACCAACTGATACTCCCACATTTCCTGATTGTCTACTGCATTTCATTGATGGGTCACTAGTTCTAAGCAGCTTCAGAGTGTCAGCTCCAGTACCTATTTCACAGTACTTTGTTCAGTATCTGCTGAAGGATCAAGATTAAACAATGTTTAGTTAGTAAACTAGTGCTACAGTTCCCATGCTTCATTTGTATTTCACAGTTTTTCACATAAAGGCTACATTTGCTAATACAACACAATTGGAAACTTTTATGAATGTTACAGCACCACGATCTCAGCCTTGTGGTGCAGCATTCAAATCTCTCCAGGCTCTATTTTGGGTTGCTTGCACTGGCGTAGCTATCCCCCTGGCCGCCCTTGGCGGTGCCTGCAGTGGCTGCAGTGAAGAGCGGTGGGGGTGCTGGCTAGTTTCCTCTGTGCCGCCCCCGCAAATGCATTGAAGAGCTGGGGTGTCAATGGGGGCTTGGTGTTGCCACCCCAAAAGAAGTTAAGTAATAGCCGCCCCCAAAACTAGTGCTGCTAGGGGCGGACTCTTCCCTCCACCCAGCCCCCCTCCTCCAGCTACGCCACTAGTTGCTTGGATTGTTCTGCTGATTTTCCAGCAAACAAATATGGGGCTTACAAGAATACAATAATAACAACAAAAATTTTGAATCCAAATAACTGTCTTCACAAATATCTTAAGTTAAAAAATACTTTTAATTGATATATTTTATATATTTTGAACGAATTCATCTCGTAATCAATTGTTTAGAAAATATTTAACATAAATCAGATATTACATTAAAATAATGTTACAAACAAATATTTAATTGAAAACAAATTTAAAATCTAATATTTTCACAAATAACTGTATTTTGAACATGTTAATTAAATTCCTTATAAATTTGTAAAATTTGTAAAAAATATATTTTAACATTTTTAAATGAACATATAATTGTGGGGAGCAGGTTGTTTTATTATTCCCACTTCAACCTAAACAAAATTGAGAAAAACATTTGAATCTTGGGCCGTATTTCCTCTTCCCACTCTAAGCTAAGAAACACTGGAAAAAACATTGGTCTCTGGAGTGAGGGGGGATCAGATATACTATTCCCTCTCCAAACTAATCAACACTGGGAAAAGTGATGAAGGCTCAGTGGTAGAGAACTGCAGATTCACTGTTCCTACTCCAAACTACAAAATGTGGGAAATGTGTTGGACACTAGAGGGGTCAAATTTACTATTCCCACTCCAAGCTAAGCAACATTGGGGAAAGTGTTGGACTCCAATAGTGGTCAAATATACTATTCTAACCTCAAACTAAGGAACAATGGGGAAAGTGTTGGACTCAAGTTGTGGTCAAATATACTATTCTTACTTTAAACTAAGCAACACTGTGGAGGGAGTAGATAATGCAATTGGAAACTTGTGGTGTAGCATTCAAATCTCTCCAGGTTCTATGTTGGGTTGCTTGCACTGGCGTAGCTAGCCCCCTGGCCGCCCTTGGCGGTGCCTGCGGTGGCTGCAGTGAAGAGCGGTGTGGGTGCTGGATAGGTTCCTCTGTGCCACCCCCGCAAACGCATTGAAGAGCGGGGGGGTCAATGGGGGCTTGGTGTTGCCACCCCAAAAGACGTTAGGCCCCCAAAACTCGTGCTGCCAGGGGCGGACACTTCCCCCCACCCAGGCCCCCTCCTCCAGCTACCCCACTTGTTGCTTGGATTGTTCTGCTGATTTCCAGCAAACAAATATGGGGCTTACAAGAATACAATAATAACAACAAAAGTATTGAATCTAAATAACTGCCTTAACAAATGTCTTAAGTTAAAAAAATACTTCTAATTGATATATTGTATATATTTTGAACAAATTAATCTCGTAATGAATTGTTTAGAAAGTATTTACTTTAAATAAGAGTGAACAAATACTATAATTTCTACAGTAAAAACATATAAAATTTACAAAACATAAATCAGATACTACATTAAAATAATGTTACAAACACATATTTAATTGAAAACAAATTTAAAATGTAATATCTTCACAAATAAATGTATTTTAAACATACAAAATGTAAATTAATTCCTTATAAATTTGTAAAAAATATATAAAAAATAGAATATATTTAAACATTTTAAAATGAACATATATTTGTGGGGAGCAGGTCATTTTACTATTCCCACACCAACCTAAACAAAATTGACTCTTGGGCCGTATTTCCTCTTCCCACTCTAAGCTAAGAAACACTGGAGAAAACATTGGTCTCTGGGGTGAGGGGGGATCAGATATACTATTCCCTCTCCAAACTAAGCAACACTGGGAAAAGTGATGAATGCTCAGTGGTAGAGAACTGCAGATTCACTACTACTCCAAACTACAAAATGTGGGAAATGTGTTGGACACTATAGGGGTCAAATTTTTTATTTCCACTCCAAGCTAAGAAACATTGGGGAAAGTGTTGGACTCCAGTAGTGGTCAATTATACTGTTCTAACCTCAAACTAAGGAACATTGGGGAAAGTTGTGGACTCAAGAGGTGGTCAAATATACTATTCTTACTTCAAACCAAGCAACACTGTGGAGGGAGTAGATATACTAGTCCCACAATGAGTCAAACAAAATTATGGACTCTGGGAGGTGGGGTTGATTTACTATATCCACTCTGAACTAAGTAAAATTGTAGAAATATTGTACTCTGTGGGATTTATTATTGCCATTCACTTGCATTTTTGACTTCAGAAAGCAATGCTTTCTCCTCTGCTTTGAATGCATCCTATCCCACATCCGGGGAGGAAGAACCCTCATTTTCCTAAAACAAATAGACAAATCACCCTTTTTAAGACACTGAATAGATTGTGGGTCTGTTAACCTTTATTTATAGACCACCTAAATGAGATCTTGTTAGTTATTGATTCTGTACTAGGACTTTAGATCTTGTGATCAGAAGAACAGTTTAGTATAACATGTTAGTGAAAAAGATTTAAAAAAAATTATCTGTTCTAGAAGTGAACTGACAGAGTTTTGAAAATTAAGTGTATTTCTTAGTGGGGTTGTTTAATCTCCTATGATACACAACCCTACTTCTTTTTTTAAAACATTCATTGCTTTAGCGGTTCTGGATTTTCTCTGAGGTGAAAGAGGATTTGAGCTATTAGTCATACATTAGAGAAAGTTAAAATTGTTTCCTGTAATAATGGTCTCAGAAAATGTTATTAAGATGTCTGTAGACCACAAAGAGGTATAGGGTTATCTTCTAGAGGTTCGTAATATGAAACTATTGTGAAACATGTCTATAAAGATTGGCTTGCCAAAGCTTCCCAGTGACCATTTGATCATTTGCTGTTTTGATTACTGCAGCAGAAAAGATCTGAACTGCAACAATAATAATACCCATATAAGCAGTGGAAAACTAACAAACCTGTTTAAACCCAGATCAATTTGGTTTCTGTTTGCTTAGTAATGTGTAACTCTTGGATCAGTTATAGCAAGGGTTTTAAATGTACTTAGCCAGAAGAGAATGGTTTTTATTCTTGGTGTGATTATTAATGCTATGAGTATTAACTCAGATAATGTTCAAATTATCTATGGGCAACGTAAGTGTTGGCTAGACTTTGTTGATGATTAATGATTGTTCAACGGGACTATCTTTCCACTCTTGATGTTTAGTAGAAAACAGACAGTTTCCATCAAATAACCCTCTGCTGGTCGTAGCATTCCCCATACCGCAGCGGTACGAGAAGAACCCAATGATGAAGCATGCCACCAGGGGGAAACCCTGGTGGGTGAGGGTTATTTAAAGAAAACTGTCTGCTTTCTACTAAAAATCAGGAGTGGAAAGATAGTCCCTTCGAACGGATGGGCTCTCCTTGGTTACTACATTATGTTTAGGAGGCTAAGTCCACTGTTTTCTCACTTCTACCTCACTCTTTCTTCGGCGTACTCAGTGATAATGACAGACACCGCAAAAAAAACCCTAAATGTTTTCATGATTTTCATGTATAAAACCATGAAACTGAGCCAGTACCCACTAGCTCAAGCCCCGCAAATCCATCTTCTATAATTGACAATCTGTACCAATCTGATAAATAACTGAAACTAAAATCAAAGAGTCTATGTTAAGGTTTGAGTGAAAACAAACACAGAAGCAAAGTGACTCCCAGAAAAAAAAAATCTCTGTTTTCCCTCATTGATGGTGCATCCATCATTAGGTCCAAGACCAAAGTTCCCTTGTACATCTCAAAAAGCCCCTAGACAGATAAAAAGTGATTACTGACCCCCCAATTAAAATTTATGTGACAGTCTCCAAGGGGAGTATCACAACTCAAGTAATAAAGTCTCAACGATTAGACAAACACTATTCTATTCCCATCAATTTCACCGCAATTCACACATTGGTTGTTTTTTTAATTCAATTAATCAGCTCCTAATTATTTCACCTTTCCATGACACCTTAACAAACCAGTCACCTGAATACTGAGCCAGCCAATACTCATGTCACTATGAATCTCTTATTAAATTCCAGGGAGCCATACAATGAAGTCAAAAACATTGCCAATACCTTAAGGCAAAAATATAACATCAAGACATAAAAAGTTAATGATTTGCTGCCCAAATAGATATAAAGAGTATCAGATATAGAAGATTCCCAAACACAGTACAAAGGCAAGTGTCAGTGGTCTCACAAGAGCTTGAAAGTCTCAAATCCAAACAAGAAAAATAGGAAAACCATAAACACTAGGTCTAATGACAAATATCCTTGGATTTCCTAACATAAGGAAAACTTTTCCTCAGTCTCACAACCGATTGAGAAAATTGGGAGAACATCTTTCTGGAACTGTGGAAGATCTTACACACTGTCTCTTTTCCTCCATTTATTCTATTTTAGTGAACTTTAAAGATTATCAGGTAAAAGAGACAGTTGGGATTAAAATGTGCACAAGGAAACCTTTCAAAATAGACTATGATTAGGATATACTAATTTACCCAGACATGTTATTTGAAACCTCAAAACATTGACAGGCCATAGCTCAAGCATTGTTGGTACAGGTGGGCAAGTACAGTTGTATGATGGAACCACGTAAGGATTTACCCTGCATACCTTTACAACACAGTCACTACCTCACTGTAACAGTACCACATGTTACTTTAACATGCAAGTCATTATAACAACTTGCTTAAGGGGGCTCTGAACTTTGGAATAGTATAAATTACTATTCCAACTCCAGTCAACGCAGCCATAGAGAAGGTGTTGGACTTAAAAACCCAACACCAATTCAACAAAGCAGCCCCTACATTAAGTCTCTGTAAGGACGTGCATGTTAAAGTTGTGTTTGGTAATGTCACAGTAAGGGTAGTGACTGTGTTGTAAAAGCTGGTCGCTATTGAGATATGGGGATAAAGGATACTTTGCACTAAGTACTGGCCGATACTTAATTCTGAACCTTTAGTCATATAAATACAGTGCAAGTGTTTATCTCTGAGCCTAAAGAAATAAACTAGTTGTCACGAAAATACGAAAGAAAACTTTTGAAGAGTAATGTTTGGCCCAAGTCATATGCATGTAAAATTTAACACTTTTTAACTTCCTATGCATGTCACTGTAACAACATCCACACAATGCTAGTTTTCTTCATCCTTTCTTGTGTTCTATACCTGTGTGATGTGATGTGCACAATATTTATGTAAATACAATGGAATATTTACAACCAGCATTTCAACACTCATACCAAGAGACATTCACAAATAGGACATGCACAAAAGAGAAAAGTTTTTTTCAACAAAGCATGTTATCTAAAAAATTAAACTAATGTTGAAAAGAGAATGGCAAGCATAGAAAAGGGATTTGCAAAGCAAACACTAATCTGCTGTTCTCCAGTTAGATCTCTACTGCTTGTGGGAAGAGTAGTGGTGGGAGAGGAAGGCTCATGCTGAGTCATTCTCTTGGCCTCATGCCCAACTGCTGTTTTTGGACAGAGAACCTACTCTTCATACTGTCCTTATGGCATGTGGCGGTGTCTGTGTTTACCACCACTACCTATAGGTATGCCCCCCCAAAGACATTTAACAGATGACCATTTGCATCACTTCCTCAGAGGACTCCCCCTCATATGTCCCAGTGATTGTGTCAGACTACAATGCTACTGCAGTTCTTTTGCCCAATGGTTAGCTGGTCCTGAATATGGCTGCTGCCTGCCAGTATGTCTATTTATATTTTATATATTTTTTTCTGCAGCATTCCTGTTTTGTGTGTGTTTTTTTGTGGTGACTTTGGGCCTAATTACCTTGTCGGTTGGAGTTGCCTCTGACCAACACTGTTTTGGGGAAGGAACCACCTGAACTTAACTCGGCGGTTCTGATAACCCCATCAGGATGTGATCGCACATGGGGTCCGGTTACGATGTCGGTCGGAAATCATTCCAACCGATTCGGTGTTGGGATGGTTTGCGACCAACCGATTATGATGTTTCCGAACACCGTTCCATCGGACTCCCATTGACTTCAATAGGAGCCTGTGTTCTGACCGACTACACAGGCTCCCATTGAAAAATGGGGTGGGCGTGGAAAACCTTGCACTCTGTAGTGGGCTCCCGATGGTGCCTGCCACACTGTGCATGGTTGGAAAGAGGGGACCCAAGGGTACCCCCACGGGCCCCAACCGGAGGTCACTATATGAAGGAGGGTCTGCTACAGGTCCCCAAAGAAGGATCTCGACAGCCAATCTATGTCAGTCAGACTGATTTGGAAAGGCTGTCTGAATCCAACATCATAATTTCTTGGTCGGTAAAGTAGCCCGAAGAAAAGTACAAGTTAGCTCCAACTGACTCAGTGTCTCCGAATGCCTTTCGACGCGAGTCGGAAACAAGTCAGACAGTCCGAATGGTTCCCGACCTTCGTAATCGGTCGGTCGTAAATGTTTCTGAGTCGGTCGGAAACAAGGCTTCTGAATCAGATACGGACATATCGAATGCCGTTCGGAGCCTTCTGACCAACATCATAATTGGCCCCATGGTGCGCTCACAAATTCACATTTTTTAGTGGTATCTTGTGCAGTGGGTTGAAACCCATTGAAATGTTGAAGTTTGTATACATCCCTGCACCGAGTGGTGCCTGCCACACGGTGCAGGGACGTTGGGCTCAAATGCCGAGGGCCAGGGGTAAATGGGGCCCTGCTAGGGCACCCAAAGTCATTTTCTGGCAACCAATCCATGTCAGAAAGCGGACATCATAATCTCGATGGCGGAAACGCCATCCTTAAGGTATTATGGTGCAGTTCCAAGTGACTGACATGCTCCTTAAGCTCGGTGCAACGGAGTTGGATTCCACCGCCGCTTTAAACTCTGACCGCTATCATCCTAATGCTGCTGTCAGAGTTTAAACCTGCCATGTTGGTCGGAAAGCCTCAGACCAGTGGTTGGAGGCTTTTCGACTGGCATCGTAATTAGGTCCTATATGTGTTTTGTTAATCCATTAATGTTCGAAGGTATCCATTTGGTCAGTTTTATATTTTTTGTTGTTATCAACAGTGTATGTCATTATTTTTTCTGTTGCTGTCTTATCCAATTTAACTGTATAGTGACCCTCTTGTGGCTATTATTAAGGCAACTCTGACAGTGTGTATATATTTTTATATTGCTTATTATTTACGCCGTGTTTTTTGATAACGAAGAAACCGCATCAACTTGGTGGAATGAAACCGAAGCACGTAGAAAGAGAATGTTTGAAATTTTGTCTTAATTAACGGTTTACTTTTTGGATGGAAAGAAAACTTGTTTGGAATTTTTTACATTTCATTATAGTCTGCTTGGCAATCATGGACTCGTTTTTGGGAAATGGATATCAGCATTTTTAAATGGATTTCAACATCAGCATAAAGAAGAGTTCTGCTTTGGAAAAGCTTTTCTAACCTGTTTTTGGATGACCTTCAGCACAAAAGAGGAATTTGGGATTTCGCTTTTTGTTCCAAAAACATTGTTCATGGTCATCGTTTGGATTCAAATGTGGGAGACTTATTTTGATATTTGGGCATGAAAAACTCTTTGCGACAGGTGAAGTTAAAATGCTGCCAAGAGTTGAAAAAAGAATACATCTTCAGGTAGGAAGATATTTTTGGGGGATTTTTTTTTAACTGCCAATTAAAATTAGAGAACTGTAAAAACAGGCAAGTAATGGGACTGAGGATGTTAGTAGTGAAAAATAAATGCAATGTTTTCCATGGAGTCTGAAGCACACATCAAAGAAAAGTTTTTGATTTTTGCCAATAGTATTTCTGACATTTCTTTACTCCTTTTAGATACACAGGGATTCAGACTACCTGTAAAAGATTGTGTAATTCTCATTTTCTGGAATCATTTCTCCTTTTTCAAAATTTCCAGTAAGTGATAGAGGTTTGGGTGATGTTTGTCAATAGATTTGTTGAATGAGTTGTGCCATCCAACAATGGCATTGTTAGTCTTCGCACCACTCTCTAAACAGGTTGCTTAGCAGTTCCAACAGTCAATAGGGAACCTTGGCATCTTCCTGCAACCTGACCTGCTAGATTGCCAATCCAGGTGTTTTAAAGTTAATTTAGTAAGGGTGTCCATATGTTGTCATTTTGTGTGTAATAATCTGATTCAGCAATAGAAGTATAGTACTTTTCTACACATTCAGGTGGTATGAAGTATAAGGCACATAGTTTACGTAATTCACATTGCTATTTACTGTCAGATATATTAAACTGAACTACAGATGTTTTTTGGACTTTTTTCCAAAATGTCTTAGAAAAGTGGAAAAAACATCCTTGAGAATTTGGAAGGTTTGATATCATTTAGTAATGGTATTAATCATTGATATTTCGAACTTAATAATCACTTTTTCTAGGGCTTTTATTCAAGGTTTTGGCTTTTCTCACTAACAAAAATGCAGAACATGTTCAGGAATGTTTGTCTGGTAATAAAGTGACTACCAATGGCATGGTTGTAATATTTACTTAGGCATAAAAAGTGTATATTTGGGTGAATGGCTGGAGTGTGGATTTGAAAGTACCAGTCATCCAAATATCACTATTTTCAGAAATGGTTTGTGGGGTCACACGTTGGGGATTAGTAGTGTCTTTTTGTCTCTGCAGCATCCTTCAGAGGCTGGGTATTGCAGGCATACTACTAGCTACACTGATGAGAATGTTATGTGATACTTCCCTCAAGATGTGCCACAGGGTTCATTGGAGGAGGATGCAAGATGTTTGAAAAGTGCCTGTGCAAAGGGATGACAAATATTGCACACACCTTCAATGGCTCCTGGGCTCATTCAATCTAGCCTTACAATAAGGGTAGCCACTATATTTGAGTAGTTGCTTTCTCATTCTTGATTTCACGTATGTTGCTTGCCTTGGTATAGCCATTTCTTTAGATTCCATTGGGAAAAAAGCATAAGCTTCAATAACATTTTGAAATGTTTATTTCCTTATGTACTCTGTTTATATGCCTGTTGGGGAAAAAAACAATTTTTGTTAACATTATTGTTGTAATCTGGTCCTGTTCCCCCTTTCCCGTTCCCCCCTCCCTCCTCCCGCTTGATGGGTTTGCCCAGCCTTAGAATGTTGGGGTTGGAAGCTCCTGTTAGAATGTTGGCAGATCATCAGAGAAAGGCTGAAGGATACAACAATTATTTGGCGACGAGTATCTTACCGTGCTGGGGACGGTCCGGATCCTTCCCCCAGTGTCTTACCGCCTTTCGCTGGATTTTCCTGGCTGTCCGGCTCCTGCAGCGGGGTCCCCCACGGTTCCAGTGTGCCATCGTCCATGTGGTGAGTGGCCGCTTTATGAGGGGATCGTTCCTGCATTTCTGCGCTTCGTGCTGGTGAGTCCCTGGATGCCCGGGTTCAGTGCGATGTTCCATGAGGTTGCTACTTGTCATTCCTGGTTGCCCGGACGCTGGCCTTTCGTTCCCATGGATAAGTTGTGAAGTTCCGTGACTCACCTCAGAGGAAGCGCTATCGACTCCGTGCTCGTGAGTCCCCCGCTGTTCTGGTGCTAGGCGCTATTCCCTGTCGTTGCTGCATCTCCAGCGATTGATTGCTGTTCCGCAAAGCTGTGTTCCGGGAGGGCTGGTTGTGCCAGTGCTGCTCTTCGCGCGTGTTGGTGCCTACCTCCTCTGCCTTCGGAGTTTCGCATTGCTGTCAGCGCTGAGGCGGCATTCACTTCCTACCTCAGTGAAGGACATTGTCCGCTTCCTGGTGTTCCCGCCCCTCCGTGACTGGATTCCACAGAGGCCGCTCAGTAGTAAGACACTGCTCCCGTCTTCTCCGGCACTGCTCCTCCTGCTGGGGAAAAATAACATTGCACTTCAAACTCTCCTCACAAGCTTATCCAGCCTGCTTCGAATTTATCGCTGACAGGCTCAGCTTTTCACACCTCAAGCTCCCATCTGAGACTTGGGGGAGGAGTCTCAGATGGGAGCTTGAGGTACCGACGGAAAGTGCGGGGCCTCCTAGTACCTGAGCAGTGTCCAGGTGAGGTGAGGTCTATTGCCCTACCACAAAGGAATTCACAGTAACCATTGTGAATCGGAGGGCTAATGTTCATGGTTGTTACAGGTTGTACCGTTCCGAACCATTTTTACTTTAATTTGTTCTTGGTGATGGTGGTGAATTCTATATTTCACTATTAGGAGTGCAACTATTATACGAACAGAGGCCCTGACGAATGCCAAGGGATTCAATACCCGTTAGGCAGAAACATGTTGGCCCTTATGTAGACAGATAATTGTCACTGTCTTCTTTTGCACTGTTCTATTTTTTAATTAGGAGGTGTGTCCAGTCCGCAGAATAAAGTATTTAAAAGGAGGACATTCCATCCTATTTTAAATCACTTCTTTGTTCGTTGCACTATTTTTTCTATCTTTACCATTAAAAGATCAGTCATTATGGACAGTTTGTGTATTTGGTGGATCAAATCCTGATACAACAATAAGGTGCGGAGCTGAGTGTCCCACTGATCAGGGGACCAGCTTCATTTGCACATGGGTTTGGCCAAATGATATGACTGATCATTGAGTCTAATTTGATGGAAACCCTTTACAATCTGTTGTGGATTAATCAGCCATTTTGTGAATAATCAATGATGTACCGGTCTTTTTTATGCATGTAGTGTTAGCCTTTTCTTTCTTCATCTTTATTAATACGTTATGTATGTGAGTTAAAGATATTTTGAGATCTTGTTGACTCAGTATCGATAGTGTAGCCTCTCTAATCTGGCTGTTAGACCCCCTGTATTTCGTGTGTTATACATTCAGTTGGTGCTGGGGATAAAATCAGGTGTGGGTCTTTAAAATATATATCCCTTGGACCCCATTTTAAATGGTCTGTTTACTCTCTTTCCAAGACGACATCCTGATTCACGGTTCATCATCTGAGGAACATAATAAAACTTTGGAAGCAGTGTTGACCAGACTCAGTAAAGCAGGTTTCACCACTCAGAAAGACAAATGCAAAATCGGGGTGGAATCTGTAGTCTATCTCGGTCACACCATCTCAAGTGAGGGAATCAAGCCCAAATCCAGTCTAGTAGACTCCGTTAAGCTAGCCCCAGCGCCCACCAACAAGGATTAACTCAAATCATTCCTGGGGTTAGCGGAATATATGTCCAAGTTCGTCAAAAACTTTGCAGATCAGGTGCGTCCCCTCAGAGAGTTGCTGAAGAAGGGGTCTGAGTTTGATTGGAATCCAGATCATCAATCAGCTTTCCAACTCATCAAGGAAGCCATTGTTGATGCACCTATTCTGAGTGCTTTCGATCCAAACGCCAAAACCACTCTTACCACAGACGCTAGTGCGAAGGGGTTGGGAGCTTCACTTATGCAGAGGACAAACGGACAAGAGACAGTGATTGCTTTCGCTTCTAGAACTTTGAGAGATGCCGAGCTGAACTACTCTACAATAGAAAAAGAAGCTTTGGCGTGCTACTGGGCCATAAACCACTTCAAGTACTTCTAATGGGGCATCCCGTTTGTGTTGAGAACGGACCACAAACCATTACTGCCATTATTCTCCACTAAACGCCTGGAAAATACCACTCCACGAATATCTAAATGGGTGCTGAGTCTACAAGGGTTCAACTACACCATGATATACGTCCCGGGAAGTGAGAATAGGGTAGCACACTGTCTCTCCAGGCTACCGATGACCAGTGGGGACCCGATGCAAAACCCACCGGAGGAGACAATCCTTTTGGTTGAAATTCCGGCCATCAATCGCGAGGAGTGGGAGGAATCCATAAGAGATGACAAGGATTTCGTTACATTAAGAAATATGATTCGCAGTAGTTGGCCTGTTAACAAGCAGGAGGTGCCCGAATCTATCCGCCAATTCTGGCCGGTGCAAGATGAATTATCCATCGTCAAGGACCTGATTTGTAGGGGAAGTAAGATCGTTCCTCCGGCAAACATGTATGAAAGAATAATTCATATTGCCCATGAAGGCCACCCGGGAAGGAGCATGACGAAAAGCAAGATCAGGCAGCACTATTGGTTCCCCGGGATGGATTCACGCGTGGAGGATCAAGTGAAGAATTGTGCAGCCTGCGGCTCCTGTGACAAAACCAAAGTCGTCCGCAAATCGCCGCTATTCCCAGTGGAGGTCCCCACCGTACCCTGAGAAAAGTTGGGATTAGATATAATTGGGCCCCTAAATCTACTGAACCAATCTCATAGGTTCATGTTTGTTCTTATTGACTACCACTCTCATTGGATCGAAACGAGAATGGTATCATCCATCACTACTGCGTCATTATTGAATTTCTTGAGAGACACCTTTTCCAAAGAAGGTATACCAGGCGTCATAATAACTGACAACGGGGTCCAATTCGCCTCAGAAGAAATGAAGCAGTTTATGTCCACACTGTCCATCACGCATCTCAAGTCCCCACTCTACTGTCCCAAAGCCAATGGATTGGTGGAAAGGGCAAACAGGATGTTAAAGGACACCATCCAGCTGGCATTGAGCTCCCAGGTTCCGGTGGAGGAAGCCATTAGGAAAATGTTGTGGTCTTATCATACATCGCCCAACGCTGTCTCAGGAGTGTCACCGTTCGTTTCTCTCAAAGGGAGGAACCATGGCTCCAAACGTACTCCTAACTGGCTAAATGGAGGAACTACTGTGTGGGTGGACAGAGACGCCGTGTTGGAGAAAACACAGAAACATCAACAAGAGTACAAGCTCAGGTACGATAGTCATTGGGGAACATCAAAAAAAAGGTCGAGAGAAGGTCAGTGGGTGGTTGTTAAGAAGCCTTCCCTGTCTAAATCCAAGATCTCCTTATTTTCCAAACCACTGAGGATAACTCGGGTTAACAACAATTCAGTAGTGCTGGAAGACTGTGGCACGTGGAGCATGGACAACATAGCTAGTTGTCCAAGCACTACTGTTTCCAAACCCACTTGTGAGAATGATCAAAGTACAAAGACGCCCAGTGGTGGAGAACTCAAGGTTGCAAGAGTACGTAAGCCCCTAAATTGGCAATCTGACTACAAAATGTGACCCTAATCCATCCAGGTATTTCCCTATCTCTTTCCTTCTGCGTTAGAGAGTTTACCAATTGTGGGGAGATGTCATGGGATTGCATTTTTATGTACTTCTCTGTTCATCTCAGATTTGGAGAAATATTTTCCCAATTGTTCATGTCTGCTGGAAATAATGTACCCTTAGGTATTTCTCCACTTACCCTTAGGCCTTGGGAAATGTTTATATAGTCGCTTATGTCAAGTTGTAAATTGCTCTGTCATGCAGGGAGATGTGTTGTAATCTGGTCCTGTTCCCCCTTTCCCGTTCCCCCCTCCCTCCTCCCGCTTGATGGGTTTGCCCAGCCTTAGAATGTTGGGGTTGGAAGCTCCTGTTAGAATGTTGGCAGATCATCTGAGAAAGGCTGAAGGATCCGCATCAATAAACTCACATCTCTGATCTGTGGGAGTTTGTTATATTTTATTTACAACAATTATGCTATCAATAATGAAAAGAAACAGTTTTGAAAGCTTGTTGAAAATATTATATGGCATGGTTAATATGCATTTTTCAACCTATTGAAAAAAATGTTGGTTACAGGAGAAATTAAAAAGTGAGATTTGTTTACTTAGAGAATAATGTGTCTTTGAACTTTCTGGGTAAGTCTGGAATGTAGTAAATCCTGTTAGGGCTTGGTGTGTTTTTCAGTTCAATGTTGCAGGTTTAATAATTGTGGAGACAAAAAGAAATAGGAAAAGGTATAAGCTGTATTAATATATTTATGATTTGCCTGCTTGGAAAGAAAAACATATTGTTTGGCTAATTTTGCCTAGCAACAGAGAAAAGGAACAGTACAGAAACTCTGTTCAAATTGTTACAATGCATAGCTTATTTGCACAGTGCACCCTGCAAAAAACAGAATGCTGGTTATAGAATGAGAAATGAAATTGTGTGATTTGCCTACCTGAAGTATTGTCTTCATTGTTACTTTGTGTGAAAGTCTTTAGTGCTCAGAATCAGGTTTGAGTTTTAAGGTTTTCGCAGTCCAATGTTGTCAATTTTTTAGTTGTGGATACAAAACCGATACACAAGGTGTTAGCTTTATTTTCTTTTCTATTGTTATGTTTACTTGTTTTGATGACTAGTTTGTAAAAGTTGGCCTAATTTTAAATGTGTGATGGCTTGTGTTGGACTGGTGTTCAAATATGAATATATTCAGAGACTCCACAATAGTTGGAGAAGATGTTTGGCACTAAAAGAAAAGAAAATAGATTTTTTTTAAATCAATTGTAATCACCATTCCTGTCACTGCCCAGCAGCTTCCCTGAAGGACACACACACTGGAGTTAGAATAGTAATTTTGCCCCCAGTCACTGTCCAGCACCTGCCCTGAGGGACTCCCCCACCGGAGTTAGAGTAGTAATTTTGCCCCCAGTCACTGTCCAGCATCCTTCTTGAGGGATGCCCCCAGTGGAGTTACAATAGTAAGTCTTGCCCCTAAACGCTGTCCAGCACCTTCCCTGTTGGATGCCCACAGCGGAGTTTGAATAGTAATTTTACCCAGAAAAACTGTCTAGTACCTTCCCAGAGGGATGCCAACTGTAGAGATTTAATATTATAGTTGCCCCCGTGTCTGTCTACCATCGCCCTTTAAAGTTTCGCCCAGTGGTGTTTGAACTTTTTTTTAAATTAATTTCAGAAATTATTGATTTTTCTGTTCTTATTTCCTTCATGTAAAATGTGACTAAAGTATATTCACATTACAGTAAATGATTAATGTACAGGGTAAAAATGTTTTCCAGAAGTTGGCAAAATTTGTGAAATAAATGTACAAATGCCTTAAATTAATCATGTGGAATAATTTTCCCATACTAGCTATGTTATTTACTTAAACACTGTACTTACTTTCTCTTGTATAAGGAAGTATCTCTACAGTAAACTGTTACTGTTTAGAGAGCCAAAGTGACGTACGGGCACGAGCAGTGTCATGTACCGCTGGTCACAATATGCTGGATGGCTCATTTTACAGTTGTTTTGAAGAGGTAACCACATTTTGAACAAACATATGCATTGGAATGTATAGTTTAACGTGTGTCATATTGTCACTGAAAGTGTATTTATTTGAATTGTTTCAGTAAACCATTGTAACTTACTATGGCAGTCATTTTAGTTCTGTTCAGCTTATTTTATAAAACAAAGGAAGGACAACAGTTGTAACGGGTTAGTTTCTGATGTATTACTCAAATCCTCATATCTCTTCCTGTTGTTTAATTGAAAATATTTCTTGGCTAAATGTTCATAGAAAGAAAAATAAGCGCGTGTCTGTAAATGTTACTATATTTTAGAAAATGTTAAAAATTATTTATTTCTCAAATCAAAATATTTAGCTGTGTAGAAACCTTTTATAGACTTGTGTTGTAACCGTATGTGTGGTAAAGGTATGCATGGTAAAAGTATGTGTGGTAAAGGTAGTTTTAATGTATCTCTATGGACATGCACGATAGTAGTATGCGTGGTACAGACATGCATGGTTTGGACTTAGGGCACCATTACAATGTCAGACAAACCGGAGTCCTGCCGAGTTCGGTTTGGAACTGGAACCAAACAACCTCCTCTCGTCGGTTCCAGCCCAGGAAGTAGGATGCTACAATTTTACAATGAGATCAGAGTGCATGCTCTCATTGCACAGAGCAGAGGTGCAGTTCATCCCTGCAATTCATGGCAGGCACCCCAAGGTGCCTGCCACTGGGTCAGGGATCAACAGGGGAACAACATATGTGACCCTAGGCCGCCATTTGGCAGGCATGCACCCATGGGGCCCTGCTGGGGGCTCCTAAAGACAGATTCTCAATGCCTTTCTGTGTCTTAAAGGCCGGCACAGAAATGCAGTGGGTATGCCATCGTAATCCCTCGGCCGGAAAGAGCAGTGTTTCCGAACGACAGACCGGCTCTCCAAGCCCGTCGGAGGCCATTCGAAAAAACGATTTGGATTCCCTTACACCCGACCCCATCGAAATGGGTTGGTCGGAAAGGAATCTGACCAGCCAAATACTATTTGGGCTGGAGGGCTCCAACCGACGGTCGTCGCAGTTCCAGCCCAAATCGTAATTGGGCCCTTATTCGTGGTGTAGACTGCATTGTAAAGTCATGCGTGGTAGTGGCATGCGTGGTTCCGTCATACCTCCCTCCATCCAACAACCTTTTAAGTAGGGTGGGCAGTAATTTAATTATAATAAAGTAATTATAAATGTGTATTTATTGGTATTGATATTTCATTTTTTTATTAATTATTAATTGATAATTAATTTGTATTAATTGATTAATTGATAATTATATTGATTGTGTTAATGTATTTTAAGAGTGGCTTGTGGTTTATAGGGGAATATGGTGGGAAATAATTAAATGTTTATTAAAGTAATTATTAATTGTTATTTATTGTTATTCATAATTAATGTTGTTGTTAATTAATTATTAATTGGTTATTTAATTTAAGAAAAAATGTAATTGATAAGCATGTTAATGTTAACCCTCTGCTATCCAACACTTTCACTACAGTTACACTTTCTGGAGTGGGAATAGTAATTTTTTCCCCAATGCTATCCAACACTTTCCCTACTGTTGCATTCTCTGGAGTGGGAATGGTAATTTATACTCCTACGCTATCCAGCACTTTCCCTACTGTTGCACTCCCTGGAGTGGGAATAGTAATTTTAACCCCTACGTTATCCAACATTTTCCCTACTGTTGCACTCTCTGCAGTGGGAATGGTAATTTTTACCCCTTCGCTATCCAACACTTTCCCTACTGTTGCACTCTCTGGAGTAGGGATAGTAATGTTAACCCCTTCGCTATCCAACACATTCCTTACTGTTACACTCACTGGAGTGGGAATAGTAATTTTTACCCCTACACTATCCAACACTTTCCTTACTGTTGCACTCACTGGAGAGGGAATAGCAATTTTTACCTCTACGCTATCTAACACTTTCTCTGCTGTTGTACTCTTTGGAGTGGGAATAATAATTTTTACCCCTACGCTATCCAACACTTTCCCTACTGTTGCAATAACTGGAGTGGGAATAGTAATTTTTACCCCTACACTATCCAACACTTTCCCTACTGTTGCACTCACTGTAGTGGTAATAGTCATTTTAACCCCTATGCTTTCCAATACTTTCCCTACTGTTGCACTCTTTGGAGTGGGAACAGTAATTTTTACCCCTTCGCTATCTAACACTTTCCCTACTGTTACACTCAGTGGAGTGGGAATAGTAATTTTTACCTCTACGCAATCCAACACTTTCCCTACTGTTACACTCTCTGGAGTGGGAATAGTAATTGTTACCCTTACGCTATCCAACAGTTTCCCTACTGTTGCACTCTCTGTAGAGGGAATAGTAATTTTTACCCCTCTGCTATCCAACACTTTCCCTACTTTTGCACTCAGTAGAGTGGGAATAGTAATTTTTACCCCTACGCTATCCAATACTTTACCTACTGTTGTACTCTCTGGAGTTGGAATAGTAATTTTATCCCTTCCGCTATACAATATTTTCTCTACTGTTTTAGTTAATGTAGTGTATAATTTATTTTAAAAAGATAAAAAATATTGTAATTTTTTAATTTGTTATAAATATTTGTTATATTTTATTTATATTATTGGTGTTTTTGTATATATATGTATTTATACATTTTTTTGTAAACAATTTAATAGCTATTAAAATAATTATGTATAAATATTATTAATAAAGTGTATATATTATATTTTATACAAATATGTTTAATTTGTTTTTACATTACATATATTATTTATAATTGTTAACATTTTCTATTATAAAAAAAATAAGTTATATGTATTATTTAAGTTATTTTACATTATTTTGCACTTTGGCCTATAATGACGAGACACATCAATAGCTACATACAGTTCATACACAATGAGGAATACGACAATGTAAAGGCAGGATAGCTTAAATTGGGCACAACACAACATTGTGTTGGATCACATGATGGCACAAATATTGCACTAGGACCAAGACATTACAAGGAACAAGTCCAATAGAAGCCAGGTAACTATGTCTACTTCGTACGTCTGAACAGCCTCATATACCTGCAAATGTCACAATTCTGAAATGTCCAAAAGCAGATGACATGGTGAAAGTACCTAAAACAGACCAACACAGAACACTTTGGCTAAGAAAACATACATATGACACACATCACATTGTAAACTTCTAGGGAACACAATGCCAAACAGCATTTACAGCTGAACAGAGCTACACTTACAATACAAACACCTTTCCCCATATATCTCCAGACCCATGTATTCCTAGTATGGAGCATTCACATCTGCCTCACAATATCACTACAAGGCTTTCAAAGTCACCACACAGCAGAAGATGTAGTTCTGGATGTTATGCTGATGCAAGCAGGCTCCATCCTCTTTACCACTATCATCATCTTCATTTGGTGTTTTAGGGTCCCCACCTAGTGGGTCTTTGTGGCCTGCATCCTCTGTGATGTAAGGTATCCGTCTCAGGGCAATGTTGTGGAGTATGCAGCAGGCCATAGTGATCTTACGCACCTTCCCAGGTGAGTAGAGAAGGGATCCTCCAGTCTTATCCAGACATCTGAATCTGCCTTTCAGGAGCCCAAAGCCCACTCCACTGGTCACTGTGTTCTTCCATGGGCCTCATTGAAGCGGGATTCCCCTGGCATTGTAGGATTCCTCAACGGTGCCACAACCATAGCTGGTTGGGATACGCTGAGTCTCATAGATGGAAGATAGACAGAAGGGCACATTTAGTTACACACTTTCAGGTCATGCTTCGTGACATATCCCACACAAGGGCAGGACAAATCACACTTACCTACAAGCCAGTCCCTTTTTGGTAGTAGTTGTGACATCAGCTGGGGTATGGTGCTGTTCTGAAGTACAAAGGAATCGTGCAGATCATGAGAACCTGACACAGATGTTTGAGATGTACAAATCAGGTAAGCAGACAACTTGCATGTTGATTGAATGGAAGTGCTTCCTTTTCCAGTACACTTTTTCCCTGACGGGTGGTGGTACTAAGGCAATATGGGTGCCATCAAGGGATCCAATTATGTGTGGGATGTGACCAACTCCATGGAAATCCACCTTCACAGTGGGTAAATGCACACATCTGGGGACATGGATGTAGCTGCCCATGCTTCTCAAAAGTGCTGCAAGAACTTCTGTGAGGACCCAACTGAACATAGGTTGTGTAATGCCACTAGAAATAGCAACAGTGAATTGAAATGAGCCTGTGGCCAAAAAATGCAACACTGACATGAGTTTAACAAGTGGTGGTATTGAGGTAGGATTATTAATGTGAGTTTGGAGGTCAGGCTCCAACTGATGACAGAGATCCAGGATTGTTTGCCTGCTCAAATAGAACTTCTGGATGATATGTTAGTCTTCAATGGTTTGCAGGCCTGGAAATGGGCAGTACACTGGAGGCTGGCATCTCTCCTAGGGTACTTACTTGAGGAGTAACACAAAAATGTATTTTGGTCACAGTGTGCAGTGCAGTGCAGTGCAGTACAGTGCATTAGTGCCAAGAGACTTGTTGGTGAACGTGCGCTTACATAAGTTCCTAAACAACATGACATAACATAACATAACATAACATATGTGAAGAGTAAGGCAAAAGTCATGTGTCGTAACATCAATGTTTCATCAAGCGGTACGCATTTCATATCATTGTCAAATCTTGAACATCCACTTTTCATCCCCAAGGTGGCCTTCACAGGTCTGTAACAGAAAAGGGCACATCATCAATTCATAGAATTTAAATTGCCACTATTGTGAGTATAGCATACCATGTATTATCGCCACCCGTGGTGTACAGTGTGCTGCGCACATTTTGCCTATGTACAGTTTTCCCAACTGCTAACATGGCGGATGCCTGAACTCACAAATAGGACATGTCAAACGTACACCACTGCCGGTACCCAATGGTGTGGTGGGATGTCGCATGCACAGCAGTCACAGCCATAGGCTAACATTGGGGATAATGACAGTTGCAGTACAGTTGCTGTGTGTGCTAACGGTGCTGACCGCATATGTGGGGTACATTTCCACGACGGCTGGAATAAATCTCACCTGCCTCCTGACACTGCTGCTGACAACACTTCCTCCATCTTAGCTGCTGTTTGCCACCTCTGGGAGCAATCATGGCACAAACTACAGGGGAAAGGGCTCATCCCTTCACTCAGAGGAGCGGGATACCCTCATGGATGAAGTCCTTCCCCTGTATTCTCAGCCCTATGGCTCACCAGAGGAACAGGCAAGTTTCTCAAATATATATTTAGCTCCATTTCACTGCTTCCTTTCTTTTCCCACATGCTACAATGTGCCTCTGGGAGTCAGAGTATAAGCATTATCTTGCTTGCATATATTGTGTGGCCCTCTACATAAGGCACACATGTAATGGATTATAGGACTCTGGATTTCGATCCTGGATTTTGTGGAGACATGCCACCATTGGACTATGTGATGAGGGTGATTTCTACTTGTGTTACATGCATAGCTCTATGTAGGGCTCAAGTTCAGAGTAGCTACAATGGGTTTGCAAATCACATCATGGAATATGTACATGGTTATGTATAGGCTTCACACCATGAGCCATGTCTGTATACTGTAAGAGGAATTTGAGGATAATTGCTTAGCCAAGTGTACTATCCCATGGATCAGTCAGTCCACATTAGACTTTGTAAAATAGTGGCTGGGAGGTAGTTATGCCTCACAGGCCCCTTCAGAGTGTCAGACAACCATGTGTTCACACATGGAATGGCCAGAAGTTTGACTTTACAGTATTGAATTGATGGAAATGTGACGTTGTGGAATAACTAGCCTCAGCCTGCCGTGAGCAAGGCCTGACATTGATATTGGGGCAGTCTGTGCTTTTGCCCAGCCTCAGCCAGAGTTACTATGGCAGGAGAACTGATGCACAGAGTAATGTTCTTGTAGACCTGCTGATCCATTGATGTTCCCAGAAGGAGGTATCTGTAGCATGAGTAGCCCTGATAGCTGTTACAAGGATGATATTAGGCATGGTTACTAAGGTGACACCCTGACTTGATACTTCTTTCTATTCACCCACAGTCTTAATGTGTGTCTGACACTAATGACTGCCCCCTTACTCCCACAGTTCTGTTGACACTTTTCTATTAGTGTTGCTTACACTGTACAGGCCTGTCACACATCTGCAACATGGACAGTGTAGCATTGGATTACTTTTGAAGAGATTTAGAAATGTGAATAATCTGCTAGGCTACAATGTTCTCTGTCATAGAACACATACAATGATATGTTGATTGTCATCCCTGTTACAGTGCCTCATATGGCAAAAGGGGTATCCTGTGATGGCTGCACAAACAACACAAACTTATGTTGACTTACTAGGATACTCAAATAAGTAGTCCACATGCCTTCGCAGCCTCCAGAGATATAGCTCTCAGTGTCACTCATGACAGCCCTTACCTTGTGACCTTAGTCTTAGGATGTTGTATATACTTTGGTACTTGCCTCTATGGACCATATGCATCAATACAATGGGCCTGGCAGGAAAGGTGTCAGGACAGTCATACATAGGTAGTTTACCCTACAGAAGGTCAAAGTGGTGTGTTGTGTGTCATGATACCTCACATCACATTACATGTAGCATGGGCCTAGCCTACATGATGTAGTGGGCTGGCACAGTCAGTGTAGGTCATGACCAGGTTTGAGGTTAATCATCTGATGACCACAAAAGTGTGCATTCATGCTTTATTTGTGCATAGCATGTGACATGGACACATGTAATACGTTGACTCTTGATGGAGGCTTGTGCTAGATGTCACCGTAATGTGTATCGAGCTGAAAGTTATCCTCAAACTTCCAGTTACAATCAGTTTCTACATCTATTGCATCCATACAGGTCAACGCCCATCAGAAGGAGGCCATCTGGAGAGCCATCGCCCAGAATGTGTGGGCCTTGGGGTCTTCAACTTGCGTAGTGCTCACTGCAGAAAGAGGTGGGTGGACCAGCTGCGCTGGACCTGGAAGACAGTGGAAGTGCAGCTGGGGAAGTCCTCCCAGCCTGGAAGAGGCTCACACCTGACCCTGACCCCCTTCCACTGATGGTGGCCTACTCAGACCTTGATGGGCAGTTGAGGGCCCAACAGCGACTACAATGGTTTGAGTCCTAGCCAGAGTCATACATGTCATATTGCCAACTTTGAGTTGTTACAAAACAGGCATTTTGCGAACCATATTGGTGGTAGCCCACGTGCCACACATAAGATGAGTCATCATTAAAGTGTTGTAGTAGGTGCCTGCTGCTATGCTGTGCCTATTGGCTTATTGACCTGGAAGACAACAGATTCGTGTCCACATCCAATTCTCTCCTTTTGAGCAGACACCTGTCTGTGTGAAGGGAGTAAGAACCTCATGTTCTTAGTAAATCTGGGTGATAATTGAACTACTCAGGCAACTGGTCTTGCTTGTGAGAGGAGTGGTGTACCCTCACTACTGTCTCTTATGTGATGATGGGCCTATTGCATGTGACATGACATAGAGTTCACAGTACATGCAGTGATTGTACAGCAGTTCCCATTGGTAAGTACTTGTCATACAGTAAAAAGAGAGTGCAAACATTACCGGTGCCATCTGCATTAGTGCCTAAATGTTAGCCAGTGTGCATTTGCCTGTTGATAGTTCATCTCCAATAGTGTTTCAATTGTCAGGGTTACACTAGTTCCTCACGAGCAGTGCCCTCAAGAGGCCCACCTTTGAGCAGCTCCAACTCAAGCTTAGTTGCAAAGAGGATCAGAGTGGCTAGACGGGAGGGAAGGGTATTGGGGAGGGTACTGCTGGGAGGAAGGTCTGGAACAAAATTTAGCAGTCTGTTAATATTAGAATACCTTATCCCCTGGCAATCATAAATATCATGTGAGCATGTGTAATAATTTCCTGAAAAGAAATACAAATAGGGATAGTCTAAGATGCTCTACACAGGAAGTGCACCTCTCTCACCACCCCCATTACCACTAGCATACCCCAGGCACCACAGTAACACATACAGAGCCCTCCACAGGCACACCCATACCCTCAGACAACACACCAAAACACACTATACCCTCCACAGACACAACCATGCCCACAGACATCCCAGCAACAGCCACAGACCCCTGCACAACACCCACCACACCCACATCACTCCCAGCAAAAAAAGACACAAACTCTCACAGTCCCCCACACAACAGATACCAACACAACACAGCAGAACTTCTGCCCCCCCTTTCTCCCACTCTGAACCCCATCCCAAACATGCAACCCATTTAGGCAGTGACTCCCTCTTGTTTGAGCTTCCCCTTATTCCTCTGTAAACTGCCACCCAAAGTCCCAAAAAACTGCTCCCAAACTCATCCCTTCCACATTCCACTCTACCCCTGAAAAACTGTTTTTCCATCTCCCTGAACCCAATCCCCAAAATACCTCTTAAAGCTACACCCAGCCCAAAATCCCCCAAACCCAAGAAGCCCCCCTCCCAAGGACAAATCCACCCCTCCCTAGACCTCTGCCCCCCACTTTCCAAGTACCATCTTTGGGGTGCCTGCTATGCACAATGGATGCCCCTTTGTGAGGAGATTCCCTGGCAGTGTCTGTAAGGGCAAAATTGGTGTCACTGTAGTCACAGCCTTGTGCTTGTTGTGGCATGAATCATAAATTTCCATCATGGAATAAAACTTTTCCTAGTTTTGAATACTTTAGTCCTGCCATTAGTTTTCTAAATATTTGATGATATTTTATAGTCAGTGATGTATGAGTGCAGTTGTGTTTGTTTCCTTCCTGATAGCCGATCCCATTGAAGTGGTTAGTGTGATGTGCTCTTGGAGCCAGTGCTGGAGTTACACAGGGCAAGGGGACATTTTGGATGGATGTCTATGTGGGATGACATCCAAATGGGGCAAACACTGCATTGGGTGACATGCTATGTTGTTCAGCTTGACCTGGCCACTGTCAACATCATTTAGGTTGCACTTCTCCCTATGATGTAGGTATGATATGTGTTTGACGTGTTGAAATTAGATATTTGTGTATCCACACAAGGAGGGTGCCAACTTGCCATACCTTTGTGGAGTTCTGCATGGACATGAGTCCATATTGTGTGTGTATCTTACAGCTACTTCATCTAGATGTGTGCCACATGCTGTTCGTGCTGTTTGCTTTCATAAGTTACACTTACCAATTGCCTACACATGCATGGTACTTGGTTCTGCTATTGGGTGTCTCAGATATACTTCAGTTTCCAGGTCCAGTGCACATGGAATTTGTCAGACATGTGCAAAATGTACTGCTCCCCAGTGCCCCAGCCTTTCAAGGTTACCCCTGAAAGAGGCATAGCTATCCTGCATTGAGTGTTAACATTGTGCCCTTAGAATGGTTCTCAAACTGATTCTATATAATCCCACCGACTGACATTGCCTTTTCATGTGAGTAATGTGTGAAAGTCCAAAACAAAGTTGTAGCAGAGAAGGTATGTTTGACTTTACTGACACATCTATATAGATATTTCTTTGACATCAAAACAGGACCTTGGATGTGTGCAATGTGAGTGTGTCACATTCACTGTAGCATCTTGATGAGAGTTAGTTTGACAAGGCCTCGTGGTAGATGTAGTCAATTCAATCTCACTTTAGCAACACTTGACAAATGGTAACCTGCATGATGAGTGAACTTCAGTAGTGACAGGGCAGAGAAGTGAGAAGGGGCAAAAGGAGTCTAGCAGCTTGGTTAGAGTTGAAGTGACAAGGCCTCATGGTAGTTGTAGTCATTTCAATCATACTTTAGCAACACTTGAGAAATGGTAAACTGCATGATGAGTGAACTTAAGTAGTGACATGGCAGCCAAGTGATAAGGGGCAAAAGGAGTCTAGCAGCTTGATTAGAGTTAATTTCCCCAACAGTTGAGAAATGGCAAGCTGCATGACTTGTGAAGATCAGTAGTAACATGGGAGGCAAGTAAGAACGTGCAAAAGATGTGTGACAGTCATTTATAGGTGTGATATTGTTGAGGAGGTGCAGTTGTGACACACAAAATAATGCACATACTGTATATAATTTGTGTACCGTGAGCCTGTGCAGTACCAATGTTTTGGCCTTTGAGAGCTTCCTACAGATGTATTTTTGATGATTGTCATGAAACAATACTAGACAGGTTCCCTGTATACATGCAAATTACTTAGCGACCCCTAATTCTTTGCTTGGTACATGGCGGGGCATCGTTTTGCAGAGGAGTCTATGGCAACAGGTAGTTGTATGCTTACCTCCGATTTCGTCCGCAGCAGACTGGGCTTTGAACATCATTGAGCAGGTAGAGCAGCTGCAAGAGGTGCTGATGGGCACAAAGATGGTAGAACACGAGAAGATGTGAGTAGAGGTGAGTTTCAGCCTTATATCCCTCCCTTTCTGTTTCTCAGACGTGGTGGTTGGACCGCCACAGTTATGCCGGCTATAACGCAACTCGGAATTGGGCAGGTAGTTTCACTGGCGGTCCAAGCCTCCCACAGTCTTATAGGCCCTCTCCACGACTGCTGTGGTCGTAGTTGCCTGGTGGTGTCAGCATTTCGGCACCGTTCTTCACAAAAGGCAATCTGCCCAACTTGTACTATGGTGGTCGAACCACCATGCTCATAGCAGTCAGATTGCCACCACGAGTACAGTGTTCCACGGACCGCCAAACTTATAATAAGGCCCTAAGTGCTTTTACGGTCATATTGACATTTTGCCCAACAAAGATTATTGAACTGAAAAGTATTGTAGGTTCAGACAACAATTGAAACTCCACCCATTCCTTTCATGTGAGTTACACCAATTAATAATATATTGCATTTAGAGTTGATTGTCCATCAACAATTACATAAAACACACTAATCACTAAATAACATAAAACAATAAAGAAATATGAATGGGATAGACTCTAGAGAATCTCGTAGAAAACCTTCCTTCTTAAGTATGTCGTTTTAAAACAGTTCAACTGCGAAAGTCACCTCAACTGATGTTATAGTAAAATGCATTCCCCACTGTTCTAATGGGTACAGTTTTAAACAAGCTTTTTAAATATTTCTTTATTTCAAACAATTCTACTGGACACAGCAATAAAATATGTATTACATCACGCGATGCTCCATTTCTGCTGTTAAATTTATTCACGATGAACAGCTTTCTAAATTCCTGTAACCTAAATATTAACCCAAAAAGGAATAACATAATGTGTCTCTGCAATTAAGAGCTAGAAGTCCATGTCAAAAGAAAATTCTGATTTTTAGTTAAATAATCCTTTATCTTATGGTTTAAATCTTTTTATTGAAATTTGTCAACATTCAGTATGTTTGGTATTGCGAGAGCTGTATCGTTGCTATGGATACACGTTTGACATATAGCCCAGCTAAGCGACTATAGAGAACACATCAGAATAAAGTCAAAACGTAACATGACATACCGTGAAAAGGAAACCTATTAGAACCCCTCCCTCCACCCCTCACCCCTTGTCCACCAAATAAACAATCATATGCGTTGCCCGAGTCCCGCTATTTGAACGTGGGCATTACTTCCCTGCCAGTTGTGGGTCAGAGAGCCGTAGCAGGCAGAGATACCTGGGACAGGTGATTTCCCTAAATTCGGGGGTAACAAGGGACAAAAATGGTTGCCAGAGCTCATTAAACATGGATCCCTTCCCTGCTATTGTCAAGGTCAATTTCTCCATCCCCAGGGTGTGCCACAAATGGTATAGTCAACCTGTGAGGGTAGGTATTTGGGAGGTGCGCTAATGTGTTAGTATGTTTTGCACTGCGGAGCCCAGAGCTATTGCCATCAACCGACCTCTATGGGATCTGAGCGGGTAGGTCAAAGGGTTCGGAAGGCCCAGGAGGACATATGCGGGGAAGCGTGGTATTTCTGTGTCTAACTGTTTGTCCACTTCATCCAGAACTTGATTCCAGTAGGTCTGGAGGTGTGTGCATTCCCACAACAGGTGTACTAGTGTGCCTACGTTCCCGTATCCTCGCCAGCAGTTTGCCCCCTGAGTGGGATCTATTGAGTGAAGGCGCTCAGGAGTATAGTACCAATAAGTAACTAGTTTGGTGAGGGTTTTGTTAAGCCCCATGTGGTATGCTGAGAGGCGAGCTCTATGGTATACCCCCTCCCATTCCTTATGACTAAGTGTTCTAGGCCTAATTTGGAAATACCGGAGCCTTTCAGTTTCAGGTAGCCCATAGTTCAGTTTGAGTTGTTGGAATGGAATAATCCCGTCAACATCAAAAAGATGGCCAAGAGAGTGGCACCCTGAGGATCTCCACTGTGTGAAGGCTGCCACATCCATGCTGGGCTGGAAGTCGGCGTTATCAAGCAATGGAGTCAGTAGCGAGGGGAAGGTAGTGAGATTGTGTTTGATGTTGGTATGAACCCATGTTTCAAGGGTGACCCGAGTGATATGGGACGCGTATAAGTTGAGTGGTCTGTGCATCTTCCAAAGAAAGGGGATTCTAGGTGCTTCTCTGACTCCAACCGGCTCCACTCGACGAGAAGGGGCATTTGGGTTGCTTGGAAATAGAGATGGAGGTTTGCTGCCATTCCATATGAATTGTGCAAGGTCTGATTGAGTCTGTTGTATCCACCCCTTTGGAGGTCGGAGAGGCAATGTTTGAAACAAATATACGATCTGAGGTAAGATGGTCATTTTGATCGCTGCTATTTTACCGAACCAGGAAAGTTGGTAGTGCTTTCATTGTCTCAGCTCCTTGCGGATTGTCTGCCGCAGTCGTGCGTAAATAGTAGCTACGAGGCTTGGCAAGGAGGGCGCTAGTTGGATCCCTAAATAGGGAATCGTGTCTGCTGCCCACTGAATGGGATGAAGGCCCTGAAGGTGTGCGTGGGTGGAGGGCGTTAGGGAGAGGTCAAGTGCTACCGACTTATCCATATTCACCTTAAACCCCAAGGCTTGCGTGAAGGTCTCTAGTTTTGCGCGGCACGCTGGCAGTGCAAGAATGGGGTTTGACAACGAGATCAGGACGTCATCAGCGTATAGACTAACTGTGTAGGTATAGCCTCCAAATGTAATCCCGGTGTTCGCTGGGGTATGTCGGATGCGGTGGGCCAAGGGCTCCATATAAAACGCAAAAAGAAGGTGAGACAAGGGGCACCCCTGCCTCGTGCCTCTTTCTATGGGGAATCGGGAAGACGTGTAGCCATTTACTCGAATTGTGGCTGTTGGGAACCTATAGCAGTTTAAGGTGTATGTGCGAAACGTCTCTCCCATCCCCACTCGCTCGCGAACCTGTTCTAAGTATGGCCAGTGGACCCTATCGAAGGCCTTCTCGGCATCAACAGTGAGCATCATATACTCCCCTTGTGTCCGTGAGGCTTTCTCTAAAAGGTGAAGGGCCCGTTTTGTATTGTTGCTGGTTTGGCGCTGGGGGATAAAGCCTGCCTGGTCGGCATCAATCAGACCAGGCATGTGGGGTGCGAGACGAGCCGCCAATATCCCAGTGTATAGCTTGAGATCAATATTGAGAAGAGATATGGAGCGATAAGCTCCGCACGTGGTCTTGTCCTTTCCCGGTTTCAGGATAACCACTATGGAAGCTTCGAGCATATCCCCTGGTATCGCTCCAGGTTCAGCGAATGAGTTAAAAAGCTTAGTGAGGACAGGGGCCACCAAAGAACAAAATGTTGTATAAAATATGGCAGAGAAGCCATCCGGCCCGGGGGCCTTTGCAAGTTTAAGATGTGAGATGGATGCAATGACCTCTTCTATTCTAATGTCCCTGACCAGGTGATCGGCCTGAGCTTTATTTAACGCTGAGAAGTCAGATTCGAGAAAGGCAGCCCCATCTGCATTAGACAGTGGTGAGCTGGCATAAAGACGGGCATAAAAATCTCGGAACGTCTCAGCAATCTCGGAATCCTCGGAAACTTGCCTATCATCTCCCCGTTGAATCTCCCTACTTCTGTCGAGTCTCTCGCAATTTATGGGTGAGGAGGCAACCACATCTGTCTCCTCCAGTGTATTATGCGTGTCGCAGCCAGAGGGCCGCAAACTCAGCGCTCTCTTGGTCTAGCGCCGCGAGTTGTTGTCATGTAGCTTTCAGTTAGCACCAAACCCGTGGTGCCGCTGTCCGTTGATGCATCTGTTCTAGCTCCTTAGTTTTTTGGGTAAGGTCATCACTTTTGCACCTATGCTCTGCATTCTCTGCCGTCAATATGGCCACCAACTCCCCATGTATAACCGCTTTAAGCACTGCCCACTGTGGGGAGAGGGAGGTGTCATTATTAGCGTTGTGGGAAAATTTGTCTTTTATGGAGCGCTGTATCTGTTCTACTACTGCTGCCCGGTGTAAGAGAGTGTCTCGGAGGCGCCACAGGCGAGAGGGCTGCTGCATGGGAGGGAGAGTGAGGGTTGCAGTGACTAGTGCGGGATCGGAAAGGGAGGCTACACCTATCTCCACTTCAGTAGTTACCGTGTGCAGAGGTTCCGATGCTAGCAGGTAGTCAAGCCTAGCCTATGTTTTATGCGCATTGGAGTAATAAGAGTATTCATGACTATAGGGGTGGAAGCATCGCCACAAGTCTTTGAGGCCTAGGTCGTGCAGTCGAGCGAAACCTTCTGTCGACAATGCGCCTGTCTGATTAGTGCATTGGCATGAACTGTCTGCGCCGTTATCGAAGACTAGATTCAAGTTTCCCACCAAAAAGATCCTGCGTTCTGTTGTGGCCGTTGCTTCGGTGAGCACTGTGTGTAGAAACATTTTTTGTCCCTCATTAGGGGTGTACACTGAACCTATGGTGAGTGTTAAGCCTCCTAATGTGAAACGATAGGTTAGGAGCCTACCCTTAATTTCGGCTTCCTTATGGAGGACCTCCCCCTAAAACCTCTGGGCAACCAATATGGCTACACCAGCTGATTTGGTGGGGCCTGAGGAAAACAGCTGGGTCGGGAATCTGCGGGATTTGAGGCGGTGGCAATCTTTTGATAATAAATGCGTTTCCTGAAGTAGGCATATGTCTGCGTTGGTGTTTTCTAAGCACAGAACTGCTTTACGCTTCACGGGATTGTTAAGGCCCCTCACATTCAGGGTGAGTATTTTAAGTGTGGTGGGTCATTTAACTAGATGAGGAAAGTTGGGAGCAAGAACGGGACCTGGGATCTGTTGCTGTGGAAGTAGTGAGCGAGTGGTGATTCTGGAGGGCACTTCCTGTGTGAACTATGCTACCTGTTAAAAAGGGTGGACAAGAAACCCCGAAACCCCTGAAAAATAACCCCAAACAAATGGTCATTTGAAATCCTTCTGCAAAGAGCAGAAATAAAAAAGGGAAATAATTAGAGATGTAACGTAGTCCATCATCCTCGGATGATCGGATGAGAGTTTCCATTGGGGACATATCGTGGTCAAGGACGTCCCTCCACCCTCCCGCCAGTCGCCCCCTGATTAGGGGGACACATCAAAGAGGTCGATAGGTCATGTGGATATCAACCAGGCTGTGTCTTTGCCAGATCTGCGGACAGAGTCTCGAGGGCTGCTTTCTGTCCTTTGGAAATTTCAGCGAGGTTTGGTCATTTAGGCCGGCACCGTCGTCCCTGTTGCCTCCAATGTGGCCTTGTATCTTCTGCGCCGGGTGCAGGGCCTTCGTCGCCACTCTCCTCTGCCGGGGGATCGATTCCTAACAGGCGGCAGGCCTCCGAAAGGGAGCAAAGCTGGAAGAGTTTGCCGTCCATGTGGAAGACCAGACGAAATGGGTGGCTATAGGAAATGTTGCGTTGGTGGAGGTATGAGGTGAAGGGTCAGAAGGTTTTCCTCTTTTGTAGAGTGAGTGCCCCCAAGTCTTGGTAACGGACAGGAGTCTGTCCGCGGAATGTCAGGGGGTGCATCTGTCAGGCTTTCTGTAGGATTTCTTCTTTGGTTCGGAAGTCTGGAACACAGACCAGAATGTTGGATGGCAAAGCTGTGGCAGGGCGTGGTGGTCCCACTCTACGTGCCCTGTCTAATTTGAGGTCAGAGTCTAGAGGGTTGCCCAGGATATGGTTAGAGAGATCCTGGTGTATTTAAAGATGTCACCCTCTTCTTCATTGGTCTTTACCCCCCGGATCCTGATGTTATTGCGGCGAGAGCGATTCTCTAAATCTTCGAGGTGGGCCAGTAGGTCCACTGACCCATGAATTTGAATGACTTCTTGTTGAAGCATCGACAGCTCCGTATCTCTCCTGTCACTTTTCTGCTCTAGCTCAGCAACCCTCTCGCCTATACTGTCCATGTCTCTGCGAACATCTTTGATTTCAGCCGTGAGGTCTTGCTTAAGTGTTTACAGGTCCTCCCGCAGGGCCATGAACAAGGATTCCAGAAGGCTTTTGTTGGAGCAGCCAGTTCAGTGCTTGCTGGTGTACCGACAATTTGTTGACTGCCTTGGGCCTTTGTGAATATGTCCTTGAGGGTTTTTTCTCTCCGCCCATGGGAGGAGGACATGCTGTGCCCCAACGAGTGACTGGGGCTGGCACTGGTGGACCTCGTGTGACTGTATGTGGGATGAAATGTAGTAGTGATGGATCCTAGTGCTGTCCCTCGGCCCCTTCACAGTGGCACCGCGCGTCGTGCCAGTTTCACTCTGTCCATGGGCTGACGATGTGCTTCATCTGAGTAGCGATGGCGAGGCTCAGAGGGTCTCTTCTTCGTCCCCTTTGGAGCCCGCAGGCCCCGCTCCCTAGCTTTGGGCTAGTTTATTTTTGGTGCTCCTGGATCCTGGGAAGCTTTGGTGGTCTCGGCGTCTCCAGCCGCATGTGGAGGCTTAAAGTGGTGCATCCAAAATTCAGCCGGATTCCCTGCGCCACTTGTCTGGTAGGCCCCGGTAAGTATGCCGAGCCCCTTGATCGGCGGAGGCCGCGGACACAATCCTTGCTGGCTAGGTACCCCCCGCTATGCCTCCACATCGCTGCTGTGTCGTAGGACCCAACCGAGTCACCGGGTCTCTGCAAGTGCTACCCCAGGCGGGGCTGATGTGTCCCCCAGGCCATGACTCGTATGCTTCAGGACGCCAAGCACAGCTCAGCGGGGCCCCAGGCCTCCCGATTTTATCCGCCACCCCGCTCCTCTTGCTCCCAGTGTCGAAAGCACACTGCGACTTTCCTCCTTGGATTGGTCACTTGCCTGCTGTTTGGCAGAATGGATGGTGTTCCGTAGGCCCACAGCACCTCTGACCGGCCCCGGAATTGCAGAACCGCCGCTGGGCCTCTTCTCAAGATGGCGGGCTCACCACCGCACCGCTATGTGTTCTGCCACAGCGGGAGCTTGCCAGCCTCCCCTGCGGTGCTAGGCATGCATGGTTCGCACGCCGCTCTCTGGATGTTGCCGGGCGGCAGCCCGGTCTGCTTCTCTTGCCTTGCTCTCGTGGTCTCCGTAGGGGGTCCAGGACGCTCCAGATCCCGTCACTCGGCTGCCACCACACCAGTGGAGGGTCATCTCCGAGCTAGCCTGCACCTCTGCAGGACCACTCCAGGCGTCGCGGCCGGATCAAGCACCACGAGTAGGAAATACAGCAATTTCTCACCACCGCGGCGTCCGCTGCATCAGCTGAGTTAACCAGGGAACCGATGAACTGGGGTCCGACTGCTGGTTGAGGCGAAACGCCGGTGCTTTGTCAGGCGGCCAGGGGGAGAGACAGAGCGTCACGACCTATCGAGCCGCCATCTTGGCCACGCACCCTCTAATCCTTTATCTTAAAGCAAAGATGATTAGTCTTGTCAACGCATACATTTTTATTACTTGGTACCACAATGGGACTTGTCTAATAACTTCTCACTATACTGAGTATAAAATGATTTCGAAAAACAACACTAAATCTTCAAACAGAAGGCAATTTCCATTCATAACTCACAAAATATTCTCAAAGCGAGCCAGAAACAGAACAAGATGAAGGATCTTTGACAACTAATAGACTATTACTCACGCCAATATGGATGCTTCAGGTGAAGGCAGTTATATAATAAGATAACCTGAAATAGTGAGTCATGGGCATTCTCTAAGATGCTCAATTAAATATCAAACAATTGCCTTTTATTGAAGGTTTTGCAACCTATGCAAAGTCTTCCACATTTATATCCCTGTATCAATGGTAAAGTGTTTACTATAACTGGATCTCCTGACACTGTCTGGTTATGGTACCATTGAAGATGTGTCTGTTGCTTTGGCTAGGGCCTGAGAGGACATCTTTAAAAATCAGGCATACATTTTGCTCTTTTTGCAGAAATGTGTCTCCTTACAACCATTAAAGAATTTTATTTAGGCAAAAATGTGCCCTCCAGTCTATTGCTCCTGTCAATTAAAATTGTGGGTGAGTCATTCTGGCAACAGAATAACTGCCTATAGATGTGCACTGGAAGAGAATAGATGAGAACATTTTAAAAATGCTCAAATGCATCCATTATGAACTCTGCTGGACATATTCTATGATAGTATGTGCTTAGAATTTTCATTTATTTATTTTGAACTTGCAGATGAACAACAGTTGACCAAAACAGCACTTGCAAGCTGTGAATCATGGTGAGTTTTGGTGAGTGCTTTTGTTTTTTGTTGTTATTTAGGAAGGGCTGCACTTACAATTTCCTGCTTGGTAGTGTAATAGTTTACATGGACTTTAGCCGGGTGGAAAGAGTTGAATTCACCCCAACCAGTGGAAAAGCCTAATTGTTGTCAGCATCACCATGGAGTGTGCTGATGAACTCTAACAAACAGTAAAAAATTAAGTGAAATAAGTACCACATCTTCGCCACATATCCTCAGAAAGATACTGGAACATGCAGATTGTTCATGTGCCAAGAACAAAAATCTGCACGTTATGCCCTAAATTAAACAACATAAAGTGTAATAGGAGTAAATTATCACACGTGCTAAATTCCAATCTCTGTTGTATCAGATTTTATAAGTTGAGAAAATTATCATACTCTTTGCTCCACTCATATTTAGGGCCATAGTTTTGCTATCATCTTAAGTGCCCCTACTTTTCTATAATAAAAATTAACAAATAACAATGTTTATTTGCATCATCAATCAATATATCACAGAAAACACTTGAACATTGAGACTCATTGATACTTTTTGGTTTCAAAGTATTTAAATAGTCTAGCCACTAACACTCCTGTTGTAAGTTTTTTATATATCATCTCCTCTTTATGGTCTTCTTTGTAAAACTTTACATAGTTGAAATCTAAGGAGGGAATGACTATATTCCAAAATTATTTGGGCAATGCTGGATCAAACATCCTTGAATCTTGTATGAGATTGATGTGCATTAGTAATTAATACTTTATTTGGTTCTCCACAAACCATCAAAGTTTATAAAATAACGATTAAAATGTGTTCAAGTAGTATTCTTGCATGCTAAGACTCAAGTTGAAATTTGCAAGAAATTCTAACTAAGCTTGTACCAAACATTAGCTAAGAAATGGCTGACTGCAAACACAATTATGTAAGAGGTATCACTATTCAGTTTCTCTGGGCAACAAGATATCTGGTTACCCCCAGTTTCAGACAACTTGGGTGCATCCATTTTTTGCGGAAGCCTAAATAACCCGAGCACAAAAAAAAAACATGCCCTTCAGTCTCAGGATCCAGACCACAAGCTGGGCACAGGCTTCACTCCATTTAGTAGTAAAAGATCCCAGTGGGAGAATGCCCAGTCGGAAGCGCATAAACAGGTTCTTGGTTAAAGGCGGGGACCAAATGAATGTCTGGATAAGCTTTAGGTATTTTCTTTTTCTGGAAAAAGTTCCGAAACAAGTTGTGCAGGGTGAAGATATTTAGGGGCCGATTCCAATCATGGAAAAAGGCTGTATGAATAGTCGTACGGAGCGTTTTCTCCGTACGACTCGTACCAGGTAAACTCATTCTACAACCTAGGAACTACGATTCGTACAGAAAGCCTTTTTCTGTACGAATCGTACAAAAGACAATACAGCAAAAAAATACCCACGATTCCGATCCGGAACTGCTTGTACCTGATGTCCGTACGTATTTCAGCAGCGTTTTCCGGCCCAGCAAGTGCGATTCGTACCGACGTCACTACATACCTCGCTGTGACTATGGGAGCGAAAAACTTCCGGAAAAGCAGAACCCTACGCCACGGAGCCCCGGTACGCGACATACAGCCATGAACCCCATCGTACGTGTCATCCCGGTCCTCTTGGCCTACGACCTGGTGCACCGCACCTGACGCACTCGCCGCAGAAGGTGAGAACAACACCCAGGGGCCGGGGGGGGGGTGAGGGCCAGGAAACATACCCCATAGCAAACACAAACCTATAATATGGAGGCTATACATTACCACCAGGGTCTGGTCACTTTGGGGGGCGTGGCCAGCAACCCCTGCGTACCGCAACAAGGAAGTGGATGTGTACGGTGCATACCACACGTACCCCTACGGCACCATGACAACAGTGGTACGGACTGTACCCACGCATGAATGCGTGGGTACGGTGCGTACCACACGTACCCCTGTGGCACCATGACAACAGTGGTACGGACCGTACCCACGCATGAATACGTGGGTACAGTGCGTACCCCTACGGCCCCATGAGTACATGTGTGGGTACGGTCTGTACCACACGTACCCCGTTACGGCAGCAGGAAAATTTGGATACGAGGCGTACACACGCCAGGAATGTGGGCATAGAGGACTGGCCCAGCATGTTACCTTCATATTGTTGTGTAGAGATATGAGGGGTGGGTGCAGAGGACTCCCAGCAGTGGACAGACATATGGGGGTGGGTGCAGAGTACTCCCAGCAGTGGACAGACATATGAGGGGTGGGTGCAGAGGACTCCCAGCAGTGCCCAGACATATGAGGGGTGGGTGTAGAGGAATCCCATCAGTGAACAGACATATGAGGGGTGGGTGCAGAGTACTCCCAGCAGTGTCCAGACATATGAGGGGTGGGTGCAGAGGACTCCCAGCAGTGCCCAGACATATGAGGGGTGGGTGCATATCACTACCAGCAGTGTCCAGACATATGAGGGTTGGGTGCAGAGGACTCCCAGCAGTGGACAGACATATGAGGGGTGGGTGCATATCACTACCAGCAGTGGACAGAGATATGAGGGGTGGGTGCAGAGGACTCCCAGCAGTGGACAGACATATGGGGGTGGGTGCAGAGGACTCCCAGCAGTGGACAAAGACATGAGGGGTGGGTGCATATCACTACCAGCAGTGTCCAGACATATGAGGGGTGGGTGCAGAGGACTCCCAGCAGTGGACAGACATATGAGGGGTGGGTGTAGAGGACTCCCAGCAGTGCCCAGACATATGAGGGGTGGGTGCATATCACTACCAGCAGTGTCCAGACATATGAGGGGTGGGTGCAGAGGACTCCCAGCAGTGGACAGAGATATGAGGGGTGGGTGCATATCACTACCAGCAGTGTCCAGACATATGAGGGGTGGATGCAGAGGACTCCCAGCAGTGGACAGACATATGCGGGGTGGGTGCATATCACTACCAGCAGTGGACAGAGACATGAGGGGTGGGTGCATATCACTGCCAGCAGTGTCCAGACATATGAGGGGTGGGTGCAGAGGACTCCCAGCAGTGGACAGACATATGAGGGGTGGGTGCAGAGGACTCCCAGCAGTGCCCAGACATATGAGGGGTGGGTGCATATCACTATCAGCAGTGTCCAGACATATGAGGGGTGGGTGCAGAGGACTCCCAGCAGTGGACAGACATATGAGGGGTGGGTGCATATCACTACCAGCAGTGGACAGAGATATGAGGGGAGGGTGCAGAGGACTCCCAGCACTGGACAGACATATGGGAGTGGGTGCAGAGGACTCCCAGCAGTGGACAGAGACATGTGGGGTGGGTGCATATCACTACCAGCAGTGTCCAGACATATGAGGGGTGGGTGCAGAGGACTCCCAGCAGTGGACAGACATATGAGGGGTGGGTGCATATCACTACCAGCAGTGGACAGAGATATGAGGGGTGGGTGCAGAGGACTCCCAGCAGTGCCCAGACATATGAGGGGTGGGTGCAGAGGACTCCCATCAGTGAACAGACATATGAGGGGTGGGTGCAGAGGACTCCCAGCAGTGTCCAGACATATGAGGGGTGGGTGCAGAGGACTCCCAGCAGTGCCCAGACATATGAGGGGTGGGTGCATATCACTACCAGCAGTGTCCAGACATATGAGGGGTGGGTGCAGAGGACTCCCAGCAGTGGACAGACATATGGGGGTGGGTGCAGAGGACTCCCAGCAGTGGACAGAGACATGAGGGGTGGGTGCATCTCACTACCAGCAGTGTCCAAACATATGAGGGGTGGGTGCAGAGGACTCCCAGCAGTGGACAGGCATATGAGGGGTGGGTGTAGAGGACTCCCAGCAGTGCCCAGACATATGAGGGGTGGGTGCATATCACTACCAGCAGTGTCCAGACATATGAGGGGTGGGTGCAGAGGACTCCCAGCAGTGGACAGACATATGAGGGGTGGGTGCATATCACTACCAGCAGTGGACAGAGATATGAGGGGTGGGTGCAGAGGACTCCCAGCAGTGGACAGACATATGGGGGTGGGTGCAGAGGACTCCCAGCAGTGGACAGAGACATGAGGGGTGGGTGCATATCACTACCAGCAGTGTCCAGACATATGAGGGGTGGGTGCAGAGGACTCCCAGCAGTGGACAGACATATGAGGGGTGGGTGTAGAGGACTCCCAGCAGTGCCCAGACATATGAGGGGTGGGTGCATATCACTACCAGCAGTGTCCAGACATATGAGGGGTGGGTGCAGAGGACTCCCAGCAGTGGACAGAGATATGAGGGTTGGGTGCATATCACTACCAGCAGTGTCCAGACATATGAGGGGTGGGTGCAGAGGACTCCCAGCAGTGGACAGACATATGCGGGGTGGGTGCATATCACTACCAGCAGTGGACAGAGACATGAGGGGTGGGTGCATATCACTGCCAGCAGTGTCCAGACATATGAGGGGTGGGTGCAGAGGACTCCCAGCAGTGGACAGACATATGAGGGGTGGGTGCAGAGGACTCCCAGCAGTGCCCAGACATATGAGGGGTGGGTGCATATCACTATCAGCAGTGTCCAGACATATGAGGGGTGGGTGCAGAGGACTCCCAGCAGTGTACAGACATATGAGGGGTGGGTGCATATCACTACCAGCAGTGGACAGAGATATGAGGGGAGGGTGCAGAGGACTCCCAGCACTGGACAGACATATGGGAGTGGTTGCAGAGGACTCCCAGCAGTGGACAGAGACATGTGGGGTGGGTGCATATCACTACCAGCAGTGTCCAGACATATGAGGGGTGGGTGCAGAGGACTCCCAGCAGTGGACAGACATATGAGGGGTGGGTGCATATCACTACCAGCAGTGGACAGAGATATGAGGGGTGGGTGCAGAGGACTCCCAGCAGTGCCCAGACATATGAGGGGTGGGTGCAGAGGACTCCCATCAGTGAACAGACATATGAGGGGTGGGTGCAGAGGACTCCCAGCAGTGTCCAGACATATGAGGGGTGGGTGCAGAGGACTCCCAGCAGTGCCCAGACATATGAGGGGTGGGTGCATATCACTACCAGCAGTGTCCAGACATATGAGGGGTGGGTGCAGAGGACTCCCAGCAGTGGACAGACATATGGGGGTGGGTGCAGAGGACTCCCAGCAGTGGACAGAGACATGAGGGGTGGGTGCATATCACTACCAGCAGTGTCCAAACATATGAGGGGTGGGTGCAGAGGACTCCCAGCAGTGGACAGGCATATGAGGGGTGGGTGTAGAGGACTCCCAGCAGTGCCCAGACATATGAGGGGTGGGTGCATATCACTACCAGCAGTGTCCAGACATATGAGGGGTGGTTGCAGAGGACTCCCAGCAGTGGACAGAGATATGAGGGGTGGGTGCATATCACTACCAGCAGTGTCCAGACATATGAGGGGTGGGTGCAGAGGACTCCCAGCAGTGGACAGACATATGCGGGGTGGGTGCATATCACTACCAGCAGTGGACAGAGACATGAGGGGTGGGTGCATATCACTGCCAGCAGTGTCCAGACATATGAGGGGTGGGTGCAGAGGACTCCCAGCAATTGACAGACATATGAGGGGTGGGTGCAGAGGACTCCCAGCAGTGCCCAGACATATGAGGGGTGGGTGCATATCACTATCAGCAGTGTCCAGACATATGAGGGGTGGGTGCAGAGGACTCCCAGCAGTGGACAGACATATGAGGGGTGGGTGCATATCACTACCAGCAGTGGACAGAGATATGAGGGGAGGGTGCAGAGGACTCCCAGCACTGGACAGACATATGGGAGTGGGTGCAGAGGACTCCCAGCAGTGGACAGAGACATGTGGGGTGGGTGCATATCACTACCAGCAGTGTCCAGACATATGAGGGGTGGGTGCAGAGGACTCCCAGCAGTGGACAGACATATGAGGGGTGGGTGCATATCACTACCAGCAGTGGACAGATATATGAGGGGTGGGTGCAGAGGACTCCCAGCAGTGTCCAGACATATGAGGGGTGGGTGCAGAGGACTCCCAGCAGTGCCCCACTCCCAGGAGGATGGATGTCATTCACACACTGCATGACACACCACATGTTGGTGTAAGGACATACAACACATGCATACCCACCCATGACGGATGCCCCACAATACACACCCTGATTTCATGCCAACAGACTGTATAGTCATGGAAATGCATACTAAAATAAGTTAGCCAAGGGGAACACACATTGTCACGCACATTACAGGAGTGATAGGAATGTCCAGGTGCGGGTCCAGCCACCCAGATGTTGTCTCTCATGTAAGGAATAGAGTTCACTGCCACTAGATACAATGCCCGCAATTGTGAGTCAGGTGCCCAAATACCCTGCATTACACGTTCCATTTGTATGTTAGGCCGTGATTACACACATGCATAGTGCCGAAAAGGGGCAATTGGTCCCTGATGCCATTCCTACATAAACAAAACACAAGTACAGTGACTGGCAAGGATGACACAGACGATTCAGCAGGAGACATCGGTGAGCATGCATGGCCATTGTTGAAGGGATCCGTCACCAACAAAGGATATGTTGACACAGGTCAGCACAACAATTGTGCAACTGTTTGCAGGGAACATGTCAGGTGCCACAGAGGAAGGAACACTCCTTGGGACAATGTCTCACATTCCAAAGGAACACACACTGCCAATTAATATTTTCACAGACATTGTGATGGCACACAGATACCATGGTCCACCTCATGACCATCATACTAAAACATTTCTCAGAACCCTAACACATTACCAGAACACCAACTTCATGGGCCTCATCACCAACATCAAGTACCTGAAATGCAATAGTGTGGAAACTAAATGAAAAGGCTTTATTCAGCACACCAAAAACAAATTGTAAGAAGACACTATTTACAAAGGCCAATGGCCAGTCCATAGTTCAAGTCCAAGGGTGGACGTATGCGACTGTGTCCACCCCTACCTTGCCTGCACAAAGTCACCTCAAGGTTTGTCGACCGGTGGGGGGCATCATAAGTGGGTGTACCAGGCACCGCAGGGACTTGAGTGGGTTGGGTAGGTGTGGTGGGTGCAGGGCTGGACGTATCCACCACAGGGGGTGGAGCAGCGCCAGAGGTGGTGGTGAGCAGCTCGCTGCACACTGCTGCCAGGGCATCCAGAGGAACCCCTGCACTGGAAGAAACACCAGGGCCAACGGAGGGGGGGTGTCCGAGGGATGGGGTGCAGTGCTCTTTGGGGAGGTGGTGGACATGGGGGGGACTCAACTCCCCTGGCCGGAGACTTCCTCAACCGCTTGCGGGGTGGTGTCACAGTGGGGCTGAGGGACAGACTAGCCATGTAGGTCTCTTTGGGTGACATTTTGGCAGGGGAGCTAAGGGGAGTGGATTTGGAGGAAGTGGGTCGTGAGGACTGCGGACTCTGACTGTGGCTGTGTGTCTGCCGTTTGCCCCCAGACGCTGTGGGTGTGACTACATCCCCCTGAGTGTGCGTGCCAGGAGGTGTGCGCTGTGCCTTAGTTGGGGGTGTGCTGGATGTGTCTGTTGGGGTGTGTGCCTGTGACTGTCTGAGTGTGCTTTGGACAGGCATGGGAGAGGGCAGTGTGGATGGGTCTGGGGTAGGGGGGGATAGAGCACCGCAGGAGAGACACTGCTCCCGTCAGTGAAGAGTCCATGGACCGCAGAAACCTGCGTTGCTCAGTCATCGTTGATGACATGCCCTCCACGAATGACACCAAATGTGTGAGCAGTCTAGTGTGTTCATGGAGGACATGCAGCATCGATGCCTGACCAACCTGCAACTGCCGCAGTGTGTCCACAGACTCTTCACTGAGGGCAGCAGGGGTGACAGGGGCAGGGGCTGCGGTGCCTGGTCCGAAGGAGACACGGTGGGACCCTGCACGGACAGAAGGGACGGGAGCAACTGGGAGGGCGGAGATGGCAATGGAGGAGGCGAGTACAGATGGTGGGATGCTGCCAGATGTTGTTGCATCCTCTGCCTCCTCAAGGATGTCAGCCTGGGACCCGTCGGTTTCATACATGCTCTCACCTCCGGACAGGTCCTCCGACTGACTCCCCTCGCCCTCCGGACCACTGTCTCCTGCTGTCTCCACAGCACTGGTGGCACTGTCGCTGGGTTCCTCCTCAAGGTCCATGCAGGTGTCTCCCTCGCTTGTGGATGATGATGCTGTGGGCAAGGAGAAGAAACCAGAAAGCATCAGTCACCTGTATACATCTGACACATGAGCACAAGAACAATTGGTCACAGTGCATATCAGGCAATGCATCATGAGTAACAGCTGGATTACTCCGCACATATGTAAGCCCTGTACTGCCCAGTTGGTAGACCCACCATGCCACTTTGACACCAGGAAACTCAATACACAAAAGGCCACAATTTGAATGAGCAATACACTGAGAAGCTAGTGTCTGTGAACCGGTGAGCACAGCAATACAATGAAGTCATGACACCTCTTGTTTACCCTGAAATAAACAGGAGTGGTGCACTCAAGGTAAACTAACACACCTCAATACTCAAGGTGTCACCACACTCAGAGACCTGTAAGTCCCTTGGAACACAAAACGAACAAATGTTGGTACCTTGGGACTCACAATACTTTAACCAATCTACATGTTCGGGGTGTGCCAATTGGCCATTTCGTGAAAAGAACACTGATGTGCCTGCATGCAAGATGTTGCACAAGGCAGTGCACACACAATTCCTTTGACACTGTCATTGAAGAAGCTGGCACCTTTTCGGAGGAGCCACTGTTAGAAATAGATGGTGTTGCAGAAAGTACATGTGCATGGGCCCACGTAGGTCTAGACGTCTTGACACTCATTAGTTTGTATCACCGACAACTAATGAGTCTCACAAAATCAAGACCACCGTGGGAACATGTATATGGAGAATCTGCAACACCATTTATTTATAACAGTGGCTTCATTGAAAAGGTGCCAGTTTATTCAATGACAGTGTCAATGTACTTTTGTGTGCACTGCCTTGTGCGACATATTGCATGCAGGCACATTAGTGTTCTTAACACAAATCATCAAATTTCCACATGTTAAACATGAACAACTGTTGACAAGTGCTGTGAGTGCCAAGGTACAATTCATGAAGAGTAACAAACAACTCGAATCATGTCAGTTGTCACCAGGCCATCCGTCACCTGATTACACAGTTGGCTACACATATGACCTACTGCCTGTCATCTGGAGTGGCACACATGTCCACACCCAGGACAATGCATAAGCTAATGGGCCTGCAATTGGTTGGTAAAAAAGACCAGCTGTACTGTGGGGACACCCTCATGGCAAGCCAGAATGTACACACAGATGTCAGCACACAAAGTCCAAACTGCGTTGCATCTGAACCACACACGTGCAAAAACTGTATGAGCAGGATTCTTGTTGGTAAAAAAATGACACAGGCTGCAAAGCACGTACATTAAGCACTGGCCAGCATCACAGGGGCACTGCCCAGTGTATTTTAGTCCAGGCAATTCTCACACACAAGTCAGACCTGGCATTGAAAAATCAGGGTTGCACATGTAGGCCTCTCCCGCACCCCCCCCCCCCAATACCTGAGTCAATGTGATTTATACAGATCAAGAAGTGACACCTCTTATTCAGGGTTACAACAACTGTGCTAGAAAAATTGCTTCATTGACGCCACATCACCTCGTGGGGCTGACAACACACATTTGTGACAAACAACCATCAACAGATTGTTGTGAATAGCCACACAGGCACTGCCCATTGTGAGTATGCACAAGCAAAATGGTGTATCCCTGTCCAGTGGACACATGTAGCACACATTAACTAAATCCAAACTAGGCCAGGGAACAATGCCACAGAGGCAGACCTATGCAGCACACACAGAGAATGTGCACAGTGTTGGATGACATACATGATTAGGAGGCCAGGGTGTCTCAGGGGACTGAAGTGGGCACACTGCTCCATGGTCCTGGAATGAGCTGACTCTACCATGTTCAACCGTCATGGCACTATTCATATCTCACACTCATGCACATCATGTCTGAGGCCACAACATTGCTCATGCATGCTGCAAGGGTGTCCAGTTGAAAGCTCACACTCCTATGTTGAGAATCAGCATCAGTGACAACAACTATGGACCCCCAACATAGTGAACAGGTCATGGCACAGGCAAGGTACCAACACAAGTCACAGACCACCCTCCCACATGATGCAGAAAGCAATGTGCACTTAGATGTACTGGCACCCTAGATGACCATGTGCAAATGTGATTACACACACACCAGGGGACACATGTCAAGGAGAGGAAGGGATGAAAAAGATCCCCAGGTAACATTTGGGAACAGAAAATGCACTGCACATATGAACTCTGGGAGTGTATTTATGCAAAATAGCACTTCCTAAAGCTGGCGACACATAACACGACAAAAAGCCATGTACCTACCCCCTCCTTGCTGCAGTCTCTCCTGTAACTGCCTATTGAGGTCAGGGAAGACCACTGCCAGGACACGTTTGATGTGGTGTGTCAGGTGTCTGCGGCCGCCGTGGGGGCGAGGTGGAGAGAGCTTGAGCTGGACCCGGGCGATCCGCCGGGTCCAGCACCGGATGTCCTGCCGCCTCTTGCGGACCTGGGCCAGCTGCCGATCACGCCCCCCGCAAGTCCTCACGGCCCTGACGACGTTGTCCAGATCACCCCCTTCTCGTAGGCAGTTACCTGTCAGGATGACAAAGTGAAACAACATCAATACACCTGCTCCATGTCCCAGAGACACACATTAGAACATCTTTGAAATGTTGAACAGGGCATAGGATGCTGACATGAATAGCCTCATTCACAACATGAAATTGGCCTGTGTGCAAGCGCCAATGCAGTACATGGCATTGAAAGTCTACAGGTAGCATGAGGGGTGCAAAACACTCAATGAACATGCCACACACTGTGCAGCACATGCAACAGCAGGCTGATGGGCAGCACGTGCCATACAGTCATATGTCCCACTCCACTGATGCACCCTCAGCAGATTAGACAGACACACCCAGCCACAGATCACTGGCCTGTCATTGACAACAGCGGATACAACCCTCATTCTGCACATGTGCCATTTGCCAGGGGGAGTCACAGGTGTCGTGCTAGCTCTGCAAGTCAGACACAAAGCACGGCTCACTTGTCACATCAGATGGTTAGATCAGTAGCCTCCAACATGCAGCTGTGGTTCAACACTTCACATAGACACTCACCCACATGACAAGGAACATTCACACACATCAATGTCCATGAGGTCGTACACGTCATTTGGACACTCTCACCACAGGTCCACTCAACTCATACACATCTGTGGGTACAGTCACCTGTCACACCGGGGAGACCACTGAATCACCTCAGGACAACAGGAATAAAAGCCCCCAAGGATTAGCCAGGCTGAATGTCTCATGCACTATGCAGTGAAAGTCACTTTAAGCACCATGCAAGTGAGGAGTGCACACAGGAACTATATGATGCACTGCATGAGAGACATAAGCATGCCCCCCCCGGACACACTCTGAACAACATTGCATGTCAGTCCCACCTGGACACAATATTGACAGTCACACAACAGGTGCATAGGCAAAGGTAGTGGAATCAGCACTCACCTCTCCCCTGGTCTCCCATACAGGCTTGTGTACTGTGGGAGGAGGACATCCAGCAAGGCCTGGTTCTCCTCCAGGGTGAATGGCTGGGCCCTCTCCACAGCACGAGACATGGTCCAGGGAAGCGGAGACATCAGCAATGTTGTTGTCGACAGGAAAGTTGTGCAGGCAAGTGACCTATCATGGCTTCTGGCTGCCTTATATCTGTCTTGCTGAGGGGCATTCATTTTGAAGAGTACATAGTGATTGGTCAGAATCATTCGCATCTTACGTTTACTCCAATCCCTTTAAACATACACCAGTGACAGCATTTGCATTGTTCAAATTTAGAGCATCATGTCAAGTCAACAACCACTTTGCAACATTATATTTTGTGGCCAACTGACTTTTCCAGGACACCTGATGGAAAAATTTGAAGAGAAAACTCGGTATCGATGACAACCAGCATGCATTTAGGGCCTAATACTTGTCCCTTATGTGTCCCCTATGTAATTTAGAAAGCCACACACAGGTAAGCTGCGTTTCACACGTACCCCTACGGCACCAGTTGCACAGTGCGTTTGACACGTATGTGTAGGCACTGGTAGTACACGTACGTGTACTACCAGTGCGTACACGTACGTTTACAACTAGTGTGTACACGTATTTGTACACGTACGTGTAGGCACTGGTAGTACACGTACGTGTACAACTAGTGAGTACACATACTTGTACACGTATGTGTAGGCACTGGTAGTACACGTACATGTACTACCAGTGCCTACACGTACTTGTACAAGTATGTGTATGCACTAGGTGTACACGTACGTGTACTACCAGTGCCTACACATACGTGTACTACCAGTGCCTACACGTACTTGTACAAGTACGTGTATGCACTAGGTGTACACATACGTGTACTACCAGTGCCTACACATACGTGTACAACTAGTGCGTACACGTACTTGTACATGTACGTGTAGGCACTGGTAGTACATGTACGTGTACAACCAGTGCGTACACGTACGTGTACAACTAGTGCGTACACGTACTTGTACACATACGTGTAGGCACTGGTAGTACACGTACATGTACTACCAGTGCCTACACATACGTGTAAAAGTACGTGTATGCACTAGTTGTACACGTACGTGCACGTACTGGTAGTACACGTACGTGTACTACCAGTGCCTACATTTACGTGTACAAGTACGTGTACGCACTAGTTGCATATGTACGTGTACTACCAGTGCATACATGTACGTGTGCAACTAGTGCATACACGTACTTGTACACGTACGTGTAGGCACTGGTAGTACACGTACGTGTACAACTAGTGCGTACACGTACTTGTACACGTACGTGTAGGCACTGGTAGTACACGTACGTGTACTACCAGTGCCTACACGTACTTGTACAAGTATTTGTATGCACTAGTTTGTCACGTACGTGTACTACCAGTGCATACACGTACGTGTACAACTAGTGCGTACACGTACTTGTACATGTACGTGTAGGCACTGGTAGTACACGTACGTGTACTACCAGTGTGTACAAGTACATGTACAACTAGTGCGTACACGTACTTGTACACATACGTGTAGGCACTGGTAGTACACGTACGTGTACTACCAGTGCGTACACGTACTTATACACATACGTGTAGGCACTGGTAGTACACATACGTGTACAGCTAGTGCCTACACGTACTTGTACATGTACGTGTAGGCACTGGTATTACATGTACGTGTACTACCAGTGCCTACACGTACTTGGACAAGTACGTGTAGGCACTAGGTGTACACGTACGTGTACTACCAGTGCCTACACGTACGTGTACAACTAGTGCGTACACGTACTTGTACACGTACGTGTAGGCACTGGTAGTACATGTACGTGTACTACCAGTGCCTACACGTATGTGTACAAGTACGTGTACTACCAGTACGTATGTGTAGGCACTGGTAGTACACGTACGTGTACTACCAGTGCCTACATGTACGTGTACAAGTACATGTACGCACTAGTTGTACACGTACGTGTACACACCAGTAGTACACGTACGTGTACTACCAGTGCGTACACGTATGGGTATGCATTTCACACGCTTACAATGGTAATACAGCCATACACATGCCAGGAATGGAGGGCTACGAGTCACACATGGATGTCCATCAAGTACTTGTCATTGCAAACTTTCATGTGCAGGCCCTCGGTGTGTTAGCTAGTGATATTGCACAGGTCTTCTCATCTAGTTGCACAATTGATGTGTTCTGACCTGTGGACACATGTCATGTGTGATGGGGCACGATGTGGCACACATCACCTTGACACTTGCCACATGTGTGTCTGTAGTCCAACTGTGTCATGCATAGCAGCAGTGGGTGGCACAGTCATCAACACCCGCACCTGTCTCCTGATGCCAGGGACAGGGACACTTTATCAACTGACCTGTCACGATCAGCGTGCCCCTTTGGGACTATGTCAGGTGTGTGTCATGTGTTCCCATGAGCTTCATGTCAGTGTCCTGTTAACGGCATCTGCTGTTGGTGCATCCAACAGGGGTCTGTGTGGAGATGGGCATGTAACACACCTACGCACACCATGCCACATGTGGATTCCCAAGGCTGTAGGGTCTGTGTGCATGGGACATGATATATTTTCAGTCATACATGAGTTTGTTGTCTCAATGGCTGTGTCTTTGTGTTGTCACGTGTACCCCTTCATCGCACTGTGTTTGATATGTACATTTGACATTCCATGTGACCTGTGCGTGTGCCTTGCAGTCAGCTGTCTGGATGAGATGACATCCTTCAAATGCAGCTATGTGGTTGTGTGTCACTCCGGTCATATCTGTGGCTCTTCACTCAGACTGGCCCCCAAATAATTTCAGGGCATGTCATGTAGACTTGACAATCAACAGGTGTATCAGGCTTTTTGTAGGAGTGCCAGCAAGCTGGCATCTGTGTCCTGGATGTATTGCACACACCCGACTCCATAGTTACCTGATGTGTATTCGCAGTGTAGCATGTGCTATGTTCATTGACATTGATGTTTGCCGACTCTCAATCTTCATTCTTCAAAACTATGTTTTGCAGGGCACCACCTGTCCCAAGACTAATGCCAGACTTGGCAGTCATGAGGGAACGTGCCTGCATCCGCCGTTACAAATTCACTCAACAGTCGATTGAGGACCTGACAAACAAGCTGGCACCACACCTCCAACCGCAACACAGGTATCCTACTGCGCTGACCCCCAAGATGAAGGTGATGGCAGCCTTACATTTTTTTGCCACAGGTACGTTTCAATTGACCATAGCTGCTGTGGGTGGGATGTCCCAGACTATGTTCAGCTGTGTCCTGCGTGATGTTTTAGCAGCCATGTTTGAGCACCTTGATGAATTCATCAAATTTCCGACACCAGAGGGGTTGAGGGATGTCAAGGGATATTTCTATTAGGCCTGGGCGGTAAATTCCGTTCCGTTCGCGTAATTTGCGAAATTTGGGTAATTTCGCGTTCCGTGGAGAACGCGAAATTGCCCAAAAATCTGCGTTCCGCAACTTCGCGAAATTTTTTGCTTGTTCGCGTTCTCAATATGCGTGTTCGCGAGATATTTCACCCCGAGCACGCAAACAGCGATCGCGAACAGGAAAAAAGTATCGCGAACAAGCAATTCCGCGTGTTCGCGGAATTTCTGCGTGTTCGCGGAGATTTTTTACCGTTTCGCGGAGATTTGCGTAGCGCGATTACGCAAATTCCGCCCACCCCTAATTTCTATGCCCCATGTAATTGGGTCCATTGATGGTACACATGTGGCTTTTGTAACACCACAGGCACAGGAGGTAGCCTATCGCAATAGAAAACATTACCACTCGATAAATGCCCTTGTGGTGTGTCTTGCTAACATGCTGATTTCCCATGTCTGTGCACGTTTTCCAGGATCAGCACACAATGCCTACATCATGAGGCTTAGCAGGGTGCCACAAATGATGCTGCGGCTGCACAACGAACGAGCATGTCTTGTTGGTTGGTATAGTCTTTTTGTCCTATGTGTTGCGGTATCTTTGTCTCTTACGGCATCTCGTGACCCACTTATTTACATGATGTTTCCATGTAGGGGACTCTGGCTATCTCAACATGCCATGGCTGATGACACCTCTCCGCAACCCAAGAGCAGCTGCAGATCACCGGTACAACGATGCACACGGGCAGACCAGGCGAGTGATTGAGAGGACGTTTGGACTCCTGAAGAGCCGATTCCGGTGCCCAGACAAGACAGGCGGGTCCCTCCCTTATGCCCCGGAGAAGGTCTGCAAAATCTTCATTGTATGCTGCATGTTGCACAACATGGCAGTTGAGAAGTCAGTGCCACTCATCCTGGAGCCAGATGAGCAGGAGCTTCCACCCGTGGAGGATCAAGGGCTTGGTCACGAGGCTAGTGATGAGGAGGAGGAGGGGGATGATATCCGGAGTCATACACAACTTCTTCTCATAATGGTGAGTAACTGGCTATAAGTGTGCAATCTTGTAGCATTGATTGTCATGTGTTGCAATGTGTGTGTCCAGCTGACTGAATGCAAAGTGACTTGGATGTGTGTTCTGATGTGTCACTCGAGTGATGATGTCATGCAACACAGTTTTGCGGAGAGACTTGATTGGCAATTTACATCTGTCCAACATTGTTCATGTTTTGTACACTTCCATGTGTGCGTTGAGAATTTTTTTAGGTGACTTCTCGTGTGTCTGTCATTCCCAGGTATTTTGCACCTGTTGTCTGGTCGTGTCATCGTTGTCCTCCTGCTATTCTTCGTGAGGATTGCAACGTGTGCTGAATCAGCGTTCCATTCACGGACATGTGGAAATGTCAGTTTGGGTAAGTATTGCAGGAAGGCTTTTTGGTGGTGGTACAGGTTGGGAATGTGTGGTGACTGCTTCTGTGCATGTTGTGGTACCATGCATACATGTCTTCTCACCATGGAGCATATAACATCTAGCATCACTCCCATGACATGATAGTCAGCCTTCTTGACAGTCATCTGTAGTGGAATATGGCGTCTGATGAAGGCATCAATGTGTGTGAACCTTGGCTCTGAAACATTGCAGATGCTACGGGTGGACATAGTGGGGGACATCACAACAACATGCTCTATGGGGAATTGCAGCCTCTCCGTGTGCAGCAGGATGTGTTTTGCTCATCCCCTTACCTTGTGTGCCAGTTCATTGGGATTGACATCATCCGTCTTGTGAAGGGGGGGTCCAGCGTATGTCCCACATGTTCTGTCAACTGACCTGTGAGTCTGTTAACCTCTTCTGTGCCCATGACGAGATAGTCTCGTCATGGAGCACGGTCGCGCTGTGCCCATGACGAGACTATCTAGTCATGAAACCCACCCGCGTGGGAAACGCCCGGCACAGGAGGGGGAAAGGGTGTGACACCGAAGGGGTTAATATGGAGGCATATCCCTTTGTTTGTGTATGTGGAATACAGGTGTTCAGCACAATCCAAAGTGCCTCATCTCGGTCACTGCAGATCTCTTACCAGTTTGCATGCGTCATCTATGGCATAATTGACAAAGATTGAGCATATGAGTGTATGTGTACTTTGGCAACATGCATGCAGTGCTTCATGGCTAATGATCTCTATTGTGCATGAAGTACCTGGTTGTGTATGTATTTGTGCAGGTTGCTGCCCACAACGGGACATGAATGCCTGCTGATGGTGTGTCTCCTTTGCGCATCTCCGCATTTTGTTGCCTGATACAGTGGCTGTAATTTATGGTGATTGATCATACACTTTCTAGGAGTGACCCATGAGTGAGCTGACACTCCTTCCTTGACATACACCTGTTGCACTGTGCCTTGCAGACCTCCTTGTCTTTGTGTGTTGATTTTTGCATGATTTCTAACCCCTTCCGCCTGCTGCTGCCTCACCTGCAGCCCCGCCACTCCGAGTGCCCTGATTCTGCAATCCCCACACCTCAAAATTGCTCAGCCCTTCACCCTCCACCCATTTAAAATGCAGCCAGCAGCTTTTCTGTGCCACTGTAGCCCCAGTGCCGTGCCAAAGGCAGGACCGTCTGCGCCTGCAACATGCACGTTGCATGACCCTCTAGTCTTTGCATGGCCCACGTCACACAACAGGCTCATGCTAAAGCCATTCTCCAAGCAATGCCCTCGTGACAATCATCTTCCTGCCATCAGGCTACCCCTAAGCACACACATGACACCTTTGCATGCTGAGTGTGCTACTCCAACTGCCTACACAGCTCTGCCCAGCCTACCAGACCCTGTCAGTACAACCAGGTTATGTGCCTCCTACTCCACACCCGCTCCATCTACCAGCACGCCATTGGACTCTGTTACCTCCTCAACACTACAGCCCCACACATCACCTTCATGACAGTAACCTGGACAAAAGCATCCTCAGCACATGACGTTTTCATTGCCATCTCAGACGGATCCAAGATCACCCGCAGGGACGCACCACCAATCCCGGGGGCTGAATTGCTAATTATTCACAAGTACACCCTCAGAGTCACAAGTCCGGGTTCGCAGCAACTCCCTAGCAACCCTCGGAGTAACACTCATCTACAGATCTGCAGGCCTACATCCACAATTCCGCTAAGCCATCAACACGTACATCTGCACGCAGGCCCTCACCTCCACAGGCTACATGTGGCTGGGGGCCAGTAACTTCTTGCTGGAGGGGACACACACCACTATCCATCATTGGTCCATCAACATTTGAATCCACATCTCTAACAAGCAACACAGTGCCACACACCCCGCTACCGATCCCCCAAAGATGCTTGATGTAAGTCGCCACAGACAAGCTGTGTGGGACACTCAAAACAACACCACCTCCACACCCTGCAAACTCACACACTGGATCAGCAACTGATCCAACAATCTTGCCACATTAACGGACTTTCCTGTGAAGCACAACAACAGTTAAGGCACCTGGGACAAGGCAGACCTACTGGACTCCTTCAGACCTAGCCGGACTCCTGTGCAAACCTTGCAACACAAAGAGACATAATTTTCCTTACAGGCCTGGAAAACACTACACACAGCCATCACCATATCATCAGCAAGGACAAGTGGAAATACTTCAGATAGTGCCAAGACACCCAAACACACAACATCAAGGAGCTCATCAGCATTGTGAGTGAACTGACCGCAGATCTCTGTCCAAGACACCGCACCCTTGCAAGGCAGATCCCATCCCTTGCAACTTTGTACCACTGCAAGCTCATGGCCATACACAACAGCCTTGGCACACAGAGGCAGACAGCACCATTATCCGCTGGACAAACCCCCCCTCAGGTCATGGACTCCCGTCAGCAGCAAGTACACAACCGGGATCATGTGCACCATCCACTCTGGCTCTCCATCAGGCCCCTTCCCACACAACATCTCAACCACATAATTCACCATCCTTGAAGCCCACGTCCAGCGCGTCATGAATGTCTTCTTTGAGTTAGCCACATTCCATGGCTGCAGGAGGCATGCAGAGCCCCAGGCCCTTCGTAAAAAACGGACGGCAGTACCGCAGGATCTCCTTTTACATCACCCTACTTCCCTACCCAGCAAATGTAACCAGGAAGACACTCAACAAGCAACTGACCAATTTCCTACATGCAACCAGCTCCAGCCAACCGGCACCAGACCGTTTTACACAGTAATCACACCACTGCAACCGTCATCATTGCCACCACCAACAACTACTTTGCCCTGCTCAACAATGGTGAGGCCACCACCCTTGACCTCTCAACGGCATTCTACACCATGTGCTACCACACTGTCAGCTCACACATCTCTCCAACACTGGTATCCAGAGGAGGGCCCAGGATTCAATCAGGAAGTAGCTCACCAGCAAGGCCCAGGGAGTCTGCCTCCACCGTGCAATATGTAGTACACTGGGGTCATCTGGCCCATGCCACAGGGCTCTTCTTTCAGCGTGACGATCTTCAATGTCTCCATGACCCCCCTCTCCACCATCACACGCACACACAACCTCATCATCATCTGGTATGCCATTGACACCCAGCTGCTCCTCAAACTCACCAAAGAGACAGCCATTGCCAGATCCAAACTTCAAGAAGGCATGAGATCCGTTGATGAATGGCTGAACATCAGCCATCTGAGGCAGGACTTGGACAGGACAGAGGTCATCATCTGGGGATTGTCCCCTTACGGCTGGGTCAACTCCTTGCATCCCACTGGTCTGTGCACCACACCAGCACCCAGTGGCCACGCAGGCAAGCTGGTGTTCATCATGGACCCATCGCTCACAATTAACATGCAACTCACCAACATCTGTACCTCATGCTGCAACACCCTCCACATGCTCCTGCAGACCCTCAGATAGATCGACTCCAAGGCAAGACAGACCGTCCCCCTGGTCCAGGACACCAGCCGACTCAAATACAGCACCGGCCTCTACAGAGGACAACAGCAAACATGCAGGAGAACTTATCCACCTAGGGTGCATCCGCACACCTCATCTGCAACATCCCCCACCCCAGCCACATCACCGTCCACCTGAGAGAGGTACAATGGCTCACTGTGTGCTGCATGATCACCTTCAGACTCATCAACCACACTCAGGAGGCAGTCCACAACCCCAGACCCAAACCGACCTTGGACGTGTGTCATCCAAAACCCCGTTGGCCCTACTCCATGCAGCCCACCTTGCCCTGGCCACCATTCATCACATCCACATAAAATCTGCATGCAGGAGATAGTTCACCCACCTCGCAAAACAGACCTGGTACTCCCTCCCCGGGCACATCAACATGACCCATGACCTCTACACCTTCATGTAACTCTTCCAAATTGGTCTGTCAGAGCAATATAGCAAGCCCCCCCTCAGCAGCTTGAGGCCATCACGGGTGAGTGTTGGACTCCATGTCTGTATTTTGTGATACATTGTGAGCCATGCGTGTCCTCGACCGGACTCAGATCCAAGTATATGGATGGCTGGAGTTAGTTCCACACTATGGCATACTTTGACATATCCCCACACGTATGTTGTGGACTCATGCTAAATGACTGCAACATGAAATTTCAAATATTAATTTTTGAATTTCTAGCTCTGGGGCGTGATTTGTGCACAGAAAATGGGGAAATGCAGGGACCATAGAATCCAAAGTTCACAGGGGGAGATGGGATCCTTGCCATTTGAAGTCATCAGAGTCCAGCCCACAGTGTTTGGCATCATTGGTCAGACTGTGACCAGCAAGTCCATGTGGCAGATGATGTCAATCAATGAGGTGATGCTGTCGCACATGAAGGCCAGGTGACCTGGGAGATGTGGATGGCCCGCTGCCTCTCCCGGTCTTTTCCGTGGACGACCAACCTTCCTCCGGGGACCCTCAGATGCAGGCCTTGACGATGTTTGGGACGCTCCGTCAGACGAATCCTCCTCCTCCTCCCTCCCTGTGGCTGGTGCTGGTCTGCGCCTGGTGTCACAGGGAGGGTTGCCCATGTTGTCAGCGATCTGTCGGAGTGAATGGCTTATGTCCCTTTGCACCATCAGGAGCTCAGCCAGTCTTGCCTCCATCCGTCCTTGGTGTTGTTGTTGACTGGTGTGTTGCTCGGCCTGCTGGTTTTTGATCTCTGTGAGGGTCACCACTACCTGGCTGATCTCCCTGGTGTCACGCCAGTATGCCTCCATGATGTTGCGGATGTGTGACATACCGGTCCCTTCAGCTGGCTGGTCAGGTTCTCGCCTCCGCCTGCTTCCACTCCGCCACCCCTGCCCACACGAGCCTGGCCTGCCATTGTGGGCACATCGGGTTGACGGGACTCCTGAGGGATGGCAGTGGCGGTGTTGTCTGCCTCCTCCTGGGTGCCCACCGCACCTTGTCCCTCCTGGTCAGACTGGCTCTGTTCACTGCGGGCAGGGCTCCTGGGTGTCTACTGTGATGTGGCAGGAATGGGGGTGGTGGTTGGCACAGATGTTCCTGAACCAGGTTCTGCAGGGGCTTGGACACCAGAGGGTCCAGGTCGGTTGGGGTCATCCGCAGAGTGTTGAGAGGCATCACTGCTGGTGGGATCCGGTTCCTCGCGAGCCTGTGACTGTGATTCTTCACCCCCATTGTTGGGGGGATGTTCATCATGTTGCCCTGTGTATGAGAGACAGACAATGTTAATGCTGTTTCATGCAACATGCATGTTTCATACACATTCAAGTTGGCACTGTTCCTCCAGGTAGTTGTATGTGCCTAGCATTCTCCTCAATGTTCACTTGTGTATGGGTATGTTGCGGGGGACAGATTGATATGTTCTCCTGAGTCTTTGACATGTCCATTTGTGGCTTGGGTGCTTCTTCGGCATTGTATTGGTCTTGTTGTGTTACATGTCCATTGTGGCAGTGGGTAAATCCATTGTCTGTCCTGGTGGTGTCTGCTTGTGTAAGGGGTGTGTGTGACAGGGCCTGCTGGTGGGTGTAGTGTGATTTGGCACTGGGGCTCCCAGGTGATGTAGCTGTACCCCCATGGAGCATGCTGCCATGACAGTGAGTGTGAGTTCCTGTCCTAGATATCTGACCTTGTTGTGTTGGTGTTTGTGTTTGCACTGGTCACAGGAGGGCCTTGTGCTGCCTACACAAGGGCCAAGTGTGAGCTATCTTGTCAGTACTTTCCCAATCCCTGGGCATTGCGCATGGTGCATGGGTATGTAGCTGGGCCATATAGGATGAGGGCAATTGTGTCTGATTTGGAATTCAAACATGCGTTTTGGTGCACCCACCCTCCCAGCATACCGGACATCCATTCTTGGGTTGGTGCTTCGTGTAGCATGGGACATAGCATGGCCTTGCTTTCTCAATGGGGCATACACATGTTACTGGCATTCGCGTTGTTTGTGACTGTGGTTCTGGCGGGGGAGGGCTTGGGGGTAGTTGCGTGCATTTGGTGTAGTTGGGATTTGGATGCCATTATCCCCATGTTACGTAAGTTGTTTGTGTACTCACCAGGCTCTGGAGGTCCTTGGAATCCATGTACTCCCACCGGCGGAAGCATGGCCATCACCTTCTCCTCCCAGGGATGGTAATGTACTGGTCTGCGGGGCGCACCACCTCCAGTGATGTTGGTCTGGGCGTGCTCTTCATTCATTTTTCTCTTGACCGCCCTCCGCAGATTCTAACACCTGGCTTGGCATTCATTCCTGGTCCTTCTGATGGGTGCAACAGCATTCACCCTATCGACGATCCTCTGCCACAGGCGTGATTTTTCAGCTATGCTGTTCTGTCTGACCAATGTTCCAAACAGCTATGGCTCGACTCTGATGACTTCATTGACAAGGATCTCCAGCTCCTCCCTTGTGAACTTTGGATTCTTGTCGGTGGGCATGGTGTGGGGTGAGGGTGTGGATGGTTGTAGGTGTGTGGGTCTGAATGTGACGGTGTGTGTGTGAATGTGGAGAGGGGGTATTTGTGAAGGGGTGTGTGTGAAGGTGTATATGTTAAGGTGGATGGGTGCAGTGGTTTGTGTGTGCTCTGTAGCAGTGGTGAGTCTGTTGCAAAGGCTCATGGTTTGTGTGTGTGGTCCCTTTTTATTGGTCCATTTGTGGGTGGGGCTCAGTTTGAATTTTTGGTGGGTGTGTTATAAGGGGTGGTTGTGAGGTTGCCCTCTGTTTGCCTGTTTGGATGTGTCCAGGTCAGTCCTTTCCATTCTTTGTGGAGTGTAGACGTGTTTTGTGATGTTGTGCGAGTCGAATAGGCCCTCCTTGTGCTGTTTTACAGTGTCCGTGGTTCAGTACGGTACAGGGGTACGAGTCGAACAGCCACACACCCCCATGCATAGTGGATGTGAGGTGCGTACACGGACATTGCTATGTACAGTGCATACACCCCATTGCTTCTGTACGGTGCGGGTGTGTAGACCGCCATCGCGTATGTATGGTGCGTACCCACAACATCGTGTACCCGCAAAATCCGCGCTGGGGGTACACACCGTACATTCGCACTGGGGGTACGGTGCGTACCTATGCGCTGGGGGTACAGTGCAAACCTACGCGCTGGGGGTACGCACCATACATTCGCACATGGGGGTACGGTGCGTACCTACGTGCTGGGGGTACGGTGCGTACCTACGCGCTGGGGGTATGCACCGTACATTCGCACTGGGGGTACGGTGCGTACCTACGCGCTGGGGGTACGGTGCATACCTACACGCTGGGGGTACGGTGCGTACCTATGCGCTGGGGGTACGCACCATACATTCACACTGGGGGACGGTGCATACAAACTTCGCTTCATAGCGGGCAAAGTCATTCCCCGTGTACGGGACGTTTTCCGTACGAATCGTAAATTGTAACGCCGGTCCGGATCGTACTAGTACGGTCGGACTTCATTTTTACGATTTGTACGGAGAAGTGTACGGGTCCGTCTCGTACTAATTTCCGAGCTACGATTCATATGGATCGGGCCGATCCGTTTGTACTTTTTCCCGTACGGATCGTACTTCATGGGTCAGACATGACTTGTACGATTCGTACGGAAAAAAATACGGATCCGAGTCGTACTGGGAAAAAAACATACAGGATCGGAATCCGCCCCTTAATTGTTGATTTTTTCATGTTTGTGACTCGTTTGTACAGCTTTGAGTCACAGAGAAAAAGAAAAATGACAGCCAACACGTGTTTCACCCCTTTTACATGGCCGTCCGGCCTGGGGCTTCCTCAGGGAGTGGTGAGTAAACTTCTCGGTTGGATGGTTCCTTGGTTAGGTATGTGTTAGAATCCTCAGGTTTCGTCTTGGCATATTGCCCTTGTATCCGTGTTAGTCCGTCGGCATTCAGGAATGGCTCAAAACAAGGAGTAATTTTGAATTTCAGGTATTTATTTGTCAGGAGGCCCTTGACCACAGTGCCTTCATAATGATGGTGCATTAGTACGTTTTGACCTTCCTTAATGTTTATCCTCTTCAAAGTTTGCCACATAGACAGATCATGAAGTCAATTATGCTTTTGCTGTCACATGTTGCATCATATCTTAATAAACTATTCCTCCCTGTGTGCTGATGAGGCATGAGAGATGCTTTGGTGACATTTTAAAAATTGATGACATTTGATAACGGATAGGTGATAACCTTTTTAGGAACCAACCTGTTTTGATTTTTTCAAATTTCAATGCATGCTCTGAAAATTCAGTCTTTCAATTTCTATTTTCATGTATGAACTCTTAATGATTTTTTAACATTATCTTGAGTTAGCATAATTTCCCAAAATATTCCAACACTTCTTACCAATTCTAGCTAGCCTATTTCAGATGATTGCCGGGAAGCAATATTCAATTGTATTCTGTAATGACTGAATAGACACTTATGTGGAATGAAATTTCTCTTTTGATATTTTATAATCTCATGCTGGCTTTCAGAATAGTTTTTCAGCATATCTGCGAAGACTGAATTTCTGTAATATTTCTTGTTCACTCATCTCATATATCCCATTGTCTGAAATGATGTGCTTCACTCTTAGTAATGGGCTGAATGTAAGGATATCTTTGATTGCATCTGGATGAAAACCTACAGCATGAACCAAATTGTTGCAGCCTGTTAGTTTAACATATAAATCTGTTTTTAAAAAGTTGTTTTTTTTCATGGCTGGTGTGAGAAGAGCTTGCACTTTACCTTTTTCAATTTCTATTCTCATTTTCATGAAGTGGTGGCATCCTTGTAAGTAGTTCTTGCAAGAATGCAATTATTTCCATGTCTAACTTCATATTCCAAAGACATTGCCTATGAAACATAACCATACTTTTATTTTATTTGTTATCCCCAAACCTCATGCTGTGTTATGTTTTTACTTTTGGAATGTTTACATAAATGTGTTTACATTTGATGGGGATATGCCACTGGCCATCCTAAATAGAACAAGGTGACTGCCACTGTGACTAGTTAAGGGTTTCTACCAGTGAAACCAAGATTCCACCTGGGGTATGTGGATGGCAACCGATAGAGTAGTATGCGATTCAACCTGGCTCCCTGTACCAGCACCCCTGCTACATGAAAACGTCTTACTAAATAATTGATTATAACACCCCCAGGTTATCAAGTCAAGCGCGGTAAATTCCAGTGGGCTGAGGTGTGGAGACCTTGGACCACTTGGAAAGTGTTTGGCCCTATTACCCTTTGGTGCTGGTCCCAAAATGGTGCCTGTTACTAGGATGACAGAGGCTGCTCAGTTGAGAGGGGAATAAATCCAGAGTGTGGTGACCCTTAATACAAAAGACATCTGCACTCTATGAGATAGTGTGCTACTTCTCTCAAATGGGCACTAGAGGAGGTATCGGAGGACATGGCAGTGACTTCAGTGTACTCAGTGGATGCCCCGTGCAGCTGGTGTTCAACCACCTCTTCTACCCTCTCACACCTTCTTTGCTTAGACTGTGGGAGTGGACTGTATTTGGCTGCAGAGGCCCAATGATAGATGAGTGCATGACAAGATGAAGCAGCACACAGTGAGGCAATGAGGAGTGTGTGAAAAAGCAATGGACAGAAGGAAACAATGGCAAATTGTTCCTCTGTGACTTAGTATTAGTGATACTGGTGGTATTGGAGCAGATCCTGCAATGTGAATTAAGCAATATAGATGGTTGTATGTTTTCTAATAAGTGAAGTGTTATTACTTAAACATGGGGGATGCAAGTCACATTGTAACAGAGCCCTTTCCTGTATGGACTAAAAATTGAACTATTCAAACTTCTGTTACATCAAGGGACGGGAGTTGGGGTTCAGCTTTGTGCTCCCAGCAAAGTCTGAATGACATGAGCAAACTGAAAGACCTGGGCACATATCCATTACCCAGCACCCCAAACACCATCACCTGCCATGCAGTAACAAACCTCCAAAACCCTGTCATCATCACTGGTTACAAGAATAGGTCAACTCATTCTCAATAACCTGGCCAGAATTTTGAACATTATTAATGAGGAAGGTGCTGGATCGCAAAATTGATACATAGCCACTGGTCTTTAGATTGCTCATAACAGATCAAAACAAATTAGCAGAGGGGTAAGTTCAAACAAGATGATATTTCGAAGGCAGCACCCAAGCATTGAAGACATACAAGCACATGTAACTGATGTAATGGGTTGTCAGCATCGAGCATTTTGGAGCATCGAACTGAGGATGTGGAGGGATGTTCAAGAAGAAAAAGCATAAAATCTGTGGTCCTACCTGAGAAAGTAGAATGAAAATACGTGGAATTGTTCTTGAAGGTCTGTTTCAACAAAGTAGTATCCCCTTGGTTCTTCATAGATGAACGGGCACAAAGGTTTCTTTCTGTGTCTCCAGCACCTGGGACACCACATCGGCCAGTAGGTGGATCAGTGTGCCATTATTGGGAGAGCCTATTCTTCGATCACATTAGAGATGTAGCATAGACAGTGGCCCCATTGTATAACATAATGAAAATGGAAATGCTTGCTGCCGTCTCTGAGAAGCACATCTATTGTTATGTTACAAGATGGTGAAACCTGCATGGGCAAAGGAAAATGAAGAACTGTTGGATCTGGTCCTCTCTGCAGGTTTACCCCCAAATCTTTTGTCTTTTTCCCTCCTCCATTTTGCTGAACTTTTTTTGTTGGCCTTAGAACTGTGTGCAATTTATCACTGCTGACCAGTGATAAAGTGCTTGCACTCTCTATCCCGTAATTTTTTTTAAATTAGCTAATACCCAATTAGCATACAAAATGAACTTATAAGTCCCTTGTAAAGTGGTATACCATATACCCTGGACCTGTAAATCAAATACTACTAGTGGGCCTGCAACACGTATTGTTCTACCCTCTGAAGTAGCACTTTAATGCATGTTCCATGCATGCCGCTGCAGCTAGAATGCACTTTCAAAATGCCATGCATTAAAACCCCACTTCCCAGCCTGAAGCTCCCCTTTTATTACAAATAAGTCACCCCTAAGTTAGGCCCAGGGTAGCCCATGGGGCAGAGTGCTGTATAAATAAAAGGTTGAACATATCATTTTAATTTTTACATGTCCTAGTAGTGAATATCCACTTAATTTGATGTTCACTACTGTGAGGACTACCTCTCCCATGAGATAACATTGGAGATTCATTATTAAATTTAATAAGCTGCAATTTTCAATTGGGAGCAGACAGCAATGTTGTGTTCGGTGGCTTTGGAACTGTAATGAGAAACCCTATCTAATGGTAAAGTACACATTTTTATTAGAATTTCAGAAATGCTCATTTAGAGAGTTGACATTTTGCTGCCCTTAGCCTTTTTGTGTCTCTAGCCTGTCTTGAGTCACTTGACTAGGTGTAACTGACAGTTAGACTTTGTGAATTCCTCCACTCAGTAGAGGGATTATAAATGCCTGGATGGGTCATCTGCTGGCAGGATCGGGATATAGCTGAGCACATCTCCACTTGCAACTGAATAGGGAGTGCTCTGCCATCACCCAGAGGACTTAACACCTCTTCATTGTAACTGCAGCCAGCTTGGAGCTAGGGCAGGGGAGTCAGGAAATTCCATGCACTTCAAAGCAACTGTCTAAAAGCGTCTCCCACCTTTCAGAAGGAGAGCACAAGGGTATACAAATTAGACTTCAGACACAAAGTCTTCAGTACACTTCTGGATCTGTGGATACTCAGCCAGGACGAAGGACTACTGTGCTGCTGGGAGGAATGCCAACCTGCTGCACTGCTGTTCTGAAGAACTAGTGCCCTGCTGGATTGCTGCCCTGTTGCACTGCAGTTCTGCTGCTCTCATCCTGGGTACAAGGACTGGATCTTCGTCACTCCCAGGACCTCCAGTGACTCACAAGGGCTAGTATTCTGACCTCCTGTTCAGAACCACATGGACATGAAAAGCTTCTTCCATCTGGAACCCACACCTGGACCTAGCCTGAGCGAGTCCTAACCCACCAAGTGGTGCCCCTCCAGTCCTTGACCCTTGAAAGTGATATTAAAGGTGCTCAGATTGCCAAAATCCAAAACTGAGACCCAGGAGGAGTTCGGGAACATCCTACTCACCTTTCTGCCCAAAATGAATCACTAATTGAATTGACTTCATGGCTTCTCCTGTTATGTTCTTCTCCACAGCAGCAAATCCTCGTCAGTGGTCTTTTGCCAAAGGGGTATCCTGCCTTGTGGAACTGTCTTCGGCTCCATCCCTCTACCTCCTCAGACACCTTCTTTAGCCTTGCCCCACTGAACTTTGCCTTCTCAGACACTTTTTCACAGAATTTAATCCAAGTCCGTAGGTAAGCACTGACCGGGACAATCTGCTTTGTGTATCTGCACAGCGCTCAACCTCGGTCATCCATATTTTTCGAATTTGACCCTGTCTCGCATGACTAGATATCTTAAATCTTTTAGGTGCTAGTTTTTACTAAAAACGTAAAAAATTCTTAACTCTAGTCCTACTAATTAGATTTTTGTCATTTTGGTGCCACATAATGTATTAAATTACTTCATGTTTCTGAATTGGTGTGGGATTTTTCTAGTGTTGTGTTTACACTTTATTACTGTTTGTGTGCTGGGTAAATACTTTAACATTGTCTCTAAGTTGAGCCTGACTGCTTTCTAAGCCAAGCTACCCAGGGTCAAGCACGGGATAAAGCACTTACAATGCTGTCTGAACCAAAAATGGCATGACAACAAAAGCTTAACAACTCATGCGTTTGCCATCCATGCAGTTTTTTACCATGACCTGCCTTTACAACGCATGGCATTACCACACAAAATGTAAGTATGAAGGTAAGTGTATGTTATATATATATATATATATATATATATATATATATATATATATATATATATATATATATATATATATATATATATATGTATATAAATATATGTGAGTCTTATAGGAGGTAACAGGATGGTTTGTTGGCCCCCCCATGGACCCTCAGCATCTAAAGGGACTTCAACCCCCAAACAGTAATGCACCAAGAAGCGTGTTTGCATAGTGGTGGAGAAATGGGGCAGGCCTTGGCTCACCTCTCAGCAATCCTGCTGTGTGGTATATACTGGAGATAACAGGAGGGGTTGTTGGTTCCCAAGGACCCTCACCAGCCAAGGGGACTTCATTCTCAAACAAGTTGTGCGCCAGGAAGCCACTTTGCAGAGTGGTTGAGAAAGAGGGCAGGGCCTCCTGCGACTTCCCGTGGGGCTGGCATTTAAAAAAAAATATTAAGAAGCAGGGAGCCGAATTGCAATGCAGAAGGTGGACCACGTAGCTCCTCTCCCTGGGCCCATTTCAGCCCAGGAACCCCATATCCGGGGGTCCAGCCTTTTTGGTATATTTATGACTAATAGAGGAGGGGCTGCATGGACCCGTCCCTGGACTGATTTTGGCCTCAAGGACCCCATTCCCCCCGGCCGGTAATTACATATGAGGGGGATGCACGGTCCCTCTCCCTGGGTAGTTTTTTGGCCCTAGGGACCACATTGCGTGGTGCCTGGCCATTAGCATTGGATGCCCCCAGGGCACCTAGTTTGCATTAGGACCGCAAGGGGAGCCTGAAGGCCCCCACTGGCCCTGCCAGCTCCCTACCTCCTACGGGAGCTGGTATTGCTTTCACACCCATGGTTCTGCTAAAAATGCAGCTCCCTGTGTCTGAAAGCAACTTGTCTGTTTCCTTCCTCACTTGACAGTTGGCAGAGAAACAGAGGAATGCTCAGATTCCAGCTAGCAAGAGCCTTTTCAATGCTCTCACTTGCTGGAAGCTGATTGTTTGCTGTGGCTTGGAGGGAGCGTAAAAGATCCTGCCAAGCCATAGCAAAGAGCTATGTCCCGGGGTGGGCAGCCTGGGACACAGATGCAGCTGGCCTTTGGGGGTGGTGGCCTTGAGGGCCATTATTATCTCCAGGGGGTGGACTGCATGGCCCCCCTTTTTATAAGTAGATAGGCTGGCCCCGGTGAGGTGGTAGTTCCCAGGGCCGTTTATGGCTCGGGAGGAGGACCCACTTCCCATCTATAATGTTAATTTAGTAAAGATAGGTGGTGGTCTCCAAGGCCCGGGGGGGTCTGTGCGGCCCCCTTTTAACTTTAATTTAGCGCCACGGAGATGGTGGTTACTGGTTTTGAGGGTGCTCTGTACAGGATCCGCTTTCTAATTAAACATGAGAACTACCCAGAATTCTCTTCTTCTTTTTAGCATAATGTATGCGTAACTCTTAACATGAAAGGCTATTGCTTTGATATATATATATATATATATATTCACTGAAAAAACCATGGGTTTCACACACGTTATAGTTAGGACTTAGCATTTAAAAAACCTTAGAAATTCAGTGAAAAAAACCATAGGTTTCACACACGTTATAGTTAGGAATTAGCATTTAAAAAACCTTAGAAATTCAGTGAAAAAAACCATAGGTTTCACACATGTTATAGTTAACTGGACATTTTACTCGTAAAAAAACATTGAAATTGCCCCGTTATAGTTAGTTCAGCTAACTATAACTCGCGCGCCCGCAATGCACTGCTGATGACGTCACATATTACATCACTCATGACATGGTCAGTGACATCACTCATGACATCACTGATGACATCTCAAATGACATCACTGATGACATTTAGTACGCGTACCGTAAGCTCACGGTAAGCGTATGGTTTACGCAACGTCCGCAATTTATCTACGCTGTTTGCGTAGAGTTACGCAATTTGCGTAGCCGCGTGTCCTCCGCGTGGGACGCGTACGCGTGTACGCTACACGCGCACGTTACGCGGAAGTGCCGGGGAGTGACTGTTATGCGCATGCGCGCAAGCGCGTGTCTTTTTTACGCGCATGCGCACTTTTGCCGTAAGCGTACCGTAAGCGTACCGTAAGCGTACGGTAGGTCATGTGATCATGAAACACAACTTTTGATTGGTTGAAACTACTTTCAGTTCTAGAACTCTCCTACACCACACCCATTCCCCTCATTTCTGCTTGTGATCCCTGGGGAGAAGGAGCTGGTTTGTCTTTGGGATACGATGGCAGAACAGCAGAGCTCTTCTGAGAGTGAGGCTAGCACTAGCAGCACTGTCTTGAGGCAGAGATCTAGGAAACAAAAGCCCTCTTATGTATGGGATTATTTTACTTTTCCTGAAGGCCAGCAAAAGGTGAATGCACCCTTAGTAACTTGCAGGCTGTGTCAGCGTGTACTTTCTAGAGGTAATCCTGACAGGAAGTATTCCTTTGGGAATCACACCATGAAGAGACACCTCAAGGATGTACACAAAAGGACACATGGTCATCTTTTTGGAGGTAACTCTTCAGAAAGACAAGCAAGTACATCCACAGCAGCTCAGCCTGGACCATCATCTGCAGAGCTGACTCCTTCTTCTGCAGGTCAGGTGAGCCCTTCATCTGTGGGGGGAGAATCACCTTTTGCTGGCCCTCTGGAAATGAACCCTCGATTTCGAAGGGTTGATATTCGATGCGCCTTTTGTCAAGATCTAATTTGCCATAGGGAGACCAGTGTTTCCCTAGTGAACAACAAAATAGATCAGCACATTTGTCGCTTTGAATAATTTTCCCATGCTTTCTTTCCTCTGTCCCTGCATGAACACAACGGTTCTTTTAAGAGCCAACCTTATCTTTCATCTTTTTTTTACATATGTTTTTAAAAACTACGGTGCGCGTACTTTTTTTTTTTTTTTTAAAAAAACACTAAAAATCAATTATCACATTACAAGGTCTTTGAGAGTACAATTATTATTATTGACTTACCATTACATTAGCCCCAAGGAGTTAATAATAGATGACTGCCATGACAGGGTGGAACAATGTTCGCCTCCCCCAAAAAAACGATCAGTAAGAACATGCAGGAAATTCCAGTCTAAAAAGGGGCCATTATGTAATGGAAAGAAATCTGCAGACCAATCAGATAAAGACATCGGGAATATTGCCTTGAGCTTAGTTAAGAAGGTGGGAATAGAGGATAGTATTGTTAGTAACATTGAGGAGATTATTGGTACCAAGATCAAGGATATAATAGATCCACTGGTTTTAAAAATAGAGGAGTTAACGGAAGAAGTTGTCAGATTGGGCGGCTTGCTAAACAAGGCCTTAGGCAAATTGGGAGAAATGTCTGCTGCTACTCCTGTTATAGAGGTGGTAACCGACACTACTAACACCCAAAGTAAGATTCAAGGACAGGGAGACCCTGCTAAGAAAGCCACAGGGAACAAAGGGAACGATAGTGCTACTCTGGCAATACCACAAATAAGCACCGATCCATCAGGCAGTAATTTGCCTGTTCTGGATAATATAAACAGTTGGGAGGGAAGCAAAATGAAGGGTGCTGTTAACCTACCACCTGAGTGTGCTCCCTATGTGGTGGTTCTCACAAATGTGCCACCGTTAGACAACAAGGTTCCCCAAGAAACTCATGATTCCTTAAAAAACAAATGTTTGTCGTGGTTAAACAGACAATGTGGTTTCCCATTGAATTTTTCTGACAATATCTTGACAACCAGAAGAGCCAACTGGATTGGGAGTGATAGGAAAAGACTAAAAGGGGACTGTGTAATTATTAACTTCAGATACCCGCAGCATGTTTCTACCGTCCTCCTAAGAGCGGCATCTCTCCCAATCTTAGATGGTAATGTATGTGCTCGAGCACTGGGATACTTTTATAATCACCTTAATGACAAAGGGAGGGTTAACAATAGAAATTCTACTTATCCACCTATTTGCAAACCTCATTTTGATATCCCTACTCAGAACAGATTTCTTGCACTTAGTACTCTGGACTCTAATGATTGACGTATAAAGGAGACGGAGATATGTGCGGGAAGGGAAGAGGAACTGAATTTGGAGGATCATAGAGATGATTGTATATCCGTAATTTCTGGTATAACAACTTTGACCCCCAGATTGGTGCCTGAACAGGATGAGGCTGAGACCATACCAGATGGTCGTATGAATTCTGATGATTTGGGCAAAATTACTGAGGTTGGCATTACGGAGGGAGATACCCGAGGTACTCCTAGTGGAAGTACGATCAGAGCAGGTATATGTTCCAGGTTGGTGTGCTGGAACGTAGCTGGTCTGAAATCTAAAAGTAGGGACCCGGGTTGGAACTCCTTTATTAACAGGTATGATATCCTATGCTTTCAGGAAACCTGGTGCAAAGATAATATTGATTATGAGGGGTTCGTTTCATATAACCTGCCAGCATATGGAGAGGGACCGGGTAGAGCTAAGGGGGGTTTACTCACCCTTGTATCGGTCCATCGACAGATGACGGTGATAAAATATGTGCCGGTAGGTGACCTAATACAGATGATTTGGATCCAAGAAGGTAAAAGTCGTAATATCCTTCTGATCAATTATTATAATAACATTTTTGATAGTACCAGGGGCAGAATTGTCACCGATTTGACCAATGCTATTGAGGACCTAAGTTCGATTTCTCATGAAGTATTTGATATCATTTGGTGTGGGGATTTCAATGTCTCATTATGCGAATTACTATCCACTAAAGCTTGTGGGGTTACAAATAATGCTGGATGGGAGACCCCACATTTTGGGCATGATATGTATGGGGAAAAAGTGAATGCATTAATGGGGTGCCTTGACCTGGAAATTTTGGACTGTTGCAGGGATAGTAATGGTTTACCTATCCCCACATTTAGGAATTGGCGTGCCAATTCTGTAATTGACCATGTGTTGGTATCCTCCAGTATTGCCGATTGTTTTGGCCCACTTGAAATTGAAATAATGGATACCAGCGATCACAATTGTATTATTGTGCCCATGACTTTGTGGGAGGAGAATGATGAAGAGGTAGGGGCTACGGTTGAAAACATTGAAGCACACAGGGTTAATGGGGTAAGGCTGAGGTGGATAGGTGCTAAAGCATCTGAATTAACCAAGTCTATTATCATGAAGAATTTAGCAGACATTGTCTTTATTTTAGAAAATAGATTAGATCATGAGCGGGTCTTATCTAGTTTTAAAGGTATCAACAATGCCATTAACGACAAGTTCACAAGCGGTAGTAGGGGCAGTAAGAAGTCTGGCTTTGTTTGGTTTGATAAAATTTGTTCGGCTGCCCTGACCGACCTTAAGCAAGCCCTAGCAATAAGACCTAGGGATAAAAAACTAATAACTACTCTGAGGCTAGAATACAAAAAGGCTATTAAAGAAAGGAAGAAGGTTTTGCAGCTACAAGCGTGGGAATCTCTTAATCAGGCGGCAGAACTTTCGAATTCTGTATTATTTTGGACAACAGTTAATTCTCCGTTCCTTAAGGAAACAAATATGCCTGAGTTAACAGCAAATGTTTCCTGTGAAGGATGGATTACCCATTTCTCTAGTATTTTTGACTCTAATAAAAATAGTAATGTTGGGTCAGAAAGCTGGCCTATTATACCACTTGATATCACTGTGGAAGAAGTGGAAAGAGGGATAAGGGCAAGTAAGGGAGGAAAGGCCCAAGGCCCAGATGGGGTACCAAGTGATGTATACAAGGAGACGCCAGAAGTATGGGGTCCGTTGTTGGCTGTTGTTTTTAATGCCGCGGTCTGTATAGGCCCCCCGCAAACTTGGGAGGAGTCTATAATTGTACCTATATACAAGAAGGGATCTAGGTCCGATGCAAAAAATTACCGACCAGTCTCATTATTGGATGCCTCAGTAAAAGTTATGAGTAGGATTATGCTGGTTAGACTGGAAGAATGGGTAGAACAGGACCATATTCTGACAGATAGCCAATATGGCTTTAGGAAAGGTAGGGGTACACTCGATCAATGCATTAATTTAGAATTATTGATCGGGAAATACAGTGAAGCCAAATCTGGCCATATTTATATGTGCTTTGCTGATTTAAGTAGCGCCTTCGACATGGTCGACCACTCTATTTTGTGGATGACCTTGTTAGAATTAGGGGCGCCAAAGGGCATAATTTATTTTCTTGCCAGAATGTACGAGAGACTAAAAACATGTGTACGTTTTGGCAGGAAGGGTGAATGCACCAGGAACTTTAGCGTTAAACGCGGTATAAGGCAGGGTTGTGTTTTAGCTCCCCTTTTATTCATTTTATTTATAAATAATGTTGATGCTATTTTAAAAAAAGTACCTGCAGATGCCCCAATGATTAACGGTACCCCCGTTCCGGTGTTATTATACGCCGATGATGCTGTATTGCTGTCAAGAACTCCGATAGGGTTACAACGATTAATGGATAGTTTTGTATCTTTTATTGAAGATAAAAAATTAGTTATCAACAAAAGCAAAACTTATACAATGATCTGTGGCCCAAAGAAAATTAAACATGCAGCGAAAGGGTTTTTTATAGACAAGCTAAAAGTGCAGCAGGTGGACAAATTCTGTTATTTAGGTATAACCTTTGCTGAGGATAAAAATTGGACACATGAATTTAATAATATACGCAATAAAATGGCTAGAAATGCACATGGAATTTTTAGATTTGCACAGAAAATTGGGGATCGTAGGACCAGAGACATGGTAAAAATTTATCAGGCTAGATGTGTTTCGATTGCATTATATGGGGCTGGAATTTGGGGTTACAGTGGCGTACATGAGTTGCAACTGGAACAGAATTCTTTCCTAAAAAAAGTATTGTGTTTACCCACCTCGGCCTCTAATGCATTATGTCATCATGAACTAAATGTTAACTATTTATCCGATCTTTTGTCACTTAGACCTTTGATGTTGTGGAGATCAATTTGGTTGAATGAAGAAAAATCTTTCACTAGGTCTATAATCCAGGACTGTATGCGATTAGATAAAGTAAAAGCAATACCCTGGATTAAATACATTATTATGTGCTTTTCGGATATTTTCAACCTGAATATCGTAACTGATCCAAATGCTGTTTTATCAATCCCCAAGACTGAGCTGAAAAGGGTTTTTCTAGCCTTTGTCGAGAGGAAAAGAATAGTAATTGCAGGTTCTTTGTCCACTGTTATGTTTTACAACAGATATCTGTCCATGGATGGATTTCCCGTCTATCTAACTCTTGTCACCAGACCAACACATAAATTTGTACTAACCAGATTGAGATTTGGAATAGTGCATCATCTGGTGGCACATCCTGTAATGAGAAAATACCCTATAGGCCCTTGTAGATGTGACGGTTTTTCCAAGCAGAGCACAATTCACTTTATATTATTTTGTAAACTGTACTCTAACTTCCGTGTTATTCTGCTAAAGCCCATGTTTGTTAAATATGGTACACGGACGGTTGAGCAGGCTATGAAATTGATTTTTAACTTACAATCTGCTGATATTTGTTTTTATACCGCTTCCTTTTTAAACAAATGCATCAACCTGAGGAAAAGTATGTGTTTTTTAGATGTAGATATGTAATTTTAAGGTGTATTATGTTTTTTAATGATTAATACTGTATATGAAATGTGATTATGTCTGCTATAAGTGTTCATGTTTTGTATTTGTGAATGTGACTGTGATTGCTTTTATGGACATTAACTTGCTCCGAATAAAGCTGAATTGAAAATTGAAAAATTGACTTACCATACCCACTCAAAAAAATATTTATTCATTTGTTTTTTTTAAAAATTGCTTTAAAAATGGTTCTCTGCCTGTAATTCCTATTTGCACACAGAGTCATGTTTTCACATTAGTCCCAAAACGAAATTTCTTTGCCAATTTGAAAGCACACTTACTGCTCTTTTTTTTTTGGGCAAGTGAAAATCACTTTTACAGACTGACACATTATGAAACCACTTTTTTCGATTTTCTTAAATGCACATGTCCAAACTTCTTTTTCAGACCACCTCCATGTGTAACCTGGGTGGCTGCCTACACTCCAGCAAGGGCAACCAGCCTTAGTGATGCTGAATGTATTTGCATTACAGACTGAAACCTGAAAACCCCACTCGCTTGTAAATACTGTGCATGATTATACATGGCAAGCACATGGGTGTGTGCTAAGAGTCTGCTTCTTCCCCCAAAAAATCGCCCCCCCTTTCCATCTAATGCAACTGTGAAATCACCAGAGCAATACGCAATAAATCTCTGCCTATAATTCCTCTCTGCACACAGAGTCATGTTTTCACATTAGTCCCAAAACGAAATTTCTTTGCCAATTTGAAAGCACACTTACTGCTCTTTTTTTGTTGGCCAAGTGAAAATCACTTTTACAGACTGACACATTATGAAACCACTTTTTTCGATTTTCTTAAATGCACATGTCCAAACTTCTTTTTCAGACCACCTCCATGTGTAACCTGGGTGGCTGCCTACACTCCAGCAAGGGCAACCAGCCTTAGTGATGCTGAATGTATTTGCATTACAGACTGAAACCTGAAAACCCCACTCGCTTGTAAATACTGTGCATGATTATACATGGCAAGCACATGGGTGTGTGCTAAGAGTCTGCTTCTTCCCCCAAAAAATCGCTCCCCCTTTCCATCTAATGCAACTGTGAAATCACCAGAGCAATACGCAATAAATCTCTGCCTATAATTCCTCTCTGCACACAGAGTCATGTTTTCACATTAGTCCCAAAACGAAATTTCTTTGCCAATTTGAAAGCACACTTACTGCTCTTTTTTTTTTGGCCAAGTGAAAATCACTTTTACAGACTGACACATTATGAAACCACTTTTTTCGATTTTCTTAAATGCACATGTCCAAACTTCTTTTTCAGACCACCTCCATGTGTAACCTGGGTGGCTGCCTACACTCCAGCAAGGGCAACCAGCCTTAGTGATGCTGAATGTATTTGCATTACAGACTGAAACCTGAAAACCCCACTCGCTTGTAAATACTGTGCATGATTATACATGGCAAGCACATGGGTGTGTGCTAAGAGTCTGCTTCTTCCCCCAAAAAATCGCTCCCCCTTTCCATCTAATGCAACTGTGAAATCACCAGAGCAATACGAAATAAATCTCTGCCTATAATTCCTCTCTGCACACAGAGTCATGTTTTCACATTAGTCCCAAAACGAAATTTCTTTGCCAATTTGAAAGCACACTTACTGCTCTTTTTTTTTTGGCCAAGTGAAAATCACTTTTACAGACTGACACATTATGAAACCACTTTTTTCGATTTTCTTAAATGCACATGTCCAAACTTCTTTTTCAGACCACCTCCATGTGTAACCTGGGTGGCTGCCTACACTCCAGCAAGGGCAACCAGCCTTAGTGATGCTGAATGTATTTGCATTACTGAGTCCAACCTCAAACCCTTAAACTATTCTTTTTTTTTCCAGTACACCTTAATTTATTGTGAAAACATACTCCATATTATTTTACATGTTCCTCACATTTAAATTTCTCCCAAAACAGAAAATGATAAACGCAACTACAACAAAAAGAATTTCCATTTCTATTATTCATTTCTTAAGTTACCACATACATCCCCTCTCAAACTCTAAACTCACCTTTAAAATTAGTTAGTTGTGAAAGAAATGTGACACTCAAACAGCAGATTATCAGAGCCAGGATCTCTATTGTGTTCACCTCTCTCCTCTCAGCAGAACCAGATAATGGCAAACTTTCCCTCTATTTTTCCACACATATACATGTAAGTTTCAAATCTCAGTGCTTCCCCCTTTTTTTCAAATGTAATCACACATTTCTATTGGTTGAAAACCAACCCTTTTCCAAAAGTACCCTGCCCCCAACTTGACTTCTGCCTAGTACCCTTCCCCCAACTTGACTTCTGCCTGCTACCATAGCAACAGCTCATGGAACACTGCTGTGTGGAGTTAGGTCAGAAGTTCGCCACACAATGTTTCAATTCCACAGAGCAAGAGTGCTTGACTTTTCAAACCTAACAGCAAATCCATAGTACTGTTCTTTGGTAACACATTTTTTTGTACCAATACAAAACATGCTTCTATTAGTTTACACATACAGCCTAGTTTTTATTCTAGAATAGTATGAAACAGCCAATCAGTTCTTTTTGTTTTGAAAAAAATATGTATCCCTCCATTTCCAAACTGTCTTTCTTTTCATATTGCCATTCTACTGAAAGACACCTCCTGAGTGCATCCAGTTCTCCTTTGAAGATGTTCACAGTGTGGATTGTAGGGCACAGCTATGTCTTCTGGAGTGAAAAGTTTGCAGAGAAAACAGATATGGTGAGAGACCTTGCTTTGCCAAATGTAGACATTAAATGGATTGGTCAGAGAGGGTTAAAGTGGCACCAATTGATGCCATTGGTGAAATCCTTCATGCAAATCCAACACCCTGACCTCATAATAGTGCACTGTGGTGGCAATGACCTAGGCACTTTGACTGGGGTAGGTCTGGAAATGCTTATGAAGGACACCTTTGCACAACTGTTTTCACTTTTCCCTAAAACTGCCTTTGTGTTTTCCAACATATGCCAAAGGCAAAAATGGAACTGGTCCAATCATTTCTGTCCGCAGATTGACAAAGCAAGAAAGCACGTCAACAAATCTGTTTCTGCTTTCCTCCGTGACTATGGTATGGGTGCCATTTACCACAACAACTTGCGTTTTGACATGCAAGACATTTATAGAGGAGACGGTGTGCACTTCAATGATAAAGGGAACAGAGTCTTCCTCTTGAACCTTAGACTCTGCATCGGTACTTACTTGTAGGTACCACTAAAAAATCATTTCATAAACACAACGGCTCTTTTTAGAGCCCCCTAATATCTAAACACTTAAATCTGAATTTCATTTATTTTTTTATTTTTTTTCTACCGTACGCTTACCGTAAGCTTACCGTACGCGTACCCCGTGATTTTTTTAAAAATCAATAAATGTTTTCTTTGTACTTTACAGTCCTTCTTTGACCCCCTCACAAATGTAAGGGGGTCTGTAACTCTCCTCATTGCCCCCTTTTCTTGTTTTCACTCTTTTTTTTCTTAGTGAAACACACAAAATGGCGGCCGCCGCTTCCTGGTTTCGGCCGATTCGAATGTTTACTAAGATCTAACAGCCAATCAGAATCGCGCTCGCGCACGCCACCGTACGCGTACCGTAAGCTTACCGTAAGCGTACGGTAAGCGTACCGTAAGCGGGCTCAGATATATATATTGATTTAAAGGCTATTTTCTCAGAATCTACTGAACAGATTTACACCAAACCTACAAAAGGCACTTCCTTGACCTGAGGACTACCTCTCTGCCAAATTTCTAGTAATTCTGTTCAGCCGTTCGGGCTGTAGCTCGTTCTAAAGGTCCTATGGAAAAATGCACGGGAAAAACGCGTTTTGGGACCCCCCTTTTATCTCAGCCCCCGCTTGACGTATCCCCCCGAGACTTTCAGGGTAGGAGCGGAGCGTAGCGCCCCACCTATTTTGAGAAATTCGCGAGGATTCATTGACCGGCGCCAAAGTTATTCAAAATAGAATGTTGCGGATTTCCTATGGAAAAGGGGTCCTAACTATAACTACCTACTGGCGACCGCCAGTAGGTAATATATATATATATATATATATATATATATATATATATATATATATATATATATATATATATATATATATATGTATGGGTTGTCACTTTGGACTCAATGAACCAGCATGCCCCTGTTCTCGAAAGTAACACGGGAGGCATCACAGCCAATAGCAGAGGCGGGGAGTATCAACTTGAAAGGGAGTGACCTGAGATCGCCACAAGACCTTGAAATAATCCCCAGGTGTGAGGCTCTTTTGGGAAACGAGAACCGGCACTGAAGAAAGCACAAAGACTCGCTGAAACGCGTCTGCCTGGGTTTCCTAAAACTTTGCTTTTAATTTTTGCAGAATAAATCCTGGATTGTGTGCCAGCATATGTCGGGCTCATTCTTTGGAGAGTGGGCATTGGTTTCTGATATTATGCCAGTATGCTGAGCACTGGCTAAACGGCATGCCCCCTCGATCTGGTGTGACGCGTAAAAATCAGCACTTTTGGATTTTTGTATAGAACTACAGCGCGTCACCCCCCCAAGTGGTTGTAACAGCACGGACTGAGATGTACTACACGGGGAGAGAGGCCGCAGCATTTACTGCGGGGGTCACACCAGGTACTGCATTATTATCCCTGTAATCGAGAGCGGATGATTGTGAGTTGCTGAGACACGCCATTTGGTGTTTGGCAGCCCCTCACTGTATGGGTTGTCACTTTGGACTCAATGAACCAGCATGCCCCTGTTCTCGAAAGTAACACGGGAGGCATCACAGCCAATAGCAGAGGCGGGGAGTATCAACTTGAAAGGGAGTGACCTGAGATCGCCACAAGACCTTGAAATAATCCCCAGGTGTGAGGCTCTTTTGGGAAACGAGAACCGGCACTGAAGAAAGCACAAAGACTCGCTGAAACGCGTCTGCCTGGGTTTCCTAAAACTTTGCTTTTAATTTTTGCAGAATAAATCCTGGATTGTGTGCCAGCATATGTCGGGCTCATTCTTTGGAGAGTGGGCATTGGTTTCTGATATTATGCCAGTATGCTGAGCACTGGCTAAACGGCATGCCCCCTCGATCTGGTGTGACGCGCAAAAATCAGCACTTTTGGATTTTTGTATAGAACTACAGCGCGTCACCCCCCCAAGTGGTTGTAACAGCACGGACTGAGATGTACTACACGGGGAGAGAGGCCGCAGCATTTACTGCGGGGGTCACACCAGGTACTGCATTATTATCCCTGTGATCGAGAGTGGATGATTGCGAGTTGCTGAGACACGCCACTTGGTGTTTGGCAGCCCCTCACTGTATGGGTTGTCACTTTGGACTCAATGAACCAGCATGCCCCTGTTCTCGAAAGTAACACGGGAGGCATCACAGCCAATAGCAGAGGCGGGGAGTATCAACTTGAAAGGGAGTGACCTGAGATCGCCACAAGACCTTGAAATAATCCCCAGGTGTGAGGCTCTTTTGGGAAACGAGAACCGGCACTGAAGAAAGCACAAAGACTCGCTGAAACGCGTCTGCCTGGGTTTCCTAAAACTTTGCTTTTAATTTTTGCAGAATAAATCCTGGATTGTGTGCCAGCATATGTCGGGCTCATTCTTTGGAGAGTGGGCATTGGTTTCTGATATTATGCCAGTATGCTGAGCACTGGCTAAACGGCATGCCCCCTCGATCTGGTGTGACGCGCAAAAATCAGCACTTTTGGATTTTTGTATAGAACTACAGCGCGTCACCCCCCCAAGTGGTTGTAACAGCACGGACTGAGATGTACTACACGGGGAGAGAGGCCGCAGCATTTACTGCGGGGGTCACACCAGGTACTGCATTATTATCCCTGTGATCGAGAGCGGATGATTGCGAGTTGCTGAGACACGCCACTTGGTGTTTGGCAGCCCCTCACTGTATGGGTTGTCACTTTGGACTCAATGAACCAGCATGCCCCTGTTCTCGAAAGTAACATGGGAGGCATCACAGCCAATAGCAGAGGCGGGGAGTATCAACTTGAAAGGGAGTGACCTGAGATCGCCACAAGACCTTGAAATAATCCCCAGGTGTGAGGCTCTTTTGGGAAACGAGAACCGGCACTGAAGAAAGCACAAAGACTCGCTGAAACGCGTCTGCCTGGGTTTCCTAAAACTTTGCTTTTAATTTTTGCAGAATAAATCCTGGATTGTGTGCCAGCATATGTCGGGCTCATTCTTTGGAGAGTGGGCATTGGTTTCTGATATTATGCCAGTATGCTGAGCACTGGCTAAACGGCATGCCCCCTCGATCTGGTGTGACGCGCAAAAATCAGCACTTTTGGATTTTTGTATAGAACTACAGCGCGTCACCCCCCCAAGTGGTTGTAACAGCACGGACTGAGATGTACTACACGGGGAGAGAGGCCGCAGCATTTACTGCGGGGGTCACACCAGGTACTGCATTATTATCCCTGTGATCGAGAGCGGATGATTGCGAGTTGCTGAGACACGCCACTTGGTGTTTGGCAGCCCCTCACTGTATGGGTTGTCACTTTGGACTCAATGAACCAGCATGCCCCTGTTCTCGAAAGTAACACGGGAGGCATCACAGCCAATAGCAGAGGCGGGGAGTATCAACTTGAAAGGGAGTGACCTGAGATCGCGACAAGACCTTGAAATAATCCCCAGGTGTGAGGCTCTTTTGGGAAACGAGAACCGGCACTGAAGAAAGCACAAAGACTCGCTGAAACGCGTCTGCCTGGGTTTCCTAAAACTTTGCTTTTAATTTTTGCAGAATAAATCCTGGATTGTGTGCCAGCATATGTCGGGCTCATTCTTTGGAGAGTGGGCATTGGTTTCTGATATATATATATATATATACATATATATATATATATACATATATATATATATATATATATATATATATATATATATATATATATATATATATATATATATATATATATATATATATATATATATGTATATATATATATATTTTCACTGAAAAAGCACAGGTTTCAGGGACGTTATAGTTACAAATTAGCATTTAAAAAACCTTAGAAATTCACTGAAAAAACCACAGGTTTCAGGGATGTTATAGTTAGTTGGACATTTCACTCGTACAAAACCAGAGAAATTTGGCTGTTATAGTTAGTTCAGCTAACTATAACTCGTGCCCCCGCAATGCACTGCTGATGACGTCACATATTACATCATTCATGACATGTTCAGTGACATCACGGATGACATCACTGATGGCAGCTCAAATGACATCACTGATGACATCAATGATGACATCATCTAGTGACTGTGTGTTTCTATAAAGTTTAAATATTTATTTATTTTATTTTATTTGTATATATGTTTTATATATATGCCAAGGAGTATTGAAGAATGAGTGGGTGTATAAGTGTCCGGATGGAAGATTTAGGAGGTGCGTGACTGACTGTATAAGTGAGTGATTAAATGTGTCTTACTGAATGCATGCGTTAGTGACTGATACAGACATTCACACAGTTTAGTTGCAGAGAGGTGGTCCGAGGCCACGTCGCTTTTTACACCTGTCTGCAACGCAACTCTGTTTCGCTTACTGAAGGACCCTCAGGATACAAGGTGACTTAATCCCCCAACTTATAACGTGCCACGGAGCGCGTTTGCACACTTGTCACATCAGGACCTGCCCCATGCCTTCACCACTGTGCACAGTTGGTTAATTAAGTCCCCTTAAATCCTGAAGGTCCCAGGGGTCCAATTAGCCCACCAGGGACCTCCAGTAAGCGCCACAGAGTTGCGTTGCAGAGATGTGTAAAAGGGGGCGCGGCCTCGGACCACCACTCTGCAACACATCTCTGTGGCACTTACTGGAGGTAGCTGGTGGGCTAGTTGGCCCCCAGGCACCCTCAGGACTCAAGGGGACTTAATCCCCCATTTACAATGCACCAAGGGGCGCGTTTGCACAGTGATGCAGGGAGGGGGCGTGGCTGGATGTGACAAGTTTGCAAACGCACCCTGTGACGTGTTTTAGGTTGGGAGATTAAGTCCCCTGGAATCCTGAGGGTCCCTTGGGGTTCAACTAGCCCACCAGGTACCTCCAGTAAGCGCCACAGAGCTGTGTTGCAGAGTGGTGTAAAAAGGGGGCGTGACCTTGGTCCACCTCTCTGCAATGCAGCTCCCTGGTGCTTACTGGAGGTACCTAGTGGGCTAGTTGGCCCCCAGGGACCCTCAGTATTCAAGGGAAATTAATCCCCCAACTTACAACGCGCCGGGGGTGCGTTTGCAGAGTGCTGCAAGGAGGGGACGGGGCCTCTGGCGTAATGCTGGCTTTTTTTTCCTTTTTTTTCAGAATGGGGCCTGTGTGGCCCCCCTTCTTTTCACACTTTTGGGGTCCTGGGGACCCCATCCCCCAGGGCCTAACACCTATTGCAAACAAAAATAAATGGGAAGGGGGTTATGTGGCCTCCCCTCCCTGAGGCGGATTTCTGCCTGGGCATAGCCATATATATATTTTTTAAAAATATTTTCAAAGGAGGGGGCTGCGTGGCCCCCCTCCTGAGGCCTCTGTTGGCCACAGGGACCCCATCCCCCGGGGCTCTGCCTCGTTTAAAAAACTATATATATATTTTATTGGGGAGGAAGGCCGTGTGGCCCCCCTCCCGTGCCACTTCTGGTCCCGGGGACCCCATCACCCGGGGACGGCCCTTTCTGTTGGGGACCACGTGGGAGCCCGAACTCCCCCACGGTCCCTGCCAGTTCCCCGTCTCCTGCAGGAGCTGGCATTCCTTTACCACACAGGGAGATGCTGACATGAAGCTCCCCGTGTGGAAAAGCAATCTGCTTTGGATTTTGGAAGCGAGAACAGGAATCCTGCTCTCGCTTACAAAATCCAAAGCAGAGTTTGCTGCCGCCCTGCCATAGCAAACTGCAGTGTCCCAGGGTGGGCACCCCGGCACACTGCAGGAGCCGGCCCTGGGGGATGGCATTCCCCACAGCCATCAGGGGGGGCCACGTGGCCCCCATCCCAACGTGTTTAAAGCCCCGGGGAGGTGGTGGTCCCCGGGGCTTGAGGGTCTGTAGCGGACCCCCAAATTTACATACTTAGTGCCCTGGGGAGGTGGCGGTCCACAGGCATGTGGGGGGGCGCAAGCCCATCACACATGTTTTTTTTTTTTAAAAAGAGCCCCAGGGGGTGGCTGTCCCCGGGGCAGTGGGGGGCCGTGCGCCCCAACGAATATTTTAGAAAAGCCCCAGGGGTGGTGGTCCCTGGGGCTTCGGGGGCCTTGGAGGCCCCCCACATTAAAAAACAAGCCCTGGGCGTGGGGGTCCCCGGGGCTGCAGGAGAGCTGCGTTCCCTCCCACATATCATTTGCATAGTCCCGGGGAGGTGGTAGTCCCCACCTGGCCCCCAGGTCCTGGCCCAACTGGGGTCCTGGCCCAACCGGGGTCCTCATTTAAATGAAGTGCGGGAGCCAGCGCTTCATTTTTTAAATATTTCAGCGGATTCTTGACCCCAGCGCGAATTCCACCAAAATTATAAAAAACAAATTATTTAGTGGCCCTGGGCGTCCATGTGGGACCCCCTGAGCAGGCCTAGGGGGTCAGGGTGTTTCTATCCTGCTCCCTTTTCTTGTTTTCCACCTTTGTTTCACTGTTTTCTTTTGTTTTTTTTCTCATTCGCCTCTAACCTCAGCTAACTGGAGATCTGAAGTCTGCTACTGTTACTCACTTAAGAGAGGTAGGTCTGTGGGGTAGCACCCCACCAGTCTGTCGCCCGCCTACCAGTAGCAAACCGACTTCCTTCTTGTTACTGACCTCTCGTTGTTAATGAGAGGGTGGTCATGCTCTCTACTGATTCCTAAGAACCGAAGTCTGTTGCTGAAAACCCGACTTAGATCGCAGTAACCCGGGGCCCCAATGGTAGTTAGATGTCCAGTGGTCCACCTACGAGATGTAAAAAATGCAATATGGAAAACGCCCCAGACATACATATGTTCTGGGCTTGCCCTGCCATCTTGGAATTTTGGGAAAAAGTCAGGAATACCTTAACGACCATCTTGGGACACCCAGTACATATTTCCCTCAGTTTAATAATTTTTGGCATACTAAGTGAAATCACAGGCCCCAATAGAGATTATTTATTTGAGATGTCATCAGTGATGTCACTGACCATCTCATGAGTGATGTAATATATGACATCATCAGCAGTGCATTGCGGGTGAGCGAGGTATAGTTAGCTCAACTAACTATAACAGGTGAATTTCTCTGGTTTTTATGAGTCGAATGTCCAACTAACTATAACGTCCCTGAAATCTATGTTTTTTTAGTGAATTTCAAAGGTTTTTGTAATGCTAATTCCTAACTATAACGTCTGTAAAACCTATGGTTTTTTCAGTGAATTTTGAAGGTTTTTTAAATGTTAATTTCATATTTTAATGTTTATAAAACCTATATTTTTTCTACATTTTTTTGTAATCTTTTGGAACTCTATTATACTTCTTTGTTTTTTAAATTTAAAAATTAGATTATGTGTTATATCTTCCCCCAAAAATATGTATATCTCTCATACCGGTAGTGTACCAAGCTCCATCACCACGCGAAGCCTATCCGCCATATTGCTAAACTCGTAAAGGATTCGCATTTTGTATCTGATGGATTCATAGCACCGTGTCCCGCATAACATCACATACGTATGAGTTCGCTCCAGCTGCTACATAGGTATCCGACGGGTACGCAGTACCAAGCCACGCGTTACGTCATGTACGTATAGGGTCGTGCCCGCTGCGCGTTGCGTATGTGATGAGTGCACGCTGCCAGGCCCTGTGTTACATCATTGACGTATGGTGTCACGCCGGGTACGCCATTCCCTCATTTTTTTATGTCTCAAAACTATATCTAAATAACTTTAAACTGTATATGAGAGCAAGCGATAATCTAAAATATTTTAAACATTTATATATTTATAACTGTAATAAACTTATATTATGATAAATATATTTTCTCAAAATCTTGTCGGGTGCGGCCTCCTTGCACCCTTGATGTGCGATTGCCATGTGACCTTAAAAAAAAGCATTTGATTAGTTCATAACATTTCCCATTGTAACAGTTGGAGGACCCCACCCATTTTAGTCATTCTCTCTACAACGTTTGATGAGACACACCCCTTCTGCTTAGAGAGCTTTTTTTAAAAGTTTTTTTGCTGTGTACACATATCTTCTACTACACACAACATGCAATGATCATCTTGATCATTATTCATGGTCTGTACATTAGCCTTCCACGTGTGATGCCATGCATCTCAAACGTTACATCAAAAATCAAATGTGTGTTACACGATGCCCCTGGTGTGTTTGTGTGCATATTATTGTGCTGCCTTTCGGCCTGGGTATTGCTGGCCTGAAGGGGTATCATCAGCCATGGGCAGAGTGCACATCCTAGATCACATGTGACAAACAGTAAACAGTAATGTGTACATTTGTATTGCTGTATTCTCTGTTTCAGGCTTTACCAGTATAGTATGGTGTCATATGTGAGACTTTCAGATTCATGTTTGGCATGCATTGCTTGACTATAATGAACGTTATCACGATTTATGACGTAGCCTCACTGCTGAGCTTCCCTCCATCCGAGCACATTCACATGTGTGCACTTCACGATAGCAACACTCAATAATACCACACACCATTGACATGACTGTCTGCACATATCCACAACCTTGACAACAACATGTGATGTTGGCCATTCAATGTTTTCGAAAGGCATCTCATTAGCGATAGTTGCCGCCCTCCCGGTACATGCTTCATTAATGTAAATTGCGCATTCTGCGACTTCAAAACTGCAACAGAAACACACATAAGTACACTTCCTGGCCAGGCAGGAACTGAACAATGCCCAGGTCCCCGGAACTATTATTCACACCCCTACACTCGCCTGGCGTACGCAAGCCCAGCCCACTTGGTATACGTATAAATAGGATAATAACAAAGCCACCTGTTCCAGTTCTTCTACACTGCCTCAGGTGATATGGCCGCATCCACCTCGCATATCACACTGCACAATAAAAAAAGGGATCAATAAGGCGCACACCATCGTCGAAATCAACACTGCACCTGACTTGTGAACACTGCTGCCCATCGTGTTTGGACACACAACAATGACAGCATGTGAGCAGTAGGGCCTGGGTGTACAGGGCTGCAATTGAGCTCGATGCTGCGAGAGGGGTGGGGTGCATCAACCTGGGTGCGCAGGTGCAAACAAGCAATACTGCCATGCTTAATAATGTGTTCTCTGACCTCATTCAGTCACATGTCTGTCTCATTTTAAGGACATGCTGGACCGTACTGTAGGCCTGAGCCAGCGGGTAGCGCTGCCCTACAGACACGTGTTGAGCACAGTGCTGCGCGAGGGGTGGGGTGCATCAGTCTGTGTGCAAAGGTGCAAACAACCGATGTTACCCAGCGTACCGATGTGATCTCTGACCTCATTCAGTCACATCTCTGTCTCATTTTAAGGACCTGCTGGACCGTACTGTAGGCCTGAGCCAGCGGGCAGCGCTGCCCTACAGACACGTGGCATTGGCTTTTGGAGCACTGTAGTGAGCTGATTACTAAGTGTACATGCACACAGGCTTGCACCACTGCATTACACGCACACATAATGCTTCTACCATGTGCTCTGTTCCTTTGTATGTGAACGTTGGCATAACATATTATTATTTAACCTTGTGTATTCTCATGCACTCCAACTCCTCTTTGAATCACGATTACCAATAACAGTTCGAAGATCGTACTTTAAGAAGGAAGGATGAACTCAACTGGTGTTCTCTATCAACCCTGAAAGAAACCTTCATTTACCTTAAGACGTTTCCAACATTATATTTTTTCTCCCTTTTCAGACACTGGGTTATTGGAGCCAAAATGGGTGGAGCGGGTGCTCACCCCGTGATGATGCCCTGGGCATTCTGACGCCTTCCACCGTGGTATCAAGACACCGTCCTCGACCTGCTGGGCCACCCTTATAGCGGCACCCCGGAGTTGGTGCTTGCACCGGCACGTCCTTGGACACACTGGTTGTGGCAGGTGAGCAGTCAAGCCTCGTCATGCAGGAGCTGCAATTGAGTACAGAGCGGAGAAAGGGGCTAGGGTGCAGCAGCCTGGGTGCACAGGTGCAGGCAAGCGATGTTGCCATAGATAATAATGTATTCTCTGGCCTCATTCATATCTCTGTTTCATTTTAAAGACTTGCTGGACCGTATTCCTTCTCGCAGACCCCAGCGTCCCAGACACACGGGTGACGGGAGGTGAACAGTGAGGGCTGGGTGCAGTAGGCCGGCGCTCTGTCTCCTCCTCCCTCTGTTCTTTTCACTCTCCCTCCTCTTCTCCCTTCCACCCACTCGCTATCTGTCCCATTCTCACTTTCCTCCATTCATTCTTACTGCCTTTCTTTTTCTCTTAGACATGGCACACATACTTATCTTTCTTTTTTGTCTTGCAGGTTTTGTACGCAGCTTCCTGAGGAGTCCCACCCACTTCTTTCATGTTTTACTGTTGTTCGAATAAAGTTACATTTTCATTTATTTGTGTTGTGTTAATAAAAGTTATTTTTTTTACCTATAAATACCTGAGTGTATGGGTCTTCTTTTTCTGACAACACTTGTCTGTAGTTTATTGTGAAAATCGGCGGTTGATAGTAGGTTATAAGGGAAATTTTTGTTTAATTTTCCGGTGCACCTACCAAATATAAACCAACAGACTATTACATAAATGAAGCTTGGTTATTGTACAATGGCAAGAGTTCTATGAGTGTATCACTTTATAACACCATGAGTACTGCCCGTGTGATTTCAGAACCAATAAGGCACTGCCTAGGGCCACCGAGGCTTCAAGGACTGGCGAGGCCCTTCCCTGCATATTTAAATAAAGACCCAGAGGTTGCCGATCCCCGGTCTTGAGTTGGCCTCGAAGCCCCCGAACAATACCCGGGGAGGTGTCGATTCCCTAGTCTGCAAAACGTCTCTGTGCCCTCCCGTGCCTAATTTACATGTGAGATTAAGATCCCCAGTGCTGCAGAGACACCGCAATATAATAATAGGATTGGCCCCGGAACATTACCCACCAGTGGGCTCATTTAAATGAACAGGTGAGACCCCACTTCATTCTTTTTTTCTCAATTTTTACCATCCGGTTCCGCTTTATTAACCCTTTGGGTGCCAGGCCTTTTCCCCCTCCTGTGCCTGGCGCTTCCCTAGTGGGTGGGTGTCATGACGAGATAGTCTCGTCATGGGCACAGCGCGACTGTGCTCCATGATGAGACCATCTCGTCATGGGCACAGAAGAGGTTAAACGATATGAGGTTTTCCTCCTCTCGCTTCAATGAGGAAAACAATAATTTAATATCACAGGGTGCAAGCAATGCTCCCGCCCTGTAATAGCAAACATAAAAGTCCCGCGCTTGCACACACCGGGACATTGTATGACCTGCGCCTGGGAGGTGGTGCTCCATGGGACCATGATGCTTTGTTTAATGCATAACTACTGAATTAGTATAAATACATACTAACACTACTTGCACACATGTGGAACAGCAACCAGAGTGTAGTGAAGAGGCAGAGGAAGCCCAAAATCTAAAAATATAAATCCTACCAGAGGTAGTATCACATAGTTTGATCAGCCGACGACCCTGGGATGAGTAGAAACAGATTCACCAAGAAAACAGGTCTTCAGCACACAACCCTGGGATGAGTAGAAACAGATTCACCAAGAAAACGGGTCTTCAGCACAACGCAAGCAAGCACAAAATCTTGGTGAGTGCTACCTTCTTTTCACCTTCTCCCGCTCGTCACCAAATTTATGTAGTGAACAGGAAGACAGCAGTGGATCTGATAAGTAGATTTATTGCAGGAAAAGAAGACAGCTTAAACAGCCACCAACAGGACCAGACACCAAGGCATCCGTCTTCTCCAGCACTGTGTACAAACTCCCCAAGACACCCCTCATGACAGCCCTACATTCTAACATTACACACTTACATTATAGTATCATTACATACTAACCTTGTACTATGACTTACATTGAAATAGTACACAGAGCACATCACTTTACAGCAATGAACTCACAGTTTAATCCCCGAGTCTTCAGACCAGTAGGGGTGAGTAGTTTGCTTCCCACTCCCTGTATAGTATATAAACGCATATTAATACTACTTACAGTTATACTACAGCGGCCAGTATGCTACAGCGCCCACAGCCCATCACTTTACAACAATCAGCTCGGTTTGATCCTCGAGTCTTCACACCGTAGGCGTAGTACTTCGCTTCCCACTTCCGGTATAGCATAAACGCACGGTAGAGCTCCCTGTATGGTATAAACACCTACTAACACTACTTCCACAGGTATCCTTCCACTAGAGCACATCACTTTACAGCAATGACCTCCCGGTTTAGGTTCTAGGTTTCATACCCGACTGCAGCAGCATCTCATCTCAGCACCATGTCACTCTGAGCAACACCGCACTTTCAGACCGGTAAGTGCGACTACTTCGCTTTGCACGCCCCCACAGAGGTTACAGTGCTCCTATCCTCCTGTGTCTTACTCTTTTCACCCTTTTTCCCCCTTACACGCTTCAATGGAATCACAAAATGGCAGCCAACTCTTCCTAGCTGCAACCGCTTACAATCAATAAGCAGCAAGCTCGTGCTCGTAATGCCTCAGCCAATTAGATGGCAGAATTCCCAAATATTGATATCTGTAAATTTTGATATTTCTCCAAAACTGCTGGCCGAATTTACACCACATAAACAAAAGCGTGCTTTCTAGACCAAGATCCTTCTCCCTGCCAAATTTGGGGCAATTCCGTTCACCCATTCAACCTGTAACCTTGTCTAAAGTTTCCTATGGAAATTAACATGGAGAAAACACATTTTGGGACCCCACTTTTTTCTCTGCCCCCTTGACGAATCACCCCTGAACTTCCCACATAGGAGCTGATATGAACAAAGAATTAGTTTGGAAAGTTTTATGAAGATTCCTCACACAACACCAAAGTTATAAGCAAAACAAAAAATGCTCTTCCTATGGAAACTTGGTCCTAACTATAACTACCTACTGGCAACCGCCAGTAGGTAATATATATATATATATATTCACTGAAAAGACCATAGGTTTCAGGGGCGTTATAGTTAGCTGGACATTTCCCCCGTACAAAACACTAGAAATTCCCCTGTTATAGTTAGTTCAGCTAACTCTAACTCGCGCCCCCGCAATGCACTGCTGATGACGTCACATATTACATCACTCATGACATGGTCAGTGACATCACTGATGACATCACTGATGACATCTCAAATGACATTACTGATGACATCATCCATTGAGTATGTGTTTCTGAACAGTTTTAATATGTTTAATATATATTAAGAAAGTCCTGTTGAAAAATAAGTGGGTGTACAAGTGTGTGAATGGATGATTTTCTAGGTGCGTAACTGACTCTATAAGTGAGTCATTAAATGTATCTTACTGCAGACTAGTGACTAAACTGTGTGAATGTCTGTATGTGTCTGTGTGTTGGTGTATAAGTGGCTGCATGGTTTTGTGAATAGCTATATGAGTGTTTATATGGGTTATTGATTGGTTGTCTGAGTATCTGTATGGGTGCTTGAGTGTTTGTGTGGGTAGGGTGTGTGTGACTCTGTGACTAGATGTGTGAGTGGGTGATTCAGTGGGTGCATGGTTTTAAGAGTGCATCCGTGATGCACTGTATGGTTGTGTGAGAGTATGTATGGGTGTGTTAGTGATTGAATGTATATCTCAGTTGTACATGTGTCAGTAACTACATATGTGAAACGCAGTGTATATGTGTGTAAAAGTATATAAGTATCTATATGTGAGAGTGTGTGATTTTGGGAGTGGCTGTATGCACCATAGTGCAAGGATATCTGTGTCATGTGTTGTTTGTTTTTTCTGCAGGAAGACACAGAATTTGTTAGTATTTCTATGAGTAAGTGAACTTGAGTGTTTTTAACTGTAAAGGTGAGTAAATTTTACTGTGATTAATTATTTGCATGACTGACTAGATGTGTCAGTACCTCAATGGATTATTGGCGGTGTGTGAGTGTCTATATAGGTGTATAAATGCACAGAGTGACTGTAAGTATGAGTGACTGAAGAGGTGAGTGAGTGGACATGTATGTAGACCTAAAAGTCAATGAGTGGGTAAGTAGTGGGTGAGTAGTTATTGGTATTGGAGTATCTATGGTTGTCAAAATGGCCGTCTGAAATTTTGAGTCGGTATATCAGTGATGTCATCAGTGATGTCATTTGAGATGTCATCAGTGATGTCACTGACCATGTCATGAGTGATGTAATATGTGACGTCATCAGCAGTGCATTGCGGGGGCGCGAGTTATAGTTAGCTGAACTAACTATAACAGGGGAATTTCTAGGGTTTTATACGAGGGAAATGTCCAGCTAACTATAATGCCCCTGAAACCTATGGTTTTTTCAGTGAATTTCTAAGGTTTTTTAAATGCCAATTCCTAACTATAACGTGCCTGAAACCTTTGGTTTTTTCAGTGAATTTCAAAGGTTTTTTAAATGCCAATTCCTAACTATAACGTGCATGAAACCTATGGTTTTTTCAGTGAATTTCAAAGGTTTTTTAAATGCTAATTCCTATCTTTAACTTACCTCTGAAGATGTCATGTTTAATGATTTTGATTGGATTTGTATATTTTTCAAATTCAGTGTGTCAAATTCATTAATTTTGTTTTTTTTATAGACTTTTTTATCACCATTTTTAAACTTATTTTTTCAATTAATTCTTTTAAAAATTACAAAATATTATTTGAAGTTAATTGCTTTTTCAAACATATTTTTGTATATTTTTCAAAATATTATTTGAACTATATGTGCAAAACTTTATTTTATATATATATTTTTTTAAGTTTTTGGATCCGCGCACCCTAAGCGCACCGTTCACGATTCCTAAGCGATAGCGTCCGCGCATGGTATGCGTCAGGTACGTGGTTAGTGCGCGATCGCTATGCGACCGGTGCGCGACTCCCAGCCTATACGCGACACGTTCGATGTATGTAACGCGACGTTTACGCGCTTCCGCGATGCGTCATCTGCGTCTATGATGCGGTAGGTGCGCGGATCCCGCAAAGTATTTAACATTTAAAAAAACATATATATGTATTTCATGTGAATATTAATTGAAGACAAACTCTAAACTAGTCTTAAAACTAATATATTTTTACATCTAATCCTATATTTCTTTTTAATGGGTGCGTGCTGCGTAAGCGCACGGTGCGCGGATCCCATGTGACCTCCAAAAAAAGATATTTGATTGGTTCATTACACTTCCTCTTCTAACTACTGAAATACCCTACCCATTTCAATCATTCTTCTTTGAGCTTCTTTAGAGGAACATCTCATCTAGAAGAAACTTTTTGGGGAAGATTTCCACAGCTGCAATTTTTCTCAAAACAATGGCTTCTGCACAACAACCAACATCTGATTCAGACCTTTCGTCTGATGAGGAATTTGTTGTGGAACCTCCACGCCAAGAATGATACACCTCTGTGGTGTGGAATTTTTTTTCCTTCCCAGAAGGACAAAACAAAACTAACTCCACTAAAGTGACATGTAAAATATGTCAAAGAGTGCTTTCTAGAGGAGATCCCTCAAAAAAATACTCTTGTGGGACGGCAAGTATGCTAAAACACCTGAAGACTCTGCATCCCGTGAACCTGGCCAGGCAGGAATGCAGAAGACTCCGACAGCAGCCTCAGCCAGCAGTGGCAAGCACTTCTGCAGCAACTTCTGCAGCATCACCATCAACCACTCACCCGGACATACGTCCTGAATTTGGAAAACTGAAAATAAGTTGCATTAAGTGCAACAAACTGCTGTGTTACGGCGAGCAGTCAATTGACCTTCTCTGCCGAGCACAGCAAAACCACAAGTGCTAAACTTGTGTTTATTTTTTTTTTGAGAAGTTAACTGTTTTGTTCCTCCTGTTGTCTTTTTTTCCTTTTAAAAAAAACAAAAAAATAACAAAATTGTCCAAAAAAGTACAAAAAAATAAAAGAAGAAAAAAAAAGTTCTTATAAGAACTAACTATCCTGGTTTAAAAAAAGAACTAAATTTCTTTGTTAGTGTGTGAAAGATTAGATAAATGTATGAATAGTACATAATTGACTGAATGAATGCATTAGTAGCGTATGGTGAATGTATAAGTGCAGAACTATGTGGAAGTGCTGCAGCATCACACAGTAACCTCTTTAACTGCAGTGTGCTGTAGTACTTCCGAAGCACAGGGATGCAACATATGTACATAAATATGTTGCAAGTCTATGCTTCTCTCTGCACGGCTGCTTAAACTGCAGCCACGTGGTGACACAGGCACCCTTGCACCATAGTGCAAGGATATCTGTGTCATGTGCTGTTTGTTTTTCTGCAGGAAGACACACCTTCCTGCACAAAAACAACGAGAAAATACATTTTTCTCCTTCAATGTATGCTGAACATTTCAACATGCATTGAAGAAATAAAAATGTGGATAAATGAAAACAATTTTCCTTGTTGTGCTTTCCTACACCAATTTAAGAATGGTACAGCATTCACACACATATCGAGATTTATGATTTCTGATAAATCTAGACATATGTCTTGTTCTGTGAGGATTCAGTGCAATCATGCACAACAACACTTATAGAACACCCTATCAATGCAAAGTGGTCTGCATGGTGAGGTTGTATTTACATGGAGTATAAAAAGTGCACAGAGTGCCATTTCCTCTCTTTCTAAATATGAAACACTATCTTACACAATAACTAATTTACAAAAACTGTCATATTTCCGTTTTTAAACTTCGTAGTGAATGATAAAAGTAAGCACAGAGTATTCTCTGCAAAGAAGAATGATTGAAATGATTGCAGTGCTTCAATAGCTAAAAAGGTGAAATATTATGAACCCCTCAAATCTCTTTTTTTGCAGGTCACATGATATCTGATTATAGTCAGATTTCAAAAATACATAAACAGAGTGTTTTTAGAAACGTGTTTCAATTTTGTAGCTTCTTGCAGGCCTCTTCATTCTGCATATTCAGACTTAGTTAAACTTACCTTTACAGTAATATGAATAAAAAATTGTATTCATTTTTTGCTGCTTTTTGATCTAATATAAATTGTTAAAAATTGCTTATTTTAAATTTTGGATCTGTGAAAGAAAAGAAAAAAAAATTATTACATATAATAATACATTTTTTACAACACAACATAATGTCCACAAAGTAATTTCTTTGCCTTTTTTGCTGTTCTCAGAATATATTGAATTTCACTAGAAATAGTGATTTCAATAGTTCTCATCACTTAAAAACGGGCAAAAAAAAACAATCAGAAAGATTGTTAAAAAAACAACAACATACTATTCTCAGTAAAATACCAGAAAATACAAATCATACATATATGAAATGCTTACAGATTACACAATTTTATAACTTTAACTTATAAAAACTGTAAATGTTGCCGCATTAAAATAATCACCAAACAAATGACCACCAAAAAGTCCATAATTCAAAAAAATACCTTTCCTTGAGGCCAAATTGTATTTTAGCACTTCTTCTTTATGTAAATTGTCCAATGGTAGTCCTATTAAATTATAATAATAAATTCCTCAGAGAGTGAATTATTTTCCTAAAACTTTGGCTTTCAAAATATTAGGTAGGAATTTGGTAATTCACTAGGCAAATGTTGTTTGAAAACCAACTGGGCATCATTACAAAGTGTCCAGCCTTTGTCACATTTTAGATAGGCAGTGTAATGCCCAGATGTGGTGGAAGGACCATCATGGAAAATTATTGCAATTGCTACAAAAGTCCTTCCTGATATTGATAGTTGTGCTGCTACAAATTGTTTTATTAAAGTATCCAATTTTCTTCCGCCAGCTGTACAACGTTGCATCATTAAAATTATGTATTCTCCATATTTTCTTAAAAATAATGTGGATAACATTTCTGATTTACATTGGCTACACTCCATGTTTTGCATTGAACCTTTCACTAATTTATTGAAAGACACTGATTTACAGTCTGGTAATGTTAAATACAGAAATCTCTCAGTGTCTACATTGGTGGTACATGTATACATGCAATTTTCACAATAATGTTCCCATTTGTAAGAAACGCCAAAGATATTTTCTATTTCTACACCTTCATTTTCAAAAATTGTAAGCATATACATTAAAAATTCCTGAGCATCTTGTTAGATATTTTGTGTAAATTGTGTAGAACCAGAACACACATCCAAAAGATTACGAACATCAGAAACAGATTGTATTTTACTTCTATCTGTTGTCAATTTTTCATAAACAGAATGCAACAGAGAACAAAATCTTTTTTGCCGATTCTGCATAATTTGTGCTTGCAAACCTTCTAGATAAAAAACAACATTAACCACTACATTAGCATAGCAGTTGACACCAGAACTATTTTCAAAATGATAACCAACAATCTCTTCAACAGTGTCCAATTTCTTTTTACCTGCAATCACAACATTATCTTCTTCTTTTCTATTCTTGATACCTTCAGAACAGACATTCTCTAACCTTCTTTTTCAATCCAACCATACGCTTTTCAAATACAGGATATTGACCTAAATTTGGAGCATACACCCTTCTTAACCTATTATACTCTTTTATACAGTTTACATCTGCAGTAACCTTTGTCTCATCAAAATCAATCAAAAACAAACCAGATAATGTTCTGACTCGCGACAAAGCAACATATGCCATACCCTCTTTAAATACCATAGATCCAATGTTCACCAATGCACTGTCTACACTTAATCCTTGAGATTTATGAATAGTCACTGCATATGCCAAAGAAAATGGAAATTGTTTCCTACGGACATGTAAATCTTTAACAAGCAAAAAACGAACTGAACAACGACCAATTTCTTTAACTTCATGAATCTGATCAAATTTAATTTTAAAAAATTCAATTCCTTCTTTTTTCTGATAATTCACAAAATCCACCACTTTGCCCATTGCACCATTAACTAAACCTTTCTCTACATCCAAATTATGCCTTAAAATTATCCGACAGTTTACACACACATACAGTGTCTTTTCCAAACCAGCAGTTTTAGATATTTTTTTTTCTAAGCAATCTAGTTTTGATTTCAACTTACCCGTCAAAATAATAGTGATTCCTTCATGTAGTATTTTATCGATGGCTTCCATTTTCACAATTTCTTCATTTTCCAATTTTAATAATTCTTCGTTGAATATTGAACACTCACGCAGTGTCGGCATTAAGCAAATCACTGACTTTTTTTTAGCAATTTCCACGTACACTTTTGCAGTAACTGCATTTTCATTTGGAAAGACATTGCATAGTAATCGACTCTCCAAAGCTTCTTTCCCTTTTTTTGATAGAATTCCAATTCTTATATCTTGAAGAATAGTTCCATATTCAGCATCATTTGCCTGTCGCATATTTGTTGTTAGTTCCTTGTATTCTAAATTACTCCAAATGTTCACATTACCAACACTGCCAAGAGACTTTCTGGTATCTTCATGGGCAAGTGTTTTAAATACCGGTTGTCCTTTTACCGGTGTCAGTTGCAGTAGATCTCCAAAAACGATGACGTGGTTTCCTCCAAATAACACGTCATACTCTGTTTTAAGAATTTGCTGCATTCTTAAATGCACAAAGGCAAACATCAAGTTTGAAACCATGCTCACCTCATCAATAATGAGAAGTTTCATTTTCTTCAGCACTCTTGAAACTTCACAACAAGCTTCTCCAGATAGCTTGTGGTATTCCAATTTGTTCTCATTACTTTACATCGTTTACTAATGCTGCCAGTAGAGCACTAGCAGCATTAGTAAACGATGTAAAGTAATTCCTTTAATGTTATGTGCTGCCAACCCAGTTGGAGCAGTGACAACACAAGACAAATGTGACTCCGTTTTTTTTTGCAGATAACTTGTAATTACTTTAATTAAGAAACTATTTCCTGTTCCAGCTTGACCACTCACATACATTCGGATAGGTTGAAATGATGTACATGAGCATCCTTTCTTTTCATAAAGTAATTCATGGTCAATCTGCTCTTTCACTTGCTCTTTCTGTTCAACATTTAGTTGCTCTTCCAAGTTTCCTAACTGTATTGCATCTTCTTGTGCTTGATACATTGCTGTTTCCACCTCATTCATTGCAATCGCTGCTTCATTTTCAACAATTGGTTGTCCTAGTGGATCTTGACTCAGTACAGCAGAACTTTGACTGTCTTGAGAACTGTCTCTAGCAATCTCAGCTGCAATTGTAGCTTCTTGATCAATTTCATCATTCAACATTTTCACATAATTTGCAAAAGCACTGCATTGTATGCTATCTTTACAAGCCTTAAATTAATCTTCATAGCTGGGAAAATCTCCAAGTAATTCCAGTTCAGAACGCCATGGTTTGAACCTTTGCAAAAGGGCTAAATAGTAAAATTCCCTTTTGTCAGCAGTGTCGCAACTCAGTTTTCTGTGATTAATTAAATTTCCTTTCCTTTGTTTCACCAGACATCCTTTGGAACCAATCACTCCATATTTTCCATCGTTGATGTTCTCTGTAATATTCCGTTTAAAAGTGTAGTTTTGCAGCACTTCATAGAGACACATGTTCTCAAGATGATGACTTCTCTTTGGATAGTATGTGTCCAACATATTGGTTTTCAAAATATCTGTACTTTCTGGGTCATTTTCTGCTAAATATTCAATTTCTTGAACAGATTTCAGTACCCGATTTCGCATTCCTGCAAGACCTAGACTCACCCAAATGATTCTTCTACTTTTGGAATATAGACTTGCAGATGATAACCGATCTGAACATTCATATGCTGCAATTTCACGATGCGATAAAATCTTCAAACTGAAACTGTATAATTTCTTACTTAGAGTCTTCTCGTGAGAAATCTCTTCCCACATTTCTTTCAATTCAGTCTTTTCTGATTTAGTAATGTTAGACGTTACATATCGAGCAATAGCAATGGAATTGTCCGCAACATACTGAATATCCATGTTAGCGTTCCACATGGATAAAATAACTGGATTGTAGTCATTTATGTATTTTGATTCTTTGCTTCTTCTTAAGTTGTAGGTGTCTTTCGGAGACTTTCTTGTGATGGTATGTCGTACAGCTGACATAAAACTGTTCACTCTTCCTTTGGCTAATACAGGACATGGAAATCCAAAACGACATTTGGTGTAGAACTTATCCTTTGACTTGTACTTTCGTCGACAGTATTTTCCACACCTATGGCTTTGAAATCGTAAGACTTGTTGTTTTAAGTTTTTCTCTTCTCTACTATTTGGAAGAGCACATGTACCATAATCTTCAATGAAAGACAAAACAGTTTCATCTGAATCTGTTCCAAATTTGGGGGCATCCTTGACCCATAACAACATATGTATATGAGGAGCACCTCTTGCTTGATGCTCCTTTCTCCAAAAGAAATCCACAACTTCTCCAAGAGGAGGATTATTTTTATTGCAGATGAAAGACATCATAGCTTCAAATCTATGATTGAAATATCTGCATACATTGACAGGATCCACAGAGCACAATTCTCCAGGTGTCTTGTATTCAATATTTTTTATATTGCAATTTGCCTCTCGCAGAAATTCAAGTAAATAATCCCAAGCATACTCAGCACAGCTTAGTGTAACAAACCATGTAGGAGTTCCCAAGTTCCGTAGCATGCATTTCAGTTCTCCATGTCGACGGTACCAATATTCATTAGTCCCACGCTGACATGCCATCAGATTAATCAACTGAGATTCTAAATGATCATCTCTCTGATGCACTTTATCCATAAAATCCTTTGCAGTTACATTTTGAAGATGCATTCCAGTTTTTAAAATGTGATTTACTGCATATGAAAGTCCAGACAAGTCACTTTCAAACAGAAGATGAAACATATAAGGGATACATTGTCGAAATCTTGGATCTTCTGCATATAATCTTGTTGTCCGATATTCAGATGCAGGAATCTGCACAGGACGTTAATCATATCGTCCACCTTTTCCTGTTGGAAACAACTGCGGGAAACAACGAGCTTCCAAGCTCTCTTCCCATACACTCATGGGACTTCCAGTTGCTTTTTTCATTTGAAACTTTGGAATGAAGTGGATATACACTGTAATGTTCATAGATCTCTTCACATCTGGACATGTCCACTTTTTCAATTTGTCCACTTAATGTTTCACTATCTTCTGCTAAATCTATTTCTTTTTCTCCAACAAACACATTTCTATAGTACTCATTATTTTTTAACAGATACAATGATGCCTTTTGCACTTTTCTCACATCCACTAACTCTTGCCATATTTTCTTATTCTTAGTAGGAACACCATTAACCAGAATGACTAGTGGCTCATTTTCTGCATGATCTACACCAATGGTTTCAACATTTTTCCTTAAATCTAATGGTAAATACACAACTCTTCCTTTCAATCCTCTTTGCAACTCTGATGGAGGTAATTTACTTGTTTTGGGCTCCATACGAACAATAGCCTGAAATGGGTGAACACATTGTATCAGAATAGACTCATACGTATTTAAATCTATCAGCTCTGGAGGAATAGCAACCAACTCTAGATTATTATGAACAGCTCTAGCAGGCATTTTATTCTCATCTAATGTATTATAACAATATTTGCAAATACGCTGCTCAGATCCCAAATCAAAACAATCCTCTACCAGTAAATAAGTTGCAAATTCCATCCACTTATCATTATCTTCTATTTCACTCTTTAAATACAGATTGACACCCCTAGTCTGATTTTTATAGTGACTTCGCCGACAACAAATACAAGAAACATTTGGTCTTTCACCTGAAATTACCTTAAACTTTGTGATTTCATCCTCAAATTTTTCTGTAATTACGGGTTCTACATTGTCTTCAACATATTGTTCTACTAATGTGTCAGTTTCTTCACTCTCTTGCTGAGGCCCAAAGTAACAAAACTCAATATCCTCACAGACCTGCTTCACATCTGATACTGACCCACGCAAAAGAGCACTGTTCAACTCACTTAACTTTAGTGCTGGACTTTTTGCATAATAGAACCTTCTCACTAACTTCCGCATTTGAGTATGATGTACTGCCAGCATTCTGAAATGGTGAAAAACACTTTCACAAACTTTCCTAGAAAGACAAGCCAGAGAATGACCTTGCAAACCAGTATGTTTTCTCACTCTGCAAGGGTCTAGTCCTTGGAACAGCTTAATCTTTTGTTTTACACTTTTTTTACTATAGGTTCGTAAAAAACGACATAATTTTGCAATAGATTCCTGTCGTACACTGCAAACACTACTGCAATCCCAAGTGTACACAGGGTTTTTAGCACGTCTCCCTAAAACTTTATCAGCTATCACTTCTTCTGCATTTCTTTCAACCATTTTCTCTTTCTCCATTGGACAACCATCACTAACTTCATAACCTCTACCACTGGTGTCAACTGCATACAATAATTTTTCACTTAGTGAATAACTCTCTTCATTAAAAAAGGCTCTGAACTAGAACTGTGTTTCCATTCTCCCAAAAACACATCACAAATTTTTTTTAAATTAATAATTCTTTTCCTCCTACTTTTGGACATATATTGGTTTATCTAGTGATCGAATTCTGTTTAACAATAAAATAAAGAGTTTCCATTTTACTTCACAAGCCTTCTCTACAATGCTTTCAATATGCTTCTTCTTTTTATAAAATAAAGCTCTCTTTTTATATTTCTTCACATCTTTCAGCAAATTATTCACTACTCTCTTGTGAATTTTTTTTTGCGTAATTCCTTATACTGATTTTGTCTTCTTTTACCATACTTTATCTCCTTTGACTGAACATTTGCTTTTTTACTTTTCCTCCTAATTTGATTTTTTTTCTTACTTAAAAAAATCTGTGAAACTGAAGCATTCTCTACATTCTGTTTGCTCCTACAAACATTTTTAATAAATTGCTTCGTGATCTTACCAGAAGATTTTTTCCTTTTAGCCACATTACCTTGTACATTCAATACTTGTGGTTGATATTTCTTCAAATAATCCTCCTTTCTCTGCTCTTTTCTTTTTCTTTTTTTCTGGCATAATTTCTCTATTTTAACATTGAAAAACAGTATCTGTAAAAAAGAATCACAAATAAAAGTATATTAATAACTTGCAAATTTATACTATTCTATTACTGTACAGAAACACATTTTATATAAAAACTGACTAAGAAACTATGTCCCTGAACCACAAGTGTGACGATGATTAAAACACTACATACATAGTGCATACTACTTTGAAGCAGTTCATGCCCTTAAGCCTACCTCACTAAAAGACTACATGCTAACTGACTGAATGATTACAATACTATAAGGAAACAAACTGAGTGAGTGACAGGGTGTTTCCTAGAAGTGTATGAATACTGACATGGATATTGATGGTGTGAAAAACAAGTGTGTAGGTGATTAGAGACCTACATGCATACTGGACAAATGTTTCAATCCATCCATATGTTAAGACCTGTCTCACTCCAATACTATTTGGATACTGATTAAATGATTAGAGTACTGCAAGTAGAGTGCCTGGGTGAGTTTATAAGTGGTAGGATTTTGGCGCAGGGAATGGATTAGTACTTGGTACTGAATGGGTCACTAGAAGAGTGCAAAGGCAGTGACAGGATGTTTGCTGGTCTGTATGGATACTGACTAGGGAATTGAAAGTGTGAAAGACAAGTGTCTAGGTGGTTAAAAGACTGCATGCATAGTAGATAGGGGTTTGAAGCAGTCCATGTGCTAAGGCCTGGCTCACTGCATGAATACTTAGGCAGTGACTGAATCATTAGAGTACTGGAAAGAGAGTGTCTTGGTGAATTTATAAGTGTTTGGGTTTTAGCACAGTGAATGGATTACTACATGGTGCTGGATGGGTCACTAGAACACTGCAAAGGCAGTGACAGGGTGTTTCCTGGAAGTGTATGCATGCTGACTAGGGAATTGAAGGTGTGAAAAACAACTGTATAGGTGGTTAGAGAACTACATGCATACTGCATAGACATTTGAAGCAGTGTATTTGGTAATGAATGATTCACAACATAAGTACTTAGAAACTAACTAAATCATCAGACTACTTTTAGGACAGCACCTGGGTAAAAATTTTAAATTTTCAGTTCTGGTGCAGTGAAGACGATCCTACATGGTACTGCACTTTAGTGTCACAGCATGATTCATTTTTTCAATGCATAAGCAAACACTGCCTTCCAATGCTACTAAAACTTGACAACATGACAGGTTTAAAAACACTTATCTGCCACCAAATACATGATGTTACCAAACGCTTCTCTCACAGTGGTTCACAAATGCACACAGACTCACAGTGTGATTCTAGACAAGCACCACTATCCCTAGGAGTTTACCAAAACGTATTCACTACAGTGAAAGTGGTAAAGGTACTGCACACAATCTACATATTTCACAACTGCACTTTAGTGTCAATGCCTGACTCATTTAATCAATGCATAAGCAAATACTGGCTTCTAATGCTACTAAAACTTCACAACATGACATGTTTTAAAACACTTATCTGTCAGCAAATAGACGATGTTACCAAACGCTTCTCTCACAGTCGTTCACAAATGCACACAGACTCACAGTGTGATTCTAGACAAGCACCACTATCCCTAGGAATATACCAAAACTCATTCACTACACTGAAAGTGGTAAAGGAAAGGCCCACACTCTACATATTTCACAACTACACTTTACTGTCAATACCTAACTCATTTTATGAAAGCATACAACATAACTGTCTTCTAATGCTACTAAAACTTGACAACATGACAGGTTTTAAAACATTTATCTGTCAGCCAATACACGATGTTACCAAACAGTTCTCTCACAGTGGTTCCCAAATGCACACAGATTCACAGTGTGATTCTAGACAAGCACCACTATCCCTAGGAGTTTACCAAAACTTATTCACTACAGTGAAAGTGGTAAAGGTACTGCACACAATCTACATATTTCACAACTGCACTTTAGTGTCAATGCCTGACTCATTTAATCAATGCATAAGCAAAGACTGGCTTCTAATGCTACTAAAACTTCACAACATGACATGTTTTAAAACACTTATATGTCAGCAAATAGACGATGTTACCAAACGCTTCTCTCACAGTGGTTCACAAATGCACACAGACTCACAGTGTGATTCTAGACAAGCAACACTATCCCTAGGAATATACCAAAACTCATTCACTACACTGAAAGTGGTAAAGGAAATGCACACAATCTACATATTTCACAACTACAGTTTACTGTCAATACCTAACTCATTTAATGAAAGCATAAGCCATAACTGTCTTCTAATGCTACTAAAACTTCACAACATGACATGTTTTAAAACACTTATCTGTCAGCAAATAGACGATGTTACCAAACGCTTCTCTCACAGTGGTTCACAAATGCACACAGACTCACAGTGTGATTCTAGACAAGCACCACTATCCCTAGGAGTTTACCAAAACTTATTCACTACAGTGAAAGTGGTAAAGGTACTGCACACAATCTACATATTTCACAACTGCACTTTAGTGTCAATGCCTGACTCATTTAATCAATGCATAAGCAAAGACTGGCTTCTAATGCTACTAAAACTTCACAACATGACATGTTTTAAAACACTTATATGTCAGCAAATAGACGATGTTACCAAACGCTTCTCTCACAGTGGTTCACAAATGCACACAGACTCACAGTGTGATTCTAGACAAGCAACACTATCCCTAGGAATATACCAAAACTCATTCACTACACTGAAAGTGGTAAAGGAAATGCACGCAATCTACATATTTCACAACTACAGTTTACTGTCAATACCTAACTCATTTAATGAAAGCATAAGCCATAACTGTCTTCTAATGCTACTAAAACTTCACAACATGACATGTTTTAAAACACTTATCTGTCAGCAAATAGACGATGTTACCAAACGCTTCTCTCACAGTGGTTCACAAATGCACACAGACTCACAGTGTGATTCTAGACAAGCACCACTATCCATAGGAGTTTACCAAAACGTATTCACTACAGTGAAAGTGGTAAAGGTACTGCACACAATCTACATATTTCACAACTGCACTTTAGTGTCAATGCCTGACTCATTTAATCAATGCATAAGCAAAGACTGTCTTCTAATGCTACTAAAACTTCACAACATGACATGTTTTAAAACACTTATCTGTCAGCCAATAGACGATGTTACCAAACGCTTCTCTCACAGTGGTTCACAAATGCACACAGACTCACAGTGTGATTCTAGACAAGCACCACTATCCCTAGGAGTTTACCAAAACGTATTCACTACAGTGAAAGTGGTAAAGGTACTGCACACAATCTACATATTTCACAACTGCACTTTAGTGTCAATGCCTGACTCATTTAATCAATGCATAAGCAAAGACTGGCTTCTAATGCTACTAAAACTTCACAACATGACATGTTTTAAAACACTTATCTGTCAGCAAATAGACAATGTTACCAAACGCTTCTCTCACAGTGGTTCACAAATGCACACAGACTCACAGTGTGATTCTAGACAAACAACACTATCCCTTGCACTATACCAAAACAGATTTCTTCATCTAGAAGAAGTACTACATTTTAGTATAGAAACATAACATAACTCCTTTCACAAATTCATAAACAATGTCTGGTTTCTATTTCTACCAAAATACAAAAACTGCACAGTTATCTGTCTGCAAACACATGAAAAACACAAATGCTTATCACAAAATGGTTTCTACATGCACACACACTGTCAATAAGATTGTAGAGAAAAAAAAGGTACTCCCTACACTTTAGCAGAAGAAATACATTAGTCTGATTAAAATCAAAATAGTCTACATACATCCCCTCACAATTAAATAACTCACCTTTCAAGATGTTTTGTAGATTAAGAAGTATATCAGTCACACACCAGATATAAGTCACACACCAGATTTTCTTATACAGAATCTCTGCACTGTGCACCTGTCAGCAGAGCCAAAGAATGGCAAAGTTTCCCTCTCTTTTTACACACATATACATGTAAACATCAAATCACACTCCTTCCCACATAAATTCAAAAGCAAACACACATTTCTATTGGTTAAACATTTCAACCCTTTTCAAATGACATAAACTTCAACCCTTCCCCCAATCTGCCTTCTGCCCGTTACCATAGAAACGTGTCATGGAACACTGTACTGAGGACACAGGTCAGAAGTTCAGCACACACAATGTTGCTAATCAAGACAGCAAGCGTGCTTGACTTCTCAACATATCAGCTTATCATATATAATGTTCCTTACAATCAGTTTTTGTTAACCAATAAGATTAATGCATTTAAAAAACAGAAATATGCACCCTACCTTTCAGTGTAGAAGGTTGTCAAACAACCAATGATTTCTTGTCTTTTTTCAAACTTGCATCTTAGCCACCATTTTAGAAACATCTTACTTTCTAAACTGCCATTTCATTTAGAGAGACCATCTGAGTGCATCCAGACCTCCTTACAAGATGCTTACAGTGTGGATTGTGGGACACAGCTACATTTTCTGGAGCCAAAGGTATGCAGAAAACAAAGGCATTCACAAAGACCTAGGTTTGCCAAATGTAGACATTAAATGGATTGGACAGAGAGGGTTAAAGTGGCACCAATTGATGCCATTGGTGAAATCCTTCATGCAAATCCAACACCCTGACCTCATAATAGTGCACTGTGGTGGCAATGACCTAGGCACTTTGACTGGGGTAGGTCTGGAAATGCTTATGAAGGACACCTTTGCAGAACTGATTTCACTTTTCCCTAAAACTGCCTTTGTGTATTCTAACATATGCCAAAGGCAGAAATGGAACTGGTCCGATCATTTTTGTCGACAGATTGAGAAAGCTAGGAAACATGTGAATAAATCTGTTTCTGCTTTTCTCCGAGACTACAGAATGGGGTCCATTTACAATAACAATCTGCACATTCATATGCAAGAGATGTATAGGAGAGATGGAGTACACTTTACTGATGAAGGAAACAGAGTCTTCCTCAACAACGGTAGACTCTGTATAGGTTCTTACTTATAAGTACCAAAAACTCTGAATGAACACAATGGCTCTTTTTAGAGCCACTCAAGAACAAAACACTTACGGTTAATCTTTATCTCCCAACAATTTCATTTTTTTTCCCTTGGATCCGCGAACCCACCTCGAGAGGATCTGTGCATCCAACGCGATAGGATGCGCGCATTTCGCCGTACTTAAAAAAAAACAAGGGGCCCCAGGGGGTCCTTCTGGAACCCCCTAAGCACCTCTAGAGGGTTAGAGTATTTCCACTCTGCCCCCTTTGTATGTTTTACACACTTTTTCCCCTTGCTTCTTCAGCCTCGCTTCTACCGAGGCAGAAAATGGCCACCAACAGTTCCTGATTTCGAATGTAGAGAGACACTCGACAGCCAATTAGCATTCAGCGCGCGATCGGGAGGGTGCGCGCTTGGTGCGGGGAGGGTGCGCTTACGGTGCGGGTAGGGTGCGCGGATCCTCCGCGGCCATAGATATATATGTACTTTTAACGCTAATTTTCTCAGGAACTACTGAACGGATTCACACCATATAAGCAAAAGGCACAAGTCCGAACTGGGGACTACCTCTTTGCCAAATTTGGTGTCATTTCGTTCAGCGGTTCGGGCTGTAGCTGCGACAACAGATCCTATGGGAAATTGCATGGGGAAAACGTGTTTTGGGACCCCCCTTTTTTCTCGGCCCCCGCTTGACGGATCACTGCAAAACTTTCAGGGTACGAGCAGAGCAGAGCTGGCCAAAAGTTTGAAAAATTTCGCGAGGATTCGTCAACCGGCGCCAGACTTATTGGGAATAGAATGTTGCTATTTCCTATGGAAAATAGGTCCTAACTATAACTACCTACTGGCGACCGGCAGTAGGTAATATATATATATATATATATATATATATATATATATATATATATATATATATATATATGTTATATATATATATATATTCACTGAAAAAACCATGGGTTTCACACACGTTATAGTTAGGAATTAGCATTTAAAAAACCTTAGAAATTCAATGAAAAAACCAAAGGTTTCACACATGTTATAGTTAGCTGGACATTTCACTCGTAAAAAACCAATGAAATTCCCCCGTTATAGTTAGTTCAGCTAACTATAACTCGCGCGCCCGCAATGCACTACTGATGACGTCACATATTACATCACTCATGACATGGTCACTGACATCACTCATGACATCACTGATGACATCTCAAATGACATCACTGATGACATCACTGATGACATTATCCAGTGAATGTGTGTTTTTCTGAAAATTAAATATGTTTTAAATATGTATATCTCAAGGTCAATGGAAGAATAAATGGGTATATAAGTGTCTAAATGGATGCTTTGTTTTTGAAAAATGTATTGTGTAACTGACTGATTAAGTGTATCATAGTGAATACATGGCTTACTGAGTAATGTTTAAATATGAAAATATCTGTATCAGTCTCTCACTTTGTGTATAAGTGGCTGCATGGGTTGGTGATTAGCTTCATGGGTGTCTATATAGGTTATTAGTTGTTTTTTTTAGTATCAGTCTGAGTGTCTGCATGGTTTGGTGGGGGTATTACGTAGTGCATAGGTGCATGAATGAGTGATTCACTCTTTGTATGTGTTGAAGACAGCATGTGTGCAGGACTGTATGGGTGGATGAGTGTGTGTATGGGTGTGTTATTGAGTGAATGACTGTCTCAATAGTGTCTTTATGAGTAACTACATATCTATTAAACTAATATATGTGACTATTGGTGTATATAAGTGAGTATATGTGAGAGTGAGAGATTGAAAGAGTTCCTGTATGAATAAGTATGTGTTTCTATAAGTGACTGTTTATAAGACTAAGTATGTGTAAGTTTCCGTAGAAGTAAGTGTGGTGGTGTGTGTATAACTGTATATGCAAATAAATGTATGTTTGTTTCTTTATTAGCATGAGTGAGTATGTGTGAGTAACTCTATGGATGAGTGGCATTGTGTAACAGGATGTATAGGTGTATGAGTACATATGATGAGTGAGTACATGTATGAGTGACTGTATATGACTGTTGGTGAATGAGTGGATGTGTATGTGGTTCTTAGAATTACTGAAGAGGTTGTTGTAACTGGTATTGGTATGTCCATTGTTTTGAAAATTTTAGTCTCTATTTTTGAATGTGTGTATCAAAGGTTATATTAGGGGAAGAGGAGGTCTGCCACTCTATCACAAGGATGATGTCATCAGTGATGTCATCAGTGATGTCATTTGAGATGTCATCAGTGATGTCATGAGTGATGTCAGTGACCATGTCATGAGTGATGTAATATGTGACGTCATCAGTAGTGCATTGCGGGCGCGCGAGTTATAGTTAGCTGAACTAACTATAACGGGGGAATTTCATTGGTTTTTTACGAGTGAAATGTCCAGCTAACTATAACATGTGTGAAACCTTTGGTTTTTTCATTGAATTTCTAAGGTTTTTTAAATGCTAATTCCTAACTATAACGTGTGTGAAACCCATGGTTTTTTCAGTGAATTTGCAAGGTTTTTTAAATGCTAATTCTTATATTTACCTTTTCTTTTTTTTTTTTTTTTTTCAATTTTTTTTACATATTTTTATTTTAATTTTCTATCCTTTTTTAAAGACTATGGTTAAATTTTAAAAATTCTACAATATATTTTTTTTTAACCATTTTTTTAAACTAAACAGGTAAGATTTATTAATATAACATATTGGTTTTTTTTTCCCCTTTTTTTTAGTATTTTTTTAACGTGCGCGTACGGTAAGCGCACGTCTTGCGTTTAGAACGTTAGATTTCTACGCTGTTTGCGTTCATTTATGCAATTTGCGTAGACGTACGTCACGTGTGCGCAGCGCGCAACGCGTACGCTGCACGCGCATGTTACGCGGAAGTGAAGGGGCGTGCCTGTTTTGCGCATGCGCGCATGCGCGTGTCTTTTTTACGCGCATGCGTACTTTTGCCGTAAGCGCTCCGTAAGCGCACCGTAAGCGTAACGTACGCGCACGTTGGGTCATGTGATCAAGAAACAACACTTTTGATTGGTTTAAACTACTTTCAGTTCTAGAACTCTCCTACACCACACCCATTCCCCTCATTTCTGCTTGTGATCCCTTTGGAGAAGGAGCTGAGTTGTCTTTGTGATACGATGGCAGAACAGCAGACCTCTTCAGAGAGTGAGGCTAGCAGCACTACCTTGAGGCAGAGAAGGAGGAAACAAAAGAGCTCTTTCATATGGGAGTATTTTTCTTTTCCAGAGGGCAAGAAAAAGGTAAATGCACCCTTAGTGACTTGTAAGCTTTGTGACCGTGTACTTTCAAGAGGGAATCCCAACAAGAAGTATTCCTTCGGGAATCACACCATGTTGAGACACCTTCATGATGTACACGGTAGGACATATGCTCGACATACTGAAGGTAACCCTTCAGTAAGTCAACCAAGCACATCCACAGCAGCTCAGCCTGGTCCATCATCTGCAGGGCCGAGTCCATCTTCGGCAGGTCGGCTGAGCCCTTCATCTGTGGGGGGAGCATCTCCTTTTTCTGGTCCTCTGGAAACCAACCATCGGTTTGCGAGGGTTTTAATTCGGTGCGCCACTTGTCATGATCTAATTTGTCATAGGGAGACCAGTGTTGCCCTAGTGAACAATTTAATAGATCAGCACATTTGTCGTACCGACTAATATTCCCATTCTTTCTTTCCTCTGTCCCTGCATGAACACAACGGCTCTTTTAAGAGCCAACCTTACCTTTCAACTTTTTTTAATATATTTTTTTAAACTTTTTTTTATTGTTTTTTTTACCGTACCCGTACGGTACGCGTAATTTTTTTTTTTTTTTTTAAAAAACACTAAAAATCAATTATCACATTACAAGGTCCTTGAGAGACTACAATGAAAAACTGAAAATGTGATTGTGGAGAAGTGGAAAAAAGGGACCATGACATTTTTGACTTACCATACCCACTCAAAAAATTATTTATTAATTAAAATTTAATTTTAATTGCTTTAAAAATGGTTCAAGTTTTCGAAAATTTTCTATCTCAATCTGAAAAAAAAGAAAAAAGTATTAATATTTAATTAAACATTTTATAATACAGTACACATATTTACATATTTTCCCCCAAAAATTTTTGCCTTTTTTTTGCTGTTTTCAGAATATATTGCATTTCACTATAAATTGTGAAAGCAATTGCATTCATCATTTAACAGCGGGCAAAAAAAAAATAACAATCTCAAAGATTGTTTTAAAAACGCCCTGAATCTCTTTTTACTTAAACATAACATTATAGAAATGCATAATATTCTAAAAAAATATCATCTAATATCAATACTTATTTCTTTAAAATACCGTCTGACATTTTTGTTTCAGAAGTATAATCACAAAAATATATCTCAAATAACTCCACAATACATCTGGTTCCATTTCCTTTAGGCCAAATAGTAATTTTAAAATTCTTTTTTGATTAAATTTCCAATGTTAATCCAATAAAATTCTAAAGTTTAAATTGTACAGATCTCACCGATTCTCTGTAACATTTTGGTTTCCGAAAGATTAATTAATAATTAAATAAGTCCACAATACAATTGTTTACCTTTCCTCATGGCCAAATAGTAATTTTAAAAATCTTTTTTGAATAAATTTCCAATGGCAATCCAATAACATTCCAAAATTTAAATTGTGCAGATGTTACCAATTTTGTCTAAATTTTTGGTTTTCCAAAGTTTCATTAAAAATTTAAAAAGACCACATTACAATTGGTTACCTTTCCATTAGGCCAAATGGTAATTTGAAAAATCATTTTTTTTTTAAATTCCAATGGTAATCCAATAAAATGGTAAAATTGTTTTGTACAGATCTTGCCAAGTCTCTCTAAAATTTAGGTTTCAGGAAGATTAGATAGGAATTTGCTAAATCAAAAGGCAAACGTTGCTTGAAAATCAATTGGGAATCATTACACAGTGTCCAGCCTTTTTCACATTTAACATAAACTGTGTAATGTCCAGAAGTAACAGTAGGTCCTTCAGGGAAAATTATTGCAACTGTTACAAAAGTTTTTCCTGAAATTGATAATTGCTGTCCTGTAAACTTCTTTATTAAAGTATCCAATTTTGAACCATCAGCTTTACATCGTTGCATCATTAAAATTACATATTGTCTGTATTCCTTTAAAATTAACGTTGAAAACATTTCAGATTGACACTCACTGCATTCCATGCTATGATTAGCATCTTTAACTAATTTAGCAAAAGTGACTGTTTTACTTTCTGGCAATGTTAAATAAATAAACCTTTCAGAATCACCATTAGAGCCACATGTATTGTAACAGTTTTCACAACTATGTTCCCATTTATAAGAGACACCAAACATATTTTCAATAGGAACCCCTTCTTCTTCCAGTACCTGAAGAAAAAACATCAAGAATTCCTGTGCGTCTTGCTGTACATTTTGAGAAAACTGTGTTCGTCCTGAACATACATCTAAAAGTTTTCTAATTTCAGTAGCACTTTCTATTTGAGTTTTATCATTACTCAGCTTTTGAAAAAGGAGACTCAACTCAGAACAGAATCTTTTTCTCTGATTTACTATTATCTGCTCTTGCACACTTTCCAGATAAAATGCAACATTCAGCACTACATTAGCGTAGCAGTTGACACCAGAGCTATTTTCAAAATGACATCCTACAACCTCTTCTTCATTTTCCTTTTTCTTTTTGCTTGCAATTACATCACTCCTCTTTTTTTTCCTCCTCTCTACATCCTCATTACAGATATTCTCATTTCTCCTTTTACGAGAAACTACACGTTTCTCAAACACAGGATACTGACCTAAATGAGGAGCATAGGTTCTTCTTAATCTATTATACTCCTTTACACAATTTGTATCAGCACTAACTTTTGAGTCATCAAAGTCTATCATGAATAAACCAGATAATGTTTTCACTCGTGACAAAGCTACATAAGCCATACCTTCTTTGAACACAGTTGAACCAATGTTCACAAAAGCACAATCTACAGTCAATCCTTGAGACTTGTGAATAGTTACAGCATATGCTAGAGAAAACGGAAACTGCTTCCTACGCACATATAAGTCTTTCACAAGCATGAAACGAACTGAACAACGACAAATGTCTTTAACTTCTTCTATCGGATCAAATTTTATTTTTAAACATTCAATTCCATCTTTTTTCTGATAATTAATAAAACCCACAACTCTTCCCATAGCTCCATTAACTAAACCTTTTTCAACATCCAAATTTCTCCTTAAAAATACTCTACAGTTCATGCAAACATATAGATTTTTTTCTAATCCAGCTGTTTTGGAAATGTTCTTCTCTAGTGAATCCAATTTATTTTTCAGTGTGCCTGTTAATGTGATAGTAATTCTTCCATCCTCAATTTTGTCCACTGCTTCCAATTTCCTGATATCTTCCTTTTCCAATTTTAAAAGCTCCTCATTGAATATTGAGCATTCACGTAGAGTTGGCATTAAGCAGATGACACTTTTCTTTTCTGCAATGTTCTTGTATATCTTCTCTGCAAATATTTCTTCCTTTGGAAATAAATTATGTAGCAACCGACTCTGTAATGCTTTTGTGCCAGCTTCTGTGAGTAGTCCAACTCTGAAATCTTTCAGAATACTTCCATATTCTTCATCGTTTGCTTGCCTCATATTAGTAGTAAGTTCCTTGTACTCAAAGAAGGACCAAATATTTGCATTACCGATGCTTCCCAATGACTTCTTTGTGTCTTCATGTGTCACAGTATTAAACACTGGTTGTCCTTTAACTGGAGTAAGTTGTAGAAGATCCCCAAAAACTATGACATGTTTTCCACCAAATAACACGTCATAGTCTGTCCTTAGAATTTGCTGCATTCTTAAATGCACAAAGGCAAGCATTAAGTTTGATACCATGCTCACCTCATCAATAATGAGAACTTGCATCTTCTTCAATACTCTTGAAACTTCCAAGCATGCTTCTCCAGTTAGCTTGTTCTATTGTATTTTGTTCTCATGCTCCACTGGTAACATTAGCAAACGATGTAAGGTGATTCCTTTTATGTTATATGCTGCTAACCCAGTTGGAGCAGTAACCACACAAGACAAAGTAGAATCCGTTTTTTGCTGTAGGTAGCTTCTGATGACTTTTATTAGGAAACTTTTTCCAGTTCCAGCTTGTCCGCTTACATACATCCTGATTGGATGAAATGATGTGCATGAGCACTCTTTTTTTTCATGTAGAAATCCATGATCAATTTTGCTTCTGATCTCTTCATAAATTTGTTGCTGCTCTTCATTCAGTTGTCTTTCCAAATTTTGCAAGTCTATAAATTCTTCTTGAGCTTGATTCATAGCTGTTTCCACTTCATTCATGGCTATTGATGCTTCATTTTCAACGATTGGTTGTCCTAGGGGATCTTGACTGAGTTTTCCTGAACTTTGGCTGTCTTGAGAACTGTCTCTAGCTACTTCAGCTGCAATTGTAGTTTCCTGTTCAATTTCTTCATTTAACATTTGCAGATAAGTTGAGAATGTACTGCATTGTATGCTGTCTTTGCAAGCATTAAAAGAATCTTCATAGCTTTGAAATTCTCCCAGTAGTTCATCCTCTGTACGCCATGGTTTCAACAGCTGTAAAAGAGCCAAGTAGTAAAATTCCTTTTTGTCAGTAGTGTCGCAACTCAGCTTCCTGTGATTTATCAAACTTCCTTTTGTTTGCTTCACCAAACATCCTTCCTCACCAATGACTTTATATTTTCCATTGTTGATGTCTTCTGCGGCTTTCCGTGAATAAATGTAGTTCTGCAGCACTTCATAGAGACACATGTTCTCCAGATGATGACTTCTTTTTGGATAATATGTGTCCAACATGTTTGATTTCAAAATATCTGTACTTTCTGGGTCATTCTCGGCCAAATATTCAATTTCTCCAACAGATTTCAGTACCCGATTTCTCATTGCTGCAAGGCCTAAACTTGCCCAAATTATTGTTCTTGATTTCGAGTAGAGACTTGCAGAAGATAACCTATCTGAACATTCGTAGGATCCAATTTCTCGATGCGATAACATCTTTAAACTGAAACTGTACAGCTTCTTACTGACAGTCTTCTCGTGAGAAATCTCTTCCCACATTTCTTTCAATTCAGTTTTTTCAGATTTAGTAATGTAAGACGTTACATATCGAGCAACAGCAATGGAATTGTCAGCTACATACTGTATATCCATGTTAGCATTCCACATGGATAAAATGACTGGGTTGTAGTCATTTATATTTTTTGATTCTTCTTTTCTTTTTAGGTTGTAGGTATTCTTAGGTGATTTTCTTGTGATAGTATGTCTCACAGATGACATAAAACTGTTTACTCTTCCATTTGAAAGAACAGGTCTAGGAAATCCAAATCGACATTTAGTGTAGTATTTATCTTTGCTCTTGTATTTCCGTCGACAGTATTTTCCACACCGATGACTTTGGAAACGTAAAACTTGCTCCTTTAACTTTTTCTCTTCTGTGCTTTTTGGTATAGCACATGTTGCATATTCTTCAATGTAAGATAACACTGCTTCATCAGTATCTGTTCCAAACTTTGGGGCATCCTTGATCCACAACAGCATATGAATATGAGGAGCAACTCTTGCCTGGTACTCTTTTCTCCAAAAGAAATCCACTACTTCTCCAAGGGGTGGATTTTTTTTATTGCAGATGAAGGACATCATAGCCTCAAATCTATGATTGAAATATCTGCAAACATTAACCGGATCCAATGAGCACAGTTCTCCTGCTGTCTTGTATTCAATGTTTTTAATGTTTGAATTTGCCTCTCGTAGAAAATCCAGTAAATCATCCCAAGCGTACTCAGCACAGCTTAGGGTAAGGAACCATGTTGGTGTTCCTAAATTCCGTAACATGCATTTTAATTCACCATGGCGTCGGTACCAATATTCATTTGTCCCACGCTGACAAGCCATCAGATTGATCAGTTGTGTTTCCAAATGATCATCTCGGTGCTGCACTTTCTCCATAAAATCCTTAGCAGACACATTTTGTAAATGTACTCCACTTTTTAAAATGTGATTTACTGCATAAGATAGTGCAGACAAGTCGCTTTCAAATAAAAGATGGAACAAATAAGGAATACTTTGTCGAAATCTGGGATCTTCTGCATATAGTCTTGTAGTCCGATACTCAGAAGCTGGAATCTGTTCTGGACGTTCATCGTATCGTCCTCCTTTTCCTTTAGGAAACAGCTGGGGAAAACATCGAGCTTCCAAGCTCTCCTCCCATACACTCACGGGAGTTCCTTTTGCTTTCTTCATCTGAAACAGATCAATATTGTCTCCCATAGCTTCTTTTGAATGTAGAGGATGTATGCTAAAATGTTCATAAATTTCTTCTTCCTTTGACTTGTCCACTTTTTCAATTTGTCCAGTTGGTGTTTCTGTGTCTTCTTGTAAATCTTCTTCTTCTTCTTCAATATAAATTGATTCATACCATTTGTTATTCCTTTTCAAATACAAATTTGCTCTTTGTACTTTCCGTACATCTACCAGCTCCTGCCAAATCTTCTTATTCTTTGTAGGTACACCATTAACCAGAATAACTAATGGTTCAGTTTCCAAAGTATCTGCATCAATAGTTTCCATATTTTTTTTCAAATCCAAGGGCAAATACACCACTCTACCTTTTAAACCTCTCAGTAAATCTGAAGGAGGTAATTTACCAGTTTTGGGCTCCATACGTACTATGGTCTGGAAGGGATGAACACATTGAATAAGTATAGACTCATATGTATTTAATTGAGAAAGTTCGGCAGGAATAGCATCCAATTCTAAATTATTATGTACAGCTCTGGTCGGCATTCTATTTTCCTCTAACTTGTTGTAACAGTATTTACAAATACGCTGATCTTCACCCAATTCAAAACAATTTTCAAGAAATATATATGTGGCAAAATCCTTCCACTTATAATTATCTTCATTTTCACTCTTTCTGTAGAGATCAAAATTCCTAGTTTGTTTTCTATAATGAGTTCTGCGGCAACAAATACAAGTTATATTTGGTCTTTCATTAGAGATTATTGCAAATTGTGTTATGTGATCATTAAATGTTTTACTTACAGAGGGTTCTACATTCTCTTCCACTTCTTCCTCATTTACTGTGTCCTTTTCTGCACTGTCTTGTTCAGGACCAAAGTAACAAAACTGAATTTCATCAACAACCTTCTCTACATCTGATACCGATCCACGGAACAGAGCCCTATTCAATTCATCTAACTTTATTGCTGGACTTTTAGCAAAATACAACCGTCTCACAAACTTTCTCATTTCAGTATGATGAACAGCCAGCATCCTAAAATGATGGAAAACACTATTACACACTTTTCTAGATAGACAAGCCAGAGAATGACCCTGCAAACCAGTATTCTCTCTCACTCTGCAAGGATCTAGACTTTGAAGCACCTTAATCTTCTGTTTTACACTTTTTTTACTATATTCTCTTAGAAACTCACGAAATGTATCAATAGATTCCTGACGCACAGTGCAAATACTACTACAATTCCAAGTGTACACTGGGGCTTTAGGACGTCTCCCCATAGCCTCATCCGCCATCACTTGTACCTCATCTCTTGGAACCATTTTCTCCTTCTCCATTATACAACCATTTTTCACTTCGTAAGCACGACCTCTGGTGTCAACTGCATGCAGCAAACTATTACTTTGAAAATAACTCTCTTCATTAAAAAAAGGTTCACTACTTGAACTATGCATCCATTCTCCTAAAAACACTTTACAAAAGTTTGTTCTTTTCACTACTCTTTTCCTTTTGCTTTGTGATTTCAGTACATTGACCATTTTATCTAATGTACGCATCCTATTCAAAATTAAAATGAATAGTTTCCTTTTTAATTCTAATGCCTTTGCTGCAATGGCTTCAATTTCTTTTTTTCTCTTGTAATATTTTGCCTTTTTCTTATATTTCTTTACATCCTTTATCAAATTGGACATAACTCTTCTCTGAAACATTTTTCTACGTATCTCTTTAAACGCTGTTTTTCTGTTTAAGTTAATCTTTGTTATTGTAGAAGGTATATTTGCATTAACTAAATTCTCAATTTTTTCCTATTCTTTTCTATTGAAAAGATTCTTTCCAGTACAGACATTTTGTACATTTTTCCTTTTTTTGAAGATGTTCTTTAAAAAAATTTTTGTCTGCTTACCAGAAGACTTTCTCTTTTTCCCAACATGAGCATCTCCAGCTAACTTAGGTCCTCCAGTTGTCTTCAAATATAGATTTTTTTTGTGGTTTTTCCTTTGTCTGGATTTTGTAGGCATCTTAAATTTTGTTCACTGCTCTTCAGCAATACCTGAAAAAAACTAAAAAAAAATTCCTTTATTTTATTTAAATATATTACTACATTTTTTATGATCTTTTCAAATCTTAAAATACTATGTACCCCTTTCCTACAAGTGAAAATCACAATAACACCATCACAAATTAAATATCTAAAAACAATTCCTGTGTGCACACAGAGTCATGGTTTGAAATTAGGCAGAAAACGAAATTTCTTTGCCATTTTGAAAGCACACTTACTACTCTTTTTTTTTGGCAAGTAATAAGTACTTTTACAGTCTGACACATTTTGAATCCACTTTTCAGATTCTGATAAAAGCACATGTCCAAACTGCTTTTTGAGACCAGCACCATGTGTAACCTGGGTGACTGACTACACTCCAGCAAGGGCAACCAGCCTTAGTGATGCTGAATGTATTTCCATTACTGACTGCAACCTCAAACCCAACTCGGTTGTGAATACTGTGCATGATTCCACAGGATAAGCAGCTGGGTGTGTGCTAAGAGTCTGCTTCTGCATAAAAAAATAGCTCCCCCTTTCCATCTAATGCAAATGTAAAATCACCAGAGCAATACCAAACAGATTTCTGAGACCATCAACATGTGTAACCTGGGTGACTGACTACACTCCAGCAAGGGCAACCAGCCTTACTGATGCTCAATGTATTTGCATTACTGACTGCAACCTCAAACCCTAAAAGTATTCCTCATTTATACCACTACACCTTAATTTATGGTGAAAACATAGTCCATATTATTTTACATGTTTTTATTTGCATTATTAAGTGAAACCTCAAACCCCACTCAGTTGTGAATACTGTGCATAATTCCACAGGATAAGCAGCTGGGTGTGTGCTAAAAATCTGCTTCTGCATAAAAAATAGCTCCCCCTTTCCTACTAATGCAACTGTAAAATTACCAGAGCATAACGCAATAAATCTCTGCCTGTAATTCCTCTTTGCACACAGAGTCATGTTTTCATATTAGTCTGAAAACGAAATTTCTTTGCCAATTTGAAACCACACTTACTACTCTTTTTTTTGGCAAGTGATAAATACTTTTACAGTCTGACACATTTTAAATCCACTTTTCTGATTCTTAAAAAAGCACATGTCCAAACTGCTTTTTCAGACCAGCAACATGTGTAACCTGGGTGACTGACTACACTCCAGCAAGGGCAACCAGCCTTAGTGATGCTGAATGTATTTGCATTACTGACTGCAATCTCAAACCCCACTCGGTTGTAAATACTGTGCATGATTCCACAGGATAAGCAGCTGGCTGTGTGCTAAGAGTCTTCTTCTGCACAAAAAAATAGCTCCCCCTTTACATCTAATGCAACTGTAAAATTACCAGATTAATACGCAATAAATCTCTGCCTATAATTCCTCTTTGCACACAGAGTCATGTTTTCATATTAGTCTGAAAACAAAATTTGTTTGCCAATTTGAAAGCACACTTACTACTCTTTATTTTGGCAAATGATAAGTACTTTTACAGTCTGACACATTATGAATCCACTTTTTAGATTTTTAAAAAAGCACATGTCCAAACAACATTTTCAGACCAGCAACATGTGTAACCTGGGTGACTGAGTACACTCCAGCAAGGGCAACCAGCCTTAGTGAAGCTGAATGTATTTGCATTACTGACTGCAACCTCAAACCCCACTCGGTTGTGAATACTATGCATGATTCCACATGATATGCAGCTGGCTGTGTGCTAAGAGTCTGCTTCTGCAGAAAAAAATACCTCCCCCTTTCCATCTAATGCAAATGTAAAATCACCAGAGCAATACCAAACAGCTTTCTGAGACCAACAACATGTGTAGCCTGGGTGACTGACTACACTCCAGCAAGGGCAAGCAGCATTAGTGATGCTGAATGTATTTGCATTACTAAGTGCAACCTCAAACCCCACTCGGTTGTGAATACTGTGCATGATTCTACAGGATAAGCAACTGGCTGTGTGCTAAGAGTCTGCTTCTGCACAAAAAAAATAGCTCCCCCTTTCCTACTAATGCAAATGTAAAATTACCAGAGTAATACGCAATAAATCTCTGTCTATAATTCCTCTTTGCACACACAGTCATGTTTTCATATTAGTCAGAAAACGAAATTTCTTTGCCAATTTGAAAGCACACTTACTACTCTTTTTCTTGGCAAGTGATAAATACTTTTACAGTCTGACACATTTTAAAACCACTTTTCAGATTCTTAAAAAAGCACATGTCCAAACTGCTTTTTCAGACCAGCAACATGTGTAACCTGGGTGACTGACTACACTCCAGCAAGGGCAACCAGCCTTAGTGATGCTGAATGTATTTGCATTACTAAGTGCAACCGCAAACCCCACTCGGTTGTGAATACTGTGCATGATTCCACAGGATAAGCAGCTGGGTGTGTGCTAAGAGTCTGCTTCTGCATAAAAAAAATGCTCCCCCTTTACATCTAATGCAAATGTAAAATCACCAGAGCAATACGCAATAAATCTCTGCCTGTAATTCCTATTTGCACACAGAGTCATGTTTTCATATTAGTCTGAAAACGTAATTTCTTTGCCAATTTGAAACCACACTTACTACTCTTTTTTTTGGCAAGTGATAAATACTTTTACAGTCTGACACATTTTAAATCCACTTTTCAGATTCTTAAAAAAGCACATGTCCAAACAACATTTTCAGACCAGCAACATGTGTAACCTGGGTGACTGAGTACACTCCAGCAAGGGCAACCAGCCTTAGTGATGCTGAATGTATTTGCATTACTGACTCCAACCTCAAACCCCACTCGGTTGTGAATACTGTGCATGATTCCACAGGATAAGCAGCTGGCTGTGTGCTAAGAGTCTGCTTCTGCACAAAAAAATAGCTCCCCCTTTACATCTAATGCAAATGTAAAATCACCTGAGCAATACGCAATAAATCTCTGCCTGTAATTCCTATTTGCACACAGAGTCATGTTTTCATATTAGTCACAAAACGAAATTTCTTTGCCAATTTGAAAGCACACTTACTACTCTTTTTTTTGGCAAGTGATAAGTACTTTTACAGTCTGACACATTATGAATCCACTTTTCAGATTATTAAAAAAGCACATGTCCAAACAACATTTTCAGACCAGCAAAATGTGTAACCTGGGTGACTGACTACACTCCAGCAAGGGCAACCAGCCTTAGTGATGCTGAATGTATTTGCATTACTGACTGAAACCTCAAACCCCACTCGGTTGTGAATACTGTGCATGATTCCACAGGATAAGCAGCTGGCTGTGTGCTAAGAGTCTGCTTCTGCACAAAAAAATAGCTCCCCCTTTACATCTAATGCAAATGTAAAATCACCAGAGCAATACGCAATAAATCTCTGCCTGTAATTCCTATTTGCACACAGAGTCATGTTTTCATATTAGTCACAAAACGAAATTTCTTTGCCAATTTGAAAGCACACTTACTACTCTTTTTTTTGGCAAGTGATAAGTACTTTTACAGTCTGACACATTATGAATCCACTTTTCAGATTATTAAAAAAGCACATGTCCAAAATACATTTTCAGACCAGCAAAATGTGTAACCTGGGTGACTGACTACACTCCAGCAAGGGCAACCAGCCTTAGTGATGCTGAATGTATTTGCATTACTGACTGAAACCTCAAACCCCACTCGGTTGTGAATACTATGCATGATTCCACATGATATGCAGCTGGGTGTGTGCTAAGAGTCTGCTTCTGCATAAAAAAATAGCTCCCCCTTTCCATCTAATGCAAATGTAAAATCACCAGAGCAATACCAAACAGATTTCTGAGACCATCAACATGTGTAACCTGGGTGACTGACTACACTCCAGCAAGGGCAACCAGCCTTACTGATGCTCAATGTATTTGCATTACTGACTGCAACCTCAAACCCTAAAAGTATTCCTCATTTATACCACTACACCTTAATTTATGGTGAAAACATAGTCCATATTATTTTACATGTTTTTATTTGCATTATTAAGTGAAACCTCAAACCCCACTCAGTTGTGAATACTGTGCATAATTCCACAGGATAAGCAGCTGGGTGTGTGCTAAAAATCTGCTTCTGCATAAAAAATAGCTCCCCCTTTCCTACTAATGCAACTGTAAAATTACCAGAGCATAACGCAATAAATCTCTGCCTGTAATTCCTCTTTGCACACGGAGTCATGTTTTCATATTAGTCTGAAAACGAAATTTCTTTGCCAATTTGAAACCACACTTACTACTCTTTTTTTTGGCAAGTGATAAATACTTTTACAGTCTGACACATTTTAAATCCACTTTTCTGATTCTTAAAAAAGCACATGTCCAAACTGCTTTTTCAGACCAGCAACATGTGTAACCTGGGTGACTGACTACACTCCAGCAAGGGCAACCAGCCTTAGTGATGCTGAATGTATTTGCATTACTGACTGCAATCTCAAACCCCACTCGGTTGTAAATACTGTGCATGATTCCACAGGATAAGCAGCTGGCTGTGTGCTAAGAGTCTTCTTCTGCACAAAAAAATAGCTCCCCCTTTACATCTAATGCAACTGTAAAATTACCAGATTAATACGCAATAAATCTCTGCCTGTAATTCCTCTTTGCACACAGTCATGTTTTCATATTAGTCTGAAAACAAAATTTCTTTGCCAATTTGAAAGCACACTTACTACTCTTTATTTTGGCAAATGATAAGTACTTTTACAGTCTGACACATTATGAATCCACTTTTTAGATTTTTAAAAAAGCACATGTCCAAACAACATTTTCAGACCAGCAACATGTGTAACCTGGGTGACTGAGTACACTCCAGCAAGGGCAACCAGCCTTAGTGAAGCTGAATGTATTTGCATTACTGACTGCAACCTCAAACCCCACTCGGTTGTGAACACTATGCATGATTCCACATGATATGCAGCTGGCTGTGTGCTAAGAGTCTGCTTCTGCAGAAAAAAATACCTCCCCCTTTCCATCTAATGCAAATGTAAAATCACCAGAGCAATACCAAACAGCTTTCTGAGACCAACAACATGTGTAGCCTGGGTGACTGACTACACTCCAGCAAGGGCAAGCAGCATTAGTGATGCTGAATGTATTTGCATTACTAAGTGCAACCTCAAACCCCACTCGGTTGTGAATACTGTGCATGATTCTACAGGATAAGCAACTGGCTGTGTGCTAAGAGTCTGCTTCTGCACAAAAAAAATAGCTCCCCCTTTCCTACTAATGCAAATGTAAAATTACCAGAGTAATACGCAATAAATCTCTGTCTATAATTCCTCTTTGCACACACAGTCATGTTTTCATATTAGTCAGAAAACGAAATTTCTTTGCCAATTTGAAAGCACACTTACTAATCTTTTTCTTGGCAAGTGATAAATACTTTTACAGTCTGACACATTTTAAAACCACTTTTCAGATTCTTAAAAAAGCACATGTCCAAACTGCTTTTTCAGACCAGCAACATGTGTAACCTGGGTGACTGACTACACTCCAGCAAGGGCAACCAGCCTTAGTGATGCTGAATGTATTTGCATTACTAAGTGCAACCTCAAACCCCACTCGGTTGTGAATACTGTGCATGATTCCACAGGATAAGCAGCTGGGTGTGTGCTAAGAGTCTGCTTCTGCATAAAAAAAATGCTCCCCCTTTACATCTAATGCAAATGTAAAATCACCAGAGCAATACGCAATAAATCTCTGCCTGTAATTCCTATTTGCACACAGAGTCATGTTTTCATATTAGTCTGAAAACGTAATTTCTTTGCCAATTTGAAACCACACTTACTACTCTTTTTTTTGGCAAGTGATAAATACTTTTACAGTCTGACACATTTTAAATCCACGTTTCAGATTCTTAAAAAAGCACATGTCCAAACAACATTTTCAGACCAGCAACATGTGTAACCTGGGTGACTGAGTACACTCCAGCAAGGGCAACCAGCCTTAGTGATGCTGAATGTATTTGCATTACTGACTGCAACCTCAAACCCCACTCGGTTGTGAATACTGTGCATGATTCCACAGGATAAGCAGCTGGCTGTGTGCTAAGAGTCTGCTTCTGCACAAAAAAATAGCTCCCCCTTTACATCTAATGCAAATGTAAAATCACCTGAGCAATACGCAATAAATCTCTGCCTGTAATTCCTATTTGCACACAGAGTCATGTTTTCATATTAGTCACAAAACGAAATTTCTTTGCCAATTTGAAAGCACACTTACTACTCTTTTTTTTGGCAAGTGATAAGTACTTTTACAGTCTGACACATTATGAATCCACTTTTCAGATTATTAAAAAAGCACATGTCCAAACAACATTTTCAGACCAGCAAAATGTGTAACCTGGGTGACTGACTACACTCCAGCAAGGGCAACCAGCCTTAGTGATGCTGAATGTATTTGCATTACTGACTGAAACCTCAAACCCCACTCGGTTGTGAATACTGTGCATGATTCCACAGGATAAGCAGCTGGCTGTGTGCTAAGAGTCTGCTTCTGCACAAAAAAATAGCTCCCCCTTTACATCTAATGCAAATGTAAAATCACCAGAGCAATACGCAATAAATCTCTGCCTGTAATTCCTATTTGCACACAGAGTCATGTTTTCATATTAGTCACAAAACGAAATTTCTTTGCCAATTTGAAAGCACACTTACTACTCTTTTTTTTGGCAAGTGATAAGTACTTTTACAGTCTGACACATTATGAATCCACTTTTCAGATTATTAAAAAAGCACATGTCCAAAATACATTTTCAGACCAGCAAAATGTGTAACCTGGGTGACTGACTACACTCCAGCAAGGGCAACCAGCCTTAGTGATGCTGAATGTATTTGCATTACTGACTGAAACCTCAAACCCCACTCGGTTGTGAATACTATGCATGATTCCACATGATATGCAGCTGGGTGTGTGCTAAGAGTCTGCTTCTGCATAAAAAAATAGCTCCCCCTTTCCATCTAATGCAAATGTAAAATCACCAGAGCAATACCAAACAGATTTCTGAGACCATCAACATGTGTAACCTGGGTGACTGACTACACTCCAGCAAGGGCAACCAGCCTTACTGATGCTCAATGTATTTGCATTACTGACTGCAACCTCAAACCCTAAAAGTATTCCTCATTTATACCACTACACCTTAATTTATGGTGAAAACATAGTCCATATTATTTTACATGTTTTTATTTGCATTATTAAGTGAAACCTCAAACCCCACTCAGTTGTGAATACTGTGCATAATTCCACAGGATAAGCAGCTGGGTGTGTGCTAAAAATCTGCTTCTGCATAAAAAATAGCTCCCCCTTTCCTACTAATGCAACTGTAAAATTACCAGAGCATAACGCAATAAATCTCTGCCTGTAATTCCTCTTTGCACACGGAGTCATGTTTTCATATTAGTCTGAAAACGAAATTTCTTTGCCAATTTGAAACCACACTTACTACTCTTTTTTTTGGCAAGTGATAAATACTTTTACAGTCTGACACATTTTAAATCCACTTTTCTGATTCTTAAAAAAGCACATGTCCAAACTGCTTTTTCAGACCAGCAACATGTGTAACCTGGGTGACTGACTACACTCCAGCAAGGGCAACCAGCCTTAGTGATGCTGAATGTATTTGCATTACTGACTGCAATCTCAAACCCCACTCGGTTGTAAATACTGTGCATGATTCCACAGGATAAGCAGCTGGCTGTGTGCTAAGAGTCTTCTTCTGCACAAAAAAATAGCTCCCCCTTTACATCTAATGCAACTGTAAAATTACCAGATTAATACGCAATAAATCTCTGCCTGTAATTCCTCTTTGCACACAGTCATGTTTTCATATTAGTCTGAAAACAAAATTTCTTTGCCAATTTGAAAGCACACTTACTACTCTTTATTTTGGCAAATGATAAGTACTTTTACAGTCTGACACATTATGAATCCACTTTTTAGATTTTTAAAAAAGCACATGTCCAAACAACATTTTCAGACCAGCAACATGTGTAACCTGGGTGACTGAGTACACTCCAGCAAGGGCAACCAGCCTTAGTGAAGCTGAATGTATTTGCATTACTGACTGCAACCTCAAACCCCACTCGGTTGTGAACACTATGCATGATTCCACATGATATGCAGCTGGCTGTGTGCTAAGAGTCTGCTTCTGCAGAAAAAAATACCTCCCCCTTTCCATCTAATGCAAATGTAAAATCACCAGAGCAATACCAAACAGCTTTCTGAGACCAACAACATGTGTAGCCTGGGTGACTGACTACACTCCAGCAAGGGCAAGCAGCATTAGTGATGCTGAATGTATTTGCATTACTAAGTGCAACCTCAAACCCCACTCGGTTGTGAATACTGTGCATGATTCTACAGGATAAGCAACTGGCTGTGTGCTAAGAGTCTGCTTCTGCACAAAAAAAATAGCTCCCCCTTTCCTACTAATGCAAATGTAAAATTACCAGAGTAATACGCAATAAATCTCTGTCTATAATTCCTCTTTGCACACACAGTCATGTTTTCATATTAGTCAGAAAACGAAATTTCTTTGCCAATTTGAAAGCACACTTACTAATCTTTTTCTTGGCAAGTGATAAATACTTTTACAGTCTGACACATTTTAAAACCACTTTTCAGATTCTTAAAAAAGCACATGTCCAAACTGCTTTTTCAGACCAGCAACATGTGTAACCTGGGTGACTGACTACACTCCAGCAAGGGCAACCAGCCTTAGTGATGCTGAATGTATTTGCATTACTAAGTGCAACCTCAAACCCCACTCGGTTGTGAATACTGTGCATGATTCCACAGGATAAGCAGCTGGGTGTGTGCTAAGAGTCTGCTTCTGCATAAAAAAAATGCTCCCCCTTTACATCTAATGCAAATGTAAAATCACCAGAGCAATACGCAATAAATCTCTGCCTGTAATTCCTATTTGCACACAGAGTCATGTTTTCATATTAGTCTGAAAACGTAATTTCTTTGCCAATTTGAAACCACACTTACTACTCTTTTTTTTGGCAAGTGATAAATACTTTTACAGTCTGACACATTTTAAATCCACGTTTCAGATTCTTAAAAAAGCACATGTCCAAACAACATTTTCAGACCAGCAACATGTGTAACCTGGGTGACTGAGTACACTCCAGCAAGGGCAACCAGCCTTAGTGATGCTGAATGTATTTGCATTACTGACTGCAACCTCAAACCCCACTCGGTTGTGAATACTGTGCATGATTCCACAGGATAAGCAGCTGGCTGTGTGCTAAGAGTCTGCTTCTGCACAAAAAAATAGCTCCCCCTTTACATCTAATGCAAATGTAAAATCACCTGAGCAATACGCAATAAATCTCTGCCTGTAATTCCTATTTGCACACAGAGTCATGTTTTCATATTAGTCACAAAACGAAATTTCTTTGCCAATTTGAAAGCACACTTACTACTCTTTTTTTTGGCAAGTGATAAGTACTTTTACAGTCTGACACATTATGAATCCACTTTTCAGATTATTAAAAAAGCACATGTCCAAACAACATTTTCAGACCAGCAAAATGTGTAACCTGGGTGACTGACTACACTCCAGCAAGGGCAACCAGCCTTAGTGATGCTGAATGTATTTGCATTACTGACTGAAACCTCAAACCCCACTCGGTTGTGAATACTGTGCATGATTCCACAGGATAAGCAGCTGGCTGTGTGCTAAGAGTCTGCTTCTGCACAAAAAATAGCTCCCCCTTTACATCTAATGCAAATGTAAAATCACCAGAGCAATACGCAATAAATCTCTGCCTGTAATTCCTATTTGCACACAGAGTCATGTTTTCATATTAGTCACAAAACAAAATTTCTTTGCCAATTTGAAAGCACACTTACTACTCTTTTTTTGGCAAGTGATAAGTACTTTTACAGTCTGACACATTATGAATCCACTTTTCAGATTATTAAAAAAGCACATGTCCAAACAACATTTTCAGACCAGCAAAATGTGTAACCTGGGTGACTGACTACACTCCAGCAAGGGCAACCAGCCTTAGTGATGCTGAATGTATTTGCATTACTGACTGAAACCTCAAACCCCACTCGGTTGTGAATACTATGCATGATTCCACATGATATGCAGCTGGGTGTGTGCTAAGAGTCTGCTTCTGCATAAAAAAATAGCTCCCCCTTTCCATCTAATGCAAATGTAAAATCACCAGAGCAATACCAAACAGATTTCTGAGACCATCAACATGTGTAACCTGGGTGACTGACTACACTCCAGCAAGGGCAACCAGCCTTACTGATGCTCAATGTATTTGCATTACTGACTGCAACCTCAAACCCTAAAAGTATTCCTCATTTATACCACTACACCTTAATTTATGGTGAAAACATAGTCCATATTATTTTACATGTTTTTATTTGCATTATTAAGTGAAACCTCAAACCCCACTCAGTTGTGAATACTGTGCATAATTCCACAGGATAAGCAGCTGGGTGTGTGCTAAAAATCTGCTTCTGCATAAAAAATAGCTCCCCCTTTCCTACTAATGCAACTGTAAAATTACCAGAGCATAACGCAATAAATCTCTGCCTGTAATTCCTCTTTGCACACGGAGTCATGTTTTCATATTAGTCTGAAAACGAAATTTCTTTGCCAATTTGAAACCACACTTACTACTCTTTTTTTTGGCAAGTGATAAATACTTTTACAGTCTGACACATTTTAAATCCACTTTTCTGATACTTAAAAAAGCACATGTCCAAACTGCTTTTTCAGACCAGCAACATGTGTAACCTGGGTGACTGACTACACTCCAGCAAGGGCAACCAGCCTTAGTGATGCTGAATGTATTTGCATTACTGACTGCAATCTCAAACCCCACTCGGTTGTAAATACTGTGCATGATTCCACAGGATAAGCAGCTGGCTGTGTGCTAAGAGTCTTCTTCTGCACAAAAAAATAGCTCCCCCTTTACATCTAATGCAACTGTAAAATTACCAGATTAATACGCAATAAATCTCTGCCTGTAATTCCTCTTTGCACACAGTCATGTTTTCATATTAGTCTGAAAACAAAATTTCTTTGCCAATTTGAAAGCACACTTACTACTCTTTATTTTGGCAAATGATAAGTACTTTTACAGTCTGACACATTATGAATCCACTTTTTAGATTTTTAAAAAAGCACATGTCCAAACAACATTTTCAGACCAGCAACATGTGTAACCTGGGTGACTGAGTACACTCCAGCAAGGGCAACCAGCCTTAGTGAAGCTGAATGTATTTGCATTACTGACTGCAACCTCAAACCCCACTCGGTTGTGAACACTATGCATGATTCCACATGATATGCAGCTGGCTGTGTGCTAAGAGTCTGCTTCTGCAGAAAAAAATACCTCCCCCTTTCCATCTAATGCAAATGTAAAATCACCAGAGCAATACCAAACAGCTTTCTGAGACCAACAACATGTGTAGCCTGGGTGACTGACTACACTCCAGCAAGGGCAAGCAGCATTAGTGATGCTGAATGTATTTGCATTACTAAGTGCAACCTCAAACCCCACTCGGTTGTGAATACTGTGCATGATTCTACAGGATAAGCAACTGGCTGTGTGCTAAGAGTCTGCTTCTGCACAAAAAAAATAGCTCCCCCTTTCCTACTAATGCAAATGTAAAATTACCAGAGTAATACGCAATAAATCTCTGTCTATAATTCCTCTTTGCACACACAGTCATGTTTTCATATTAGTCAGAAAACGAAATTTCTTTGCCAATTTGAAAGCACACTTACTAATCTTTTTCTTGGCAAGTGATAAATACTTTTACAGTCTGACACATTTTAAAACCACTTTTCAGATTCTTAAAAAAGCACATGTCCAAACTGCTTTTTCAGACCAGCAACATGTGTAACCTGGGTGACTGACTACACTCCAGCAAGGGCAACCAGCCTTAGTGATGCTGAATGTATTTGCATTACTAAGTGCAACCTCAAACCCCACTCGGTTGTGAATACTGTGCATGATTCCACAGGATAAGCAGCTGGGTGTGTGCTAAGAGTCTGCTTCTGCATAAAAAAAATGCTCCCCCTTTACATCTAATGCAAATGTAAAATCACCAGAGCAATACGCAATAAATCTCTGCCTGTAATTCCTATTTGCACACAGAGTCATGTTTTCATATTAGTCTGAAAACGTAATTTCTTTGCCAATTTGAAACCACACTTACTACTCTTTTTTTTGGCAAGTGATAAATACTTTTACAGTCTGACACATTTTAAATCCACGTTTCAGATTCTTAAAAAAGCACATGTCCAAACAACATTTTCAGACCAGCAACATGTGTAACCTGGGTGACTGAGTACACTCCAGCAAGGGCAACCAGCCTTAGTGATGCTGAATGTATTTGCATTACTGACTGCAACCTCAAACCCCACTCGGTTGTGAATACTGTGCATGATTCCACAGGATAAGCAGCTGGCTGTGTGCTAAGAGTCTGCTTCTGCACAAAAAAATAGCTCCCCCTTTACATCTAATGCAAATGTAAAATCACCTGAGCAATACGCAATAAATCTCTGCCTGTAATTCCTATTTGCACACAGAGTCATGTTTTCATATTAGTCACAAAACGAAATTTCTTTGCCAATTTGAAAGCACACTTACTACTCTTTTTTTTGGCAAGTGATAAGTACTTTTACAGTCTGACACATTATGAATCCACTTTTCAGATTATTAAAAAAGCACATGTCCAAACAACATTTTCAGACCAGCAAAATGTGTAACCTGGGTGACTGACTACACTCCAGCAAGGGCAACCAGCCTTAGTGATGCTGAATGTATTTGCATTACTGACTGAAACCTCAAACCCCACTCGGTTGTGAATACTGTGCATGATTCCACAGGATAAGCAGCTGGCTGTGTGCTAAGAGTCTGCTTCTGCACAAAAAATAGCTCCCCCTTTACATCTAATGCAAATGTAAAATCACCAGAGCAATACGCAATAAATCTCTGCCTGTAATTCCTATTTGCACACAGAGTCATGTTTTCATATTAGTCACAAAACAAAATTTCTTTGCCAATTTGAAAGCACACTTACTACTCTTTTTTTTGGCAAGTGATAAGTACTTTTACAGTCTGACACATTATGAATCCACTTTTCAGATTATTAAAAAAGCACATGTCCAAACAACATTTTCAGACCAGCAAAATGTGTAACCTGGGTGACTGACTACACTCCAGCAAGGGCAACCAGCCTTAGTGATGCTGAATGTATTTGCATTACTGACTGAAACCTCAAACCCCACTCGGTTGTGAATACTATGCATGATTCCACATGATATGCAGCTGGGTGTGTGCTAAGAGTCTGCTTCTGCATAAAAAAATAGCTCCCCCTTTCCATCTAATGCAAATGTAAAATCACCAGAGCAATACCAAACAGATTTCTGAGACCATCAACATGTGTAACCTGGGTGACTGACTACACTCCAGCAAGGGCAACCAGCCTTACTGATACTGAATGTATTTGCATTACTGAGTGCAACCTCAAACCCTTAAAGTATTCCTTATTTATACCAGTACACCTTATTTTATGGTGAAAACATAGTCCATATTATTTTACATGTTCCTCACATTTAAATTTCTCCCAAAACAGAAAATGATAAACACAACTTCAACAAAAGGAATTCCAATTCTATTATTCATTTCTTAATTTACCATATACATCCCCTCTCAAACTCTAAACTCACCTTTAAAATTAGTTAGTTGTGAAAGAAATGTGGCACTCAAACAGCAGATTATCAGAGCCAGGATCTCTGTTCTGTACACCTCTCTCCTCTCAGCAGAACCAGATAATGGCAAATTTTCCCTCTCTTTTTCCACACATATACATGTAAGTTTCAAATCTCAGTGCTTCCCCCTTTTTTTCAAATGTAATCACACATTTCTATTGGTTGAAAACCAACCCTTTTCCAAAAGTACCCTTCCCCCAACTTAACTTCTGCCTAGTACCCTTCCCCCAACTTGACTTCTGCCTGCTACCATAGCAACAGCTCTTGAAACACTGCTGTGCAGAGTTAGGTCAGAAGTTCAGCAAACAATGTTTCATTTCCAAAGAGCAGGAGTGCTTGACTTTTCAAACCTAACAGCAAATCCATAGTACTGTTCTTTGGTAACACATTTTTCTGTACCAATACAAAACATGCTTCTATAAATTTACAGATACAGCCTAGTTTTTATTGTAGAATGGTATGAAACAGCCAATCATTTAAAAAAAATATATATATATGTATGCCTCCATTTCCAAACTGTCTTTCATTTCTTTTTACCATTCTACTGAATTACACCTCCTGAGTGCATCCAGTTCTCCTTTGAAGATGTTCACAGTGTGGATTGTAGGGCACAGCTATGTCTTCTGGAGTGAAAAGTATGCAGAGAAAACAGGTATGGCGAGAGACCTTGCTTTGCCAAATGTAGACATTAAATGGATTGGTCAGAGAGGGTTAAAGTGGCACCAATTGATGCCATTGGTGAAATCCTTCATGCAAATCCAACACCCTGACCTCATAATAGTGCACTGTGGTGGCAATGACCTAGGCACTTTGACTGGGGTAGGTCTGGAAATGCTTATGAAGGAGACCTTTGCACAACTGTTTTCACTTTTCCCTAAAACTGCCTTTGTGTTTTCTAACATATGCCAAAGGCAAAAATGGAACTGGTCCAATCATTTCTGTCCACAGATTGACAAAGCAAGAAAGCACGTCAACAAATCTGTTTCTGCTTTCCTCCGAGACTATGGTATGGGTTCCATTTACCACAACAACTTGCGTTACGACATGCAAGACATTTATAGAGGAGATGGTGTGCACTTCAATGATGAAGGGAACAGAGTCTTCCTCTTGAACCTTAGACTCTGCATCGGTACTTACTTGTAGGTACCACTAAAAAATCACTTCATAAACACAACGGCTCTTTTTAGAGCCCCCTAATATCTAAACACTTAAATCTGCATTTCATTTCATTTTTTATTTTTTTTTCTACCGTACGCGTACGGTTAGCTTACCGTACGCGTACCCAGCGATTTTTTTAAAAATTAATAAATGTTTTTTTTGTACTTTTCTGTCCTTCTTTGTCCCCCTTTCAAATGTTAGGGGGTCTGTAACTCTCTTCCTTGCCCCCTTTTCAAGTTATCTCCCTTTTTTTTTGTGACTAAAACACACAAAATGGCGGTCACCGCTTCCTGGTTTCCACCGATTCGAATGTTTACTAAGATCTATCAGCCAATCAGAATCGCGCTCGCGCACGTCACCCTACGCGTACTGTAAGCGCACCGTAAGCGCACCGTAAGCTGGCTCAGATATATATATTGATTTAAAGGCTATTTTCTCAGAATCTACTGAACAGATTTACACCAAACCTACAAAAGGCACTTCCTTGACCTGAGGACTACCTCTCTGCCAAATTTCATTTAACTCTGTTCAGCCGTTCGGGCTGTAGCTGTGTCTAAAGGTCCTATGGAAAAATGCATGGGAAAAATGCGTTTTGGGACCCCCCTTTTATCTCAGCCCCCGCTTGACGAATCCCCCCGAGACTTTCAGGGTAGGAGCGGAGCGCAGCGCCCCACCTATTTTGAAAATTTGGCAAGGATTCGTTGACCGGCGCCAAAGTTATTCAAAATAGAATGTTGCGGATTTCCTATGGTAAGAGGGTCCTAACTATAACTACCTACTGGCGACCGCCAGTAGGTAATATATATATATATATATATATATATATATATATATATATATATATATATATATATATATATATATATATAGGAAACAACTGTTACAATATAAGAGGGAGGGTCTGATTTCAGCATCTGAATATAAATTTTTAGACATTGACTTCCCTGTATTACCTACATTGTACTTGATTCCAAAGGTGCATAAATTAACCCAACCTGTACCAGGAAGACCAATTATTTCGGCCATTAATAGTGTTAGTGAACACATTTCCCAGTACATTGATTTTTTTCTACAAGATTTTGTGAGAAAACTCCCTAGCTATATAAAAGACACTGGAGATTTCCTTAATAAGATCAAGGACATTTCGTGGGAAACAAATTTTCTCTTGATTGCTTTAGACATTGAATCGCTATGTACTAGCATCAATCACACGGATTGACTAAATGCGGTCAATTATTTCCTTGAATCCAGGGGTGGTGAATTTTTTCTTCACAACAGAATGCTAATGAATTTGATTACCTGATGTTTAAATAACAACTTTTTTCTGTTTGGGAATGACGTTTTTAAACAACAAAGAGGCGTGGCTATGGGATCCTGTTTCTCCCCCAGCTACGCTTGTTTACATGTTGGCTGGTGGGAGGAAGAGGTCCTAAAAAAACAACATCGAGAAATTGTCAATAATCATGTAGTGCATTGGCTGCGCTTTATTGATGATGTGTTTCAGATCTGGAGAGGAGATGAGGAGAGTGCAATTAATTTTATTTCAACTATTAATCACAACTGTATGAATTTGCACTTCACCGCACAAATCAGTACATCTACAATTGAATTTTTAGATGTTAGAGTGCTGATTGAAAATGACAAACTTGAAACAACTTTATTTAGAAAGCCCACAGCAGGCAACAGCACTTTACATGCCCACAACAGTCATCCCAAGCACTTAATAGAGAGCATTCCATTTGGCGAAATACTGCGGATCAAACGCATCTGCAGTACCGTAGAACAATTTGACAAATGTACTAATGATGTGTTACACAGACTTAGACAAAGAGGGCACAGCGACAAAATTCTGAACCGAGCCCTAGTTAAGTCCCAAGACAGACCTAGAGACACATTGTTTAACAAGACAGTTAAAATTTCTGATGAAACTGAAGTTGACTCATGCCCAAGGCTAATCACAACATACAGCAAACAGGAGAGGAAAATCAAATCTATTATCAAGAAAATTTGGCCTATTGTACTTACAGATGGGGTTCTTGGACCATGTCTCCCTAACACTCCTACTATCACTTTCAGAAGAGCCAAATCCATGAGGAGTCAGTTAGTAAAGAGCTGCCCAGAGATAGGAATCACTGGCACGTGGCTCAAACCTAGGAAAGGTTTTTTCAAGTGTTCTTCATGTCGTGCGTGCAAGTTTGGTGTTAATACTACTCATTACACCACTCCATTTTCCGAAGAAAAGTATACCATCCAAGGGAACTACAACTGCCGCACTGAGTATGCTGTGTATGTTCTGGCGTGCACCTGTGGCTTGCGTTATGTGGGAAGTACCAAGCTACAGGTGCACGTCAGAATATTGCAGCATATCCGGGCCATAGTCAACAATGACTCATCATACCCTGGAGCCCGACATTTCAAACGAGAACATGATAATGATTTAAACTGCCTCTCGTACTTTGTAATCAATGCGATTCCCCCCCTAAGAAGGGGTGGTAACAAAGAAAAGAAACTAAGACAATTAGAATCGCGCATTATTCTGGAATTGGATAGTAAAGCCCCACATGGCCTCAATACAACAGAAGATTTACACAATTTCTTATAGATAAATATGTGTTTTTTTATCCTATATTACTATGTTGACTGAATTGAAGATCTGGCTTGTTTTCACATCTTTTAGGTTTTTTACATTTCTTACATTTTTTACACTTTTTACACTTTCTACATTTTGTACATTTTTTACACCTTTTTGTACACTGATGTCTTTTAGTCATCTCCCTTTATATTTGTGTATATATATGTATATATATATTTTTTTTTTCTCTGACATCCACACCTTCCTGATACTGGATGTGAACTAATTGTTCTTTAGAGTATACAATGGGTTGCTTATATACATATTCTTTGTCAGTGTCTGATACTTATCATAGAACTCTAGCTGCTTCTGCCTCTTTTGCACATGTCCTGGCTTTTCAAAGTTGTAGGGATTTTTTTAGGTGTTTCACTCACAATGGACAATGCGTTTTCCAAAAGAGAGGAATTTGAGGAAAGGATAAAAAATTGCTATATTTTGCACATAGTTCACGGCACTTTTACATTTAGTTCAGACATGTATTTAGACATATAACAACAACAATCAGGCCATAACTACATTAGCATTCAGGCTGCTATGCAAGATTTCCGCTGGCTTATAACTGGATTATGTGGCACCAATTTGATACTGTTTTATTAGTGATATTTTATCCTATTTATTAACAGTGTTTACAATGTGGTTCACTTTTTTATCCATTACCAGTGTTGATTTGTAAATATATTTATATATGTATTTGCTCTAAACATCATGTTCGATTTTAACCAATTGATTTAGTTGGTTTTACCTGTATTTATACAGCAATATTGCACAAACAATTTAGCAATCTATTGATGCTTTTAAAAAAGTTGTGATGATTGTTCCAATGATTATACGCTAATCTGTCTTCTGTATTAGTCTGTTGCCTATGTCTATAATCATGTGACACAGGAAGTGAAACTCACCTGGCTTATTTAAATTGTATTGGCAGCCGGTTACGAGTGTGTGATCAAGGGCATGGCTGTGCCCGAAACGCGTCACTAAGCGAAGGAGCAAATAAAATCTTCCTGCCAGCAATCGGGGTCCGTTTTTCTTTGTTCGCCGCTGCTGCTGCTGTCGTGGTTTGGTAGCGGAGGTTCGAGGAGTTTAAGCAATTACCTATATATATATATATATATATATATATATATATATATATATATATATATTACCTACTGGCGGTCGCCAGTAGGTAGTTATAGTTAGGACCACGTTTCCATAGGAAAACCTCAACATTCTATTTTGAATAACTTTGGCGCCGGTCGACGAATCCTCGCGAATTTCTCAAAATAGGTGGGGCGCTACGCTCCGCTCCTACCCTGAAAGTCTCGGGGGGATCTGTCAAGCGGGGGCTGAGATAAAAGGGGGGTCCCAAAACGCGTTTTTCCCATGCATTTTTCCATAGGACCTTTAGAACGAGCTACAGCCCGAACGGCTGAACAGAATTACTCAAAATTTGGCACAGAGGTAGTCCCTAGGTCAAGGAAGTGCCTTTTGTAGGTTTGGTGTAAATCTGTTCAGTAGATTCTGAGAAAATAGCCTTTAAATCAATATATATATCTGAGTCCGCTTACGGTACGCTTACCGTACGCTTACGGTAAGCGTACGGTGGCGTGCGCGAGCGCGATTCTGATTGGCTCTTAGATCTTAGTAAACATTCGAATCGGCCGAAACCAGGAAGCGGCGGCCGCCATTTTGTGTATTTCACTCTGAAAAAAAAGAGTGAAAACAAGGAAAGGGGGCAATGAGGAGAGTTACAGACCCCCTAACATTTGTAAGGGGGTCAAAGAAGGACAGAAAAGTACAAAAAAAACATTTATTGATTTTAAAAAAAATCACGGGGTACGCGTACGGTAAGCTTACGGTAAGCGTACGGTAGAAAAAAAAAAAAAAAAAAAATGAAAATCAGATTTAAGTGTTTAGATATTAGGGGGCTCTAAAAAGAGCCGTTGTGTTTATGAAATGATTTTTTAGTGGTACCTACAAGTAAGTACCGATGCAGAGTCTAAGGTTCAAGAGGAAGACTCTGTTCCCTTCATCATTGAAGTGCACACCATCTCCTCTATAAATGTCTTGCATGTCATAACGCAAGTTGTTGTGGTAAATGGCACCCATACCATAGTCACGGAGGAAAGCAGAAACAGATTTGTTGACGTGCTTTCTTGCTTTGTCATCGCACCGCGTGCCCACCGTGCGTGCACGGCACTAACTGCGTAAAGTGGGCGCGCGGTGCGCGAAGCGCACCGCGTGCTCACTGTGCGCGCACGGTGCGCGAAGCGCACCGTGCTTGCACGGAACGAACTGCGTTAAGTGGGCGCGCACGCCACGAATGGCGTAAAGTAACTTAGCATTTAAAAAACCGTACAAATTCACTGAAAAAACCATAGGTTTCACACACGTTATAGTTAGGAATTAGCATTTAAAAAACCTTGCAAATTCACTGAAAAAACCATAGGTTTCACACATGTTATAGTTAGTGGAAATTTTACTGATAAAAAACCAATGAAATTCCCCCGTTATAGTTAGTGCAGGCAACTATAACTCACGCGACCGCAATCTTCTGCTGATGACATATGTGTCTTTATGAAAAAAAAATATTTGTAATATATGTATAGCTAAAAATGTATGGAAGAAGACATGGGCAAATAAGTGTCTAAATACAGTATTAGCATCAGCAGAGGATTGCGGTCGCGTGAGTTATAGTTGCCTGCACTAACTATAACGGGGGAATTTCATTGGTTTTTTATCAGTAAAATTTCCACTAACTATAACATGTGTGAAACCTATGGTTTTTTCAGTGAATTTGCAAGGTTTTTTAAATGCTAATTCCTAACTATAACGTGTGTGAAACCTATGGTTTTTTCAGTGAATATATATATATATATAGATAGATATATATATTTATAGATATATATATATAGATATATATATAGATATATATATATAGATATATATATTCACTGAAAAACCATAGGTTTCAGGGATGTTATAGTTAGTTAGACATTTCACTCATACAAAACCATAGAAATTCCGCCGTTATGGTTAGTTGAGCTAACTATAACTCGCGCCCTCGTAATGCACTGCTGATGACGTCACATATTACATCATTCATGGCATGGTCAGTTACATCACTGATGACATCACTGATGACATCTCAAATGACATCACTGATGACATCATCCACGTGACAATCTGATGCACCTCCTTACACCCTAATATAACCTTTGATACACCCCCTGTAAAATACAGACTACCTTTTTCAAAACTATTGACACACCAATACCAGTTACTACAAACACACTCACTAATTCCTAGGTCTACAGACACATGCACTCATTCATCCATACAACCATTCATACATGTAGTCACTGATCAATGCAACACTATCATATACACTCATACACCTATACAGACACTCAAACACCACCACTCATCCTAGTCAATCATGCATTTGTCCTAGTCAGTCATGCAAAGAATCACAGTTCCATTTACTCACCTACACAGTTATACACACACCACCTCATTATTCATGCAGATACTAACACATATTTACTCTCTTATATAATCACTAAGACAAGTATACACTCATCCATACAGCCACTCCTACAATCACTGACTAACACATATAGTCATTTATATACTCTAACTCTCACATACACTGCCTTTTACTTTTGTACTTACTTGGACATCTTCCACTGAGACATCCATTCACTCACCAACACATTCATACACACACTCACTCACCCATAGAACTGTTTCCACATGCACTCTTAAAGTCATACACCCAGTCAATCAACCACTCACACATCTATGCACAGAGTCACACCCCCACCCAACCACACACATTCTCAGTCTCCCATACAAATACTCAGGCATCTAATCAATAACCCATATAGACACCTGTGGAGCTGCTGACCAGCTGATGCAGCAGGTTATACAACAACAGACAGACTGATACAGACATTCATACAGTTTAGTCACTAACCCATGTATTAAGTAAGATATATTTAATCACTCACTTAAACAGTGAGTCACACACCTACTAAATCCTCCATCCAAACACTTATACATCCACTCATTCTTCAATACAGCTTGGTATTTATATAACACATATTTACATTTTAAAGAAAAAAACATTCACTGGATGATATCATCGGTGATGTCATCAGTGATGTCATTTGAGTTGTCATCAGTGATGTCCCTGGCCATGTCATGAATGATGTAATATGTGACGACATCAGCAGTGCATTGCGGGGGTGCAAGTTATAGTTAGCTCAACTAACTATAACGGCGGAATTTCTATGGTTTTGAATGAGTGAAATGTCCAACTAACTATAATGTCCCTGAAACCAATGTTTTTTTCTGTGAATTTCAAAGGTTTTTTAAATGCTAATTTGTAACTATAATGTCCCTGAAACCTATGTTTTTTTCAGTGAATTTCAAAGATTTTTTAAATGCTAATTTGTAACTATAACGTACCTGAAACCTATGATTTTTAAAGTGAATTGCAAAGGTTTTTCAAATGCTAATTTCTAATTATTTTCTTCTTTAAACCTATAGTTTTTTCAGTGATTTTAAATTATCACTTCATTGTCAACCTAGTGAAAACAGTCAATATCCCCAGTTTTCCAGCCATAGCTTCCAAATTTTTTTTTTGTCACAAATGAGAACAACAACTAACAGTAATAATATACAAAGTAGACGTCCCTGTGTAAAAATGAACACAAAAGCACCAGTTCCCGATAATTTCACCATTTAAGAATGTTAGCAGTACATCATTCCGAAATGCGGAAGTTAGTAAGAAGATTATACTACATGAAAAGTCCTGCATTATGTCTAAATTAAATTAATACAGCTCTTTTGCATGGTTCAGTGTTGGATGTAAAAAAAAGATTGTGATGATATAGAGTTACGTTTCTTTGCTGTTCAAGAGGAGTGTAGAGAAAGTGAGAGTTTGATAAGTGTAGGTGTTGAAGAAGAGATGGAAGATACTACTGGTGTGAAGTTTGAAAATAAAATAGAAAAGTTTAAAGTAGTTTTCGTGAAAATCCCAACTATGTTTGTATTTGTTGCCGACGTACTCACTGTAAAATTCAAACTAGGAATGTAGATGTGTTTTTAAAAAGGGAATAGGAAAACAATGATAAATGGAGAGAATTTGCTGCTTATCTATTTGTGGAAGGTCGATTTGATTTAGGTACTGTACAATGTAGAGCTGTCCATAATTAATTAGTTGCTATACCTCCTAAACTTACAGATTTAAATACATATAAGGCAATCCTTATACAATCAGTGCACCCTTTCAGGCTATAATTCATATGTAGCCTAAAACAGGTAAGCTGCCTTCAACAGATCTATAAAGAGGTTTAAAAGGCAGAGTTGTGTATTTACCTTTAGATTTTAAGAAAAATGTTGAAACTGTTAGTGTAGAAAGAGACGATACTGAACCTGTAGTCATTCTTGTTAATGGTGTACCCACAAAGAGTCGGAAAATATGGCAAGAGTTAGTACGTCACAAAAGTCCAAAAGGCTACAATATATCTGGTGCAAAACAATATTTACTATAAAATTGTAAATGTAGAAGGAGAATAAATTACTTTAGAAGATGAAACACATATTTCAAGTGGACAATTCAAGAAAAGAAGACATTTATGAGCATTATACTATTCATCCTCTACATTCAAAAGAACTGATAGGACATACTATTGAATTGTTCCAGATGAAAAAGCAAAACTAACTCCCATGAGTGTGTGGGAAACAAGTTTGGAAGCTCATTGTTTTCCACAGCTCTTCCCTACTGAAAAAGGTAGACGATATGATGAACGACCAGTTCAGATTCTTGCTTCAGAATACCGTACTTTACAAGTGTACTCAGAACAACCAAGATTTCCTCAGTGTATTCCATAAATGTTTCATCTTTTGTTCCATACACCTGCACTGCAGTCAGCAGAGCTCACAATTTAAATTGGAACATGGTTTATTTTTTAGAGAGAATTGTATTCTATGTCCTCGAACTTTGTCAAGAGGAAGTGACTAAAAACATTCCTCAATGTCTGTGCTGACCACTGCCTTTGATGTACACTAGCGATAGCAGGGCTCACAATTCACATCGAGTTGCAATTCTGTGGCTCGCCCGCACCACGCAGCATCGCTGGCTGCGCAGATGCTAAATGCTTCTGATGCCCCTATCTCACTGCAGCACAACTCATGCACCCTTTCTGATACGATATTTTGTGTATAATTTGACATCTGCTGTCCTACCTCAGTGTATCACAAGTCATGAACCCTTTATGATAGAATATTTTCTGTATGATTTCATATCTGGTACCCGTACCTTAGTACAGCACAAATCATTGACCCTTTATCATTTAATCTCTGTGTCTGATCCAATGATTACTGTTGTACTTGTTGCCAGCACCAACCATTTCCGGAGGTTTGGCTTACAATCACCCCACATGCATCCACCACAGACGTCACTGGACATGTGACCCTGGTAATAAAAAAGGAGTCGAGCGCACGTGCCCGTACCCAGTTCCACTATCTATCTGTGTCCGTGTGTTCATTATGTATGCAACATGCTGCCCCTAGGCCCTACCACATTACATAGTGCTCTGGACAGCGTATGCAACCATCTTACCTTTTACAGTGGGGGAAAACTTTAGTTATGTAACTTTGTCTCGGTCATTGTACAAGTACGTACGTAGAGACTGCATCATTAGAGTACTGCCAGCAGAGTGTATAGTGAATTTATAAGTGTGTGAGGATCGTCACAGTGATTGTATAAGTACATATGTTGGCGCAGCCTAACTCCGACAACAAACTTGTCTCTAATTGGCTGCCCAAAAACTGAAACTTCAACTTTACATGGCCCTGTATTGCTACAGCTGCAACACCACTGAATGTGCAATAAACATTCATATCCACACAGATGTCTCATGTCCACCATCTTTCTTGAGTGGAACTATGGATGAATATAGGTTCAGTAATTCCCGTACCTTCCATGTTGGCCATATTGTTGGACTTGGCTCACAGAGTGACACTTTGGCTTTTGCAACCCGGGTAATGGTAGCACTCCAACATGGACACCCGCATCCAGTGTTGTCAGATTTTTTAAGCTTTCTATAGCCCAAGGCCAACCAAAAAGTAGCCCAAAGTAGGCCAATAATGCTACTTTAGGGAAGGAGGGGCAGGGACAGTGTCAAGCAGGCAACACTGATGCCACAGCCACTCCCTCACGGCTGGTATATACCCACACCACACCCATCCAGCACAGGCATCACAGGACACATGACCCTACTAATAAAAAAGACCGGGCGCATGTGCTCTATGCCATTTTAGAGTTGCTCGCAATGTATGCACTGCGGCCGGCACATTCACACCGCCACGGTGATGGCCCGTCCCGGTGGTCTGGACACTTAAGGGCAGATTTATGAGGTTTTGCCGTAGGGAAGCGCAGCAGGCCTTCCTGCTGCGCTTCCCTAAAGCAAAAGAAAAGGGCAGGGATGCGCCTTATCTATAAAATGCGGCGCATTCCTGTCCTTTTCCCCTGCGCCGGCGCACAATGGGCTGACTGCGCCAACGCAGGCACCTCTGCAACATGGTGCAAGGGTGCCTGGGTTGCGGGGATGAATATTTTTGTACAGGAAGGGAAACCTTTCTCTGCAAAAATAATCACAAGAGGTTTTTCCTCTTTGTATGGGTGCTGCAGAATGCAGCACACATAGAAAAAGGAAAAACGAGGAGAAATAAAGCTATTTCTCCCCGTTGCGCCTCCCTTACGCCTCCCCTGGGGAGGCATAAGCTTTTGACGCTGCCTCAGATTTACGATTTCTCGTAAATCTGGGGCAGTGTCAAAAGGCCATGGATGTTGCTGGGAACGCCCCCAGCAACACCCATTGCACGCCCCTTTAACGCAGAACACTGAGTTAAAGGGACTGATATTTATGAGGCCGCATTAAGCCACAAAAAGTGGCTCAGTGCTGCCTGATAAATATCACGCAGGCTTCTGCGCCACGGAACGTCACAAAAAGGGACGTTCCGATGGCGCAACGGTCCTCATAAATCTGCCCCTTGATGTTTTGTGTGCTCTGCTGCACTGTAGTGTAGGCCTGAGCCCAACAGCGAGGGCCTACCGCTCACTCATCACTGAGTTAGTATCACCGCAAGCACTGAGCGGTAGTACAACCTGTGATGATGATAGATGCACTAGTATGTCATCTGCCATGGCGATATCAAGACTCAATTCCAAATGTGAGACCTATTAGCGTGCCAGAACGGAGCTGCATGATGTGGAGGGTGCCGTGACCGCGAAAAGGTGAGGAGTGAGGCCTTGGTGTGCAGCGTCGGGCAGATACCTCTGGGCGGCGGGAGTGGATGGGGTACAGCAGCCTAAATGCAGAAAGACGGCAGAGCGATTTAGGCGTACGTACTCGTATATACTCTGCCACAGCATCGGATTGGTAACGCGGGCACTGGTGCAATGCCCAAGGAGCCGGTGCCGAGTTCCAACTGTGGGCTGCTTTTTGGAGTAGTCTCGGGACAGATTTGGGTGGTGTCACTGTTGTTTGGATACAGCCAGCGGCCCAGTGGGTGTCTGAGTGGCCTTTCTGGAGGCAGATGGGCATCATTACCTCACATTTAGCAACAGGCAGAGGTGACTTTATTTCTCTTGCAGGGCTGCCCATTAATGTATGCATACCTAGCAGGGCAGGGGGCATGAGCATAAGTGGCCTCACTTGTTTTTAAGTCACCAGTGTAAACAAATCCGTGCATTTTTTTGTATCTCCCCACCCCCATTTTTTAAATAAAATTTTGCCGAAGCAGTGTTTTGAGGAAAGGCAATATGCAAATGTGGGCCACTTTTTTTTTTCGTGCCCAGGCCTATTTTGAATCCTAATTCAATGCTGCTCTGCCATTACAAATTCTGTACTATCTTTCAGATGTGGGAGCTTGAGAGTTCCACTAGGTCGCAGCACGTGGTTGGAGGCAGAGCGGTGGCGTAAATGTAAGCTGTGACGGTTTTGTACACAGTGTGGGCACTGCCTGTCCCTCTTCAGCTCTTCCTTTCTCTCCTTCACACTCTTTCTCTCTCTCTTCCTCTCACACTATTTCTCTCTTTCTCTCTCTTCCTCTTTCTCACACTCTTTCTCTCTCTCCCACTATTTCTCTCTCTTCGTCTCTCACTCTTTATCTCTCTCTCTGTCTGCCTCTCTCTCTTTCTTTCTTTTTCTCTCTCTCTTCGTCTCACTGTTTCTCTCTTTCTCTATGTATTCCTCTCACTCTTTCTTTCTTTTTCTCTCTGTCTTCCTCTCACTCTTGCTTTCTCTCTCTATCTTTCTTTCTTTCTCCTTTGATGGACTCATGACGCACAATCTCATCTTGCTTTTTGTCTAGCAGGGCTGCGATGATGCGTGGCCATCCTGCAATCAACACTCAAACTGAATTGTGAGCTCCGCTGCGCTGCGTGTACACAATGGGTGAGGACGTTTCTTCCGCACATGGTGGATGCTTTTCGACACATGCCGGTGGCAGAAAGGTGAGCTCTGAGGATTTTCTCCACAGTGTCAACACTCCCACTACCTCTCCATCTCTACCTTTCTGTCCACTCTTTCTCTCTCTGCCTCTCTATCTCTTCCTTTCCCTCTCTCACACTCTTTCTCTGTCTCTTCTTCTCTCTCTCATTCTTTCTTTCTCTCTTTCTTCCTCTCTGTCTCACTCTTTCTCTCTCTCTCTTCCTCTCTCTCACACTGATTCTCTCATTCTCTCTCTCTCTTCCTTGTATCTCACGCTGTCTCTCTTTCTCTCTCTCTCACTCTTTCTCTCTTTCTCTGTCTTCCTCTCTCTCTCACTTTCTTTCTTTCTCTCTCTCTTCCTCTTTCTCTCTTTCTCTCTCTCTCCTTTGCTGGATGCATGATGCACCATCTTATCTTTCTTTTTGTCTTGCAGGCTGTGATTCACAAATTGTGCACTTGTATGTACTCATCCATTACTGCTTCCATACTATGTTTCAGATGACTAAGCTTGAGGGCTGTCCTATATCCCGGCACGTGGTGGCACAAAGGTGAGCTGCGAAGATGTTCCCCAGTGTCAACACTCCCTCTCCAGCTCTTCCTTTCTCTCTCTCACACTTTCTCTCTTTCTCTGTTTCTTTCTCTCTCTCTCATTCTTTCTCTCTTCCTCTCTCTCACTCTTTCTCTCTCTCTTTCTCACTCTTTATCTCTCTCTTCCTCTCTCTCACACTGTTTCTCTCTTTCTATCTTCCTTGTATCTCACTCTTTCTCTCTTTTTCTCTCACTCTTTCTCCCCCTCTCTCTCTCACTCTTTCTCTCTTCCTCTATCACTTTCTCTCTCTCTCTTCCTCACTCTCACTCTCACTCTTTCACTCTCTCTCTTCCTCTCTCTACACTGTTTCTCTTCCTTGAAACAGAGAATTATGCATGCGTAGTTGTATGTACACTGCAATAACTAAATCTACACTATCTTTCAGATCACTAAACTTGAAGGTGCACTATGTCCCGGCACATGGTTGGAGACACACTGGTGACACAAAGGTGAGCTGCGAAGATTTTCTCCAGTGTCAACACTCCATCTCTTCCTTTCTCTCTCTCACACTTTCTCTCTTTCTCTGTCTCTTCCTCTATCTCTCATTCTTTCTCTCTTCTTCTCTCTCACTCTTTATCTCTCTCTTCCTCTCTCTCACACTGTTTCTCTCTTTCTATCTTTCTTGTATCTTACTCGTTCTCTCTTTTTCTTCCACTCTTTCTCCTCCTCTCTCTCTCACTCTTTCTCTCTTTGTCTGTGTTCCTCTCTCTCACTCTTTCTCTCTTCCTCTATCACTATCTCTCTCTCTCTTCCTCACTCTCACTCTCACTCTTTCACTCTCTCTCTTCCTCTCTCTACACTGTTTCTCTTCCTTGAAACAGAGAATTACGCATGTGCAATTGTATGTACGCTGCAATAACTAAATCTATACTATCTTTCAGATCACTAAACTTGAAGGTGCACTATGTCCCGGCACGTGGTTGGAGACACACCAGTGACACAAAGGTGAGCTGTGAAGATTTTCTCCAGTGTCAACACTCCATCTCTTCCTTTCTCTCTCTCACACTTTCTCTCTTTCTCTGTCTCTTCCTCTCTCTCTCATTCTTTATTTCTCTCTTCCTCTCTCTCACTCTTTTTCTCTCTCCCTCTCTCACTTTCTCTCTCTCTCTTCCTCTCTCTCACACTGTTTCTCTCGTTCTCTTCCTCTCTGTCTCACTCTTTCTCTCTTTGTCTGGCTTCCTCTCTCTCACTCTTTCTCTCTTCCTCTCTCACTCTTTTTTCTCTCTCTCTTCCTCTCTCTCACTCTCACTCTTTCTCTATCTCTTCCTGTCTCTCACACTGATTCTCTCTTTCTCTCTTCCTCGTATCTCACTCTTTCTCTCTTTCTCTGTCTTCCTCTCTCTCACACTGTTTCCCTCTCTCTATCTCCTTTGCTGGACGCATGGCTCACCATCGTATCTTTCTTTTTGTCTTGCAGGCGGTGAATCACAAATGGACCAGCGATGACATGCCACGGCTGTCTTTCTATCTTCTTCTCTCTCTCTCTCACACTCTTTCTCTCTCTCTCTTCCTCTCTCTTTCTCTCTCTGTCTTCCTCTCTCTCACACTGTTTCTCTTTCTCTCTTCCTTGTATCTTACTCTTTCTCTCTCTTACTCTATATCTCTTTCTCTGTCTTCCTCTTTCTCTCACTCTTTCACTCTCTCTATGTCCTTTGCTGGACGCATGGCGCACCATCTTATCTTTCTTTTTGTCTTGCAGGCGGTGAATCACAAATGGACCAGTGATGACATGCCACGGCTGTACAAAGTTATATTTGTTGTTGCTTTGTTTTAATAAAATGTTTTATATGTAAATCTGTACATGACTAAGATTCTAATTTCTCCAACCTCACAAGCATCTTTTTATTAATAGTTCGTAGAGGGATACTTCTGGGCCCAAGAAGGTTATTGGGGGTATGCTGGTTATGTGGGAAGAGGGTGCATTACCTGCTAATGTGGGGAGACGCAGTGCGAAAGGAGTATCTCTCACAGAAAGAGCTCCAAAATGTTTTCAGAAATCCCTCGGACAGATGACAGCTGACGGACTGAATCACAAAATGGCTTTTCAATGCTCATATAGTGTGACTTATGAACAGTTCGTACCCAGGCTCGCAGAGGGACAACTGCGGCCCGTCTGCTCAACTCACAGAGGCAGAACTACGAGCTGTCCGCTCCCAAACGAACAGCAGCGTAGTAGCTCTCAGAGGTGGATGCACAGCAGTGTACTAGCTCGCAAAGGTAGACAGCTGCAAGCTGACGGACTGGCTTCTAAAGGCACAGCTGCAAAGTGGTGATGTTGGGCACAGGGAGCGTGAAAGGGTTATCTTCCTACTGGTGTCCTGGAGTGGAAGTCGTGCTGCCTGGCACTCACCCATTTCTCCTTTATTGTTAATAAATCTTAAACCTTCACTGCATCCAAATCATCATTACACAGAGCTCCGCTATATTAGATTGCCCCCGGAACTTCTCTTTTATATTTTCACTCGATGTGAGGCACAAGATGGCTGCTAACAGTTCCTGCTTTGAAGTGTTAGCAGCCAATCAGAGGCAAGCTCGTGCTCGGACGTTAGGCACCGACCAGATATATATATATATAATTTTTCCTTTAATACCTCAAAAACTACTGAATGGATTTACACCATTTCTACAAAACCGCGTGTTCTGGACCAAGACCTTTCTCCCTGCCAAAATTGGGGTAATTCCGTTCACCCGTTCGACCTGTAGCCTTGTCTAAAGTTTCCTATGGAAATTAACATGGAGAAAACACGTTTTGGGACCCCCTTTTTTCTCAGCCCCCCTTGACGAATCACCCCCAAAATTTCAACATAGGAGCTGATCTCAACTAAGAATTTGTTTTGAAACTTTCGTGAAGATTCATCAATCGGCGCCAAAGTTATTGGGAATAGAATGTTGCCATTTTCCTATGGTAACTAGGTCCTAACAATAACTACCTACTGGCGACCGCCAGTAGGTAATATATAATATATATATATATCAAATTACACTCCCTTATGCACTGGACGCACAAAAAACAGGTACGGACAACTTCTTGAGCTGGTGCCAGATTTTCTTTTTATTTATTCAAGTTAAGTGCAAAGCTCCTTCATGCCACTTCGCCCCTGGTCACATGACCGCATTATGTACATTTAGAGTTTATTAGTGATACAACCACCACCTGACTGTGCACGTGACAACAGTGGTAGAGCTAGAAAAAACATTATTTCCTGTGGCATAGTGATAGTGTACAAACTTAACGTTACACATTTGGGTAATTAATACATTACTGACATGTATAAAAACCTCTGTTGGTAAAATCTTTTCAATTTGATGGAATACCTGAGATAACAACAGCGAATAATAATTGTCGTAAGTATCATGGCACAAATGCTTAAATCACCTCATAAAAATTAGGTACAGTTAAAAGCCCCATACATATAAATATTAAAGCATATTTTATCTAAATAGTTGAAAAAAATAACAATGTCTGTGCAAATACTGCAGGTGCAAAGATTACAGACCTCAAATGGCCATATCAACTATCATGATTCGACAATATAGCTCTCATCTACAGTCACAATGTGCAAACCATATGTGTAAAGTGCTTAATGCAAGTGTCTAAAATGCTGGGTGATAAAAATATTTTCAAAATATATAAAAACTATGTTTTATAAGACGGAGAGATGAGAAAATATTTTTTTGATATTTCCATAGAACTCATCTGCAAAAAACACCATATTTTGCCTAACTTAGGGAGCCCCCTTAGAAAGGTATATACACTGACATTGAAAGTTTAAAGACAAAGTACCAGACATAAGGACTACCAAACCCACTAAAGTAAACCCAACAAATTGATGGACACGTTCGGTGCTATTTATGTCTCTTTACATTAATCTTGAATGCAATGATGTAATAACGTATCTTTTGACAAGATGTAACAGGAATCAGCGCATGCTCTATTATGATACCATAATGAAAACGACCTAACATATCTCATATCATGCAACCAATCTAAAACGTATTAATACTTGATTGATAGTTTAAGACACCTTGGATAAAAGGTGTACACATGAAGATAACAGGCTTAAAGGTACCGGGAGGGAGGCATAAAGTTATATTGTTGTAAACTATGTTGGAGGCGTAACATTATTAAAAATGGTAATGAACATTTATTATAAAAACTTATAAAAAATTATGCATATCCTCCCCAATGTTAAGGCCATGCTTGTACTTCGTGTCAAGCTCGATAATATACTTTGACTCTAGTTGGCATACCCTTTTCTCTCTGTTGCCTCCTCTCTTATCTAGTGGTACTGTATCTATCACAAAATATTTCAAACATTAAAGATTATTTTCATGTTCTGATTTAAAATGTCGGGCCACCGGATACGTTGGATCAGAGTTTACGATGGCCCATAGATGTTGAAGGATACGCACATGTACTTGCAACTTGGTTCTCCCTATGTATTTAAAACCACAGTTACATGCAAGAACATAGACAGCATATTCTGACCTGCATGTATAGCGTCCTTTTAACTCTATGATAGTAGAAGAGAAAGGCGTAGTGTATGTACATGTATTGATTCCGAATTTACAAGCCCGACAGTTGCTACACTTGTAAAAACCTTTTTTCGGAACCAACCACCTGGTTTTATTATCCAGTTCTGGACTGGTTTTAACCAAATCGTTATGCATAGAATATGCTTTTCTAAAAGTAAAGGTGGGTTTGTCTTGGAGCACTGTTTTCAAGGTACTGGCAGTCAGTACCATAGACCATTGTTTAAGAATAATAGTTTTGATGTCTTGGGCTTTTTTACTGAAGGTGGTGATTAACCCCTTTGCTGCCAGGCCTTTTCCCATCCTGTGCCACGCCCTTTTTTGGCTGTTTGGGGTAGTGCACGCTCAGGCCCCTGTAACTTTTTGACCACATAAGGTATCCACGCCAAATTTGCGTCCTTTTCTTCCAACATCATGGGGATTCTAAAGGTACTCAGGGTTTGTGGATTCTCCTAGAGGGGTCACAGAAATGAGCCAAAATACAGCAAAATATACGGGCTGCAAATGAAAGAATCTGGGTTTTTCCCTGCAAATGTTTGTGGGGTTGAAATCACCATTTTCCCAGCTTTTCGGGGATACCAGACTTTTGTCAGAAACCCAACATTTTTTACACAGTTTTGGCATTTTTCTGGGACATAGCCTATTTTTGCTATTTTTTGTGCTTTTGACCTCCTTCCAGTTAATGGCAGAAATGGGTACAAAAGCAATAATGGATCCTGGAAAGCTTTACATTTTCGAGAAGAAGACAAAATTCTGAATTCAGCAAAGGGTCATTTGTGTAGATCCATCAAGGTTTTTTTTATAGAAACTAACAGTTAAATATAGGATAAATTGAAAATTAGTTGAAAAAAACAGCCTTTTGTGTCAACGTTTTCACCTGTAACTTCTTCTAATTATGACAGCTCTTTGAAAGCAATATACCATTACATCCGCTGGACATTACTGGTTGTGGGTATATATAGGACTTGTAGGTTCACCAAGAACCCGACGAACCCAGAGCCAAAAACTGAGCAGCAACTTGCAATGGTTTTTTATTATGTACCGGGTATATAGTAATTATTCTGTAAAAATGTGTACATGGAAAAATCGGTATGAAAGACACCTATGTATTTCTGAAAATGGGAACAAAATATAGAGTTTAGAAACAGTAGATATTTGCACATTTCTGAAATTGGGAATACTCATACTAGCATGAGAATTATCAGTCATTTTTTAGAATGACTTCTTTTTTACACAATATCTTTCATTTAGAAGGCAGAAATGCATCGAGAGTCAATAGATAATAACAGTTCCTTTACAAATCTGAATTACCCTAAGTCTCCCGATAAAAATGGTACCTCACTTGTGTGGGTAGGCACAACTTAATATCGCAGTGAAAATTTACCCTTTTTTGGCAAAGTGCCTAGCTCTAGTTTTTGAACACTAGCTCTGCGGGCACCTTGGGAAACCTAGCAAACCTATACATTTTTTTAAACTAGACACTCAGGGGAATCCAGGATGGGGTGACTTGACTGCCTCCCACCAGGGTCTGTTACCCAGAATCCCTTGCAAACCTAAAAAATTTACAAAAAAAACACATTTTCCCCACATTTCTGTGGTGGAAAATTCCGAAACTGCGTGGATCCACACATTTCCACCCACCCCGCGTTCCCCAAAGTCTTACGAGAAAAACAGTACCTCACTTGTGTGGGTCGGCCTAGTGCCCGCGACAGGAAACGGCGCAAAACGCAACGTGGTCACACCTCAATTTCGCAGTGAAAAATGACCCTTTTTTGGCAAAATGTCTAGCTGTAGTTTTTTAACCCTAGCTCTGCGGGCACCTAGGGAAAGCTAGCAAACCTATACATTTTTGAAAACTAGACACCCGTGTGCTTCCAGGGAGGCATGGCTTGTGTGGATCCCCCAACGTTTCCTTACCCAGAATCCCCTGCAAACCTCAATTTTAGCTGAAAAAATCACATTTTTCACACATTTTTGTGTGGGAAAGTTGGGGCATCACCGGGCTCACTCAAATTTCCCACCACCCAGCGTCCCCCCGGGTCTCCCGGTAAAAATGGTGCCTCACTTGTGTGGGAGGCCCAAGTACCCGCGACAGGCAAGGGCCCTAAACGCAGTGAGGCGACATCAAATTTGCCTATCTCAAAACCACCTGGTTTTGCAAGGGGGGTCACTTGGGTTTTTGGCCCGGTGCTCAGCGGCCATCAAGGGAAACCTACCAAACCCATACATTTCTGAAAACTAGACACCCGGGGGCTTCCAGGGAGGTATGGCTTGCGTGGATCCCCCAACGTTTCCTTTCCCAGAATGCCCTGCAAACCTCAAATTTAGCTGAAAAAAATCACCTTTTTCACACATTGTTGTGTGGGAAAGTTGTGGCATCACTGGGCTGACACAAATTTCCTACCACCCAGCGTTCCTCCGGGTCTCTCGATAAAAATGGTGCCTCACTCGTGTGGGAGACCCAAGTACCCGCGACAGGCAAGGGCCCAAAACGTATTGAGGCGACATTGCCTACATCAAAACGACCTGGTTTTGCAAGGGGGTCACCTGGGTTTTTGGCCCGGTGCTCGGCGGGCACCTAGGCGAACCTACCAAACCGACACATTTCTGAAAACTAGACACCCGGGGAATTCCAGGGAGGTATGGCTTGCGTGGATCCCCCAACGTTTCCTTACCCAGAATGCCCTGCAAACCTCAAATTTAGCTGAAAAAAATCACCTTTTTCACACATTTTTGTGTGGGAAAGTTGTGGCATCACTGGGCTGACACAAATTTCCTACCACCCAGCGTTCCCCCGGGTCTCTCGATAAAAACGGTGTAAATCTGTTCAGTATTTCCTGAGAAAATAGCATTTAAAAGCATATATATATGTGGGCGGAGCCTAACCACACATCTCATCCTGAGATCTGATTGGCTGTCAGCACTTCATCCAAGAAGTGTTGGCAGCCATCTTGGGACCAATATACATGATAGCACCTCATTAAAAAGCAATGCAGTTAATAGAAGGTTTTAAGACTTTAGTTACATTATAAATCATTTGTTGATGGTACCATACTCATTTTAGGAATTGTGGTATGTTCTAAGGTGATTTCACCATGTGAAAAAGCCTTCTGCTGGGATATCATGATTGAGAGAAAAATATTTTCTCATGCTTTTACCACAGAGGTTTGGAAGGTGATCTATAAGCTAAACTGAGAGCTTATTTTCTGTAAATTCACATTATCTTTCTCAGTCATGTGAGAATGAAGTCTGACATTCTCAGTAAAACATGTACATCCAAAATGGGCAGAGACTTTCAGTTGATTCCTTTGTGTTCTACTGCAGCTTCCCAGAGTGTTCCAAAGAACTACTAGAGCGCTAACAGTCCTACTTATGATAAACGTATGGCACACCTGAAGCCATCTTGCTTGGATTAAAGTGGTAACTCTTAAAACATTTAATTTAAAAAGGAACAAAATGAGGGGGTTCATTTTTCCATAAAAAGTATGATTAGTGCTACAGAAAGAAAAATTAGGGCACATTTTGAGTGACTTCTCAAATCCTCTTTTATTTCATTAACAAATTCTGACATGCAGATTGAAGCATGCACTTTCAATACCAGCAGCAGTTTTCCCTGGTGAGCAGTAGCTTTACTACAGTGATCTAATGAGCAAAAAGAGTGCTAACATTCTGAATTTATGGCAAATGTGTGACACATCTGAATGCCTTCTTGATGGAATCAAAGTAAAAAACTGAAAGTATTTCCTACTGAGGAGACTGCAGTAAATGAGTAAATTAGGAAACGTCATAACAAATAAGTCTCCCACGATGGCCACCAGAGACAAAAGAGCCCAAATGTAGCCCAAATATCACCCAGATGTAGCCCAAGTATAGCCCAATGACAGAATGTCCCAGAATGTTCTTAAAAACAACTAGAGCGCTTACTGTCTTCATTATGACAAAAGTATGGCACACCTGAAGCCATCTTGATTGGAATAAACTGGTAACACTTAAAACATTTAATTTAAAAAGGAACACAATGAGGGGGTTCATTTTGCCATAGAAATTATGATTAATGCTGAAGAAAGAAAATGAGGGCACATTTTGAGTGACTTCTCAAATCCTCTTCTATTTCATTAAAAAATTCTGACATGCAGACTGAAACATGCACTTTTAATACCAGGAGCAGACTTCCATGGTGAACAGTAGTTTTACTACAGTGATCTAATGAGCAACTAGAGTGCTAACATTCAGAATTTATGGCAAATGTGTGACATATCTGAATACCTTCATGATGAAATCAAAGTAAAACACTGAAAGCATTTCCTACTGAGGAGACTGCAGTACATGAGGAAATTAGGAAACTTCATAACAAATAAATCTCCCAAGATGGCCACCGCAGACAAAAGAGCCCAAATGTAGCCCAAAATCACCCAGATGTAGCCCAAATATAGCCCAATGACAGAAGTGTGCAAAACACTTATTATTTTGTGTTTTTGCAGTGTTATATAGTGCAGACTTGTCAGGTATTGAAGTGCTTTACATGAGCATTGGTTACATCACACAAGAACAAATTCATTTTGGTTGTAGACATGGGGAGACTAAGTGATTTGACCAGAATCACAGAATGTCGAGCTGAAGCAGAAACTTCAACCTGGTTCCCCAGTTGCAAAGTCTGCAGTTCTGGAAGTAACACCACATCCTCTCCCCTAAGTGCAACATTTAATCAAGTGGTCAACTGGATACAAAAACATAAAGATAACAAATAATTTAAAAGTGCTTTGTCGCTATTTGAAAACTCAGAAAATATGTCCTTATTTTAGTCTTTTAGAGCACTAACCATAATTTTGATGCCAATAAGACCCTCTCATATATGTAATTTCTAAAGGAAATGCTCTAGGTATTACAGTTTTGATTACATCAAGATGATGTCAGGCGTTCCACACTTTTGTAATAAATATAGAATGTTAGCAATCTAGTTGTTCATTAGGATACTGTTGAGAGGCAGAGGCCAGGGGCACGGACTCTGAAAATTGAAGGCAGGTAGGAGGGTGCAAAGGCAACAATTTAACCACACTGAGCAGGCAGGAAGGGCCGTGGAAGCACAACAGACTATGGAGGGCAGTGGAAAGAGGGGCAGGGGCAACAAACCAACAATACAGGACTTGCAAGAGAGGCTGTGGCAATGTAATAGACCATTGTGGCAGAAGGAAGAGACAATGGTAGTACAACCATACATGCCAACAGACCCGATTCAGCCAGGAAACGTCCAATGTTTTTAAGCTCAAATGGGCTTTATTTGATCTGTCTCCTGTCTACAATATCCTCTTTTTCAATGTAACTCAAAGGGGAAAATCAATACCCCAGTTTTTTTTCAAGATCTCCCTCTTACCAAGTTCAAAATGTTCGCAAGTATGGTACATTGGATCATGGAAGGAAATGGGATAGGGACATGGACTTGGATAACAGAGGACAGGAGGGACATGGAGAGGTGCACCAAACTGACCCTGCAGGGCAGGCATCAGGGTTTGCAGCAGCACAATACACCACACAGGGCATGCAGGACGGGAGTGCAGCACAACAATCCATAGAAAGCAAGAGGGAGGGGACAGGACCATGCACATGGACAACAGAGAACAGAGGGGCAAGAGGCAATGGTAGCTAGCTGACCATAATGTACAGACAGGAGAAAAAGCTGCAGCATAACAGACCATAAAGGGCAGGAGGGACGGATCAGGGGCATTACAATGGAACAGACAAGCCAGGAGGGAGGGAGTAGGGGTCCGCACATGTAAACAAAGGGCTGGGGGCAAGGGGGCAGGGCAGGAGCAGCAAGATAGCTATGGAGGTCAGGCAGGATGGGCACTAGAAGCAAGACACACCATGAAGAGCCACAGTGAGACTGTGATGGCATACACACAGACCATGGAGGGAAGGTGGGAGGGGGTCAGGGGCAGCTAACTGACCACACAGGGAAGGTGGGAGGGGCCATGGCAGCACAGACGACCATGCATGGCAAGTGGGAGGGTTAGTGGCAGCACAATGGCTATGATGGGCAAGAAGGAGGGTGCAGGGGCATGCACAAAGGACGATGGAGGATAGAAGGGAGGGTCAGGACCTGTGCACAGACAAGAAAGTTCAGGGAAAGGGGCCTCACAACAGACCACACGGGGCAGGCAGGAGGAGCAGTTGCAGCACAACAGACCAGGGAGGGCAGAAGGGTGTGGCAGTACAATGGACCATGTAGGACAGGAGGAAGAGGATAGGGGCATGGCATGTGGACAGGCAGGGTGGAGGTGGCAGGGACAGGTTACAGTCATCTGACAATGCTAGGCAGGTGGGAGGGGAGTGGCAGCTCAACAGAACACTCAGAGTAGATAGGAGTGGCAGGTCCATGGGACATGGTGGGCAAAAAGGATGGAGCAGGGGCATGCACAAAGACATCGGAGGGCAGGGGGAAGGAGAATAGGGGCAGCAAGCTAAGCACAGAGTTTAAGCAGGAGGTCAATGATGGGGCACAGAATTGGGCAATGGAGGGCAGGAGGAGTGGACTGGTACATCATACTAAATTGAGGGCAGTGGCAGCACATCAGACCATGCATGGCAGGAGGGAGGAGGCTAGTCCATGGATTCACACAACAGAGGATAGGGAGGAGGGGGATGGGGCAGCAAGCTAACTGTTCAGAGAAGGCGGGTATTAGGAACTTTATTGTTTTTAAAACATTGTGTCTGTGCGAACTACTTAAAATATGAACAAGTATGCAGCATAATCTCACTTTTATTCAGGAAGAAGAGGACGTTTGTGACTGTGACTCCGGGCTCACTTGGCAGAAACACCCCCTGACCCTCCACCCCCTATCGCAAAATGTAATGCCCGTGAAAAGGGTAGGTGAACACAGTGTTATATAGAACATAGTCCTGAGAGCACGATTGAAAATGAAAACTAGATATAGTGTATGGTATAAACTATGCACCAAAAAGTGTGATATAAGATGAACCGGGCGTGAAATATAATATGCAATACATTGTGCGCAATGACAGATTCATTGGAGAGCGCGAGATAGCACAGGCACTAGCGCGTGCTATGCGATATGCGCCTTGGAGTGTAATATGCAAGTTAGCTGGACTTTTCACTTGTACAAAACCATTGAAATTCCCCCGTTATAGTTAGTTCAGCTAACTATAACTCGCGCGCCCGCAATGCACTGCTGATGACGTCACATATTACATCACTCATGACATGGTCAGTGACATCACTCATGACATCATGGTTTTGTACAAGTGAAAAGTCCAGCTAACTATAACACCCCTGAAACCTATGGTTTTTTCAGTGAATTTCTGAGGTTTTTTAAATGCTAATTCCTAACTATAACGTGCCTGAAACCTATGGTTTTTTCTGTGAATATATATATAAATATATATATATATATATTTGTCCAACAAAGGCCCTGAAGCATTGAGAGGTCTCTCGACGACGTTGCCAAGGGGCTGTGAAATGCAGTTTGCCTCACTGCGCCACCTGATTTAATGCAGCCAACGTGTTTCAAGGCGAAACTCTTTATCAGGGCAGCAAACAAACAACTCAGACTCGCAGTGCTTGTTAAGGCTAATTTATTCTGGTAAGTTCTGCCCCTCAGTGGGCGTATGCATAGTGCACCCATTTCAAAGCCTGCTGGGACTTGAAGTCCCCAGTGCGAGATAAAAGTATCCCATTTTAGTAAATTAAATGGGTTTTTTTGTAGTTTTTCATAATTGTTACCTTAGTAGGTGGTGGACCCGTTAGGCAGACTAATTTGCATATGAACAACGTTCTGATCTGCTTGGAAAGTTCGAAACAGCAGCCTCTTCCAGCTGGTGATACAGTGCTTACAGCAGGAGATAGAGCCCCTCTCCATGGCCGGGCAGCCGCGTTTGTAATTTGTCCAACAAAGGCCCTGAAGCATTGAGAGGTCTCTCGACGATGTTCTGCCAAAGGGCTGTGAAATGCAGTATACCTCACTTCGCCACCTGATTTAATGTAGCCAGCGCATTTCAAGGCGAACCTCTTCGTCAGGGCAGCAAACAAACAACTCAGACTAGCAGTGCTTGTTAAGGCTAATTTATTCTGGTAAGTTCTGCACCTCAGTGGGCGTATGCATAGTGCACTTATTTCAAAGCCTGCTGGGACTGGAAGTCCCCAGTGCGAGATAAAAGTGTCCCATTTTAATAAATTAAGTGATTTGCTTGCAGTTTTGGTCATAATTGTTACCTTAGTAGGTGGTGGACCCGTTTGGCAGACTAATTTGCATATGAACAACGTGCTGATCCGCTTGGAAAGTTTGAAACGGCAGCCTCTTCCAGCTGGTGATACAGTGCTTACAGCAGGAGATGGAGCCCCTCTCCGCGACCGGGCAGCCGCATTTGTAATTTGTCCAACAAAGGCCCTGAAGCATTGAGAGGTCTCTCGATGATGCTCTGCCGAAGGACTGTGAATATATATATATGGCTAATGGGACGTTATAAAATTTACTGGCAAAGGGTTCAGGGATACAATTGTTAGGCACAGATTTCATTCCTACTAAACCATTGAAATTCACTAGTTATATTTGCCTGAGCTAACTATTACTCCCCCCACAATTGCACTGCTTATGACCTTACATATTGCATCACTCATGACCACTCATGACATCTCAAATGTCATCCCTGATGACATCATCCACAGAACCACTCACACTCTTACTCACTTACCCACACACTCACTCACATCCCATTCATAGACCCATGTAACTACTCACACACTCAGTCACTAATGCATAGAGCCACTCACACACCAATTGATTCAATCACACAGCCACTCACACAACCACTTACTCACCCATACAACTAATTACACACCCACTTATATACCCATATAGCTACTCACACAGCTACACGCTCTCCCATACAACTACTCATACCCTCACGTATTTGCCTATACAGCCACTGACAGAGCCACTCACTCATCCATGCATCCACTCACAAACCCACCCACTCACTCAATGAAGCCGCCACTCACATACCATGTCATACAGACATACAGATACTCACACACCCACTCATACACCCACTCACATAGGCATTCACTTACCCATATAGCTACTTACACACCCACTTGCTCACCCAGACAGCCACTCACTCACCCATATAGAAACTCAAACACCCACTCACTTACTCATACTGATAATAACACGTGTACTCACCCACATGCACTCACTCACTTAAACTGCCACTGAGACAAGCACATATTTACCCATACAGACTCTCACACACTCACTTACTCACTCATCTCAAATGACATCACTGAGTTTTTTTATAGATTATGGGTGTTAAACATATGTAGTAACCTACTACAAAATGTAATTAGTGTACTAGGTGCACTACTGCTGAGGGATACTACTTCTAAAATATTTTATGAGTGGCTGTGTGACTGTACCCTTGTGTGTATGGGTAGGTAAGTCGCTGAATGGGTGTATAGTGGATTTGTGAGTAGCTGTGTGGGTGAGTGAGATGCTGTGTGAGTGACTGTATTGGTGAGTGAGTGGGTGTGTCAGTGGATGTATGGGTGAGTGAGTATGTGTCTTAGTGGTTGTATGAGTGAGTATCTCAGTGGGTAAGTGGCTATATGGGTGAGAGAATACCTGTGTAAGTGAGTGTCTGGTTAGGTGCATTGGTGTATAGAGGCTGCATTGGAGATTAAGGGTTTGTGTGAATTGCTGTATAGGGGAATGAGCGGATGTGTGAATGCTTGTATGAATTTGTGAATGGGTATATAAGTGGTTGTGTGGGTGTGTGAGTGCTTCTATGGGTGTGTGAGTGACTGTGTTCCAAGTAGGGGTGGGCGGAATTTGCGAAATTAACTTTCGCAAATTATCGCGAAAATGTCAAATTATCGCAATTTCCGCGAACGGAACGAAATTTTCGCCCAGGCCTAGTTCCAAGGCTAGATTGGTGGATGAGTGGGTGTGTGAGTGACTGTGTAGGCAAATAAGTGGGGTTGTGAATAGCCATGTGGGTGAGTGTGTGGTTATATGACTGGATGTACAGGTGAGTGACTGTTTATACTAGTGGTTGTATTGGTGAGTGAATGCTTGTGTGAGTGACTGTATGAGTGAGTTATTGAATAGGTGTGTAAATGCCTCTATGGAGGAGTGAGTAGGTATATGAGTACTGGTATGGGTCTGTGAATGTGCATGTGAGTGGTTGTGTGTGTGTCAGTGGTCATATGAGAGGTTCTATGAGGATGTGAGTGGGTGTGTGAGTGGTTCTGCAGATGATATAATCAGTGATATCATTTGAAGTGTCATCAGTGATATCATCAGTGATGTCACTGACCATGTCATGGGTGATGTAATATGTGAGGTGCATAAGTTTTAGTAGCTCAGGTAAATATAACTGCAGCATTTCACTGGTTTTGGATGAGGGAAATGTGAGCCTAGCTATAACGTCCCTGTAACCTTTGTTTTTTTCAGTGAGATTTCTATGTTTTTTTAAATTCTATGTCCTAACTATAACGTCCCTGTAACCTTTGTTTCTTTCAGTGAATTTCTAAAGTTTTTCAAATTCTATTTCCTAACAATAATGTACTTGTAATCTTTGGTTTTTAAGCAAACTTCAATGTTTTTTTTTTAACTAGGAGTCATGTTTGCAGAGTGGTGAAGAAAGGTGGCGGTACCGCTGACTAGTTCTCGGGAATCCCACTGTAAGGGACTTACTAGAGGTAACAGAAGGGCTTCTTGGCCCACAAGGTCCCTTAGCCGCCAAGAAGACTTCATTCCCCAACCAGTAGTGCACCAGGAGTCACTGTGTGGGACTTACTGGAGGTAACAGCTGAGGTAGTTGGCCCCCAAGAGCCCTCAGCAGCCAAGTAGATTTCATCCCCCAATAAACAATGCAGCAGGAGGCACATTTGCAGAGTGGTGGAGAATGGGGGCATGGCCTCCAAATACCTCTCAGCAATCCCACAGTGACGGACAAGCTTGAGGTAACAAGAGGGATTGTTGGCCCCCAAGGACCCTCTGGAGCCAAGGGCACATCATCCCCCAATGAGCACTGCGCAAGGCGACACGTTTACAAAGTGGTGGACGAAGGGAGTGTGGTCTCTGTAGTTCTCTCAGCAATCCCACTATGTGGGACTTACTGGAAATAACAGGAGAAGTAGCTGGCCCACAAGGACCCTCAACAGCCAAGGAGACTTAATCCACCAACTACTAGCGCACCTGGAGGCACATTTGCAGAGGGGTGGAAAAAAGGGGAGTGGCCTCCAACAACCTCTCAGCAATTCCACTGTGTGGGACATATTGAATGGAAAAGGAGGAGTAGTTCTCATCCCAGGACTCTCAGGAGGAAAGGGGACTTTATAGCCAACTAGTAGTGTCCAAGAAGGCATGTTTACAGTGTGCTGGTAAAAGGGGTCTGGGCCTCCGGTAATTTGCCTGATTTGTTTTTCTTTTATTAATAAATCAGGGGGGGTGGCCACATCCCCCCCTTCCCTTGGTCATTTTTGGCCAGGGGAACCCATCTCCCAGCATCATGCCTTTTTGCAATGGGAATGGGACACATGTCTCATCTTCCTGGGCCAATTTTGGTATTAGGGACCCCATTCCCTGGGGCCCAGGCTTTTTTGTTTTACATTTTTCATATTACATTCAAAGGAGGGGTCAAGCAGCTCCCCTTTCAGGCCGAATTGAGTCCCAGGGATCCCATCCCCTGGCGCCCGCCTCTAGCATTCATTAACAAAAAAAGAAGAATAAGGAGAAGGGTATGAACAAAGCCAGGGGGTCACCTAGACATCCCACAGTCTCAGTGTTTGCCCCTTCCCAGGGCTTTAAATTTGAATAAGGCGGGGGACAGCACAGGACCCCTGCATCCACAGAGACTGCCACCACCCTGGGGCAATTAACAGAGAAATGTGCGGGACCCACACAGCCCCCCACATCCCCAGGGACCACCAGCTCCCTGGGCCTCAAATAATATAATTAAGGAGGTCTGTTGCAGATCCCTAGGGACCACCACCTCTCTGGGGCTAAAGTAGAGATTGGACGGGGTGCTGTGCGGCACTCCTCTCGGAGCCAAAGATGGCCCTGGAGACCACCACTCCAACGCACCAGCTCCCGCTATGTCCTGGTGTGCCCACCCCTGGGACATAGCTATTTGCTATGGCTTGGCAGGAGCTTTACAGCTCCAACAAACTAATAGAAAACTATGCTAATTTTCAGAAAGCGAGAGCACAAAAAAAATGTCTTGCTTGCTTAAAGCAGGCACAATTGCTTTGCCAGAGAGGAAGCTGCATGTTCGCAGCTCCCTCTTTGTCAAAGCGATGCTGGCTCCCGCAGGATGCATGAAGCCGGTAGGGACCGCAGAGGCCTTGAGGCTCCCTCCACCACTACCATCATTGTTGAGTGAGTGCCCTGGGTGGGACCAGGGCACCCACAACAGAGGCCAGAACCTGGATCCGCAAGTCCACTGCAAGGTCTGGCGTCCTCGGATATCTATATTTTTTTAACTTAAATGTCTTTGAAAATACTGAAGGGATTCACACCGAATCAAAAAAAGCACTCTATTTGGACCAAGATTCAGCTTTTTGCCAAATGTGGTGTAATTACTTTCAGCAGTTCGAGCTCTAGTCATGTTCAAAAAATGAAAAATCCCCATAGACATAACATGGGGTAAACACATTTTGGGACCCCCCAAAACTTTCAACACAGCAGCCAAACCAAAGAGGGGAAGATATTTCTTTTCATTTCGTGAAGATTCGTCAAATGACACCAAAGTTATTGGCCAAAAAAAAAACGCTTTTTCTATGGAAACTTTGGTTCTAATTATATATTCACTTAAAAAACCAAAGGTTACAGGGGCTTTATAGTTAGGAAATACAATTTTAAAATCCTTAGAAATTCACTTAAAAAACGAAGGTTACAGCAAAGTCATAGTTAGGAAATATTTTTTTAAAAATTTAGAAATTCACTGAAAAAAACAAAGGTTACAGAGACCTTCTACTAAGGATATAGAATGATAAAATCCATAGAATTTCACTGAATAAAACAAAGGTTACAGGGACGTTATAGTTAGGCTCAGATTTCACTTGTACAAAACAATTGAAATTCAGCAGTTACCCACTGCAATGCTCTGTGTATGACCTCGCTTATTACATCACTCATGACATGGTCAGTGATATCACTGATGGCATCACTGATTACATCTCAAATGGCATCAATGATAATACCCTCAAGTGTGTGTAAGTGGCTTTTAAAAGTTTATGGGTGCTAAATACATATACTAACCTACTACAAAAGTTAGATTAATATACTAGTTGTACTACTAATGAGTGATACTATCACTAACATGTGTGATCAGAGTGGGTGTGTGACTGTATCAATGTGTGAGTGGCTGTATCGGTGTGTGAGTGGATGCACGAGTGACTTTATCGGTGGATGAGTGGATTTCTGACTAGGTCAGTAGGTGTGTGAGTGGTTGTGACAGTGGTTGTATGGGTGTTTGAGTGGGCATCTGAGTGGTTGTATAGGTGTGTGAGTGTTTTTGTGGGTGTGTGAGTAGCTGTATGGGTGTATAATAGGTATCTGAATATATGTGTGGGTGGGTGAATTGGTGTGTGAGTGACTGTTAGTGAGTGAATGGTTGTGTCAGTGACTATGGGTGAGAGAGTGGATGTCTGAATGGCTGTATGAGTGAGTGACTGGGTGTATACGTGGCTTTATGGGTGCATGAGTGACTGTCTCAGTGAGTGTTTGGTTAAGTGAGTTGGTGTGTGAGTGGTTGTATTGGAGAATGAGTGTCTGTGTGAATGACTGTGTGGGTGAGTGAGCAGTGATGGGAGTATTTTTATAGATTTGTGAATGGGTATGTAATTGGTTGTGTGGGTGTGTGAATGAGTGTGTGAGTGCTTGTATGGGTGAGTGAGTGGTGTTTTGAGAGGCTGTATGGGTGTGTGAGTTGGTGTGTGAGCAGTTGTATAGGTGTGTGTGAGTATCTGTATAGTAAGTGTATGGCTCTGTAAGCGACTTCATGGGTGAGTGACTGATTGTATGAGTGGCTGTATGGGTTAGTGAATGGTTGTGTGAGTGGCTGTATGAGTGAGTGAGTGAGTAGGAGTGGGAGTAGCTCTATGGAGGACTGATATGGGTCTGTGAATGAGTATGTGAGTAGTTGTGTGGGAATGAAATTGAAAGTGCGAGAGGGCATACAAGAGGTTGTATGGGGGCGAGTGGGTGTGTGAGTAGTTCTGTGGATGATGTCCATAGTGATGTCATTTGAGATGTCATCAGTGATGTCTTTATTTTGTATATGTTTTTATTTATTAAAAACGCAGCATATAAAATTAATTTCAATATATACTTATGCTTGACAACTAGTTTATTAATTTACCAATTTGAAAAGAAATAAATATCATTATTATACAAATGCCAGTATGTACTATGCACAAAAAAACCCCACTTATGAATGGTGGTTCATAAATCCCACATTCGATTACGACAATTTGCTAACAAAGTTAGTCCTTCATTTTCAAAAATTAGGCATTTTAATCACAGATAAACAGTTAAATATTCTTATGAAACTGCCCATACCAGCTCATTCCCAGTTGCACCAAATTATGTGAAAACACTTAGTAGCCCCTACTCATTTTGCATATACATTTTCACTACACCATTGCACGATGGTGGGTATGTTTGATGACTTCCAATTTGCTAATATGAAATACCTAGGTCCTGATTACGATGTCAGTGGGACCGCCTGACAGACAGGCTTTTGTATCAACCACCGCAGTAGAATCTAGGGGGTTGGACCGCAGAGGTCAGAGGGAAAGATAGCCACCTCCGACAGGATCTAAGATCCCATCAAGGCGACAGTCAGAATCTTATCCTAAGCATGGAGGAGGTACCTGTGCAGGCACCGCCATAGGGACTATGATGTCCCTTTCTGACAGCCTTTTTATGGTGATATGACCACCATGAGAGGGCTGTCAGAAACTGAGTTTAGGAGCCCCAAGCAGAGCCCTGTTCCTCGTGGGCCCCTGTAGAGGGGCCCTGGGGGCACACGTGGTTCGTCCCCACGCACATTTATGCACTGTGTGCCAGGCATCACATGGTGAATGGTTGTGCACAAAGTGCACTTTCACACTGCAGCCTGTGCTTCTGCCTTTTTCCTGGGCTGTAGCACAAGCCGCAATGTAAAATAGCACTTTTCCGACCACCAGCTCAGTGGCCTCATCCTAACTGGGCGGTTGGACCTGCCGCATGTTTGTCAATTGGTCTCCTGACTGACGTGATAGCGGGCGGTAGTCTGGCCGCCCGCTATTGTAATGAGTCTCTTAGCTGCTGAAGAAGCTATACAACAGAACTGATTCAGTTCGGTAGGAAGAATATTTAGACCTGACGGAATTTCCAAAAGATCCCCCAATAGATCAGTGGCAGTCTCAAGGCCTATCAGCATTCCTATTTTCATGGAAATGTTAGTCCAGAATAACCTCAATCTGGGGCAGGTAAAAATCATGTGAAGCCAATCCCCTGGTTGCACCCCACATCTAAAGCATCTGGCCTCAGCTCCACTGTACATCTTTTTTATTTTTTTCCAGAGTTTAATATAACATCCATTTACAGTAGGAAGCCATACACTTAAAATTGAATTACTAGAGCATAGATGTTGAATTTGAATGTACCTGAAGAAAAAAGTGGGACTTATTGATGGATGGGTTCTCAAGATTAAGAGTTTGCCATGAAATAAACTGATTATTCATAAAAAATGCAGAGCAGCCCAACTGCTAAGTGTGATGCGGCCAATGTTTAAACCCTTCCCAGCACAGAAGTCAAGTTTTAATTGCGAATGAAAATATGGAACTTTATCATCTCACCAAATATTATTAAAATGATCTACAATTATTTGAGATATTTTATAACAAGTTCATTTTGGAAGTTGTGGAATCTGTTAGAAAGAGATGGGATCTATTCCAGTCACTTTTAACATCAGATCCAGATAAAAATTTCCATATTTCATCCGTTTCGAATAGAGAGTTAGCCAATTTAGCAGAGCTGCTTGATAATATGTTTCGGGACAAGGAAAGGCCAAACCTCATTCTTCTTGAGTTAAGTGGAGAACCAAGAGCTTGATCCTTGGGTGTTTGCTTTGCTGAACAAATGTACACATTTCAGAATCAATAGCCTAAAGAAATGATCTTGGAATTTTAATCAATACATTTGAAAATGCAAACAGGGTACCAAATTCATTTTTAGGAGAGAAATACGCCCTATGATTGTAAGAGTCAATTTATCCCACTGTTTAAAATGCCTACGGGTTTTAGCTAATAGAGACAGATAGTTCATAGCATATAGACCATCAAAGTTTGAAGTCACCTTGACACCTAAATATCTAATAGAGCACCTTTTATGAAATGTTGTACGCATAATCACAGGAAGAATTTCAGGAGAGCTGTTAAACAACAAGGTTTCAGTTTTAGACTGGTTAATTTTACAGCCACCAGTAGCCATAAATCGGGCTATTGCATTAAAAGCACATTGGATATTTTCCTCATTAGCGGCAAAATATAAAAAATATCGTCCACAAGGAGTTTAAACGTCGGACCTCCAATAACAGGTGGGCTGATAATTGGGTCTTGACGAATAGCACAAGCTTATGGTTCAATAGCTATCGTGAATAAAATTGGGGACATTCGGCACCCTTGACGAGTGCCACATTTAATGACTATCTCCCCTGCCGGCAAGTTATTAATAATTACAGTGGCTTTATCCCAAGAGTATAATGTTTTCAGCAAGTGCAGAAAGCTCAATGGGAATGCACATTTTTGAAGAATTGCAAATAGCACTTCCCATTTGACTAAATCAAATGCTTTTTCTGCGTCTAGCCTTACAGCAGCCGCTTTAATATTTTGGTTGGTCAAAAATCTATCGCTTGTGCCAAAAAGCTAATATTGGAGGATATAAATCTCCTGGGGAAAATCCCGCTTTGATTCCTGTGAATAATAGCCAAAGTTACAAACGCTATCCTATTTGCCGTGAATTTAGTAAATAACTTATAATGACAGTTAAGGAGGCTTAGGGGATGGTATGAGTACAGGTAAATCTCTGATGTGTCTTTTTTTTAGGAATCTAACCACTACAGATTAGGTAAAAGAGGTAGGTTTGAACATCCCTGAAGAATCTGATTGAATAAATGGACAAGAAAAGGTGGCAATTGCTGAGAGAATGAGGTAAATAACTTCCTAGGCAATTAATGAATTTAAAATAATGATTTTAGAGGAGTGTCAAAATAGTGCAGCCACAACAACTTTAAAAATTATACAATGAAATTTATTAATAGTGTTTCTTGATATCACATGTATAATCAGTATTATCAACAATTAAATGCACATCAAGGATGTGTAGTCATTCAGTTTAAAAATTTCAACATTAATATACAAATAGATATAAATAATTTTCCTTTTTATCCCTGATACCCACCTCACAGGTGCCCACCACTACCAACTCCCCCTACTTCCCTGACCTACCCCACATAATCTTTCTGTCTGACCTGCCCTAGGCTCCCTCCAACCCCACCCTCTATGTCCCCCATTGAGCCCCTTCCCCCATCCCCCATCCCCCACCACCCCATCCCTCAGAGTGGTACCTTGACATGGCATCTGGAGATCATCTGAAGCCACTGAGAACATCACATCAAAAAAAGAAAGTGGTGAGTTAAACCCCAAAGAGGAGATTAATCAGAAAAAGATAAATAAATAGTCAAAATAAACAGGAGAAAACCAACTGATATAAATTGCATTTCATTCAATAGAATTAATGATTAAACACAATTCTTGTCTCCTTATTATCATATATGCCTGTTGTTGCTCACAGCCCATCCTTCAAAACTGTAATTCCTGCCCCTGTCTTCTTTCCACCCCGACTTCAAAAAGTCTCTAGCTTGGTCCACTGAGTGAAAAAAAATTGAGAGCTGCCTTTGAAAAGTACTTTCTGTTTCGATTGCTGGACAATGCCAGCTGGAGCACATACTTGCTAAAATTTACTGAACAAACTGAAAATGCAGATATATTGTAGAATATCGTTAAAAATAATCCCCTGAAATCTGGTAAAGCTTATCTTTGATGGCGTTTGAGAGACTTTGTTTATTTTTTGGGGTTAATAATTTTATTGAGTTTTAGAGAAAAGAACATTAACAATAACATCAATACTATATCGATATTAAATAACAACCAGTAGTTAAAAATAGATCATCGGCAAGTAATTTAGAGAATTACGTTTTTAAAAAGCAATACCAGTCGATAAATATATATCATAATATGTTGTAAAACTATGAAGTATGAAGTAGGAAAGAGGGAGGAAAGAAGAAGAGGAAAGGGAGAGAGAAGAGAGAGAAAAGAAATGTAAATAATTAAACAAATATATATGTATATAGTAGCTAAGAGAGATATGAGGTGGAAGGTAGCCACAGTAGATCAGATTTAATTTTCTGAGACAATGAGAGAGAAGAAACAGTGGCAATTCTGTGTTCATCACATATAAAATTCCACCATGTTAATGTTGATAAACTAGAGGTATCTTTCCAACAAGACAGGATCACTTTAAATGCAATAGCAAGGAAAAGATCAAGTAACATAGGTTTAGGGGAATATTGTCAAAATCTGGTGAAGCAGTGTGAGGGAAAACATTTTGCTTTGATAATGGAATATTACATTGAAATGTTTCTAGACATTTTGTCCAGGAAGATTCCCAAATTTTAACACATGGGAACAATCATATAGTAGGTGAATTAAAGTCCCTGTGAAGGAAGAACAAGACTAGCATAAAGGAGAGGAAGTGGGAGGGAACATGGATATACATTCAGGAGTATTTAGAGCTCTGATATAAATGAAAATTAAGATTATGTAATATTAACTGCTTTGGATGTTTTAAATAGTTTAAGCAAAATGTATCCCAAGTAGGGGTATGGAGTAAAATTGATAAATCAGCTTCCCACAGTAGCTCGTTAGGTGTTTTGTATCATTCAGGGATAGGTGAGAAAAACATCTTATAGAGAAATGCAGCCTTGGGTATAAAGTCATGAGAGAAGTTGTATAATGGTGTAGTTAGAATAAGTCGGTACAAACGGGGGTGGTGATGGACGGAGCATCAGAACCAATCAAACACTCACACCCAGTCAACAGATTTGGGTTTGAATGGGGTCCCTAATACCAAAATTGGCCCAGGAAGATGAGACATGTGTCCCATTCCCATTGCAAAAAGGCATGATGCTGGGAGATGCGTTCCCCTGGCCAAAAATTACCAAGGGAAGGGGGGATGTGGCCACCTCCCCTGATTTATTAATAAAAGAAAAACAAATCAGGCAAATTACCGGAGGCTGGACTGTTCCCATGAGGCACAGGGTCAGACTGATTTGATTATGGCCATGTCTGAACTGGGGTGGCAGAGTGGGCTAAAGAACGGTGATGGATCAAACCCAGATCTGTTGACTGGGTGTGAGTGTTTGATTGGTTCTGATGCTCCGTCCATCACCACCCCTTTTTGTACCGCTTTGTTCACCATAAGTTGGCAGGGTATGCTCAGACGTGAGTCCCTTGCTCACTTTGCCACTGGATTCAAGCAAGCCTGGCTGAAGACGGCTGAAATGCCAGAAACCAGTCCTAGGAAGCTTGTTTCCGGTCCAGCAAAGACATGGCTTGGCAGTTCGGGCTGGACTGTTCCCATGAGGCACAGGGTCAGAGTGATTGGATTATGGCCATGTCTGAACTGGGGTGGCAGAGTGGGCTAAAGAACGGTGATGGATCAAACCCAGATCTGTTGACTGGGTGTGAGTGTTTGATTGGTTCTGATACTCCGTCCATCACCACCCCTTTTTGTACCGCTTTGTTCGCCATAAGTTGGCAGGGTATGCTCAGACGTGAGTCCCTTGCTCACTTTGCCACTGGATTCAAGCAAGCCTGGCTGAAGACGGCTGAAATGCCAGAAACCGGTCCTAGGAAGCTTGTTTCCGGTCCAGGGAAGACATGGCTTGGCAGTTCGGGCTGGACTGTTCCCATGAGGCACAGGGTCAGACTGATTTGATTATGGCCATGTCTGAACTGGGGTGGCAGAGTGGGCTAAAGAACGGTGAAGGATCAAACCCAGATCTGTTGACTGGGTGTGAGTGTTTGATTGGTTCTGATGCTCCGTCCATCACCACCCCTTTTTGTACCGCTTTGTTCGCCATAAGTTGGCAGGGTATGCTCAGATGTGAGTCCCTTGCTCACTTTGCCACTGGATTCAAGCAAGCCTGGCTGAAGACGGCTGAAATGCCAGAAACCGGTCCTAGGAAGCATGTTTCCGGTCCAGGGAAGACATGGCTTGGCAGTTCGGGCTGGACTGTTCCCATGAGGCACAGGGTCAGACTGATTTGATTATGGCCATGTCTGAACTGGGGTGGCAGAGTGGGCTAAAGAACGGTGATGGATCAAACCCAGATCTGTTGACTGGGTGTGAGTGTTTGATTGGTTCTGATGCTCCGTCCATCACCACCCCTTTTTGTACCGCTTTGTTCGCCATAAGTTGGCAGGGTATGCTCAGACGTGAGTCCCTTGCTCACTTTGCCACTGGATTCAAGCAAGCCTGGCTGAAGACGGCTGAAATGCCAGAAACCGGTCCTAGGAAGCTTGTTTCCGGTCCAGGGAAGACATGGCTTGGCAGTTCGGGCTGGACTGTTCCCATGAGGCACAGGGTCAGACTGATTTGATTATGGCCATGTCTGAACTGGGGTGGCAGAGTGGGCTAAAGAACGGTGATGGATCAAACCCAGATCTGTTGAATGGGTGTGAGTATTTGATTGGTTCTGATGCTCCGTCCATCACCACCCCTTTTTGTACCGCTTTGTTCGCCATAAGTTGGCAGGGTATGCTCAGACGTGAGTCCCTTGCTCACTTTGCCACTGGATTCAAGCAAGCCTGGCTGAAGACGGCTGAAATGCCAGAAACCGGTCCTAGGAAGCTTGTTTCCGGTCCAGGGAAGACATGGCTTGGCAATTCGGGCTGGACTGTTCCCATGAGGCACAGGGTCAGACTGATTTGATTATGGCCATGTCTGAACTGGGGTGGCAGAGTGGGCTAAGGAACGGTGATGGATCAAACCCAGATCTGTTGACTGGGTGTGAGTGTTTGATTGGTTCTGATGCTCCGTCCATCACCACCCCTTTTTGTACCGCGTAGTTAGAATAAGTGGCAGAGTGGTTGGGGGAAGTTATTAGTTGTTAAGTAAGCCTGCAAATAAAATTATATTAAAAGATATTAATGGAGAAATTAATTTGGTAAATGATACTGTGATTGCAATTGGGAGAAGGGAATAACAGAATTATGTTAGACAAGCTGATAAATAAACATAATACTCTTCGTATTCCAGTGTTTATAGTAGCATGATTTACGTCTAAATTTGTTATATCAAATAGAGCAGGTCAAGAAACATTGAAGAGGGGCGAAACCTATAGAAAATACATTGAAGAACAGTTGTTGGGAGTATTTCCGTATAGGGTTATTTGATATAAAAGTTCAGTTAGACATATAAATTATGTTTTCAAATGAGAAATCTTTTAATAAAGAGCGTTGAAATCTAATCCTTTGTGGCATGGGAATATCACCAAATTCATGATTTAAGGCAAAAAATTGTCTCATTAGAAATGCAAGATGATAAGATTTAAAACCAGGAAAACAAACACCACCCTCATTCTTGGGACGTTTGAGTTTAGCTAAAGCAATACGGGGATGTTTATTATTACATAGAAATTTGGTGCAGATTGAATTAATTTGAGAGGAATAAGAAATGGGAATCCTAAAAGGTAACATAGACAATGTATAAAGGACATGAGGAACAATCATCATCTTAATAGTATCCAGTCTACCCCACCATGATAAGTGGAGAGGAGACCATCAGAGAAGTAATTTCTGGAGTGTGGTTATTAAGGCATTAAACGTACAACTAATTGTGTATGAAACAGTAGAGGAGAACCATATTCCAAGATATTTTATTTTGGTGGGACACCAAGTGAAATTACTGGTAGCAAATATATATTGGTAACATGAGGAGTTGAAGGGTAATACTTCTGTTTTGGAAAAATTCAATTTATATCCAGAGATTCTAGAGTATAAATGAATTTTGCGTAGAAAGGGAGGAAGTTTGGAGAGGGGGGTTAGCCATATAAACGAAAATATCATCAGCATAAGCCGATAGTTTAGTTTCAGTGGAATTATGTGTAAAACCTGAGATAAGTGGATTAACATGGATGCATTCAAGCAAAGGTTCTAAATACAAAACAAATAGCAAAGGGGAGAGAGGACATCCTTGCCATGTACCTCTATGTAGCTGAAAATATTGGGAAAAATGATTAATAACAAAAATACTAGCAAGCGGGGAAGAGTATAATAATTTTACAAATTAAATTAAATTAGGGTCAAAACCATAGCATTGAAGTGCAGTAAACATAAATTTCCAACTACTACAATTGAAGGCCTTTTCCTCATCGAGAGAAAATGCAGCTAGAGGGTGCTGATGTTTTTTACCAAAAGCAATGACATTATAAAATATTCTAGCATAATCAGCAGCCAGTCTGCCCTTAACAAAACCAGACTGATCGTTGTTGACCAGTAACAAGACAATACTATCAAGACGAGATGCAAGGATTTTGGCAAAATATTTTGCAATCATAATTAATTAATGAAGTAGGACATAACTTTTTACAAAGGGAGTGATCTTTATCAGGTTTGGGGTTATGGACAATAAGGGCTTCTAGAAAGAAATCAGTGGCCTTAGATTCTGCAAGAAAACAGTTGAAAAGTTCAAGAAGTTTAGGGGCAAAAATGGAGGAAAAAGTGGAAATAGATTAAATAGAAAGGCCACCAGGACCAGAGGCCTTGGATTTTATTAAGGATCCGATGGCATCTCTTAATCCTTGGAGAGTTATCTCAACTTCCATTAAATCAACATTTTCAGGTAAAGATGGGGGGTTAGATAGACCATTAAAAAAGGCGTGCATATTTTGTTCTGAGGGGTTAGTGTCTTCAGAGTACAATAACTGGTGATACTCTTGAAAAGTGGTAGAAGTATCTGTATCAGAGGATGCCATTTTGTTGGTTTGCCCATTTAGAATGGGATCAATATTTATACGTTCAAATTAGATTTTTTTAATATTGGCCAGCATCTTGCCCGCTTTGTTTTGACCTCCGTGATAATTATATTTAACTTTTTTAGAAGGATGTTGCAGGCATCAATGGTGTCAAGTTTGTTAAGAGCAGACTTGATTTTTTTAAGTCATGACGTACCAAGAAGGATTTAGATGAAAAGTAAGTATGTGCCAGTGTTTTGAGTTCTTGTAGTCAAGTTGTATATTTGGCATAGTTGTTTTTTTTCTTTCTTGTTGTGTACGCTATAGTCAAGGCACGAGAAGAGGCCTTGAAGGCATCCCAAATGTTGGAGACAGATGTGTCTGATGGTTGGTTAATTAAAAAAAATTGTTAATAAAGGTAGTAGCTTCGGATAGGAAGTTATTATTGGATAAAAGAAAGTTATTAAGTTTCCATCTACCAGTTTTAGATATGTTCAGAGGAAGGTAAAATAAAGAAAAAAAACAGGAGTATGGTCAGAAATAAAAATAGAGCCAATCTCAGAAGATTGGATGGAGGGAAGTAAAGGTTTACTGACCAGAATATAATCAATTCTTTAACAAGTATGGTGAACAACAGAGAAAAATGTGACTTCAAAAGAGTCAGGATTTCAAGTTTTCCAAACATCAAATAATGGACGGGTGGCAATGGCAGATTGAAATGCTTTGTGAGATTTGTCAGGATTAAATTTACATTTAGCTTGTCTGTCAGTAAATGGGTCTGACCACTGATTGAAATCTCCTGCAACAATGATGTTAGGGTTGTCAAGAGAGGCTAATAAAATCTTGATGTTATTCCAGGAATTGGGATCCGGTTTAATGGAACCATAAATATTAAATAAAATGATTTCCCTGTTATGGAGAATAAATTATTTGGCCTACCCGTTGTCATTTTAATTTAAGACATTCTACATCATTACATTGACATTTTCTGCAAAAAAGAAACATATGAGTTCAATCTGGACAGGTGGGAGAGTACCTTTTGTCTTTTAACAGGATGTCCCAGACCACGAACATTCCACAAGACAGCGTTACACATATTGGGAAGTGGGATGAGAGATACTGGAATACAGGTGATACGCTGCATCGACACTGCTGAAAACAGAAAAATGACATTTATTAAAAAAATATAAAACAAAATATGAAAAACAACAAAGAAAAAAGAAAAAAGAAAAGAACATTCATTATACCGTTTAATAAAAAAACAATAGAAAATAGAAAGAAAGAGTGATTGTAAGAAAAAGAGATAGATCAAGGAAAGAGATCTAGATCTAAGACAAAGAGTAGAAGAGATAAGCATGGGATGTATCAGCACCAAGAACAAGAAGAGCGGTAGAGGGAAAGATACTAAGATATAAATGAGACAACAGCCATATAGAAACAGTATAGGAAGGGGTAGAGAGAATGTGATGGTAACAGGACTTAGGGGGTGATTACTATGGCGGGCAACCCTGGTCCGCCTGCCACCGTAGCGGTGATTGGGACCGCCTGCCATACATGCGGCTGTCCCACCACTGCGATTAGGATGCACCCACCATACTGGCGGGCGCATCCTGGGCTTTTAATATTGTGGCGTTGCTGCTGGTTGCAGCACCATCCTCAATGTCAAAGGTGCTTGCACCACATTTCCCTGCACCACTTGGTGCATGGAACTGCAGGGGGTACCCCCACAGTGCACCCCTGCACCCCCACACATAGAGAGGGCCTGCAACGGGCCCACAAAGCCAGTCTCTGCCTGTCTTTTTGCGGCAGGATATTCACCGCAAAAAGACAGGTGGAAAGGGATACCGTAATCCCTACGGCAGTGCCTACACGGCACCACCGCAATGTTGCCCTGGTTCTGGGTTCCTCAAGGGGGCTGGCAAAGGACCGCCTTGTGGAACCATGGCAAGCGGACTTTCTGTCCACTGCAGAACCATTGTGATTCCCACTGCCATCCTAATTTGGCAGTGGGAATTTTCTGTATGCTGGCGGTCCTTCCGCCATTATAATGAGCCCCATAGTTAGAATAAATTAGGAGCGATGGATAGAAGAATCCACAGAGTGTGGCGAGATACTTTGGAGAAAAGACTTTAGTTTGACAGGATCGTCAAAGGAGTGTGTAGTGCCCTCATGAGTAATTTCACATAAACAAGGATGCAAAATGCCACAAGGAATATGTAATTATCTCATTCGTGAAGGAAGATCAAGAAATTCATTCTCTTTTGGCATTGGTGACATTAGAGAGATCTTGCAAGAGATAAATGGTGTGGCCAGTGCATATAATACGGCGTTTCACTTTTGCTGCCTTCAGCACAGGGAGGAGATCTGTGAATTCTAAATATAACATTATAATTCCTCTAGGTCTAGTAGAATGAGGTTGAAAACGACCAAGACGGTGTGCACTTTGAATGTTTAGTGGAGGATCATGTTGAAGGTCCAAAAGGTCATGCAGGAACTTCTTCAAGAAGAGGAGAAGGTCCGGTCCCTCCAAATTTTCTGGTAAGCCATATAGATGGAGGGAATTATGTAGGAATCTTGGTGGTGGCATCATGCAAATTACATATATGCTGCTCCATGTCAAACAACTTTGCTTCCAAAGTATTCCATCTGTCCTCGATGTGTTGGAGTTCCTTATTAGTAGTGGAAGATTTTTAATCCCCTCACCTCATCAAGAATAGTGTCAAAAACAGGGTTGTGTGATGACAGAATGAGTGAGGGGGGGTCATTTTTCACCCGCTAAGGGTTTGTGACAGAAGATGAAGGCTTGACAGAGGCTAAAATATCACTGGCTATAGTAGGGTGATGAAGAGGATGATGAGCCAATTTTGGTGACATCTGAGCCTGCCCATCTACTGTAAGAGTAACACGTAGAAGCATGCAGACATGAAGGAAAAAGATGTATAAGCTTTGTGACCAATATCCAGAGTGAAGGAAGTACTCAAAAATATTCAGAGACCCAGTATTTGAAATAAAAGGCAATGTCAATATAGAAAATGCTGTGTGAAAAACAGCAGAGGGAAAAAAAAAGAAAAAAGAGCTTTTTATATGGCATTCATGAAGGGCGAAAAAAAACATTTAGATGGAGAAAATGCCATAATAAGCATAGCAACTATGCTATAATGAGAGTATTGCTGTGAAAAAGCATGTAGGAAGAAGAGAAAAAAAGGTTCCCAGGCGTTTAATTTAATTTGTTAAACACCAGTAATTGCTCACCAGGAAGCCATGGGACGCGATAAGCGGGCTTATTAAATTGTGGTAAATTTAAATTACCTGTACTATTTTTATGCGGTAAAATTCAATAAGAATAACTCAGTAAAATAAGAGGCAGAATCCGTGGTATTCGAGGGTATAATAGGGTATTTATTCCTTACAAAGGAATGATGGTTCGAACCAGGCAATCGAGTTCCGTCACCACGAAGGTTCAGGAAGGGATCAGCAATACATTATTGACAAGTAATAGTATATATATGAAATGCATTACATTAAGACAGATGCAGGAGGCGTAACAGCTGATAATACAGATAAGAATATACATACGTAATGAAAAAGGCGTTATAATAGGCGTGCATAGAGGCGTATACTAAAAACGTCATTATGATGGTGACACAAATGGGTGGATCCATAAGAGAATCCTGCAAAGTCAGCGAAAAATACATGGCAGAGATGCGCGCGCAGCCGCATGACGTGTGATTGACGTGTAACTAGAGGGTGAAGGGAACTTGACATTTAGCCCTACATGTGGAGACAGAAGTCTGGGGTGTCAGGACAACCTAGTCCTAAATCATATCTAATATCTTGTGTTTAAGGAACTATATTATCTAGAAGGAAAGGTCTTCTCGGACAGATCCTATTCTATACTGACTGCTAGTGCGTGTACAAGCGTCTAAGTGTCTACATGAGATGCGAGGGGGCATGGGCCTACCATGGTAACGAGA